>NC_072429.2:131912500-133231071 GCF_028878055.3 Symphalangus syndactylus
CAATAGAAAATAATCCTCTTCTAAGAGAGCCACCTTTAATACATGCATCAGAATCCCATTTGGCTGTATATTACAAAGAATGTCAGCAACAGTGACTTTAACAAGACAGAAGGTGATTTTCTCTCCCAGGCCATTAATGATGCCATATTTTTGGAGATTTTTTTTAACCCCTTACAGTCTGTTTTCTCCAGATGTGGTCACCTTTCATTTACTGTTCTATCTTCTTTGTTGGAGGCCTTTCTCAGATGTCCAGTGACCCTTACTTTTCCACTCTAATGTCAAAGGGGTCCACAAGCTGACTGGGCAGCCCCAAATGTGTGGTGGGCACTTGTTGACTCTAGGTTTCTTTGAGGGATAATCCTGTTGGGTTGCCCTTTGAGGAATTCCTCATGCCACTATTTTTAGGTTCCTCCTTCAGAGGAGTTTCTCAACACCTGGCCTTGGGGCATGAGCCTGGCTGCTGGTGGTTTGGGCACCAGATAAATTTGGAAAATGTTGGGGGGGCACCTCGATATTCATTATGCAGGCTGACTTGAAAGAATCTCCTACTTTCTGTGAAGTGCTCATGCCACGGACTGTACCTGATGCACCCAAGAGATCCTCTCTTCTGTCATCTTGAGAGAATGGACCTTCTATCTTCTTCCATGGTGGGGAGGGGGCTGTTGTCAGCTGTGGAGAGGAGAGGAGAGCATCTATAGACCAAATAGCTTATTAAAGAGATTCCAGCCAGTTCTTATGTTTGGGCCACCTCCACCTCCAGGGCTACCATACTTAAACCTTGTGGGATTCCAGAGGGCAGATGGCATTACTTCTTGGTTCTTCCCACAGAAAAGTTGAGTAGTTTTCTTGGTCTATTAGGCCTATTTTTATTCCTCCATATGCTTTCTAGCTTCCAACATTTTGTTGCTGTGTCCCCACTTTTTAAAAAAAAATCTTTGTTCCTGTGGACTTACCATCACTTTAGTGAGATTTGGGATAGGAACTGAGAGTTAATATGAATTTAATATGTCATTTTTAATTGGAAACTTTCAGTCTGTGTTTTACTCATTTGTCCTTATATTTTCATGACTACAGCAAATCTCAAAGTAATGTATTTTCTTTCTTCCTCTATGTAGTTATACTGGAAGATAAAGTGAAGAACTTTTATACTCGCCTGCCATTCCAAAAACTGATGGGGATATCCATTAGAAATAAAGTGCCCATGTCTGAAAAATCTATTTCTAATGGGTAAGCTACTTGTGTCTCACCCCTAATATTTATTATTAATAATGCTTCCTTAAAGAAGATGACACAATCACAGCTAAAAACAGAAGCATACCCAGCACTTTGGGAGGCCAAGCCGGGTGGAACACGAGGTCAAGAGATTGAGACCATCCTGACTAACATGGGGAAGCCCCGTCTCTACTAAAAATACAAAAGTTAGCTGGGCATGGTGGCGGCACATACTAGTAGTCCCAGCTACTGAGGAGGCTGAGGCAGGAGAATCACTTGAACTCAGGAGGTGGAGGTTGCAGTGAGCTGAGATCGTGCCACTGCACTCCAGCCTAGCAACAGAGTGAGACTCCATCAAAAAAAAAAAAAAAAAAAAGCACGAAAAACTATAAAATCCAAAGCTAAGGGGGTAAAAGGTAATAAGGAGGTAACCATATCTGAAAACCTCAGCTAAGGTAAGTTACTGATAGTAAACACAACGTTTAGCCTTGAACTACTTGCTGGATGATGAAAGAGCCACCGAGCGTTATTTAATATAAATTATCAAGCATGGTACTAAATTTGATTCTCAAAACCTCACATTGCAGTACTCAGAATCTGGAGGTCAAGTGGAAATTTTGACAGACTCATATACATATAAATAATTTTTATTTTTTATTTATTTTTAAAATTTATTTTATGATTGATTTATTTGCTTAGCCATTATTTAGTTATTGTAATTGAAGATGATGTCTCTCCTAGTATTGTCTGTGGATCTTACCCATTAGAATCACCTGGAGAGCTGAATGTGAATTCTAATGAGTGAGATCCACAGATCTGCATTCTTGGGTCCTGTTTATAAACTGCATCCTTGGGTCCTATTTTGAACCTGCTGAATCAGCATTTCCTGGGATGGAGTTCAAGAATCTGACCTTTAAGGAAGCTTCCCCTGGTGATTCTTTTATACTTAAAAATTCAAGGATCATCCATTCATGAACCATTGATCTATGAAGTGCTCTTGAGTTATGACACTGAATCATGTTGCTGGTGCTTAAGGCCTACTTTTGAAAATGGGGCTAAAAAGAAGAGGCAGGTTAGTCTGTCTTGACATTCAACTGGACACCACTGTGCTGATGGGAGTGGTGGATGAAAAGGAGGGTTGGAACCAGGGATCAGCCTGACGGTAGAGCTGGGATGGGAACTAGGGGAGTAGATTGTGCGTCTGGACTCATGGAAATGTAGTTGGCTGGGAAAATGCATGGTCCAGACTGGATCTCAGAAATGAGCTTCCAAGATAGGAAAAGGAAGTGGTAAGTGGACAGGTTGGCGGAGAACTAGGAGATGGAAAAGCAGAGAGGTGAATTGCAGGCATCAGGGCACAGATGCTGCCAACATTGGAGATGTTGCCCAGCAGATAAAAGCATCACCACTGGGATGTGGCTTGGGTTCAGGGAAGGAGAATGGCAATAATGAGGCAGGATCCCCTCACCAAGAAGGGACTAGGGGTTTGAGAAAGCTCTCAGGAGTCAAGAATGAGTGGTCAGACTGGAGCAGAGTGGTCGGGGCAGGGGGAACTTGGAATTGAGCCCAGAAACATTTGTTTGGAGCCATTAAGTCCCTCCTGCCATGAATAGCCCTAGAAGCTGAGGGTGGGGCGTAGTTATTGAGTGAATAAGAAGGTCAGTCTTGAGAGAGCCTGGCTGGATGGGCTGACCCAGTAAACAGAAATGCATTGGTAGAGTGTGATTATCCACATTGTACAGTGAGTAAGAGGGGAAGCAAAGGGGAGCACAGGCTCGGCTCCAGCTGCTTAAACAGGCCCCTGGCTGGGTCGCTCTGACTGTAAGCCCATGGACTCTCGTCTTTCTAGAAATGCCTTCCCTGTTATTTCTTTATTTTCCCAGAGTCCAAAGCTGAGAACTTCTGCTTACCTGAAAGGATTGAAAGGGTACATTCTGGATCCTGGGTTAGCTTGGTTGGAGCCTGGCACATAATAGGCACAGAATATACGCATGATGAATGAATGGGTGAATAAATGATTAATGGCAGGACAGTATTCCTGAGAGGAGTAGAATTTTGTTTTCGGAAAGAACCTCAAAGCTAAGAATCCACTCGTGCATGTTGATCAAAGCACCCCCAGTTTAAGTAGGGGGTAAAGAAAAGCTGGTTCCCCAAAGCAAGAATGACTACCATCAGTCCACCCAGTAGGTCCTGGGCTACCAGTGAAAACCTTCAGGCCTGCTCTTTCTCTTCCTATGCCAGGTTCTTTGAATGTGAACGACGGTGTGATGCGGACCCATGCTGCACTGGCTTTGGATTTCTAAATGTTTCCCAGTTAAAAGGTAATAATAGTTAACAACTTCCTCTCCCCTGCGCACAGCACTCTGCAGTTTAGAAAACACATTCACATCTATGCTTTTACAAATCCTCAGCATCTCCTATCCTCGTTCACAGACAAGGAAATGGGGGCTTGGAGACGGCAACTGGCTGATAAATGTGGTAGCTGAGACATGGCTCCTAGTCCAGTGATCATCACTTTACATGTGCAGTTCTACCTGGCCAAACTTCTTTCCTTGTACTCTTGGCTTAGATATCTTTTGTTCATCTTTCAACGAACACTTGGGCCAACCAGCTTGGTGAACTTTGGATCCATTTGTATGATATGTATTTAATGTTTGGTTGATTCCCTTACTAGTGTGTGATTCTGGAAAAGTCACTTAATCTCCCTGAGCCTCCATTTCCTCCTCATCTGTATATAGGGTTACCAAAGCTACCTTCCTTGTAAGGTTATGTGAGGACCAAGTGAAGTGATACCAACAGAGACCTAGCACAGTCCTGGGCACATGATAGGTATTTGATAAGTATTAGCCACCTCTATCCCTTTGCTCTTAGATCAGAGGCTCCTTGAGTTCAGGTACCAGGTTTTTCAGCAGTGGCTGAGATAGTATCTGAAATATAGTGGTGTATCCCAAATGTCTGCTGAACAATACACTTGCAGGATTTTTCTCATTCATTGTACTCAGTTTCCTGATTGTGGTTTTTTTTTTTCCACTCCAGGAGGAGAGGTGACATGTCTCACTCTGAACAGCTTGGGAATTCAGATGTGCAGTGAGGAGAGTGGAGGAGCCTGGCGCATTTTGGACTGTGGCTCTCGTGACATTGAAGTCCACACCTATCCCTTTGGATGGTACCAGAAGCCCAGTAAGTACCCTTCCCATGACAGCTATATGGGCATCTTCAGTTAACTATTTCCCAGCCCTGCATTAGGACAATGTTCTTGGATTGGTGAGTGGATTAATCAAGATTCATTGGGTTCAAACAACAGAAATTGATTCTGTTTAACTTAAGCAGACAAGAAACTTATTGGAAGTTTGCTCATTGACTCAAAGGAAGGATGAGCAACTAGGTCTCAGTAAAGATGGAAATGGACCATTTCCATGGATGTATGTAACAAGAACAAATGGGCAACTTCTTCAGTGTGCCATGATCATCATTAATCTGCTTCATAGGGTTTAGTGGTTATATTCAACCTTTAAATTCAAGGGGGAGAGTTTGGTCCCACTTGGGCTTAGTCAGTACACTGCCAGAGGGAGAGTGGGGCAGCTTGACAGTCCCAACAAGACTGTATGCACTAGGACAGGGGATGTTCCTCAAACAATAGTGAAGGCACTGTTGCTGGACAGGCAGTATCAACAGATATAGACTCTGGCACATTCCCTTGGTTTTCTTACCTTGACAATCAAGGCAATGTAGCACATGGTAGTCCCATGGAGGAAAACAGGGACAACCAGTGTGTATTTGACAATGCATATAGAGTTAGGACTTCAGGGCCAAGGCAGCATTGACCCAACATGGGTCCTTACGGTATGATTCTGATTATATCTGGGCACGTTTTAGGAGCTCAATTTGAAATTGATGAAGGAATGAATGAATGGCATTTACAGTGTGGCATAAGAGCTCCTGGACTCAGATAAGGAGACATTAGGGTTGTTCCAACTCTGCCATCTATTTACTATGGGTTTGTCTTTCGGAAAGTCACACCACTTCCTCAGTGTTTCCATTGGTGAAAATAGTGAATGAGACTCACTATGATTCTGTTACTGCTTACATCACAGGTGTTTATGGTATAGATAGATTTGGGGAATAGTGGGCAGCCACAGGGAAACTAGACATCTTCATCCTGTGTCCCAGAAGCAAATTCACAAAGATGTCCCAGACCCAAAAATATGGAACACCCTGTGTTCAATTAGGAGGAGTCAAATTAGAGAGAGGCTGAGCAGAGGTTTAGTATTTCCAACTTCTCCCACTAGTGGCTTCCTTGTTAGTTTCAGAGTAAATATACGGTAAATTCTGGCTCTTACTTAGCACTTGCCCTAGAGAATAGAGTCATCGACTGTCTGATCTGGAAATCTGGAAGGGGTCTTCGAGATCCCTACCTTTGACCATTCTTTTTTTTTTTTTTTTTTTTTTTTTTTTGAGGCAGAGTTTTGCTCTTTTCGCCCAGGCTGGAGTGCAATGGCGTGATCTCGGCTCACTGCAACCTCCACCTCCTGGGTTCAAGTGATTCTCCTGCCTCAGCCTCCCAAGTAGCTGGGATTACAGGCCCCCACCACCATTTCCAGCTAATTTTTGTATTTTCAGTAGAGGCAGGATTTCACCGTGTTAGCCAAGGTGGCCTCGAACTCCTGACCTCAGATGATCCACCCGCCTCGGCCTCCCAAAGTGCTGGGATTACAGGTGTGAGCCACTGTACCCAGCTACATTCTTTATATCACCCAGTGTAACCCTTTGCCCAAAGTAGGCAAAGAGAGAATAAATGACGTTCTTCGTGTCCCTGCTGTTTCAGATCATGATGGATTTACATGGGTTATACCGTTTAATACTCATAGTACTCCTGCAGAGTAGGTATTGTTTTTTCCATTTTAAGGTGAGAAGAGTGCAGCATAGAAAGTTAAATTGCTTGACCCAAACCACACAGCTGGTAGGAAACAGAGGCAGGCTTCAGGCCCAGACCTGATGACCCCAAACTTACTCTCCTTCCCTTTACGATGTTTCCTCCTGGCAGGTCTTTCACATCCCAAAAATGACTAGAGAGGAAAATATCTAGATACCTTTCCTGACTGACTTTCCCCCAACTCAGCTGATTAACAAGAAATTGACTAACACATTAAAAAGAATAAATACTAATAAACTAACAAATCAAACCAGTTGGTGGTTTGGTGCCTTGTTCCGTAGCCATATCCAACCTGAAAGATCCAGATGCAGCTCCCAGGCAGGCTCTGGCCCTCAGCCCTTGCTCATGAGCCTACCCATTCCCTGTGTGTGCCTCAACTTTATGGAAGATGTTTCTGGAGATAATTATTACCAGCTTGAATGGAATCTTCTTGCTGGTGTCCACCTTCAGCATCCTGTGATTTGATCTGAATTTACTCTATTGGCTTTTTATTTTATTTTAACACCTGAAATTATTTTAGGAAAAACTTCAGGATTGTATAATGAAATATCCTCAGTGGGTTTCTATTAAACAGTTTCTATATAACAGTTTCCCTGCTTTAACTCATAGAGGAAGGGAGAAAATACCTGCCCAAGTCTTTGACCCCAAAGGAGACCCAGTGCCAGCACTAGCTATTTGGGAGACTTCAGAACTGAGCTCTCACCTCTCACTTCCCCCTTGCCCCATCTGTCCTCTCACCTCCTTACCTCACCAAAGTCTTAAAAATGTCATTTTCCATCTTCATATTACTCATGGAAGAATCGGGTAAAAAGAAGCTTAAGAAGTAATTCATTTGTTCAGAAGTAATGAGAATCAGACCAGAGTGTTACAACATCTTGACAGGAGTTGGCAGGGGAAGGAATTAAGGTACTCATTGTCCCAACTCATTCCATCTGTTCTTTTTCTTTTCGTCTGACTGCATAGATCATTAACTTTTTCCAGCATATATTCTGTGGGGTCAATCTGGGGACTCGACTCAGGAGTTTTGACCAGAAACTTAGAGCAGAGAATTAAACATTCGCAGAGGGGTTCTTATTCAACCAACATTGACTGAGCATTCATCATACCTGGGGGTCCTCTGGCATTACCAATATAACCTCTATGTATTGGGCTCGTACTGTGTGCCTGGCTGGATTCCACTTTGCTTGCACTATTTCACTTAATTTTCACACCCATGTGTCATGAAGAAGTAGAGGCTCAGAGAGGTTGTCACTTACTCAAGGTCACCAGAAAGTAAATCAGAGTTAGAATTTGGACACAAGTCTTTCTGACCCTAAATCACTATGTTGTGTGATTGAAGGTGAAAAAGCCATGATTTCTGTTTTGCAGTCACTCACAGTCTAGGAAGGAGTTAAAGATTATAAATAAATACAACATTCTTGTGCTGGGTCTCTCTTACCATAAGTTTTTCAACTTTACTGAGTATCTGTTTTCAACTATTATACTGTGCTGGGCACTGCGGAAAGTGAGATTAATAAGATATATTCATTTTCCTTAGACACAGTCTAGTGAGGAAGATATGAGGAAATATGATGAAATATAGCAGAAGAGATGAAATACTAGAACACTTATCAGTAAAGTGTCACAGGAACATAGGAGAAAGAAATTGTGCTTGGGAGGTGTCTTAGTCCATTTTGTGCTGCTATAGCAGAATACCACAGACTAGGTAATTTATAATAAACAGAAATGTATTGGCTCTCCATTCTGGAGACTGGAGAGTCAAATATCAAGGAGCCAGCATCCGTCAAAGGCCTTCTTGCTGCGTCATTCCATGGGGAAAGGCAGAAGAGCAAAGAAAAGAAAGGGGACCAAACTTGCCATTTTATAATGGCATTAGTCCCACCCATGAGGGCTCTGCCTCATAAAGGTTTCACCTCTTATTACTGTTGCGATGGCAATTTAATTTCAACATGAGTTTTGGAGGGGACAAACAATGAAACCATAGAGGAGGTGTGGAAGCCTGTTGCTAGAAGGTTCCTATGGGCCCTCCTTTTGGCCTAAGGCCCAGCTCCTGCAATCTCCTCTGCCCAAGCGGGTGGTCTTTCACACTGTGCACTGCCTGCTTTCAGTATCTGGGTGCCTGGGGAGAGAAAGAAAAAGTGCTACAATGTCATCAGACTCTCATTCTTCCATTCATGGCCCCTGAGCAGAAAACACCATGGGATGCACATGGCTTATGGGCATTCTGGTGTGAGTGGCTCCATGGTTCTCATTTCAGAACAGAAGGAGGAGAACTGGCTGTTACAAGGTTATGTTGACATGGTGTGATTTGACTCTCCAGCAGAGCAGGACAAGGTTCTTTCTCCCTTAAATTGTCTTCATCAAACAGAAGTGGGTGGTGGGATAAGTCTTAAGACTTTGTGGATTATTTCCTCCTAAGACCTAGGTTGAGAAGGGTAACCTTACTTAAGGAGACTGGTTTAATAAATTACAGTATTCTCACAGCTGGGCCATGTTGACCAGTAAGAAACCATCTTTTGATTTATGATATAGTTTGAGCCAAAACATACTTATTAGCTGAGTTCTGAATATTAGTACATTGGATTCTATTTTCTCTAGTAAACAAAACCACACCAGTATACTGATGTAAAATCCCAGCACTGAAGCTGACATTGTCATTACTTTTTTCCCCACTCTTAGCTTTGTGTTAGGTAATTGCATACATAATAGTAGGAAGTAGCCTCTATGGGACTAGGAAAGTCTGCCTAGAGACAGGAATCTCTGGGCCTGAGCCTTGCAGGATGGATAGGATCCTCTCCTTCACCTCTCTGTCAGCACCAGCACATGAGACAAACATTTTTACCAAGGATTTGATGAATATTTTCAATAACAGATTTTGGCCTTGCTTCAAGTCCATGGTTTGGTCATTTAGTGTAGTGTCATGTCTACTGAGTGATGACTAGGAGCCAATTAGCACTATGTATTAGTCCATTTTCATGCTGCTGATAAAGACATACTGATAAAGACTGGATAATTCACAAAAGAAAGAGGTTTAACTGGACTTACAGTTCCACATGACTGAGGAAGCCTCACAATCGTGGCGGAAGGCAAGCAGAAGCAAGTCACATCTTACATGAATGGCAGCAGGCAAAGAGAGAAACTGTGCAGGGAAACTCCCGTTTTTAAAACCATCAGATCTTGTGAGACCCATTCACTATCACGAGAATAGCATGGGAAAGACCCACTCCCATGATTCAATCATCTCCCACCAGGTCCCTCCCACAACACATGGGAATCATGGGAGCTACAAGATGAGATTTGGGTGGGGACACAGAGCCAAACCATATCATACTAGGTCCCCTGTTTCTGAGGAACTGCCACTAGGATCAATTAGGAATTGAGATTTATTGAGTTCCTACTATATGCCAAACACCTTGGAAGCATAGAGGGTAGAAGTCCTGCCCACAAAGGGTTAACAGTCTGGCTAAGGAGACAGATGTTAAAGAAAACAAACCTTTCTTAAGCATTACTGTATGTCAGACTGTGTTCATCCATTTTGCATTGCTATAAAGGAGTATCCAAGACTGGGTCATTTATAAAGAAAAGAGGTTGATTTGGCTCATGGTTCTGCAGGCTGTGCAAGCATGGCACCAGCGTCTGCCCAGCTTCTGGAGAGGCCTCAGGAAGCTTTTACTCATGGCACAAGGTGCAGGGGAAGCAGACCTGTCACATGATGAGAGTGAGAGAAAGAGAGAGGGAACAAGAGAGGAGGTGCCAGGCTCTTTTAAACACTACTTCTTGTGTGAACTCATAGAGCGAGAATTCACTCATTACTGCGAGGACAGCACCAAGCCATTCATGATGGATCCATCTCCATGACCCAAACACCTCCCACCAGGATCACCTCCAACACTGGAGGTCACATTTCAACATGAGATTTGGAGGGGACACACCTCCAAACCATGTCACAGACACTACTCTAAAGGCATTCCTTGTATCAACTCACACCCCTCTGGGAGGAGGGTGCTGTTCTCCTCCCCAGCCTCAGAGAATTACACTGCGATGTGGCTTATATTACTGTAGTGGAATCCCAGGGGAGAGGTAAGGTGTTGGGGGTGCTTCTTCAGAGCATGAGAGAGCAACAGGAAATTCTGTTCTGCAAGGGATTATACAAAAGTGACTGGAGGAAAGCTGGATATAGAGAAAGGGAAGTGGGGTGAAGGAGCAGTGGCCACTGACTAGCCATAGGCAGTAAGTAGAGAGGAGGTAGCATGTTCCTGCCCTTACAGATCTCATAGCCTCAGAGGCAGAGACCTGCACACATGGACAACTGCAACATAAACTTCTTACAGGGCTATGGTCACAGATCAAAGGACGGAGCAGAGTCTCCCAGCATTCAGAAAGAGAAAAGCACAGACCTAGTGCAGCAGAGCACCAAGAGGAGAGTCCAAAGAGCGTGCAGCCATGGGCCTTCTGATTCTGCTATGAGCAGAGTTCAGAAGTGAGCAGAAAGTTCCATGCATCTTAGCATAGAATTGCAGAGTCTCAGGCTAAGCAATGTGGATGCAAATGAGACTGTTTGCAGCCCCTTCCTGGCAGTAGAGCCAGAGAGGAACTGTTCTAAGCCTCCAGAGGACAAGGGTATAAGTGCTGAGTGGAGGTGGAGGTGGTGCGTGGAATAAGGGGCTGCTCTGTGGTTAAGCAGTACCCCAGAGCCCAGGGCTTCCTGGAAGGGGTGTGCCTCTGGGGCATTGGGACTCTCTGTTCTTTGAAGAGAACTAGGGCTGCCCATCTTATCTGCAGCTGTGCTTTGTCTGCAAGTGGGGCAAGATCTGTTTACAAAGTCAAATGTGACTTCTAGAAAAGAAAGTTGAAGCCTCACAGTTCCTGTCTTCTGCTAAGCAAATGTTTTTGGACCCTCTTGCAATTCTAGATGTAAGAATCTGGAAAGGAAATGACAAGCTCTTCTAATTATGTGTCTCTGCAACCCACATAGAAACTTCCATATGTAGGTAGCAATTTACTGTAGAATCTATTCTTTATCATCATTCACATCCTATGAACAGCTTCTTAACCTTTTACTAAGCATAAAGTCTGCTGCTGGCACTAGGCTAGCATTTGGCATGCAGTATCTCATTTAATTCCCTAACAATCTGATGAGGTAGGGCCTACGGTTACCCCACGCAGTGCTGTGCTGGCAAATATGTTACAACTGATGAAGTGGGAGTAAGAGCTATTTTTTACTCACAACATTGCTGATACCACATCTGTCGGTGTTTTTACCCCCACACCAACCAATTCTTCAACCGTCTGGACCAGTGATTCAATTCAGTTCAGACACTAACTACCTGGATTTAAAGTCAGACCCCACAGGTTAAGTCTCAGTCCCAGAAGACTGCCCCCCACTTCAGATACTGATCACAAGCCCTGAGCCTCTTGCACTTCTGACCATATAAACTGGGGGCCTCCATGACCTCCTCCTTGGGGTCAATAATTTGCTAGAATGGCTCCCAGGACTCAGGGAAACACTTACTAATTAAGTTTTATTATAAAGTATACAACTCAGGAACAGCCAAAAGGAAGGGCTGCATAGGTCAAGGGGGCTGGGGAAGGAACCTCTAAGTCAAGAGCTTTTGAGTCCCTTGGGATGTCTAGAGTGACAAAAGTATCTTTTTGTCTTCTAATAAGATGACTGGTGGCTGGAGGCCCCTAGACAGCTTAAGAAGGAGGGCTAGCTGCCACAAAGACCAAGGCAAGAGTAGAGGATTGGAACTCTCAGTCCCACTCCCCTACCTCCAAGAAGAAGAGAACAGCTGGAGATTGAGTTCATTGACGAATGGCCAATGACTTACTCAATTACTCGTATGTGATGGAACCTCCCTAAGTCCCCTCAACAACTAGGTTTGGAGAGCTTCTGAGTTGGTGAACACACAGAGGTGCTGGGAGGGTGGGGCACCTAAACAGGGTGTGGAGGCTCCTCCCCCGGCCCCCTTGTCCTATGCAGCCCTTCCTTTTGGCGGTTCCTGAGTTGTATCCTTTGTAATAAAACTTTAATAGATAGTGGTTTCCCTGAGTCCTGGGAGCCATTCGAGCAAATTATTGACCCCAAGGAGGAGGTCATGCAGGCCCCCAGTTTATATGGTCAGAAGTGCAGGAGGCTCAGGGCTTGTGATCAGTATCTGAAGTGGGGGGCAGTCTTCTGGGACTGAGACTTAACCTGTGGGGTCTGACTTTAAATCCAGGTAGTTAGTGTCTGAACTGAATTGAATCACTGGTCCAGACGGTTGAAGAATTGGTTGGTGTGGGGGTAAAAACACCGACAGATGTGGTATCAGCAATGTTGTGAGTAAAAAATAGCTCTTACTCCCACTTCATCAGTTGTAACATATTTGCCAGCACAGCACTGCGTGGGGTAACCGTAGGCCCTACCTCATCAGATTGTTAGGGAATTAAATGAGATACTGCATGCCAAATGCTAGCCTAGTGCCAGCAGCAGACTTTATGCTTAGTAAAAGGTTAAGAAGCTGTTCATAGGATGTGAATGATGTTAAAGAATAGATTCTACGTAAATTGCTACCTACGTATGGAAGCTGAGGATTCTCAGGGCTCATCTCAGTCCTGTACAATAAAGAAGGTCCCACGCAAAGGCTGATAATGCCTGCTACTTTTTCTCGCTGAAGGTGGGTGTGAAAGGAAAGGAAAGCAATGCAGCAGAACTGTGTGGTAAATACTCGGCTGACGTGAGATGCGTGGTAATCCCCCCAGTGGATGTGCTGTAGCTCAGGCCACCATTCTCACAGTGTTCAACATTTATGTAGTTGCCAGTGTTCAATCAGTATTGGGAAATGTTTCCTTTGCAAACAGAGCTTGCTTTGAATTTCAAAGTAAATTTCTAGGAGCAGAATTACTGGATCCAAGGGTGTGGACATTTGAATGCCCTCAATATAGATAGTCAAATTATTCTCTGCAGATTGCACTCTCAGGAGCCTGCTTCTGAGAGTCTCTTCCGGGAAGCACAGACATTTTAAACAAGTGACAACAGGGCAACAAGTATCAAGCTGGCCAGCTGGATGTAGAGGAACATGGGGGTACTTCTGAGTGATTATATTACGAGCTCCCAGAACGTGAGATGACAGAAGCCTTAGCTCAGTGTGGATCAGCAGCAACAGCAGTGCTGGGGAACCTGTTAGAAATGTAGACCTCAGATCCCATCCCAGACCTGCCGAATCAGACACTCTGGGGTGGGACCCAGCAAGGTGTGTGTTACCATGCCCTCCAGGTAGTTTGGAAGTCTGCCAAAGTTTGAGATCTGGTGCCTTAGAGTGATAGTAGCAGGTGCTTCCAGGCAGATGATGCCAAGCAGGAAAAGACATAATAGGATTGAAGACTCTAGAACCCAAAGAGGCTGGGGCTTGGCATATCTGACCAAAGCGAAGAAGGCAGAGAAGGAGGTGGATGTGAGGGGACCCACACAAGGACTTTGGGACCAGAATATGGCATGACTGTGACCCATGGCTTTTCATGGAGACACACAGGGACAAGAGACATGGCAAGAGTATATTATTGTTAAAGTGCAGTATTAAGAGTGAATCATAGATGGGATGTATTGAACATTTACTATATGATCAAAGCTGCACCAGTATCAGCTCATCTAAACCTCGCAACCCCAAGAGAGGCACTGTTATTATGCCCATTTTATAGACAAGGAAACTGAGGACAGAAAGGTTGAGTAATTTCCTTGAGGTTACACAGCAGAAAAGTGGCAAACCGATCTTGCCTGGGACTGCTGACCCGGGAGCCCCTACTTTTGACTGCTAGCCATGCTACATTGCCGCAGCTCCCCGTGAGCAAGGAGATCCCATGTACCGTCCTAGTTTGGGCCACTGGAGAGAAAAGAGTGTTGAAGATTTAGATTTATTCAGTAAAGGAAGAGAAAGGGGAAGAAGATAATTTGCATTTATGTGTCACATACTGGGTATGAATGGTTCTTCATTTAATGTTTATATCATCTTCGTTTTATCAATGCTGAAACTGAAAATAGAGGAAGTTAGAGGACTTGTTACTCTACGCTGCTTCCAAGTGGTCTGTTGAAGTCCATATCCAGTCTGTCTGCCTTCAAAGTCCAGGCTGTCTTACTCTACGCTGCTTCCGAGAGGTCTGTTGAGGTCCATATCCAGTCTGTCTGCCTTCAAAGTCCAGGCTGCCACCGCGCTGTGCTGCTTGCTATTAGCAGCTGGCATTTGCTGAGCTGGTATCTTATGCCTGGCACAGTGCCAAATGTAATAAATTGTGTTATCTCCTGTAATTTTGTCATAATTCTCTAAGTGGGTAGTACAGATGTGAAAACTGAGGCCCAGAAAGCATAAGTGCCTTGCCCAGTTCACAGAGTCAGTAACTGATAGTGACTAGCATTTGTGTTGTTTCCCACACGTTTCTGCTCTCTGCTCTCTGGGACGGGGTAGGACTGCACTTCCTCACCCTTGATCTCATTCCTAACTTTGGTCAATGTCATGAGAAAAGAAGTGATGTGTGTCACTTCTAGGCAAAAGCTCTAAGAGCAAGACTGAAATAAATCTGCTGCATTCGCTTTGCCCTGCATGACAATTATTGAAACTTGAGGCAAGAAGGTGGCTTTTTCAGCCTGGTCCTTGAGAAAGGATAACATAGAGTGAAGCCCCCAGCCTCTCTGCATTAGGCAGGTGGTGCAAGGAGAGGGATCCTGAACTGTTCTAAGTCACTTATATGTTGAGATTGTTTGTTAGCTCAGCATCATCCAGCCCACCCTGACTGATACAGGTTGGAACAGTCTATCTGCCTTTCAAGTCCAATTTCACGATCACCGTCTTGTACTTCTATTAATGCCTTCTGAACTTGATGATACCAAGGGGGTAAAAAAGAACTAAAAGACTACTTTTTCCTTTTCAGTTGCTCAAAATAATGCTCCCAGTTTTTGCCCTTCGGTTGTTCTGCCTTCCCTCACAGAGAAAGGTAAGTTCATTGTCTTTTTGATCTCTTGGATGAGAGTACCGCCTCATTCATCTTCTTTGTCCTCTTCCCCCCTGCTTTTGTACAAAAGTTGATAGCTTACATATCACTCTCATTAATTCCAGCTCCTATGAATTAAACACATGTATAAGTGGGGTGAGTGCCAGCAACATGCCCACTTTGCAGATGAGAAAACTGACTCATGGAAATGAAATGATTTGTGGAAATTATGTGGCTGATTGAAGCAGAGTAAGACTTAAGTTGAGTTCTCCCAGTTTTCATTTTAAGGATTATTTCACCCTATCAAGTAATGACTAGACACACACAATCCAGAGGCAATGTCAAGAATGGTGTTATTTATGGCCAAAAAGGGAAATAAGTCAGCTCCTTATTAGTGCAAAGAAGTTGGAGCTTACAGTTATTGGCCACACTGGGCAGCACTGTGATATCTAACGATGAAGCACTGGCCCTGAGTCCAGGAGCCCAGATGCCCAGGTGCCTGGTAGCATAGCCTGGACCCAGGCTGCCCTTCTCCTGCACATCCCACTGATCCTCCTCACAACGTGCTGTATTTGGCATGAGGCAGCCGAAAGTGCAGAGAGGTTGGATGTGGTGGAGACCCTGAACGCTCTAGATGGGGGTGAGGTGGAAGGGTCAGGACAGCATGGGCCTCACTGCTGTGATATAATATAATAAAATATATTAAATAATTTATTATATATTATTATTAATGTAATAAATAATATATTAATAAATTAATATAATAAATAATATTTATCAATTAATAAATTATATATTTAATTAATATATAATTAATAAAATATATTAATATCGAAATTTGGGGTTGAAACAAGAGTAAATCATTATTATGGCCATGTAAATATGGTTCACCACAGAGCCCCAAAGAGGAACAGCAGCATCCTGTTACAATTGTCAAGATTTTCAGCTATCCTCCTGTCACACACAAACCCTGCTGTACCCCTGCCCTCTGCAGCACCTGCTTCCTGCTCAGCAAAGGCCTGGGGAGCTGCAGGTCATGTGGGTGCTTCCTTCTGTAGGCACTGGGGCACTGCTTGTTCCTGTCTGCCGAGTCAGTTAACATACCTCCATCTTCCATTCTTCACTTAACAGGGTTTGAAGTCCCTCATCTGCTGTCTGCTCCTTGCGTTTCATTTTTTCCTTGTTCTTTTTTTTTGTTATGTTTGTGGGTTTAGATGCTTATATTCTTTTACTTCATTTTGTAGGGGGTTGTGGAGGGAGAGAGGATAAAGGGCAGTATTTAATTCAAAACAATACTATAGTATTTTTCAAAACTTTTGAACGTTTAATGAAAACTCATTTTGTCTTCAGCACTGTGCTAAGCATTTAAACTTCAGATGAATCTCAAGAGATAGGTCCTACTATAATATTTGTTACCTATAGAAAATTCAAACAATGCAGAAATATAGAAAGAAAATCACAGTTATTTAGAAGTTACTCTGTGTCAGTTAGTTCATTCGTTTTTTCAATCTTTTTAGGCTCTCTGTATGGTCTGATATCATTGTAGTCTCTATGTATAATGTTGCATTTTCGGTTGTTTTTACATAATATTGCATTATATATATGTGTGTGTGTATATGTATGTGTGTGTATATATATATGTATATATATGTGTATATATGTATATATGTCTATATATGTATATATATGTGTGTATATATATGTATGTATATATGTGTGTATATATATATGTGTGTGTACATATGTATATCTCCAAATTGTTACATATCTCTCTAAATCACACATTCATGCAGGCATGTATATACATAGTCACTCATTCATTGAGTCTTCTATGTTCCTACTCTCATGATGCTCACCTTCTAGTGATGAACAACAAATGAGCAACAATATTGTTAACAGAGATAGCTGTCCTGTTATTCCACCAGTTCACTAGTCCATTTCTTTCTTTTTGGGCATTTGATTGTTTATTATTCTTCATCATTATAAAAATAGCAAAATGAACTACTTGGTACCTAAAATTCCCTCCAGAAGTCCAGATTATTTCCTGGGGTAAGATTCACCAAAGCAGAATTACTGGGCTTGAGCAATTTACATTTTAAGACCCTAGATTTATATTGCCAAATTAGTCTCAAACAGTTGTTGCTAGTTGCATACTTACCAGCTATAAATTAAAGTGGTTTTTGGCTTTTGATATACTTGTGATCCTTAAGTTTTATCCCTAAAAATTTATTTATTAAATTTATAGATGAAGAGTGCTTTGATGTCAAATACTATTGTTAAAGATGCATAAACCAAAGCGTAACTTCTTTGGGTGATTTTACAATGCTTCCACTCTACTTTTGCTAAACATTTGTATTACTGACATGTGAATTACCTACAAAAGAAAAAAAAAAGGATGGAGCATTGAGCATGTCCTTTCATATATACATACAGCCTATGGGCCTGAGTAGGTGTTTCCAAGGTGGAATGAGATGTCACAGTGCTTGTAAGTGTGTTGTTAACAAGTATGATTTAAAAGCACAGAAACATCAGAGCCAACATCCTATCTATGTGTTAAAGTTCTCAGATTGGAACTAAGAATTTTGGCATGTTCCTTTGATGTGAATCAGAGGGAGGGGATAACTCTGCCTTCACGGTGTTGAAATGTCATTGTATGGTTCTGACACAGATTGTGAGGATGTGTCTATATGTGTATGTGTATGTGTACAGGCACGTATGCACTGTGTATATGTAAAATATTCATCTTTATGTACTTTCTATTCAGGGAGAAAAGGAAATGTTTCTTAAATATCAAATATTTATAAATCATATAATACAAGAAATTTAGGTTCATAGCATGGTCTGTTTTTCAAATAAGGAAACTGAAATTAAATGACTGAGCTGGGATTTGAACCCATATCTGTATGGACCCTTTCAGAGTTAGATAAGGTTACTTGGTTGAGTTTTTGAAATAGGTTAGCAAAGACGAGCTTTTGAGTCTAGACTTGTCTGGAGACCTAATCTCTTGGTTTCATTTCTTTTATACGTGTGTGTGTGGTATGTGTGGTGTGTGTGTGTGTGTGTGTGTGTATAAGCCACCCATTCAAAGTCTACTTCAAAGAAAGAATTCTTTGCACATGCAAACCCTTCTCTCTGGAAAGACTTTCTAAAACTCACCTGCCTGCTAAACTCCTGGTGCCTTCAAACCAGCTAGTGGTTTGAAGGCACCACCTTCTCTAGAGCAACAGAAACACAGTGTTTAGAGCAGCCCTTATCACATAGTATGTACTCAAGACAGGTCCATGAGATTTCAGAAGTCTCCTCCATCTGCACACCATCCCCACTGACCAGTCAGGGGAGCAGAATTCTTTCTTTGAAGTAGACTTTGAGTGGGCAGCTTGTACATACACATGCGCGCACACACACACACAAAATGAAGCTAAGCAATTAGGTCTCCAGACAAGTGTAGACTCGAAAGTCCATTTGCACAGTGGAATTGTTCCTAGGCTGCAGTGGGATACTGAAAAGTTTCCCCCAGATTCACCATAGACAGGCAGGAAAAGCACCACAAATATATGGTGACCAAACTGTGACTTGGAGGACAAGTATGCATCTGTCAGATGGCCAAGAGGAGAATGGACAGTGTCTGAGGCAGAGGGCACTGCATGTGCAGAAGCATGGGGACATGCATCAGCAAGGCTCAGGCAGGGCTGTTCAAGTAGTTCAGTGTTGCAGGACCAGCAGGTGCAGAAGAGGACAGGGGCCAAAGCGTAAAGTGCATTGGATACTGCAGATCCTTGCAGGGATTGAAACAGTGGAACAATGATCTTTAAAACTATGTAAAAGCTTTACTTTGCGCTATCATGAGAGTGCTTTGGTGGATGACAAGCTAGATTTTGAGAAAGTGAGGACAATTATATCATCTGTTTATAGTGTATAGTTGTACTCTCTTTGGAGAAAAATTGTTTTATAAACAAGTGAAATAGTAAATATATATTTTCTTTGTAAGACAAATGTACATTGCATCTTAAAAGACTTGCACCAACCAAGCCAGCAAGGCTGCTGCAGGTTAGCTTGAGTTATCTTCTTCAGTGTTGGAGCCTGCCTGTGTGATCATCGCACCCCTTCCCTGCTTCCCAAATGTGGGATCTCCTAAGGGTTTATTCCCAGGACAACTAGCATTCAGCTTGCCATTCTCTATTTCAGAAACGTTTCTCTTAGAGGTGTGTATTAGTTCATTTTCACACCGCTCATAAAGACATACCCTAGACTGGACAATTTACAGAAGAAAGAGGTTTAATTAGACTCACAGCTCCATGAGGCTGGGAAGGCCTCAAAATCATGGCAGAAGGCAAGGAGGAACAAGTTACATCTTACATGGATGGCAGCAGGCAAAGAGAGAGCTTGTGCAGGCAAACTCCCGTTTTTAAAAGCCGTCAGATGTCCTGAGACTTATTCACTATCATGAAAACAGCACAGGAAAGACCTGCCCCATGATTCAGTTATCTCCCACTGGGTCCCTCCCACAACATATGGGAATTATGGGAGCTACAAGGTGAGATTTGGGTAGGACACAGAGCTAAATCATATCAAGGTGCTACTGAATTAAATTTACTATTTGGATTGAAAGCCAGGGTAAATACAGAATATTTAGGATTTTGTCCTCTCCATTCTATGTGTGTTTCACATGAATACTTCAACATACCATTTAGAAAATGTTCCCGCCCTTGACTTTGAGCCCTTTTGAGCAATGGGTGCAGCACAGGTTGCTGCTGGCAGAGCGGACTGTGAAGAAGGCTGTAGCTGAGAGGTGCGAGGCAGAGCGAAGAGAGATGTCTCATTACAGTTGGTCCTGCTCAGCTTTCCAGCACCTCTCTCCTGACCTCATCCTGGAGCTCAGTGACAGGGACAAAGCCTGAATTCAGGACATATGGAAACAGCAGTGGCTGCCCCAACAGCTTTTGAACCACACAATGAAAAGGAATCAACTTTGTCTGCTTGGCCTCCATCCTGTGCCTTTGCCTGTGCCCGTGGGTTGACGGAATTCACTTGATCTTTTCTGCAAATGTTTTTCATTAAGCTGGAAACAGAGTCCTGTGATCCTAAAAAATGTCAGCACCGGCGGGAAGCATGTATACCCTCTAAGTGAGGAAGCAATGCGACATCACGGTGCAGCACATGGGCTTTGAGGTCCATCTGGGCAGCTTTACTGAGTATCTGGGCCAGATTTCACAGCCTCTTGATACCCCTGCTTGCCCCTGTAAAGAAAGAATAATGGTGAAATATAAGCGATATCAGTCTAGCAGGCTTTTGCTGAAGAGTAAATAAAGTTTAATGCTCCACATGGAATTTGCTGTAGAGTGAGTGTTCAAGAAATGGCAGCAATAATTCTCAAGTCCAAACCACTTTACAGAGGAGGAAACTGAGGCAGAGAGAGAGTGTGACTTCCCCACATGACAACCAGTTAAAGCTGAGCTATACAATTATATATATATAATATATATGTACATATGCACACACATGTATACAGTCACACACACATTTTTTATGGGTAACTGTTATTAAGGTAAAGAGGTTGCTAGTAGCTCTGTCATTTTTTGCTCTTATTTTTAGTTGACATATAATAATTTTACACATTTATGAGATACAGAGTGATACCTTAATACATGTATACAAAGCGTAATGATCAGACCAGGGCAATCAGCATATCCATCGCCTCAAATGTTTATCATTTCTTTGTGTTGCGAACATTCCAAATCCTCTCTTCTAGAGTTTTGAAAGTATACACTAATTGTTAGCCATCCTCCCACTAGAGTGCTACACAACAGTAGGAATCATTCTTCCCATCCCCCTGGAACTGCACACCCTTAACTAACCTCCCTGTCCCCTCCCCCTCCCTCTGATCTTCCCAACCTCTAATGACCACACACAATCATATATTTTAAAAATTCCTATTCATGGAATGACTAAATACACCAATCACCATGCTAAATGCTTTCTACATTTTAATCTTCACAACTGCCCTACAAGGTGTGCACAACTGTGTCCATTTTCCAGATTTGGAAGCTAAGGCTCAGAGAGGCCCAAACTCACATAACAAGTACTTTGTAGAGCTGAAATTTGTATTCAACCCGGATGTGAACCCAGAGTCTCCTCCCTGAAGATGGTGGCTGCTGCTGCTCCAATTCCCCAGGAATCATACTCTGAGATGAAGTTTAGTAGGAAGTCCAGTTTTTTGTTTTTGTTTTGTTTTTTTAGCAAAAAATTAATTCTACCAACAGGGGTGTTAGGAGGCAAGGGAAGGCCCAGGACTGGGCTGAAGGAGAAGTTGAACCTTAGTGTTGTCTTGGTGGAGGCCTCAGCTGGCCCTTTAGGGATGCTGAAGCTGGGATGATCTTTAAAATTGTTATGGCCTCACACTGGTCACTCATTACCATGAGCTGCCCTGAGCGGGGCATGCCCTTCAGCCGAGGCAGTCCTGGAAGCGGGGCTGACAGTGGTCTGCCTCAGCAGCACCCACCGCTGCTAATGTAGAGCCCTGCAGTCCTGGAGGGAGTCAGGGACCCCACAGCACCCTCCACAGTGACTTTGCACTCTAATAATCCAGACTGGGATGTGTCTGAGGGTGGAATGCGTGCCTTTAAACACTGTGCACCAACCCAGGCACACTGTTTTCTTACTACTATAGGCACCGGGCTGATGACGTGTTAAAAGCACACAAGACTGATTCTTCATCCCTTTGGTTCTTGGGCCAGAAGGCCCAGGTGAGTGGCCACTGATTCTAAAATTGTTTAATGTTTGTATAAAACTTAAATGTCCTGTCGAAATATGCACAGAGCTTATGCATACGTATGCACATGCACACACACACACACACAAGCCATTTTGAGGGAGCTCATGGTGCATACCTTTTCACTATTTCATCAGAAAAGTTGTCCAGGGATACGTTTTATATCCCAGAGGCCAGCAAGACATGACCGGTTAGCACACCCTGTTTCCTCACTTCAGTTGAGAGTGCCAAATGAATCATGTAGTTAGCAGCTGCAACACTCAGTGCGCAGGTAACTCCGCTCCCAAGCTGGGATCCACATCTGCCAGGGACTGTGCTGCCTGGGTGACTGTAATTGCTGTAATTTGCAAGGCTGAGTATGGTCTGGGCACAGCCTCACATCTGGCAGCTCCCTGGACCTCTTCTCTGTCTCTCTGAGACCGAGAGATTGAGAAGGAAAAAGAAACAGCTGGCAAACTGGTACTGCAATGATGGTAGGTCTTAGGAAACTGAGAAAGGTGAGGAAACTGGTTCCCAGCTCCCTTCCTTCCTGGAAGGCTTCACTTCTCTCCACAGGTGCAGGAGGGAGCCACTAGCCAATGGAGAAGGGCTGGGTTTAAGACTCAGTTATGATTTCATCTGCCTTGGCTGCCTTTCCCCTTTGTTCAGTTGCTTATTCATTCAACAAGCATTTGGTGGGTACCTACCTTGTACCAGGCACTAAGCACTGGGGCTATGGCTGTAAATGAGCAACATGAGTGTGTCAGAGGATGCACCATAGGCTCCCTCTCTGGGAGTGTTTGTGTGTGTGTGTATAAGCTCTGTGCATATTTGGATAGGAAATTTAGGTTTTATACAAGCATTAAACAATTTTGGAGTCAGTGGCTGCTCACCTGGGCCTTCTGGCCCAAGGACCAAAAAGGATAAAGAATCAATTCTGTGTGGCTTTAATGTGCTCCATCAGTTTGATAGAAAGCTATAGTATTGGGTGCAAAAGTTATTGTGGTCTTTGCCTTTGAAAGTAATGGGAAAATTGCAATTACTTTTGCACCCACCTAATAGGAAGAAGACAGTGCTCCTGGGTTGGTGCGGGAGAGCCTGTACAGTGTTTCATAGCACTCATTCCACCCTCAGATGTGTCCCACATTGGACTGAAGTGTATAGACACTGTGGAGGGTGCTGTGGGGTCTCTCAGACTCCCTTTAGGATGGAAGGGCTCTACCCCAGTGGCTGTGGGTGCTTCTGGCAGAGAGCACTTCTGGCAGAGAGACCACTGTCAGCCCCGTTCTGGGAAAAGACCACACCTCTATAGGGTTTGTTCCTCCTCTGCTCTAAGCCCCAGGTCACTTCCTCCAAGGGATCGCTGACCACCCCATCCAAAGTAGCTCTCTTCTGCACTCTCCACCCCTTCACCCTGCTGTACTGCCTCTGGGAACTATCGCTATGAACTGTTGTCATTCATTTACTTGTTGAGTGTTGCTTGCCCTCTCTGGAATGGGAGCTGCCGGAGGACAGGGACTTTATCTGTCTCATTTACTGTGACATTCTCAGCACCTGTGGGAGTAAGTGTTCAGTAACTATTTACCGAATGAATGAATGGATTTTTCTTGCTTGCTTGTTAGATTTTGGGCTCCCAGAGGGCAGATATTTTGTAATTCATGGTTGGGTTCTTCACACTTAGCAAAATGTCCAGTGTAGAGTAGATGCTCTATGTTATTTTATTTATAGTTATTTGGTTTTAAAAAATAGATATGTCTCCACTTTGACCTAGGTCAGTATTTAAAGGTAAAAGTGATCAATTAATGTTTGTTGAAGAAATGAATGAGTAACAGAATGAACAAATGAATGAATGGTGAGGGTGGTCCTGGAGTATTGAAAGCCACATGGGATATGAGTTTGGGCAGCCAAATTTTGAACCCTTCCTTTGGCACTCCTTAAGTATGTGACCTTGGCCAGTTTAAAGAATCTTTCTGCATTTCAATTGTCTCAGCTGTGAAATGGAGATGATTATACCACTTCAAAGAGGTTGTTTTTAAGCTTAAAAGAGATATTATACGTAAAATTGCTGTATTCAATGCTCGGTAAAGGTAAAGGCTGGCAGTGCTGGCATGGGTGGGTTAGGTGTTGCACTACCAGTTCTAATGGGGTCCTTTCACAGGTAATCTTTGTAAATGTTACCCCTGCAGTTGTGCTATGTAGAACCTGTGCAGCTGTACATAGTGAGCCTGCGAGGCACTTGACAAATGTTTGCTGAATGATTATATCTTAAACTCTTGCTAGATCTTAGAGTCTTAGAAGATGGGGAAAATGTATGGATTTTCTACAGTAACTTTCTCTCTATACAGTACCAGTTTTGTACCTGGTCCATCAAAAATTTGCTTAATTATATTTAAAGGATATGGAGCCAAGAACAAAATACGCCAACAAAAAACCTACCATTTGGGTTTGGTTATTTAGCCTTTAGCTTAAATATTTTCTTCTAAATATCCTTCTTCGCTATGGAAGATATCTTTCAGCCTAGAACCAGTCAGAAACCACATAATCAAAAATGACCTCAATCAAAGCTGTGAGGTAGAGGGAGCTGGCATTTGGTCCTGCCCTGTCTTCCTCTTTCTCTATAATTCTTCTCTGCCCACTGTGGGGAACTCCTGACTACATGCTCTTAAGCCAAGCTTCTCATCTAGAATGGCAATTCCAAGGCAGGACACTGTGATGAAAAAGTGTTTTCTCTTTCCTTCTCACCTCTGAACAGTTACCTTGAACAGGCAACTGTTAAGAATAGAAGGACCTGTTTATTTATTATTTTATTTTCTAGTACCATCCTGGAGCCTCTTGAGCCAAATGGAATTAACAAAGTTATTCACACTAAGGCGAAAATATCGATATTTTAATATCTTTTTCCCAGGGGTGTTCACAGTTTAACAAGTGGGTAAACCAGTTCTATTCTGAGAGCAGAGATTCAAAACTTCTGCCAAACACATGGGGGAAATATTTTAGGCAGGTTGCCTGACCTGGGGCCCCTCAGGCCCTTCTACGTAGCTGACGGTGAATTGGACCATCCCTGAGTACAACCCACTAGAAGATTTCCTTGGTTTTATGGCTTATAATAATTTTAATCACTGATTAAAAATAATGATACAATGTTACAAGTGGCTAGTGCTACACAAAGTTTTTTTAAATGATCCTTCAGTCATGCATTCATTTTTTCTCCTTTGTTGAGTGTGCTGAATTCCCTGACCTCCTGAAGGAACTCAATTTGACTTATTACAGAAGCATCTACCTCTTCTCCCAAGTGTGTAAAGTCCAGGAGGTGAGAGGGACCCAGCTGAAGAGGATGGAGTGAGGGCTTCAGTATAACTGAGTACCTGGTGTCACGGGAAGGCGAGATGGGGAAGGAGGAGAGAAGGGGCTGGGTCAGATGATGGAAAGCATTGGTTATCCTGCTGTGATGGAGTAAGATTGAGGTAATGAGCTCCCTGTCACTGGAGTATTCAAATATGTTGAAGATTCTCTTGTTGTGTGAGGGGTTGGCTTAAATGTCTTTTAAATTTCCCTTTAAATTTTGTAATTCTTAGCATTGGCTCAGTTATGCTGTAGCGTGTGACTCTTTCCCTTCTGCTTTTGTGAGCGCTCACCCACAGGCAAGCAGAAGGAGCCGGGCAAAAGCAGAAGCTGGGAAGCACAGAGCCTGGTGCTGGGCAGATCTCAGTCTCCGTTCTAATTCTCTTCCACTCTGTGAATAACCTAGGGAAAGTCACTGCACTGCTGTGAGCCCCAGTTTCCTTAAGGTAGAATTCACCACGTTACCTATTACCTACAAGTTGAGATTTGGGTAAAGTCCTATGTGTAACATTCTTAGCCTACTACCCACCACATATAGCAAGTGCTTGATAAATAGAACGAGCAGCAGCTGCTCCTGCTCCTGCTCCTGCGGAGATCAGACACAGGTCTCTAACGTGGAGGGCAAGGGTGCCACCATAGGAGTCTGTCTGTGTTCAAGGCAGCTGTGTGAGCTTGGGCAAGTTCCCTACAGTTCACCCATGCCCTTGTTCAGCACCCCAAAGGAGGCCTCCATGGTGCTGGAATCACTTTGCTTAGCTCAGATTGGTTGTCCACATGCATTTGTGCCTCAGAATTTCTATCGTTTTGCCCACGCACCCAGGATCATGCATGTGACCCCATGAAAGAGGAGTTCAGATGCTCTTAGGAGACCCAATTCTTATACTCTCTCCATGTAGCTTTTGTGTTTGGGGAAGTTGGTGGGGATGTCCACTTGTTAGGAGTCAAACTTCTTAGAGAGAAATCAGATTCAATCTGAGCCTTTGAAATTTCGCTAGGAATTTTGCTGGTAATGAACTTAGTAATTTGTCATGAGGACATAGAAGGAATATAGATCCAAGTCTGGTTTCGTGTGTGTGGCTTTTCCTTAGTTAGAAATTTCCCTAGAAGTGTCTTTAAACTTAGCAGCATTAAAGTTGGTTACCCACCAACACACAAGCTCATAAACTGAACAGATGCTGGGCCATTACAGACGTCTTTGGAGACTTCTGCCTGCAATGAGAAGCCACAGGGAAGCACCTTATGAGGCTGCAGCTGAGTCATATGGAGGAGGTGGCAGCTGTGGGCAGTGGGGATTGAGAGGGAGTAGTTTGGATGAAGTCCCTGGCAGTTTGGCTCACCAGTCACAAGTTGTGATCTTGGCCATATTATGTAGCACCTCTGAGCCTCAGTTCAGCCTTCTGCATGATAGTAATTAAGGCATGGGATGGTGTAGTTATTAATTCTTGCAGTGTAAATAAAAGTGTTTTATAAACTAGAACACACCATGTAGAGGTGAGATTTTATTAAATCAGCTTCCCATTATTTGCTTCCTATGTGACTAATCTATTAACTAATTGACTCAATAATTATTTACTGAGGTTTTATATTGTGTGAATAATAATAATCTTAATCTTTATGGAGATATAAATTAGCATTCTATTGCTCCTTTATTAATTAACTTCATTCATTCAATACTTATTTATGGATTAGGGCAGTTTATGAAAAAAATAGTACTATTGCTGCTGTTAAGCACATAGTGAACACTTAGTAAATGCAAACTACAACTACATTGCTATTTCTATTGTTAATTTTTTTGCTTACTATTATAGGTCTTGGAGAATCAGTGAAATGAAAGCACAGTCTTTGATGTCAAGGAACTCATGATTTAACAGGGAAATTTAAAAATAAGCAAGTCGCAATGCAGGATATTAGTGGAACAGTAAACATATCTAGGCATTTAGAGAAGAAGTAGGCATTTAGAGGTGATGGTGGTGGAGGAGGCAGCTGTAGAAGGGGATTTCAGAGTGGATTATCTGAGTTGGGTTTTGAGGGATGATATGAATTTATCCTACAAATAAACTGACTTAACTTTGTAAGTCAATAGTGCTGTTCACACTAATAGTGTACAAAGTCATACAACACAGAGTGTGTTGACAGACCACCAGGTGTGAGAGTGGGGTGGTAGGAAGCAGACTAATGAGAGATGAAGTTGGAGAGGTAGGCAAGAAGGCGTCAGATAGATTTCAGGGAAACTCAGGCACTATGTTTTTTGTTTGTCTGTTTTGCTACAAACCTAGATGGAGTGTGTTTGCTACAGGGACAATATTCACTTATAATGGTAGAATCTGAAATTTATATTTAAAATGATATTTATTCAGACTTTCCTTATATAATGTCGTTTCTAGATGAACATTCAGTCCACTTGAGCACCAATCAAGGACAAGACTTAAGGTTTTGAGTTGGGCAGCCCCATGGCTGGTGGTGCCAATTCCAAGATAAAGAATGTAAGAGGGGAACCAGTGGAAGAATGTGGTTGTGGGTGGAAGTGAGATTATGTGTTCAGTTTTCAACATCCTAAGCTTAAAGGACATCTGCTTGGAGGTGTCCAGTAAGCACTGAATATATAAGCATGGAGCTTGGGCAGAGGTCTAGCCTGGTTGTGTTTGGTGGTCATTAGCATGCCAGTGGTATTTGAAGTCGTGGGGATATGAGGACACCCATGGAGAATGTCAGATGTAAAGAGTAAGGGTAAAGGGCAGCCCCCTGAGGAGAGGAGGAGACACAAAGAAGAGCAGCTGGAGACAGGGGAGGCACACTGGAGACAGGGGAGGCATTTGCTCTCATGGAACCCAGGCTGGGGAGATGTGATTCATCATTTCAAGGAAAATGGAGGCTGGAAGTGTCCATTGAATTAGTCATGAAGAGCCCTTTGAAAATTTAGTGGAGTAAAGAGGAAGGAAACTCAATAGTGGTGATTTGAGGAAGTAGAAACTACAAACTTTTCCCAAGCATCTTGGCTATGAAAAGTAAGAGAACAAGATTGACAGCTAAAAAAAGAATTGTGGAACATTAGTTGGTAATCATGTTTAGGTCATAGACTACTTGTGACAGTGAATTAAAAACAGTATGCTCCACCATATATATCAAATTTTGCCTATATTTTTTAGGGAAATGGGTCACCTGAAACCCAGACCATGAGATGAGAAACTTTGGGTTAAAGTGTTTTTCTTACGAGGGGGATATTTCAGCATGTTCTTATGCAAAAAGTAAAGTGTCGGTGTCGAGGGACACACTAAAGATATAGGAAGAATGGGAGTGGGGCTCGGTTGGGGGTAATTGATAGATGGAGGCCTCAGAAGGGGTGAGGAAGAATGAGCTCTAGAGCACAGATGGAAGGATTGACTTCCAACGGACACCCTTCTTCTGTATTAGGAGAAATCAAGAGGGAAAGATACAATGGCTTATAGAGGGGATGATGGGGAAGGAAGCTGAAGCAGATATTGACATATGGCCCCTTTTTGCTCTGGGAGGCCAGAGGTCAGGCACTGGCTGAGAGCAGAAGGGGATGGATGAGGTCTAGGCCTGAGAGAGTGGCAAGCACTGAAAGCAGGAATGGAAGAGAGGGGACCAAGTGATCAAACTGTGCCGGGGGTCAGTTGAAGCTGAAGGTCCACAAGTTGTAAAGGCACCAGTGTGTTCAGCTGTGGCCATGGGAAATTTCTTCACCCATGCTCAGCAGACTGAGACGAGCTGCAGGAAAAGAGAGCCCATCAAGTTAGTCCCATTGGGAGGAAGAGAATTGAGGACATTGCTCAAAGGGAAGCTGAGATAATGGACCAATGGGAGGTCTCGGTTGGATGACGAGCCAGTGAGGATGGATACCATGGAGTGGGTGGGAGAGTAGAAATCATAGTGAAATTAAACAGCTGGTGTGAGTGGGCTGAAGTGTGAATGTGCTACGAAGAAAGAAAACTGTGGTCCATATTAGCAAGTGCAGCTTAGGAAAACTACAATTTAAATGGTGATGGAGTTCAATGCCATGGCAGGGTTTGGGGTGTGATCATGGAGGCAGTTGGCTGGAATGGAGTGGAAATGAAGGTCTCTAGGATTGAAGCAGACAAGAAACTGAGACCAGAGTTTCAAATGGGCTTCTACTCTCCCTAAGATGATGAAACCACTCAAGATTTTAGCAGGATTTGGAGTGGCAATGGGCTTGAGGAATATGGGAGAATGACTAGGCATTCTCAGTTAAGGATGATGAGAAGGACTAGAAGATTTCATTGTCAGAGGGTTGGGCCTCCAAGAACCAGGACTGCAGCCCAGAGTGAAGGAGGGGACATTACAGTCATGGTAAGGACCCTGGTTTCTGGGACACAGGAGGCTGGGGAAGGATGAGACAGGTTCAGGGGGTAGCAGTGCGACAACGTGAGTTGGTTTCAGAGAGAAGGACAAGCAGGAGTCTGGACCAGAATGAGAAAGGCCAAGATGGTGCAGAAAGGACAGGTGGGCTGGCATTCTGCTTTTTGACTGGGGGAAGGTATGTGGTTGCTACCCTTTCATCCTATCAAATAAGAATAATTAAAAAAAAAACTAGAATCTATTCTCCTCATTATTTTGCAAAAGGACATTCATTTCCCCAGTTAGGAAGGACCACTATCAGCAGGTCATAAAATTACAATATTTTGCCTTCCAGATGGCATCCTTTATACTCCTCCTTATTCCTCGAAAAAACATACAAACTCCCTGTCAAGCTGCCTGTAAGATTTTTGGTTCCCAGATGTGGACTCCCCACCCACTGAGGTGCATAACAACTGGGTTCATGCTCTGTCTCGGATCTGCCTTCTGGGTCAGAGGTCAGAAAACAGCAGCCTGCAGCCTGCAGCCTGTTTTTGTGTAGTGTAGGAGCAAAGAATAGGCCTATCACATTTTTAAAGGGGTGCAAAAAAAAGAATATGCAACAGAGAACAAATGTGGCTGGTGAGGCCTACAATATTTACTGTCTGGCTCTTTACTATCTTCTCAGTGATTTTTCTTCTCAGAAGATATTTACTATCTTCTCAGTGAGAAGAAGCTCACTGATCCTTGTCCTGAAGGCTTATATCTTCTCTGTCCTTCCTTCTGTATCCCTCAATCATTTATGTGGGTCTTTTCTCGTCCTCCTGGGTTACTCAACCAGACCTATATCTGCCTGTGGGACCATCTTGATGTGACAGCATTTCTTTCCAGGAAGATGAGGGGGTAGCAACTGTAACATCACTATTATCAATATTCATTCTTAATATTAAATTTTGGTTCAAAAAGCCCTATTTTACAAGTGACAGCAGAGATGCCATCATGCATTCAATAATGCAGACAGTGGTGAGAGCTCAGGCTCTGGAGGTTGATGTATGGGAGGTCAAATCCTTAACAAATGTTAGTGAGTATGGCTGTACCAAGCAGTTTGCAGGCATTGCATGGCTCTATTCAGCCTTCAGCCTGTGCCCAGAGCTCCCTGATTTATCATGCTGTGGCACACACAGGGGATGATCACAACTGCATGACTCATTGGAGTAAACAGATGGGAAGATGGGACCAACCCTAGCTCCCTCCACCCCTTGCCCTCCCACAAGCTGGAAGGATGAGTAGCAAACTGTGACTCTCGCTGTATGAGAAGCTCTGCTTTATGGTTCAGGTGGTAAAACTGTTCCTGTTCACAAATTAAAACAAAAGACCAATAATTGAGACTTAGAGTATAATTTACTCCGAGTCACAGAGCTGGCAGGAGGCAGAGCTGGGATCTGGCCAGGCAGAGTGCCCCAGAGTGGTCCTTCCTTAAAATGTGCAATGACACCTCTTAGAACAGGAGTGACCAGAAGAGCCACATCAGACAGCTGCGTGTGGATGGAAGGAGACAACACACAGAGCACATCACATTATGTCTGTGCCACTTCGTACAGGAGATGCTTCAACCCTATGAGCCGTTTGAATATGTGCATGCGATAGGGTGGGAAGTATCAGTATGATGAGCATTTTATGCTAGAGAGCAGCACTGGGGCAGGGCAGGCCCTCTGTAAATCAGTGAGTGGACGCTGTCACCGGGTGCACACACTTATTCTGTTACTTGGCTGCAGCTGCCATAACGAAGTACCGCGAACTGGGTAACTTCAACAACAGACATCATTTTCCCACAGCTGTGGAGGCTGTGAGTCTGAGACCAAAGTGTAGACAAGGTTGATTCCTTCCAAGGTCCTTGTGGGAAGGATCTGTCCCCAGCCTCTCCCCTTGGCTTGTGGATGGCACCCTCTCCTTGCGCCTCTTCACTCCATCTTCCCTCTGTGCAAGTGTCTCTGTCAAAATCTCCCTTTTTTATAAGGACATCAGACCACCTTTGGATTAAGGCATACTCTAATGAACTCATTTTAACTTGATTATGTCTGTTAAGAGTCTATCCCAAATAAGGTCACATCCTGAGGACCTAGGGGTTAGGACTGCAATGTATGAATTTTGGGGGGACACAGTTCAACCCATGACACCTACTTTCACCCCTCTGCTAAGCAGTGAGATGCAGAGTTGAAGATAAGAGTGTGCTCACTGAAGAGCTCAAAAGTAGGTATTTGGAGGCTGAACGGAGATGTCAGGATGTCTGGGTATTTTTCTAGGGTTGTGAATGTTAAAAGAGGCCCAGGAGTATCTGCTGCAAGTGTAAAGAATTTCTCCTGGGGAAATGCTGAACCAACCAGTAGCTCTCCTCCCATTTTCATTCTGCAAATAACCACAAAATTACAAGGGTGTCTTTATTTTGTCTTCTTTCCTTGTGTTATCAAAGGAACATCTGGTCTTTGATAAATGCTGTTAAGAACAAACATAGGCCACTATGTCCTGGTTCTCACTGGAATGATGGTCTCTGGTGAGAAAGCAGGATGTCTCAGTGCAATGTTGTCTCCATCAGATGACGATTGGCTGAGATGTGCCTTGGGCTCTTCCTTCCACCAAGTGCCCTGTGGCCATACAGGCCTCCAAGGCAGCTTCCAGTCGCTTTTATTCTGCTTAATACAGGGATCATGAGGGTTTGCTGGGTCCTGAAAGACTTTTCCTGCCTGAAAGGTTTCGGAATGTCGCGGTTTGCCCCAGCCAGCCTGTGCAGGTGTGGAAACCACCTCTTCTATTTTCTAGCTATTCCATATTCAGGAGCAATCACTTGATGAGTGCTGAGGAGCTGAAAGAAATTCCTCTTGGTTTTGATTGCGAGAAGAAGGGTGAGGATCCTGAAGGCTATGGATGCCTTGGAGCTTAGACTCACTGTTGTCTTTATTCTTGATGAGTCCTAAGAAAGTCATGTGATCTTTTTATATAATAAATGGGATGGATCTGTGATTATTTGAACGTTGGAGAGAGTGTCAGGCATTTGCTACTGGTTTGACATTTCTACTCTTGGATCTCATACAAAAATGCTTGGAGGCACTTTCCGCCTGTTTTTCAAATGAGGAAGGCAATGGCCAGAGCAGAAGCTCACCTGTCATTACCTGCCAGCGAGCGGCAGACCTCTGCCTGCGGGGTGCATGTAGCTCTACAGTGATGTGTAATTTTTTTGGCAATTTTTAATGTAAATTATTTTATTTCTTCCATGATGATTTAGTGGGACTATCTTTAAACCAGTACAAATATTTCATAAATAATATCTGGCCACTTTCTAAGCAATTAATTTGTTGCTCAATAAGCCACCTCACATCTTTCAGCAAGCAATACATTAAATTTGAATAGCAAAGACATTACACAATAAATTCAGACACAATTAAAATTTGCTTTAAATATTTCTTTGGGGGAGAGGACATCACACTTCTACTCAATGAAGAGAAACATTTTTACAGTCTGAGGTCTTTTATTTTATTTTAACACCTACTGTGTCATGAACTCATAGGGAATAGGTTCCAGCAGCTCTGGCCCTTCCCACTGGTTCTCACACAGTGTGCTTCTCTGCGTGGAGCAAGCTAGCACTTCAGTTGAGCCCAGGTACCTTTCTCTTCAGATTCTTTTCCTGATCATTTTCCTTCACGTGTTTCAGGAAGCTATCTCGACTCCCAGAGTGCTTAATGTGCTCAATACTCACATTTATTCTCTTGTCAAGAATCATGCCCTTGTTCATTGGCAACGATGCCAGCAGTACGCTGGGGAACACTGTAACCTCTTCCAGTTTGGCCATGGTAACACCTGTGGGGCATTCCATTTTGAACAGTGCCCATTCCCTTGATGTCTACAATATCACCTTTCTTATAGATTCACATATACCTGGCCAAATGAACAACTCCATGTTTTCCAAAAGGCTTGGAGAACATACTGGGTGCCTCTCCTCTTTCCCTTTGTGTTTGTCATTTTGGCGAATTACTGGAAGATGGTGGTTCCAGTTGAAATGCTTTTTGGCAATTTTTAACAGCTGAAAGTAAACCTAGAAATAAACATTTTCTCTTTAACTGGTGTCTGGGAAGGAAGAAAGAAGAAAGAGAAGAAAGGAAATAAAGAAGGAAGGAGGGAGGGAGAGAGTGAAGGAGGGAAGAAAGTAGAATTAAACATGATTATCTACATATCAATGGAAAATTTCAAATATATTCTAGCATAACTTTTTTTCTACTTAGTATCCATTAAAAAAGGAAATCATTGTGGAATGATTAAATCAATCAAATGAAAGCCATCCCTCGGATACTTTTTTTTTTCTTGTGGTGAGAACATTTGAAATTGATTCTCTTAGTAGTTTTGAAATGTGCCATATGTTAACTATAGTCACTGTGCTGTGCAATAGATCTCAAAAAGTATTCTTCTGCATCATATACATATTTCATAACCTTGTATTATACCCCATAAATATGTATAATTATAATTTGTCAGTTAAAAATAAAAATTAAACTTTATAAAAGGGGATATGGTGCTTTCTAGAAAGGAATAGAAGTGCCTCCATGTCACCCACAGGCCCGCCCGTGCAGAGACTGCAGCCATGCTGCCTCCAGGTTGTGAGGTGACCCAAGCTGCCCCATCACCTCCTGCCTCTTTGCTGCCCCAATCATCCCTCCCAGACCCTTCCTTCTCCTCTGCCCTTGTCCCCCCAGCAGCTCTGGTTTGCAGGGGGATATCAACATATAGGGCTGTCCTGGGTGCAAATACTGACTTGCTGCCTTTCAGCTGTTTGGTCTTGGGCAAGTCAGTGGCCCTCTGTGAACCTCCCTTTTCCCTCCTATAAAGTAGGGTTAGGACAGTTCATCTCAATGGATTACCATTAGATGGAACCAGTTAATCTTTACATGACTTTTCAAGCACTTCTTGCCTGCTAAATAGATAGTAGCACTCATTGCTAGTCTATCTGGTCATAGAGGAAAGAGGCTGTGTGACCTCCATGAGTCTCTCTTCCTTCAGGGCCACTGTTGCCCCTCTGCCTATGGAAAGGGCAGGGCCTCTTACTTCCAAGGGCATATTCTCCTCCAAGGTCTTAGGGCCTGCTGGTGAGCTACTCATACTCACGGAAAGAGTCACCAAGACCTTTAGCCATCATGCTGTGGGGCTGGATAAGGGCTGGGAAGGTGCCTATTAGCTGCTGGGAATGAGGGCTGATCTGTCAATTACCACCTCAACGAGGAGGTCCAAGACTATAGCACAGCAGGAGAAAAGCACAGTCCCTGTGCCCTGCTGGTAGGACCGCAACTGAGTTCTGCACTGTGACCTGGGGCTGTCTCTATAAGCTTGGGGTGCCTCTGTAACCTTGGGGGTGCATCTATGACCTTGAACGATGCCTCTATAACCTTAGGTGGTGTCTCTATGATCTGGGGAAGTATCCTGTGGTCTTTCCTCCAGTGCCTCAATGTCCCCATCTGTTATGAAGATCAGTGCTAGTTAACATAAGTGACTGAAATTACACTGTAAATCAATACTGTTTTCACTTTTGATTGTGTGTTGTGTTTGGTGAGTGGGTGAGAGTAGGGGACACACAGGACCACCCTGTAAAAGTGGAGGGTTGCAATGTAGCTGGAGTGACTGACCCTGCCAACCACAGGTCTGCCTGGTACCCTGGAGGACCATAGGTGGTGAGTGCCGTGACCAGATGCGGATATTCAAATGGTTATCCCGGCACCAGCATGAGAATGGCCTGAGTGGGCTGAGACTCATGATCAGGAGGCCCTTGTTTGGAGCCTGCGTGGTAACTGCAGTGAAATTGGTGAGGCCAGAACTAGGTGGAAAAGACAAGACAGTTCCCAGAGGGGCTGAGCACGTAGACTCCACTGGGAGGAGGCAATAAGGATGATAGGATTTCTGGTTTGGGCAATGGAGTGAGTGCTGGAAATATTCCCTGAGGAAAGAAAGAACACGGTGTAGGAGTGAAAAGGAGCACTGGGGGACAGTAATGGCGTCATTCTGGGACATGCTAAGCTCGTGAAACCTTGAAACACTGATGTTTATAGATGTTACTGCAATTCAGCAGCAAGTTTCCCATGAAAACTGAGGCCCTGCCCGTGGCACCAGCAGGCACACTGCGCAGGAGGTGAGAGGTTGTGGAGGCCCTCCTGGGCAGGAAGCAAGCTGCCCTGGGACAGGGGGACAGGGGGACAGTGGGGCGAGGGGAGGAGGGGTCAGGTGGAAGTCAGGAGAGAGATGTTTGGTGGGGACACCACTGACAGTAGTTTGGGCTCCTGTGCCCCTTAAAGAACACCCCCGGTACTTCTATCTAGGCTGACAGCTGCATCATTTTGAAAAGACAGTGTCCAAACTGCATCAGGAACCAAGCAGCTTGACCCAGAGATGGTGAAGGTGGCTGTGTTTGCTGAGTATTTCCCCTGGGCAGCAGCTCACGTCTAGTAACTCATTCAATTGTGGTTATAACCCTAGGAGAGACAGTCTCTTAATATCACCATTTTATAGATGAGGAAACTGAGGCTCAGAGAAGGGGAGTGGTTTGCCCAAAGTCACACAGTGTACTCTGGCTGTTTTACTGTGTCCCATTTTGACATACACTCGTAGCCAATTGTTAGTGTCAGCTGCTGGGTGTGTTCAACTCTTCTGTGGTTTCTGGCAATATAAGGGGACCCTGACTTTATTCTCTAACCAGCGTTGGCTTCCCGGGAGGTGCACAGAGGGCTGCGTGGTCTCACACCACTAGGGAGCATGCCAGTGAGCACGGAGGGGCATCCCTTCTTACCAGGCAGGACAGTCACTCTGTAGGAGCCAACCTGTCCGGCTTTCCTCTCGGCTCACCTCTCCCTCCTACTCCATCTTCTCCCTGCTCTGGAGGAAAAGGACTCCTTTCCTGAGACCTGGATCCAAGGGCCTAGAGCAAAGGTGCTGATGGATTAATTTACCCCACAAAGGCAATGGTCCATGTGTCATCTACTGAGAGACATTATGCTTATTAGAGATCATGAACAAGGGCAATGCGTAACACAAAGATCTTTAAGATTAGAGTTTCTCAGGGTAGTTAAGGGACTTGTCTGAGGACACACAGTGTCAGGCTGAGTGAGGTTTAGAACTCAGAACTGTCTCTTCACTAGCCCAAGCTGTGTCTCCAGCAATCATGGCCAAAACAAAACCAAAACCAAAAAGGGTATCTTAGAGACCATGGTCATTTTCAAACTTGGATGTGTGTCAGAATCACCAGGAAAGTTAATAGACTACAGAGGCCCCGGCTCTTTGAAGTGAGAACTGGGCCTGGACTTTGGAATTTTTGTCACATTTCCCAAGAGAATCTGGTACTCACCCAAGTTTGAGGACTATGATGGACGGTAAGAATCGTCTTAAATATTTTGGTTTCTTAGACTGTTTTTCCAGGCTGCCACCTCTGGCTGTCAGGTACAGTCCTGAAGTATCGGAGGAGGCCCCTTAAACAGTTGTTGAATGAATACACGATTGAAAGAACAAATATACGCAGCTGACTTAGTTAATACCGCAGGTTTTCAATCTACAGCCTCGTGGAGGCATATCCTTGCTAGATTGGAATATAGTGTTGGTCCTGTTTTCAAAGTAACCACACAACAAAGAGCCTATTAATATTATGAATAGTCCGTTTTATTTTGACATTAGTAGAAAAGTCAGTAGACTTAAACAGGAAAAAATAGATAGGCAAATAATTTAAAAGATGAAATGTTAATTTTTGAGTTGTAGGTTTTTTGAATCATGAATCATGATTTCAGTTTTGAATTTTTTAATGTGATTTGGCCAGTGGTTTTAAAATGTGTATTAGAATGGGCCATAATATGTAGTTGGCTGGAATCTCAGAAAACCTGGCACGTTTTAAGGTTTCAGAATTTTATTTTGGCCATTTTCATGTTAATTTTTTTTTTTAGTAAACTCCTGTCACCCAGGGAGATATTTGTTGAAGTGTTGACTGGAGGTTGGCTGTCTGGTATTTTGTTGTTTTAGTTTGGGATGATTTATTTTTTATTGCAAGAATTTAGTAAAGCAGGCAGAGTTCAAAAGACAGAGCCTTTTTAATTTAGGCCTTTAAAATTGTGGACTTTATTTTTATGCTAAATCTGAAATGTCATGGGACTGGAGTGGAGCTGGAAGGAGGAGTAAGACCGGGAGAAGGGGGAGGAGAGGCGGGGATGGAAGAAAACACGAGTTGACTTTCTAAGTTTTTTTATGTGTTTTTAAATTTTTTTTTAAGTTTATGGAGTCCTTTTGTTTCCATTGAGTGTGTAGATCAATTAGTTTGGAGATTTTTTACAAGGTTTTTGTTGTGCCCGTTAAAGTCTTTAATTTTTCTTGGGCCAAATATTGTTACATAGACCAAAAATATAGCCAGCCAGACAAACAAAAACTAGAATTAGACCAGATTGAGTATTTTAGTGGATGCAGATTTTTAGTATTAGCTTCATTTTTGGAGAACTCAAGTCTAAATTATATTTGGGACTTGACCCTGATCAGGATTTGTTTTAGGATGGAACTCGAACTTATAATTTTAGACAAGGATAGAACTTTAATTTACAATTTTGGACTATAAAAATAGGACTTGAATTTATAATTTTATGATGGGATTAAAGACAATTAAAGGCATAGGCATATATTAATGAGGTATTTGTTAGAAATATGTCTAATTTAGTTCTTTTTTTTTTTTTTTTTAAGGAAAGTAGTGTCAAGGGAGCCTGGAGCGTTGAGACAGAGAACTAGGAATCTTCCAGTCGAATCTTTAGACCAACCAGTCTAGGTGGCCACTCAGGGTCAGTAAAGGGGACCCATACCCCACTAAGAGGATAAAGTGTCTTGAACCAGTTTGGTCTCACCCCTGTCTGTGAGTTTCATTGATGGTGATTTTAGTAAGTTGTCCTGTTAGAAAATATAAACACATAAGTAAATAGCTTTTCTCTATGTCAACAATAACCATTTTGAAAATATAGTGGAATAATATCATATTCTATTCTTAATGGCATCAAATATTAAGTATAATATTAAATAACATTCAAATTAAAAAATTTTCTCTCAAATTAATGTTTAACTTTGAGATCATTCCAAGTAATAACCCAATGAAGCTTTCTCGAACCTTGAAATGGTAAATTTTATCCAAAAGGATAAATAGCCAAGGAGATATTTTACAAAACAAAACAATGTGGAGAAACTTTTACCATTTGATGATAAAATACAGAGTGACTATGGTTTAAGCAGGATGGAGGTAGAGCCACGATTTGCAAAGACATTCATGGAAAAGAAGAAACAGCCACCCAAACAAATTCACTTACAGATGAGTACTCACGATGCAATAAGCATGCATTTTGAATTAAAGGAGAGATTATATTTTAAAATAAATGACACTAGCATTGCAATCTATGAACTAAAAATAGAAAAATGAAAAAACAAAATAAAAATTAATCAATAAACCATAGACTCTATTTTTTAGGAAAAGACACTTTGGGTGAGCTTGGAAGCTGCTACCACCTCATTCATCTGGAGGGGAAGTCTGTGATGTACTAACTCTGGGTTCTGTACCTGCAAGAACTGTCTCCAGCCCTAGATAGCACTACCACTTGATTAGCCATGCTAACACTGGCTAAGCCGATTGGCTAAGCAAAAGGGTGTATTACTGGATCGTCTGTTTCCTTGTCTGTAAACTCGGACAGTGACAGTACCCACCTCATTGGTTATCATGAATGCTAAATGCAGCAGTGTTGCAAGTTCCAAGCAAATAGTAAACTCTCACAAAATGCTGCCAAGAGCCCCAACTTTCCTGCTTCGTCATCCTTCTGCCTCCACAAAGAGTTTGTTCTCAGAATTTTCATGAGATGCTTGTGGACCTCCCAGATGTTGGATTCTGCACAAAAGCAGTGGCTCATCCAGGGGTTCATGCAGGCCAGGGGACAGTGGCAGGTGGAGGGAATGGCAGGACTTGGCTCCAGGCCCTGGAATGGTGACAGATGAACTGGCTTTCACTCAGAGATGAAATTCACTCTTTAATTATAGTGCTTTCTCCCAGACATTAACCTAAACACGGAGTATGGCCAAGGCATCCATTTTAAGACCATAATTGGTGAGTCTAGCCCTAAAACCCTTTCATAGAACTTCTCTAAAATTGCAGTGTTCTCACCTTCTAAAAATATGCAGCTCAGTTTGGTCATGTTGCAAAAATGCCCCTTATATTGACCATGAAAATAGCAACATGTGGAGGACGCTTAAGAAAATGAAAGCCCAGCATCTTTTGCAGTCAAGCCAGGTCCCAAGTTCAGGAAGACACGGCTCCTCAGTCTTAGGATGGCACCCACTGCTCCAGGACAGAGTATGGAGGTTTACCTTCCTCTTGCCGAGCCTGTGTGAAACTGGTTATGTTATTTGGCAACTTCTCTGGATGAATCTTTTCTCTCTCTTATTTTTTCTTTCTTTTTTTAATGTAAAAAAGTATAGACATGTCATAGACTGAATGTTTGCATCCTCCTCAAATTTATATGTTGGAACCCTAACCTCCAATGGGATGTTATTAAAAGGTGGGGACTTTGGGCACTGATCAGGGCGCAGAGCCCTCATGATGGGGTCGGTGCCATTCTAAGAAGAAGCAACAGAGGGCTTGCTTGGTCTTTCTGTTCTCTGCCATGTGATGATATAGCAAGAAGACAGCTATCCATCAAGCAGAAAGAGGGCACCACCAAGAACCCAATCATGTTGGCCCCCCACTTTCAAACTTCCAGCCTCCAGAACTGTGAGAAATAAATGTTTGTTGTTTAAGCCAGCCAGCCTATGATATTCTGTTATAGCAGCTTGAGCAACCAAAACATGGCACTAGATTGTTTTGCTGCTTTATTTACCAGTCTAATTTTAGTGAACTCTCCACCAGTGTGCTGGTTGTCAAAGACAGGTTTAAGATAAAAATTATAAACTTCCCTGTATAGCTAAGAGCAGGGTGTTATCAAAGGCAAAAACCCTTTCATACCTGATGATAACGTTCTGGAAAAGGTGCTCAGCTGCATAGGAAACTCAGACGGGATAGATGGAGCATTGACTTAGAGCCAAGACACCTGATTCTGTTCTGGTCTAGTTATTTTCCAGCTCCATGTTCTGAAAAATGTCATATAACTTCTCCGAGTTTCTGACTCCTCCTCTGTGAAAGAGGCACTAGAGCCCCTACCCAACCCCTCATTTGGGTGCTGTTGGGATCAAACATGATGATGAAGTGAATATGGTTTGTAAACTTCAAAGTGCTATGCTTGAGATCGCCATAGTGTTCTGCTAACACAAGGTAAATGCTACCAAATATTTATTAAACAACACACTACTGTGGTCTTCTGGGAAAAGAAGCAAGAAAACAAGAAAGAAGAAAACACAAAAGCAAGCAAGAAGGTGTGTGTGTGTTACAGAGAGAGAGAGATTTTCTTTATTAATGATCACTGATGCCCCACTGAACATCTCTCCAGGGGTGTTCTGGAATCAACTCTCCCAAATGATCATGGAAGCCTGTCTTGGGAGGCAGCCTTTCAAGCTCTTCAGTGTTATTTGTGGAAAGTATGATACATCCATTGACCTAGAATCACAGTCCTTTGTCTCAGTGGAAACCTAAGTGGAAACTCAGGATCCGCCTCACTCGGTCTGGCTCTAGGCATGGCCCTTGCACCAGATGGGACGAGCTCACCTCCTCACCTCTGCCCAAGCCATCTCTGTGGCTGCTACACCTGTGCTTCCCTCCCCCGTGCTGAGACGGCCACGTCCTACATACAGGACTGGGGAGGCAGCACCAGAGAGCAGTTGAAGGGCACAAGCTTCACTACATACAAAGGCCAATTCCAATCCTGTTCCACTGAGCAGCAACAGTGCCCTCACAGGCCGGTCGTTTTAACCTCTTGTGTCTTATTTTCTTCATATATAAAGGAAGATGTCTTAGCTGGAGTTTTCCGAGAAGCAGACTCTCAGATGGAGATTTGCATGCAAGAAGCTTGGTGCAGAGTATGCTTGGGATATAGAAGGAAGTGAGGGGCAGGATTGGCCAGAGGAAGAAGAACTTTGATGCAAATCAAATGATGGCCCCACTGATCTTCCAGTGAGCTCTGAAGCTAGGCTGGCCGTTCAGATTTGTTCCGTCTTAAGGCTGGGGGTACGAACCTTTATCTACCCCCATGGACAGTGTTGGGATGCAGGCTGTCCTTGGGGAAGGGGAGGCAGTTCTCTTAGATCAAAGGCAATTCCTGAAGAGAGACTCAGTTGGGAGCTGCCAGCCATCAGCTTAACAACAGTTGGGGAAATGAGAGCCTTGGTCCTGCAGAGGGGTCTCAGTCCTGCAGGGGGTGTAGATGGCACTCCACAGTGTCCCTTACAGAAAACAACTGATAGCAACTGATGTAGTGTCTGTAAAGACCTGAGCATAGTACCACATGATTAACCTGATACGTCTGTTAGTATCATTATTACCTCGTATTTTTTTAACTGTTGCTTTGTAACAATTATATCATGATGTTTTTCTTTTCTTCTCAACTTCTCTCCCACTACTATGAGCTGTTTAATAGAAACAGCCATGCTTTCTGTTTGTTTCATTCTGTTTTCAACCTTTGTATTCCTAGGCTTGAGCACAGAGTCTGGCTCATAAATAATTTAATAAATACTTGTAGAATGGAAAGACGGATCAAGCTATAAGATTGCACAGGAATGGAGACCACAAGGAGGATGCCCCTGAGGCTGCCTTTGGGGATACTGGGTAATACACGGCTGTCTTTGTTGCTCACCAGGTGACAACTGCATGTGACTGTCTGTTGTCTTCTTTCCTAGTGTCTCTGGACTCATGGCAGTCCCTGGCCCTCTCTTCAGTGGTTGTTGATCCATCCATTAGGCACTTTGATATTGCCCATGTCAGCATTGCTGCCACCAGCAATTTCTCTGCTGTTCGAGACCTCTGTTTGTCGGGTAAGGGGAGTTTCCAACCCCCAGGTAGGGTGGGACAAAACCTCACACAAGTGCTGCTTAAGATTCTCACCTTAGAGAAACACATGAGACACTACGATAACCTAGGATGCTTGGAAGTAAGGGATTAACCTGGGGAAGAAGACCTGGGTGAAGTCTCCTCATTACCCCACAGTGCAGCCAAGGTGTCCAAGGGAATATGCCAGCCAGAAGATGAGGGACATAAATCCAGGTCAGAGGAAGATGAGAAGAATGATCTAGTGGGTTAATCTGAGTCAGAAAAGATGCACATGCATGGCAGCTCTGGCAGCTGACCTCAGATAGCAGGTGGGCTGTTGTGGTGAGGAGGAAGTACACTTGTCTGGCCAGTGGGATACAGCTAAGAGCTATTGTTTTGGTAAAACTCAAATTTTAGGAGACATTTTTCAATGCAGTTGAGTAACTTTTTAATAGGCAAAGCTGCCCACAGATGCATAATTCCTTTAGAGAGTTTTTGGTCATTGTTGGTATTTAAACAAAAGCTAGGTAACCACTTGATGGGAATGTTCTACAAAGAATTTTAGCTTCTGAAAGAGGCAGACATCAGATAACATTTATACCCTTGCCAAGATTCTAACCCCCTCTGAGGTTCTATGAATTCCATGAATCTCCTTCTCTGAAAGGTTGGATAATAATATGCACAAAGCTATGCATATCTTGCAGATTGGACCACCATGTACAGATATGCAGGTTATGCACTGCACACCTCTGGGGGGTACCATTCACAGAAATTGAGCTATAAATAGGGCTGTCAGGCTGTCAACAACCTGACCAATCAAATGAAGCAACACTTTTTCAGAACTGTTCTTAGGACTGAATGTCATGTAGTTTAAATTGTCTAGTGCAGAACTTGACATGCATGGGAAAGGGCATGGTCCCTAGTGGAACAGTGGGTATGGTGCCAGCTGAGGAGGCACTGAAGAACAGGAGAGGAAGACAGGGCTGAAGATAAAGGCTGGAGTATGGAGAGCCTTGTTTGAGGTAATTCTTAAGTGCATGGGGAGCCATGGAGATATATTAAGCAGGGAAATAACAAGGGCACATTTACAAATTAAATGAACAAAAAAGACCTTAATGCCGCATGGAAAGTAGATTGATCAGAGGGTTGGGTTTCACATTGCTACCATTTTATTTCCATCTCCTGGTACAGTGCCTAGGATTTATTGTAGTGCTCACATAAATGAGTGATTGCATGACTGATGGATGGATTCATGGATTCATGGATGCATGAGCGGATGAAAGGATAGATGGATGGAAGGGTGGATGAGTGGATGGGTGGATGGATGGATTGATGGATTCATGGATGCATGATTTGATGAAAGGGTAGATGGATGGAAGAGTAGATGAGTGGGTGGGTGGATGGATGAATGGATGGACAGATGGTTGGATTCATGGATGCATGATTGGATAGCAGGATAGATGGATGGAAGGGTGCATGAGTGGATGAGTGGTTGGATGGATGACTGGATGAATGCATGAGTGAAGTAACATCTCTGAGGCCCAAGCGTCACTCTTCTCCCTCTTTTCTGCAGAATGTTCCCAACATGAGGCCTGTCTCATCACCACTCTGCAAACCCAACCTGGGGCTGTGAGATGTATGTTCTATGCTGATACTCAAAGCTGCACACATAGTCTGCAGGGCCAGAACTGCCAACTTCTGCTTCGTGAAGAGGCCACCCACATCTACCGGAAGCCAGGTAAGCCCGAGTCTATGCCTTTGCAGCCATCCTGGGAAACTGGGTCTGGGGAAGGGACTGTTTAAACACATGGTGAGTTGGAGGACAGTGGCTTTTTTTGGCCAAAGTTCTGGGCTAGGTGGCACTCGCTTGAAGTAGACCGAAGGAAGGTAGAAAAAATTCCTACTTCTGTATCACTTTTATTCATTTATTCCTTTGAGTTACAGAAGCCATCTTGGTTTTGAAGAGTTTCTCAGTAAAATAATTCAAGAGCCCACTTTTTATTATGGTTTTGTAGTTTAGAGAGTTCTTTCACAGGCCTTATCTCATTTGGTCCTCACACTAATCCTGTGTGGTGGCAGGATAAGGGCTTTATCCCTGTCTTAGAAATCAGAAGGCTATAGCCCAGAGAATTTCAGTTAATTCTATGATTTCACACAGCTAGTGATGATGGAGCTGGAACTTGGAGCCAGATCACCTATGTCAAGATGCAGTCCTCTCCCACAAAGTCATGCAGCCTAACTATCGCATCATAAACACTTTGGAGAGAGAAGCTGTTCCTGGCTGAGTTTAGTTTTAAAACACGTGTCAGATACTATGTTGGTTCTGGGTCTCCAGGCAAGGCAAGGAGTAGCCATAAATCCATCACTAAGTAAGACTGCTAAGAGCTGTACAACAGGAAACAGGGACTGGGCATCTGGGGGAAGCCCCTCCCCCACTAGACATGTTTATTGGATGAAATTGATGACTGTTGTTAGTTACATCTGCCATCTTGTCTTCTAGAGCAAGATTCTACAACCATACTTTTCTGTTAACACTAATCAGCTGCTATTGTAGCATGGGAGCAGCAATAAACAACATGTAAACCAGTAAATGTGACTGTGTTCCAATAAAACTTTATTTACAAAAGCAAGCAGCAGCAGATTTGGCCCCATGCTGTCCTAGAGCATTGACAGTCCTTTGGTTCTGTCTTGATGCCATAGATATCTTCCTCTTCTGCCCCCTCCTCAGCCTTAGCCTTCAGACCACAGGAGTGTCTTCCAGACCTGAGAATGCTTTGATTGCTATGTGATGAGCTGTTAGGCCCTCAATCATAAGTCTTGCCCTCTCTTTATCTGGACATTTATATTATTCAGTCAAGCTATGTAGATTTTTTTCTGAGACAGAGTCTCACTCTGTCACTCAGGCTGGAGTGCAGTTGCACAATCTCGGGTCACTGCAACCTCTGCCTCCCGGGTTCAAGTGATTCTCATGCCTTGCTGGGAATACAGGTGCATGCCACGATGCCCAGCTAATTTTTGTATTTTTAATAGAGATAGGGTTTTGCCATGCTGGCCAGGCTGGTCTTGAACTCCTGGCTTCAAGGGATTCACCTGCTTCGGCCTCCCAAAGTGCTGGGATTATAGATTTTAATAGTATATTTCACAACAGTGTAGCCAATATGTGTGGTAGTTCTGCTGAAAAATGACTTAACATTGAGGTTTGAGTTCTGTAAAACACAAATTAGACTGCTTCTCTATTACTTCAGTGTGACTAAAACTCAATGGGAAATGCTCACTTCCAAAAGATGTGTGCACATATGCATCTACAGGTGTCTCAACTTTCACACAGACATTATTTGTTTACAGCTAATACACATGGCCACAGAGAGTTTTCTTAACCCAGGTAGTCACATGGCCTCTGTGGGTATTCTAGAAAGAATCTACTATCTCTGCAAAAGAATTTGAAAGAGATAACTTCACATCTAACATTTTCTCCGTGTTTGATCTCATTGAGTTGGGGATTCACTGGGCAGCCTCTGAAGGGAAGACTGAATACCACTGCCATGGGAAAGCAGGCCTGAATTCCCCCAAAATTCTTCCGCCTTTATATTTGTTCTGGCTTTGCTCCCGCCTTTGGATGATGCCACGTACATAAAATGTGGCTGTTTCCTGCATAGCAGAATGAGGTTCCAGCACTTCAGCAGCCATGGTCCTGAGTGCTTGCCCGAGACCCCTTGATTTATGATTGTGACAGGAAGTTTTGCAAGGAGGAACTATGGGGGTGACATCAGCCATGATTTGTGATTGAGGCCAGATTAAAAAACAGCAACTGTTCTTTCCAGCCTGAGTTTCCATTTTGAGTTCTAACTCATATTACAATGTCTTTGCAACAGAGAAGGCTTCGTTTGCTCTTTTTTTCTTCTTTCTCTTTTTTTCTCTCCCTGTGTCCCCCCACCCCTGCCAATTCCTTCCTTTTTTCCTTCCACTCATTCATTCATTCATTCTTTCATTTACTTATGTGTTGGACTTCTGCCATTTTTCAGGCACTGAGCTTGGAACATTACAGGTATTATTATTTATTTCTGTTGTAGGAGACGCTATTGTTCCCATTTCATAGGCAGAAAGACTGTGAAGTTTTTCCAATAACTAGCTGTTCCATAAGCATAAAACCCAGATCTGCTTGACTCCTTAACCAGTTCACCATGGTGACGTTCAGTGACCTGGAAGTCAAGGACAGACATGATACCCAGGCTTCCCAACCTCAGAACCCGCTGACATTTGGGGCTAGAGTATTCTTTGTTGTATATGTGTGAGAGCAGTGGTTGTCCTACTGTAGGATGTCTAACAACAGCCCTGGCCGGGCGCCAGTATTGCGCCCACCAGATGTCGGTGGCATCTCTCCCTGACCCCTGTGACAGCCAAAAATGTCTCCAGATGTGGTCAAATGTCCCCTGTGGGCAAAATTACTTCCAGTTGAGAACCTCTATATGATACAAAGCTCCTGCGGAGTAGATGGACTTCTATCTGCCTGTCTGCCTCTCGGTCTGTCTGCAGGTCTATGTGCCTCCTCTCCCCACTGTCTTGTTCAGTCGCCACTGCAGAAGATACACATTTTTATAGAAGGATCTGCAGAGAAAGCAGAAAGGCTTTGTCTTTCAATCAGCCGAGAGTGGAGTTCAGCAGACCAAATCTACATGTCAGAAATAAGAGACTTCTCACACACACTTGAAGTATCTCTCCATGAGTATTTACCGCTTCCTTTGTGCAGGGCTTTGAGTCCTGTGTGGCATCAGACAGGCCTGTCTTAAGTTCCTGAAAAAAGTACTTGGCGCTGAGTCTGGGCCCAACAAAAGTTTACTGGATCAATCAATGAATGAAAGAAAATGTCATTGAGGAAACAAGATAGGGCTACAGAGAAACTGATGAATGTCACTGGCGATTAGTGTTGCCTGGAGCAGGGTGGGAGGCATGGCAGGCGGCACCAGTATTGGCCTTGTGGACAAGGAGGGATTTGGACATGAAAAAATGGGCAGGAGGGCCTCACAAGCTGGAGCACCCAGGGCACCCTTGGCACAGAGAGAGGCAAAGCTCTGAACTGGTCCCAACCCTTTGTGCATGGGGTGTGGTCAGAGCTGGGGTTGAGAAAGGTGTGGCTTTGAATCCTACATCACTCTGTATCACCTGTGATCCTAGCAGGCCCTAGGCCTCCACCTCTACATCTCTTCCCTCACTAATGAAATGTAAATGTGGGCCTGCAACCCCTACACTGCAATTCTGAAATCCAAAAGTCCTCAAAGTCTTTTTTTTTTTTTTTTTTTTTTTTTTGGTAAGTTTGCAGCTAACTCATTTGGCAGCAAAATCTGACATGGGGTGGCTGAAGAAATTCTATTCTTTACTCATCTCTCTCAGGATGAGTAACCCACACATCTCACCACAGAAATGATGGCTGTGTTTAAAGGTGGGGCTGCACTCCAGGCCTCCCCAGGGGATTGGGTGTTGTTTGCTGTTTGCTTCTCTGTTCTTTCAAAAGGCCCCAGGGTGCTGGTAAGGGGTCCTGGGCCTGGATCCTTGTATAGAAGGGATTAGCATTGCATTCTGTGCATTTCGGTGCGTAATAAAGATCAGCTGTCTTTGTCATTTTTTTGCTTGTTTACATTGAAAACCTGACTAGATTTAAGCTGTAGGGGTCTGAATAAATGACTGACATTTTCCAGGTGCAAAAAGCAGTGACTTTTCTTTTGCTGAAAGCACATTCAGGCTGCCAGTGGAGAGAGCACTCACTGAGGCCTCTCCCCTTCCTCACCCCTTCTCTTCCCTTTCCCGACAGGAATCTCTCTGCTCAGCTATGAGGCATCTGTACCTTCTGTGCCCATTTCCACCCATGGCCGGCTGCTGGGCAGGTCTCAGGCCATCCGGGTGGGTACCTCATGGAAGCAAGTGGACCAGTTCCTTGGAGTTCCATATGCTGCCCCGCCCCTGGCAGAGAGGCGCTTCCAGGCACCAGAGCCCTTGAACTGGACAGGCTCCTGGGATGCCAGCAAGCCAAGGTATGGGTTGAGTGGAGAACATCTTGGTAAATGCTCAGAGAAATCTTCTCCATTCTAATCTATCCAAATGGGACTCAGTAGCAGAGCAGTGCATTTTGGATAAAGCAATGTATGGAGGATGGAATATATTAGCTAAGGTATCATTAAGTGCTCTGACAGATAAACTCCTAAGTATCAGTGGCTTAACACTGTTTTGCTCATGTAAAGCCCATCAGGTGATGGAGGGGCCTGTATGCTCTGCTCCACAAAGTGATTCAGGGACGCAGGCTGATGGAGGCTCTACCTTCTTCAGCATGAATCTTCCAAGGTCCCCCAGACATTGATCCAGGAAGAGAGGCTGTGAAATAATTGACAGGAGAGGTTCCCATGGAATAAGCCTGGAAGTGGGGTTCACATGTCACTTGTGCCAGTATTGCAGTGGCCAAGATCAGTTTCCTGGCCATATCTGATCTTAACGAAGCTGGGAGACACAGCATTGAAGGGAAAGTAAATGAGCTAATGAAATTTTTCCCACTAGGAACAAAATTACAAGTTTTTTTTTTTTTTAGGGCACCCATATCCTGTCTTCTTTCCTCATCAAAAATTTCATTTTTTCCTCTTTTCGATGTGTATACCACTTTAAATAGCAAGCATATTGAAGAACAATATTGTGATTTTTTTCTAATTAAAGCATGCTCAGAGTATCTGTGAAAACAGCACTTATTACTGCTGCTCTTCTCCTTCCCACCCGAATCTCCTTCCCAACAGGTACCCCATGGCTCTATCCTCAGGCAGCTGTACCCTCCATACCCACTACCACCATGGCTGGCTGATGATCAGGTCCATGGGCCCATTACCAGATAGAATGATGAGCTAGGAGTCTCTTGAAGTACTCCAGGAAAAAGGTGATACGGACTTCAGCTAGGATGGTGGCAGTCGGAGTGGAAAGGCATGGATTTCCATCTGCTCCACTGCTGGGAAACAAAAATAACAAATATGTGTGAATTAAAGTGCCTTACCATGTTAGGATGTACCCATTTGACAGATGAAGTGATGGAGTCACATAGGTTTTGAGTGGAGAGTAGTTGAGAGCTTGGGTCATTGTAGTCCAGGGCTAGTGAGAATTAGGTGATGAGCCAAGTCACCCATTGTGTAGATGACCATTGCACTGCCATTAGACATAGTCACAGCTGTAGTCTCAGCTCTTATACTGGGAGATGCTCAAACTGGCACTGTAGGACTCTGTACTGGTGTAGAAAGCAGGTAGGACACCCCCTCCAAAGGAGAGTCTGCACTCTTGGAACAAAGAAGGGCCAAAGTCCTAAGTGGCTTTCATTGCTTTTTTCTCTATCTCAAGCTGTTGCATCAGCAGACTTCTCTAAGTTGGTTCATTGTCTCTGGGGAATGTTCTTCCACAGGCCAGTGGCCAGAGAACGGTGGGCACTCTGTCATTCCTTCCATTCACTGAAGCTGAATCTTTAAACTCCCATTTCCTGAAGCTGCCTAATTTCTGCAGAGCTGATGGGATGCCAGGCTTTGGAATGGGGTAGTGGGCTCTGACCATGGTGGTGGGTGGGGAGGGGTGGTGATGGAGCAAGTCTTGGAAGTCACCCAGTCTGTATCTGCAGGGCCAGCTGCTGGCAGCCAGGCACCCAAACATCCACGTCTCCTGGAGTCAGTGAAGATTGTTTGTATCTCAATGTGTTCATCCCTCAGAATGTGGTGAGTTCAGAAGCACTTGCTATGGTTGCCCTGAAGACTGTCCCATTAGAAATCCACTGTCCCCACTATGGTCAGCACAGTTCAGTCTCCACCTCTATGGCCTGCTGAGCTGAGGTTAGGTGATTTGCCTAAGGTCACTCAGCTAGTGAGTGATCTGTGGACTTGGTCAGTTGGTCTTCAGAGCTTATGGCTAGAACCAGTGAGTGGTGACCATGAGTGTGTGCTTTTTCCATGGTGTCAGGAAGAAGACTGTGGACTTGGTTTGCAGTTTAAAGAGCACTTTTATATCTATGATTTTATTGGTCTTCACGTGAACTCTAGGAGGATAGATGGACTGTTAGATCGATCAGTCAATCAATTGATTGACAGAAAAATGTAGAGAGATATATTTGCCCTTGTCTTAAAGGTGCAGACCTGGGGCTAAGAGAGGCTAAGTGAGTTACATAAGGATATTCAGATGGGCAGAGTGGCGGCTCATCCCTCTTGCAGTGTTCCCAAGCCAGTGCTCTTTCTCCTTAGGGCATTTCCCAGTAACAGAGAACTTGGCTTTTTCTTCCTTGGGCTGTCTGGGCCCCATCCTGACCCTGGGGGAGGAACAGTGATGCCTCAGTCCAGACGGGCAGTACCTGGCCTCCAGGTGACGGGCCCTGCACAGGAGGGGCCAGCCTCCTGGACACTTCCTGCGGCTGTCATTGAGGCGGGAGCTGAGGACTGCCCCTTCTTTCTGTGCCTTTCCCTTGCCTCAGCAGCCACAAGCCAAACGGCCTTTTCCCTTGTTGGTGAGCTACCCAATAAAGATTAGTCAGGGCACTTTTAGGAGGGGCATACAGGGCCCCTTCACTGATCTGTGCACAGAACAGGACAAATGAACTCAAGACCACTCAAGCTGGTCTTTCTCTGTGGCATTTAAAAAGACCTCATATTTGAAGAATCCACAACCACCAAGTGGTGACATCTGAGCTGGAATGTCACAGAGGAAGAGGCTCCAGGTCAGACCCTTCCTCTCTGTAAGGCATTTCAATGAGTGACTCTACTGCTCTGAAACTCTGCTTTCACAGCTGTAGAGTGGGGTGCTTATGTTCACCATAGCTTCTACCTCCTTGGGTGGAAGATCAAATGAGACACTCTAGGGCAGAGCCTTTAGCACAGCACTTATAGGGGCAGGTCCTCAGGCAGTGTTTGCTCATGTGAGGGGGCCCCTTTGTAGAAACATCTGTGTGTCTGTCTGAGGCCATCATATGTGGAGTGGTGATGTCACAAGGAGTCAGGACCTTGGATGGAGCATGAGTTACCGGATGCCTGCATATCCCATGGCCTGAACTGGGGCCTCAGATCCCCAGCTCAGACACACGATTCTAATATAATAGGGTCAGCCTACTTCCAAACCCTCAGCTCTGCTACCTCCTAGCTGTGGATTTCAGGCAAGCCATTCAACATGTCTAAGCCTCTGCCTCTTCATCTGTAAAATGTGGATAATAAGAATCTGCCAACTTCACACAACTGTTTGAGGCCCTATTGTAAACACTCGGCACAGTGCCTGGCTCTTAGTAAGTACATACTAAACTCTAGCTCTGTGTTACCAAGATGGGGCCAGTCACAGAGCATCCAAGGGAAAGGGGACGCTAAGGACCCAGAATGCTTTTTTGGAATAAACCATGGGCCAGAACTGGGAGCTGGAAGGCTGTGTGTTACCAGGAGACGGGCTCCAGGTCTGCAGGGAGCAGCCATCTCTGATACCTGCTCACTCTGCAATGTGGGAGAAGTGTCCTCACCTTTTGTGACCTTCAGTTTCCTTCTCTATGAATGGGGTTTAGTAGTTGCTCAGGCTGCCATAACAAAGCACTGCAAGCTGCGTGGCTTAAACAACAGAGAGATTTTTCTCACAATTCTAGAGACAGAAGTCCAAGATCAAGGTGCTGCAGGATTGGTTCCTTCAGAGGCTCCTCTCCTTAGCTTGTGGATGTTCCACTTCTCTTCCTTGTGTCTTTATGTGGCCTTCCCTCTGTACCTGTGTCCTGACCCTTTCTTCTTATAAGGACACCAGTCCTATTGGATTAGGACTTACAAATATGACTTCATTTTACCTTAATTACCACATTAGGCACTATCTCCAAATACAGTGAACTGCTGAGGTCTTGGGGGCTAGGACTTCAATGTATAAATTTAGAGGGACACAGCTCCATCCACTGCATGGGGCTAAATATGCCACAGAGCTGGCCAGAGGAGTCCTGTGTCAACCAAGAATCAGGCTCCAAGCATGGGAAAGGTGCCCTCCCCACACTCTAGCCTCATGTTTCTCCAATTCCCACAGGCCCCTAACATGTCTGTGCTGGTGTTCTTCCACAACACCAAGGACGGGGAGGAGAGTGAAGGATGGCCGGCTATCGACGGCTCCTTCCTGGCTGCTGTTGGCAACCTCATCGTGGTCACTGCTGGCTACCGAGTGGGTGTCTTTGGCTTCCTGAGTTCTGGTGAGTTGCTGCCTCTGGTGGGAGCTGCTGACCCCCTGAGCCAAGGCTCAGCCCCTTTTTCCCCAAGACCCATCCCCTCACTGCCCCTGCTCCTCCTCCAGCCAAGCTAGGCACACAGTGGAAATTTTAGCACATATGGTAGACTCTCTGGGGATACTGACACCCATAGACAAGGATGATAGTTGCCATTTATTGATAACTTACTACATGTCTGAGCTGCACTGCTCCAAGTCCATTACAGGTCTTATCTTGTGATGTGTGTGTATGTGTGAGTGTGTAGTTTAAAGAGGAAATTGAGGCCCAAGAAGATTAGAAACTGGCTTAAGATTATACAGTCAGGGAACAGCTGGGCCAAGAATTGACTTGCCCTGAACAACCCTAGGGGATGAGTTATATAGCTCTTCTGCCCACAGGGAAGCCATCTGATTTGGAATCAGGGCTGTATCAATAAGGAGATTCTCACCTCCTTTTAATACTGGCCTCACTTGTGAACAATGGCCTGTCCCGTATCACAAACCTGTTGATCACCCCGTCTATGGTCTCCATCTTCCCCACTGACTCCTAGGGCTGAAGTGAGCCCTGGACCAACCTAAACATCCTCCATCCACGTCTTTTCCTCCAGCTACCACCTGCAGCAGGGAATGTATCAGCTGCAGTGGTCGGGGCAGAGCCACTGGCCTAGGAATCTGAAGAGCCCAGGGCCACCTCTGGCTGTGGACCCTCAGACAAAACCTTTCCTTTCACCCAGTCTCAGCCTTGTCCTCGGTAAAATGGGGGTAATTTTACCTGACTTCCAAAGTTACGATGAGGCTTAAATGAGGTAATACATGTAAAAGGGTTTCAGAGACTTGAGTTTTACACATCTTTGAGGATAGTGACTGCTTCATCTCTGTTTCCCAAGGGTCTCATTTAAGATCTGAGATATCCTACGTGCTAAGTGTGGGTGGGTGAATGGAAGATGGGTAGTCGGAATGACCAGCTGGACTAGAATGTGTGTGAATGTGTGGGGTAGGTGTCCAGCATGAGCAGAAACCTGGATGACCACATGGCATGAAGGCTTGGATGCTGCTAAGAGGATTCTAGACATACGAAATGGGCAACAAGTTAAGGCAAATAACAACCAGATGTCTATGTAGATGAGGATGAGAAACAGATTTCAGATTTTTTTGATGGGGAGCAGGGTCAGCTGGGAATCCAAGGACAGATATAGCTTCCCCTTTCCTGGCTCTGAGAGACCATGGGTCCCTTATTTGGCCTTTCCAAATCTCAGTTTTCTCGGTGGTAAAATAAGGAAAATTATCCCACCCTCTTTCACATATATGTCATGGTGAGAAGTGAATATGGTAACTGGAGTTTTGTGGAAGCTATTTGGAGAGTGTTTAAAGAATTATTCACATGTGAGTTTATTTTCCTCTTTGAAGAGGGAAACCTCTTTGCCTGGGTTTGCTTTCCTCTGTGTGAACACAAGACTGACCATAATTTGTGCCATTGCTGGCCCCTTCCTCTAGAGGTGGTGACATCAGGACTCACCCCAAGGAGCCTGGGCCTGGGGAGCTTTTCCCAGACATGGCTGTCTTGTTGGCTTAGAGCATTTCTAGACAGAATAGAGTTTCCATATGTCGTCTGTCCTTCAGTGGGCAGGAGATTATGATTTCACAGAGTGTAATCTTGTTGAGAATTCATGTGCTTCTGGAGAGGCAAACTCATTTTGGCTGCCGGCAGGGGCAGCCTGTGGGAAGGAAACGGAAGCTTCCAGAACACCCAACCCCGCTCATTCCTGATGTGCACCAAGCCTGCCTGTTCATTTTGCTCAAGGGAAAAACCATCAGCAAGAGAGAAGGAAAGTTACACTTATGGAGTGTGTCTGTCTTCACCAAATATTTCTCCTGGATTACCTCATCTATTTCTCACAGGAGATCTCTGAGGCCAGCAGGGCGCAGACATTTCACAGATGGGTCAGTGGAGCTCAGTGAGGCTGAGAAATGTTATCGCCACAGTCACAAGTGGCATCCTGTGCCTTAAACTCTGTTGGTGGAACAACAAGAAATACTGTAGTGCAGGCAGCTCCCTCCGATGGCTGGACACGCCCTTTCAATTCCCTGTTCTTCAGCTGTGCTGAACAGGGTCTATCTTTTGCGTTCATTTAGCCACAGGCCATTTTCTTTTTCTTTCTTTCTTTCTTTCTTTCTTTCTTTCTTTCTTTCTTTCTTTCTTTCTTTCTTTCTCTCTTTCTTTGTTTCTTTCCTTCTTTCTTTCTTTCTTTCTTTTTTAAATTTTACTTTAAGTTCCGGGATACATGTGCAGAACATGCAGGTTTGTTACATAGGTATACATGTGCCATGGGGATTTGCTGCACCTATCAACCTGTCATCTAGGTTTTAAGCCCCACATGCATTAGGTATTTTTCCTAATGCTCTCCCTCCCCTTGCCCCCCACCCCCCAACAGGCCCTGGTGTATGTTGTTTCCCCTCCCTGTGTCTATGTGTTCTCAGTGTTCAACTCCCACTTATGAATGAGAACATGTGATGTTTGGTTTTCTGTTCCTGTGTTAGTTTGCTGAGAATGATGGCTTCCAGCTTCATCTATGTCCCTGCAATGGATATGATCTCATTCTTTTTTATGGCTGCATAGTATTCCATAGTATATATGTGCCACATTTTCTTTATCCAGTCTATCAGTGATGGGCGTTTGGGTTGGTTCCAAGTCTTTGCTATTGTAAATAGTGCTGCAGTAAACATAAGTGTGCATGTGTCTTTATCGTAGAATGATTTGGTGATTCCTCAAAAATCTAGAACCAGAAATACCATTTGACCCAGCAATCTCATTACTGGATATATACCCACAGGATTATAAATTATTCTACTAGAGAGACACAGGCTATTTTTTTTTGCCTTCCTTCCTAGCCTGCCTCATGTGTCCCACATTCCCAAACTTCCCAGTCTCTCAAATTGCGCCTCCCTGCTCTTCAGCTCTGAAAGGGGAGCAAAGATGTTCACATCCTCATCAAATCAATCAGGAAACTGAGGCACAGAGATAGGGAAAGGGCAGAGCAGCAACAGCAGAGCCATGATGCAGATTCAGGCTTCCTGCTATGGAGGAGCTGTCACCTGCCTGCCTCAGGCAAGCTCAGAGACAGGACTGAGCCTGGCCCCGCAGAGGCCAACAGGAAGCAGGTGCTCACCTCCTGAAGCACAAAGGGGCCAGCCCTTGATCCCAGTTAATCCCCCAATAAGCCTGTGACACTGGTGCAACCGTTCCCTCTTTCATATTTTTTAAATAATAGATTTTATTATTTAGACCTGTTTTAAGTTTATAGAAAAGTTGAGCAGAAAGGACAGAGAGTTCCCATACATTCCCTTCTCCCCCTCCTTCTTGCCCTATTTATAAGATGCTTTGGTTGGGCACATGTGTTACACTTGATGCGCCGATGGTGGTGTGTTATGATTTACTGATGTCCACAGTTTACCTTGGGGTTCGTCCTGTGTGTTGGATGCTCTCTAGGTTTCGTGGACTGGCTGATGTCCTGGATCCACCGTTACAAGGCCCAATAGGATCATTTTGTTGCCCTCCAACTTTCCTGTGCTCCACCTCTTCATCTCTCCCTTTTTCCAGTTTAAGTCATTGAAAATTGCAGTTCAGAACGTAGATTTGGAAAGAGCTGGTTACTTTGCATGCCAGCCTCAGCCTAGGATTCTGCAGGGAATGTGGCTTTGCATCTGAGCAGGATGGGGTCTGAGACCTGCTCTGTGGCTCTGTGGGGCCAAAACTCTGAGCAGCTCCTTCCTTCCCCATCCCAGTGCAGGCTGCCTGTCTGTGAGCAGAAGACGCTAAGTCTTGCAGGGAGATGGAGTGTGTGAGGACAAGCACCAGGACTCACCCATGTTCATTCCCTGCTTCTTCCCTAGACAGGGGCTCTTCCAAGGCAGGGCTGTGTTTTTATCATTTCCTGGCCCAGTATCTGGCCAGTGGCTGGCACAGAGCTGCCTCCTGATCTCAGCAGTGGCAGCCCTGTCACTCACAGAGCCAGGCTGAGCAGCCCCTCGTGAGCATCATCTCATTTGATAAATGTGTGCAACATCTGCTGCTGTATCCCAGAGTGAAAACGGTCCCTGAGAGCCCCAGACTCCAGAGGTACCTTGTGAAAGAGACTGGAGGAAAATGAAAGCAGAAGCTCGTGCCAGTCCTGAGGCCCACTAGACAAATGCATGCTCTCTGCTGAAAAAAGGCAAGCCCAGCCCAGTGTTGAAAGGGAGTCTTAGTTCCTATGGATGTGAGCAGTTGGAAAGGAAGCAGTTGCTGGGTGAAGGGAGGCCATTTCCCCAAGCCTGGACCCCGCAGCAGGACAGACCCCAGGGGGCATCTGGCACCAAGTCGTTGTTCCTGTCTGTCTGGCAAAGCAATGCAGTGAAGGGAAGTGGGGTGGTGGCATCAGGTGGGACACAGGAGGAGAGGCTGGACAAGGGGCCTATGGGCTCTGCAGGGCGTGGGAGCAGAGGAAATGTGCTTTGGCCAGGACACCAGACAGAAGGTCCGGCTGCCAACGGTAACCACACACGCCATGACCTCATTGTCTCTGGGACACTCGGAGGCCTACTGAGCAGGTCTGCTGTCCACTCTACCCAAAACAGGCTCAGAATGCTCCCCAGCGGGTGCCCCCTCACAGGCAGACTGGAGACAAGGACACACTGCTAAGAGCATCAGCAACATAATGTTAGAACCTAAACTTGTTCTATTTTGTTAAAAATTAATCTTCTGTGGTGCTTTATGACAAGCACTGTTCTGTTCCCCTTACAAGTATTAACTAATTACTCAACCTTATGAGGAAGTGCTATTATCACCCCCATTTTACAGATGGAGAAAATCAAAGCACACAAACATGAACTTGTGCAGGGCCCCTCAAGGCTGTACATGGTGGAGCTGGGACTGCAGCCAGCTGGTCTGGTTCCACGGCCACTACACTACACTGCCTGTTGTTGATGTTCTCTGGAAAGACCAGGGCGAGCCCAGAACAGTGCTAAGGGGCTTCGGTCAGATCGTTGAAGAGATCGAATGAGCAAACAAGAGCCAATTCACCAAGGAGGGAGCAGGTGAATGCTTGCTGGGTGCTCTGAGCCAGAGGAGTAGGAGCCAGGAGGTACGGGGCAGATCAGGGCGGGCAGCAGTGGATGGAGAAGAGTGTTAGCGTGGCCTGGAGGGCTTCCATTCAGGTCAGTTCTCCCTGTGGGCAGCTGAGAGCAGTCCTCTGGTGTCTTGCCCCTGGGCCCAAGCCTCGAAGCACATCAGGAGGGGCAAAGAGTGTGCCTGTGGCATGACTGAGTGAGGTGGGACCTGAGGATGAGAAGAACTGGAGCTGAGACACACAGACTGCAGCAGAGGGGGTGGCCCCTGGGCAGTGATGGGGACCCAGACTGATGAGACAGCCTCATGGCACATCTTAGAAGGTCAGGAAAGCCAGGAAGAAGTTTGCACTTGATGCAGTAGGAATGAGGGAGGTATAAAGGCTTTTTGAACAGAGAAAGTTTCAGAAATAAAGCACTGAAATTTTTTATTTCACATCATAGCTTTTTCAACAAATGTTTATTGAATTGGGTTGAATGTTAGTACATAATTCTGATTGTGAATTAGGATTTGAGTCCCAGCTTGATCTCAAATTCACTTCTTACATCTAAACAAGCTCATTCCCTCCAAAGTTTCAGTTTTTTCACCAGTAAAGGAAAAGGTTGGACCAGACACGTTGGACTGTAATTGCTTGGTAACTGCCTTCTGCATTTGTCTCTGAGGTTGTGTGTCCCTAGGCCTAGGTAGGATCTCTCTTGCTTTCTGCCTTACCTAGCATAGTGCCTGATACCAGCTGAAGCCCAATTCATACTTGTTTGATGAGTGGCCCCATGAACACATGCTCACCTCTGACCTCTCAGAAGTCTAGACCCCAGAAGTCAACACTGACCCTTTTCGTGTAGTGGAGAAAAAGCTGATACATGGGAAGGGAGAGTCAAGAACATTTCCTCTCCTCCTTGTCCCTGGAATACAGGCTGTGGACGTCACTTTCCAGATTTGCAGGACTTGGTCTGACTCAGTTGGTGCCCTGCTTTCCTGGGCTACCTGAGACCTTGGAGGAAACAAACGCGTTCATCCTAACAAATGGATCATATGAGCAATCCAGAAAGTTCACAGTGAGGATCATGTTCTACCAATGGCTTCACCAGTTCCAGAACACAAAATGCATTTGAAGAACTTCTGGACATCTCCGCAGCTGGAAGAATAATTTGTGTCATTATGCACTCTGAGCTAAGTGGAGTGCTCAGGCAGGCTGGAGACAAGAACACTCTGCTAAGAGCATCAGTGACATAATAGAACTGAAACCTGTTCTATTTTATGAAAAATTAATCTTCCATAGTGCTTTATGACAAGCACTGTTCTGTTCCCTTTACAAATATTAAGTGATTTAGTCAACAACCTTATGAGGAAGTGCTATTATCACCCCCGTTTTACAGATGGGGAGAATCAAAGCACACAAACATGAACTTGTCCAGGGCCCCTCAGGGCTGTAAATGGTGGAGCTGGGACTGCAGCTGGCTGGTCCGGCTCCATGGTGAGACCATGGTATTCTCTTCAACTTTGTGATTACTAGACTGGGGAATCAGGATGCAGGATTTTTCTGTTTTTTCTTTTCTTTTTTCCTATTTGGGAATATGGGGTCTCATCAGTAGTTTCTTGCTGGATGCTGAATTCTGTGTATCATAACTGTGGTGCCTCATGGAGAAACGTGAGGGGTCTGGAGCTCGGGGAGTGGGCTGGGCCGCTGACACACACAGGACCATCACCAACATGTAGGTGGTAATGAAAGCCATGGAACCTGATGAGGTTCCTTAGTGCAAAGTCAGAAAGGAAGAATGGGAACCTCAGATGAGACGAGAATGAGATCTGGTGTTTCAAGGTCTGATAAAGAGGACAAGTTAGTGGAGTAGTTTGACAAGGATCAACTGAATTCACAAGACAACCAGAAGTGTATGTAGTGTCTCAAAAACCTAAGGAGAAGAGCATATTTTTGCTATACTTGTTTGTATCTAGATCATTTTATTTAAAAAAAAAATAGTGCTGAGTTTTCAACAAGTGTTAATTGGATTCTATGAAAAAGGAAAGAGATCAATTCAATTGCATGCTAATAAAGGCTTCAGATGATAAGGTGAGGGGAAGGGTGGGATCCAGAGCCCCAGCCTGGCCTGGCCATTGTCAGGGACAGCCACCTGCAGGGGTCAAAGACATGGGGCAGAGAGTTCACCTCCTTCCCACTGATTCGCCAAGATAGTGGTGGACCTGAAGATGTGCTGCCTCTAATCTGAGTAACTCCCCTCAGCTAATGACAGAGAAGCTATGGCTCAGAGAGTTATAAGGACATGATCAAGGTCTCCTAGCTGGCAAAGGAGAGGTACAAGAACATGATCAAGGTCTCCTAGCTGGCTAGCATTCAGGCCTATGTGTGTCTGGTCTCAAGGCCCATGCTCCTCCACTGTTCCTCACTGTATTTGGAACCCACAGTCTCGACCTGTGAGGACAAGAGCCCAGAGCCCCTGGAGGGGCCATGTATATGCCTGCCATAGACAGCACCATGATTTTCAAATCCAAGGTTGCAAAGTCACAAAGGATAAAAGGCTTTCCTCTTTTCTGAAGGATCCAGAGAGGTGAGTGGCAACTGGGGGCTGCTGGACCAGGTGGCGGCTCTGACCTGGGTGCAGACCCACATCCGAGGATTTGGCGGGGACCCTGGGCGCGTATCCCTGGCAGCAGACCGTGGCGGGGCTGATGTGGCCAGCATCCACCTTTTCACAGCCAGGGCCACCAACTCCCAACTTTTCCGGAGAGCTGTGCTGATGGTAAGTGATATGTGTTCTACCTTCAGTCTTACTGCAGATGCGGCTGGGGGAGGTGGTTCTCCTGTGCTTCGAAAGTCTAGTTGGCTTCAATTGCTTGGACTTCCCTTGTCCTTTGTCCTGAGTGTGGATGCTGCTTGGAGTTTTCCGTGTATGTGTGATTCCACAATGCTGAAGAGCTCCCCTGACTTTTTTCCACTCATGTCTGAAGTGATAAAAATTTTAGATGGTGAAGTGTTTCTATTTCCTGAGAGTAATTCATTAGGATTTAGTGATCTGAACCATCTATTATCTCTCTTGTCAATGAATGGTGGTAAAGAGGAGAACCCACTGTTCACAATTCTTCTGGATGGCCTGAAGTGCCGGCTACGTGAGGAAGATGATGATGGTGATGAGGAGGAGGATGATGGTGGTAATGATGATAATGATGATGGTGATGATACAGTGATGTTGAAAATAATTATGATGGAACAAATAACCTGGTTGGCCATTGCATATACCCTGATATTTATTGATCTGTCATTGATTAGTTTCTAATTTTATGGCATATCCAATTTGTGCCAGATGTGCTGTGTGAGATGCTGGAAATGCCATGAAGAGTTATTCATAACCCAGTTCTTAGGAAGTTTGTCATTACTGGGGGTTAAGGGACAAATGCTTAAAGCAGATATTTACAAGAAGATCTTAGAGCAGCCCAAAGAGAAGGCCCCAGCCAAGCATAAGGGAAGGAGGGAGTTTGGATCAGCACGTCCCTTGAGGGGAGTGTCTGAGCCAAATGCTGAATGCTGGGTAGGCATTTACCTAGAGACAAAGTCCTGGCAACAGGGAAAGCTGGGAGGACAGAGCCCTGGTGGGGCAGCAGTGTGGAGGCAGAGATGAGCCAGACTGCCCTGAACAGCTTGGGTTTTATCCTGAGTCCATGGGGAGCCATCAGAGTGGTTTTGATTATTTATTTGTTTGCTTGTTTGTTTTGTTTTAGGATTTTAACCATTTTAAGTGTGCCGTTCATTGGGATTAAGTACATTCCCAATGTTGTGCAACCATTACTACTATCCATCGTCAGACCAGAACCTCTGTATCCATTAACACCCCCCATCTCCTCATTCTCTCAGTCCCTGGTAACCTCTACTCTACTTTCTGTCTCTATCCACTTGCCTGTTGTAGGTGCCTCATATTAGTGTAATCATGTAAGATTTGTCCTTATGTGTCTGGCTTATTTCACTTAGCATAATGTCTTTAAGGTCCACCCATGTTGTAGCATGTGTCAGAATTTCTTTCCTTTTTATGGCTGCATAATATTCCATCGTGCAGAGGGACCACATTTTGTTTATCCACTCATCTGTTGATGGACATTTGAATTCTACCTTTTGCCTATTGTGAACAGTACTGCTGTGAATATGGGTGTGCCATCAGAAGGCCTTTAGGCAGGAAGGAAACGTGCTTACAGCTGCCCTTCAGGACAACCTCTCTTAAAGCTCAGTGAAGAATGAATTTAAGAGGGGCAATGCTGGAGGCAGAGAAAGCAATTAGGATACTGTAAAGTTACTCAAGTTAAGGAAAGATGGAAAACAATTAACTGTACCTCAGCCTTGCCCAACCTTTTAGGAATCCAAGCTCTTTATCCTAGGAGGGTAGGAGAAGTGTCATTGTCTGGGTACAACTGATGCTAGATAGTATTGTCACCATTGCCAAAAGAAAGCGGTGTCACCTGCCACGCATCTCTCTCCATCAGCCACAGGAACCTTTCATGTTCCTTGGAGTCCATGCTCTGTTCTGGCTCATACAGGCAGTTTCCTTTGCATGGAACGGTTTTTCCCCATCCCCCTCTTTGCCTGCCCTACTTTTCCCTTAGAGAAGCCTTCCTGACTTTTCAGCCTAGAACTGAGCCCTCTTTATATGGCTTGTGCTGCCTGTATGTCTCCTATGCAGCATTCACCAGGATTTCCAACAGTAAGTAATTGCTCTTAGTGCCAAAGCTGCTGCCTCACAAGACTGCAAGCTCCAGCAGAGCAGGGGCTGGGTGTGCTTTGCTCTCCACGGGACCCCAAGCACCCCACACAACACATCTTAGAGTCCGTGGATGTGCCATAATTATTTTGGGGCAGCAATGAGCAGATGACTGGGGGAGGGTTCAGCTGTTGCTCTCGGGGCCCGGGACCCACAGGATACACCAGCTCCCTCCCTTCCACCCCTTTCTTGTGAGTCTTGTCCTTTAATTCCAATTTCCTGCAATCTGTCCCTCTGAAGTTGATCCATCTCAGTGGCAGGAGAATTCAGCACAAACATCTTTCAATTCCTGGTGTTGAAAACAAACCATCCTGCGTTGAATTGATCCTGGAGAGATTTCTCCAGGGCCGTTTCAAAAACCAGACACTCATTAGGACCCAGAAGATGCCAAAAATACCTTCCAATGGGCTCAGAAAGCAGATTTTTCTTTTTGAGGGTTTAAGTGTTTGGGGAATTTCAAATACTAATCTGTTTTAACAAATGGCAGTGTATTTAAAAATAAACCCTTCCATCTGTTTTAGTCATTTGGAAGCAGCTTTTACAACTGCTCCCAGCAGTCCTTGGGATGCATGTGAAATTATTTGGAATTGAGAGAACTAAAATTCTTCAATATATTAGCAGTTCTTAAATGTGTTCTTTATCAACAGATGTTTGGGGAAATGAATATGAGTTGGCAGTTTATTCTGGGATAAAATCTTAAGTCTCTCTGCAAATCTTGGGGCCAGAACTGTTGAAACATTGGTCAAGGGAAACCCTGTGATGATAATGAATAACCTGTATTCATTCAGCACATTTGAGACCACAAAGCGCTTTCAGGGTCTTATCTCACAGATTCCTCACACTGATTGGCATGGGGACCTTATTTTATTTTTTCAGTCTAGAGATAAGAACTTTGAGGCTCAGAGAGATTTAGTGACCTACCAAAGAACATACAGCAAGGAAGAAGCTGCGTTAAGGACTAGAACCTAAAGCCAAGTCCTGTGTTTCCCCACTCTATGACGCTGCCTCTCCAGGAATTTGGGACTCTTTTGGGGTCTCAAGGTGTAAGATAAGGAGCCAAAGCCTAAGGTCAGATAGGCCTGCATGAAGATCCTGGTCTTGGAGAAAACACTTCACCTTGCATTCTTCACCTATCAAATCAAATCAGTGTGATGAATTCTATTTCCCAAGGTCTTGAGATGTTATCAGGACTTATGGTTTGCAAAGTATCTTGCACAACATAGGAACTCAAGAAATCGAGCTCCTTCTTCCCTCTTCCCTTGCCAACGGAAGACAACTCCAGACAGAAGTATGTCCTAGGGTATTTCACCCATCCTGGGGCCAGGCTAGAGGCTGAAGGATGACTTGTTGCAAACATGCATCCTGTGGCTCTGTCCCTGCACAGTCTTCAGACAGGGAAGGTCATGTCCTCTGTGGTATGATTCACGGACCCAGAAAACATTTCCCTTGCTGTTCTATGACAGCGCCCAAGTCTGCCTTCCTCAGGGTGAACTCCTGGCCTCAGGAATCAGCCTCAAGCTAAATTTTCTGGTCTTTGTTTTTTACTCCATTCCTGCATGAATCCTGCATGAATCCTACACTCCAGGCTCACTAGCTATCACTCTTCTGAGGAAATGCCATGCTTCCTCCAGGCCTTTTTATCTCTGGTCTGTGTTCAGCATATCCAGTATCCACCCAGAAAGTTCCTGCTGTTCTTCAGGGCTCAGCTGAAATGAAGCCTCCAAGCCTTTCCTCATCTCTTGAAACAGAAGGAGAGAATCTCACCTTAGTGAAAACACTTGTATGTAGCAATTCTTAGTAACTGTGCCTTATTTTACATGCTTATTATTTTTCTAACATCTCTCATTCCAATTCTACTATGACTAGGTGCTTGAAAACTTATATGAGTTTAATCCACTTAGTGTTTCCTTAACACTTAGCACAGCACTTGGTTCAGGGACAGTGCTGAGTTCCACTAAAGTGATGAGAGAGATGGTGGTTTGAACTCAGAACACTGTTCTCTATTGTTTTTGCAGTATATCTCACAGTGTGAGCATGCTGTGCTTGTCTATTCAGAATTCACCAAGATATTCATGAGTTTTGATGCTTCTACATATATTTTAGAATAAGCTTATTGAGGTTTTTTTCAAATTTTTTTGCTGGGAGTTTGAGTGACATAGACTTGGTCATTAATTTCAGAAAAAAATCGACATTGTAATGATGCTAAGCCTTGCACTCATGAATCAGGTAAACGCTGTAACCATGCACATAGTATTTTTGCCTATTAGGTCTTTTTGTACAGTTTTGAACATGTTTTAATAAAAGTTTTGTGAAATCATTGTGAGGTAAGTTCCTACACACGCCATCATTTGGTTAGTATTATCAATGCTGTCTTCTTTTCTATTGTATTTTCCAGTTTGAAAATACTAGTGTTATGAAATAAGTGGATTCAGCAATTTGCAGAGCTGTTTTGTCACGTCTAATGCTTTGCCTGTTGGTTTCTTTGGGTTTTCTATGAAGTTTCCTCATTATTCTGCAAATAATGGCAGGTTTATTTCTATACCTATTGAAGCAAAATGCTCAGTTGATATAAGAAGGAGACCCAGTACTAAAGCCGCTTAGTAGATAAAAAAGTTCCCTTTTTTTTCTTTCTTTCTCTCTCTCTCTCATAACATCTGCCAAGGTGGGCAGTCCAGGTGTCTCTGGATCACTCAGGGCTCTGGTTTCTTCTGGATATTTCTCTGCCATTTCTTAAGGCCTTCCTCATCTGTAAGGTTGAGTTTGGGCTGCCAGGGGTTCCAGATAGTAGGGAGGGGATGGAGAGGAAGGAGGACCACACCTGCCGTCTTAGGGCTTTGCTGGCAAGGGGCACACTCCCTCTTTAGGTATAGTTACAAGCAGAACTGCATTTGATTTGCTTTCATTCTCCACCACCTTTCTTGATCATGCTTGTTCATATTTTTATCACATTAGTCTACTTAAACAATGTTTTGCTTTTTAAAATCTTCTCTATGGCTGTGTTTTCAGGAGTCTATTTCACTTATGTCTTATTGTTATCTTCTACCTTCTTCCCGTTTCCTTGGTTATCTGTTGTTCCTTTAGCTTCTTAAGTTGAAAGTTAATCTCATTACTTTCATTCTTTGTTTCCTGATCAATTTATTTCAAGCAATAATTTATCCTCTATTTTATCAGCTACACCCACGAAATTTTGAAATGTAGCAATATGTCATTTATTTATAATATTTTATTTGTTGCATTATTTTCTTCTTAACCTAAGGATTTTTTTTTAGACTTCAGATCCCTAGAATTTTTTAATTTTTATTCATCGTTTTAGAATTTGATTTCCAATTTTATTGCTTTATTATCATAGAGCATGAATTGGAAGATGCTGACTCTGAAATTTGTTAGTACTTTCTCTGTGACTTAATACATTATCCATTTGTTGGCAGAGAAGTTATATAGCGTTATCAAAATCTATCTACCTATTTATTTATTTACTTATCTTTACTTACTGTATCAGTTTCTGAGATTCGTATATTAAAATCTCCAAATAAAATTATTGATTTATCTATTTGTCCCTGTTGCAGTTGCTTAATATATTCTGAAACTATATCATCCCATTAACATAGGTTGCAATCATGGTTTCTTCTTAATGTTTTGTTCCTTTTGCACATCTCTCTTTGCCATTATGTAATTTATTTTCACCTTAAATCCCATTTTGTCTCAAAATGCACCACAGGTTTTCCTTTTGTTCATTTTTGCATTAAAAGTTTTGCCCCTTTATTTTCAAACTTTGTGTGTCAATAGACAATACAATGCTGGAATTTTAAAAATTTGTCCTCCACACAGCATGATCTTTTAAACGTATCAGTGAAATGACCTTACCCCCTACTTGGATCCTTTCAATGGCTCCTCATGTCTCCTAGAATGGACCCTATGCCATCCCCTACCCTCTAGGGCCCTGCAGGACCTTCCTGATACCTCCTAAGCACACTCCCTCCTTCCCTAGCTCCCTCGGTCTGGCCACCCTGCCTTCTTTTAGCTCCTTCAGCAAGCAGTCTTGCTCCTCCTGCCTGCAGGAATTGCCCCATTATTCCTGCTGACTCCATACACTTCCTAGATCTTTACATGGCTGTTTGCTGCTCATCTTTCAGGCCTCAGTCCAAACATTGCCTCTGCTTGGAGGCCTTTCCTAAGCCTGGACCTGAAGGATGCCCTGCCTGCTAGGTGACTGCTTGGAGCCTGCCCTCATCCTCATCACCATCATTACCAAGCATCTTGTTTATTTATGATGTCAAGCTCCGTGATATCAGAGACCTCATCTGGTTTTCATTGCTATAGCCCCAGTACCTGAGCAGTGTCTATTTAGTAGGTGTCCAGAAATATCTGCAGAAAGAAATTCTTGGAAGAATGAATAGCGCAGCTATCACAAGTAACGTGCAGAAAATCTAGGCAGGACGTTTTTATAACAATCGTTCAGAATTGGTCTTTCCTTCAATCACTTAGGCCCATCTTCAAGTTTCATAAGACACCCCCCAGAGTCATACAATCTAGTTTTTCTTAAGGCCGCACCTAAAGAAGATGCTGAGCTGCTAACTGGCACCAGGTTTCTCTGGGTGATCTTTGCTCCTCTCTCTCTAGTTGTATGTTTATTTGAAAATTTGAAACCCACTGAGCTTCTGAATGAACCACCCATCCTCCTCAACCCAGAAACTCTTCCTATGTGCCAAGGGTTAAATATTTATTAGGTTTATTTTAATCAGGAATAAATACATGATTTAGCAAAGTGTAATGCTTCCCACTTAGAAATCCCTCTGGGTGCTCCCCAAACGTTCCAATCACATTCGTCACAACAGAAAACAACACATAAGATACTGTGCAGACATCTGGAGTTCAGGAGGGCACCCTGCCTTATGCGGGAAGTCAATGTCCACAGTGTTACATTCATTTCTCATACGTTGGCTGGTTCCTTTGAAATAGCCTTTTGGAATTGTTGGGGAAACCACAGATGTCTCCTTGTATAAACACACTAGAATCTATGATACAGATAATCGTGTAACTGCACATACACATACCACTAGCACGATGAGCTCAGATGGATGGAATGCTTATGTGAGCAGACAGACAGGGAGAGATACTGCAAGCATGTTCCCCTCCTTCCCCAGGATCCCTTTGAAACAGGGAAACATGAGTCATAGATTCATCTGCAGCCCACTCTCTTCCTAGCAGGATTTGGATGGGAGTTTCTCCTTCTCTGGCTATACATTGTGTTTTCTCTCTTGTCTCTTAAAATTATGCATGACCTCATTAATCCACTTGGACTCCTCATCTTTCCTGGAGCTCAGCATTTTTCCTCATATGGATGCCACACCCTTCTTAGAATAAAGTACCGGGCGAGTTAATTCTTTAGACTGTATCCATTTCTTTTTTTAAAAAATCCATCTATTCTTACCTACCCGATCCAGCCAGCCCTTCCACTCTGAAGAGCAGCTGGAAAATGAGCTCCTGAGTGTCCCTCACCTGTCTCCAATTCCATCCTAAGCCATGAGCTGATTTCTCTTTTTACACATTTGTTTATGCATTTTTTTCCCTGTCTACACTGTGAACACCTCTGTTGGGGGTTGGGACTTATGCATTTTCTTTTTTGGCCTGCCTGACACCTTACACAGGACTTAATGCAATGCCTATTCAGGCAATAAATGAATACTTGATGCATTCATACAGGCAAGAATCCCAGCATCCCAGAGAAACTCTGTCTGCACTGCAAAGCCGTGGCTGCAGACATCAGGGAAGCCGGTGCAATTCTAGGCTGGCCCACTCAATTTCCCTGCCAGCAGCCTTCCTCTCTGTCAGTCTTCTGGCCCTCTGCAGAATCAGGGAGGCCATCTGCCTTCCACCCACATGGCTTTGGTGCAGGAGCAGGCCAAAGGTATCTCCCAATTGAAGGCTAAGAAGTCCTTTGGGCTAATATTTAGTGTCACGAAGTTCCTTTAAAAAGAGAGGAAAGCATACCAGAAGTCCCTATGGATTAGTTAAAGTAGTTCCATTCAGGGCACCCATCTGCAAACCCAGACCTTCTGCCAGGACACAGCTTTTGTTTCCTCTCCCTCTCAGCCTTGCCCATACAGAAGTTCTCTCCAGTGACCTCGGAGTATAACTGTCTGGACAGGTCCAGTTCCTTGGAGAGCAGTCCTGGTGCCCTTTCTTGTGAGAGTGGCTTTGTCCTTCCCATACACACGACGTGTGCATACACACATGCTGGGCTCTTCCAAGCATCATCCGACATGTCATGATCCAATGTTCATGATGCCACAGCCCTGATCAGACACCAGGGAGGGGTTCCTTTGGTCACGATGTGGACAGAGAAGATGCGAATTTGAGTCTCCATGTGGCTTCTCTTGGCTTCTAAAATACGTGACGTTCCCGGGGATCAGGGAACCTCGCTTTTCGCAAGATCCCAGGAATAGTTGGAACTTCTGTTCCTTTTGGGCATGAACCATTGTGTCTGTTCTTGGCTAGTCCTCAAAGTAAGGTGGTGATGAGAAGAATGAGCTCTTTCTCTTGCTGCCACCGTACATCAGGGAGACGCTTTTCTTCTTTCGATCAAAGGAGGTGTTGTCCTCACTGGTCAGGGACAGGTAAGAGGCAATGCTCTCTCGAAGGCCATAGCTGAAAAGGGACTCGTCTACCCCAAGCGGGTTCTCTGTTCCCTCGGGGTCCTCCTGCAGTCTATGGACCAGAAGAAAAGGCAGTAGAGAAAGGGAAAAAAAGAGAGTCATAGAGAGAGAAGGGGATAAAGTCATAGAGAGAGGAGGGCAAGACAATGAGAACAGGAGGAAAAGAAAAACAAAAATCCTGGTGACTATTTCTCCAACTTATTATTATTTTTCTTTATTTTAAGATGGAGTCTTGCTCTGTTGCCCAGGCTGGAGCGTGTGGTGCAATCTCTGCTCACTGCAACTTCTGCCTCCCAGGCTCAAGCGATTCTCCCTCCTTAGCCTCCTGAGTAACTGGGATTACAAGCATCCACCACCACGCCCAGCGAATTTTTTGTAGTTTGAGTAGAGACAGGGTTTCACCATGCTGGCCAGGCTGGTCTCAAACTCCTGACCTCAGGTGATCTGCCCACCTCAGCCTCCCAAAGTGCTGGGGTTACAGGCGTGAGCCACCGTGCCTGGCTCTAACTTATTATTCTAATTATTACCCTAACCTATTACTCTGACTACTCTAACTGCAATTATTCTAACCCATTATTTTAATTCTGGTTCTTACACTTGCGGGCTGTGTGATCTTGGAAAAATCACTAAACCCGTCTGAACTGCTCTTTTCTTGGATGGCTGACACTTCCAACTGTAAATTTTAGTAAAAATTAATTTTTGTTATTTACAAGAAAGAGCAGTTTTCTTCATGTCTCGCATAATTTTGATCCTGATTTTCTTTGATTTGCCAATGGGATGTCTGGATTGATACTGAATTATTAAGATTACCCACCAATCCCAAACTATAGATATCCTTTAAAATTCACAGGCTGACAAAGGAATAAACAGAACAAATCCATGAAAGTTTTTTCTCTTAGAAAAAACGAAGAAGTCACTGTAGGATTCTGCTGATGTGTTTAAGCTTTGTGAGTGGGTTTTAAATAATATTAAATTTACACAGGATGTGTTACTTTCTAGGATCCTAACAATTAGAAAAGGGAAAGTGGTATATTTCAGCTAGAGTGTATACCACTAGCATAGAATAAGGACTCAGTAAATGTTTGCAGAAACAGGGGGAGCTGCCACACACCTCGTGAGGCCTGAAGCTGCCCCTGCACCCAGGCATTCCGTTGGTCTACACTTGTGTGGGGCGCTCACCCCCCAGTTTCAGCAGGGTCGGCTGACTCTGGCCACGGTTTTCATGTGCTCAGCACACACGCTGTTTGTGCTCACATGTTCACAGAGCACTTGCACGCACACACACACACACACACACCATACTTACCTGGACACTCTCCTCCAGTCCACAGTCTTCTGACGCAAGGTGACAGGTGAGCTGGAGGCCCTCACTGCCGGGGCAGCCGTGCTTTGTGTCAGGCAGGGCGTGGTGAGCACACAGCACAGGCCATCAGCCACCTCTGAGGAGGGAAGCAGACAGCTGGTCAGGGACCCTGAGGACGCCTCAGCCAGTGTGGGGTTCAGGCCTGAGACACCCTCCAGTGCAGCTCCCTAGCTGCTGCCATGGGGAACGGGGCCTGAGATTTCAAAGGTGCATGGTAGGTAGTGACAATGCTAAAAGTCATGTGCCCAGCTGTTTGAGAAATGTAAGTGTGCCCTGGTATACTCTGCACTTAGCCAGGCACGGGCAGAGAGAGAGGTTTAAGATCTAGTATCAACCAAGCTTGGGTTTGAATTTTAGCTTTGCCCCGATAGTAAATTACCAAGAACTTCTCTGAGCTTTCCTTTCCTCAATTGCAGAATGAAAGAAATGAGGCAACAAGTGAGTGCCTGCAGAAGCCGCAGCCTTCCAGGGTTTCCCTCAAATGCCTAATCCATTAACCTCACAGGGTGTGAGAATGGGGCTGCGTACAGCGCTGATCCCCGCAATTGTGCATTTAGAATGGCACAGGTGGACTAAATACATCTCTAGGAAGAAAGATAAAAGAAACAATGAAAAAAGGAAGGAAAGGAGGGAGGGAGCAGAGGAGGATTGAAAGAGGGCGGGTGAGGAGGAAAAGCAAAGGTGAGAGGGAGAAGGAGGAAGAGGAGGAGGTGAAAATAGCACAAAAAGTAGAAGACTCAGGAAGGGAGGGAAGAGAAAACAAAGATAAAGAGGGCAGAGAGAGAATGCAGACAAAGAATGAAGACAATCTCTCTTTCACTCTAGAAGCTCACGCACAAAAAGAATAAAAGTTAAATAAACCCGTTTCTTTTTTCTCTTGTATGAAAATCTCTGTATAAAATGTCTGACTCTCAGGATCCCCCATCTTTCCAGGCACATTACGATGTAGCTTCGTCCCTTGGAAGGCTTCTCCCTAGCCCATGTTATCATGAGAAAGACTTGATTCTGCTGTACTCAGCCATCTTAGAGATTGAGGAAATTCTGCACAGTCTTATTCAGGCCGAAAACCCCAGTGCTTCTCCTGTGCCCCGGGAGGAGATGATGTGTTCAAGCGGGTGAGGTGGCACTGGCATCCGGCAGGACTAAGCCACCCCTGGCCTCAGAGCCAATCCACCACCAGGTTTTCAAAAGCACATCACACCTCTGACAGGCCCCACTTCCCATCGGATTTATGGAGTGCTCTCTGGGGCATCCTTGCCAAAGAACAAAAGGCATTTGTAGCGGAAGAAGCACACTCAGCCTGTCACAGGGCGGGCAAGCCAGGGAAGACCTTATTTCATGGTTTTCAGTCTGACTTCAACTGTGAACTCAAATGTCCACCCACACAGGTGACCTTGGAGAAATGGGAGGTGAGACCATGAATTTAGAGGGAGATTTAATTGGATGAGAATCTGAAATAATGACCTGTCATGGGTTGGAAATGGAAACGACCTCCCAGGATATGAGGCAAGGAAGATGAAGTCAGATGCAAAGGCTGGAGAGATCAGCTGCAGTGTGCAGCACAGGCAGGGGACACTCTGTGTGTGTCCTTCCTTAGACAGATTAATACTCAGGGTGAAAAATACATTTTGACAAAGAGCAAAAGAACCACCACTCATAAGCACATAACATGAGCCCAGCACTGAGCTAGCCTCGTCCCCTGGATCTCATTGAGGCCTTGATCAGCTTGTGGTCAGTTTTTTTTTTTTTTTTTTTTTTTTTATATTTTTACTGGTTTTTTTTTTTTATATAATTTAGGTTTTAGGGTACATGTGCACAATGTGCAGGTTTGTTACATATGTATCCATGTGCCATGTTGATTTCCTGTACCCATTAACTTGTCATTTAGCATTAGGTATATCTCCTAATGCTATCCCTCCCCCCTACCCCCACCCCATAACAGTCCCCGGAGTGTGATGTTCCCCTTCCTGTGTCCATGAGTTCTCATTGTTCAATTCCCACCTATGAGTGAGAACATGCGGTGTTTGGTTTTTTGTCTTTGCGATAGTTTACTGAGAATGCTGTTGTCCAGTTTCATCCATGTCCCTACAAAGGACACGAACTCATCATTTTTTATGGCTGCATAGTATTCCATGGTGTATATGTGCCACATTTTCTTAATCCAGTCTATCATTGTTGGACATTTGGGTTGGTTCCAACTCTTTGCTATTGTGAATAGTGCTGCGATAAACATACGTGTGCATGTGTCTTTATAGCAGCATGATTTATAGTCCTTTGGGTATATACCCAGTAATGGGATGGCTGGGTCAAATGGTATTTCTAGTTCTAGATCCCTGAGGAATCGCCACACTGACTTCCACAATGGTTGAACAAAGCTGGAGGCATCACACTACCTGACTTCAAACTATACTACAAGGCTACAGTAACCAAAACAGCATGGTACTGGTACCACAACAGAGACATAGATCAATGGAACAGAACAGAGCCCTCAGAAATGATGCCGCATGTCTACAACTATCTAATCTTTGACAAACCTGACAAAAACAAGAAATGGGGAAAGGATTCCCTATTTAATAAATGGTGCTGGGAAAACTGGCTAGCCATATGTAGAAAGCTGAAACTGGATCCCTTCCTTACACCTTATATAAAAATTAATTCAAGATGGATTAAAGACTTAAATGTTAGACCTAAAACCATTAAAATCCTACAAGAAAACCTAGGCAATACCATTCAGGACATAGGCGTGGGCAAGGACTTCATGTCTAAAACACCAAAAGCAATGGCAACAAAAGCCAAAATTGACAAATGGGATTTAATTAAACTAAAGAGCTTCTGCACAGCAAAAGAAACTACCATCAGAGTGAACAGGCAACCTACAGAATGGGAGAAAATTTTTGCAACCTACTCATCTGACAAAGGCCTAATATCCAGAATCTACAATGAACTCAAACAAATTTACAAGAAAAAAACAAACAACCCCATCAAAAAGTGCGCAAAGGACATGAACAGACACTTCTCAAAAGAAGACATTTATGCAGCCAAAAAACACATGAAGAAATGCTCATCATCACTGGCCATCAGAGAAATGCAAATCAAAACCACAGTGAGATACCATCTCACACCAGTTAGAATGGCCATCATTAAAAAAGCAGGAAACAACAGGTGCTGGAGAGGATGTGGAGAAATAGGAACACTTTTTTTCTTTTTTTAGAGGGAGTCTTGCTCTGTTGCCAGCCTGGAGTACAATGGTGCAATCTTGGCTCATTGCAACCTCCGCCTCCCAGGTTCAAGTGATTCTCCTGCCTCAGCCTCCCGAGTAGCTGGGATTAACAGTTGCGTGCCACCATACCTGGCTAATTTTTTGTATTTTTAGTAGAGATGGAGTTTCACCATGCTGGCCAGGATGGTCTCAATCTCCTGACCTCGTGATCCACCCACCTCAGCCTCCCAAAGTGCTGGGATTACAGGCGTGAGCCACCGCACCATGCCATTGGTGTTTTTATACCCATTTTGGGGAGGGACAAACTGAGCATCCTGAAGTGAAGTAACTTACTCAGGGCCATAGAAATGTGACCAAAATCAATCTTATTGACTCATTCTAAAAGCAACTCATTGCCTCTTAAATGAAGAAGAAAGACATCCTCCAGCTGTCTCTTGGGTTCAGACCCCCTGGTCTAATTCACCCCTGTCTACATGGCTCATCAGAATGCACACTACTCTGCACCTTTAGGGTCCAACACCTCTATATTCAAGGGTTTCTAGACCCTCAAGGTCCCCAGCCCGTGATTTTCCCAGCTATATTTTAGAATTCATTTATGCCCCATGAACTCTGTTCTCTCAGTAACCACCATGTGTGGTATACTTTAGGTGCCACATTTTTCACATGCATCATTTTTTTTTAATTGGACTAGTGACAATCCTGTGAAGATTATTGCATTTTAATCCCCATGTCGTAAATAAAAAAATTGAGCCTCCAAGATGCCAAGTAATTTGCCTAAAGGCATCATGATAAAAATTATAAGCAAGCTGTTGCTAGATGTCTATTCAAACCCCTGGTGCACAATTCCTCTCATTCAGTGTCTTTCTTTCTTTTTGTGAGACAGAGTCTTGCTCTGTCGCCCAGGCTGGAGTACAGTGGCACTATCTCAGCTCACTGCAACCTCTGCCTCCTGGGTTCAAGCGATTCCCCTGCCTCAGCCTTCCGAATAGTTGGGATTACAGGCGCCCACCACCATACCTGGATAATTTTTGTATTTTTAGTACAGACGGGATTTCACCATGTTGGTCAGACTAGCCTCGAACTCCTGACCTCAGGCGATCCGCCCACCTCAGCCTCCCAAAGTGCTGGAATTACAGGCGTGACCCACCATGCCCGGCCCATTCTGTGTCTTTAGAATGAATCCAGTGGAGATAAAAGTGGCCATGTGGCTTCCACTTGGGGATTCTCAAGGGGCATAGGAAGCACTTCAGGTTTTTACCCTTTTCAGTTATTCACAGAGGTGAACAGATGACTGTAATCCATTGAGTGGTTCCATGACCAGGAACATACAGCGGGAAGGCGCCAGTGCTGCACTGGGGTGAGATATTTCCCATGGTCAAGCAGCAGCAGGTAGATTTGGGTATTTCTGGCCTGGTAGCCTCATGGCCTCACGGTCCCTAGAAGCTTTGCTAGGATGGCATCCTTCTCATGTTTGCTTTTGTCTATGCAAAACTTATGGTCTCCACACCCCCTCCGATGGTTGTTATTAAAAGCCAAATACCACAACCAACCTTTTCTCATAACCAATATAAGTTGGCTGTTTCCAGGACTCCCTTCCTCTTTCATTTTTACCTGACTGCTAAGTTTTCGGATATCACAAGTAATATGTGTTATCATTTATTTTCCATCTGCTATGTGACAGGCTATGCTGAAAGCACCACATGAACGATTGTGTTTAATAATCACCTGCTAGGAGCCCATATTCACCCACCTCCCATAAATGGGGACCCCAAATTCTGAGGGGTAGCTGACCTTGCCCAAGGCCTCACAAGGTACAGATCTGAGCTTGGGCCTGCCTCTCCTGAACAGCCATTTTTGCCTCATGCCCCACTGCGTCTCGTGGGCCAGCTGTGATAACCAAAGCCCTGTGGACCCATTTCTCCTTGAAGTGCACTTTGCTTGCTCAGTTCAAGAGCCCACATACAAGAGAATGCCAACAAAGTTGCCTCAGCGTGTGAGGTCAAGCATCCTGAACCCAGAAGGGGGAAGATGCTGTCACAGCAAAAGCAACCTCTTCCTTTCCTCCCTCCAATATGCAGAGGAAGTGGGGAGGACGGCAATGCTCTGCTGGGTAAAAGTGGCTGGCATTTAATGGGAGCTCACGGTTACGGGCCAGGCACCCTCCCCACTTTCCATGAACTAACTCTGTGGATCCTCACGGTGTCCTTGGGAGGGGGAACTACTAGTGTCTGCCTGGCACAGATGAAGAAAGTGAGACACAAACAGCCAACCTCAGGCTGCCCAGCTAACAGTGAGTGGATCTGGGATAGAAACAGAGCTTCCAGAGTGGGTTTTTGGAAACGTAGCATTTCGCCAACTGTTCACAATTTCTCCCTTTTCTGTAGGGTAAAGTTCTGATTCCTGAGCTGACATTTGGGCCTTTCACAGTGTAACTCAACTTTCTATCTCTGGCAGTATCCTACACTCTTCCAGCCACCACACCACATGATGCTTGCTTTATCTCAGTGGATGCTCCCCATCTTATCAGCCTGGGAGAATTCAGACCTCTCTCCTGGGTCTGTGAAGGGCGCAGAAATAAATTAAATGTAATTCCTAGTCTTTAGGAGCCTGTTGAGGAACACAGCCTAGCACACAATTAACCAGGCCACCTGGAAGCATGATCAGAATGCTGGGAAAGAAACCTTTGGTGTGCTCTGAGCACAGCGAAGACAGGTAGCCACTGCTAACTCCTATAGCTTCATCGCAGAGGTGATTCATGTTAGCCTTGAAGGCCAATGAGGATTTTGACAAGCAGAAAAGGGGAGATGAGTGGCACTCTAGAACAAAGCCCCAGAGGCTTGAATATGTATGGCCCACTTAAGGATGTGCAAGCTGGTTGCAGTTGTGAATTTAGGCACACCCTAACTTGTTCAATGTACACGTCGAGACAGGGCAAATTTGAGATTAGCTGCATTTTACTTATTAAGGCAACATGCGCAGGCAGTCTGTTTCAGCCTGAAATTTACAGTCTGAATTAACAAGAGAGCATATCATGAAGGCAGCATAGGCAGAAAGCAAGAGTAAATCACTGCATTTATTGGTGGCCCCTCTGCATTCCAGACGGATGGCGCCGCAGAGCAATTAGCTAAGAGGGGTCCCACCATCACAGTCACTCCAGATTGAATGTCTCTTACCAGAATAGTGGTTCACCAGGTCCTCCAGGCACTGGAAGGTGAGCCTCGGGGAAATGTAGTACCAGTTGTTGGGCAGACGGAAAATGCGGTAATGCTTTACCTGCCTGTGTCTCACCGACAGTGAGTAAAACCCTGCAGGAGGTGGAGGATAAGTCAGTGGGCTCCACCTGTCCTCACCCCAAAGCACCCAGCTAACCAGCCCACCACCACTGAGGCAGGGAGACCTGCCCACCCTTGGGATACAACAGTGATGCTAGGATGCAGCCTCTCCCTCCACTAGACCCTTCTGTGTTTAGATGTTGCTTCCCGTTAAAGACTGCAGGAGTGTATTATTGTGTCAAAGCAGATGTGTTCATCATATTATGGTCCTTACAGGTTTTCGGGAATACAGGTTTCATCCTCTTTGCTTTTTTTTTTTTTTTTTTGAGTCTGGGTCTTGCTCTGTCACCCAGACTGGAGTGCAGTGGCACCATCTCACCTCACTGCAACCTCCATCTCCTGGGCTCAAAGGATCCTCCCACCTCAGCCTCCGGAGTAGCTGGGAGTACAGGCATGTGCCACCACGCCTGGCTAATTCTTGTATTTTTTGTAGAGATGGGGTTTTGCTACATTGCCCAGGCTAATCTTGAACTCCTGGACTCAAGTGATCCGCCCACCTCGGCCTCCCAAAGTGCTGGGATTACAGGCCTGAGCTACCATGCCCAGCCTCATCCTCTTTACTTTTTGAGGCAAACACATCTGGGGTGCTTCCATATCCTGAGGCCAAATGGAATGATTGTAGTTTGGTTGCAACCTGTAGCTCCAGGATCCATGGTCGCTTTTGACTTCTTCCCGAGTACACTCCAATATGTGATCCCTACTGTTTTCCTCTTTTAGCCCCTGTCCCACCAATGCTGCCACAGCACACATTTGAGGGTGTCCTTGCAGTTATGCCCCCTCTTTCATTGTGTATACTCTCTCTGACTTATGCTTAGTCTTCTCAGAAATCTGGAGAAGTTGAGTCATCTTTCTGGATATACGTAAGAAACACGTGAAAGGTGGGTTATTGCTCCTTAAGCCTCATTAGAGCAATGACCTGATATGGGTTGGTAAGAGTAGAACCGCGGGCATGTGCCTCGATTTCCTCAAATGCAAAATGAGAGAATTGGATGTAGGCCATGTTTCAGGGTCCTCTCTTGCTCTATCTTCTGGGGTTCCAGGAATAGAAAACACCCAAGAGACAGAGGAGAAAGGGAGCTGATTGATTATTTGCTATCTCTGCTGGGCAGGGCTAAGCAATTGCCATGAAATCTCTATTAATTCTCAGAAAGATCATAGGAGGTATTGCCCCCAATTATTTTAAAGATGGGAAAACAGAGGCCTAGAGCCCCCATGGGATATGACCGGAGGCATGGGGCTTGGAAATGCCACCCTGGGGTGTGACCCTTGTCCTCAGCACATCCCTCACAGTGCTCCAGGCCTGCTGTGAGTCAACCCAGCATGAGCCTTCCCGTAAGGTCAGCAGAACTGGGAGTGTGGTAAGCAGACCGAGGGTAGCAAGTGAAACGCTGTCAGAGTTTTGCATACCCAAGGTGGGCCTGCCACACCCACCCAGCCCCAGCACAATGGCACATCTGCCTGATGACATCTTTATTTTTAGATGAGCTGCGGCACCCACCCTGGGTTCTTCCTCCCTTTGGCCAGGCCAGCTTAGGAGTTTCTTTCTGAGTCGGGGCATCCTGCCTCCGGGGACCTCTAGGACAGGCACAGGATGTTTTGCTTTTACGTTGATCTTTCTATCCCCCAGTATATTTGGGTTTTTTAGAGAAAAGTTGATCTCAGATTTTTTTTTAATCATATATATGTGGTCCCTGCTTTCTGAAAGCAAGGCTGATGCTCATTTTGGTCAAGGGCTCTAGCACCAGGTGGCTTTGGCACTTATTAGGTGCATGGGAAGTACTCTCAGATAGTGTGTTCTCTTCTTTGATATCGAATGTACAAGAAGCAAGCCAAGAACTTGAAGATACCTTTTGAATTTTAGAAAAGTTATTATTCAGTCTGGGAAAATCCTAGCTGTTAAGTATTTGGGGATAAACACGGTACTCTCCTACTGTAAATCTCATGGTCTAGATAAGGGAGCCGAGGCTTAGAGAGCGAGAAGCAGTAACTTAGTAATTTGTAAGGCTAAAATTGGAACTTGGGACCCTTGCTTTGAATCATGACAAAGAGCTCACTCTATTTGTGTTTTTACTGTGGTACTTAATGCATATAATGCAAGGAAATTGTAATGCTAGAGATGTTGGTGACTGTCTGAGAGGACACATCTGATTCTCTGAGCTGTCTGATTTAGTTACGGAGCCCAGAGGAAACTGATATCGGGACTGTCTGTGCAGCAAGAGCAACATAAATATTATTACATTTGAATCTCACCACACCCTTACAAGGGAGGGGTGTTCTCTCCATTTCACAGATGAGAAAACTGAGTTCAGACAAATCAGTCACAGAGCTTAAGAGCACAGCCTAGGCCCGTACCAAAGGCCACGTTCTATCTGCCCAGCATGCTGCCTACACACTGCGTTCAGTTTTGTTCTCAGTTGCTGGAAAAATTTCCAGCAGGAGTCATCAGGCCTGATGTTGGCCAGGCCCATGGCAGTGCCCAGCCGGCTCCCCACTGCCTGTCTCTAGTCCCCTTGCTTCCCCACTAGCCTCCCCAGCAGCGTGTGGGCTGCAGGGAGCTTAACTACATCGGATCAATTTGCACGGATGTAGGAGGAAGGAAAATGAAGCCGTGTAATGAGTCAAACAGGAGCAAAACATGCTTGTCTGCCCTGGACGGGGAAAGATGAGTTGGGGGTCACTCACCTTTCTTGGTCTCACTCTCTCTGATCATGAAGGAGCCAACCTTTGTGTCTGGCAGCTGCAGCAGCTCCTCGGCCTTGTCTCTGCCCAGGCCCTCAAACAGCCAGCTGGGAAGGAGGAAGACAGCCATTAGGTTCCGGAACAAGCCCTCCCCCAGGAAAGGCAGGAATGCGCCACCCACCATACTAAGCACTTGAAACCTAATCCTCATCTCAACCCACTAAGACAGGTAGCATTATCCCTCTTTCACAGATGAGAATACTAAGGGTTCCAGTGATTAAGTAATTTGCTCAAGAAACCATGTCAGCAGATGATAGAGTTAAAATTAGAATGCATTTTTCTGGGACATCCAATTCCATAACCACCACACTTCACTGCTGCTCTTCCTTTTATTTATGTATTTTCTTTTGAAATGGATTCCTGCTCTATTACCCAGACTAGAGAACAGTGGCGCAACCTTGGCTCACTGCATCCTCCACCTTCCAGGTTCAAGTGATTCTCCCGCCTCAGCCTCCCAAGTAGCTGGGATTACAGGCATGCACCACCACGTCTGGCTACATTTTGTGTTTTTAGTAGAAATGGGGATTCACCATGTTGGCTGGGCTGGTCTTGAACTCTTGACCTCAAGCCATCTACCTGCCTCGGACTTCCAAAGTGCTGGGATTACAGGCGTGAGCTACCGTGCCCAGCCCTGCTCTTCCTATTCGATATGTTAATGGATGTGATCACCTCTGTTGGTTTGGTAGCCTCATAGGGTCATAATTATGTCACTCCTCCTGGTTCCTCACCACCCCCAGCTCGCGCCAGCTGCAGCCTCACATCTTCAGCATGAAGGCATTGATGCATGCTTGCTAATGAATGAATGGCTCCAGGGCAAGCAGCTGATGTAGAAGAGTCACGTGACTCCCATCTCTTTCAGAACGTGACTCCCACGGCAGCTCCTGCTCCACTTTTGTTTACCTTCATCATCCTAAGCATGGAAATGACATCTGGTATTCACAATTAAGATCATGAATACTAAAATTAAACTAGCAGAATTCCAGTCTTCAAAGGATTCAGGTGGTTATCTCTGTTTTGCAAGATGAGCATGTGGCACATAGAGTCCTCTGGACACGAAGAAGTAACTTAGTGTTTATCAATGGATGCCTCCTTCTTTCTTTTCAATTTCCAATATGCCGTGCATTTCTTTGCCAACTTCCAGCCTCGGTAACTTGACAGATGAGGATAACGTAACTCCAGGAGGTGAAGCGACTTTTCCAAGCCCCTCACATGGAAGGAGGGAAGCCAAGATTTGTGCCCAGGTATGCAGGGCTCCAAAGCCACCCAGGAGGCTGCAGAGGCCCCACTGGCATGACTACAGGAGAAAGCAGGGGGCTTATATTCTCATCTGTTGAGCCTAGTTTTCTAAGATATCTCTTGTTTATCTTACCCATTTTTCAAGGAAGGCTCATAAGCATTTTTGACAGTAAGGATTCCGTGTGTTTCTGGATAGGCATTTGATTAGAATATAGCTAATATTTATCGAGTGCTTACTGTAATGCCTGGCATTGCTCCAAGAACTATACGTGTATCATTACATCTTATTCTCCTAACAACCCTACACTTTGATCAAATTATCATGTATTATTATCCCTGTCATTCTATATTATGATCTCTACTTGACAGGTGAGGAAAGGGAACTGATGCATAAAAAGCTTGTTTACTGGCACACAGCCAGTAAGTGACAGAGGCGGGATTTGAACCTAGACACACTGACTTCTAGTCTCTGCCTGTGCTGTGCCCTCCGATAACATTTCCCAGCGGTTTACGACTCTGTGCCAGGAACACCATGTTAGAGCTGAAAGGTCCAACTTCCTTCATTTTACTGAAGGAGAAGTTGAGTCCCAGAGAGCAGAAAAGATAAGTTAGCCCAAGGTTGCTCCTTTCCTTATTGACTGGGTTGGGAGCAGCAGTATCTCTTCATGATCCAGTGCCTTCCTTTCCACTATGAATGCTGGAATCTTTGTGCCACCTTATGAGTCACCAGCATATGCATAATGCTTAATTGATGCCATTTGAGAAATGTACTCACCCATGGTAAACTCTGGCCACACATATTCCAGGGATGTAACTCTCTCGACCAGTGCTAAGAGAAATAGCTTTCCACCAGCCCCCTTCACTGTGAGAACAAGAACAGAGAAGAACACAGAGATAGGTAAATAGCAAAACCAAAGGATGAATGAACAGAGTAATCAGATTTAACCCAGGACAGGTTGGAACATTCCTCTTTTAAGATCTGTCATTGGCCACGTTAACCCAAATTTCATCATCTGAAAATTTACTTTTTAAAGTATATGTGTCCAGTGGATAGCCCTCCATTACAAGTCAACTGGTAAACCCTCCTGTGTGCTAGAAATAGCTGCTTTTCAGGGATTAGCAGCTAATGTTCCCAACTGTTGGAGGCTTTTTAAAAATAAATGTTTACTATATTGATTTATACTCTGCAGTATAACCAAAGATAGTTTCACATATCTGCATCAGTGAAGATCTAAATAAAAGGGGCTTAGAACTCCTGTCATGTTCTATAGCCCATATTGAATCAGACTGGAGAGGTAAGAGGAGAGAGGGCAAATTTTTGTTATTTCTTATCCAAAGGATTTCCAGACCTTGGAGCCGCCTTCCCAGTCTTCATTCCTACATAGCATCAAAACTGCACATGTGGTGGGAGATGAGAAGAATATGAGAAGAGGTTGGATCATATAGGATCTCAAAAGCCAAGTTAAGGAATTCAAATTTGATCTACCAGGCAGTAGGGAGCTATGGAAGGTTCTAGAGCACTGGCCACATTAAAGAGGAGGGTTGCAGTATGGGTCAAATTTCTCACCTCATAATAGGACCAGGACTCATGTGGAACTAGACCACTCTAGCTAAAAATCAAATACTTTTCACCCAAACCAAGTTTATCCTGTTTTGAAGATTGCACAAGTTTTGGACAGCTGACTCACTCAGAAATCACACGCAGTTTCTCCCCTCGGCGGAATATCGGGGGGCTGATGTCAGGAGACGGGTAGTCACTCAGCACGGCAAGGAAGTCACTCTCCAGTCCTGGGGAAACAAAGGCAAGGAGGAAGGGGGCAAGGTGCTTTTTATTCACAAGGAGCTTAAAGGTAGCCTTGGGAGGGAGGGTATGAAGATGAGATTTCCCAGCAGGAAATAACCTTTCTTGTTTTGAACCACCAGTTTACAGCAAGGTCCTCTCTTCAGAGATGGCTCTGCAGGGTGTGCGTACGAGCCCTGAGGGTCAGGTGACATGGTCCCATTCTTAAGCCTGCCTTGGCCCCGATGTTCTCATCTGAGAAATGGGATCCAAAGGCTGTGAGATGAGTCATGGGGTCTGGCTTCAGGGCCTGTTCTGAGTCTACTAGCCTCACCCTCTCCATCTTTAAAATGGGACTAATAATACCTCATTCCAGGGTCCTTAGGAGAGGAGATGAGAGTATGTTACACCACATACGTTCACATAAGTTGCTATAAAAACACCCCTTCTCATTACCAATGCCTCGGGTGTCCACTCTGGGACTCAGAGTTGTTATATCTATGACATTTTCGGGGAAGGGGTATCAGGCAAAATGAGTTCTGAGGACCCATTAGGACCATGAGTCAGTAACTCTGAGGTTAAACAAAATACTTATTTCTTGCAGAATATAAGGCCCCACACTGGGCATTTATTTAACAGGGACATTTGTTGAGGGTGGGGGTGGTGGAAGAAAAATTTAGTACTTTTCCTTATAGTGTATTGAAAGGAATTCTGGTGAAGTTTTGAAAAGGAAAGAGGGCTGTCTGGTACCTGACTGTAGAGGAGAGACAGTGATTTTGCTTTTTGACACTGAGCGATACATCTGCTTCTATCCTTAGTGATTTGATGTAACTCAGATGCATTAGATACAGGGTAATATTTGGATACATTTTTGGGGGAAGTAGTAAGATGTCTTCCGTATCAGCAAATACAGTTATTATTTGCTATGACTTTCATCACTCCACCTGCTGGCTGGGACTTTGAACTTAAAATTCTGGGTAACATCATCTGTTCATTCATTCGGCAACTACTTACTGAGCACCTGTCATGAGCCAGCATAGGTGAGAAAAGCAAGCCCATTCTTGCTGCTCTCACGGAGCTCACGTTCTACAGGATACATAAATAGTCATGGGAGGAACTGTTCCCTGGTTTGCTCACCCCAAGAAGATCTGGAGAAATCCCAGCACTCAGGCATGTGGGCTCTGGGGCCCAAACAAGCCACTTTCTAGGATCCACACACGTCTAGATCCTGCCTCTTACAACTCATACGTCTTGCAGCCTCTGAGTCATAAGCCTCTTGGGCAGACTAAGTCTAAAGAGAGATTAAATAGTAGAATGAGTGAGAAAGATGACTGAGGTTTTGGGTAAAGCTTATGCTTATCGATTTCAAATGAATTAGAAACAAGTAATCATGGTGGAACAGTGCAGTCAAATGTATTGTTCATTTGGGGAAGCTGAGCCCCTGACAATAAGCTATGTAAAAGCAAGAGTTTCTGGGTGTGAGACAGAAACCAAGAGTGATCTTTAGTGGCTTTACAGTATTGGAAAGGGATCAGGGCTTTTGAGAAACAGTTGTGTTGGGGCGTAAAAGGGCTGGCCCAGCCAGACCTCTCACTTGTCCTGCTGCAGACCTTCCCCAAGCCTGTGGGGGCAGCTCTCTCACATTCTGCTTTGCTGAATTCAAAAAAGGGATTCTTCCCTGTGTAGCTTTGACTCCACCCCAGTAAGCAGAGGCAGCAGCGTTACAGCTGTGTTAAGTTTGAAGCCAGAAGTCCCAAGTTCTCACAAAGGGCAGGTTCACATTTGGCAGGGCATAAAGCTTAAGCAAATTTGGCAGTCCTCTTTAGGAAAAAAATACACAATTGCAAATACAAAATGAAGGACAGGCCCCAGGAAGGTGCTGTACCAGCAAGGCGGTCTCAGGCGCATGATTTGTTTGGCTTCCTGGCACATCTGCCCAGAAGCTGAGGCTGACTTTGCCACTCACTGAGTGGGACGCCTCCTCCTCTTGGGCCTGGGTTTCCTAGTCTGGAAAATGACAGGTTGAAAAACACCTTCAAGCTGGAAATCTATCTTCCTGGACTAATGGCCCCCACATATGAACGGGCCGTTTATTAACGTGGCACTCTGCTGCCTCGGCTACATGTGATGGGCCTTTCTCCAACTTGCCAGACACCCTGGTTCTCAGAGCCTCCGGATAGGCTGTTCCCTCTGCCTGGAACACACCCTGCTCTTCCCTCCTTCACCTCTCCCACCTTTGTCAACTCTAAACTCACCTCTGCAGAGGCTCCAGAGGAGGCTCAGCCTTCCTGCTGTACTAATTCTTCCTCTTGGCCCCTAAGATTTTTCCCCTGAAGCGGTTACCCCAGTTTGCATTTTCCCATTTGTGTGACTGTCAGGGGAATGCCCATCTCTCCCAACCCCCGGCTGTGAGTTCCCGGAGGGCAGAATACTGGTGTCTTCTGTGTCTGTAGCCTGTGCCACACCTGTTTTACAAAGGATGCTCAAAGCAGGCTTACTGAATGTGCAGAGCGGTCCCTGTGCTGCAGTGCCCCTTAAATACAGCTGTTAAGCTGCAGTTTTAAAGCAGATCCAGGCAGAAGGAAACCTGATTTGTGGGAGGCAGCTGGGTAGGTGGCCATTGTGGAACCAGCCCCTTGTGAAAAACGTGTTGAAATGGGGAGGCGCAGCGTGTGTTCTCTGTGACAATAATAGAACCTTGAGGTAGATGGTGTGTCTACAGAGGGGTTTGAGGTTTGATGTCAAATTCAAGATTAAGACTGTGGAACAGAACAATTGTCTTTTCTAACATTAAAAACAAAAACCAACAGAAACAAAAACAAAGGCAAAATCCCATTATAAAAACCACTGTTCCAATGAAGGAAAGGGAGACTTAGAGTGTTGGAGAGTTTCAATTTCACAATAACAAAGTTAAGTTTCCTATGGAGTTTCTGTAGTAGTGATGTTTTGATAGCTATGGCATTTAAACATCACTGAGGAAACTTCACATCTGGGCTTTTGCTTAAGGTCAGATAACATGTGCCTGATCCTTTGCAAGAGATTTCACCTCTCTTTATCATCACCATTAGCCAAATGGGACAAAGTCACTGGGAAGATATTACAGTTTGGCTTGTACTTCTGTGGGGCAGGGTGGCCATTCTAAGCAAGGCCTGGTGCCAGGATCCCTTCAAAGTCTTCCCCGAACTTTGGTTGCTACAGAAAAATAAATGCAATGTAGCAAATTTAAGTTTGTTGGTAAAGGTGAAACATATTATCTTCTACTCCTAGAACTCCTTAGCTTTATGGAGAGCTCAGCGTTTGAATTCAAGCAGATATGAATGAGTGAGGCAGAGAAGAGGAGAGCTGAGGAAGTCAGTGGAATTATTGCAGACTTAAGATAAGGAAACAAATTAAGTGAAGACATAGCACACTGCGCATGAAATGAGAAACCCAGAGAGAATTTTCGGGAGAGAGAATGGGACTTTGAAACCAATCAGAACTGGCTTACATCCTACCTCCGCCACTACATAGTGATGCAATTTGGGGGGAGATTTATTTTTGACTAATCTGAGCTTGATTTCTTCATGAATAAAAAGGGAAAATGCCAAAATCTGCCTCATAGGATTGAGTGAAGGATTCATGATGCATTCCATTTTAGGGCCTGCCTTAGCAAGTGGCAGCTAATATTATTTTCATGGAGAGTGGGGTCACCAGACCATAACTCAAGACCAGTGTTAGCCAATAACTTTCTAAAATGTGCAAACTAGTAGTGCAAACTTGAAAATTTCTTACTCTCTAAAAATGAACTCTACTTGGTGAGAACAGAAGATGAAATTCAAAAGACCAAATATTTTCTGATAGCTCAACTTAAGAATGAGTCAGGTTGAACAAAATGTACAAAAGCGTAAAATAGGAAACTAATCCACAAAGGGGAGGACCCAGGCAGGCCTTATGGGACTTAGTCAAGAGAGGACAGGCCCTTTCGTAAATTGTCATTCCTTGGTGCTGCATGACCATTTCTTTTTAAATGCCGAGAGCATTCTCAGTCACTCCCACTTAAAACTGTCTAATAAAACTAGTCATTTGTCACTTCCAGTGCCCTGCCCAGCCCTACAGAAAATACGTGATTATTTAAGGGTGAAGAAGCCAAAGCTGGGAGAGTTTTAGTCACATGTCTAGGGGAAAGCGTGAAGATTTCAAAGCCCAGGGTCCTTCACGGAGCCACACGGCTCTCCTTGGCACTTAATCTTCAAGCTCTCCTCAGCCCACACTTGACCCTTAACAGAGGAGACAAAGGCAGACTCCAGGTAAGTCGTCAGGGTTAGCATAAGCAGCTCAGGGCAGCTGGTGGGTAGGGAGCTGTACAGCCCAGGGATTGTAGCCTTTTGTTTTGCATTCCCTGGAGTCATGCCTAAACTCATGGTCTCCTCAGGGGTCAAAGCAGGCCTGACTTTCAGTGTCTTCTTCAGGACACACACACACACACACACAGGATTATACATGCAATTAACCAATCACACAGAGCTGGGCCATCTAGCCTGGTAGAAGGTCTGCCGAGTTCTGCGGGTCACCATGAACCAGGCTTGTGAGCCCTCTTAGTCATATGTAAAGGGCTGTGTTTCAGACCCGGTAGCCCACAAAGCTCTTTTCTGCCCATGTCTTGGTTTTTCCATATGTTAGTGGGGACAGATTGGAACTAAACAGACCTTGAGGCTTTTCAGGGTCAGTCTCAACTCTCTTAGATGCTAGAGGGATATAGGCAGGGCTAGCATAGAACAGAAGCAAGAAATAGTCAAAACAAATATTTTGGACTGCGTAGACTCAGAGTGTGCTTTGCGTGGGCACCCAGGGCTTCTCAGACTTCAGTTGTTTTCATTCCACCATCCCCTTCCTCCCCCTCCTCATCACCACTGCCAGCAGCAGCAGCAGCATCAGCAGCAACAGCAGCAGCAGCAGGGGGCACGGCTCTGGGGGGAATCAGGCACTGGGCTGTGGTGGTACCCAGGTTACCCCTGAAGTCCTCACGCCTCCCTGCGAGGTTGATAGATTGAAACTACCGTATTTTGAGTATGAGGAAATAGAGGCACAGTGAGGTCCAGAGACTGCTCAAGAGCACACACCTAGGAAGCTGAGTGCCAGGTTTCAACCAGGTCTCCCTGGGCAGGGCAGGGCATGGCTGTGTTTGAACCACTCAGGTGTCCTTTGTCGTAGTTGACAGCATTAGTTACTTGATAATGTCTTTTTAAAAATTGATTTACTTAAAAAAATGTGAGTGCTGTTCTAAGCAATGTGACATCATGGATTTCTTGGGCTAGTTATATATTTTATGATGTTCATCAATGTACAATGATGTAAAAGTTGAATGACCATGTTCCACCTAAGACCATCTCATGTACCAGCAGTGAGGTTAGATGCAAATAGAAAAAAAGGATCTGGTCCAAGATTTGACACGGATTCACTGTCTGTGGGACCCCTTCTAGGGTACTTGAACATCGGGGTCATTAAATCCGGTGGCCAGGCACGTTCTCACTCACTCAAGAGCGAGCCCATCCTCTTCCAGAACATGCGGGCTTCTTGAAACCCTGTCCTTTCCAGACACACACTGAGGTGGGGAGACGGACCCTGGAGTCAGACCACTTGGCTTTGAATCCCAGCTGTCTCCTCTGAGCTGTATGGCCTCAGGCAAGTCATTTAAGCTTCTTGTACCTCAGATTCTCCAACTGCAAAGCGGAGATGATAATAGGCAGAAACCCCGTGGGGCTGTGAGAATCGAGTCTGCGCGTGTAAAGCACTGGGCACTGTGTCTGGATGCTGTGAGCACCAAGCGGCTCTAATCATTCCCGTTTTACAAAGGAGGACAGAGAGACGAAGGAGATAAACTCTTTCTCATCTCTCATGTGTCAGTGCAGGGGCAGGACTAAAAGCTGGTCTGTGGTCTGCAAGCTTTAAGGGTTACAGAATCCCCAGGGACTCCTAGGAAATTCAGCTGGCGGCTACCTTCCACCATCCCCAGGTTCTGATTGGTAGGCCTGGGGTGGGACCTAGGAATCTGCATTTCAATTACTTCCCAGGGGATTCTGATGCAGGTGGTGTGAAGACCACTTACTGAGAAGCTGCAGGCTGGGTTTGAGAGGTCCCTACCTCCTTCTTCCTTCCCTGAGCCCCACCCGCCCCCTTCTTTCCACTGGGCAACTATGTAAACAGCATTATTTCTACCCTTGCACGGGCAGAAAGGGGTCTGTGCTGCTGCTTCTGTTGGTGCCTCTTCAGGTCAGAGTGATAAGAGAAGGAACAAAGAGGGGAAAAAGATCACAGCAGAGAGACGGAGTGCTCATTTTAAGGTGGAAATATGCCATTTCCTGACCACAGCGGGACTTCCCTAGGTTGTATTAAAAAAATCCTGTACTGCCCATGTCTGGTACAGAAGTATGTATAGAAGTGTAGAGAAAATGAACACTTTGGGATGATTTGAAAGCAAATTACAGAACTACCAGTTTCACCACTTTAAAACTTTTGGGGAATGGCCGTTTAGATATAGCCTGGTGCAGTCAGGTAACCCCAAATAGAGTTTTTAAAAGTTTTCACCCCCTTCTTTGCTGGTGCCTGCACTGCATCATGCTGTCGCTGTGAGGAGGGACTTGTTCCAGATCTCTGGGGCAGGCCGAGTGACTCACCTAAAGTCACACAGCTTCCACGGAACATTACTGGAAGCTCGGTGAGGGCCTTCTGCCTCTGAAACTTGCTCTATTTCCCTCAAGTCTTGCTTCCTTTTGTAGGTTTACGACATTAGTTCCTGAGAAATCGACTAATCAAGAATATTCTGGAAATCTTAGTTTAGCAAAAAAACAAAACAAAACAAAAAACAGATGGGCAAAGTCATGTTCCAAGGCATTCACAGTCCTGGCTTGGGAGAAGAATGATCTCCCAAAAGCTCAGAAAACATGGTTGTCTAAAAGTGTCCAGGCTGGCCTCTGGGTGATCCTTGTGCGTGGCCAGGGTCTGTGGAGGGTCTGTGGTGCCTCTCTGGCACTGAAGCTAATGTGGGAGCTGGCTCTAATTGCACATTGGCCTAAAGCAACCAGCGAGACCTGCACCGTCTCCTAGGTTACTTATTTGAGGGTAACCGGATGAGCAACCATAGGAGCTTGAGCTGAGTAGCTCATTCCATAAAAACCCTGACCCTGTGCATGAGGCAGATGGGGACTACTTAATACAGCATCACTGCACTGCCTTCCCCTCCCTTACTCAAGTAGGTAGAAGAGAAAAGAGGAAATAACGTTAGGACCAATGATCGGGGGAATGTTTCAGGGCTGGGGGTTGGAAAAGCAGCCCACCAGTGCTTGATGTGGTTGCCTGGATGACAAACGGGGTATGACCAGGGGAATTCTCTTCACCAGGGGGTGGAGGGGTGGGGAGACCCCTCTCTCTATGTCTGTTCTAGAGGTGACCTCCCACCCACATAATGGAAAAAAATAAACTTATTTCATGACAATTTGCATTGAAAAGTTGAAGGCAAATGAGCAAGCCTCGGAGACTGATGTTTTCATGAGGTTCGCTCAAGCATGCTGCCCCCTCTGCCCCAGGCTGAGAGGTGACAACCCAAGATGGGTTCGGTGGGTGGGTGCCTCCCCAGCCTGCCTGGGCTGAGGGCCCTGCGGTGTCAGTTTTCTAGCAGTGGTTATGACCAGAGGAGGAGGCTGTGGCCAAAGTCAGTTTGGAGAGGGTGAGAAAGAGCCCGGCATTCTCCTGACAGCAGCAGCAATTCAGCCGCCCTGCACATTGCACGCTGTTCTGAGTGTGGCATGGGAGGTAGAGGGCTGCTGTCCGCAGGGCCCTGAGAGCACATGCTCTGTTCCACCTTGTCATCTGGTTCGATCTCCTTGGTCCTGGGTAATATTCTTTTTGTTTATCCCTCTTCCATTTGGCTTGAGAAGGGGAGTTACTTCACTAGATAAATAAGAGCCACTAGGATTGTTCTGCATCTGACTTGAAAGGGGTGTGGGGTGGCTGGGTCTTGGCCTGCTGGCTTGGGGGCATCGGAGGCCATCAGACCACACAAGCTGGGCCTGATCATTTTGGAAGCAGTGAGAAGGCTGCTTTGTGAGGGAGCCACAGAAGTCATGAAATGCGCAGTACCTGGAGGCAGCGCAGGAACCTGGCTCAGTCCACTCCCCTGTCAAGCTCGGCAGACAGGGCAGCCATCTGTGCCATGAACTCCGCCCAGGGCAGTGCTGCAGGGGCTGCTGGGAGCCATGTGTGGTCACCCCTGCTAGGAGACGGGACACCAGGCCCCAAATGCTACCATGTAAGTTGGGAAGCAGAAGTGTCCCAAGGTGCCCCCTGGCCTCCCTAACCGTCTCTTTCCCAAGACCCCACAAGATGGGAATTATGGACTAGGAATCTGAGGAAATAAAGGTCAGGCCATTAGAAGGGGCCAGCATAGCTGAGCCCAGAGCACGGTGGATTTGATGTTCAGCCTTTTCCCTTTGTTCACTGGTGTTCCCTCCCAGGCCTCTGACCAGTTGCTGAGGGACTCTTTGTAGCTTTGGGAGTCTAGCCAAACCTGACATCTCTCCAAAAAGCTGACTTTTGTCATCACTGATTAACCTGCAATATTAGGCTCTCCCCCCGAGAATGCTTGTCACCTTGCAATCCCACCAATGGGACATAAGGTTTCCTTTGTTTTCAGGAAGATGTCACAGGACGGTGCCTAGCTTAGAAAAGTAACACAGATCCAGCTCTTGCGGGGCTAAGTATATGGATGATATTATATTATGGGCTGCCAGAGTTTGGTAAACAGGAGTCTAGGTTTCAGAATCGGATGGGCCTGGATTGGAAATTTATCAGCAAATGCCCAATGATGTGGATCCCATTCCCTTTGTGAGGCCCAGTTTCCCTACCTGGAAAATCAAGCGATTAAACCAGCTAATCTTGGAGATCCATCTCAAAATGCCAAAGATTTCACATCCTTCAGGTGCACCAAGCACCCAATCCTTTTCATCTTTTAATTATGAAATATTTGAACCACAAACAAAACTAGAGAGACAGATATAATGAGCCCTTCAGTACCCATTGCCCCATTTAAGTAGTTATCAGCATCCACCACCGCCCAGTCTTTACCGCAGGCTCTTGTAGCACAGACTTAAGCATCTCACCAGAGAAGCCAGACTTACCCTCTGGGTTAGGCAGGGGCCTCTCGGCAGGCGCAGGGGCGGATTTCATGCTGTTTCCCATTTCTTTCTTTTTCCCTGGGGCCACTGGTGATGCCCAGAGCCTGTGGTATAGGAGACAGACGGGGAAAGTCAACTGTGCCCTGAGCCCAAGTGGAGAATGACCCAGTTTAGAAAGCATCGTGCATCATTTTTCCGGCAGCTTGCTTCTTGAAAGGCAGCTGTTTATATGTGAAGATGAGATTGGTGAAGATTGGTTACTTTTGCGCAGCTCAAGTTCTTTTATCAAGGGAATGACAGAAAAACCACAGAGAGGGAAGTTGCTAGCAAATGCTGTTGGTGGCAAAAGTTTCCATTCCTCTGCACCCTTGCTGAGGATAGTAAGCAGCCACAGCAGGGTTTGTGTGAGAAACCAAGCAGCATTTCAGGTGGCCCAGAAAGTATCTCCACTCAGGGGCCCTCACCATCAAATCTGTGCGCCGGGAATTTGGAGTACAGGAGTTGTGTGTCTGTACAACCAAAGGCATGAGGAGAAGGTACCTTCTGCTGCTACTTTTTGTCATCCTTTTGAGTTTGTCAGCATGCTTTAACAAAGGATGAAAGAGGAAAACTTCGTAACAATTCTGCGTACTGGCTGCATGCTGCTGAAGCCCTTTCACATCGACTGTTACTTTTGATTATTGTAAAGTCCTTGCATCATGCTTAAGCCCATTGTGCAGTGAGGGAAACTGAGTCTCAGAAGGAGTAAGTGACTTGTGTGAGGTCACATGGCAAGTCATTATAGAACTGAGATTGGAACCACTGATGCTAAATCTCTGGGTTGCTCCATAACGGTTTCCAAGGTGACCACCCAGGCTTAAATTCTGGCTGTGTACTTACAAGCTAGATGACTTCGGGCGAGTCATTAACCTTTTCTGTTTTTGTTTTTTTGAGACACAGTCTCACTCTGTCGCCTAGGCTGGAGTGCAATGGCACGATCTCGGCTCACTGCAACCCTGCCTCCCGGGTTCAAGAGATTCTCCTGCCTCAGCCTTCCAAGTAGCTGGGATTACAGGCACGCATGCCGCACCCAGCTAATTTTTGTATTTTTAGTAGAGATGGGGTTTCACCATGTTGCCAGGCTGATCTTGGATTCCTGATCTCAGGTGATCTACCTGCCTTGGCCTCCCAATGTGGTGGAATTACAGGTGTGAGCCTGTGTGCCTGGCCAAGTCATTAACCTTTTTCTGACCATTTTGGGGGACACTAATTGAACAGTGTTGGGTTACGGTTACAGAATTAACTGAGATAAAGCATGGGAACCACTTTGAACGTGGCCTGGCATAGAATACATGTTAGTTATTACTCTGTTTACTGATTGTCCTTAATGACAAAATTTCCAAGTCTGGACCTTCATACAAATATTTTGGAAAGGGACATAGATTATCAAAGAATAAGGTTTTAGGAAAGCCACATTTCCTCTGGGTGGTGGAAGCACAGAGAGGAAGGCCACATTCATAAACAGAGCTCTGCCTGCTTTGTGGGATCAAAGAGAAGAGATGGAACAGGGTCCCCCCATCGGCCTCCAGCCCAAATGGAAACTAATATCCCACCTACCTGTGTCTGCAGCTCAGGATCAAACCTTATGAAGGGCACAAAAGTCAGCCCGTCCAATTCCCACCCTGGCCTTGAGTCCTGTCTCCATGCCCTATGTGTACAGGTTCTGGAAAGAAGTACACTCTCAGAGCAAGGCCCTCCCCAGGTTGAGGGAGGTCTGCACTGCTCCCTAATTTAAGGGAAGGGGTGGTGTGAGGTGAGACTCCTACTATATTAAGAAACAAGGAACACCAAAATGAGAGTTGTTTAAAAGTCCATATATCTTAGACATTTACGTGAACAACTTGTCACTTACTGCTCAAGCTAATGCATAGTAATATTCCCAAGACAATGACAAGGCTTGCAAAAGCTGTAAACTCATAGTGCACCACAGAAGGGTTGGCTAGAACGGGCAGCATGTTTAAAGTGAAGTGCAAATCCCATCCTTTTTGGATCCTGTTGATCTTTGTGACTAGAAAAGAGGATGCCCTTGCAAATTTAAGGCTTGGGCCCTTCTTTCTCCACTCTTGCCCCTACCTTCCCCACAAACCAGAAAAACACACGCACCTAAAATCCCAGGGCCTCTGACCCTGGTAGGAACTTTCTAGCAGCTGGGCAGGTTCTAACAACAACACCTGCAGTCCAGGAGGGCAGGGATACATTGGCCTTGTCTCCATCCCTCAGCCTGGCGAAGGTACTCAAGAAATGTGCTTCCCCAAAATGCTTACAGAAACACAGCAGGTGGCGTGACTCCAACCCACATTCCCCTCAGTTCAGCAGACACTTCCTGGGCATCTCCCCCGTGCTGCGCCCTGGGCTAGAGCCTTGAGGAAGTCAGGATCCCACCCACGTAGTGGGAGTGTGCTGCCTCCGAGGCCTGGGTCAGGCAAAAGGGAAGAGGCAAACCAGGCCTCCCTGGCCCTGAGGGGATTGTAGCCACACGGGCTATCCTGCATAGGCCTCGGGAAGCACGCATGTGACACGCACAGGGTGTCCTACACAGGCCTCAGGAAGCGTGTGTGTGATTTTGCACAGGCTGCTCTGCACAGGCCTCAGGAAGCATGCGTGTGACATGCAGAGGCCGCTCTGCACAGGCCTTGGGAAGCACACGTGTGACACGCACAGGGTGTCCTACACAGGCCTCAGGAAGCACGCGTGTGATTTTGCACAGGCTGCTCTGCACAGGCCTCGGGAAAGCATGCATGTGACATGCAGAGGCTGCTTTGCACAGGCCTCAGGAAGCACGCATGTAATGCGCACAGGGTGTCCTACACAGGCCTCAGGAAGCATGCGTGTGACATGCAGAGGCTGCTTTGCACAGGCCTCAGGAAGCACACATGCGACACTCACAGGGTGTCCTATACAGGCCTCAGGAAGCTGCTTGCGACATGCACAGGCTGCTCCGCACAGGCCTTGGGAAACACACATGTGACATGCACAGGCCATCCTGCACACGCCTGCCTCTGTCCTGCTCCTTGGGCCTCCTGGAACCTACCAGTTGCCTTGGTTCCTCAACCTCTTTGTCTATCATCACCGAGGCCTTTGGGCTTCTGAGGAAAGTTCTCAACATGCAGAACTAACTCTGAAACCACATGTGTGCTGGCCTTGCCCATTTGCCACCATCTCCAGTGTCCCCAGACACAGCAAACTGTCCCAACAATGCCTTCCTGTCCTTTCAGCCTGACTCATCAACTGTCATTCAACACCTAGTGATTGTGCCCAGAACCCCACCCCCATAGGTTGCACCCCTCCAGATGCCAGGGTGCCCCCAGCCCTGCCAGCCTTCCTTCCCCTCCATCCCCTCCCCCAAGCTGCTTCTAAGCAACAAGATCCCACCACAGTGTCTGATCTCTCCCCTCCTTTATGTCAACCATTCCAGAAAACAAGTCAGAACAAGACTTTACTATCCATCAAAGAGAATTCCAACATCCTCTCTCTTCCCAACAGCTCTATCATTCTTCTCAAGCATTTGCATGCTATTTTGGAGAGATTCCTGGAATCCACTACAGAAAAAAAAAAAGCCTTTAAACTTGCATTTTTGAGATTAGAGAAATGAGGTTCATCCAGGAAAAAAAACGTACCCAGGGTCACGAGATGAGAAAGTTTGAGTCAGTCGTGGAGGCCTGGGTTCTTCTATGCTAACAGTCTTCTCTCCTGTTGCTTGCACTCCCACCTGTTCTGTCTTGCCAGTCAGAGTTCAATCTCCATGAGAGAAGGGACTGTGTCAGGGCTATACGACCACCAAAAAAACCATTAGGTCTCAACAGCCCTTTAGTGGTCTGCTCAGCGGCTTTCTATAGTCTTCAAGAAGGAGTTAACTTATCTGAAAGAGGCTTTTATTTGAGAAGAGTGAAAATGCCCCCCAGAGAATGAGAGCTGGTGTCTCTCTAATGAAATGGCTGAACAATTTGATTTAATCCGTGACAGTTTTATGCAGTGGCTGAAGGTGGGAGAGAGGGTACCAGAGACATAATTGCTTCTAAGAACAATAGAAAAGGACAAAAGAGAAATGAGTTAATTAACACTGGCTCTGCAAATTCTTGATTTCTTTCTCCCTTTCCTTGGTGGTGTAACTCTTAGGTTTCTGGGTCATAGAATCATAACTGCTATTACCTTATTTTCCCTCCGGTCTTTGGACCAATGCTATTTCCTTTGTGTGAACTTGGACCTTGGTTTCCTCTTCTGAAAAATTAAATGAGTAGAAAAGATGATCTCCAAAGAGCGAGCCTTATAACCCCATTTAATTAGAGCAATCAAGACTCAATGGTTTTTAAAAATTATTAATAAAACAACCATTGGCATTTTTCAAATAAAGTCCCATTAGACAGAATCCCAACTCTTTTCTTTATGTGCTTCAGAATCCAGGGAAGACAGTTAATGTGTACAACCACCTTCTGAGAGGCAATTTGCAGATATTGTTGTGTTTAATCTTACAAGCATTCCCAAGGGCAGATACTTTCACTTTGTTAGTGTGAGATCAGGGGCTGGTCACCTGCCCACTGTCCTGGAGCTGGAAACCTCACATCTCCTGACTTCAGGACCCACACCTTTTGTTCAGGACCATGCTGCTGTCTCTCCAGTGTAAAGAACTCTGGTCAGTGTGCAGCTGGCTGGCATTTGAGCAGAAGCATGGCATGGAGAGGTCACATACTGGCATGGCATTGCCGTCGACAACGTGGGATATGCTGGCCAGCAGCCCTCCTCTTAATAGGTTTCTGTTTCACAGATCTGGGTCCTTTCATCATGTGCTCTGCATTATCTCATAAATCCAGGTGGGGAGGCTTCTCAGAACCTCCTCAGACGCTGTCCCAGGACAGTTGTGTGCACCTGGTCCATCTTGTGCTTCTGATGCCTGGCCTTGCTGCTGGGAAGGAGGGTAGCCCGAACCCCTTTATCGTGCACCGAAGGGGAGAGAAATTGAGGAAGTCCAGCCAAGGGAAGGCAGGTCATAAAGCCAGAAACTGAACCCTTGGTGACAGTTAGAATTAATGTGAAAACATACTTAGGGATGCTACCTTCCCTTTGTTCTTAGAAATTTCTGCTGCAAAGTGTGACAGCTATACGCCCATTCATATGACCTTCTTCTAAGGCATGGAAGTATGGTGCGGCAAGTGGAGAAGCCTCAATATCCACCATATATGTGAATGCCAACAACAACGATGATGGCCAGAACACCCCCATCCCACAATTGGTCAGCAAGCATCCTCTGCCAGGCACAAAGCTAAGTACTGTCCAGCCAGTATGTCCTGGGTTGCTCAGAACAACCCCACTTTATAGCTGAGATCAATTAAGTGACTTGTCCAAGGTTGTACTGCTAGGAAGAGGTAAAGCTGGGATTCCAGCCAGGTCTGCCTGGCTCTAAAACCTGTGCTCTTATTGGCCACCAGTGCTGCCGTTTTTCTGTCCTCTGACAGAAAAGAAGAGATTTTCAAACCCAAGAAGGCAACAGAAAAGTGATTTTTAAAAGTCATCAGGCCAGGCGCGGTGGCTCACACCTGTGATCCTAGCACTTTGGGAGGCTGAGGTGGGTGAATCATGTCAGGTCAGGAGTTCAAGACCAGCCTGGCCAACATGGAGAAACCCCGTCTCTACTAAAAATAGAAAAATTAGCTGGACATGGGAGGCGGAGCTTGCGGTGAGCCGAGATTGCGCCACTGCACTCCAGCCTGGGCGACAGAGCGAGACTCTGTCTCAAAAAAAAAAAAAAAAAAAAAAAAAAAAATTAGCTGGACATGTTGGCACATGCCTGTAATCCCAACTACTCAGGAGGCCGAGGCAGGAGAATCACTTGAACCCAGTGGGCAGAGGTGGCAGTGAGCCGAGATCAGGCCATTGTACTCCAGCCTGGGGAACAACAGTGAAACTCCATCTCAAAAATAAAATGAAATGAAATGAAATGTAAAATAAAAGTCATCAAAGCAAACCTTAGTAAGCATAAACTTTAGGGGAAACTTTAATACAATGGAGGCCCTGAGAGACCTCTTGGATGTCACTTGGCAGTGTTTGGAAGCCCAGGTCTGGGTTTCCAGTGGGGATGAGGGGTGCAGAAGTGCTGCTGGGAGCAGAAGAAACAAGAGAGAGAGGCCAGTTGAGGCATGCTGTGGTCAAAAGGGCAGGAGTGAATCGCAAGGAATGTTTTCTAGCCTTTCACAGCATTATTTTTAAAAAGCTGTTACTTAGGAGGCTGAGGCGGGCAGATCACGAGGTGAGGAGATCGAGACCATCCTGGCTAACATGGTGAAACCCCGTCTCTACTAAAAATACAAAAATAAATTAGTTGGGCGTGGTGGCAGGCACCTGTAGTCCGAGCTACTTGGGAGGCTGAGGCAAGAGAATGGCGTGAACCCAGAAGGCGGAGCTTGCAGTGAGCTGAGATTGCGCCACTGCACTCCAACCTGGGTGACAGAGCGAGACTCTGTCTCAAAAAAAAAAAAAAAAAAAAAAAAGGCTGTTACTGCTGTGGAACAAAACAAAAGAAAACAAACAGAAAGGAATACTAGCTGTGCTTTTAGAATCTCCGCTTCATAAAAATGTGCCACTCAAATGCATACATATGGAAAAATATTAAAGAGAAATTTCCAAAATGTTTCCAAGGACTCTTTCTGGGTAGTGATTTTATATGTGAATTTATAAATTTCTTATTTATTTACACATTTCTAAAATACCCAGAGTTTCTCCCAAGTGCGTGAATTGCTTTTATAATCAAAAGGTTGGAAAGAATGAGGGCGCCTTAAAGAAGAGATTTTCAAAGCAGGCAGGCCTGAGTGCAGATTCCAGCTCCCAACCTACTGGCTGTGTGTCTCTGGGCCAGTTAGTTCACTTCTCTGAGCCTTGATTTTCAAATCCACTAATTTGGGATACAAGTATATGCCCTATGGGGTTGTTTTGAGGTTGAAATTATCGGTCATATCTAAAGCAGAGATATGTTTGGCAAATGGCAGCTAAAAATTTACCAAAGCTAGATCTTGTACAGGGGTGGGGGGTTGGCTAACTCACTGTGCGAGCTTGAGCAAGTACCTTCCTCTGTCTGGGCCAAAGAGTCCTCAAATCTGATGGGGAAAGGGTTGGGCTGAACAGCTGGTCATGGCTCTTTTGCCTCAACCATTTTCCCGCCGTGACTGTACCCAGTACCGGCACAATTGACTAGGGACTTGCTCAGTGCTGCCTGTGGTCTGACCCTTCCTTTCAGGAAAAATAAGAGCTGGCACAGGGGCTTAGCATCCGGTGGTCTCCCTGGCAGGATTTCCGGGATCACCCACCACATCCTGACCTCACTCCACAGGTGCACCTCTCCGAGCGCAAGGCTGGGGGCTGCCGAGGGCGCTTGCCCTGTGACCCACATAGTCCCCTGCTCTCCACTAGGGCAGGTGCAGCCGCAGGCCTGTTCTACCTGCTCCCACCCCACCCTTATCTGCTTCTCCTTTCTCTGCACTGCAGAGGAGGGCTGCGGCATACCAGGGGCTCTAGGGGCACCGGCAAGACCTACAGGGGCAGGCGGCCAGCTCAGAGGGCATGCAACCCCCAGCCTTCTTCTCAGGCCTGACTCCAAGCCAGAGGCCCTCAGAAACCCCTGGGGAAGAACATGGGATCCTCTTACCTAAGATATTTCAAACACTGCAATCCCAGCATGTTGGGAGGCTGAGGCAAGTGGATCACCTGAGGTCAGGAGTTCAAGACCAGCCTGGCCAACATTGTGAAACCCTGTCTCTACTAAAAATGCAAAAATCAGCTGGGCATGGTGGCAGGTGCCTGTAATCCCAGTTACTCAGGAGGCTGAGGCAGGAGAATCTCTTGAACCCGTGAGGCAGAGGCTGCGGTGAGCTGAGATTGCACCACTGCACACTCCAGCCTGAGTGACAGAGCAAGACTCCATCTAGAAAGAAAGAAAGAAAGAAAGAAAGAAAGAGAGAAAGAGAGAGAGAGAGAAAGAAAGAAAGAAAGAAAAAAAGAAAGAAAGAAAGAAAGAAAGTGGGAGGGAGGGAGAGAGAGGAAAGAAAGAAAAAGAAAGAAAGAAAGAAAGAAAGAAAGAAAGAAAGAAAGAAAGAAAGAAAGAAGAAAGAAAGAAAAGAAAGAAAGACAAAGGATTCCCTAGAAGCTCAATACATAGAATAGATGAAAGGGAGTAGCTGCATGGGGCCGGGGGCTCAGCTCAGCATCTCATCCCTCTACTACTCTTGATAGGATACCTCAATCCTGGGCCATCGTAAAGCATCACTTGAAAAGTAGCAACTCAACACTCTCACAGGACAAGGGAAAGGCTCAGAGAGGGCAAGCAACCTGCTTGAGGTCACACATTAAGTTTGGATGAATGTATGACTCCCTGCCCAGCACTCCATCCCCTGCAGGAGAGGCATTGCCCATCTGTCAACCAGGCTGCAGGCCTGACCAACGTGTCCAGGAGCCTGTGTGCTGGCCCCCTCTACCCTTGAGTGCCCAGAAGGGAATCTCATACACTCTTAGGCTAACAGAGAGGCTGGGCTTTATGCTAAGACCAGAAGAGGATGGAGGTGTCCTAGTGTACATTTTAAGGTCATTTTAAGATATTATGGAAAGAAGTCAGATTTGAGGCCTGTCAATGCTGGAGCAAGTTTTAATTCCATTTTTATTAAGTCACTAGACCACTCTTTCTGTTGTTTTTGTTTTTGTCTTTAATGAACATAGTCATACGTGCCTTCCTGGGTATTCTCATGGAAGGATTGGCAAGAGGAGGTGTTGAGGGCTGTACACACAGCCTCCGTGGCTCACTGTCTCCGTGGCTCACTGCCACACTGACGCAAGGGCCTCAGTGACCCAGACGTGTCAGTACAGTGAGTGGGCGTCTTATGAAGAGCTGTCTGGCATATGGAGGCGGGCAGCAGAAGCCATTCCTGACGTGGCTTTGATACTTCATGGAAATAAAAAGAGCCTCCCCCCACCGATTTCTTTCTTTCTAGATAGACTTTCTGTACACAGAGACCCTCAACACAGGGATGGTGAGGTGGGGCACCACCCAGTCAGCCTGTGGCTCTGTTGGACCAGAATAAATTTGCTGACAAAACCAGGCTATAGATGAGGTTTGGCCCAGGCCAGGTCCTGGATACCTCTAGATCCTATAAGCAGGCTGGCCTAGCAAACGTTGGCAATGAAGAAAGAGTGGTAAAGACAATTATTTTCATCCTAGCCATTACGCAGAATGGGGAAACAGTGACTAGGAAACAGGCCTTTTCTTTTCATTTCAAATATGGATACTTGAGAAGGCAGGTTTCATCACAGAAGGTGGAGGTAGATGGAAACTTTCATGAACATCCTAAAGGTCACCCAGGCTTCTAGGCACAGGGACTATAAAGTCTGTGATTTCTTTATTGCATTGTATTTCCCAGCAAGAGTTACTTTTCCTTTTTATTTTTACATGTGAATCACAGCATTACTCATAAACATATCAAGTAAGATGGGATTCAGCATTTCACCTGACACAGCATTTGCCAGTGACCAACCCTGATCTGGGATCTCCCCTGTCAGTCACTTGTCCAGGGATATGGACCCCAGAACCCCACACTCTGCAGCTCCCAGGCATTTGGTCTAATGGGGCTTGGTCTCTCTAAAGAGATCTCCATAATGTTTTTAATTTGCTATTAATGTGCTCCTCTTTTGAGCTCACTGTTCCCCCCTTAGCTCCTCAGGAAAGCCAATTGCCTTGGGGTGGGTCACAATCCGACGGTTATTTGTGTGACTTCATGGTGAGTGACCATCTCCCCTACTGGACTATAAGTGCCTTGAGAGCAGCCAGCAGGTTTGCTTCTACTTTCGGCTGGGACTTGGTAGATGCTCCATAGGGAAATAAAAGGGAACAGTTAGAAACAGAAGAAACAGGCCGGGTGTGGTGGCTCATGCCTATAATCCCAGTACTTTAGGAGGCTTAGGCAGGTGGATCCTTTGAGGTCAAGAGTTCAAGACCAGCCTGGCCAACATGGCAAAATCCCATCTCGACTAAAAATACAAAAATTAGCTGGGCATAGTGGCAGGTGCTGAAATCCGAGCTACTCGGGGGACTGAGGCAGGAGAAATGCTTGAACCCAGGAGATGGAGGTTGCAGTGAGCCAAGATTGTGCTGCTGAACTTCAGCCTGGGTGACAGAGCAAGGCTCTATCTCAAAAAAAAAAAAAAGAAAAGAAAAAAAAAAGAAAGGAACTGAAGAAGCAACGTGGGCCTAGGAGACCGCAGATTCGTGGTGTGCTAGTAAATGTCAATCAATCAATGTTTTGGGGGGAAAATTCCTAACAGTGTGTGCCAATTTCTGTGGTGTAAATACTCCCACCATGCTGACTTCCAGTTTCCGGTGTGACATCTCTGACAGAGTAGGAAAAAGATGTGTGGAATGCGCCTCATAAGCCAGCACAGGCTGCATCCAGACACCACTGGAGCGAATCGACTCTTTATGGAATCTTTCTCCCGACAAGCATCTGTTTTTGGAACAGTTGCCTACAGGCCTCTCTATTTGTTTTCAAAACAAAAGAGACTAATCTAAGTGGGCATCCACTATGTGGAGGGCCTAAAGGAGATGTTTAAAATACACGGACTCATTTGATGCCCCCAAGAACATACTGTTTTATAGATGAGAAACCTGAGTCTCAGAGAGGCTAAGTAACTTCCTCAGGATCATACAGCTAGTTCAGGGCTGGGGCCGGCATAGGAATCTGAGTCTCAGAGAGGTAAGTCATTTGCTTAGGGTTACAAGGCTTGTTCAGGGCTGGGTCCAGCCTGTAAATCCTTTGTCTTTTTACTGCCACTCCTAATTCCCTCAGTAATACCTTCATCCCAGCTTAATAAAACTTTAATTCTAAAAGCAGATGCTCTAAGAGCCGGGTCTGCTGGCGAGACCAGGGGAGAATGCACACAGGCCTGGGAGCTGGTGTGCACACTGCCCCGTGTCTGCAGGCACCCTCGCTCCTGACCGTGGTGAAGTTGTCCCTTCTCCCTGGACAGTGGTTGTCAACTTTGTCATAAAATCACTGGGATGGGTGGCTCCAATACTGTGAGAGGAAATTTATCTCAATTGTTTCCCTTAATTTTATCTAATTTTCATTTTCTGCACTTTCTGTCTTTAGAACCCAATCAACTCCCCTGAGACTGTGGCCAAGTCACTTTCCTCTTTTGGTGTCAGTTCGCCTTTCTATAAGTAGTGAGGGGGCCACCTGGAGGCCTCCCTGTGTCCACCCCAGATTGGTGCCGGCCCTTGATGAGGCTTCGTGTATAGCAACAGGAGAAGGGGCGCTAGTGCGTATTGAGGAATTGTGTGTCCTAAGTGTGTTACTCCACTTGACCTCCACAACTCTCTGGAGTATGCATCATTACACTGAGGCCTTTTGTCTAACCGGGGAAACCAAGGCCAGAGCATTCCAGTCGGAGTTTGCCCAGCTGGAAAGTGCTGGAGTCGGGACTGGAATCCAGGGGTCTGGCTCTAGAGCCTGGCTCCCAGCTACCGTGTCCTTAGGCCTGAGGAAAGGGATGGAGGGCAGCCTAAAGTAGAGCTCTCCTTTTTTCTGGCAAGGTTATGGTACTTTTGTGTGTGCTAGAGGGTTATGCTTGTCATAGTTATTCAGTAGGGGGATTGATAGGTTTGTGGATAGAGCGGTGCAATGTGAGGTGGGTCCAGACACTCTGGTGCTTGGAACTTGCATTCAGAGGATACATATTTTGAGCTGATCGTCCATGTGACTTGGATGGCGTGCAGCGGGGGGAGGGGAGGAGTGTGGGGAGGTGGGGCACCTGCAAACTGGGGGGAACACGTTCAGCTCCCAGGGTTAGTGGGAGAATTAAATGAAACTGACTGCACTGACTATACTTGGTCCCCTTTTCTCTCTCCCTGGCTCTTTCCTTCACGGCACATACCACGATTTGTCCTTACGTATTTGTTTCTCTAAATGCTTACTGCTCCCAGGGCAACTTTCTTAGGGTAGGGTTCATGTTTATTATATTCCTCAAAGAAAAGCCATGATCTAGCAGGTGCCTGGCACATAATGCAAGCTCAGTTAGTTAGAATGAATGACTGAAGGTATTGTATATAAACTGCCTGGCACAGTATAGACAAGAGGTGGTCCACTTCCAGGGAAGCCTGGACCATCTGAGGTAGTTATTTTGCCCCTAAGCACAAGCCAGCAACAATTCTCACTTTCTTCGGAAGCTCTTTAAGTCCCCCAACTTCACTCACCAACCCCCTCTACACACATGTGCACACCACGTCCTCCAGCCCTGGTTCCAGTCTGCCTGGTGCTAAGGAGCAAAGTGTGACTTTGCAAAGCCGTTTGACAACAAAAGAGAACCACTGAGCCCCCTGACCCCTAAAATTGCTGTCTTAGCTAGAGTTACCATAATCAAATTGCCTCCTCCCTTAGCGGTTCTCAGATAGGAGGAAGTGGTTTGAACAGAGTGTACTTTTTTCCTTCAGAACTTGTAGGGAGATTGAGAGAGGGAGGAAGTCGATCACGTAGTGTGACCTCAATGGATATTTTATTGCAGGAAGAGAGGGATAGATGGATAGATGGATAGATAGATAGATGGACAGATAAATGTATGAACAGGACCCTTGGGCTGCTAACAAGAACCAAATGGTTTGGTCTGAAATATGCTGGAAATTTTGATGAGAATTTTAAGTTTCAGCCTCTCTCAGAGCTGGGAGAAATACATTGTTGATGAATGTCAAATAAAAAAGTAAAACCCAGCAGCATCTATTAATGCAGGGCACTGATTTAGGTGTACTAGCATGAATAATTTCTGTCTTTAAGAAGGCTCATTTCCCTTGGAAATACATTGCCAGATTTCACAATTTAGAATGGGGAAGTTTTCTTCTGAAAGTGACTTAGGAAAGTGTTATTCGGTAAGTGACTTTAGTTTGCTGCAATGCAAACCTACCCCTGTCTGTTTCGTTTATATCAGATGGAGGAACAAGCAGAAATACCTATTCAGAAAAATGGAGGAATGCCCCACTCATTGCTTTAGCAATTTAATCCATCATATTTAACACTGCTTGTTAATAGCTTTCTGCCTAGGAAATATAAAAGGGATTGGATATATTTTAATCGTCTGATTTAGAAATGATATCAATAGCTCCTATTTAGTACCTATTATCTCCTAGATAGTACATGTAAACTTCTTTCAAACATACAAAGAAACTGGTCTTCTTTTTACGAGGAAAATACTAACACTCAAAGGGGCAAAGTGACTTGTACAGAGTCACAGAGTTCTTTGGTGGCCGACCCAGAATGTTGACTCAGGTGCAGCTGATTACGGCACAGTCTTTCTATGATACCATCTTGCTTCTCTGATCTAGATTCTAGATCTGTTTAAGATCAAGGAATCTAATTAGATTTCAATTTGTCTATTCCATAGGTTTCTAATATTATTATTATACTTTCAGAGCAGTTTAAGCACTCTTAAATAGAATTCTTCTTCTTTTTTATTTTTTTAGATGAAGTTTCGCTCTTGTTGCCCAGGCTGGAGTGCAGTGGCGCAATCTCAGCTCACTGCAACCTGCAACCTCCACCTCTCGGGTTCAAGCGATTCTCCTGTCTCGCCTCCCGAGTAGCTGGGATTACAGGCACCCGCCACCACGCGCAGCTAATTTTTGTATTAAGTAGCATTCTTCTAAATGGAGACTATTAGTTGCAACAAATTTGCCAGAATTTTTACCTGGGCTTACTTCTCCAGTTTTCAAAGGACCACAGCCCAGTTTAATAGACTTGCAGCTCAGCATCTCATAGCAAACCACAGAATGACAATTTAAAGACTATGGGGTGCATTTTTCCTAAAGTGAAGGGCACCACTTTAAACGCAGGCCTCAGCTCCGCATCCGCTTGTTCTCGCTGAGGCTCCCCCAACCCTTTAGAGCCCCTCACTTGCCTCTACTTCCCACCAGCTACGTGACTTGGACAAGCCACCTAACTTCTCTGAGCCTCATTTTCTCAGTTTTCAAAAGCAAATAACAATCACAATCCTATAGGATTGTTCTGAGGGTTGCAGAAAAATAACTTTTTATGCATTGCTCCTCCCCAGCCACTCAGGATGGTAGATATCACCTCCTGACACCCCCATGCACAGCCCCAAATGAGGACATTCCAAGGCCAAAGCTTAGGTCACTTCTTTGACACCAGGCTCTCTCTTATGTAGGCACCTAAAAGAATGTGGAGTGTGCCATATTTCTTAGAAAATTCCTGTTGTCCTAAATCTCTTCCAACTCTAACATGCTGTTTTCAGAATTTATATACTTCACATGTTTGCCTTTCCTTTGATTCCTCCTTTCCCCCATACACATACCACCCGCTCAGATTGTTATTAATTATCTTCGGCATCTTCCTAAAGAAGATGCATACAATCACACTCCAAGTAGCGCTATTGCAATCCCTCAACCCACCTGGCTCCATGCACCTTTAGACGTCATGACTCCAGCCTGATAGCATTTACTGAGCACCTGCTGTATGCTGAAACTAGCCTGGGCACTTAGCATATGTCAATTTCTTCACTTTGCCCTATACCTGTGTGCATTAGGTACCATCATTGTCACTTTATAGGTGAGAAAATGAAGGCCTGGAGAGGTTTAAATGATTCCCTCAAGGTCGCACAGCTAGGAATTCTGATGGCAAATCCCAATTTTCCTTTGTAAGAAGCCTGCTAAGTACGAGCCTTTTTGGCGAGAATGTCTCCTCTGGCAGCATCTGCCCATGCTCCTCCAGCCCTTCTCTCCACAGAATTATGCATCCAACACCCACTGAGCCACTGCAGTGTGCTGGGCACCAGGCTGGGGGCTGGGCTTCTCTCAAGACATTGCCCCACCTGTTCTCAGGGAGCCCCTCTCTGACTCCAGAAAGTCAACCCCTGCCAACTGCATGTTGAAGAGGTCCTGAAGTCTCTCCCCACCCCATCTCTGCCACATCCCCCCCAAAATACCTTCACACACTGGGCATGACTCCTGTGGGAGCTGTCTGCAGAGGGATTGCTGGGCGCAGAGTCACTGCCTCTCCGTCTGTCAACTGCTGCTGCTCCGGAATAAACAGGCAGCCGGGCCTCTCGCGGGTGTGGAGAAGCAGCCCATGCTACCCAGAAGAACTGCAGTTGCTAAACTGGCCGCATATTTCCTCTGCTAGGAACGAGGAAGGCACAGGGCTTGCAGAAGGGCAGGTTCCTGTTTTCAGTAACCACTCTGAGCAGGCTTCTCTCTGCAAGGACTGGGAAGATAGACGCGTTATTAATTTTTTTTACAAAGCACTTGAGAATATGGCCAGCTTAACTCTAGATTCTGGGATTTCAGAAGCTTGGTCTTCTTTCTCTAATTAAAAGGCAAATCGACGGGGCTGTGAATTTGCTCTTGTGCATCCCCGGAGCTCGCTGGGCCCACGAAGTCTGTGGCTGAGAGCTGCAGCTTCTCTGATTTCGGTTTCCCAATTTTTGCAGCTTCCTTCTGTTACTGCCGAATGGACCCCAGAGCAATGCTTTGAGATTAAAGGAGACTAAAGAGACACAATGACTTGGTGCAATGTGTGGGTCAAGGGAAAACAACTAGAAAGAACATTACAGGATGGCAGTTGTTTGAATGTATACTGCACAGTTGATAATACTGTTCCAGTCTTAAGTTTCTTGGACGTGGTAATAATAGTGTGGTTATGTGGCAGAATGTCTAGTTCTTAGGGGACACATGGTGACCAAGATGATGTCTCGTATCATGACGGCTATATCTTTCAAAGAGTTTGTTAAAAGAAAAGCTGCATCCCTATATCTACAGCCATCATATTGGCACAAAAGTTATTGTGGTTTCTGGCATAGAAGTAATGGCAAAAACCACAATCATTGTGGCCCCAACCTAATACGTCTACATCTATATATCAAGACACAGAAAGAGAATGAGGGAGACAGAAAGCAAATGGGACAAAATGTTAATACTTGGTGAGCCTAAGTGAAGGGGATGTAGGTGTGCATTGTTCTACTCTTGCAACTTTTTGGTGAGTTTGATGTTAAAATACATGTGTCTTTATGTTATATATTACAAAATGTATGTTGTATATGTTATATGTTATGTAAATATTGCATATAAAATCTCCCTACTTATAGTGTGTGTCCCAAGCAGAGAAACTCAGGCACATGGGGCTGAAGAGCTTATTGATGAAAGAGGTAAAAGTTTCTGGAATGCTGACCCCAAGATTGCCTGGGAATTGCCTGCTAGAGCTTGGAATGCCAGGTAACCACACTGGGATGGCCTTCAGAGCCCCTCACAGCCCCTCACACCTCACAGAGTGGACAGAGCATCAGAGACTTGAGTGATCTGCCCACAGTCACACAGCTAGTCCCAAAGAAGAGTCAGGGCAGGAATCTATGGCTGGTGACCCAGGCCCCAGTCCAGTGAGGCCGACACAGCCACCCTGGGACAGTCATTTGGAAACCTCACTCGGTGTAGTTTGCAAAGATGAATCGAAACCCTGAGAGCTGCTTCTAAATTTAGCAGGCAGGCACTCTGCACTAGAGAGATGGTTCCTTAGACAACTTGTGAAAACACCCGCTCACGAAGAGCATGCTGGGAAGGTACAAAGGAACTATTGCAAAAGACTGAGTGGGCAGTTTGCTTTACAGGGAAGAGGGGATAGGCAGAAATATGCAGAAGTGGAGATTTTCTCCCAAATTCACACAGAGAAGTAAAAGAGCTTTGGACTGATAGTCAGAGGTATGAGTTTTGTGATAACTTTTTAATAGACATTTACCAAGCAAGAATCTAGTACAGACGAAGCTCTGAATTTATTCCTTGTCATTTCTTTAGTAAAACTTTATTGAGCAAGGCATATTCCACTAACTGGGATTTAGCTGTTAAAAAAAAAAAAAAAAAAAAAAAAAAAACTGCAAAAGCCCTGCCCTTCCCTGTACTTAATTTAAAGGAGACTACAGAGACATGGCGACTTGGTGCAATGTGTGGGTCACGGGAAAAGAACTAGAAAGAACATTATGGGGTGGCGGTTATTTGAATATATACTACACAGCAGATTCTGCTACTTCCCATAGGAAGAGTCCTATGGGAAAGACTGAATATGTGACTATCAATTATGGTGACCCATCGAGGAAACTCAATGGGTTGATGGGACTGAGGGGCCCAGATGTGCTACTTTGCACAGGTGGCCAGTCGTGGGGTGGATGGGCTTTCTCTAGAGATATCATTAGGCTGGGAACTGTAGGAGGAAAGGAAGCCAGCCCTGGGACAAGCCAGGGCATGAGAGGTGTGCGCAGAAGGGACTGCTGGTTTCACACAAGCTTTAAAAGTTTTTGGGAAAGACAATCAGCCCTAAAGATATTCAAGTCAGAGGCAGAGGCAGACAAGAGAGAGGCCCATAGAACGGGTTCCTGTTCCAGCGGTCCCGTTCATAGGAGAAGCTGCAGAAGAAGGAGAAAGGCAGGATGCAGAGCCCTAGAAGTCAGGGCTGCAGGCTCTTCTCTGTTTTTTTCCAGTGGGTCATTGGGTAACTGGGGGACTGCTGCTAACCTCCCCCGACCCCCAGCCCGGGGTGTTTATAACCTCCCTTCACCTCCTGGGGTAACCGAGGAAACTCAGTAGGTTTGAGAAAGTGTTCTTCATACTGGGTGCTGTGCTATCACAAAGCCTGGGCTGTGCCAGAGCAGGGGGATGGAATAGAGGTGTCAGCCCTGGGCCCAACCAGAGAGGGCAGGGCTGAAGCCTGATGCCACGCTAGACAGGTGATTCAGATCTTAGGCCTCTGTTTTCAGTAACCCCAAGTGGGGTCTCAGCCTCAGCACTTCGGACATTTTGGATCAGAGCATTCTCTGGTGTGTATGTGTGTGTGCGTGTGTGTGCGTGTGTGTGTGTGTGTGTGCGGCAGAGTTGCAGGGCTGGCCTGTGCATCGGAGGATGTGCCACAGCATCTCTGGACTTGACCCCCTAGACGGCAGGAGCACCCCGCACCCCTCCAAGTCGTGACAACCAAAAATGTCCCAGAAATTGTCAAATGTGCCCTAGGGAGCAAAAATTGCTCCCAGTTGAGAACCACTGGATCATACCCATCCCAAAATAAGACACGTGTGAAGGTTGTTCTTTCTTGGGTTGTAAAGTGCTTCCCTGAGGGCAGTTGGTTTTCCTGCTTTTGTGTGGACTCAGCTCTGCAGCACGTCTGCCTGTGCTCTCTGGCACACATCTCAGAAGCTGCTGTATCGCAAGGCCCCTTTGGGTGGCTGTGTCACCCATCCTTCCTCTCCACCATCATACACGTGACCCAAGAGGAGGAAATGGTTTGCGGTCTGTTCAGGAGTCCCTGGGAATTAGGGCTTGGAAGCTACAGTACGGGCAGCCTGTGAGCTGCATCTTAAAGGAGGAGTAGTTTGCTGTCAAGAACTGGAGTGGGAGCATGTGAGCCATGAGCTGCCTAAGGACAGTAGAGGAAGAGCAGGAGGTGGACTTGTCACCGCAGAGGCCCAGCCAGGGAGGATTGTCTTGTGAGTTCACTTCCATGTCTTCCCTGCTCCTCCACCACCCTAACCATTCCTCTCCCAACCATTTTCCATACTGTTCCTCAGTGGTTCACACACCTTTTTCTTCAAATCCATGAAGAAGTCTCGAGTCCAAGAATATTGTCATTTATTCAAGCATGCATTTCGTGCTCCATACATTCATTCAGTTATTCATTCAACAAACTTTTGTTAGCACTCACTCTGTGCCAGACGCTATGCATGTAACTATACTATGCACCAGGCAAGACTAGGCCCTACCCTCAAGGAGTTCAAAGCCAAACACTCTTTATCCCTGTTTTCCAGGCCCAGAACAAAACAGTGTTCACTATGTATTTGCTGAATTACTCAATTTAGCCAACATCTATTGTAAATTTCGTGTATGTATAACCTATATTCAGAGGACAGACGGGGAGAGAATTCTCAGGTAGTGCATGAATGTATCTCCATCCTCCCTGCCCTCAAGGAGTTTCTGATCTAGCAGAGGAGAGAGACACGCATATCAAAACCCCAGGGTGTAAAGAAAGATGTTGGTAGGGAGGGGGCCAGGAGAGGAGACCAAGAAACCTCTAGGGCTCCTGGTTTCACACAGGAACTTCATGGCACTGAGGCATGGCGGGACCACATTAGATTCCATCCCAGCAGCTTGGTCTTCTAGGTCCATGTACTGAGTCAGCACAAGAAGCAAAGACAAAAACACATAGCAGGTGATGCCCCCACCAAGGACGTCAAGTGTAAGCATGGAGTCAGGCCAGGCTCTGCTGTACTGGCCAAATGACACTATCAGGAGGTCAGGCTTTAGGACTCACAAAGACACCCAGTACCATCTGTGTAGGAAGCAGCTGATTTCTAGAGGGCTTTGCAAATCAATTAGAATTAACTATTGGGGCCCAGACTAATGGCCATAGGCAAATAATAACAATGCCAGCCATGCATGGATTGAGAATCACTCAGTTAAGTACTAGGCTGTGGTCATCACCTTATTAAAGTGAAATGTTCCCCTATGTAAAAACTAGCTTTACATACTTAACGTTGTCAGGAGCCAGTTATTATATTTCTCCAGCACGGGTTGATGGGTTTCCCAGGGGCAGCAATAAAAAGTCACGTCTCCAGCTTCAGGTCTCAGAGGAGTTCCAGGTTCTAGGAGGTTAAGAGCTCCTAAGGCAATTCAGCAGCATGCAGCAGATGTGATGTTGCAGCCCCACGCTGGGTCAGAGTCACAGCTCGGTCCAGTATGAGCAGATTTCCATTCCTACTTTATAGCTTGATTTGTTTTCCTCTTTCAACATAAATATTCGTAAGTTTGGAAGAAGGAAAAGGCAGTCTTGGAAACTAGAAAGCTTTCTATCGATGGAGAAAACCAAGTGTAAGCTAATTCATTTGGTAGAGAAGTTCAATACCACTTATTGAATGCAAGGCATGACACTTGGTGCTATAAAACTGTTGATGGGATTCCCATATCAAACCATATGACCTTCAAGATCACATACAAGATAGAAGTTCTCGAAAGTAAAGTTTTGCCCTCTCTATGGCTGGATGAGTGCTGGCCCACTCATATAATAATTTATTTAATAACAGTTTTTTGAATCCCTTCCATGTGTTAGGCATTGCTCTGGGTATGGAGTTAGAGAAATAAATGAGTAAAGTCATAGAAGGGAACTGAGGGCATGGGGACAGTAAGAGGAACTCTCCCCTTAGACAGGTGACATTTGAAATGAGTCCAGAGTGACTCTGGCATGAAAATCGAGGAAAAAACACCAGGCAAAGGACATAACAGGTACAAAGGTTTGGGGCTGGAAATGCTTGTGTTCAAGGAGCAGACAAAAAGGAAAGGGAATGAATATTGGGGAAATGCAACTTGGCTCTTGCTTATGTTACGTATTTAGTCTTTCCACTCACTCTATGTATCTAGACTTCGCCTGAAGAAACTGGCGCTCATAGGGCTTAACTTACTCACCTCCAGTCACTCAGCTGATGAGTGACACCACTGGGCCTAGGCTCATGGGCTCTGGAAGTAGGAAATTTGCTGTCGCTATTTCACTAGCCTCCCATTGGGTCTTCCCATGTCCCACCTCTCCCTGCCAATGCTCCCTTGCCATCCTCTTTCAGTCCTGTGTTTCCAAATAAGACTCAGGCCCTGCTGCCATCCTCCTCAAGCAGCTGCCCCAAACTCAGGACCATCTTCATCCCTTTCCCACAGGATCCACTTCACCCCTTTCCTGGCATTCAAAGCTCATCAATCTGTTCTCCACCCTCCTTATCAGCCCCATGGCAATGTCAGCACTCGAGGCCTCCATGCCCCACTCACCATAGGAACTCCCCTACCACTGTGCACTGTAGACAAGCCCCTCACCTCTTCCTCATGCACTTCACCACTGCCCTTTCTTTCCTGTGTGGATGCCTGTCCCCCTGCAAGGGCATGGGGCAGGTCCCTTCAGGCCCAACCCAGTGCTAACATCTAGGAAGATGTCCATGCATCTTCCTAGATGCCTCTCAACCAACAATGATTGCTTCCTCTCAGAAGGCCACTTGGTATTTTATTTGCATCCTAGGAATGGGACACACTGCATATTGGAGTAACGAGCAAGAGAGGATTTGAGGTACTTAGGAGTTGTGTGATCTTGTGGAACTCTCTGATTCTTTCTCTCAGCCCAGTGATGTTACTAATACTACTTTATCATGAGGGTCCATACATAATAATGTGTACAGCCCACCTGGTCTAGCGCAAGGTGCATAGGAGGGGACCACCAGATAGAGGTGCTTTTCTTTCCTTTCAAATTGGAGCCTGAGCTTGGGAAGGCAGGAGTATGTCTAACCATGACCATGGAGCCTAGCACAGAGGCTATCCCCAAAGATGTGGTCCATAACTATCCCTCAGTAAAAGAAGAAATGAAGGTTGTGCCTTTTGAATTAAAATAAATAAATTGTGAATGGTGACTTTTCACCTCTGGGGAAGACAATAAGCTAACCATGAAAACCATCTGGGGGGAGAGCAGACCCTATTGTTTCTCTGGAGATAAAAGTTTATGTTTCTGGAACATCTCCAAAGTTGGATCAGTGGTCCATCTGGATGAGCTGATTTCTCCAGCTGGCGTGGAACCTAAATGTATATGTCATCAGAATCTTCGGGAGCTCTTTTGGCACTAAAAATATTCTCAGGAAGAAGAAGAAGAAAAATAAATAGCCGCTTTATGTCCACCACAACTGTCTGCTGCGAAGAGCTGCACAGATATGTTGATTCATTCAAGCTGTTCTCTTCTGTCATTGCTCAACCTAGACCCACTGTCTCCACATCGGGGGAGACCTTACTGTTCTCAGCCATACAAGGATTGATGAAGAGGTCAGCAGTGTTCCCAGAGGTTGGGAAGTTCTCTGAGCAGGACCCAATTTCAGTTGTCCGCAATGTTGCTTTCTTTGCTCACTTCCTGTAGCTGCACTCCTGTGTAAGCCTTCCTGCCTCTGGTGGATTGTCACACAGGCCCCACTCAAGAGAACACAGCTCCAACAGAAACGCAGAGGAGGAAACAGGCATCTCATTTCTAAGCAAAGAGGGATCTAGCCAGGAATGTTGAAACGTTGTATTTTATCTTCCCTTGGTGCCAATTTAGAGTCTATCTTCTGCAAAGGGCACAGAGATCCTTGTGAACTCTGTTTAAGGACACAGACAAAAGACAAAGTCTTCTCATTTATATGGTGTATGGTGTAGGGTGTACGGTGTTGGTGTTGGTGGTGTTGGGTGTTGTCAGGCCCCATGAAGGGAATTTTTTCAAGGGTGTCTCATAACACCAACCTTCCCTATCTTTTCTATTGGTCTGACTTTCAAAACCTGTAAGTTCCAAGAAGGCAGGAGTGTATCTGTTTGGCCAGTTATTGACGGCTAGCTTTGGGACTTTGCATGCCTGGGGCAACTAGCAAAGGTCCACTGGAAAGAAGGAGGAAAAGAAGGGAGGGAGGGCAGGAGAGACAGGGAGCAAGTTAAGAAAAAAATCTTTCCCTCCCCGTAGATTGCAAACTTTCTTAAGACCTTAATCATTTTTGATTCCCTGCAGCATTGGGCACATAGGAGGAGCTCACAGATGCCCATGGAATTATCCTGATAATCGACTAGCTTGCTGCAGCAGAGCAGGCTGTGGGCCCCGGGAAAGTGGAAACAGCGGCTGGACATTGAGCGATCAGACCTTTGCAGCTAGCTTCCCCACATCACCGGAGTCAGACCTCTTAAACACTCTGCCCTGGTATTTTCATCTGCTAAACAATAATGCCATTAAACCTCGCCCAACCATTTCTAAGTGTGCTTGAACAGCACCAAATGAGGGTAGGATCTGTAACAGCATTATTGTGACTTTTATTACAGTTTCCTTTAATGTTCTCATTCTATGATGCCGTAATACCTTCATGGCATATACCTTTTTTCTAATGATAAGATTCTGTTATTGTTATCAGTTTGTGCTGATAACAATTTGCCAAAGCAAACTTGAAACTACCCTCAATGTAATTTAAAACAGTGTCATCCAGTTATAACCGATTAGATGGGTGTGAAATCATCTGTCAGCGCCTGCTTCAGTGCCCACTGAGCCACAACTAATTACACTTAGTCACGTGGGGCAGCCATGGAGGGAGAGCGATGAGTAGGCAGGCCTAGTTGCTATAGAAATAGTTCTGGCCAAAACAACATTTCAATCCCAAAAGCCATTTTTAGGCTGGAAAATTTTATTTTTGTTTGAGTAGCAATAATAAATAATTACAACCTGTAAAGAACGGTACAGATGTCAGTTATCATTATTTATTATTGGTAATATTTTATAACCTGTAAAGCACTATACAGTTGTCAGTTATCAAGTATTTTTTGAACCTGTTACTTAATTTTCACAAGAACTCTTTGAAATATCAATTGATTTTAACAACTGCTACTACTATTTATTGTAAACTTGAAACATGTGTGCACTTTACATGTTATCTCATCAATTCATCTTAACAAATGAATGAGGTAAATATTCTCATCCTTATTTTACATTAGGGGAAACTAAGGCACTGGGACTTTAAATAGTTTTCCTAAGAACACACAGCTGGTTAGAGGGGGTGTTGGACTTGAACCTGGGCTGATGGACCCCATGGCCTACACTCTTGATGCCACACCTTGAAACATATCACGTGCCCATTTTACAGATGAGGAAATGGAGACCCAGAGAATGAAGCCAATTACCAAGTTGTCAGTGCAAGGGTCAGTAAGATTTCTTCAACCCGAAAGCCAATAGTCCATTTTTTTCTGCATCTCTTTAAAATAATAATAATTATTTTATTTGAAGAGGATAATGTTGGAATTGTGTGATGTGGGTTCCAGAATCTAAACAGGCTCAGGGACTCACGTGTGCCCTTCTCATCCAGTGCCCTGCTGCCCCATCCAGGTTCTAGTGAAGCCACCTTCTCCTCAGATGGTCCCTCTGCACCCAGTGGTTCCCAGTTTCCCCCCGGCTCCCCTCTCTCTGCACGGAGCCACCTCAGTCACTCAGCCCAGGCCATGCCTGCTGTGGCACTGTTCTCTGAGAGGTGACCCTGGTATCTCCCAGGCACCTTCTATGCCATTCCCTCTCCTGTGCTCATGAGGCCATTCCCACCCACCAGCGTCTCAGAACTTTCTGCATGCACTGTGTTTTCTAGGGCAGGCATGCTGAGTCCTTTCTGCTGGTCAAGAGCTGGCCCATGGCATTTACTGGAGGAAGGAGGGAGGAAGCAAAGAAAGGAGGGATGAAATGGAGAGAGAGGGGCAGTCTAGGGGTTACAGGAAGGAAAATAGAAAAAGACTTTGCCTCTGTCTAGGCAGTCCCCACTGCTCTAGCTCTTCTCCTGGGCCCTGAAACAAAGCTGCAGAAAAAAATGACTAGAAAGAAGCAGTCAGGGTCTTTTACAAGTTATAATGATGAAATTATTTTTAAAAGGAAACATATGCCCATGTGTATGTATGAAGTGCTCATTGACAATGGAAGGGAGGCTCAGGAGCCTGCATTTTAAATTCTCTTTGAAATAAGAGGGCAGCCATTGCCTTGGCTATCACTCATGGTGTCACTTTTAAAGTGTGACACCTTTGCCTGGGAAATCAGAAATTTTCAAGTGCCAAGCATTTAAATGGCTTCTGACAGCCAGAAGGTGACAGAGGCAATTAGGCTTCATGTTTGTAACAGATGGAAAAAGGCATTTTGTCAAGTCTGCAAGACCTGTAGGAAAATATGACAGGTGCCTGCTCTGAAATAAAGAGACAAAGCCAAGGCTCAGGTCCTCTCCATTTCCCAGCAGAAGTGCCCGGGAGAGACCCCTTAGAGGGCTCCCCTACAGGGGCCTGGGAAGGCCTCCACACTGTGCCTCCACAGGCAAGGGGGACAGTTCTACAGCTAGACCACATGGAGCGCAGTGTCTGTCAAAGATGTCTGCAGAAGGCAGGTTGAGTGCAGATTCTGTTTGGCACATAGAAGTTGGGTAGTGTCGTGGCTTTGGAGACAAATGGCCTGAATCCAATTCGCCAGCAGTGGGTGATTTGGGGCAAAGTCATTTACCCTCTCTGAGCCTCACTCTTTAATAAAAGAGACACAGTCGTGTCTCCCTGCTTCAGAGGTTCAGTGAGCACAAACTGAGAACAGCATGTAAAGTGCTTGGAGCTTGGAGCACACCAGCTCCGCATTACTTTTTGGTACCTTCCTTCTCTTTCCTCCATGTGTAGACACAGCTGGTGGGTGATTTAAGCTTGCAAGTATAAAAATATACCAAGGTATAATCTCTCTGTAGGACAGGTTAGCAGTCCATTGTAAAAACAAGTATTTATATATCTATAGATTGTAAAATATCTATCTGTAGAATGCAAGGCAGAACTCGTGGACCTTGCACTAGGCAAGTGTTTCTTAGACAAGACACCAAACCTCAGGCAGCAAAATAAAAAATAGATACATCGGATTTCATTACAATTTAAAAAATTCTGTGCTCCAAAAGGTGCCATGAAGAAAGTGAAAAGAAAATCCACATAATGGGAGAAAATATTTGCAAATTATGTATCTAATAAGGGACTTGTACCAAGAAAACATAAAGAACACTTACAACTCAATAACAAAAAGATAGATAACTCAATCTGAAAATAAGCAAAGGATCTGAATAGACATTTCTCCAAAGAAGATGTACAAATGGGCCCATAAGCACAGCAAAAGATTCTTAACACTATTAGTCAGTCATCAGAGAAGTGCAAATTAAACCCATAATGAGATATTAACTCACACACACTAGGATGCCTATAATAATAACAATTTTTAAAAACCAGATGGTAAGTGTTACTGAAGATATGAAGAAGTAAAAGCATTCTTTTATTGCTGGTGGGAATGTAAAATAATGCAGCCACTTTGACAAACAGTTTGGCAACTTCTCAGAAGGTTAAACACAAGAATTTTCATGTGACCTAGCAATTCCGCCCCACCTATACATTCAAGAGACATGAAAACATGCATCCATATGAGAACCTGTGTGTGACTGTTCACAACAGCATTATTCATAACTGGCAAAAAGTAGAAACAACCCAAATATCTACCAGCCATTGAGTAGATAAGCAAAATATGATTTCTCTATACAATTAAGTATAATTTAGCAGTGAAAAGATATACACTACTAATACCTGCTATAATATGGATGAAGTAAAAGAAGCCAGACACAGAAGGCTACATATTCTATGATTCTATTTATATGAAATGTCCAGAATAGGCAAATCTATAGAGACAGAAAGTAGATTAGTGATGGCCTGGGGCTGGGAGTGAGGGTGGAGAATGGGGAATGACTGCTAATGGGTACAGAATTTCTTTGTGGGATAATGAAAATGTTCTAAAATTAGATGTGGTGATGATAGCACAACTCCGTGACTATAACTAAAAACCATTGAATTAAGTGGGTGAATTCTGTGGTATGTGAATTATATCACAATAACACAATTTCCTAAAGTTAGCTATAGATACCAAGCATCATAATTTGAAATACTAGATAAATGTTTATCCTACAATAAAAATATTCTTCTTTAATACAGATGTTTATGTGGCACCTATTTAATGAGAAACTATTAAAATGCCAAGGAAACAACTCATTTAATATATTTTTATTATCTTTTTGATGAAAGAAACTATACCTTTTGACCCAGTAATGCCTTTGCATAAAGAAATCATCATGGATATGTGAATAGATTTAGTTATAAAGATGTACATTGAAGTATTGTCTGTAACATCATATAACCTGAAACAATAATGGCCATCATTTATTAAATATTTACAATTTGTAATGCACCATAGTGTTACAGGAAAACTTTCTCATTTCTTTAGTACAACAATCCTATGGGGACGCTCTCAATATTGTTATGTTCCTTACAGATGAAGAAAGTCTCAAATCAAATAGCTGCAAATCAGAGCTGGGATTTGTATCCAAGTCTATCATATTTCATTGCCTGCAGGTGCCCCTAACCTGTCTCTAACATTCTCCCTAATAACCTAAAATCCTAAATGTAATTAGCATGCTGCCATTGAAAACAGTCTTGTAAATAAATAAGTAATGATACAGAATGATATCGACAATGGATTGTTAGGTGAAAAAGATAGGCTCAAAAACAATATGCTGTCTAGATTTCCTGAATATATGTGTACACACACACCCACACACACACACACGCACGGAAGAGACATACTGGAGGCTAATAACATTTAACAGTGGTTTTCTTTGGTTGGGAGGATTATGTGTAATTTTAATTTTCTATGTTTTGTTCACCTGTATTGTCTATTTGGGGACTGCTATTTTTGCTTTAAAAATTGCAAAGGGCATTCTGTTTCCCCTTTAAATAAGCTAAGGCCGCACTGATGGATGTAGAGCAGAATATGACAGCCTTTTTCTAGAGTATGAAAAGGATTGCATTTGTGCCGATCTGTGAAGACAGCAAGGCTTATTGCTGGACCTCTTCTCTCAGCCAGAACCACCTCCTTCCTCCCTTGGGGTGTGAGGGGTCTCATTTCTCTCCCACTTCTTATTGTCCCTGCAAAGGTTTTCTAAATGGACTTGGCCACGTCACTTGTCCACTGATGTGCTTACACGATAAGTTATAATGACTGTTTCCATTTTGACAAGGATCAGTCATATTTTAGTGTGGAATTCATCTTTTAAATGTAATTTAAATTTTTTCTAATTAAAAATTTAACATTAATTCATTGGAGACAAGTTAGAATATTCTAAAAAGTATAAAAAGCCAATAGAACTCCTCCATCATTCACTCACCTTGAATTGTTAAAAGGCTCTGTGGATTGATCAAGTCAGACTATTCAAATAAACCCTGTGGGGCCAGGCAGCAGGAGGTGCCCTGGGACTGGACTGGATGCCTGTGAATGTCACGTGACCTCCTCCAGCTGTCGAGACAGCACGGCATCATGGGAAATGAAAACCTGGGGCCAGAAAACCTGGGTCTTAACCTCTTTCACCTGCTACTAGCAGGATTTTAAACTTCTTAGACACTCTTTCTTGAGTGTACCCCAAATTCTTCTTGGAATGAAGTGGGCCGTACACAAAAGAATGATTAAGAAAGTAGCGGTCTCAGTAATATTGGTTCTTCGTACTTCCTAGGATGGTAGTGGGAGTTTAAAGGAGCCAATAGAGGGGAGAGCTCTGTCTTAAGCAGAATGCAGCACAGTTGTACGTGTGAATCAAAGCGACTTGGGATAGACTCTCCCTTGTCTCACGAGGCCTTTTCAGTCTGCAGACACAACATGGTGTGTTTTTGAGTCCTATGACATTCCTGTGATGGAGGAGCCAGGCTCCCCTCCTGCTCCTCCTCCTCCTTTTTTTTTTTTTTTTTTTTTTTTTGGAGACGGAGTCTCGCTCTGTCGCCCAGGCTGGAGTGCAGTGGCGCGGTCTCGGCTCACTGCAAGCTCCGCCTCCCGGGTTCACGCCATTCTCCTGCCTCAGCCTCTCCGAGTAGCTGGGACTACAGGCGCCCGCCACTACGCCCGGCTAATTTTTTGTATTTTTAGTAGAGACGGGGTTTCACCGCGGTCTCGATCTCCTGACCTCGTGATCCGCCCGCCTCGGCCTCCCAAAGTGCTGGGATTACAAGCGTGAGCCACCGCGCCCGACCCCTCCTCCTCCTTTTGCTGTCCCAGCCACCCTTGCAAAAACCTTGCTGATGAGTCACCATCCACCAGCCACTCATGAGTGGAATGGAAAATAAGGGTCTGTGATGTACTTGCTGTTTTCTTGGGTAGGTAGCACAGTATGGGGGGAACGATGAAACCTTTATAATTCTAGCCCTGCTACTGATCAGTTCTATGACCTTGGAAAAATTACCTACCCACTCCAAGCCTCAGTCTCTCTATCTGTAAAATAGGGATTCTAATATAACACTTAGAGGATTGTTTTGGAGATCACGAGAGAAAATGTGAATAAATGATGTGGCCCTTAGAAGGTGCCTTATAAATGTTTAATTCTTTTCTGCTTTCCTTTAAGTAAACACACACACACGCACTTTTTATACAAAAAAGAAGGAATAGCATTCACTAGGCCTTCTTCAAATCCTACATTTCAGATTGTCTCCTAGATCATGACTATACCAACAGGTAGTTTTGATGCCTTTTTTCCTGTGCCCTAAGACTGGGATTTCAAGATGAAACTTGTATTAATTACCATCCCTCTGATGGAAGTTTTGCCAAAACTGAAGTGTTACAAATTAGAGTAAAACTCAGGCTTTTGGGGATCAAGAAAAAAGATGATTTTAGTGTAGAAAACACGCAAGAGAATACAAATATAAACTTGGATGTTTAAAAAAAGTCCATCTGTGCTTTAGCTTCCAGAGCTCTCTCCCTAAGCTGTCCCAGCTGCTCAATAGCATGCCACAGTTCAGCTGGCCCACGACACCTTGGTGGCAACTTCCAGGTGTGGGTGAGTTCCTGGGAGAGGTTGGTGCGAGGGCGGAGACATGGCACTCTGGGTCACACACTACCCCTTTATCCTTAGACCTTACAAGTCACCAATGGACTCCCTAACTCAGATGCTCCCCGCTCCAGTTCATCCCACAGTCAACTAGCCAAGCCACCATCCTGCCATTCATTCCAGTTCTCTTCTGTTCCACACATGGTGTTCCACACCTTGTGCTGGGCTCTGGGGATAAAGGAATAACTACCTCCCAACCCCTGCCATCAGAAGCTCACATTCAGGAGGTATTGATGCTCCATCCTTTACTGAGGGCCTGCTGAGCACTACCAACCATTTTCGGCACTGAGAATGCAAAGACAAAGGACCCAGTGACAGGAATTCCCAAGCCCTTTCTGTAATACCCCATTTAAAAGCCTTTATGGATTCCTCATTGTCCATTGCCTGAAGGATACATGCTCTGTGTCCCAGGGTTGGTGCCTTCTAAATCACATCTCTCACTTAGTCTGGGATTTAATGACCTCTGAAGTTTACTTCTCACTCCACTTCTATGGAAATTCTTCTCTTCATTTAGAAGTCACTGGTCCATCTGCCTGCCATTCATTCATTTGTTCACTCCCGCATTCATAGAGTCATTTGCTCACGCTTGCAATACATAGTTTGAGTTCCAGGCCCTGTCCTGGGGCTGCCAGGTTACTTAGGACCCAGCTCCTGTCTATAACTCCTTTGGGTAATCAGCCTCTGACCCCACTGCCATCCCTGCCCACTCCCCCTCAGAATGGTCACCCACCCTGTTTCTCCCATTTATTTCCTCCCATAGAAACCCACTCAAGTCCTGATGATTCTCTGCAGCTTCCTCTGGGCCACCCTAGTGCCTAGAAATCCCTCCCTCCCCTGAATTCCCAAAGCACAAGAATTCTTGGCTCACTCCTGCTGATGATTGCACAGAGCTCATCTGGAGGTCACCAGTACATATGTCCTGCTGGATATAGTACACATTTTTAAAAAGCATCTGCCTAACTGGGGCTTGAGACTTATGCTTCTTTGTGACTCACTTTGCCTGGAATAAAATAGAGTCAAAAGAAATACAAGGTTGATAACTGTCAGGTAATACTTGGCAGTTGATCTCAATAAGCCAGCATTCGATAAGCCAGCTAGAGATAGTTAAGTTTCTAGAGGCCCAGTGGTCTGGTCAGGGCTTAGAAGTCACACATCTGGTTTCTCCCAGGAGAAGCAGAGAAAAGCCCTGGGTTTGGAGTTGGAACACCTGGGTTCAGATTCTGTACAGCAGAGAATTTCTCCCTGAAAAGACAGTCCTTCCTACCTGATTTAACTTCATAGTGTTGTGGCAGGACATAAATCAAGAAAGTGAGCAAAAAAGCACTTTGGCCCGTGTGTGGTACCACAGGGAAGCAAGTTTGGCAGCCCCACAGCTGCTTTGCATGTAGAGGCACCTTCCCCCAAGTCAGACAGCGCAAGGGACTTGCTCCCTATCAGCCTAGGTTGTAATGAAGAGTTTCGAGTCACATTGTAGGCATTAAATCATGGATAATAACATTCCTAATGATGAATACAACCAACTTTGAGTGCAAATTACACATCAGGTATTTTACCTCCATTGTCTCCTTTAATCTGCACATCAGCTCTGTGAACACTGATCATAATATCTCCATTTTACAGATTAGGAACTGGAAGCTCAGAAAGACAAAGGAAATTGGCAAAATGGCCATGGGCAGAGCTGGAATTAAAACCCCAGTCTATCAGGAACAAGAGCCATGAGCTTTCTACTTTGCTTTGGCCTCACCCCCCACCCCCCGGGGTCAGAAAGGAACTGTCTGCCACAAGCATGAGATGACACACTGGTTAGAACATGGAGCTCTGGCGCCTGCAGCCTCGGCTCAAATCCTGGCTCTGTCATCCCCCAGCTCTGAGACTCTAGGCAAGTGGTTTCAACTCTACCCTGGAGCCCCCTCTAAAGTTGAAATAATACTGTTGTTACCCAACTCTGGGATTGCTCTGAGAGGTAGGTGAGCTTCTATACGTACAGCCCGCATTCAATGCCAGGCACACAGGATGTGCTACTTGAATGTTTATCCTCGTCTTCATTGTTGTGCCTGTGCTGGGCACTGCTGCAAGGGCTTTGTAAGAATTAACTCCTTGATTCCACGCAGTGCCTGATGGGTAAGGAGCTCACTGAGCACCTGCTTACTGGGCTTCCCATCCTTCCCCTCTCCATGTGAGGTAGACACCACTGTAGATGAGGATTCACATTCCAGGGTGGGACTGAGAAGTGCGAAGGGTGCCAGGAGGGAGGCAGAGTCCATCCAGAGGACCCTCTGATGCACGGACGCCCCAGGGAAGAGCCACCAGACCTCCTGCTTGTCCGGGGACCTGCCCACCCTGCTCCTTGTTGCTTTGCTTCTTGGAGCTGCTCTGGGGAGGCTGCCTGAGGGATTCCTCCCGGGAAATGCTGCAGGGTCCATTTCAACAAGGGCAGCTTTGTGTGTGTGTTTGTGTGTATGTGTCTGAGTGTATGAGTCTATCTGTAGGTGTCTGGGTGTGTCTATGTGTATGTATCTTTGCGTATGTGTCTATGACTGTGTGTGTGTGTCTTTGTGACTGTGTGTGTTTGTGTGTCTTTCTGCGCTTATGTGAGTGTGTATGTGTGTGGGTGTATATTTCTTTCTGTAGCTGGATGTTTCTGTGACTGTGTGTGTTTCTAAGTGTGGGTCTCCCTGTGTCCGTGAGTGTATGCCTGTGATTTTTATGTGACCATGAGTGTCTGTGTGTGTAAGTGTGTATCTCTGTGTGAGTGTGTCTCTATCTATGACTGTGTATCTCCATCTGTGGCCATGTCTGTGCATGTAAGTCTGTGTTTCCATCTGTGGCTGTGTGTCTGTGCGTGTAAGCATATGTCTCCGTCAGTGTCTGTGTGTGTCCTTAACCCACTTAGACAAACTCCGAGTCTCCTGGTGCTGCTTTAAAACAAAGCAAGGCTCCTGTGCTATGTGATCTCCAGCCAGTGGCTCACTCTGCTCTCCAGGATTTTTAAAAGAGAAAGAGAACCCTAACTCCCAGGATCCTCTGAGAAGCGGTACCGATAAACTCCTTGATTGCGTGAGTGTGTCTCCATCTGTGGTTGTGTGTGTGGATATGTGTGCTTGGCCAGGGGCAGGCCCTGACTCCGAAGCGACTACAGTGACTAACTGAGGTCAAGGCACCTCACCATGTTCGGAGGCCCCAGGAACAAAAAGCAGTGGTCAGCAATTGTGGTTTTAACCTGAACTATTTTTAAAGTTAAAAAAACAACAGCCAGCGGAAACTCCTCGCCATTGAATAGCTAGGCCAGATTTAGATAAAGCCGGAGCCCAGGGCTGTGGACCTTCAGGCATGACTGGGCAGACTGAGAAGACCTGATCCCTTTACATCCTGTGGGGTCCCGTGAATGTCACTGCACTAACCATAGTGCAGCCACAGCTCCCACTGTGCAGAGGACACACTTCTTCACCTACCTGGCCTCATGCATCTTTGCAGCAACCCTGTAAAGTATGGTTGATTGTTCTCATCACAGATGGTCACTTGCCCAAGCCCACTTCATCAGGGAGTGACACAGCTGGGGTTCAAACCGAGCCCTTCTGCCCCAATCTCATGCTGTCTGCACACCTCTGCACAGCAACTCCCCTCCTGCCCCCGAGTGCTTTGTCTCTAATCAAGTGCTTTAAAATGAAGGCTGAGTCGACCGTTGGCTTGCGTAAACACCAATTTTCCACGGTGAAAAAGGTTTCCTTCAGAAAGATCAATTTAAACAAAATACTTTAAGAGAAAGAAACATTCTCTAAGCCATCTTGCAATATCAGTGTGACCCACGCCTTTAACCACTTCCTCACCATATCAGGATCCCTGGCTTTTTATAGCCGAAGGAAATATTGAAACCGTCAGAGGGGGCCCCATCCTGACATTCACATCTCCTCTCTGCTTGCCTGTGGGCCCTTCTGCAGTTTGCTATTCAGAACACGGAGTTTTGAGCTTGAATATTTTGAGTGTGTGTGTGTTTTCTTTTGTTTTCTTTTTTTAAATTTAAAGTACATCCAATGGTTTTCAAAAAAGCTGCCCTGCTCATTGTTGGAAAAATAAACCTGAGGGCCCAAGAGCTCACCAACAGGCTAAATCATATTGACCCTTGTTCCTTGGGTCATTGAATTCCAGGCCTTGGCCTGGCTGAGTAGTTTACTTTTATTGCTGCTGCTTATCAGAGGATCCTGGGGGTTAGGATTCTTCTCTCTCTTTTAGAAATGCTGGAGAGCAGAGTGAGCCACTGGCTGGAGATCACATAGCACAGGAGTCTTGCTTTGTTTTTTTTTGTTTTTTTTTATTTATATATATATATTTATTATTATTATTATTACTATACTTTAAGTTTTAGGGTACATGTGCACAATGTGCAGGTTTGTTACATATGTATCCATGTGCCATGTTGGTGTGCTGCACCCATTAACTCGTCATTTAGCATTAGGTATATCTCCTAATGCTGTCCCTCCCCCCTCTCCCCACCTCACAACAGTCCCCGGAGTGTGATGTTCCCCTTCCTGTGTCCATGTGTTCTCATTGTTCAATTCCCACCTATGAGTGAGAACATGCGGTGTTTGGTTTTTTGTCCTTGCGATAGTTTACTGAGAATGATGGTTTCCAGTTTCATCCATGTCCCTACAAAGGATATGAACTCATCATTTTTTATGGCTGCATAGTATTCCATGGTGTATATGTGCCACGTTTTCTTAATCCAGTCTATCATTGTTGGATATTTGGGTTGGTTCCGAGTCTTTGCTATTGTGAATAGTGCCACAATAAACATACGTGTGCATGTGTCTTTATAGCAGCATGATTTATAGTCCTTTGGGTATATATCCAGTAATGGGATGGCTGGGTCAAATGGTATTTCTGGTTCTAGATCCCTGAGGAATTGCCACACTGACTTCCACAATGGTTGAACTAGTTTACAGTCCCACCAACAGTGTAAAAGTGTTCCTATTTCTCCACATCCTCTCCAGCACCTGTTGTTTCCTGACTTTTTAATGATCGCCATTCTAACTGGTGTGAGATGGTATCTCACTGTGGTTTTGATTTGCATTTCTAGGAGACTCGGAGTTTGTCTAAGCGGTTCAAGACAGAAAATCACGTATATCTCCCAGCCCTTTCTGGAGTCTGTGGACCTAGTTGCCAGGCCTATTCTGAGAAGCCCAGAGCCATTACAAAAGTTCCTCTGACACCAGGTCTCACAGCGGCCGTGTCCAGGATCCCCCAGTTCCATGCACTTGTGTTTTTCCTTGCTCCTGGCTGAGATTCTGACTGTCTGGCCTTGCCTCTGGCCCTAGCCGCATGTCCCTTCTTGAGCTTGACAATAAACAGAGATCATCATAACGACAGTGCCACCACCTTTCATCAGGAACCTACCAGGTGTATGAAAGGGCCACTTCACAGTGGCTAAGTGTTTGGCCACTGGGGTCAGATCCCAGCCCTGCCTCCAACATAATTGTTAAATGGAACAGTAAGAGCAACCGACTTGCACAATTGCTGTGAGGATCCGATGAGCTGAAACAGGGAACCTCTTGAGTGAGTTTGTCGAAGCCCTCGATCCACAGTGGTTGCTATTATTTCCATCAGAGGCAGTAGCAGGGGTAAGAGCAGTGGCACTGGTATCACCACCACTGCCTCCCCTGGTTATCCATGACTCTTCAGTGGGCAGCCAGTGTCTGAGCTACCGGGAGCCCCACAGAGGATGCACCCTGGAACTGCACACTGGTCAGGACCCCCTCAGCTCATTTGTTCCTCCCGGGGCAGAGGACCCAATTCTACCAAAAGTCCGGGCAGAGATGAACTTCCTGGAACCCAGCTCCTATCCCTTTCATTATTAGAAAGAAGAAACCTTTTTTTTTTTTTTTTTTTTTTTGATGGAGTCTTGCTCTGTTTCCCAGGCTGGAGTGCAGTGATGCGATCTCGGCTCACTGCAAGCTCTGCCTCCTGGGTTCACGCCCTTCTCCTACCTCAGCCTCCCAAGTAGCTGGGACTACAGGCGCCCGTCACCACGCCTGGCTAATTTTTTGTATTTTTAGTAGAGATGGGGTTTCACTATGTTAGCCAGGATGGTCTCGATCTCCTGACCTCGTGATCCGCCCACCTCAGCCTCCCAAAGTGAGAAACCGGTCATTTTAACAGAGAGTACCCTGATTTTGATGAAGCAATTTACCCTTACAAAGACTGTGTTTTCATCACCTCCTAGGTGGGCTTCCATTTTAAAGTCCAGCTCCATCTTAAAGGAGCTTGCTAGCTAAGGAGCCCCCGGGAAGTGCTGGTGGGAGATGGTTCTATCTTTGCAGAGTTCTCTTCCCAGAGGACTTTGCTGATCTCCGATCCTCTTAAAGAACCATCAGCCTGTTGCCTCTATATATAAATTCATCTGCACAGCCAAGACCAAAGGTTCCCTTGTGCAGCACCCTCACTTCACAGGTTAGGAAACTGAGGCCTAGGGAGACACCTGTTCAGTATCACACTGCATGCTGATATGCTGTTGACCAATCCTGCCCTTCCAATTGTGTGCATCCCCAGAATGGGTCCTGGGACCCCCAAGCTTGGAGGAAGGATGCAGAACCCTGATGTGGCACTGAGGGCTCCAGGTGAACAGGGGCAGGAGATGATCTGAACCATCAGCCCTGAGCCTGCTTTCTCTTCCAGGGAGGCTCCGCACTCTCCCCGGCCGCCGTCATCAGCCATGAGAGGGCTCAGCAGCAGGCAATTGCTTTGGCAAAGGAGGTCAGCTGCCCCATGTCATCCAGCCAAGAAGTGGTGTCCTGCCTTCGCCAGAAGCCTGCCAATGTCCTCAATGACGCCCAGACCAAGGTGAGCATTTAAATGCAAGTTGGGAAGGGACATTCTCTGTTCTTTTACAAATAGAAAATGAAGACCTAGGAAGGAGGTGTCACCCACCCCAGCCATACCACACGTGAGGCTGATGACCAGCTGGAGCTGGAAATCACATTCCCTAGCCCCTAGAGCTGAGCATGCACCACAGCCTGCAACAGTCCAAACATGGGTACTGAGGGTAGACAGATGCCTCTGCAATTTGTCTTTCTTATTTATAACATGGGAATAGTTATACAGACCTTATGGAGTAGAAGGAGAAAATGAAGTAACACATGTGAAAGATGTGGCCTCACGCCAGGACCATGGTGGGCAGGGGACCAAACCCTTAACAGGTCACAGCTAGATGTATTGAGTATTGCAGGCATGGCTTCACAGATGGCAGTGTATTTGAGTCACTTCACTCCCTTATATGGGATAGCTGTGTGTTCCCTTTCTAGCATGCAAAGTTCTTGCTTGCAGACCAAATCTCTGGCTGGCCCTCACATTAATGAAGGGGACACTAGCAGGAATAATTGTTGTCATGACAATCGATGGCCTGATCACCTTAGCAATGAGTCTGGACTCACAGAATTGGAGCAGGTCTTATCCTCAGCTCCCCTAAGTGCAGGCTAATTTGATCATAACTGGAGCTGGTGAATTTCACCTGTCAGAGTCACTGCCTCCTCTTCAACCACTGTCTCCTCCTGCCTTCCTCACCCACCTACAGGCTCAGGCTTTCCCATCCCTACCTGGGGATCTGCTGTTACCTCTGGGATGCTCCCCTGGAGACCATCATTGCTGAGAGTGAGATTCATTCACTTTCCAGCCCCTGACTTTGTCACATGGTGTCCTGCCTGCCAGTTGTCCTTGTCATTTTTTCCCAGTACAGTCACAGATGGATAACCAGCACTGGCATTCAGTATGGTTAAGACCTCTTTATGCAAAGCAATGCAACTGATTATTCCAGGACAACTGATTATTATTGCATCCAATGCAGCTCCTGGCCGTGAGTGGCCCTTTCCACTACTGGGGTCCTGTGATCGATAGCCAGTTCCTCCGTGAGCCTCCAGCCAGAGCACTGAAGAGGTCTTTGCGCGTAGAGGTCGATCTGCTCATTGGGAGTTCTCAGGACGATGGGCTCATCAACAGAGCAAAGGCTGTGAAGGTAATCAGGGAGGGGGCCTCGGATATCTCCAGCTGGCCATTTCCTAAGGGCTCTGGACCTCAGTGTCTGACTTGATCAAGAGATATTGACCAATTGCTGAATAACTACTGTGTGCAATGCCTACGTGAGTTTAGGAGGTGGTAATGGGGGGGATTCAGAAATTAGACCCTTGCAGGGTAGTGAGCAACACAGGCACATCCACAAATTACAGCTGTGAATGAATCACTGTGGAAAACTGAAGCTGACCTAGAAGCTCTGCAGCTCAGGGCTGCAAGTTAGAATACCCACGTTCTGGACCATGCCACCCATATTTCATGGAGGATGGTTGTTGTACTGAGAACTGAGAGATGATGAGGCAGGGGGATGAAGGGACTCTTGTTAAATCATCACCCTTTCCCAATCCTGAAAAAGACACTGAAGTACCAGCCTTCCAAGTTAAATTTCTTAGTAAAGAGAGCATGCACAATGCACCTGGCAAACATGCAGCTTTGTGTGGCTTGCTGGAGGCACAGCAAAGTGGGAGTGAGCTGTGAGGTCTTCAGTCTGCTTGAATGCACAGTTCCTGCTCTCGCCAGCAGTTACAGCCACTCACTAGGATGTGGCTAACCCTGGAAGAGGCTGAGCACATGCTCCTCTGCCCACCCCACCCTGCCTTGGACAAGCTACTCTTGGCCAAAACCTTATAGGTGGTCAAGCCTACAGGGAAGCTCAGTGTGCATAAAGCACAGAGAGAGGACAACTCTGGGCATGGGTGGAGTGCACCTTCCCCTGCACATGCATGACATGGGTTTCTGTTGGCTCTGTTGAATATAAGGCAGTCTAATTGGAATTTTATTAAATCATGAAAGCAACGAAACAGGATCCTGAGTTCCTTTGGATAATCCTATTTCCTTTGGGTAATATATTTCACCTTGGGGACTCTATCCTACAGCAATAAAAGCTCCAGTTTTACATGATATATATACAAGAGTATTTATCACATTGCATTGTTTATTGATTGATTGTGGCATTGATTATTGTGGCAAAAAATTGGAAGCAACTCAAATGTCCATTAACAGGGAAATGGTTGACTAAATTAAGATACAAACAAGCTATTAAATATTATGCAGATATTAAAAAGAATGAGCTAGATTTTTCTCTACTGGCTTAAGGGATGCCTGTGACACATTGCAAAATGACAAAAAACACATAGAGGGATGTGAAATTAAGATAGCATTCATATTTTTAAAAACCAACCTGTATGTATCTTTATATTTGTAAGTGTGTATATTTGTATGTTTTTCTGCATAGAAGGATAACTGAGTAAAAAGATTCACAACATGCAATTAACATTGGCTACCTCTGGAGATGTAGAGATGTGAGAAAGAATATTATGAATTATTACTATTGCTGTATATATACACACATGCATAATATGTTACATATTATATATATTTATGTGTGCATGTGTATGTAGAGAGAGAGAAAGAAGCAGGGCTGGTGAGGTTTGCATGTGAAGCTGATTTCTGAAGGTTCCTATCAAGAAGGTGGGTGTGGCATGTGAGCAGCAATACAGTTCTCTCTGAGGGTGTATGAGTGAGTGTGTGTGTGTGTTGCGAGAGAGGGTGTCCAGTAAAACTTAGTCACCCTCAGCTTTCATCTAGCTAACTAACAGCCAGTGCGAAATACCTTTTGTACCTGATCCATTTCAACATTTTTTCTGCCAAGCACTCACATCCAGCATAGCCCTTACCCCGAGGGGCTGAGATTTTATTATTGGACAAGACAACCATTCAGGAATCACTGGAAATGTGCCACTCTCCTCCACTGCCTAAGAGTTTGTAGTCTGTAAAACAGGGATCCTCAAGTTGCTTCTGATCAAGCCCCTCATCAGTTAAGAAATAGTAAGTTTAGTCATTTAAGTATAAATTATATACATGTGTACTCCTGTACTAATACACTGAATTATTATAAACCCTTTATTGAATCAAAAGAATGTTAAAGCAAGAGAAAGAAATGGAAGTTCTAATCTTAGTATTCTCTTGCTGCTCCTAAACACTCTCCGCCCTGGAGACAGTACTCTGAGGCATGGGCCGACTGGGATGGAGCTGGCCATTGACCAGGGACTCTTTCCCACTCACCTCCTTATTTGATACCCTCCTACAGAGGATGCAAAATCTCTGTGCAGAAGACACCATGTCCTCACAGCTCTGGTTCTTTGGACCATGCGCTGAAAACTCTTCATGGCCATCTTCGACTTTTGAAAGAGAGGAAGAACTAATTTTGTATTCCCAGGAGCCTTGGGATCAGCCTAGAAAGGGCTGATGGGGCTAGGGAGGAGGGCGGCCCTGTGGTTAGTTCCCAGACCTCTCCCAACACAGTGGAAATGCCATCCATCAGGGAGGGTGAGGGGGTGGTTCTTATTGGCAGGTCTGGGACCATGGTGTTCAGAGGGTAGCCCAGGCTCATGTTTTCTGATTATGCCCATTCATTGTGAGAGGGATGACTGGGGGCTCATGACTGCCTTGGGCTTCCCTGGTTCAAGTATGGTCCCAGAAGTGTCTAGAAGTTTCCTAACTTTGTCCTGAATTCCTTAACCTGTCCAGCCAGAGACCTGAATCCAGAGGACTGGGATCTCTACTCGAGGATGCATTTGCATTCTTCTCATTGAGTTTCCCTCTAAGGTTTTTAAGGAAAGCTTACTTTGTTCACTTGCAAAGAAAGATGGGGCCACCAGCAGGAGGCTCACTGCCAAACAGGGGCCTGGCTGGAGAAGCCAGCATTGAAGTCGGGCACCCCCAAATAGAGAAGCCTCTCTAAGGGCACAGCAGAGCAGCTCCTAGCCCTGCTCCATGGCGGTCATCCCGGATACCAATCACAGGGCAGTGTTTCCCCAGCACATTTGTTCATTGGTTAGACCGTTCGTTTCTGGCTTCACTTCTTCATTCGTTCCCTTGGGACATGCGTTAGTGAAGCCACTGAGCAGCTTTTGTGAAACTGCATCCTGCCGAGAACTCATCTAGGTGCTGATTGGTGAGGGGGATTACCTGCAGGAGGAGAGTAGTGACGGTAGGACTGGAAGCCAGCTCACAGCTCAGTGCCACTGCATGCGATCATCTCCTAAACATGTGCCTGCACACAGATTTATTCCTCCTGGACTTTTCCCTTGAACTCTGAACTGGTTTAGCCAATGGCCCACTTGACATCTTCACTTACATGTCTCATAGTGTCTTATCCATAACACGCCCAAAGTGGACTGCCTATTCCACCTCTGTTCACATCCCCAACCAACATGTTCTTCTGTAGTCTTCACCATCTCAGTAAACAACTCAGCAACTAAACAACTCATCCTTCTGTACTCAGGCTCAAAACCCAAAGTCATTCCTGACACTGCTCTCTCATATCCTACCAGCATTCTATCAGCAAATCCAGTTGGCTGTATTTTCAAAATGTATCCCAAATCCAAACGCTTCTCCCCTACCTCTTCTGCTATCATCCTGATCCAGCCATTTTATTTGAGATTTTTGTGCTAGCCCCCAACTCTCTCTCTGAACCTTCCTTGCCTTTTGTAATCTATGAGAAGCACAGTAGCCAGAACAATCCCTGTATAAGTCAGACCATTTTACTCCTCTGCTCCAAGCCTTCTCTCCAGTGGCCTCCTCTCATGCAGAGGAAAAATCCAGTCTTCTATTAATTGCCAAAGCCTATTTGATGTGACCCCTGTTAGCTCTCTGACCTTAACTCCTGCTGTTCCCTCTTGGCTCACTGGTTTATCCCTTTAGAGTTTCTCAAATAGGCTGAGCACATCCCACATCAGGGTCCTGGTATTTGCTGTTTTTTCTTCTGGAATATTCTTCCCAGATAACTCACTGCCTTACTTCCTTCAGGGTCTGCTTATCAGAAAGACCTTGCTTGACCACTTGGATTCAGAGGGAAGCCATATCCCCAGCCTTCTCTATCCCTACATCCACACCCTACCCTAGCACTGAAACCTCCTGCCATATTATGTATTTGTCTATTGTCTTTCTTCCCCAACTAGAATGTTTGAAACTGCTATATCTCTGGTGCCTATGTTTCTAGTTCTGCTAGACAAATTGCACACAACAGGCACACAATAAACATTCACTAGGATGAATGAATGAAATTATGAAGAACTGACTATGTGATGGGCCCTAACCGAGAAGTCTTCAATGAAATAATTCACCCTCACAACTATTACCCTATGAGGTGGAGATTATTATTACTATTTTTCAGAGAGAAACCAGAATTAAAACCCAGTTCTATCTGCCTCCAAAGTATCCTCTTCCCATGACAGCACTCTGGGAAAAGCCAGGCTTTCCTCTGAGAGCCTTCCATCTACCATCAATGGTATGCTGGGTACTGAAATGTACGCAAACTCAGCTAGAATAAAGGCTACTATGTGCAAAGGGCTTTCCAATTCTACCCACCTTCTTTTTTTTCTGTAGTCATTTATTGATTTATTTATAATTTTAAAATTTCAATAGCTTTAGGGGTTAGCCTAAGTGAAGTAACTCATGCTCTTACTTTACTTTATCTCAACTGTATGGCTGTGAGGTAGGGAACCAAGAACCAGTATTTAACACGATTTTTTTTCTGGGAAAGAAAGGCTTAGTGAGCTTTACCGGATATCTTTAGGTCAGCTAACTAGTCCTTTGGAAAGCCAAGTTTCCTCTGCAGGTCTCTGACCCCAATTGCAGGGCAGGAGTTCGGAAGGTGGCAGGTGGCAGGCTCTATCCATTACCCTATCTGTGATAAACACTAGATCAGGGCTGTGCTATCACCACATTACCCCTACCATACGCAAGCATCACCTAGAGAGATCCTCAGGATTCTACCCCACACAGAGCTGCAAGAGGGCACAGTGGACAACCAAGTGGAAACTGAGCTATGAGCTATGCTCCCACCCTCCCAACACTGAAGAAACTCCTCTGGACTTCAACCCAATGTGCCCTTGTATTGCCCTGCCTTGCCTCAGCCCACTCCCAACCTGAATTTAGAGTTGGGCTTGTGCATTTCTCTGTTTCCCCCAAGAAGGCTCCATGGCACCTGGGTCCAACCACCATCAGCCAAGGAGGGCCTGAAGATGGCAGGTTCTGGAGGGCCTCAATCTCAGCCATGCCTTTTACTCCATCCTCTGTCCTTTGATAACCACCCAGCCCCTCCTGCCCCATCTGGGGCTGAGAAACAGGACATATCAATTGCAGTAAACTGCCACATCCACCTAAACAGGGTGTCCAGCATGTTTTTGTAACACCAACACCTGTTTGTTTAGTCATGCTGGGCCAGATGTTTCAGCATAAAATACAAATTGAATTCCTTTCCTCAGAAGGGCTTGCAGTCAGATGATAACAGACAAGGCAAACAACTGAAATACCATTGATACATACTATATGGAGAGATGGACATCTATTCCAAGACCTCAGGAGGTGGGGATCAGGTGCTGTTGGGCCCCATAGCAGCACTGTCAGCTGGAGTGACACAATGGCCAGGAACTGACCAGGACCCTGTTCCCTCGGTCATGTGTCAACAGAGCAGGGAGAGTGTCCTGGGTGTCCTTGGATTGCAATCACGAGCATCCAAGTTATCCAGAGTCTGAGCCTCAGTTTCCCTATCTGTGAAGTTGGGTGATGATTAGTAAATATCCTCATAAAGATGTTCAAGAATTCAAATATACAACAATATCTGGAAAATAGTTTGCCTTCAATAAATGTTCGTTTTTCCCTTAATTTTTTAATTTTAATATTAAGATTAGTGTCCAAAGCTGTTATCCCTTCTTCAGATAATTATACACAGAAAGCAAGAATACAAAGAACGTCTAATCTCTGAACCACCTCAGCTGACCTGAGACCAATTTTCCAAATTGTAGTAAACACAAATGCATGCTCTTTACTCATGCCAACGCTGCATAAGTATCAGCTGGATCCCAGTCCACAAACACATGCGGTGCAGCTTCCCAGGGAAGTCATGGAGGGACAGGAGTGGAGCCTCTTACCCCAAGTCCTGCCCCCTGGAGCCACTCACCACCAGCAGAGACCCACCCATTTCCTTCAGACCAGAGACGGAGGATGGGTACAGGATCCATCAAGTTCCTCTGAAGACCCTCCCCCACATACCACGCCAGGCCACCTATGGCCCACCCAGGGGGTCCTAATGACACCCAGCAAAGTTAGCAACCTACCGGTGGAGCATCAGGGCTGCCTGAGATGTTCTCCATTCGCGGCAAATGATCTTATTTTCTGAAGTAGCAGCTTTCTATTGAAATTCTTCATCAGTCGCTGTCATGGGGAATTTCCCCCCCTTTTCTCTTTCTTTCTAACTGGTGAAATTGACAGTCTGCCTACATTATCCAGGCATTCATTTGCATGATCAAAAGCAGATTTGTTCCAAGATGCAATGTTCTGCCTTCCCTTCCAAGCACAGGCATCTCCAAGGAAGGCGAGAAAAATCAGAAACAGAGCGCCTCCGCTGTGCCCCTGAGCTTGGCCAGGAGTTGGCCTCGTCTGGGAGCAGGTGGAGTGGGGGCCCTGTGGGTAGCAGTGGGGGGAGGGCAGCCCATGTGGGAGTTGGAAAGCAGCACCTGGCAGCCCGAGGCGCTGGCACGAGCCCCAGCACAGGAATATCCAGCCTTTGGTGACAGATTATAGTAAGAGGAGTATGCAGGAGTTTCCAGTGTGTGTGTGATTTCCTGAAAGGAGGCACTGCTGCCTTAAATCCCCAGCAATCAGGGACGGGAGGGTGTTAGGGTCTGAACCCAAGGCATCGCAGGGACTTGGATTCAGAAAAATGGGTCACAATTCTTAGCTTTAGCCACATGATGTAGGAGAGTTGCTGAACTGGTCTGAGCTGCAGTTTCTTTAGCCTTTGAATGGACACAGTGAGACCCACCCTGTCTGTCTCTTGCAGTGTTATAAGAAGCGAAAAAGGTATCTCCCAACACCCAGAGAGCCCTGTAGGTCTCATGGCTCTAGGATGCCCTCGCACACTGTAAATCCTCCACCCTGGAGCTGTAACCCCACATTACCCCTCACAGCTGACGCTTACACGTCACCTTGTCTAATTCTCCCCAGGGGCCCTGTGAGCTGGGATTATGGTTCAGAGAAAGCTGAGGATCAGAAGGATTGACGTGTCCCCCCCAAAATATTAAAATATTGTATTTCGTGACTGCATTGTTATAAAGATGAATGTAAACCAGGCTGGATTCATTATTATATTTTCATTAGTATTATATTTTTTCTTCTGATTTTAAAAGAAATTAGAAGGAAAATACTTTTGTGAGTTCCTAAAAGTGCAGTGAGCCCTTGGCCCTGAGCAAGCTGTGCTTGATGGAGAAGTAAGCCCTTGTCCCTTAACACTGTAAGGAGCAGTGAAGTCAGGAGTCATTCGAGCATTCACCCATGCAACATCTCTCCAACACAGATTTATTCAGAGGGTCCTGTGTGCTGGATTCTCTCTAGGCTTTCGAGGGAACAGTTGGAACCTAAACAGATAAAGCCTCTGACTCGGAGAGTTCATATGCTCATGAAAGGACACAGATGATGTAAGTAAATAAAGAATTTCAGATCTTAGAAGTGCCCTGAAGAACACTGAAGTGGGGCCATTGTAGAGGAGGTGATGGAATGGGGAAAATACTTTAGGGGCAGTCAGAGAAGGCTTTTCAGAGGAGGTGACTTCTGGACTGAGGCCTGAGCAATGGGGAGCCAGTGATGGGGATCGAGGTACAGAGTGGGTGCAAAGGCCCTGGGGCAGGAGTGGTCCTGGCTGTTTGGGGGTCACAGGGAGGTCAGTGCTAGGAGATCCAGTGGCCAGTGGAGGGACTGGGAGGAGAGGAAGTCAGAGGGATGAAGAAGACCAGTTATGAGATCTTGCAGGCCATCAGAAAAGTGACTTTATTCTCCTTGCAGTGGGCAGTTACTGGAAAGTTTCAAGCTAATAATAGAAGGTGATTATATTGATTCACTTGTTTTAAAAAGGAACATTTCTGGCAGCTATATGGAAAATTGACTAAGGAGATGTGACACAGGAAGTAGAGATCAGATTGGGCTCTATTGTGGAAATCCAGGGGTTGAGCTAGTAACTTAAATTAGGGTTGCAAACATGGTCACAGTTAGAAATGATCAGATTTGGGATATATCTTGTGTTGGCAGCTGACTATATGAGTTGGGAATTCACTGGAGAGGTCAGGGCTATAGATACAGATTCGGAAGAAAACCAAGAACATGCGGTATCACAAAAGCCAAGAAAAGAAAGCATTTCCAAAAGGAAGCAAAGGTCAAATGTCACAGAGTCAAGAGAGATGAGGGCAGAGATTGGGCTCTTGTAGGTCATGGGAGATCTTGATGAGAGCCATTTCAGTGGCATAATGGGAAGGAAAGGCTGATTGGAATAGGCTGGGGGAAGAGGGGAAGTGAGGACATGGTCACATTTCTTCCCAAACCCACCCTGTCTCCACTGAATGATGCTCTCCACTGGATGCAAACGGCCACCCAGGATTCCCAGAGCACTTTGCTCATTCACCAACTGACCCCACTGACTTCACCAAGCTCTGCTCCATGACAGGAATTGTGTCATGTCCATTTGGAATCCTCAGGTCCTACTAGGTTGGTCTTCAATTCGTGTCCCTCAAATGAACAAAGGAGTGTTGTGTCTCTATCTACCTCAGAGCTCTAGAGAATTCTGGAGCATTTGTGTATTCATTCACTCATCCATTCATATAATCTTGCAAGAAGCAGGTGAACTCTGATAGGCTTCCTACTTTTCCGGTGGGGATTCTGCTCTGTGTCTCCTTCTTCTCAAACCTGTGATGTTACAACCATTTTTCAAAAATTGGAGCATAATCAATGAGCAAAAATTGACTACAGGCTGTCTGTGTACCAAGCATTCCTCCCCTAGGCCCCTGCCAAGAGCAGCATCTCTGCTTCTGCCCCAGTGTGGTAGAGGAGATGTGCTGTGAACTAGGACAGCAGTAGGGGTGGACCGAAGGTGGGGGCAGGTGTCACTCAGGAGGAAGATTGTAGGCACAGGCTACAGCAAAATGTAGGGGAAGAGGGGAATGAATTTAGGAGCAATCGGGAAATATCTGTGTTTTAATCAGGTAATTGAGGGCTGGTCTTAGTCACTAAGGATAGGGAAATAGGAGGGGAAGAAGGTTCTAGAGGTGAGGAAGAACACATATGGATGACAAAGTTAAATTGGGCCTAGGTTGAGTTTGATGGGCCTGAGAGATTTCCAGGTGATGTGAGGCATTTATATGAAGGTGTGAGGTTCAAGCTCGAGAGAGATTTGGGAATCATTAGCTTAATAGGTCATTCTTGAAGCAAGGAGAGGAAATGGCCCCACCCCACAAGCATTCATGGACAGAATGGGAGGAAAAAGGGACGGGGTGGCAGCTGGGAGCCTCGGCTTTCAAGAGTAGGCAGAGACAGCAGAAGGGGGTTCCAGAAATTAGCCTGAGACAGAGCTGACTGGGAGGAGGAGATGGAGAAGTGGGGGGATGGGGCGTCTGCTGGTGGACCTCTGCAAGGTCATCAGTGACCTTGATGGAGGTTGGGGTAGCCAGATGGCCATATGGTAAAGAGGCTGTAGGACAGTTGGAGCCCACCACGTAGAGATGCTCTTGGAGTGCACATCTGGCTGAGAGCACCTGGATGAGGCAGATGGAGGAGACCCTCCTGTTGGGGACCTCCAGGCAGGCACTTTAGCTCTAGGTGCGGGTGGGACTCATGAAGAGCTGCACACTGAAGGTCCAAAAGAGCCAGGGGGAGGTTTGCCTAGTGAGGGGCTCCAGGGCTGTGGGCAGCAAAGACTGAACCTCAGAGAGAAGGAGGGCCCTCAGTCCAAGAGGAGGAAGGGCCATTCCCTGAGGAGAGGGCAGTGTGACCTGCAGAGTGTGCTGGCCTTGGGGTTTGCAGCAGGAGCCAGGGCCAGGGGGAAGCAGCGCTGAGGGGCCAGTCGGCTCCTTACTGAGGCCCTGCAGTGCCTGGGGCCAATGCAAGGACACCCGGCCTGGCCTGCTCTGTGCTCCGTGCTCTCTGGCAGGTCACATTTGCAAACCAGGATGGGGGAGCCCTTTTCCCGGGCCCCGCCTGAAGCAAACAAGCAAAAGGTAGGGTGAGGCTCTCCCAGCCACCCAGCCCTCTGTTCTTTCTGGCTTCTCCCCTGCTCCTCTGCCCTCATCACTCCACTGACCCCGTGGACCTCGCTGCTCCCCCTCATCCAGCTGTCCGCATGTCTGAACCCCACCCTCTCCAGTCTGGACTCAACCATCCTCCACCCTGCCTAACCCAGCTCCCCAGGGCACAACTGGTACCCTCACCGGCCAGCACCCTCGTCCCCTTTCTGGCTTCCTGTTCTATGCACTAATCTTGCTCCTTATCGCCCCAGGACAGTCCATATCACATAGATGTGCTGTATATTGTCAGCCTGTCTCACAGAACTGGAAGCCCCACGCAGGCAGAGAACAGCCCAGTTGTTCGCTGATGTGTCCCAAATGCCGGGAGCTGCTCCTGGCATACTCAGGCACTCCGAGCATAGTTGTCGAACGGATGGTAGGATGAACAGCAAGGGCCTGCAGCCATGGGTTCTCATCGTGTCTCTCAGACACCACTCGGCGTGAACATAAGGGCATTTCTCACCTGCCTTGCTGATTTTCTTTTTAATCATTTACTAACTAGAGGGAAGAGAGAAGTCATATTTATTGTCTCCCATGTGTCAGCCTCCTTATAATCATTAATGCATTTCATTCTAACATCAACCCCATTTTACTGACCCGAAATGAAGGCACAGACAGGCATATCTACTGAACACATTTGTTCATTGGAGGTGAATCAAATGAGGCCACAGAATAGAGCTAGATTTGAACCTGAGTCTCTCAAATGCCAAATTTCACATTCAATCCACTGGGCCCCGAGACATGCAGGTTGATGCTGAGGCCCTGCTCAGTCCCTCAGTGTTTCCAAGGGCTCTTACTTTTCGTTAGGATGTGTTAATGGCAGTCCTTTAAAAGCACACACCAAGGACTGGCCGGTTCATGACAGCCCTTTGTGTAATTCCTGCCTGTAACAAATCTACTGTCTAAGGCAGACCCCGCCTGTAATTACAGCTTGTGGAAGTCAGCACATGCAGTCACACGGTGGCCCCCACTCCCGCCTGCTGACTCTCTAATTAAACTGGCAATGGCATCTGTGCTCAGGGCCTTGCCAATCATGAAGGAATGTGTGTCCCAGGTCTTGCTGAAAATGTGCCCCTTCACATTCCCTTGCACCCCGGTGGGGCTTGGGAATTTATCTCCCACTATTTGGGAGACAACTTTTGGGTCGTCTCCAAAATATTGACCAGTCGTTAAGGCTGCACGCAGTTAATGTCTCAGATCCCCATAAAATGTGGAACTCTAATCTCAGTCTCATGGGAGCATAAACTGGGCCTCGTCCCTCCAGCTACCTGGCTGTGAAGCTGTTCTAGACCATTATATGCAAGAGAGACTTCTTTTTGCAATGCCCAGGGCTTGGTGTCCTAGCACTCCTAAAAGTTCATCTTAGAAGGAGTTTCTGCATAACCCATGAAGGAGGCTCTGTCCGTGATTGGGGCCACTCCTTTTTCTTTTCTTTTCTTTTTTTTTTTTTTTTTTTTTTGAGGCAGAGTCTCACTCTGTCACCCAGGCTGGAGTGCAGTGGTGTGATCGCGACTCACTGCAAGCTCTGGCTGCCAGGTTCACGCCATGCTCCTGCCTCAGCCTCTCGTGTAGCTGGGACTACAGGTGTGTGCCACCACACCCGGCTATTTTTTTTTTTTTTTTTTTTGTATTTTTAGTAGAGACTGGGTTTCACTGTGTTAACCAGGATGGTCTCGATCTCCCGACCTCGTGATCTGCCTGCCTCAGCCTCCCAAAGTGCTGGGATTACAGGTGTGAGCCACCGCGCCTGGCCTGGGGGCCACTCCTTTATCTAGCAGGGGTTTAGAAAAGGGGTTCCAAGTGTTTGGGCTCAAGCTCAGTGGGGACAAAGCTCTGCTCAGGCCTCTCTCTTTAAGACATGGGCTTTCCCTGGCCTGTCTGAATTGGGCTCAAGGCTGAGTCTACAAATATCTAACAACAATGACAATAGACACAGTGCTAAGCACTTTGTAGGTTTCATCTCATCTAACTTCATGACAGTTTTATGATGAGGGTAATTTGTTGTGCCCATTTTACAGATGAGGAAATAGACATAGAGCGATTATATGACTTTTCCAAGTTCATACAGCTAAGAAGTCGCACAGTTAGCCTCCAAGCCCAGACCTTTCCAACTCTGGAATTTGAAACCGAAGAGGTTTGACTTTAGCATCCTACTTTCAGCCTCTAACCTGTATTATCTCTACAGAGGTCGTTCATTCAATGAATATTCACCTATGACATGCCTGTCACCATACTGAGCACTGGGGCTGTGGACACAATCCCTGCCCCCTTTGCCATGTAGTACTCTGGAACAATAGGCAAATGAACTAACATCACAGCACCTGGGTCCTGAGGGCCATGGGGGCCCCTGGTTTAGCCAGGGACAGGTTAATAATCATCACTCAACGTTTGTTGACCACAGGCCAACTACTGTGCTAAACACTTAGTGCATGTTTCATTGGGATCTGTTAATAATTCATGCAATAGGCATTTTTCGTTATCCACCTTGTATAAAGAAGGAAACTGAGCTACAGAGAGAGGCAGCAATTTACTCGGGGTCCCAGAACTACAAGGTAGTTCCGACCTTTCAACCGTTATCTCTAGAGCCTGACCTTTCAACCATTATCTGTCCTGTTTCCTGGAGGAGGTGAGCCCTGAGCAAAACCTGGACGTTCTATTATAATCTTATTGCTGACCGTGAAGTTCCCAGGCCAACGGCATCAGCATCACCTGGGTGCTCGTTAAAATGCGCGTTCCTGGGCTCCACTCTGGACCTGCTGAGTCAGAATCTGTATTTTATCAAGATTTCCGTCTACTTTAACGCTTATTGGATTAAAAAGCATGTGTCTAGTTCAATAGCTGTTATCCAGGCAAACTAGGGAAAGGTGTTTAGGCAGGAGGAACAGCAGGTGCAAAGGCTTAAAAGGAAGAGAGAACATTTGGTGTTGAGGAAACAGCACTCCTCACGTGGCCTGGGCATTTTGGGAATATTTCAGCAGCCCAGTTCTCAGGAGTCACAGAAATTGAAGGCCCAGTGGCAGCTGGGAAATTGAAGGCCCAGTGGCAGAAATTGAAGGCCCAGTGGCAGAAATTGAAGGCCCAGTGGCAGCTCGTCAGGCTGGCAAGGGCAAGGCACAGCTGGGTTTGTTCTCCACCTGTGTGACTTACTCAGCTGTGTAAGACAGCACTTAGCCTCTCTGAGCCAGTTTCCTTGTCCACCGTCTCAGGATGGTTATGGGGGCAAATGAGAAGAGGGTGCACCAGTGGCCCAGCACAGCATCTGACACACAATGGGTGCTTGGTGCGTGGCACTTGTGCTGACCTCGGCTACTCCCTTTGCTGACATGGCTCAGTCAGCATCGTTCTCACCCCCCAGCAGTCTCCTCTAAGTTCCAGCAAATGGCATTGTGCAGGGAGGAGATAGTTTATGAACTTGTTTTACTCCTCTGCAGCCCAGGAGGCATTGGTGTCTTGGCTAGGGCTCTCACTATGACCCCCTCATGTTATGTATGAGAAAATGGTGCCGAGAGAGAAAGCCACTCTCTCGAGTTTGTACAGTGATTGCCACATAGCGGGTGCTGGGACTTGGAGGTCCTGGTGCCCAGACCTCAGTATAGCTCCTTCTGCTAAGACTTGAAGGCAGATTATGCCTCCCATGTAGCAAAGCAGCCTGGGGAGAACCCACTTTAGTGCCACTGCACCCTTGTCCTTGTATCCTCCTGGGCTCCCAGAACTGAGTTCTCTCCACTTCCACTTCAGCCCAGGGCATTAGACCCACCCAATATCTGAGGTGGGGGCATCATGGATTCCTTCTTTATAAAGCATCTGTGAGCAGTACTTGGCCCTCGAATGTGGCACCTTCTGCCTGTCCCACCTGCCTTCGCTCATCGCCCAGTCTCCTTGCTCACAGCTCAGAGCTGAGCAAACAGGCCGTAGCATTGAGACAGCCACTGGAACGAACTATTAGATTTTCTTGCACAGTTTTTCAAATATTCATATTATTTGTATGAAGGAATTAGAATAGAAATAAAAGCAAGAGAGCCTTCTTCCATGAAGATAGATACACATAGCATTTTTTAAATGCTTTCTTCATTTAATAAGCAGTTTGGGGCCCTGTGTTCATCCTTCAGTTTTCTAATTGAAACCAATTAAACCCATGATGGATACAAGTAGGTCTCTTTGATTAAGGGCATACGCCAGACTTTGAGCGAGGTGCTTCAAAACCTTATTTCTAATTCTCAAAACAACGCTGTGAAGTAGATTTTACTTAACTCCATTTTGCCTATGAGGAGCCTGAGGATTAGAGAGGCTAAGTGACTTGTCCAAAGCCACACAGCTGGGAAACGCAAGAGCTGGAACCCAGATTTGGGTTGCCAGCTCCAGCCCTTGCTCCTTGCACTGAGACTTCCTGGCTCTTCTTAGCCCGCACCCACGAACAACCAGCCATGACTAGGAGTGGGATCCTTAGCAGGCGACTGCTTTGTTCACTTCATCTTCACAGGAGACAAAAACAGGGCCCATATGAATACACACAATACATTCACATTTGGAGGATGTCTGGCTCAGAGAGAGGAAAAAATATATTTTCCAAGATCCCCCCCAAATTTGGCAGTTAGCACTTGAACCCTAAGTTTTGACTCCAAACTCAATGCTCTTCTCACTGCTCGGGGCCAGGCACTTCATGGGCAAAAACCACCATCCTTCCATGGGCCGAGGTCCCAGTGTCCACAGCTCTGATGTGGGGTCCTGCTTCAGTTATAACTGGGGGAACGAGCCTGTCTCTTACCAGCAGTAAGACCTGGGGTTAAATCTCGCCTCATGCGTCCTGTCTGTGTGACCCTAAACAAGCTAGGCAGGTTCTCTCGGCCTCAGAATCATGGTTCGTAAAATGGGATAACATCGTGCCCAATTCACCTTGTTATTTTGATGCTTCCTTGAAACATACATGTGAAATGTTTAGCACAAAATTTAGAAACAGTAAGAAGGGTGCCAGTGGGTTACTAATATCATTTTTGTAATGAAATATTCCAGGCAGAAAAGGACAGATAATACAATGCAGTTTTTTCCCTAAACTATTAGCAGGTTGTAGAGTCTACATAATAGATTGTAGGTGAGTATTTTTTGAACAGACTAGACTAGACTAGGATAGAATAGAATGGAAACTCTCAGATGCGTTGTAGATGGTAAGAGTATGGAGAGTGAACATTATTCGTGAATGCTATTTCAGGTCTGTGTGTATGTCTATGTGTGTTCTGTATGTATAAAATAACTTTCTTACATGATTATGGTCAAAATATTTAAAAGTTGCTGATACAATGAATATTCACAGATTCACCATTCAGATCTCCCAATTTCATATTTGCTCCAGACTTTTTTTTTCCAATAATTAAAATGTTATTGATAGAATGAGAACGAAGCCCTCTTTGCACGCCCTCCTGGCTTCAGTCACCCTGAAGGATCAGTTAGTCCACAGGGTAGTTCAGCCTGGCTTCTCGTTCAGCTGGATGGAGAGTCAGCCATCCCACCAGGAGGGGCTGTGTTCACCCAGGAGTGGCTGCGTTCACCCAGGAGTGGCTGTGCCCACCCAGGAGGGGCTGTTCCCACCCAGGAGGGGATGTGTTCAACCAGGAGGAGCTGTTCCCACCCAGGAGGGGCTGTGCTTACCCAGGAGGGATTGCTCATTGATGGAATTCTAATCACAGGGCCTGTGTGCTTGTAAATGTTTGGAGAAGCAATTTAAACACACCAGAGTGTGCTGATAAGCACGTTTCACCGTTTACATAAGGTCCTAGAAATATGTAAACACATAGCACAGGACTGTGCTGGGGCCCAGGAGGCTGGGCCTCACACCAGGGGCTGCATCCCAGACTTTCCCCTGCCCATTGTCTTCAGACAGGAGGAAACTGGATCCTGGGGGAAGGCAGTGAATGGCCCCAGACTCCCACAGTGCAGACAGCAGCAACACCAGAACAAGGAAGGAACAGAGAAAGGGGGGGAATTTCAGAGAGAAATAGAGAGAGAAGGGGAGAGAAGAGGAGGGGAAGAGAAGGTGAGGGAAGAGAGAGAAAAGGGGAAGCATGAAGGAAGGAAAGAGAAAGACAGAGAAAAGAAAATAGAAGACGTTGCTCCCATCTGGACACACATCCCCCAGAGAACTGCATGCCTTCCCTGGCCATCCTATATAAAATAACCCCGGCCCCAGCATTCCCTATCTTTCTTATAAGGCCTTATATTTCTTTGTAGCACCTGTTCCCTGATATACCGTACATTTATTTGCTCATTTTCTACCTCTGCCCACTAGAACGTGAGCCCCAAGAGACAGGGAGCTTGATTGGCATGTTTGTGGCTGTTTCTCCAAGCCTGGGGCACTGCTGGCCCTGGTGAAGTGTAACTATCTGTATGAAAGTGTGCATGAAGCGTTTATATGAGTGACTGAGTCCATGAATGAAACTGAATTTAGCTCTCCTAACAGGACCAGACCACAGTTAATCATGAGTTGGCTGAGCAAGGAGCCCGGGAAAGCAAGTGAAACTCAGGGGTTTGACCTGTTCTCAGACTGCAACAATGGTTAACATTAACAGAGCACTTATTAAGTGCCAGGTACCATTTTAACTACTTGCCATAATCCTATGTGGCAGGCACTCCCATTTTCAGATGGGGAAGGCAGGCACAGAGGGGGATAGCCATTTGCTTAAGGACACACAGCTAGAAGGAGGCAGAGCTGGGATTCAAACTCAGACAGTCTGGCTTCCACTTATGTTTAATGCCATGCCCCACTGCTTCCCAGAGAGAAAATTCTAGAGCAAGGGTTTGAGGGACACTGACTTGGACCTTTCAGAATCCAACTGGGGAATTTCATATGTTTTTTTTTTTTTTTTTTTTCTAGCAATTTGAGGAAAGTCAAGGTCGGACCAGTAGCAAAACAGCCTTTTACCAAGCGCTGCAGAATTCCCTGGGCGGCGAGGACTCAGATGCCCGCGTCGAGGCTGCTGCTACATGGTATTACTCTCTGGAGCACTCCACGGACGACTACGCCTCCTTCTCCCGGGCTCTGGAGAATGCCACCCGGTAAGCTAAGCTGCAGGAGGGTGCAGATTCCTACTGCTATGTTTCAGAGCGGACCCAGTTCATGTTCACATCATGAAGGAGAAATAAAGGCACGTGGCTTTGTGCTTGAGGTTTCCTCTGCATCATTCATTTAGCCTACAGCAGGCGGAGCTTCCCTGCTGAGGGGAAGCCCTGGAGGACATGTAGGGTGGACCCTGCTGCCAGGAAACCCCAAGCCAATGGGTGAAATGAGGGGTGACTGGCTCTTCCTGGGCCATGAGGGAGCTGTCAGAGGGCAGAGATGAAGCACTTGCCAGAGGTGCCTGGTGCACGCTCCACCTGAGGCAGCCGCTCAGCAAATGCTCAGGACAACCTTCCACGCTCCTGGCCTTGCATTCACTGAGCCCAGTGCCCCCAGTCTTGGCTGCCCATCAGGCGCCCATGGGAGCATTTAAAGGGTAGGTGACACACAGGGCCCATAGTGGGGCAGCATTTTTCAAAGCTCCCTCAGCTGATTCCACCCTGCAGCCCAGGCTCACCTGGCACGTGGGAAGCAGAGGCCTGGAGGCAGGGAGGTTTTGTGGCTGATACCACTCCCCAGACAGGAACAGCCCAAGCTCTGACAGCCCTGCGCCCTCTCTCTGGGTCCTGCTGTTTCTTGTATCCACTGCTTACACGCCTTGTCCCCGTTCACGCTCAAGCTTCTCTCACTTGGGGAAGGCTGCCCAAACCCCCACCCCAAGATGGCCAAAGGCTGCAGCCCCCAGGCCTTGCTGTCCCCAGGGTCCCTCTCTTGCAGCACGCCCCTGCCCCAGGGGTTGTCAGGACAGAGCTGCCTCCCTCTCCTGGTACTGCATGAGCTCACTCAGGCTGAGAACTTTTATAGAAACGCACAGCAGATGCACAAGAAATGATTTTTGAATAGAAATAAGAAAATAACCAGGGCTCCAGTCCTTTCTTCCTTCTGAGCTCCTTAGGATGAGACCACAGTGGGGACTCCAGCTCTCAGGTCACCTTTGAGTCCCCTCACAGGCGATGCATCTTGGTTTCCTGAGGGCTCTCTGCTCCCAGTGGGAAGAATGGGTGGGATGCGAGTGCTTTTAGCATTCTGTGCCTCCTTTTCTCTGTCTTTCCGGAAGGCCCACACTGACCATTTGCTTGTTGTCCCTGGGGACAGAGCCAATGTCAAGGCTCAGCATCCTTTGGTGAACTGGAGCCTGTTGGGAAGGGATGGGCTGGAAGGTGTTAGAGACCTACTGCCCTGCTTGGTCTCTCCACTCAGGAGCCTGTGGTTTCCAACTGGAGGGTCACTGGCTCAGAATAAAACTGTACCACCCACTTGCATCTTGCGGACTAAAAGGCTTTAATTTTCCCTCTAGTGGAGATCTCCACTTTAGATTAAACAGCCAACAGCTATTTTGGGAGGCTTTGCCCTGGGCTGGACCACAAGAACTCTCAGATGTCCAGTCCCTGACCCTGAGAGGCTTATAATTAAGTCAGGACTGGGCTAGATTGCATTGCAGAGAGAGCTCAGGGCTAGAGATCAGAAAACCTAGGTTCTTGCCTTAATTTTGCCTTATCTGACCTTAAGGACAACTTGCGTGCTGGGGTGAGAGCTGAGACTGAGTGAAGGCAACATCACCAAGGGAGGCCTCACTCAGAAGACGGACTCCAGCTCAACCTCAGCTCAGGCCTTCCTTCTCTCTGGCACAGACTTAGGCCCTGGCCCTGTCTCCTTGGCAGTTTCCTGGGCAGTGTCCCACCCCAGGCCTGCCAGTGCGTGATGCTCCCCATAGGTTTGATCCTGTCCCTGTCCTGCTCACAATGCCTTAGGGTGCACGGGAGGAAACTCAGTTGGCTTCATCTGCCCTCAAGATACCCACAGTGCCCCACCCAACTTCAGAGCCTCACCTGGGAAAACTCGAGCACCCAGCAGACTCACCAAAGGCTTTTATCCCAATGACCAGGAAAGGAAGACGGGCACCCCTTTTGCTGAGGGGCTCCCATGGGTGTTATTAAACTGGGGCATTATAAAACCTCTTCCAGGTAGGGACCCTTGGCCCCATTTCTCAGCTGGGAAGACAGAGATTCAAGGAGATAAAAGAACTGCTGAGTATCTCACCTTTACTCTGCAATGCAGATGGGATTGAAAACCTGGTGGGCCCAGGGTCAGCCAGGGTCTGTCTGACTCTTGGCCTGGCCGGGGCCGCCTCTCTAAGCACATAGCCTGTGTGTCAGCACACGCAGGGCCCCACTCTTATAAGCTACTGCTTCTGAAATCGATTCATGCTACCCTCAAACGCAGAGCAAATATATAACTTAGGGAGATTTCTCGGCCTCCTCATCTGGACATTTTGGACCGAATCTTTCTTTCTTGTGGGGCTCCCTTTTCCACTGTAGGATGTTCAGCAGCATCCTGACCCCCACACACTAGATGCCAGTACAACCCTGTCCATTCCCAGTTGTGACAACCAGGAATGTCTCCAAGCATTGCCAAACGGTTCTCTAGGGGAGGTAGAGATGAGGTGGCAAAATCTCCCCTGCCGAGAGCCACTGGGCTGAGCTAAGGGTACCAATGCCTGAGCTATCTTTGCGGGCTCTGACTTCTTTTAAAATGCATAATGATTTTATGTTCCATTCCACAGTATATTGTATTTAACTCCACTGTATATTGCATTTATGTTACTATAAAATGTTTTGCTTCCACATCTTTAAGTGAAATTGATGTCCTGGGAAGATGTTTATTTCATGGGTTTTTTGATGCCTAAAATACATCAGCATGGACGCCAATTTTCGAGCCCACCACCTACCAGAGGGGACTGTGTACCTACCATGCTCTGGCTCTCCCATCAGTGTGGTAGTGGAGCCACTTGGAGAGCATTGCTGGGGAATGGGAAGAAGGTGTTCTTGTAGGCCTGGGCAGGGGTGGGTTGGGGGCCCAGGGGGCCGCTTGCTGGGAGAAGCCCTTTTCAAGCACTATTGCCCATAGAGCCATGTTTAACCAGACTCCCCCCATGTTCTCCTTTCACCAGGGACTACTTTATCATCTGCCCTATAATCGACATGGCCAGTGCCTGGGCCAAGAGGGCCCGAGGAAACGTCTTCATGTACCACGCTCCTGAAAGCTATGGCCGTGGCAGGTAAGACGCTGCAGGGAAGCAGAGAAAGGAAGGTAAAACCGAAAGATAAGTCCCAGTTCAATGACATGGGACACACCACTTAACCCCTCTAAGCCTCGATTTCCTCATCTGAGAAACAGAAATAATTGTAGTAGCCACTTCATCTCACTGTCTTGTAGGCAGGGAAAGTTAAAAAAAATGACGTGAAAGGCTTTGCAAATGATGATGACACACTTTAGAACTGCAATGTTAGTTATTAATTGATTAATTTGACTTGAGAGAGGAGGCTTTTTCATTTACTCTCTATATTTGTTCCTCCAGAGACTGAGCACTAGCTTAAGACATTGACTTTCCAAAGTACAAAAAGGCTTTTTTTCAACCAAAGGGAAGTTCTATTCATGCTTGATTTATATATCATTCTTACTTTCAGGATAGGTTCCAGCACCCTTAGAATAAAATATCAGGTGCAATAAAGTCATCAAAATGAGAAAGAGAAATAAGGTGCAAGCGAAAGAAAACCAACCATAAAGGAAGGGCCAAGCAGCGAGCATAGAATTTAGCCGTGAGTTTCCCAGAAGCCAAGGAAAAGATTTTAAAAAGAAGAAGAAAAGAAATATTTGGGTTTCATAGCTCCAATAGCTGAACAAAGGAAGCAGAGAGACTAAGTGACAGGGACGCACATGATCTCAGCTTCAAAGTGAAAGAACAATGCAAAAAGGGTAGCTGGGGACTTGGATGACTGGCGCTTTGAAGGGAGGACTATGGGGCTATCTGTTCTACTGCCCCATGAGCTTACAGTCCTGAGCCATTCATCCATGTGGGAAAACCCCAGAACCCTTCCCACTGAGGCAGTGACTTCGTGCATTAAACCACATCAGATCACAGTGAGTTGCCTTTGGCAAGACAATCTACTCCTCTAGGGGGAAGAAAGTAGTGGTGTCCTTGTGTTCAGCCTCCAATAAGCATTCACAGGTAACAGATCATCAGGGAACACATGTCTCCAAAAGATGCAAGAGCATTATTGTTTTATTTTATATAAGAATGGGAGCAAGGCCTGCCACCTGGGGTCAAGAATATTCATCACTCACATCCATGGTCTATTTTATGGGCAACAGGGAGCTGGGTGAAAGGACTGCAGCTTTAGAGGTGGGGGTCCAGCCACACCGTATACCCCACTGTGCCATCATAGGTAGTTTTCTTTGTCTCTCTGATCTTCAATATCCTTACCTACAAAATAAGGCTAATAATTTTTTCTCTTAGGGTTGGCATTGACAGTATCTGGAACATAAGTTATCCAACCCATAACAGGGCTTTACCCTGTGTTACTTAGCAAGGCAAGGGAACTCTTATAAACATGCATCATTTATCTTTACAATTAGCAATGCCCCTAAGGTAGGCTGAATAATGGCCACCTCAAGATAGACTCCTTCCCATGTCCTCCTTTCACCAGGGACTACTTTATTACCTGCCCTATAATTGACATAGCGAGTGATTTGGCCACCTTCCTCCCATTCCCCAGTAATGCTCTCCAAGTGACCTCACTGCCACTACGGGAAGGAAAGGGTGCTCTCATTTCTCCTAAGCACTCATTAGTTACCTGCTTTCCCCAAACAGACTCTTCCTTTTTTTTTTTTTGACGAGGTCTCCCTCTGTTGCCCAGGCTGAAGTGCGGTGGCGTAATCTCGGCTCACTGCAACCTCCACCTCCCTGATTCAAGCAATTCTCCCGCTTCGGCCTCCCCAGTAGCTGGGATTACAGGCATGCACCATGACTCCCGGCTAATTTTCGTATTTTTAGTAGAGATGGGGTTTCACCATGTTGGCCAGGCTGGTCTCGAATTCTTGACCTCAAGTGATGGACCTGCCTTGGCTTCTCAGAGTGCTGGGATTACAGGCATGAGCCACCGCACCTGGCCCAGACTCTTGCATTTTTATAGCACTCCACAAAAAAAGTTCAGAGCCCAATTTTGCGGGGTTGAAATGGCCACCTCTGTTTTACAGAGGAAGTGTGTCTCAGTCTATTCGAGCTGCCATAGTAAAATACCTTAGCTGAATAGTGGCCCCCGAAAGATATCAGGACCCAATCCCTGGAACCTGGAGCATTACCTTATAAGGAAACAGAACCTGGGCAGATGTGATTTAGTTAAGGATCTTGGCATGGGGAGATAATCCTGGATTATCGTTCGAGGGCCCTGAACGCAATCATAAGTATCCTTATAGGTGAGAGCCAGAGGGAGAAGTGCTGTCTACAGAAGAGAGAAGGCAATGTGACCACAGAGGCAGAGACTGGAGTGATGTGGCCACAGGGAAGGAATGCCAGTAGCAGCCAGAAACTGGGAGAGCACGGGGAGGGAGTGTGGCCCTGCTGTCACCTTGGTTTTGGCTCAAACTGGTTTTGGGCTTCTGGCCTTCAGGACTATGAGAGAAAAAAGTTTCAACGGTTTTAAACCAGTAAGTTTATGGTGATTTGCTACAGTAGCTGCAGGAAACTCATGCAGTCCCCAAAGTGTTCTCATTTCCCTGGAGCACCCATTATTCACCCGCTTTCTCCAGACTCTTCTGTTTTTATAGCACGCCACAAAAAAATGTCCAGAATCCTTGTGAGCTCTGCAGGGTTGAAATGGTTACCTCTGTTTTACGGATATGAAATGTGTCTTAGTCTATTCAGCCTGTCATAGGAAATATATCTTAGCCTGGATAATTTATAAACAACATAAACTCATTGCTCACAGTTCCAGAGGCTGGAAGTCCAAGATCAAGGCATGGGAAGATTTGGTGTCTAGTTGGGGGCTCGCTGTCTGCTTCACAGGTGGCACTTTCTTTCTGCATTCTCTCATGGCAAAGGGGACAAGCATGTTCCCTAAGGTCTCTTTTATGAGAGCACTAACTCCATTCATAAGGTTCCACCCTCATGACCTAGTTACTCCCCAAAGGCCCTGTCTCTTAATACGAACACACTGGGGATTCCATTTTGGCCTATGAATTCTGGAGGGACATAAATATTCAGAACATAACAGAGTCTGAGGTTCAAGGAGTTCAACACGATTCCCTCGAGTACAAGCAGCTGCTTAGTTAGCAGCACCCCACCCGCGGCTTCTCTGAGCCTCAGAACTCTTTCCACTCCAACACGCGGTCTCTCTGCTTAGAACTATAATTTCAGCCTGACCTACAGATTCAACCAACTTCCTCCAGGTTGTAAGAAGAAAAATGAGTGGCAGGCCAGGATTCTGGGAAAGAGGCATTGAGGGAGAGAAGGAATGATGACGAGAGCCATGTGGTTTGGGTGGAGATGGAGGTGCCCTCCTAATCCGGTGGTCTATGGCCACCCATGGCGAGGGAGGCCCAGCAGGGGAAATGTTCCTAGAATCAGCCTTGGCAGTGTCCTCCTCACCAGGGCTCTCAGGAATCCACCCTCAATCCACTGACTCTTTTGTCTGGTTCTCTGCCTTCTTCGCATGTAAGGCAGAGATTACAATGAAAGGTGTAACTCTCCCACAGCAAGTTCGTTAAAAGCCTTACAAATATGCACATACCGTCGGACCCCAGAATTTACAGTGGCAAAAAAAAAAAAAAAAAAAAAAGAAATGAGTCTTTTACATGAGGGTGAAAACAATCAAAGCAAAACAAAATGAAAGCATTCATATCATTGCTGTCAGAATCAATAGTTCTTGGGCCCTACCTGGATCACTTTCATAGGCTGCTGTAACAAAGTGCCACCAAAACTGGGCAGCTTAGAGCAATAGAAATGTATTGTCTCAAGTTCTGGAAGCCACGAGGATGAATTCAAGGTGTCAACAGGAGCATACTCTCCCTGTAGGCGCTAGGGAAGGATGCGTTCCGGCCTCTGTCTTAGTCCCTGGTGGCCTAAGGCGATTCTTGGCTCGTAGATGTCTGTGTTCTTCGTCTGGTGTTTCTTTACATCCTCTTTCTTCGTGCACGTCAGCCTCTGAATCCAAGGTCCCCACCACCTGTATTGGTTAGGGCCCACAGTAATGACCTCAGTTTTACTTGATGACCTCTATAAAGATCCTATCTCTAAATAAGGTCCCATTCTGGGGTACTAGGGGTAAGGACCCCAACATATCTTTTTGAGGGAGACACAGTTCAACCCGTCACACTGCCTTTCTCTAAAATAACTGAGCCTGCCAAGCAAGCTCTTGAATGGCAATGGCCCAAAGTGGTCTATTTTGGACCTTGGATTGGGGTGGTCCTCAGAGGAGCAATCCTAACAGAGTAGAATCGCAATCTCAGACTCCCACGGCCAGTGTGGGTTTCTCTGTTGCTGAGTAGTGTCCGCCTGTCCCTAAAGACAGGGCTCCACTGCGCTGACCCAGGGAACCTCCCATGAATCCAAGCCATGTTCATGCAGAGGCCCTCATAACTGCCTCCCGTGGCTCCATGGCTCTCTGCACCTCAGAGCCCAGTGACCCTCCTGGCACAGATGAGGACTTAGTAGGTGCTCAGGAAATCATACTGAAGGATAGATGGTCAGGAATGAGTCCTTTCTACTTTAGTGTTTAGGCTCTATGGGGCTCAGTTTTGCCACCTGTGAAGTGGGAGTAGGGAGGCCGGAGAGGTCTGAAGCACTGATTCTTCACTGGGTTCTCGGCAGCCTGGATCCTGAGCCTCTTTCAGGAGGGGGCAGGTCTGAGCCTCCCAGCCCCTTTCTCCCTATGTCACAGACTGAGCTTTGAGTAACATTTCAAGGTTATTCAATTTAGAAAGTATGAAAAACTACTGGACCCAGTCACCTAAAGGCATCATTTAGTTCTCAGTTCTATCATTTTTGGAGGAAAGAGACACGCAGATCCACTGAAACATTTTATAGTAGCGGTATTGCTATTCTTATGGAGGCAAAATAATGCCCTGGTCAAAAGCAGAGACGCTGGCATCTACTAGTTTGGTGAAAAACATATCCTTGATTCTTATCAGCTCAGTGACCTAAGGCAAGTCATGTAACCTCTTTGGTGACTCAATTTCTTCATCTGGCAAATGGGTATAATAATAGGACCCACCTCAAAGGTTGTGACGATCATTAATTTTGCATAAAACAGAGACAGGCAAATAGTGCCAAGAGTATTCTGTTCTTCTTGGCCATCAGAACACATTCTTGACAACCCCCTGCGTAGATGTCTCCTCTCTCCATCACTATCACATATGGTGCCATCTATGTAGTAGATAATTGAATCAATGAATGACTCACAGAAACTAACTCATTTGATTTTTGGCAACTTCATCTTATTGTCCCAAAAAGACATCTCTCTCTCTCTCTCTCTGCCCTGGAGCTGTCGCATCTCTCATTTTATTTCTGGCTCAAATCTACATACTTAAAATATACGTGTGTTACATTTTCAGCCATCTGTCTCGTACCTCCGTTTCTGTTAGCATATATTAGCTTTCCTGGCAACAGCTAGTGAAAAAAAGTACAATGAATTATTGCTTTCTTATAGACTATTGTAAACTGATCACAGAATAGTGTGGTTTTCTTACTGTGCACCTGGATTATAGATGAGATTTTCATTCCTGAAATTGAGGGCAAACTTCTATGGGGAAAGAATAGGCATAACAGATGGAGAGGAGACAGGGAAATCAAAATTTCTAGTGTGAGAAGAAGGTTCCAGTTTCAGATTCAGATTCAAAGAATCATAGAATATAGAAGATGAGACCGTAGACAGCCTCATTTTAGAGGTGGGGGTCCAGCCACACCATATACCCCGCTGTGCCATCATAGGTAGTTTTCTTTGTCTCTCTGATCTTCAATATCCTTACCTACAAAATAAGGCTAATAATTTTTCCTCTTAGGGTTGGCATTGACTGTATCTGGAACATAAGTTATCCAACCCATAACAGGGCTTTACCCTGTGTTACTTAGCAAGGCAAGGGAACTCTTATAAACATGCATCATTTATCTTTACAATTACCAATGCCCCTAAGGTAGGCTGAATAATGGCCACCTCAAGATAGACTCATTTTACATGTAAAGAAACAAAAGCCCAGGGATGTGAGCAGATTATTTCCCCGTCCCTGAGCCAGTGAGTGGCAGTCTGGACCCATGCCCTGTTCCCTGCCCTCTGTCCACCTTTCTTTCAATTGCTCCAACTTTATCCTAAACCCTATTGAGTGCCTACAATGGCCAAGTCCACTTACTATCTGTGTGGCCTTGGGCAAGTCACTTAACCACTCTTAGCCTCCATGTAGCCTCGCCTATATCTGGAGAGAGTAACAGGTCCTGTTCCATAGGGCTGTGGGAGGGTTTGGGGGACACTGCCTGCATGGTGTTTAGCCCAGAGCCAGCATCTGGGTTGTGTGAATGTGTCTGCATGTGAGTGTATGCATGTATGTGGATCTGTGTGTACAATACCTGGCAGCTTTGATTTCCAAGGCTACTGATGAGAGGAAAAAACTCACCAGCTTTCTGCTGTTCATCTCTGCTCATTGAAGAAACTTTGAGCCAGTTTCTCCCATGGTCTGTCTCTGGAGCCCTCTGTTTTGGGAAGTGGGATTTCCAGCATGGCCCGTAATCCAGGGCTTCTCAACTTGGGCACTGTTGACGTTTGAGGCCGGATAACCCTTTGTTGTGGGAGGCTGTGCTGTGCATTGAAGGATGTTTAGAACCCCCCCTTGGCTTCTACCCACCTGATGCCAGCAGCCCCGGTCCCCCTAAGCTGTGCCAACCACAAATGCCTCCAGACATTGTCACGTGTTCCCTGGGGACACAATCCTTGCTGGTTGAGAACCACTGCTGGAATCTATTAGAACTGAAGTTATTACTAACAGTACCTGAAAGGAATTAGCAACCCCTCTCCCAGACACTGCCCCTGAATCAATGTAGGATGTCCCCTGCCAGGATGCTGTCCCTGGCCCCTTGGAACCCCCTCAAGCAGATGGAGTGTGCCAGAGAAACAGAGGGGTGGCTTCAGTGCTTCTTTGTGACAAAGCTGACCTAGAAGGCCAACAGGCCTCCAGGTTCACATGCAGAGGGGCTCTGGCCTGCTGTCTCTCCCAAGTCTGAGGCCCTGGGCATTCTCCCTAATGCCTCTGCGTTCTCTCCAATGCCTCCTGTCACTTGCCCAGGTACCTTTCAAGATGCCACCTGCTATTCTGCTGGACCCTTCCCTCCCTGCTGGTCTCTGGTATTTCCATCTCTTTGACTCACCGGTGATGTCCTCCTCTCTAAACAGCCCCTTTCAAAGGACACACTGGCCTTTGAAGGTCCAGGTATCATTCCCAGGAATTGCCCCATCTGTGTCCTCTGCTGCTCATGAACAAAGGACTCAGACCCTGTGGCCAGGTTTGGGGCCCGCACCCCCAGCCCTGGTCTGTGCTCTGGGCCCCAGCAAGTGTAGAAGAGAGCACTGGTTTGCTCTCTGCTGTTTCCTGTCTTTCGAGGGCTCTGCCACTTTCTGTGTGCCTCTTTAAGAGTTGGTTTTCTTATCTGTGCAGTGGAGCTAGTAATAGCACTTATGCTTACTATGAAGTGTGTCAGGATTAAAGAAGACAAGGCACACAGACAGCCTCGCCTATGGGCCTAACTGCCTGGCAGAGAGTGAACACTGATTAGGTAAGCATTACTAATGCTGCTTCATGTATTATGCTGGAAAAATCCAAATTGGAGATCAACAGGTCCTTGGAAGAAAGCAACCACAAGTGAAGTGGTTTCTGGTACCAGACATTGCATGAGGAGCTGTAGCCACTTCAGAGAGGACATGGAAGCCTCTCATCTTAAGATGCCTGGGGGCTGGGCCAGCTGTGGAGTTCATGGTTTCCATGGAAATTCATCATGAGGGTGAGTGTGTGCTATGGCACTTGAATTGTGTGCTGCATCTGGGTCTTTGCTCTGAAGGCCTTGGCCTCCAGGGTGCTGGGATGTCATTCCTACATCCCGGTGGTGTGGAAGATGTTTCAACAAGACCACATTTAACTTTTCTTTGAATGGAAGAGTGGCGGCTGGGGTATGGCTCTTGGTATTAAACATCTACTCACGCCCCATAGAGGAAGTTAGACTGGTCTTTCATTTTGGCAGAGGCAGCCCAATCTAGTGAAACAGCACATCCTTTGAGATTAAATCACCTAGAGTTTTAATCCCATATCTACCATTTATTAGCTGTTTGCATTTAAACAAATCCCTTTACCTCAATTTCTTCACCTATAAAATAGGTATAGCTACATCTACTTCATAATATGAATATTCAAGATCATGTACATTAAACATCTGGCACATTGCAGATGTTCAGTGTTAGGTAGCTAGGGTTATTTTCCTTTTAGAAAAATTGAGGCTCTGAGAGAGAAAAACAAAACATTAAAAATGACTAAAGAGACAATAATGTTACTCCTTGATAAGTTGTCCCAACCCTGGAAAACAAAGCTGTAAATTCTAGACTCAAGGCATTTTGTACACCACTGCACTTGCATTCTAGACACTGCTGTGCATTCCAGAGGCTTTTAACATTCCAGATTCAAAATATTATCTTTTTAGTTGACTGTCTTGATGAGTTTGTTGGAATTAACAAACCAAAGAAAATGCGAAGTGGATAGATTATTGAACTGAATCCATCAGGCTGGCTACATCCTGTGGGATTATTTCCCAGTGTAGATGAAAATAAATCATTTTCGGAAACTGATCACTCCAACTCCTTGACATAATAGGGTTTGCACTATATATCTTCTTCAACATTGGTTTGACAGAGATTTACCTAACGCCGTCTATGCTGCAGATCCCCTTCCAGGTCCTAGAAATGAGAAATCTGCAAGGCAGAGAAGAGTTGCCTTCTTGGGACAAAGACTGTAGTTGCCGGTGGGGCTGATGGGTATCTAGGAATAGTTTGTAAAGAATAGACAATACACACATCAACATGCAGCATATGTTCAGATAACAGCACTAGGAAGGAGGTCCACTACGGTGCCATGGTCAGTAATAAGAAAATAACCTTGTGTAAAGGTGACATTTGAGCTGAGAACCGAGAAATAAGAAGGTGTGTGATCCTCACGTAGAAGTGAGAAATCCCAAAAGAAAGATCATCAAAGGCCAAGGCCCTAAGGAGAGAAAGGGCCTGGCATATTTGAGGATAAAGAAGAAGGCCAGGGAACTGGGGCATTACTAATGCTGCTTCATGTATTATGCTGCAAGTATCCAAATTGGAGATCAACAGGTCCTTGGAAGAAAGTAACCATGACTGAAATGGTTTCTGGCACCAGACATTGCATGAGGAGCTGTAGCCACTTCAGAGAGGACGTGGAAGCCTCTCATCTTAAGATGCCTGGGGGCTGCGCCAGCTGTGGAGTTCATGGTTTCCATGGAAATTCATCATGAGACTGAGTGTGCGCTAGGACATTTGAATTGTGGCACTTGAATTGGGGCCTGTTGAAGAGGAGGGGAGTGGTTGAAGTTGCAGAGGGAAAAAGAATGGGTCTTGTAGTTCACATAGGAGTTTGTAAGCTGGGGCTAGCAGAGAGATAGTATTTTATTTGAGTGTGATGAGAAGGCATTGCAGATTTTAAAGAAAATACATATAATGCATAATGGTCTTTTCATTCATATCCAGAACGGCTCACTGAAACATCAGTTATCTTTTTAAAAAATAATAGAATGTAGAATATCAACCCTGTTATCTAATGTGATGGTCAGTCAGAAAAGTCGATTAAGAAGAGAACTTGTGAAAATGAGTAAGATAGGTGTGATGCCTTAACTATTTTATTTTAACTTTAAACACATAAATCTGCATCCCCTGGCCATTCTTTGGTGCAGGATCAGAGGGTTAAGCTGGAAAATGCTGTTTGGAGTTCTGCCTTTGAACTTCTTGCAAAACCATAAACATAGTGCATGATCTATTATTTCCAGTCTGGGATCCATGAAAATGGAGTATCTTCGTGGCATTCAATAGATTCAACTAGATATAAAATCACAATGACAAATACAATGACTTAAACAGTTGGGTCTTGGTAAGCACACAACACAGTTATTGAGGATGCATTTTTGGGGCCTGGAAAGTTCATTTTTTTGTGGGCAACAGTTATCGTACTTTATGGAGGGAATAAAATGTTCAGGTTAATCTAGCAAGATAGTTGAAAGCTTCGAGTCTACTGTGAAACAACATATCATACAGCTCTGCTGAGCTTTAGGAAGTTAGGGGACTACAACAAATATCTCCTTTGGGGCCGGTGGTGGGACTGCACTATTTAGCGTACATTAGGGAGCTTATTTTTAAAGGATTGCATAGCAAATTCTCTTGTAAAACACAAGCCATTTGGAAAGCAAATAATTACTTCCTGATTAATTCACATGCAGAATCTGAACTTTTGCATATTAGATTTGCCCAAAGAGAGGCACACTTATAAGCTTCTAGTCATAAGTTGTTTAACACTTCTTCAGCTTCTATAAAAAAAAAAAAGCCTGGGAAGCAAAGGGACTTTCATTCCTCCCTGTTCCCTAATTTCCTTTGGAGGAAGCTATCGAGAGAGATGCTGGCTGGGGATAAAAAAGGAAGTATATTTTATGGGGATGAGGTCAACAGACTTCCTGCAGACAGACAGAACAGCAGGGACCGAAATCCCTGAAAGCACAGGCTCTCAAATCAGTCCATTCAGATGGGCCGGAATGCCCATCTGTGCTGTGCCATCTCCAGCACAGGCTTCTTCACAACATTATCAGCAGAACGGCTTCTCCATGCAAAACAGTATCTTATTTATTTCTGTCAAGAAAGATCCTTCCTCACACCCTCACCTCATCATAAGGGGAACCCAGGCTCAGCCCACCTCCCCAGCTGAATCCACTGCCAGGTGCATCTCTTTGGATGGATGTGTACCTCCATCATCCTGTTTCCTGATAAGCCCAAACTTTCATGGATTATGGCTCCTGATCCTGGAAGCTGAGAACTTGTGCAATGGATCGTCTCTGAAATGAGGCTTTTGGCTCGCTGGGATGCAGGCTTAGCCTCCCTGCAGCTCCTCAGCAGCACCAGCAGGATTAATGATGAGCAGTGTGGCAGACAGGTAAGCTTGGGGACATTATGTGAAAAGGTTCTGTCTTTCCTGGACAGTTGTAGTGACCCTAGGAGTTCTCAGTTCTAGTCTTTTTTCCCACATACCTCTAGTAATCCTTCCAAAAGAAATGCAACTTACAACTCATTTGCTAAGAAACCTCCAGGGTTTCCAGCCCTTTTAAAACATGACCGTCAATTCTTCTGGTCTAGGCTGTCACACCTTTCAAAGAATTAGAGTCCAGTAGACCTTAGCAAGCATGCAGTTTAGTGGTTTTCAGACTTTGGATTTTTCTGGACTAGAAAAAGTTCCAATTGCCCTTCTCAGCAGGACCTGTGAGGCCAGCGCCTTGGGGACTGTTTTCTGCCACCTGCACCAGCCCCCACCTGCCCTGGCTCACCTTGTACTCAGCCATATCCCGTGTCATTCCTTGCTCCATGCAGAGCACAGAGCCCACTCCGTGATGGCACAAGTGTTGAGTCGCTACCCACATGCCCTTCCTCGCCTCGTCCACTCACTAACCCTACTCATCTGTCCAAGCACAAGTCCACCGCGGCCTCCTCTCTCTCGGTTTCCATAAACTCCTTTCCATTTTCTTGCCTGGAATAAATGGTATTTCATTTCTCTCTCTTCTTATGGTAGTTGGTAAGTAATTCTATCACTTGATAGATACCTACCTATCGTACAACTCACAACGTTTCATTTTTGAAAAGCAGTGGCTGATCGCACTTTCTTGTTAGAATGTAAGCTCCTCAGCAGAACGGCCACCTTTTGAGCCTCAGCATCCATCCAGAGGACAGTGCACAGTAGGCATTCGGCAACTGTGGGTGGAGTAGGCTCTTAGTCCCAACACCCCTTTTCTAATTTGCCACCGTCCTCACTGGACGGCATTCAAATCCTGAAACTGAAACAAAAAGCATACACACACATACACACACACACACACACACACACACACACACACGCACACACACAGAGTCATCCGCAGAGCTCTGTGGCTGGTCAGTTCTTTCCACAGTCTGGTTAAATGTAAGCTTATCAACTTCAGCAACCTTAACTCTTCCTTGGGTGGCAACTTATAGTTTTTAAAGGAATTTACACCCACTTGATCTATGAGCATCCAATATACCATATGGGAGGCTGAACAGAGATGATTTACTGATAGGAAAACCAAGGCTCAGAGATTCAGCAGTGGAAGTGGGACTTGAACAGAGCTTGCCCAGCTTGGGCAGGTAGCTTTCCCAAGCCCAAAGTCTGCCTCTCCATGTGACAAGGAGAAGATTCAGATCTGGCCCTGGGCATAGAATGAGCAGCTGTCAGATAAGGGGCAAGTTCCACTGCAGTGTGATTGCCAAAAACAGCAGACGACAAGTGAAAGCTAAATGCCTCTAGGCTGACCATATACTGACACAGCTGCCACGGGTTTGGGCCTATGATTTTTCAGTGATCAGACACAGCGCGGAGCAACGAAGCCACACGAGCACACATGAACTGCCTACTCCAAGTCTGCGAGCACCGGGGCCACTCAGTTGAGTCTCTCCTTTTACCTTGTCAGACCCTGGCATGTTCTTCTGGATCTTCCTCTGTTGCTGCTGAATCCAAATCCCCTTTTCTTCCTCCACAGGGTCCTGGGACCCCCAGCCAGTGCCCAGATTCGCTCGTGGTCCTCGACTCCCAGATTCCCTCTTCAGAGGCTCCACTGTTTGTGCCTCCTCCAGATGTCCCTTAAACTGCTCAGAATAACTCCTGTATCCTGATAGACATCAGCTCGGCTAAGGAAAAAACAAAGCAGAAATCCTCATACACAACAGGCTCTCAAATTAAACAGATGGGATGGGCTGGAATGCCAGGCCTTTCCCCCAAAGCAGTGCTCTGTGGCCTTTCTAAGGTCGCAGACAGTGGTGGCCCGGAGCCGGATCATACAAGTTCATGAGAGCCGGTGATACACATTGCTTCCCAGCACCATGCTTAATGACATCACTTTGAAATTGGCTAAGGTGGGAGTATTTACACTGTAAAAATTGGCAAATATTACAAATAGGATTCCTTTCCCCCAGGGGGTCAATTATTAAATGTTTTTCTTTTTTTGAGACAGAGTATCACTTTGTCACCCAGACTGGCATGCAGTGGTACAATCGTGGCTCACTGCAGCCTCGACCTCCTGGGCTCAAGTGATCCTCCTGCCTCACTGCCCCCCAAGTAGCTGGGACTATAGGCACACGGCACCACATCCAGCTAATTTTTGTATTTTTTGTAGAGATGGGATTTTGTCATGTTGCCCAGGCTGGTTTTGAACTCCTGAGCTCAAGCAATCCACCTGCCTTGGCCTCCCAAAGTCCTGGGATTATAGCCATGAGCCATCACGCCCACCTGATTATTAAATATTTATCAGCACATGACTTTCTTGAGAATGTGATTGAGGACATGAAACATCTCTCAAGAGAGATCCACCTATATACTTCACAGCATTTTATGTGTAATTTTAGGGAACTTGTGGATCTCCAAAACCCTGCAGTGAGACCTCCCCAACCTCCCACAAGTTAGGGACTCCCACGCTTAAGCTTTCAGATGTCTCTCTCAGTTAATCAAAAAGGAAATGAGCCAGAAACTGGGTCAGAGAGATTAAAAATGTTTTATTGCTAAACCTCGTTCAGCATCTGAAATAAGCATAATTGTGTCACCATTTTACAGAGGAGGACACTCAGACCCAGAGACATTAGACAGCTTGTCCAAGATTGCACACTAGTCAGTGACTGAGCTGGGGTTTCAACAGAGCACTCTGGCCTTTAAAGTTTATTTCTGGGCCGGGCACGGTGGCTCAAGCCTGTAATCCCAGCACTTTGGGAGGCCGAGGTGGGCGGATCACGAGGTCAGGAGATCAAGACCATGGTGAAACCCCGTCTCTACTAAAAATACAAAAAAAAAATTAGCCGGGCGTGGTGGCGGGCGCCTGTAGTCCCAGCTACTTGGAGAGGCTGAGGCAGGAGAATGGCGTGAACCCGGGAGGTGGAGCTTGCAGTGAGCCGAGATAGCACCACTGCACTCCAGCCTGGGCGACAGAGCAAGACTCCGTCTCAAAAAATAAAAATAAAAAATAAAGTTTATTTCTGTTCACTAGAATACTTGGAATGCAGCTTCCTCTGGAGGAAACAGTAGACCAGGCTGTTGTGGTAGCAGTTATGCTCCCACAAAATGTCCAAGTCCTGAACCCTGAAACCTGTGAATATGTTACCTTCCATGGCAAAGGAACTTTGCAGGTGTGACTAAGGTTCAAGACCTTGAGATGGGAGCTTATCCTGCTAGGCTTGATTTAGTCACATGAGTGCTTTAAGCAGGGGAGTGTTCCAAAGAAATGCAGCATCGGAAGGACTTGGCCACTCTGAGGATGGAGGAGGGCGGTTCTGATCGGCAGCCTCTAGTGACTGGGAATGGCCCTCGGTTTGTAGCCAGCAGGAAAACGGGGGCCTGGGTCCTCTACCTCAAGGAACTGAATCCTCTACCTCAAGGAACTGAATCCTGCCACGAATCTGAATGGTCAAGAGAAGTATTCTCCCCAGAGCTTTCAGAAGGAACGCAGCCCACTCACTCTTTGATTTTAGTCCACTAAGACTAAACTCCAGACACTGTCAGATAGTAATTTGTGTTGTTTTAAGCCACTGAGTTTGTGGTAATTTCTTAGGGCAGCAACAGAGAATTAATACAGCCAGTTTTCCAGAAAGGCCTCCCGAGAAACAGGCTGTTGAACCTTTCATCCCACTGTGAGGAGAAGGACTAGGCCCCAGTGGGAGAAAGTCGGCCAGATATCCCTGGAGGAAGAAAGAGGAAGGGGCCCCTATTACCCCGGGCCTCCTGGCTTCTCTGTGGCTGCCGCAGAGGGAGTGTGGTGATTGAGACACAAGACAGCTTCAACAAGACTGGCAGTGGGGTATGACTCACCTTCCAGAAGCCAAAGGCAAAGTCCAGACCTCTCTTTGGGCAAAGCCCGATTCTTTACTATGCAGTGGTGAAATCCATCCTGCCTGTTCCACTCTGCCACTCTCCCTGGTTCCCAATGCTCACTCCACTCCATGGCCCATGTACCGGGCTCCTCAGCACCAGCTCCAGCCCGGGACATTCACACCACTGGACTGGCTTCCAAGTCATTATTCCCACCAGGATGCTGCTTCCTAGATATTTAATCCAGTCTAGCATGTATTTATTGAATAACTCCTACTTGCCAGGTACTGTGCTGGGCTGGGCTTCATGGATAAATGTCCTTGAAGAGTCATAAGAGTGTGAGTTGTATATGAACATGGGCTAGTGCAGAGAATGGGCTCAAATACAAGCTACTTTTATTATTGCTTTTTCAGTGACTAGAAGAACACCAATATCCAGTGATACCATAAGTATCATAGTTCGAATATGACCCAAAAATCATTGTGTTGGGAGGTTTCTCGCAGGCATTATTTCCAGAGACTTAAGTGTTCAGTGTTGGTCTCACTTTAGCAATAGACGTGCCATGGATCTGCCCCCAGGGGGCCACTGGACTAAATTTAGGCCAAGCCAAATCTCTACTCAACTAGGCACTAAACAGGATCCTTAGATATGATGTAAAGAAGGGAAAGTCTTGGTTTTAGAAGAAATATTTTTGTTTGTTTGTTTGTGTTTTTGAGTAGTTTACTTTTTCTTGACCTTTTGCTGCTGCTTTTCCTCTGTTTTCTCAGCCTGGAGTTGCTGGCGGATGTTCAGTTTGCCTTTGGGCTTCCCTTCTACCCAGCCTACGAGGGGCAGTTTTCTCTGGAGGAGAAGAGCCTGTCGCTGAAAATCATGCAGTACTTTTCCCACTTCATCAGATCGGGGTAATTTTGGGCCACTTGTTCAGAATTCTATCACTGTGCTTTTCCTCCCCCTTCCTTCAAGCAGAACACAAAGACCCAATTTGCATCGATGGACTCATCCTTTCCTCCATAGACATTATAATCACCAGCCACTGGCCTTCCTGTCTCAGTCACCCTCTCCTAGCCAAAATTGCTTTTGCATACATTAATCTTCCAGAAGAAAAGCTCTAATTATACCAGCTGCATTCAATGACTCTAGATCAGGGTTTCTCAAACCTTAGCGCTATTGACATTGGGGGCTGGATAAATCTTGGCTGCGTCCTGTGCATTGTTGGATGTTTAACAGCATCCTTGGCCTCTAGATGTCCACCAGATGCCAGTGGTGCCCACCTCAGCCCAGTTTTGAGAACGAAGCATGTCAAATGTCCCCTGGAGGGAAAACCACTTGGAGGAGAGCCACTCTCTCTCCACAGAGGGGAATACCAGTGCCTTGGGTTTTCAGCTTAAGTTGAAATGCTCAGGGCTCTCCTTTATTCACCTTGAGGCTCTTCCTCTTCCTCGCCTGCCTGTACTCCAGTCCAATGAAGTATACTCGCTGTCCCCACCTGCAGAGTTGGTTCCTGCTCTTTCCTCTTCATGGTAGTTTACCTGTTTCCTTTTATCTTTTTGCCTGATGTGAGTTGATTACCTAGAACTGTGCTAGGTTCCCTGGAAAGATAAAAAGGTGCAAAAGTCATGACCCAGCTACGAGTTACTAATAGTCTAAAAACATAAAAATGAACCATAATTCAAAGCAGGAGAAAATAAAGTTTTATGCAGTTTGTTATGGGAGTTGAGCAGAAAATCACATTTCTTCTAATTAGGGTTTTGAAAATATTTCACTGAGGAAGTCACATTTAAGCTGGGCCTTGGGGGATAAATAGAATATTTATATAAGCAAAGAAGAAGACGCTTCCAGGAAGGAGGTCTGGGCAAATGCAGCGGGGATGAGAGGACACACCTTATCTGGGAAATGCCAGGTGGCTGCAGGGCTGGTGTTTGGGCTACATGGCAGGACATGCCAGAAGATGGGCCTGGGCAGCAAATGTGGGAAGGAGCCTTTATCCGAACAGGTGTGATATCCCCTTTATGGGGGAGCTGGCCTACAGATTCACCCTCCTGCCCAGGCTTTGGACAAACAAGGACATTCCAAAGGCTAGCTATGGTGTCTAGATCTGAGGACATCAAGAAAGAGAAGAGCACAGTGATCTCCTGAACATTCACAAAGACAGAAGGGCAGCGCTAGGTCCTGGGTAATGCTACCAGTTCATGACCTCAACACCTTTCCTCACCCAGAAATGGCTTAGCTTTGCAGTGCAGTCAAGATCACAACCCCAGAAGCCAGATTTGGGGAGTTCACATGCAGCCTTGACACCTACAGATACATGAATTGTCCCTTGGATACCAAGTGCAAATGGGAAGTGATTCAGGTGATGAAAGGAAAGACAAATTTCCCTCATGGATATTTCTTTCTTCTCATTTTCCCAGAAATCCCAACTACCCTTATGAGTTCTCACGGAAAGTATCCACATTTGCAACCCCCTGGCCTGACTTTGTACCCCATGCTGGTGGAGAGAACTACAAGGAATTCAGTGAGCTGCTCCCCAATCGACAGGGCCTGAAGAAAGCCGATTGCTCCTTCTGGTCCAAGTACATCTCGTCTCTGAAGGCATCTGCAGGTAGCAAAGCCCTGGGACAAGTGGAGGGAGCTGGGTGTTGATCTCAGCATCTGCTGTGCTCGCTGCATGAGACCTGTGCTGCGTGCATTGGAGCCAAGGGGTCACCAATTGCACAATGTGTGCCAATGGCACAGCCCCTTCCTGTGAGTTGTTCATGGTCGGGGGAGCTCCACGTTGCCAAGGGCCTCCTGTTCTGATGTAGGGCTGGAAGGAAAAGAAAGAGAGGCACAGGAAGAGGGCAGTGGGGTGGCTAGGAGAGAAGGTCTGTGGGGGGTAGAATGGTGAACCAACATCAAGGCTTCCAGCCTAGAACATTGGTATGGGAAGAGAAGGGAGTGTCTTGAATCTCATCCTCACAGCCCTTGAAGGCCTAGATAGAAAATCTTGGAGAGGTAACTCTAGCCAGGGGAAAAGTGGGAATTTCTACCTCTTCCTGTTGCAGAGATGTTAAGGAGAGAAAATAAATCATAACAAAGGCGCTGGGAATAGACAGTAAACACAAGGCCCTTAGGAAGCTTTGGAATAGTGGGTGTGAGTGACACAACCTAGGGGATGGCCCTCAGCTTTCCTGGGGCCATGATGGAAACCTGTGTCTGAGTGAGCAGGAGCCCAGAGGAAGGAGGACTCACTCCTCCCTGGAGGCTCTGGGAAGGGTCCTCAGGAGAGGTGATGCTGGGCTGTGGTTTTTAGAATGACAGGAGTTTTTTAGGTACAGAGAAATTGGAGTGGGCCATTAAACAGGGAAGGGATCTTGTCCAGCTATAGTTTAGATTTTCAACGCTGCTTTTAGCTTCCAAGGCCAAGTGTCTGTCTGCTGACAACGAATCCAAGTACCATCGTACCCTTAGCATGTCCCTATAGCCAGGAGATGAATCTGGCACCTCAGCCAGTGGAAAGTTCCCTCTAAAGGGCATTAGCAAGAAATGCCAACTGGAGGCTGGGGTCTCTTTGGGACAAAAGGAAGGGACCAGAGAAGAGAAGTCCTAATCTGGCTTGGACCAACCTTCCTTGCCCCTCTGTTTCAGATGGAGCCAAGGGAGGGCAGTCAGCAGAGAGTCAAGAGGGGGAGTTGACGGCTGGATCTGGGCTAAGAGAAGATCTTCTAAGCCTCCAGGAACCAGGCTCTAAGAGCTACAGCAAGTGACCAGCCCCTGAGCTCCCCAAAAACCTCACCCGAGGCTGCCCACTATGGTCATCTTTTTCTCTAAAATAGCCACTTACCTTCAATAAAGTATCTACATGCAGTGAAGCATTGTTGACTCTAATATGTGAATCCAAGGCAATTCATGGGTAACACCAACTATATCTTAATAATCTTTCTAAGGTTTGAATCCCAGGCTGCTGTTTCCATTCAACAAATGTTTATGAGCATCTGTTATGCACCAGGCCCTGTGCTGGGTGCTGGAGAAATAAGGACTTTGCTCCTCCAGAAGGAGAGAATGCTGGGCAAACAATGACACAAAAAATGGGGATCCATCAAGAGCAGGCCCCAGGTGGCATAGTCCCACTTGAGTGGTAGAAAAGACTCACTCACAAAGGTTCCAGAGTGGAAGTAGAAGACCAACTGGAACGGGTGCAATGGTCCAGCAAGAAGCAATGCACTCTGAAGCAAGACAGTGAGGATGGAGCTGGGGCAAGAAACAGAGCCACAGGCCCTGGAGGAAGTAGAACTGATGGAACTTGATTAAATGTGAGAGGGGGTTGGTGCAAGGTGATAGAATTGCCCCAACTTTGGGATGATTTGGATTCCCAGATAAGCAATGTTCACCCTCCTAAGGGACACACGTTTAAGGCAAATATTCTGGTTAAAACGTTCTGTCTCTCCACCCCCTTTCACACACACATGGACACACACTTCACCCAAAGTAAAAGCTAGTGGAGCTGGTTAACAGTCTTGTTCATTTAGATGGCATGCCATCAAATGCATTCACACCCATCATGTTATTTGAGTTCAGAGCAAATTAATGATGATTTGTAGGCTGAGATTGTTGTCTTATCTTGCAAATGTGGAAGGTGAGGCTCAGAAAGACTTACACTATACATGAATTCACATGGTGAAGAGGAGGAGAATCAGAGTCCAACTCAGGTTTTCCCATTTCTCTGTTTCCATGCACTGTATGGACTATAAAATACAGGCCTAGGGCCACGTTGTGTGTCCTACAAAACCTACTGATAGCACTGAAAGCCCTGACTAGCCTCCAACCTGCATTATAGCCTCTGTTAGGACGGTTCAGCGAAAGCACCTAACTACTGAACTAAAAGGCCTTAACCAAAGGAAACTCGATAGGTAGATGGTCCCAGGGTTGGTCAGTGTCTCAGTGATGTCATTAAGGACCCAGACTCTTTCCAACCATCCTCTTTGCCATCTTCAGCACATGAATGGTGTTTCAATTCATTGACATTATGGCTGCCACAGCTCCAGACATCACACACAATCCCCAACGGCATTTCATGCTGAAGGCAAATGGGGAAGGAGGTAAAGGCCTTTCCCCTCCAGTGCTGCTTTCTTTTTTCAGAGGAAACATTTTTTCCCAGAGGTTCTCGGCAGAATTCCCCTTACATCTTTTTGGCTAGAACTAAGTCATGTGCTCCTTTTTCTTTCTTTCTTTCTTTTTTTTTTTTTTTTTTTTTTTTTTGACGGAGTTTCACTCTTGTCGCCCAGGCTGGAGTGCAATGGCACGATCTTGGCTCACCACAACCTCTGCCTCCCAGGTTCAAGGATTCTCCGGCTTCAAGGAATCCCAAGTAGCTGGGATTACAAGCATGTACAACCATGCCTGGCTAAGCTAATTTTTTTTTTTTTTTTTGTATTTTTAGTAGAGACAGAGTTTCACCATGTGGGTCAGGCTGGTCTCAAAGTCCTGCCCTCAAGTGATCTCCCCACCTCAAAGTGCTGAGATTACAGATGTGAGCCACCGCGCCTGACCATGTGCTCCCTTTTAAACCACCACTGGCAATGAGGGATGAAAGGGCCTTCTGTGATCCAATTATACCAGGCATGACTTATCCTCCAGAGCAGGATATATTGCTGTCCCAACAAAGCTGGGGTGCAGTTAGCAGCAATGAATGGGGAGACAGTTATTGGGTAGACAATGGATGCCCCCAAGACTATGAGAGTTGGGGCCATTTCCCCATCCTTGGGGCTCTCCTGGCATGGCCCAGGGTTGGAGTTGGCCTCAAGCACCTTTTTACTCCTTTAGTGCAGTGTGGGTTGAAAATCATGTGCCATATTTGGAGGTGCTCTCGAGTTCCCAGAATCAGGTGTCATGGCCCTGGTGCTTCCTTGGTGTACCCTTAATCCAGGGTAAGACTCCAGGATCTGGGGGCTCAGACAAGGGCAGGAGACATGGCTCCAGGAGGTAGTGCTCTGCATTCTCACTGTGTTTGGGTCTCCTGTGGTATCCAGACTGGGGGATGGATGAGACCTGTATTAGTTATCTGTGGCTACTGTCAAAATTTTCACAAACTGAGTGGCTTGAAATGACAGAAATGTATTATTTCATAGTTCTGGACACTAGAGGCCCTGGATTGAGGTGTTACTGGGGCCATTCCCCCTCCAAGACTCTGAAGGAGGATCCAGCCCAGGCCTCTCTCCCACCTTCCAGTGGCTGCTGGTGGCCAGTGGTGTTTCTTAGCTCATTACTGCCTTCTGATCCCTTCCTCTGTCATCACTGGCCTTCTTCTCTGTGCATCAACTTCCCTCTCTTTTCTCTTAGAAGGACACCAGTCATTGGATTTGGGCCACCCTAAATCCAAAATGATCTTATCCCAAGATCCCTAATTTAATTACATGTGCAAAGACCCTAATTCTAAACAAGTTCACATCAACAGGCACTGAGGGTTAGGACTTAGATGTATCTTTTGGAGGGTTCACAATGTAAACCACTATGGGACCCAGGGCTTGGGGACTGGACAGCATGTCCAGGAGGGGTGGAGGCTGGGCTGATGCAGTGCTATGGGAAAGGCCTCAAATCAGACTCTCTAAGAGGAGGAAGAGGAAGGGGCCTCTGTGGGTTTTGGAATGAGGCTTCAGGTATCTAGAAGTTCCTTCTGGCATAGCCCTCTCTATAGTCTGGCCCTAATAATGAGAGAAATAAAATAAAAGCAGTGTAATTTATCAAGGTCTCATGCCCTATATGAGATTCTGTCCTCTGAACACTGTCTCATTTTTCTTTAAGAAAGGAAAGCTTGTTTTTGTGTTGCCATCAGGAATTCAGTGCTTGATATTCTACCCCTGGATCTCTGTTCCTTTGGTTTTAATCAGTCTGTTTTTAGTTAAAGTGAAAATTCCCTCCAGGAAAAGGGTAGGAGGTTTCTCCTCCACCAGCCCCTTAGTGGGACTTTGAAGTGAGATAGGCTGGGCTGTAGTACCATGTTTGTCCAGGTGTTTGGATGAATTGGAGTAATTCCTTGGCCCAGTGGTATCCATCCTTGACCGTTCATTGGAATCACCTGGGAACTTTCACCGCCTCCCAACGCTGAGACCATATCCCAGATCAATTAGATCAGAATCCCTGGAGGATGGGGCCAGGCATTAAGGGATTGCAATGCATAGTCAAGAGCGGACACCACTCCTAATCTCCCTGATCTGCAGTTTCCTCACCTGTAGAATAGATTCAATTACATTGGGTGAGCAATGCTTAGCAAGGTGCAAGCTGGAAGCAATGTTATTTCTTTCCCACCCTTCTCCATTTGTGGTAGATGGGATAACTAAGACTGGAGGAAATTAAAGTTGCAGATGGAGTTAAGGTTCCTAATCAACTGACTTTAAAATATCTGGAATTACACAGATGATGCTGATGTAATCACAGGGTCCTTAAAAGTAGAAGAGGGAGGCAGAAAAGAGGACCAGAGAGATGGCAGCATGAGAAGAATTTGGCCTGATCTTGCTGGCTTTGGAATAGAGAAAGGAGACCATGAAGCTAGGAATATAGGTGTCCTCTAGAAGGTGGAAAAGGAAAGGAAAATTATTCACCCTTAGAGGCTCCAGAAAGGATTGCACCCTGTGGACACCTTAATTTTCACCCATTTGAGATTCATGTTGAATTTGTGACCAACAGAATGGTAAGACAGTATATTTGTGTTGTTTTAAGCACATAAATTTGTGAAAATTTGTTGTAGCAGCCATAGAAAACTAGTGCATCACTATACTTGTACAGATGTATATTTTATCCTGCCCTTGGACCAAACCTCATATACCTAGCTCATGATTTTTCTGATAATAAAAAGTCTACCCTGGTATAATACAAACACCCCTTAAATTCACCAGCATTGGCCCTGAAAACAAATTGTTCATATTCCTTCACATTAGAGTTTAGTGATGGGCTAATGTTGGTGAACTGGTTTTTGACCGCCCCTTTGCAAGCCCTGCACTTATGGTCTAGCACCACCGGATGACGCCTGCTATTTTGTTCTCAGCCTTTGAAAACACCCCATTTTAACATCCTGTTAGAATAATAATGCCTACTTTGCAGATTCACCCTGGTGATTAAGGGTGTGAATGTATGTGAACAGAAAACAGCAAAGTGCTGTTCACGAATATCTTGAAGTTAACCATGGATTTGAGGCACTTGCTATGTGCCAATGCATGAGAAAGGTAAAGATGGGAAATAGAAGGGACCCAGAGGCCAGGCGATCACAGTCCTACCCTGGAACGACCTTCAGAAACCTGTAGTGGAAGAGACAATCTACAATAGCTAGGGTGTGTGAGCTGCAGGAGACCAGAGTTCCTATTAAGACAAGTAGGGGAAGGTAATGCCCCAGGCCCCACGGTCAGCCCTCTCAGACCAGGCTTCAGAACTCTGGGCTCTGGACTCCCGCTGCATCTTTCATGCTCTTTCTCATGCGTTGCAGAGATTCCTCTTGAAGTCACATGGGATTGCATAACCCATTCCCAACTGCAATGGGCTAACATGAGTGTGCATCAGGGCAACTGTAAAGGTGTCATAATCTCTTTTCTCCATCTTTAAAGGACAGGAAGGTCCCAGTACACCCACATCAAGCTTAGGGTCAACCAAAAGTCAGGAGGTGAATGAGACATCACCTCGCATTGAGAACCAGAGTGATATTCACAATCTGTAAGGCATGAATTAAGAAACGAAATGAAGAAATTATCTGGGAGCTCACTCATGAGACTGAATCAACTTCCTCCTGAGTTAGAAGCAACCAAGAAGTACAGGAAGATGAAGCAAGTGATCTTTTCAAAGGGAAGTTGTGAAGTAACCCTGCAAGGTTCCCCAGCTTCCAAGCCCCTTTACAAAGGCAGCAGAAATGCCCGAAGCTCAGAGATTCCCCAGGTCCTCACTGAAGCTGGGAAGACAAGAACAGCCCCTCCCAGGCCATCCAAAGCCATAGGCAATGGTTCCAAGACAGGGCTGAGAGCATAAAAATTTCCTGAGCAGCTGATTAAAAATGCAGATTCCTGTTACCAAATTTTTTAGAATAAATAGATGTAATATAACATTCAAACCTAAAGGTTCAAATAAACAATACTTCTACATAGGAAATGTCTTATGTGGTCCTCCTGTCTGCCATAAATCTATTTTCCAGAAGCAACTTCTTCTAACAGTTCCCATCTTAGTTCAGTCACTCCAGAAGTCTAGATAGTGTGAGGTTACCTCTGTTTGTGATTTATCAGCTTTATATAGACCTATTTATTCCTTTCGGAGAAAAATGAGGGTTTAACTCACTTATACCACCCACCTCCTATACTTCTAACAGTACTTTTTTATTCCTTCTTGAGATTTCTTTTTAATTCTAAAAAAAAAAAAATTCTCTTTTGCATTCCATACATTTTCTAATTATTTCCTGCCTTTCTACATAAATGATGAGCATACCTACATCTGTCTTAGTCCATTTTCTGCTGCCATAACAGAATACCACAGACTAGGTAATTTATAAAGAACAGAAATTTATTTGGCTTGTGGTTCTGGAGACTGGAAAGCTCAACAGCATGGCACTGGCATCTAGCAGAAGGCAGAAGCGAGTTTGAGAAACAGAGAAATGGGGCCAAACTTATCCATTTATCAGGAGCCCCCTCTCAGGATAATTCCCATGACAACAGCATTAATCCATTCATGAGGGCTACTATGAAGGCTTCTTAAAGGCTCCACCTCTCAATACTATTACATTGGCAATTAAATTTCCACATGAATTTTGGAGGGGACATTCAAGCTATGGCACCATGCTTATACCCCCACCCCTCCTTCTTCCCTCTTTGGCCTCATCCCTTAACACCCCTTCTCTTTAACATCCACACTCTTAGATTTACTTTGTCCTGCAGTCTCAAATCAGCCTTCTGAGCTTTGTTTCACAGGTCAGTTCCAACAGCCGAAGGCCAGTTAACCTTATTTGCCGTATTAAGGCTATATATATGTACTGTTATCCTAACCAACACCTATGGGGAACTGAATAGAACCTGGGCTCTGCCAATGTTACATATATAGTTTACAGGCCAAGCAGCATGGTTAAAATCATAGTTTGTATTCTCTTAGTACATGTTATAACCCCTGGGCATTTAAAGAGGAACATTGTTTACCTGAAGATCAAATTGTAATATTATATAATATATGTAATATTATGGTGCATCTTATTGTTCTATCTAGACTTTATAATTGTTTTTCTTACCTCCTTCTGTCTCTCCCTCCTTTCCTTCCTTCCTTTTTTGCTCTCTCAATTCCTTGAATTCTGTGTCTTTATCATATCTTCAAGGAATTTGCATATTTTTATAACGTCCTGATGGTCTTGTCCAGGTTTGTGATATCACTGCTTTAAGGCTTTGGATATAAAGGAAAGAACATGGATATTTGGAGCCTGACAGGCCTCTGAGTCTTGACTCAGCAACTCACCAACTGGATGATTCAGAACAAACCCCTTCACCAATCTGGGCATTAGCTTCACCTGGAAAATGTAGATAACTAATTCCTCTCCTAACAGTATTGTGGGGTTCTTAAAAGGCAAGAGAATTAAATGCCCTGCATAATTAGAAATTGGTGAACAGTAATTAGAAGACATTTTCATGACCAGAATCTACTTCTGTTGAGCTCATTCATCACTTTGGACCGGGCCCCTTGTTTGGTGCTGAAGGTACAATGATTAAAGCTCCCTATGCTTGAGGAGCCCCAAGTCTAGAGGGAGATGCAGGCAAGGAAATAGCCAATCACAATTCTGTGGAATACGTGTGATAATAGGGATAAAATAAAGGGGAGGCTTCAAGAGCAGAAGAAGGGTACCCAAGTCATGTTAGTGGATGTCCTCCAGAGAGGAGACCCCAAGCTGAAAAGCAAAGGACAAATAAAAATAAGCTTGGTGGAAGGGCACGGTGGCTCATTCTTGTAATCCCAGCACTTTGGGAGGCCAAGGCAGTGGATCACGAGGTCAGGAGTTCAAGACCAGCCTGGCTAAGATGGTGAAACCCCAGCGCTACTAAAAATACAAAAAAAAAAAAAAAAAAAAAAAAATTAGCCAGGTGCAGTAGCAGATGCCTGTAATCCCACCTACTCAGGAGGCTGAGGCAGACAATTGCTTAAACCCAGGAGGCAGAGGTTGAGTGAGCCGAGATCACGCCACTGCACTCCAGCCTGAGCGACAGAGTGAGACTCTATCTCAAATAAATAAATAAATAATAAGCAAGCTTGGCGCAGAGTATTCGGGGATGTGGGGGTGGCATTGTAGGCACCAGTACTGAGCCTAGGAGGAGCACTTAAGGTCTTCAAACATCTGGTGAGTTTCCACAGCCTTAGTGGCTGCCTCCCCCACTTGCTGGGAAAGCCCCGGATCCCTTCTGAAGTCCATGTCAAATTGCCCATCAGCTCCCCATCTTCCCAGGGGTACTTCCTGGGACCCTGTCCATCCTTCTCTCTGCAGTGATCCCAGGTTCCTGCCCAGAACAAGATTCCTGGGTCTAAGGCAGTGCCCTGCACTCCCTGTCCTAATCATGCCTATGCGAGTGGCATTCTGGCCTTTCAAAAAGAGAGGATGGCTGCAATGGGGACACAGGCAGGGGAGCAGCTAACCAACACCCATGGGGAACTGACTAATGTCTGGGCTCTGCCAGTGTTCTGCCCCCAACCTGAGCTGCATCTGCTTTGAAAGATGATGCAGGGGCTTGTGTTTGTCCCAGGCCTTTGCTGGTCCTTTTCTAAGATCACCAACTTTTGGGATTTTTCCCACCCTCCTTGTCTCGTTCTCATTCAAGCTGAAGCTCATTGTGTCTCCCTACCATCTGAACGAATTCACAACCCTTCCTCCCCGTCCTAGTCCAGCTGTTGCCAAACATTCATGGAGTCCAATTGTGTGCCAGGCCATAGGAGGGCATGATGGGGACGGAGGGGCCCGGTTCCCTCACTGAGGAGATGACATCTCTGTGTGTCTGATTGAGGAGCTGGAGCTAGCCGTGGAAGAGCTGGGAAAAGGGTATCTGAAAAGAAGAAAAACAGGAAGCAAGGAAAAGTAAGCAAAAGTCAGCCCCTTTAGGCAGAAAGAAAACCTATGGATCTTACCTATTTTATTAGCATGGAAAAGTCAGTGTGACCTCAGAAATCAGTCCTGGTGTCTGGACCTATCTGGTCCTGGAGAAGGAAAACATAGCACGAAAATGGCCAAGCTCTGGGGTCAGGCTCCAAATCCTCCATTCCTCCCTCCTTCAGGTGTCCTTCCTTACTGTGGTTCCTTATGGTGCCCCTTGGCCAGGCACTCCAGCCTTCCTGAGGCTCAGTTTGTTTAACTGTAAAATAGGGAAAGAAAATTGCTGTCTGCACAGAGTTGTTGCAGGAATAAAATAGAATCATGGGCTGGGCATGGTGGCTCACGGCTGTAATTTTAGCACTTTGGGAGGCCAAGGCCAGTGGATCACCTGAGCTTGGGAGTTCGAGACCAGCCTGGAAAGTATGGTGAAACCCCATCTCTACCAAAAAATACAAAAATTAGCCAGGCATGGGGGTGCACATCTGTGGTCCCAGCTACTCGGGAGGCTGAGGTGGGAGGATTGCTTGAGCCCAGGAGGTAGAGATTGCAGTGAGCCAAGATTGTGCCACTGTACTCCAGCCTGAGTGACAGAGTGAGACTCTGTCTCAAAAACAAACAAACAAAAAAAATAGAATCATGGACTTGGAGGAATTGCTGGTCCCTCTGTGTGGCCTGGTGAAAAGAACACAAGTGAGCACTGGCAGAGGGCACACCTGTGTTTGCAGCCAGCCTCTGCTCCTTTCTAGCTCTGTGTCCTAAAACAAGTTACTTAACATCTCTGAGCATGTCCTAGGTTAGTGATAAAATATATAAGTGTCCACCTTTCAGGGTTATTGTAAGGAGTAAATAAATTAATGTACATAAAAACCACACAAAAGTATCTGTTACACTGCAACTGCTCTAGAGGTGATTGCCATAATGAAGAAGAATATTCGAAACTGGAGGTGAATCTCATGATTCTGCACTTTTTATCTGGATGTTGCTGGCTTTTCACCACGGCTTTTCTGACTTTGTTCCATAGTGTGTATAAAGCACTTAATTTGTTCCAAGTTCTTTATAAGACTTTAGTCTGAGGACTGAAGCCCACAGCTCACTGCCCTTTAAAGGGAGAGTTATAAATAGTACACTGGGTCATTAAAAAGAGGAAGGAATGCACCTGGACAGCCAAGTACATGTAAATTTGGCCAGAGGAGACTTCGGGGCCCAGAGTGTGCCTGTCACCAAAGTCTCCCTTGGCTTCTGCAGAAGAACTCTGGTCATCCAGGTGAGGGACCACAGGCCAGCCAGCTGTTCCTTCCAGACGTCTCCGGAAACCTCTATGAGTCCCTTGGAAAACTCAGACCAAGGTGAGTCACACGCCTCCAGTTCCAGACAGCCTCAGCCCTGGGGGAAGAGGGAAAATGAACCCTGGCGGGGAGGGGCCAAGGCTTGGTCCCAACAGGTGTGGTGTTTCCTCATAGACTGGACAGGAGGTATCTCGATGGTCAAAAGTCTGGAGAGTCAGAGAGGAGAGGAAGGGTGAGTCCTGACTGCAACATAGAAGCTGGATGATCTTGGCCAGTTTCTCAACCCCCGAACCCCAGAGCCCCAGCTTTTTCATGTGTGTAATGAGATGCCCTTTGGGCATTACAAAGAATGCAGAAAGTGTGTCTGGCAATAATAGATGTTCAAGAGTCAGTTCCTCTTTCTCCTCTTCCTCTTCCTCCTTCTTAGTGGTTTTAGCATTTCCATTTTGTATCCCAAACATTTAGAAAAGTTCTTGGCACACAGTGAGTGCTCAATGGATCTTTCTGAGAGAGTGAGGAAGAGCTCAGATATCCCCAGCTCAAAGTCTCTGTCCATTCTCACAGTGAGACTAAATTCACCATGGTGTGTGGTAGACTGACTAATGGCCTGACAAGGCGTTCATGCCCTAATGCCTGCGGCCCATGAATGGTTTCTGTTAGTTACACGACAAAAGGCACTTCACAGATGTGATGAAGGTTAGGACCCTCAACATAAAGAGATTTCTGAATCATCTAGTTGGGGCCCAGTCTAATTACATGATCCCTTAACAACAGAGAACGTTCTCTGGCCAAAGTCAGAGGAAGACAAAGGCAGAAAGGGAGGGCGCAGCTATCTCAAGCTCGAGAAGGATTCTGCACACTATTGCTGGGTCTGAGACATGGGAGCTCACATACAAGGACCAGCAGAGGCCTCTGGGAGCTAAGGGTGGCCCCCAGCTGACAGCCAGCAGGGAAAGACAAACTTCTGTCCTACAACAGCAAGGAGCTGGTTCTATCTGGAACCTGGAGCTTGGAAGTCAATTTTTCACCAGAGCCTCCTGTAAGGAAGGCAGGCCTGTTAACACCTTGAGTTAAACCTGGTACGGCCCGTGTTAGTCTTCTGATCTGCACAAAATGTGAGATGCTAACTATGGATTATTTTAAACCACTAAATATGTGGTCATATTTCATACTGGCAATAGAGAAGTAATACACAAAGCCTCCAGAGTATGAGGAAGACAGAAATATCCACCTCTTTGGCAAATACGTCCATTTACCAAGCACACCAGAAGTGCAGCCATCACCACCATGGATAGGTGTCGCTGAGTCAGGCACTGTGCTGGCGGCTCCACGGACCACCCTTCAAGTTATCTTATTCTGAGGCTACAAAGCCTCCTGGCCCATGAGGCTGTGGCCTCCAGGATGCCAGGCAGGATAAATTAGGACCAAGGCCTTTTGGCCGGGACAATCTGTGGCGAATGTATTGCAACTAAGCAAATCCCATGCAGTGAGAATCCAGTCATGTTCCACACAAAGTCAAGATTTTCCCCAAACATTCTGTCAGCTCCATGTTAAAAGAATGTCCTGGCCGAGTGCAGTGGCTCACGCCTGTAATCCCAGCACTTTGGGAGGCCGAGGCGGGTGGATCACGAAGTCAAGAGATTAAGACCATTCTGGCCAACATGGCGAAACCCTGTCTCTACTAAATATACAAAAAATTAGCTGGGCGTGGTGGTGGGCGCCCGTAGTCCCAGCTACTCGGGAGGCTGAGGCAGGAGAATGGCGTGAACCCAGGAGGCGGAGCTTGCAGTGAGCCGAGATCGCACCATTGCACTCCAGCCTCGGAGACAGAGCGAGACTCTATCTCAAAAAAAAAAAAAAAAGAATGTCCTAAGTTCATTCCCACAGATGCCCCCACACAATTGTGTGACACCCCACATCCATTGCATGGGTCATGATGTGGCTGGTGGTGACCGGGAGTTGGTGGAGGAGGCTGCTGGAGAGAGATTGTCCCTCATCCCCTCTTAAACTTGGACATCTCAAGAAGGTCATGCTTAAACACTTTGGGGTTAAAATCTTTTAGTTGTGGTTCCACACGCCAGAAAGGCAAAACCCACCACCCTCCTCCTTGTCAACCACTTTTCTTGCTTGCAAGAATTGAAACTGGATAAAAAATGTGGGTGCATGATGGTTTAGACAAAGGTATGGTCCAGCTCCATCAGCGGGGCTAAAAAGAACCCAGAAAAACTGCCTGGCTTTTCAATGACCTCTTCTGTAAACATCTCCATGGCACCTGAGAAAGGAGACCAAGCCAAATGTTTCTTTCCGAGTTCACTTCTAGTGTTAGTATTAGATATTTGTTCTTTTATTAATAACTGTCTTCATTCCCCTTTCCCCAGTGAGAAGCTGAGGCTGGGAGAGTTTACGTGGGAAAGTTAAGTTGCCAGAGCACTCGCAAATGTCCAGAAGGAGTGGGGGCTCCGAGCTGCAGGAGAAGTGGATGATTTGCTTAACAAACAGTAAATAATCACCCGACAGAAGCCAAATTGTCAGGTATTGCTCCACTTACTTGTACATAAAATTCTTCGTGTCATTCCTACAAGAAATGAACCGTGAAAAATCCATTTCACCCAATTCCTGAGAGGTCCTGCCCAAGGCCGTGCTGCTGTAGGAGAGATTTAGACCTAAACAGTCTGGCACGAGGGCCCAAGCGTGGCCACCTCTGCAGAGGAGGAAGGACATCTGCCCAGGCCCTTTGGGGATGGGTTGTTACCATGCAGGGCACCAAGGGGCTGCTGTCAGGCAGAGGCATCAGGAGGATGAAGCAATGTCAGGGGTCAGCCCTCCAGGGTGCTGGGGAATAGTCAAAAGTGACCATAAAAATCTCCTGTAAAGCCCAGGAGATTGAGCTGTGATTTGAGCACTGTCTCTTGATTGTGCAGTGGCAGGAAGTGAGCAGGCTGGGCAGGACCGAGAAGGCTTAGGCCTAAGGCCAGAAAACATCCCCCAGGCCTCCAGGCCCAGGCATGGCTCCTGTCAGCTGCTCCACATGCAGCCGTGGAGCCCATTGGGTATCTCTTTGTGTTTTCCTGTGGGCAGAAGCCGGGAGACAGCTCTGGAGGGAATAAGGGGCCACCACGGACTCTCCTCCCTGGTGACTTCGCTGGCCACAGAGCCGCCAGCCAGGCAGTGAATGACATCATAACCGCAGCCGAGCTGGCTCGCCGGGTGACATCAGGACCCCAAATGGCTCTGACATGTGTTAGCAGTTAGGAGAATGAGCAGGGTTAGCATGGTCTCTCCTCCCAGCCATTGGCATGCCCTGTGGAACCCTTCTGGGAATTCTTCCCCAGATGGCTTCTTGGATTGACTTGTAACTTTGATTACAGAGGCATTAAAGATTATTTAAAAAGGCAGACAAGCAAAAAAGAGAGAAATAATACCCAAACCCCAACACCCAGAGAGGGCTTCTCATAACGTTTTGAAATATAGCCTTCCAAGCTTGGCCTGTTTATTTATGTTTTAAAGAAATGTCATTGTGTATATTTAAGGTATACAACATAGTGTTCTGGTACACATTTAGATGGTAAAAAGGTCACCACCATGAAGCAAATGAACATATCTAGCACCTGGTTTTTGTTCTTGTGGCAAGAGCAGCGTAAATCTACTCTTCTAGCATGAACCCCATGTACAGTCAGCACTCCAAACTCATGGGTTCTACATCCATCATTTCAACCAACCACAGATAAAGAATATTTAAAAAATAATAGGCCGGGCACAGTGGCTCACTCCTGTAATCACAGAACTTTGGGAGACCAAGGCAGATGGATCACCTGAGGTCGGGATTTCAAGACCAGCCTGGCCAACATGGTGAAACTCCATCTCTACTAAAAATACAAACAACTAGCCAGGCGTGGTGGCCCACACCTGTAATCCTAGCTACTCAGGAGGCTGAGGCAGGAGAATCACTTGAACACAGGAGGCAGAGATTGCAGTGAGCTGAGATCACACCGCTGCACTCCAGCCTGGGCAATAACAGTGAAACTCCGTCTCAATAAACAAACAAACAAACAAACAAACAACAATAAAAAACAGTACAAATAAAAAACGATACAGTGGAACAGCTATTTACATGGAGATGATTTAAGTAGGCACAGTGGTACACCTCTATAATCCCAGCTACTTGGGAGGCAGAGGCAGGATAATCACTTAAGCCCAGGAGCTCAAGACCAGCCTGGGCAACATAGTGAGACACTCCATCTCTAAAAAAAAAGCACAGAAAAAGAAAGAAAGTAATGGTCAGGCGCGGTGGCTCACGCTTGTAATCCCAGCACTTTGGGAGGCCGAGGCAGGAGGATCACCAGGTCAGGAGATCGAGACCACGGTGAAACCCCGTCTCTACTAAAAATACAAAAAAATTAGCCGGGCGTGGTGGTGGGCGCCTGTAGTCCCAGCTACTCAGAGAGGCTGAGGCAGGAGAATGGCGTGAACCCGGGAGGCGGAGCTTGCAGTGAGCCGAGATTGCGCCACTGCAGTCCAGCCTGGGCGACAGAACGAGACTCCGTCTCAAAAAAAAAAAAACAAAAAAGAAAGAAAAAGAAAGAAAGTATTATGTGACACTGTGTGTAGTTTATATGCAAATAATACACCATTTTATATAAAGAATTTAAGCATTACAACTTTTCGCATAGGCAGAGATCCTGGAAACCATCCCCCATGGATACCAAGGGTCAACTGTATGGTACAATTTTTGTTACTTATAGTCCTCACAGACGTGGTATGTTTAAAAACATATCCCTATAGCATATAAGGATTTCCACGTGTAAACAAAAGTGAATCATCTGCTATTATTTTGTAATCTGCTTTTTAAAAAAACTTTTAAATAAACTATGGACACTTACCATGTCATTAATTATTCTAAACCTTTTTCTTTTTTTTTTTTTTTTTTTGAGATGGAGTGTTGCTCTGTCGCCCAGGCTGGAGTGCAGTGGCACGATCTTGGATCACTGCAAGCTCCGCCTCCCAGGTTCACGCCATTCTCCTGCCTCAGCCTCCCGAGTACCTGGGACTACAGGTGCCCGCCACCACACCTGGCTAATTTTTTGTATTTTTAGTAGAGACGGGGTTTCACCGTGTTAGCCAGGATGGTCTCTATCTCCTGACCTCATGATCCGCCCGCCTCAGCCTCCCAAAGTGCTAGGATTACAGGTGTAAGCCACCACGCCCGGCCATTCTAAACCATTTTTAATCACTTTTTACTAGGGCTAGTACTGAATCCTACATTGTTGGGAGGAAGTTAGATTTTGATATCTTAAGTGAAAATCCTAGATTGTCAAAATTACTTTGAATGTCTCTTATGTCCAATAGACATACAGTTGTGGTGTGGAGTACAGACTCTCAAATCTAACACAATCCATTTTTTTCTCCAGTGTGGGAGTAGATCACTGTTTCTTTGGTTCGTTATCAAAAAAAGTAGTTGGCTTGCATTTGTGGGTATTTGATGCAAAAAAATACATATTTTTACCATTAGCATCATGACTGTTTACCAAGCATGTAGAGTTAAATATTCATGTTACAACATCGCCATGTTTTATCCTGTAGGCCTTCCCTTTTGCTGGACGTTCCTCAGCCTCATTTTGACCTCCTCATTGAGAACTAAACAGATGTTCTGAAGGTCCCAAATAGTCACACCACAGACTGAATTGTATAGAAATTCAGTTCTTGGAAAATGTCAGAGTTTGAAGGAACATTTAAGATCATCTCACTTCCCCTCCTCTCCCATTTTTGAGATGGAAACTGAAGTTTAAAGGGAGGAAGGGACCCCCAACAGGTTGACAGTGGCTGAGCCTGGCCGACCTCAGCTCACGTAACATGGACACCTGCTAATTGAGTTCCCGGTAGGGCTGGCAGGAATCTTGGGTATGATATAATATGCCCCCTGCCTCCACAGCGGCTTGACACACAGTTTATCAGAGACCAGACTTCCACTTCTGGATGCGGGTACACACACACTACCATCTTGTGAGTGCTCACAGGCTGTGAATGCTCACGACTTGTCTGATCCTTACAACAGCTATGGCAGGTTGTCCAAGGTACAGATTATCATCCCCATTTCACAAATAGAAACACTCAGGCTCAGAAAGGGAGAGGAACTTGCCCAGGGTCACAAAGCTGGCCCTTGGGGTCTCCTGTGAGTCATTTATCTGACATCAACTCCACGGCGTATTTTTATTCATAGTATTCCTCCTCTGACCCACTATGTCACACTGTGTTTCATAAGTCAGTGGGGAAGTAGAACCATTTCTCCAGTTGGGACAGACCCTCCTGGGGAGTGAAGGCAGAACTAGAACATAGGACTCGTAGCTCCAGGCCAGTGGTTCCGGGACCTTTACTCATCAATATAGAGCCTTGTTTCACTTAGAAAAAGGTCCCCACTCTGTGGAGGCCCACCCTCTAGGATTGTTTCTTGGTGGGCAGAGCAAGCGCTGGAGTTCCACCAGGACTCTTCCCCAACAGGAACTAGGCCGATACTATTGTGCAGGACACAACTTCCTCAGCCAGTTACAGCAGACTCGTCTGAACTTACTCAACCGAGTTCTCTTCTGACGATGACATTTCTCTACCACGCTGGCCAGTCACATTGCTGTGGTAGCCATTACCTATCCTCAACTCATTGTCCGTGTCTGAAAGATGCAGAATTTCCTCCAACTAGCCAGCCACCCCTTCTACTCTGAAAGGACAGTGAGAGAAGGCAGCAGGCAAACCTGGGCTATTAACTACCCAAAGCCAGCACCTCCTGGCAGAAACCTTAGTGTTTCTGGTTGTAGACACTCAACTTGGCGGAGGTTGAGAAAGAATGTTGTTTCAGAACAGCTTCTCGCAGAGGTCAACCCCAACTTCAGGGTCAGGCTTATTCACATCTCCCACCTCTGCTCAGGGGGCATTCCTGCCCTGCCTGGCATGCTCTCCTCTCTTCTCCCTGGTGACCTCCTCTTCCTACAGAATATCTCTGATATATCTTCCTACAGACTATCTCCTACAGAATATCACTGATGCCATTTACCACTTAGAACATCGACCTGTAATCAGTTACACGCCTGTCTCCTTCTCTGGACAGTGAGTCGTTCAAGGGCTGAAAGGTGTCACACAGATATCTGTGACTCTGGAGCCTGTATAAATGACCTCATTTTTCCAGACTCTCTCCAGTCCTTTTTGTAGTCACCTTTTCCTTTAATGAGAATAAATAGCTCCAGTTGCCATCTCTCATACCTTGGGAAGTCAATTGCCCTCCCTGTGAACTCTGGAAAGAGCAGTAAGAGAGTTTGTCTGGCAATGGCCTGGGGAACTCACTATGTGCTGCCTGGACAATAAACTTTCAGGGACCAAGAGCCCTCTCCTCCCAGCTAGAGGGGCTGCACTTGGGCTGAGCTTCCCGCTAGACTGGATCTTCCATCCCCCGCGGCGGCAGGGACTGCAACTTTTTATGGTGCTCAAGATATCCAAGCATGGAGCAGCCGGTTTCCCACACAACAGCTATAAACAACTGACACCCAAATGCACTGAGGAGACTGGCAATTAACCCCTCCACTGAGAAGGCTGCTTTCTCATAGCAGAAGCTGTGCCCCTCCCCTGGGAAGTCACTCTTTGCCTCTCGGAGGTGATGGAAGGGTGAGTTTCCTGTGTCCTCTCCTCTTGCCAACCTGGCCTTGGAAGTTTCCTTTTAGCAAGAAAACCAACACCATGCCAACACTGGAATCCATTTCCAACACTGATGCCTGGCTAGTGGTGATGCCCAGTGATGATGACCCAGTGTGTGCAACAAAGGCTTCCTCAGACAGGCCATCCTCCTGTGCCCACCTCCAGCGTGTGACCCTCTAGATTCCAGTCCTCCTCACTCAGTGTCTGCCTCCTGCCTCTGCTGCCTTCTCCCTGAAATGCCTCCCCCATCCATGGCTTCGATTCTCACCCTCCTTTTCCCAAACCCAATTGCTTTCATAGTAGGAGTCTTCCTAAAGGCTGAGTCATAAATATGACCCACAAAAGATCAGGGAAACCACTGGATAAGTAACACAAGATCATTCTGAGCTCTTGGTCATCATACCACTGGACAACTACAATGTCCATCCTTCTCCCCAAGCCCAGCCTCCCACTAGCCTGTGGAACTTTCCTAGTAAGAACTGTTCCCATATTCTCTTCCTCTTCTCTTTCCAGATTGTGGCCTCTCCCTCCCTCTTCCCACCAGAAAAAAAATCTGGGATTATGATTATGTTATCAGGAAAGTTGTCTTTATCTATGACTAGCCTATGTTCATGCCCTGAGAAGAGAAGGGAGAAACGTTTGCTTTTCTTAATCCAAAAGACCGGCATGGCATTTTTCTACACCAAAGAGCCATCCACCCATTTTCCTTCCCATCAGAAAAAAATCTGAAATTATGATTATGTTATCAGGAAAGTTGTCTTCATCTAGAACTAGCCTATGTTCATACCCTGAGAAGGGTAGGGAGCAAAGTTTGCTTTTCTTAATCCAAATGGCTCACATGGCATTTTTCTACATCAAAGAGCCATCCACCCGTTTTCCATCTTTAGACCCACCAAAACAACATTTCTGAGGCTTTGAAATTCTAGTAGTTCCTTAGTGTGCACTTCAGCAGATTCACTCCCTGCCCTTCCCAACTCTACTAATGATAACAGAGGGTCCCGTATCCAATGGAGCTTCCCCGGGGCACGTGCTCTGTGACTTCTTCCTTTCACTCCAGCGCAGTGTGAATGAGGGGGTGAGTGAGTGGATGCTCTGTTTCTGTATGTATGTCAGGGGAATGGGTATACATGTGTTGGAGTTGAAGGTCACATGTATGTGTGATTGCATGTGGATGTACTCCCTCGTGCTGTTCCGGGAGGGATGTGTGTGTGTCGCGCACATGTGTGCTTACATGCGCTGGGGCTGGAGGTCGGGTAGCGTGCAGAAGAGGAAGAAATTTGTATAGGATTTGAGATTTCTCAGGCTGCCTCTTGCCAAGTGGCTTCCTCTGAAGCTCAGAATCAGCCCATATGGGCTGGGGTGGAAAATAACCACTGTAAGCAGGCAGTCCCTGACTCATTCTGAAAGCGTGTGGGCCCACCACTTACTACAATGTGTCTCACAATTGAATCTGCTCACCCTGCCTTCAGGCTGTGCATCTGAGGCCCCGTATTCCTTTCCAAAACTTGGGAGAAACCATGGAGACCCTTTATCACATCCATCTACTTTCTCCCTCCTGCCTGGCCTTCTTCTGTGGAACAAAGCTCACACTGCCATTTCTTCAGACTCTGTATCCAAAGATTTCCCCATTACAGCCTCTGTACTCTCCCCAAGATGTCCTGGAGAGTGCCTTCAAGGTTCCATTAGTGTCCTTGTGGCCATATTTGCTCTGTCTTCCCTTTCTGTCTCTCCTACTTGCAACCGCTGTGGACCGCAGAGCCAAGTAGAAGCGACATCATCTCTGGGAAAGGGGACCACTGAGACCATCTCCAACAGAGAAACCATTACAGCGTTTGCTTCTTAGTTCCATAGAATATGCACCCCAGACACCTCATCCATCCAAGGTTATTTCTCTGTTTCTAATCCTTTCCCCTAACCCTGAGGTGAGAGTATGGCTAGGTCGGGCTCACAGGCGAGACTCATGAATATTTGTTGAGTACATTAGTCAGCAAAACGGGCAGTCATTTTATATTCAGACCCAGCCATCTTGATGCATCATGAAGTGGCTTAAAAACGGCTGCCTCAAAAGGTCTCACTTTACTCCCAGGATGGTGCTACCTACTGTGCTTGGAGCTGTAGCCCACGTGCAGGTTATTGTCCTGAGCTATGCTGCCCTGCAGTACCACAGTGTGTACCTCCTGCTAATGACAAGACAAGCAGTGCTGATATTCAGCTGGAATGCATCGACACACCTGTACTGGTTATTTATAGCCTGCAAGCAGACCCATAGGTTATCTGCTGACTGGCTGGTGTCTTTCCACTGCCAATGGTTTATATGCTCCCCTGGTGGGGGAGTTCCTCCCACCCACCTCCATACACACCCCCTACACACATACACACTCACTCATGCATTTAGAACCTTGCTGCTATAAGACACCCTGGAGGCCCCCTTGCCAGGCCAGCCATTCCTCTGGACAAACTGAATGTTCTATTTCTGCCTATAGCCACCTCTTCTTAGCACTCAATAGACGATGAGCAGAGTCAAAGGAAAACTTCACATAGCCTCCTATCTCCCTAAATCCCCTCTCCTAGTGCCTCTGTTCTTCCACTACACTGTCCCTCCCTTCTGTATCTGCCCTTGATTTCTGCATTAAGTCCATTTGCTGCCAGGTTCTAGGGACCTTATGGTCTTGGGCAATCCAAAGTAGAGCTCCACATGGCCGATGAAGCAAAGGCTGGGCCATGGAAAATAGATGTTACTGCTTACCGGTTGAGTTAGCCTCATTGAAAAACTCTCAAATGGGGCCAGGCACTGTGGCTCATGCTTATAATCCCAGCACTTTAAGAGGCCAAGGTAGGCAGATCACCCATGGCTGGGAGTTCAAGACCAGCCTGGCCAACACGGTGAGACCCTATCTCTACTAGAAATACAAAAAATTAGCCGGGTGTAATGGCGGGCACCTGTAATCCCAGCTACTCGGGAGGCTGAGGCAGGAGAATTGCTTGAACCTGGGAGGCGGAGGTTGCAGTGAGCTGAGATCACACAATGGCACTCCAGCCCGGCCAACAGAGCATGACTCTGTCCAAAAAAAAAGAAAAGAAAAGAAAAGAAAGAGGGAAGGGAAGGGAAGGGAGGAGAGGGGAGGGGAAGGTAGGGGAGGGGAGGGAAGGGGAGGGAAGGGGAGGGGAGGGGAGGGAAGGGGAGGGGAGGGGAGGGAAGGGGAGGGGAGGGAAGGGGAGGGGAGGGAAGGGGAGGGGAGGGGAGGGGATGGGAGGGAAGAGGAGGGGAGAGGAGGTTAGGTTTCAAATGGGAAGCTCATTACCAGAGGGAACTTCTGATTATCAATGCAGTGGATTGTGAATTTCACAGTCACAGAAACAGACAAACAAAAGTCCAACTTAAAGTCTACTTTGGGTCCTCATCTTGCCAGATAACAGCAAACATAATTTAGTCATTTCTTGACAAATGGAGTCACTGCATGTACATGTGTAGTCTTTTTGGGATAGACAGTCAAGAGACTTCTGTCTCACTGAGTGACATCTGAATTCTGGGGTATCAGGCATTGATGAAGAATGGGTGTCTGCTCCCTGTTCCATCTGTTTGCCAATGTTGTGACCTGATGTTAATGTTCTCTTCCAGGATTTGGTCTTTGCCTGTTGGGTGGCCAGGAAATAACAGCTTTGCAGAGGCTGCTTAAGGTGGTGAGAGAAAGACCTATAGCCCCTTCCCTGACTCCAAACTACCGTTTTTTGGCTATTACAAGATAATTCATAAGTGACTTATTTGTATGCTGCATACTATTTTTTGTTGCTATACATTTTAATTTCCAATGTTATTTTGGGTGACTTAAAGGAAGTGGCTGGGAAAGAAAGCTTTGGCTTGACATACAGAAACTGCTACTTAACCTATACAGAATAGAATATGGGCTTTGGAGAGGACAGATCAGGTTTGTCAGAGTGTGAATTCTCTGACTCATGAAAGTTAAAATGTAATCAATAAACATTCCTAACGGGGATAAGTGAATCAGTGTTAGAGCCACATTTTATTGAAGGTCGTTAATTTTTTCTTAAAAAATGTTCATTGCTTTTTTATTTTAAAAAGTCACACATTTAAAATGTAAAAAAAAATTATAACTAAAAAATTGAAAGTCACCAGTAAACCCAACAGAAATTCCAAAAATAACCATTGTAAATATTTTGATGTATATCCTTCTGGCCTTTTGTCTCTATGTGTGGATGTGTGTAAATTTAAAGATAACACTATTTATATATACTTTCATTCCTTTTTTGGGGAGGTTATTATATTTTCTGTATATCATGAGCTGTTTCAGTTTTTCACTAAAGTATCTGTGAAGCCATTGATGATGAAATTGAAAGAGAAACTTAAAAAAGAAAATCTGGCTGGGCACTATGGCTCACGCCTGTAATCCAGCACTTTGGGAGGCCAAGGCAGGTGGATCACCTGAGATAGGGAGTTTGTGATTAGCCTGATTAACATGGTGAAACCCATCTCTACTAAAAATACAAAATTAGCTGGGCGTGGTGGTGCATGCCTGTAATCCCAGCTACTCAGGAGGGTGAGGCAGGAGAATCTCTTGCACCTGGGAGGCAGAGGTTGTGGCGAGCCAAGATGGCACCATTGCACTCCAGCCTGGGCAACAAGAGCAAAAGTCCGTTTCAAAAAAAAAAGAAAGAAAGAAAAAGAAAAAAGAAAATCTGTCTTTTTTTGAGCACATATCATGTGCCAGTCATTGTCTGAATGTCTAATATATGTGATCTCACCTCTCTTCACAAGAGCCTTAAGGGTTAGGTACTATCCTCTCCCCCATTTTATAGAACAGGAAAGTAAGATTTAGATGAGTAATGTGTACAAGGTAACAGACAGAAAGTTGTGGAAATAAGAATTGAATTGATACATAAGATTCCCAAAATCAAGATCTTAATCACCACACCATTAATTAATTAATTATTTAATTAATCTGTTCATTCATTCTACAAATGGTTGAGTACTTGTTATTACCAGGCATTATACTAGAATACATCCATGATCAGAACAGGCAAAAAGCAATGGACCCATACAGTTATATTCTACTGGGGGTTAGGTGGGCTGAAAATAGACAATGAATACGAAAAAGCAGAAATGTTACAATACAGCAAATGTCTGTCAGTTCTACGAAGAGTAACAAAACAGGGAGGTGTGATGGGACAGCCATGCAATTTGAAATAGAATGCATAAGGCAGACCTCATTGAGAAGGTAATATTTGAGCTAAGTCTTGAAGGAAGTGAAGGAGCGAGGCAGGTTGATGTCTGGGGGAAGAACACACAGGCAGAGGGAACAGCATGTGCAAAGTCCCTGAGGCAAGAGGGTGCTTGGACTGTGTGAGGAACAGAAGGAGGCGAGAATAGCTGAGACAGAGTGAGCAGAAGAAAACATGGAGGAGAGGAGATTTGAGATTTGGGTCCAGTCACATTGTAAACCTATGGAAATACTTAGGCTTTTTCTTTAGGAGTAATGAGAAGGTATTAGCAGATTAAATAGAGTGGCGTCATCCAGCTTGGATTTTAACAGGATGCTTCTGGTATTTGTGTAGAGAAAAAGCTGTACAGGGAGCAAGGATGGAGAGTCAGGAAGCTAATGCAAGCATCCAAGCAAAAGATGAGGGTTTGGACCAGGGCAATGACAGGGAACGTGAGCTGTGGTCACATTCCAGGTCTATTTTGCAGATGGCAAAGGAGGCACATGAGCATGGGAGTGCTGAGGGTTACGCTAGACATTTAAGGCTTTGAAGTTGGATGAGATTGCCAAGGGCATGTGTCCTAGACAAGAGTAGAGGCCTGAAGACTGAGCCCTGGGCATCGTAACACAGAGGTTGGAAAGATAAAGGGAAACCAGCAAATAATGGAAACAATGTAGGTGGTGAGACAAAATATCAGTCTCTTTTGAGAGCCAATCTGGGGCAAGTTCATTGCCCTGCATTATTTCATCAAATCCCTGTTCCAATCTTGTGGGGGAAAGTATTCTACCCATTTTATAGATAAGAGAAATAGAGGCTCAGAGGGAAGAAAGAAATTATTCAAGGTATCAAATAGGCAAGAAACAGAACTAGGATTGAAGCCTTTTTTTGGATGTAAAGGGCATGTTTCTTGGCCTGGCTGGGTCCTTGCCCTGTGCATTACACAAGGTAATATGGAAGCTCATGTTTCTCTTACCACAATAATCTCCAAGAAGCAACCCTCAACCACAGCAGAAAGGGAGTTGATTGGTGCATATTTCAGCTTCCTCCACCTTGAGTGAGGCAACTCTGAGGTGTGCCATCCACCTTCTCCCAGAACACCCCAGTGGAATTGTGACTCGGTTGCCCATGGTCACTGCTGTGAGTTGACAATGTTCCCTGACTGGTTTCCTTTCAGTCCCTGCCTCACCTGCCCATTCCGTTAGTGGCATTGCTCAGATCACCTGCCTTACAAATCCCTTGCACTCATATTCTTATTGCAGAGGCTGCTTCTGGAGAAACCCAACAGTAGACTCTTGTGTAAAGAACAAAGACACACAGCTTGAGCCTGGGGACGGACACCTCCCAGCAGCCCTGGCTGCCACTCACTGCTGTGCTGCAGCCTGAGGTGTGTGGGGATGGGTGCCGTACACACTGTGTCTGCATGTACGACACACGTGCATCCAGGTGCACATCTTTTGGTGGATGTGGGCAGGTGTCCATGTCTGTGTGCCAGCTCAGATGTTAACAGCAGGGAAGGAAAACTGAACCAGCTCCTTATGTAAATATTGGACAACTAGAACACTTTTCTGTTTCTTTGAGTCATTTCAGAGTTTCTGAAACTTTGCCACCGCTCCCCTTGGATGGAGGGTGGGAGTGGAGGTGGGGGAAAAGGAGGTTATTTTTGGCCGGGGGATTTCAGAGTCCCTCTGTTATGTGTGTTTCTCCTCTCTCTCCTGCCCACTCAAGCCCTCAGAGGGGAAGATCTGCTGAAGAGAGGGAGAGGTCCTTGCAGTCCCTTGGCAAAGCAGGTGCTACCTCTGTGGCTCTGGATAGCAGAGAATTCACTGAAGGACATGAGATGCCGAGTGGCTCCCCCATGCCAACCTACCCCAATTCTCCCAACTCAAAAGAGGTGGGCAGACACCAGATTCAAAACAGTTCTAGATTTAAAGACAGAAGCTGTAGGTTTGCAATCTCAGTTTGTGTCCCTGACCACGTCATTCAGATGCTCTGAGTGCAGGGCTCTTACCTGTGGAAAGAGGATGAGGAAGCCTGCCCATGGTCCCTTAGGGTGGCTGTGAGTCTCCTGTGAGCCTAGCAGCCTGAGGAGGGCATCTGAAAGAACACTTCAGAACCAGATAGATACAGGTTAAAATCTTATCTCTGACATTTCCTTAACCCAGCCTTGAGAAGTAAATTAACCTCTCTGAGCCTCTGTATTCCCATCAGTAAAATGGTGATTAAAAATATTTTAATTTTATTTAATTAAATAATGTAACATATAAATTACCCATTAATTCACTGGCATGTAGAATGTGCTTATAAATGTCTATTTCCTCCTTTCTATCTACGCTGATACTTCCCAGGACAGTGAAGGAAAATAGAGACAAGTATAGGTAGAAAGATGGGAGGGAAATAGATTTGAGGCATAGAGCATTTTTCTTTGGTTAACCAATGTGGAGGGTTACTAGAGAGCTAATTTAATCCAATATGCAAACTTTACTGCCACAGACAATAAGGACAGGTAGAGAATGAAGAGCTGTAATATTCAAAGATTCATACTACAAATTGACAGGAAAAACACAAACCACCCAATAAAAAATAGGAAAAAGTATAAAATAAAGCAATCCAAATGAGCAATAAACATAGTAAAAGATACTTAAATTCACTAGAAGTCAGGGAAATAAAATTTAATATAAATTTCATGTAATTAATGAGACATTATTTTACATTCATCCAACTGGCATATCTAAAAAGCAGTAACACTTATTGTTGGTAAGTGTTCCATGAAAAGAATGTTTGCATATATTGCTGGTGGAAATGCAAATTGTCACAGCATTTGTATAAATCACTAGGGCAACATCTATTAAAATTATAAAACATATTAATATGGTTTGGCTCTGTGTTCCCACCCAAATCTCATTTTAAATTTTAGTCCCCATGTTTCAGGGGAGGAACCTGGTGGATGGTGATTGGATCATGGGGGCCGATTTCCCCCACATTGTTCTCGTGACAGTGAGTTCTCACGAGATCTGCTGATTTATAAGTGTGTGGCCCTTCTTCCCCCTTCGCTGTCTCACTCTTCCTCCTGCTCTGCCATGTAATGAAGGTGCCTTGCTTCCCTTTGCCTTTCACCAAGATTGTAAGTTTCCTGAGGCCTCCCAGTCATGCTTCCTATTAAGCCTGAAGAACTGTGAGTCAATGAAACCTGCTTTCGTCATAAATTATTCAGTCTCAGGTAGTTCTTTGCCGCAGTGTGAGAATGAACTAACACACATATATTCTTTTATCCAGCAATTCTACTTTTGTGACTCAATTCCATAGAAATTAAACATCAGCACATCAAGATACACACACACAGAGTTAGGTGAAGGTTTAAATAAATAATGCTACATTATGCCATGGTGCATTATGTGATTATTTAAGAGACTGTATTTGGATTATATTAGTTAGATTTCCATGACATATTATTAAGCACTAAAAGTAGATACAAAGAATTGTTTTTATATCATATGATGTCATTTTTGGCAAAGCAAACAATAAAAAAAACTCTGTACATGGATGCACACATTTGTGCAAAGAAGAGTGAAAAGTCAGAGGACTTGACTGTCGGGTTGGTAACAAATTACTCAGAGTGGGTTCAAGGGTTGGGGTGGGGGAGGGGTCTCATCATATGACAGGAAGAAGGTAAAGAGAGTAAAAAAGGAAAGGAAGACAAAAAACAGGACCATGAGACCAAAAGCATGTACAATATAATCCCATGTATGTGTGTCGACAAGCATTAAAAAGTTCAGAGAAAATAAAAGATAACATTAGATATATAACCTACTGACTCAATAAATGAACATTATACATTGTTGAGTAAAATAAAGTTGTAATGACAGTGAAAATGCTAATGAGTAGGACTTAAACTTCCAACGCCTTATGGAAAGGACAGCCCCACAAAGAAATGAGTAAGACACAGGCCTGGGGCAGCCAGTACTCAGAGGAGCTGCAGGCGGGGCAGACCACTGCAAGGGTGAAATTAAAAACACAAAAAACTCCCACATGCACATGTATCCCAGAACTTAAAGTCAAATGAAGAGAAGAAGAAGAAGGAAGAAGAAGAAGAGAAGAAGAAGAAGGAAGAAGAAGAAGAGAAGAAGAAAAAGGAAGAAGAAGAAAAAAGAAGAAGAAGAAGAAGAAGAAGAAGAAGAAGAAGAAGAAGAAGAAAGAAGAAGAAGAAAAAAGAAGAAGAAGAAGAAGAAGAAGAAGAAGAAGAAGAAGAAGAAGAAGAAGAAGAAGAAGAAGAAGCCTTTCCTGTGATAGAATGGCCAATAGAAGTTGTGAGGAAGTAGAGAGAAGCAGAAGGAGTGAGGAAAAATAAGGGAAAGTTTGGGGGTACTGATTTTCTTATTCTACACAGTGGAAAATACATAGGTCCCATGTAAATGCGATGGCTTAAAAATAGTAGCTTGAAGTGGATAATATGTAAAGCTCTAATCATAATAAACATAATTAAAAATTAAAATATTTTAAATTCTAAATGTTGTAAATATTTAATTTTAAACATTATGATGTAAATATTATATTTTAAATTAAATATAACCAATAAAATAGTAGGGATGGGAGAAAAAGGGGAGTGAGATCTCTGGCCCAACCATGGCTAGCAAGAAGTCTACTGAGATGACAGTGATGACAAGACTGCATGGTCTCTGCCCTGTGGAACCCATGGTACACTGTGGAAGACTGGAAATAAACAGGGAAGTGAATGATTATACATTGTGGTCAGAAGTAAGCTGTAATAGGCAACAGTGGGGCTTGGGAGTGGTCCTCAGTAGACCAGGTGGTCAGGGAGGCTCTTGGAGGAGACAGCATTTCCACAGAGATATGAAGAATGGAAAAGTGTTGGCCAGGAAAGGCACTCTGGGCAGAAGGAATCTCAGAATGCAGGTCTGGAGCAGGAGGGAGCTTGACCTGCCTGAGGACTTGACTCATGAGATTCGGGCAGCTAGAGCAAAGTGAGGAAACAGGGTGATGGTTGGCCAGAAGGGAAGAAAGGCAGGCAGGTATCAGGCCATCATCAGCAGTGGGGACTTTATTCTCAGGGCAATGTGAAGCCTTTGATGTGTTTTAAATGTGGGAGTTACAAGACTACAGTTATGTTTTTGAAAGATCACTATGGTGGGGCAGGAGAAGACCTCGGAGGCTGCTGGGTGCAATATAGGTTGAAAGTGGGAAAGTGTAGAAAACAGATGGATGGGATAGCAGGTGCTGGCATTTTGCAGGGAGTAGAGAGAAAGCTTGGACCAGAGTGGTGACAGCAATGGGAAGGAGAGGAATTGCAAGACTCAAGATCCAAGGAGGATCTTGTAGTCAAGAGGATTTGTTAAGAGATTAGATAAGGAAATGAAGAAACATCTCCATTGTTCTGGCATTAGCAACCAAGCAGATGGTGTTATCATTGACGAACACAAAAAGACTGTGGAGGAACATTTTGGAGATCCCACCAAGAGCATTTTGCACATGCTGTCCCTGGGGTGTCCATGACACATCCTTTGGGCATATGAGTCTAGGGTTCAAAGGAGAGGCCTGGGTGGGAAGTACGCATTTGGGAGTTGCTGGCATGCCATGGTATTTAAAACCACTGGAATGTATGAGGTCACCAGAGCAGAGAAGAGACCCTTAAAAAGTTCAAAACTCAACGCAGTTATTTCCAAAAAAAATACTCAGATCCTTGAGGATTTTGGAAAATAAATGACTTGGAAGAATTTTTCCCCTGGCACTTGGTTCCCCTCATCGTCTTTGGCTGCAGGAGTGATGCTCCTGGCCCAGGCCTTGGTCTGCTCACAGGAAGACGCTACGCCAGTTTGAAAACCACATCTCCTCCAAGGGTCCCGTGCCAGGCCCCATGACCCACCTCCTCCCTCTCCCCTCCCTTTCATTCCAACTCTACTATGAGGCTGCATAGAAATTGTGTTTTCTGTTATCTCGCAGGATGAGGGCCTATACAGAGTAGGAATATGGGCTTCGGAGAGGACAGATAAGGTTTGTCAGTGTGTGAATTCTCTGACTATGAATTTTACAAGATTCTGTCTTCTACCACAGAGGATGAAAGCTGGTGTGAGCCCCTTGCTCAGATAAAGCATGGCTGCAGAAACTAGCTCCCTTCAGCCTTGCCTCTCACACCCCTTGAGCTATTTTCCAGAACAGATGCCACCCCATGTCACCAAGCATCTGCTTGATATATTCCTTCTCAGGTTGTCTCGTGTGCTTCTTCTCACTTACTATGTCCAAAACAAGATTTTTGATTTTTTTTCTCCAAAGCTGACTCTTATTCAACTTTCCTAATTTCTGTTAATAAAATCATCATTCATCAAATTTGTTAAATCAGAAGGAAAAGATGGATAATCAGCAGAGATCCCTTCCCCGTCTCCGTGGCCCATGACCATGAGTCTCCAAGTTCTATTGTCTCTGTTCATGGTTGTTCTCTCCTCATCTTCTGTCACTACCTTAGCCCAAGCTTCCACCAATCCTTGCTTGTCTCTCTTTGCCTGGAGTCTCACCATCTGATTCCCCCTACCTCCTCAAAATCTACCTTCCATATCTGATCTTTCCAAATCACAAATCTGATTCTCAGTCTCTACCATAAAACCCAAACAGCTTTCTCCCATTCCCTCAGAAGAAATTCCAAGTTCCTTAGCTATCTAAGGGCCTCAGTGGCATGGCTACTACCTGGCTCCCCAGTCTAATCTTCCCCAATTTCCTCCTACACTTTCTCTTTCATCTTAGTGAAGTTCAAGTAGCTCCTCTAATTCTCTGCCCACACACTGTTTCTATTGCCCAGATGCCTTCTTTGTCCAGCTACACCTTCTCATCCCTCCCTGTTTACCTCCCCTTCTCGCCACCCCATCTCTGATTGCTATGCTGTCTCCTCTGTGATCCCATTATTATGCTATCCTGACCCTTTTCACCCTGTGATCTGTTCTGTAATGAAATGAGCTGCACCACCCCCAACGTGTCTGCATGTTTTTTGAAGGTAGGGTCTGGATCTCATTGGACTTTGCTTCCTATGCTTTTCATAGGGCCTGACCCCGAACACTTCAGGCAAGACACCTGAAGGAAATACGAAGCACGTCCAGAGGAGACTTGAAGAGGCATCCATGGAGGGACAGTTGATTGAGTTGTAAAGAAGGGATGAGGAAGCACCAGGGACCCAGCAATAGCACACGGCATCACTCCACCCCTGTGAAGGGGGCTAGAAGAGGGCATGGTCTTACTGGAATGGGGCAGGAGCTGGACTGTGGAGGGTGGGCCACTCTGCATGGCAGGAGCTATAGGACCCATGGTGATCGCCCAGCACATGGGGATCATTCCTATTGGCTTAGTTGCCTGTCTTCCTCAGGGGACTGTGGGATCCTTAATAAACCAGGTCTTGCTCATCTCTAGACCCCCAGAATTAAGCACCAGGTCTTCCACTGAGTAAGTCTTAGTTAAATAATTAATTGAGATCTCTTGATTTCCTAAGACCACTCACTCCTTGATGGTGATCTCTTTACCTACCATGGGCTTCCCCCAAAAGAGACATCAAGGGCTGAGCTGATCACCCCTGTCCCCAAATGGCCACCCTCATGCAACATTCAGTTTCCACTGGAAGTGCCCCTCTCCAAGTGGGGTGCAAGGCTCTGGATCCTGCCTCTCAAATCAAAAGAGCAGCATCACTGAGTGCACACATAGATAAATACAATGAGTTACGGCCGAAACTTAGGGCTCCAGTAGAGAACTCAGAGAATTCAGGTGTCTGAGATGACTGGGACAGCCAGAGAAAAACCCTTCTGGATTTCCATTCCGTCTTTCTGCCTTCTCGGGGTTAATATGGAAATAGGGAACCAGGCTCAGCCCCTAAAATCCTTCAGCTCAATGTCTCAAGAGGAAGGGTTAAACCATGTTCTCTTTATTTTCTCCACACACAAGGTAGTCTTCTTGTGAAAGTGAGTGGATTATGTCATCCTCATGTGTAGAACTCTTGAGCGGGTCCCCATTCTACCTAGAACTAAACCTAAGCTCTCTCTGTGGTCAGCAAGGCCCTTGAGCATCTGGATCCTGCCTAATTCCCCTTCCTCACCTTACTCCACATCCCCTCCATTCACTGTCCTTCTCCACAGCTACCTTTCTTTTGTCTCCAAATATCCCACACTCACATCTCAGGACTTAGTGTCCTCTGTTCTCTTTGCATGAAGTGCGCTTCCCCCAGGCTATCTCATTCTGCCTCTTTCTTGTTACTCAGATACCAACTCCAGGGCACCCGCTTTGCCTGGTCTTCCCTGAACCCAGCTAAGGAATGTGCTGCCTCCTAGTCATGCTCTACTACGTTCCCTTATTTTTTTTTGCCATCACAGCACTTAATAAGACCTGACATTGTTTTATTGATTTTGGTAGATATTTATGATCTGAATTTCCTTTGTCAGAGCAGCTCAGTTTGTCTTTGACACTATCATATCTTCAGTGTGAGATGTGCCTGGCACAGAGTAGGCACTTAATAAATCATTGTTGAGTGGTTATTAACTGTAATGATGAGAACTAATGTTTAATAACTACTCACTGTATACTGGGAGAGATGGTACTTTGGGGGGAATTTGAACTTCAGATTCTTGTTTTGCCCATATTTGCTGTGTGTTTTGCCCAACCTACTGAACCTCTTTGAGTGAATTGGGAATAACAGCAGCCTTTTCTTCAAGGAAGTGGGGATGGAAAGGGCATTGGAGTTGAGAAAGTCAACCGGATTTTTCACACTGACAGTTCTCTCAATCTTGCCAAGCTCTTTTGAAATGTGTGTTTTCATCCCATTTTACAGATGAAAATACTGATGTTCAGAGCAACCGAATGAACCCCTGGAAGTCACACATACTGAAAGTGGCAAAGCGGTATCTGCCCCTGCTCTGTCCAATGCTAACAGGACTGCTGAGGCCTCCCCTTCACCTCGCCTCAAGTTGACATTAGGCCTGTGGAAATAGACCTCTAAGCCAGCCTTCCTTGCTAGTTTGGTCTTAGCCTCTCTTGGCCTCAGCTTTGCCATCTGTGAAATATGTGAGTCATCTAGATAGTGCCTGAAACCTACCAGCTCCAAGTCTATGGTCCGCGGATGGGCTGTGAGGACAATCAAGGCTGAGGTGGGTTTTCACTCAATTCCTGGAATATCTGGTCATCCTTCCAGGGTTCTTCATGGCAGGGAAACAAAATCAACAACTGAAGAACATGAGGTTCAAGAGATTTAAGTCTGAGTTCCAGTGTTGGCTTTGGGTGCCTCTAATCAACCGCAAATCTATCCCAAGCTCAAGGCAGGCTGGTCTTACTCAACATTTATGGGGTCTTGCAGGGCTTATGAGTGAGCTCATGTGGGAGAGCTGTGGGTACCACAGGACCAGCACAGATTGCTCCAGCACATTGTCCAGCCACGAGACAGAATTTCCCTCTTACAGATCCATTGAATAGCCCTGGCTTGTGGGTTTGCTATAAAGATGCAAAAGCCCTGAAGCATTATCTGCCAAACCTCAGCCCTGGCCATGGTTAGGCTGACAACAGGGGAGGCAGCAGGAGAGGGAGAGAAAAGTGTATCTCATTGTGGAACCAGGGCAGTGGTGGGCAGGGGCTGATGCAGGAGGGGTGCCACGGCCCACCTGCTCTTCACCCACGGTCCTTACACAGACCTGATCCTGCTAATTCTGACTCAGCTTTCAGACTCAGCCTGCGGACACTCAATTTTTAGTAATAAGCAGTCTCCTCATAATTTACTATATAGCAAAATAAATTTTTAAAAGATATTAATAGTTGGCACCAGAGTCTCTTCACTTCATTTATTCATTTTTACAACAAACATCTATTGAGCCCCTGAGATGTGCTTGTGCTCTTTTGGGCTGTGCAGATTTAACAGTAAAGATAACAGTGTTCCTGTCCTACTCAAGTTTGCATTCTGACGCAGAGAAAGACAATTATAAATCATAAAATATGTATAATATCAGTTAAGGATTGGTGCTTGGAATAAAATAAAGAAGTAGAGAGGGGGAACTTGGTCATTTTTGATATGATGGTCCAAGAAGCCTACTGAGGTAACATGTAGCAGAGATGTTTTTTAGGAAATGACTTTGATCAGCAACATGAGATTGGTATTGGAATATCGAGGACATAAGTAAGAGACAATAAATCAGAAGGTGTTAATAATAAAGATGGATTCATGGTCGAGGGGTGGGGAGAAAACAGAAAAAAGACAAAGAATCATGACAAAGAGCCAGACAACTACTATTCTAAATTGTTTGTCTTACTGTGAATAACTTTTCTTCCTTATACTTACAGCTTTATACTAAATTCTGCTACAAACAGAGGCTGTGTGTGCATGTGCATGCATGTGTATGTGGGCATGTTTGTGAAGAAAAAGGCTGTGTTCCAAATTTGAGTCCATACCAGGACAACTTGTAGAATATAGAGAAAAGTGAAGTGGTGGCAGGAGGAGGTGACAGCTACAGGTAGAACAAGAGTACTTCTGAACTCCTGGTTGTTCCTCCTATGGGAAATCACCCTTGGTCTCCCTGGTCCCTCATACGTCCTGCCCAGGGAGGAACGCCTGGGCATGCTCAGTGCAGCTCTTGCCCACTTCCTCTGGAGAGTGAGTTTTCACTGGGAATAGGCATCCTGCTTGGCTTCTCTAAGCCCAACTATTATCTGAGCAAGGCCTCCATGTGAATCCCATGGAAAATTCAAACCACCCCTCCCTTCAATTCAGAAAGAACTGAACCATCCACTCAGCTAAATATCAGTTATTATTATCATAGGTGTTATTATTAAATATAGACTGAGTCTTGTGTAAGCAAGCCAGCAGCACTGAGCACACAGAAAAGCCACAAATCTGAGACTTGGAAAATCCAGGCAGCTTCTTTACAGGAGGCGTTTCAGCTATTTCTTGCTGCAATAACAAACTACCCAAAAGTCAGTGTGTTAAAAAAATCATTTGCTTTTGCTGACAATGTTATGGTTCAGGAAGCTGGGAAAAGCTCAGCTAGGTGGTTCATCTGTGATCCATGTGGCATCAGCTGGGACAGCTGAGGTTGGAGCACCCACTTCCAAGATGGCTGCTTCATCTGGGCATCTCAGAGAGATGGTTGGAAAGCCTGGCCTGCATGCACCCCTGTCCTCCACATAGGCTTAGTACCTCTCCAGTAAGATTCCAAGAGACCAAGGTGGAAGCTACTTGTCTTTCTAAAGTCTCAAGTCAGAACTGAGTTATTTCTGCCTTATTCTATTGGTCAAAATAGTCATGGAGACGGTCCAGAGTCAATGGAAGTAGAATTAGACCCCATCTCTCATTGGAGAAGTATCAGTGAATTTACAGCCATCATTAATCTGACCACAGAGTGAGGTCCAAACTCAAGGATTTGCTAATATGCACCAAGCACTTCATAGGTGGCAGACACTGTTCTGAGCACTTTATATGTGGTAACTCCCTTGAGTTCTTCTGGAGCCCAATAATATGATAGGGTATACCTATGATATAGGTATAATTATTAGCCCCATTTTAAGTTTCTGAAAGTGAGGCTCAGAGGGGTTAAGTAACTTGCCAAATGCCATAGGCATAAAAGGTGGCAAAGTCAGGAGTAGAACCCAGGCTGCCTGATCAAGGGCCTGCACTGTGTAGTGCTACTCTTAGGATGGGCCAGGTGAAGAGGCTTGGAAAAGAAGGTAGATGCATTATCTGGGGCTGCCATAGCATATACCACAAACAGGGTAGCTCAAACAACAGAAATTTATTCTCTCACAGTTCAGGAGGCCAGAAGTCCAAAATCAAAGTATTGTCAGTGTTAGTTTATTTTGGAGACTCTGAGGATAAACCTGTTCCTTGCCTCTCTCTAAGTGTCTGGTGATTGCTGGAAATCTTTGGCATTTTTTGGCTTGTTCATTCCATTCCTTGGCTTGATTGTATTGCATGACTCCAATCTCTGCCTGTCTTCACATGGCCTTCTTCCCTTTGCATCTCTCTGTGTCTTCTCCTTTTCTTACAATGATGTCAGTCACTGGATTTAGGGCCCAAGCTAAATTCAGAATGATTTTACCTAGAGATTCTTAACTCATTCCATCTGCAAAGACCCTAGTTCCAAGTAATGTCATGTTCTGAAGTTCCATGTAGGCATGAATTTTGGGGGGCACTATTCACCCACCACAGAATATAAGATCAGGGATGCATCTTCTGGGCTGAGAGGAGGGGATGGATGAGTCCAGATGAAAATACAGAATGGAGAATCTGCAGGAACCCAGTTGCTCAGGTGGGGCACAGAATGTGAGAAGACACGAGAGCAGAGGGCTCAGCAGAGGACGCACCTCATAGGGGCTTAGGAGTTTAGGAACCAGGCTCAAGGACTTTGTCTTATAATGGAAGAAAATAAAACAACTTTTATGGATTTTAAGAAAGAGAGTAAAATGATCAGATGTCTATTTTAGATCAATCACTATGGCAGCTGGGAAAGAATGAATTAGAGAGGGATTCCTGCGAAGATAGCAAAGAGAAGTTTGCTGTAAGATGCGTGTTTGGGCTGGCCATGCTGGTTCATGCCTGTAATCCCAGCACTTTGGGAGGGCAAGGTGGGTGGATCAATTGAGGTCAGGAGTTTGAGACTGGCCTGACCAACATGGTGAAACCCCAACTCTACTAAAAATACAAAAATTAGTTGGGTGTGGTGGTGTGTGCCCATAATTCCAGCTACTCGGGAACCGGGAAGCAGAGGTTGCAGTGAGTCGAGATCACACCACTGCACTCCAGCCTGAGCCACAGAGTGAGACTCCATCTCAAATAAATAAATAAATAAATAAAGATGCACATTTGGATGCTCTGACTTCTATATGACAGCCCTGCTGAGTCTTCCTGAGATTCACGTTACGGAGCTGTCTGTGTACAGGAGGAAGAAGGGGGCTTCATCCAGCACCCAGATCTGTTTAAACCTGAGTCCTCCCTCATCCTTTGCAATGTTTTCTTAACTGTGGAGTAAATAGAATGAGAAACACATGGTGCTGGGTTTTTTCACTTAGAAAAACAACAGACTTGAGGGTTTACAAGAGAAATGTCTAAACTTGTGCTTTGATGCTCTGGGCCAAACTCTAAGGGATCAAAAACCAAAGATTCTTAAGAAATACAAAAGATTCTTGCCCAATCTTTTGTGGTGTCTCCCCTTGCCTACTGTATCCTCAGCCCCATTCTCTCTCCCCTCCCATCCAGGCAGGCCATGTGGGCAGCGAACGGGTGCAGGTTCTGAAAAGTGCACATCTATAGCTCCTTAGTGAGATGTGTGTGGCAACCTGGCTACTACGTTTCTGGAAAAAGGCCCAGAGAGACACCACAGTTGTAGGGGGAATCGGGGGAATGAACAAAAAGCAGAGATAGAATTTGAGAAACTTCAGATACATTGACAGGATATTGACACCTTAGCCATATAGGAAAGGCTCCTGGGTAACTGAATTGTCATGTGCTTTGGACTCAGACAGAACTGGGTTAAAATTCTGAGCCTTCCCTGCCAGACTGGTGGAAAGCTGGAAGCAAGTTAAGTGTCCAACAATAGAGGACCGTTGTCACAAATCACAGCAGGTCCATACATGGGACACCATGCAGCCATTTCAAACCAGGCATCCACAGGGTATTCAAGGCACAAAAATGCTTAGTTTATAATGTTAAGTAAAAAGCAAATAAATACAAGTACCATGACTCCACTTTCTAAATATACATCTAATATATACATATTACAGAAAACATACTGAAAGTCCCTTAGAATGTAACAGCACTTACCTCTGAGAATAAGTCTATGGGCACCTTTTGATTTCTTTCTTTAAAAACTTTCTTTGGGCCGGGTGCAGTGGCTCACATCTCTAATCTCAGCACTTTGGGAGGCTGAGGCGGGTGGATCACCTGGGGTAAGGAGTTCGAGACCAGCCTGACCAATATGATGAAACCCCGTCTCTATTAAAAATACAAAAATTAGCTGGGCATGGTGGCATGCACCTGTAATCCCAGCTATTCGGGAGGCTGAGACAGGGGAATTGCTTGAACTGGGGAGGCAGAGGTTATAGTGAACCGAGATTGCGTCACTGCACTCCAGCCTGGGCAACAAGGGCAAAACTCTGTCTCAAAAAAAAAAAAAGTTTCTTTGATAAAAAAATTATTTTAATATATATATAAAAATATATACATATGCTTATGCTTACAGATGTACCTAAACACACACACACACAAATATAAATCAGTATTAAAAATAGCCAGCATGCCTCCATGTGCCAGATGTTTGGCCAGACTCTATAAACGTTTTATTCTCATTTCCACAAAAGCCCCTTTTGGCTAATTATTAGTAATTCTCACTTATAGATAAAGAAACTTGAAGGTTAAGGAGCTTGTTTAAAGGCACCCAGCAGCTGAGCAGTTGAGTCAGTTCAGTTCTGCCTAAGCCTGACTTCTCTTCATGCCCGAGGTGCTCAGCCCTGAGCCTGAGTCCCCACTCCCCACACCACACAGCTCATACCCAGGAACCTGCCACATCTGCCGAGTGAGCCCGTGGGTGGGGTGAGTTGTTTTGGAAACTAGTCTCAGCTGTTGTTCCTGTGGAGGATCACACTGAGTTCAGCTTGTTGACAAATGCCAGATTCCCACTGACCTGGCAGCTTTTTCGGGGGCAGAATTTGTTGAAACTCATAGAAAAGAAGGAAGGAGAAGAAAGCAGACAATTTATCTAACCCAGATCTTGAAAAGAAAAGACAGGCAGCATTGTGCCCTGGAGAGGCGTGCAGACTGGGGACAATGCAGACCTGGCACCCCCCTGGAAAGGCTGCCCACGCAGAGTCAAAGATGCCCCAGGTATCTGCAAAGGCAAATGGATCAGGTGCCTTTGGTGCCTTCCAGCCAAAGGCCACAGCCAGGTAAGAGGCTGTCCCTGATTTCCCTCAACTCAGGGAAGGCACCTGAGGTTTGCAGCGAAGTCAGGGAGAGCTGGAGACAGAAGGTCTTCTAGAGAGTCTGTCCAACCCCTCAGTTTACAGAATAGGAAACAGGTCCAGAGGGGAAGGGACCAGCCCAGGGACCCACAGGGAGGCAGTACCCAAGTATGCTGCAGAATCCAAGCACTGCATCTGCTGGATCCAAAAGGAAGGCACATGGACTCTATACCAGGCACCCTGGAAGCAGGGAACCAGCAGTGGGTGAGGTGCACAGGTCATTGCTCACACAGAGGCTGCACACCCAGGTGATGAGCACTATGTGCCCATTTAACAGAAAGAGAAACTGAGTGCTGACAGATTATGCAGTTTACTCCAGGAGCACATAAGCAGCAATACTGAGGTCTTCCCTACTGTCTTTGTACACACAAAAACACATAAGTAGAAATATTCATAAATTCAGTCAGGAGTCAGTCTCTAAGCCTGGGTCCTCAAACTAGCAGCCAAGTGACCGTCTCATTCCCTGAGACCCCCAGAGCATAGATCGTAGGGCAGGCCCTGCCATCCCCTGGTTTACAAACCTCAGAATTTGATCTTTTTCAGTTTCCCAGATCTGTGTTCCTTCATTTACTCATCCATATAATCACTATTCATCTATCCTTATATCCACCCACCCATCCATGCACCATCCATCCATCATCCATTCATTCATTTATCCATATATTTATTTTCCCAATTTATTCTTTTTTTAAATTATTTTTGCTATTTATGCTTTCTGTTCCTTTTCTCCTTTCCTCTCTGCCCACTCTCTTCCTCTTTCCATTCACCTCTTCCTTCCTGTAAACACTTAACTGAACATAGGTCAGACACACAGCACAGGGGATACACAGGTGAATGAACCCTTGTTTCTGTCCCCAGATCGGTCATGATCTGTTGAGAGAATTGACAGTACATCCAAATAATTATAATACATGTGAGACACATGTATATATTATGTATGAAATCTGTAACTGTCATTTGAACTGTACAGAGAAAACCAAAATGCTACAAGAATCAAAAGGAGAGAAACCTCTGGCTAGAGGCTTGGGGAAACCTACATGGAGGAGACACACTGGACATGAGAAGACCTAAAAGCATTCAAAGCAGCAGGAAATTTTTATAAAGAGAGGAGCCAATTGTAATCCCAAAGACACAATCCTGTATGCCATCATCTTGAATACTGAAATCCCAAAATATCAAAATCCCAAAAATATAATTCTGAAAAAAAATAATAAAAAATTATTTTAAAGACACTTACTTACATTTTTAAGAGATTTTATCCAGGTGTGGTAGCTCATGCCTATAATCCCAGCACTTTGGAAAGCCGAAGTGGGATGATCACTTGAGGCCGGAAGCTCAGAACCAACCTGGGCAACAGCGAGAGACCCTATCTCTACAAAAATAAAAATAAATAAAAGGAGATTTATTTGAGAAACATAAAAACATGACAGAACACTTCATAGGCCACTTTACACAACAAAATAAGCAGGCAAAACATACATATCTTTGCAAGCATAAACAGGTATATTAATGACAGTCTCACAGTATAATGTTTTTGAGCAGATGAGCCATATTTGTAAGGAAATCAGTAAAAAGGCAAAATGTAAAAATGCCTATCATTACGGTTGGTAACTGTATGCACCCAGCTTTATAACTGTGGTCAACTGAAATATCATAATGAACAACCTAAGTCTTTTGATGAGATAAATCAAAAACCACAGTGGGTCACTGCTGTATAGGCGGTTGCCCAGAGCTGAGATCTGGAGAAATTTTATCATTCACAAATGTACATGTTCAAAAAGAAAATCTCTTCATTTATTGAGGAAGCTTCAAGGTTTATATGTTCAGAACTGGGGAGGCCGATGGTGTAACTTGCATTCTGAGTCTAAAATCCTTAGGACCAGTGGGACCCCTGATGTAAGTCATGGAGTCCAAAGGCCAGCGAGCCTGGAGTTCTGATGTCCAAGACAGCAGAAGAAAAATTCGTTCCAGCTCTGAAAGAGATCAATTACCCTCTATATTTCTTCCCTCCAGGCTCCCACCAACACTGAGGGCAGATCTTTCTTACCTAGTCCACTCAGGCTCGCAATCAATCTCTGGAAATATCCTCACAGACACACCCCCAAATAAGACTTTACCAGGTTTCTAGGTATTCCTTAATCCAGTCAGGTTGGCGCCTAAAATTAAGTCCATCGCTTGTCAACTTGTCATCCATACACATCTCCTTATACTACACTTAATTTCCAAACAAAGACAATAACAAGGCCAAACAAAGGCAATACCAAGGCAATAGTTCCACGTAACACCATGCAGTTATCCTGTGATTGTGATTTTTGATCTTTTAGATATAAGGAATTTTAGACGTTAGGGATTTAGGCATTAGAGATTTTGATCTTTAGGGATTTTGATCCCTTGGGATTTCAACCTTCAGGATCATGTCGTTCGGAATTATGATAGAAACCCAATAAAGAGAAGTCCTCTGCCTCCAACTCTGCCTTGGGTTTCAATACCGAATCTCTGCTCCCATCATTCCTCCAGGCACTGTGCATTCCATAAGGACATGGGCCATTGCTGACTTGTTCCGCAGCTGTATCCAGCACCAAGCACACTGTTGGACAGTTAACTGAGCTAATCATCTTTCCTCTCACTCTCCACTCACACCTACTTTTCTCACAGAGGTAGCATTGAGCCCACATGGGCAGAATGTTCAGATTATTAAGTCAATCAACTCAGCAACTGTTACAGCTGAGCTTTCATCAGCTGTCACCTCTCCAGGCTGTTAACCTGGGAAATATGGAAGTACAGAGGCCATTAGGCTGTCTCCCCACTTCTGTTCTTTCTTTCCAACACGACCAGTCCACCCATCCATTCATCCAATCCTGCATTAATGACTTCATTCATCCATTGCTCATTTTATCCCTGTGCAGAAGCCCTTGGAGATCCCACCACCCAGAGGATGAAGTCCACCTCTGTCCTGACACCGTCTCCTTTCGAAGTGGAGCCTCTATTTCACTAATTCTTTCATGTGCCCTGAGCCCCAGCCACCCTTGATGCACCCCATTTCCAAACCCTACCCAGGAACAGCCTCCTGCCTGGACTCCCAGATGCCAACCCTCTCCGCACCATGCCCCTTCGCTGAGGTAGCCATAGGGAATATTCTAGAAGATCTGACATTAGCCTCCTGTTGACACCTTTCAGTGACTCCCATAACCCCCAGAGGGATGCCACACTTTTTCATAAGGGTTTTGGGATCTGATCCCTTTGTGGCTCTCTTATCTTCCTTCTTCCCAGAGTGTCCTGCCTAGCCAGGCTGAACTCCTTTGGCCCCACAATCAAGTGACACTTTTTCTCGCCTTGGACCACCTACTCTTCCTTCTGCCTGGAAAGCCACAATTGCTTTCTCCACCTAACTTAATTCTGTTCTTCAAGTCTCAGCTTCCTTCATCTGCAAACTCTCACCCACCTCTGGCTTCATACCCCATGGCTACCCCTGGCTGAGTGAAGGGTCTTCCCTGTATTCTCATAATTCTTGGGCTTGCCTCAACTTGACTATTTGCTTATATATTAATATCCTTGGGGGCCAAGACCATAATTATCTGAGCACTGTAATCCCAGCTCCTTCCAGTGTCTGACACACAGGAGGTGCTCAGTGAACTGTGTATGATAAATGGGAGATTCACCATCAGCATTATAGAAAGCTAGACTGGAATAGATTTGAGGAGTGGACTCTGAGCCACTTTCCAGCCATGGAACTTGGGGCAGCTGATTTGATTTCTCTGCATCTCTGTTCTCTCGCATATCAAATGGAGCTAAAAGAAGGAAAGCCATGTTTTGTTTCATGGCGAAGATTAGTGAATGACTACATGTAAGGTGCTTTAAATAACACCTGTACATACAAACAGCTTGGTAGATGCTACATTGTATTGTGAATGTGCACATTTTTTCCTCCACCTAAAATTTGAGTCCCCTCATATCCCCTTACCCAGATACTGGACTTCTATTCATCCCTTATATGCCTTTTATGGCCCTTCTATGACCTTTCTATGTTTTCTCTCCTTGGTCCACCCCAATCTGCCCTACGGAGAAGTTGTGTGTGGACTTGCTGTGATCCCCTATGGCCCTGGAGTGGCTGGGACCTGAGTTTGTCACTTTGTTCATGTTTGCATCCCTTCTGTACCAGCATGGACAGTTGGGTCTGCTGACACTCGTTGAGTTAAATTGACTCGCTTTATGCTAACAGTAGTGAGAGAGTAGACACTAGAGAGGCAAGTGTCTGGGCTGGTGCTGAGGGACAAGAGGCATCAGGTCGCTTCATCGCAGTGACGTCAGCATCTTATCTGTGACATGGAAGCTAGACGCAGAGCTGGGAAGAATTTTGAGGGCATCCAGCGCTCAATGACCCTAACCCCAGAGAACATTGCTGTGCAGAGGAACTGGGGAGAGATCACAGCTGTGTCCAAAAATCCCAGATGGTCTTGGCAGGAAAAGACTCCAAGCCTCGGATGCTGTCTGATTCTTAGGCCTTCTTAGTGTTCGAAACTCAAGAGCCCTTGTCCAAATTCAGAGTTTATGCCTGATTCCAGCAGCCAACCCCTAATGTTGAGGCAATCTGAGAATCATTGCTCAGGGAAGAGAGTGCCTTGTCACAGCCCTGCCACAGACCTGCCATTTGTCAACCCAGAACATGTTCCCCATGCTCTGTGGAGGAAACACAAACCCAGTGGCCACCAGTCTTCCCCAGACCTCAGCCCACATTCTGCTGGGTTGAGTCAAGCCCAGTCTAACCTCCACTCTGCCTCGCCCCACGTCCACTTGCCAGTCCTTGGAGAATTTGCACTTGTGGTTGACTTAAGGGAATTTGGCGAGAGCACATGCAGACAGCCAGGGTGCCAGTCCAGCGGCTCAAGCACGTTCAAATCCCACAGGTGTGTGAGGATGGCGGGGGTCCAGAGGTCAGATCTCCATGTTGCGTGTACAGCACACCAGCTTTGCAATCTCCCTGAGGGGGCCAAGTGACTACAGATTCTAAATCTCGATTTGTAGCTCTGATTGTCTAGCAAGTGCCCTGCACACTGTGCATACTAGCACCATGCCCAGAAAAAAATCCTGATGGTGCCAATCAACATTTGTTTGTGGGTGGATAAAGGGCTGAGCTAGCCCAAATGTCTGGTTTCAAATTCTAGCTCTGTTGCTTTTCAGCCATCTGGTATGGGCTGAATTGTATCCCTCCCAAAGTTTTTATGTTGAAGTCCTAACCCCCAGTTCATCAGAATGTGTGTTTGCAGGTAGGGTCTTTACAGATGCAATTGCATAAAGCAAGGTCATGCAGGTGGGCCCAAACCCAATATAATTGGTGTCATTATAAGAAGAGATGAGAACACAGACACGTGCAGAAGGGAGACCATGTGAAGACACAGAGCAGAGACAGCCATCTGCAAGGCAAGGAGAGATGCCTCAGGAGAAACCAATCCTGCCAACACCTTGATTTTGGACTTCGAGCCTCCAGAACTGTGAGAAAATAAATTTCTGTTGTTCAAGCCAACAAAGTCTGTGCTACTTCATTTCAGCAGCCCTAGCAAACTAACACACCATGGAATCTCTCTGAGCCTCAGTTTATTTTCCTGATCTCCTGTTTTCACAGCTGTAAAATGGGCGTCATAATACCTGACATTGTAAGATTATTTTGAAAATAGAATGAATCATAAACTTAAAAGTGCCTGGAACATGGGAGATTTCCCCCAAATTTCAGTTCCTCTCTCCCTTTTTTTTCTGTGACCAATTTTTAATTTGTTCTTCTCCATTGCTGAATAGCATTTCACGGCATGGCTGGCTGTGCTAAAGTTTCTTTAAACATTTACGCATTGAAAGGCATTGTGGTTGCTTCCAGTTTTTGGTTATTGCAATTAAAGCTGCTATGAATGATCTTGTAAAGGTTTCTGTGCAGACATAAGTTTTCCTTCCTTCCTCCTCTTTCTCCCTTGTCTTCTTTCCCCCATCTCTTCCTCCCTCTCCTCTTCATTTTCTTTCTCCTCCCCTTCTTCATCCTCGCTCTCCTCTTCTTTCTCCTCTTTTATCCTCCTCGTTTTCCTCTTATTTCTCTTCTCCCTCTCTTTCCCCTACTCTCCTGCTCCTTCTCCTTTTCCAACCTCTCTGAAATTTGTTGCACTGTCCTGGATGCAGAGGAGTGAGGCTAACTGAATTTTCCAGTCTACAGCTCGTTATCCTCCATGCAGCACTTGTTCACCTGTTGGCTCCTGTGTTGCCCTTCCACCCCAGTCCCTCTCCAATCCTCTCCTTCACAGCCATAGGCAGCATCTCTAATGTACGTGTCCCTGAACATGTACATGTACATTGCAGGTGAGGTGCATCTGATTCTAATTCACATCATCGGTGCTGACTGGAGGCACCCGTTTTACTTCTTTTGTTCAGCTCTGGGTATCAACTGTTTCCCTGTTGTTCTATGCACATCCATCTCATGTTTTGAATGGCTGCTTTTACTTTCCTTTCCTTCAAATCAGATGCCTAGGCTGCCTCCAGCTTCTTGTCACTGCAAGCAATACCTGGACAAGTATCTTCCTGCGTGTCCCTTTATGGTCCTTGGGAAAATGTCTCAGGGGCATATATGCAGAAGGCCATAGGGCACATGGTTGCTTCATTTTATTAAGCAATGCTAGATTGTTCTGCAGAGGGGCTGCCCAACCTACATTGGGAGGAGGGGTGTGGCCATGCAGGCTTCCCATTTTTAGTGGGTCATCTCCAGGAAGCAGGGGGAGTGAGAGGGTGTGGCTTTAAGAAAGCAATGACTCCCAGCCCTTGGTCCCGAGCATCCAGCAGTTGACAAACAAGACCACCCATGGCAGATACCACATTTCCCATCCAGAGCTTGGGAGAACTGGATGTATAATAGAATATCATGTGCCTAGAATGTTTTTCTCCCTAGAGCAAGGACATGAACCAGTAGGAGATATATAGATATACATATACATTTAGAGATAGAGGTAGAGATATGGACAGATTTATATATAATTGACTTCCATGATTATGAGGGCTTGCAGGTCCAAAATCCACAGGGCAGGCCTGCAGACTGGAGACCTTCAGGAAGGAGTGGATACTGAAGTCCACATTTTTCCACCTAAATGTGGAATAGGGAAAAACTGTCTACTTGGACTTGTCCCTAAAGACGGGACAATAGGCATGCAATGCTGGGCCCTTTCTTAGCCCTCCACCATATACCCATCTAGGATATTCTGGCCCTCATTAATCAAATTTCAAGCTTCTTCCCAGGCTCTTTTTTCTTCCTTCCCTTGCCCTCCCTTCTCTCCTCCATCCATCTCCCCATCCCCATGCTATTCAGTCACAGCACAATGATGGAGACTACAGACGCTATAGAGTGAATCCAGAATGGCCTCCCAGGCTTCTAATCCTAGCTTGTTGTCTATTAGCTGGGTGACCTTGGGCAAGTTACTTAACCCCTCTGTGCTTCACATCTCTTGTTTGCCAAGCAAGGATAATAGCAATAGAACCTACATTATCAGGTTTTTCTAAAATTACATAGCTTATCACATAAAAGGAATATAGAAAAGGGTTGGCTGGTGGTAAGTTCTAAGTTAATAGGAGTTAATATTAGTATTTATGACAAGAACAAAGATTACAGCCTTTACTTCTACAGGTAAAAAGGGATGAAGAACAAGGAAACAAGTACAATTCATTGTGGGAAGGTAAGACAGCAAGAGAACTTAGGTGGGTGAACAATACATAGTGGGCATGGAAAAATGCCATGAACTAATACAATAACAGTTAAGTGAAAGGACTGAGAAAGAGAATTTAACTCTGTCTCTGGGGTCTCCGAAGGTGAGTTGGATTGTATGCGCCAATTTGGCTGAGGTTGAGAATGTTAACAATCAGAACCGCCTTCTCTATATAATTCCAAATAGATGTGTCCAAAACTAAAACTTGAATGAGATTAGAAGGACAGAAGTAAGGATGAAGCGATCACTCTAGAAGATCAACATGACTATTTTAACTTCTACCTGGGTCAAGAACCCATAACATGCAAAGCTTTGAAGGTCCTGGCACCTGCTCTCCTACAATATTTTAGTAGTAACAAAGAATCTAAGCACTTTAGGGTTGGTTGGTTGCTCTCCAGTACACTGGAGAACTTAAGGAAAGAAACTGATCTTCGGATTTTAAGTTCCCAGCTCAAAATCTGAATACTGAACCACAAACCTTCTACTGTGGTCCTGAAAGAAATCCTTGTCTTTTGTAGCCAAAGGATTGACATTTATAAAAGCCAAACACAACACCAAGTCCTGGCATGGCTGAATTATAATGCAAGTTGAATTAAAAAATTTGCAAGGAAGGAGGAATTGGGAGAGTGGAACCCTCAATATTGAGTTGGGAACACATGAGCAGATTCCATATGAATTTGAGGACCAGGAACTACCAAATTCTGTAAGCTTTCTTTCCAGTTGAAAACACCTTTCTTCCCTATCTGAGAGGTTGAGTTCTCCACGTCCATAGAACATATTATGAAACATCCTGAGATAGCTGCCTTGCAAGGGAGTTAATCCTCCCAAAACTCCACCCCATAGTCTCTGATTTCATCTAGACTTATCACCAGATGCAATCTTCAGCAGCACCTGGGGATACAATATACCACCTACAAAATTTTGCTGATTTGCATCAACAGATACTCGGAGCATATGAATTTAAATAAATCCTAATAATATGGGATCAGAGTAAAAGGAACCGGTGTTGGCGCAGGCCATATCCTTTGACATGGGCTCACTAGCTAGAGATCTTGGATTTAATGCATCAATCAACTCAAGCAACTGCGAATAGTTCTAACAGTTTGGTAGATTCACTGAAACCTGAACCCCAAAGTGGCCACTTTGGAGTAGGATTGAGATACAGAACTTCTTTGGTGTTCCATAACGGACTTAGCGAGGTCAGATTGCTAGCATGAGTTTTCATACCATCTGCTCACCCACAGATGAGTTATACCCCCCAAGAAGGTCCAGAGGACACTCCTCTTCCCAAGCCTATGGGATACACTGGTGAAGAGAGTACCAGCAACCATGAAGGCCTCTGCTGGGGTCATCCTCTACAAGCTGGTGCTTATAGTGGGATGTGCTCCCATTAAATGGGCTCCCTGAATTCACTGAAGACGGTGAAGTCCCAGACTGAAATCTGCAAGAGATCAGGAGGGTGCGGGTACCGAAATGGGCAGCAAAATTAAAATAAAAATTCAGTGGGCTGATTAATGGCTGTTCTCTGACTCCATCCGTATTCTCTCCTCCTAGATCTTCACTGCCCCCGTTTCCCATTTGTGTAAGCCCGAATGCCTAAAATTCCCATATGGAAAAAGTTTCATAAGTAAATGGCCATGTGGAATAAATGGAATCCAGTATCCCCTTATGGTGACTCTTCCTGTCTCATAGAATCCTGAGTGATACAGAAGCTTCCCGGAGGACAAAAGTCTGAGCAGAATCTTGAAGGATGAGCAAGAGTTTGCAGCAAGGCACGTGGTGAAGGGCATTGTAGGAAGAGTCAGGGCATAGGTAGAGACTGGTCCTGTGGGAACTCTGGGTTGGCCAGGCTTATCTGAGCTGAGAGGAAGGAGAAGCGCATGTGGTGGGAGAGGAGGCAGGAGGTAGTCCAAGATGGTCTGGGGTACAAGGCTAAGGAAATTGTTTTCTCACATCTAGAAAACCCCATTTTCTGCTGGAGTCCTCCCTAATCTCCCTTTTCTCTGAACCATTCCTGCCTATACAGTAGACATGAGTCATTCAAACAGAGAGCTATGTGGCCGCAAAGGTGCAGAGAGTGGTGGCCTCTTCTTCAGCACATGGATGGGGTTCTGAGGCCCAGAGGGGCCATTGATTTGCCCAATTTCAGGAACCATTGGCCACTGTTTGCCCCTCAGGAACTGTTGGGCAGTTGGGCTGACTCTTATAATCCTGATTTCCCCTAGGGCCAGCCAGGCTCCATCCCTATATCTGGTGAGGCTCTGAGTTCCACCATGGCCACTGCCCTGAACCTATGCATCCAGTCTCAGCAGGTTCCTCAGCCATGAGAGAAGCCACTCAGCTCTTCTCAAGGTGGCCACTCTCCTGGGGTGACACCATTCCTGCTGGGTGTAGGTCACAATGCCTACATGGTGGCAGTGTAGGTGATAAATGATCAAATTGTGCATTTTAAGGTGGGGATGACAGGATTTAATAACAGATGAACAAGAAAGGGCAGATGGAGGAGACTGATATGTACTGAGCATCTATTATGCCCCTGACATTGTCCTCAGAGTTTTCATATATGTTGCCGTAATAGGATGAATGGTGGCCCCAAAAAGATATGTCTACATCCTAACCTCCAGAGCCTGGGCACTTGACTTTATTTGGGAAAGAATTCTTTGCAGATGGGATTAAGTTAAAAATCTTGGTGTGAGATCATCCTGGATTATCTGGGTGGACTCTAAATCGAATGGCAAGCGTCCTTATAAGAGACACACATTGAGGACAGAGAAAAGGCAGGACCAAGGCAGAGATTAGAGTGATGCAACCACAAGCCAAGAACCCCTGGAACTACAAGGAGCTGGAAGAGGCAAGGCAAGGGTCTCCTCTAGAGCTCTCAGAGTGCGAGCTGCCCAGACAACACCCGATTTCTGATTTCTACCCTCCAGATCTGTGAGAAAGCCAGTTTCTGTTGTTTTAAGCCACTGAGTTTTTGGAAATCATTACGGTAGCCCCAGGAAACTCATCCAGTTGCCTCATTTCATCCCCACAGCCTGCAATGGAACATGTTATCAGCCCATTTTACAGATGGGAAATCTGAGGCTCAGAGAAGGTAAATAGCTCCTCTGTGATGAAACACTGGCAGGAAGTGGAGTCAGATCCCGCCCCTGCCTGGATCCACAGCACACGCTTTTCCACTCTGCCGTATTTCTCAAAGCAGGCTCCAAGGATGCTCTTCCTCTGACTCACCCGGAGGTGTTTGTTTAAAAGCAAATTTGCAAACCCTTACCAGACACACTGACTCAGAACCTCTGGGTCACAGTCCTGGGAATTTGTATGTTTTAAAAGCTTCCAGGTGAATTCCATGCACTAGGGCTTTGAGAACGTCCATTCCACCATGTGCTGCATTTGATGTGGGCCAGCTGCTAAGCCCTAGGAGCTCAAGAATGAAGACATTCTCATCGCTACCCCCCACCCCCTGGCCCAGGCCCCCAGGTGGCTCCCTAGGCATGGTTCAGGGGCTGGGGTCACTCTAGGTTCCTGGCACAGTCTGGCTTTGAAACTGCTTCTCTGCCGTTTTCTCCATGGGTGCTTTGGAAACTCTCAACAACAAGGACAAGCACAATATTACTCCCTTTCCCATGGCAGAGTCGCATGGCAGCTGCTCACTGCTTCCCAGCCCAGAATGCCTGCTTCCTGCTCGCTGCCAACCCAAACCAGTGCAGCCTCCAAGCCCCGCGTGCACCCAGATCTTCCACCAAGCCTGCCAAACACTCCAACCCACACTCTCCTCCTCCTAGGAACACTTGGAAGGCTCTGGAACCCTGAGTGCTTCTCACTCAGAGAGGCCCACACCTGCGCAATGGCACCACCACAGTCGGGGATCAGATCCCGGCCCCTGCCTGGCACGTGACTTTGAACAATTACTTACCTCTGTGAGCCCAAAGGCGAACCCAGAAACACTGTTTCTGCCTCTGTAAAATGGGGAGGATGTTAACACCTGCCTCATCTGTGGCTCTGCATTAAAGAATCAGAACCCAAGGAGGGCTTGGTGGAGCCCCCAGCACGTATTCTAGAAGCAGCCAGTGGTGCTCTTGTCACAGGGATCTGAGACACAGAGAGGTGCACACTTTCTGTGATTTAAAACTCTCAAGAGCCCAGTGAGGTAGATGGCACCATCCCCTTTTTTACAAAAGAGGGTGAGCAGGACTTATTCTTACATTGAACATCTATTGAGCACCTACTGCATGCAAGTCATGGGGCCAGACCACAGGGCGCTTAGAGATGAAAGGGCATGATGTGGCCATGGTGGCCCACAGCAGGAGCCTCACATCCAGCTGGGGATCTGTGGGCTGGAGCCCAGGTCCCGGGGCAACAGGAGTGAAAGCTGGACACAGAGCCCCGGCTGAGTCCCCCACAGCAGAGGAAAGGACAAAGTCCCAAGGCTAGAGTCTGAGGCCCCACTGCAGATCAGAACTGGACAGCAGGAGTGGACTCTCCCACTGCTGCCCTGAAAACACAAAATATTGCGGCTGGAGCAGCCGCACCAGCGAATCTCATGGGCACCATGTTGAGCCATAGAAGCTAAATGTAAAAGAGCATGTACTGTACGCTTCTGTCTGTGTGAAGTTCAAGATCAGACAATGTGAATCTAGGGTGATAGAAGTCATCATTGCAATTTGCGGGGAGGGAGGCATGAGGGAAACTCCCTATCTTGAACTGGGTGAGAGTTGCACACAGAAGTTCTCATAAATCATGTATAAAATTTATCAAGCTATACACCTAAGATGTACGCATTTTAATGTAAGTTATACTTTAATAAATAGTATTCTTTTTTAGAGACAGGGTGGCACTGTGTCACCTGGGCTAGAGTGCAGTGGCATGATCATAGCTCACTGCAGCCTCGACCTCTGGGGCTCAAGCAATTCTCCTGCCTGAGCCTCCCAAGTAGCTAAGACTACAAGTGCACACCATCATGCCAGGCTAACTTTTTATTTTTTTTGTAGAGATGTGGTCTTGCCGTGTTTCCCAGGCTGGTCTTGAACTCCTGGTCTCAAGCAATTCTCCTGTCTTGGCCTAATAAATAGTATTTAAAAGAAGAATAAGCCTACTTACCTGTCTGTCTCAGTGACTGCCCATGGGGCAGAAGGGCTGTGAGGATCTGTATCCTGGTCTGAAGGCCTGAGACCCCAGGGATGCTCTAAGTGAAGGGGCCCCAGAGATTCTTCTGGTCTGGGGTGGGAAGGGGTCTCTGGGTGGCACACAGATTCCCCGCTAGATGTGAGGCTCCTGCCATGGGCCACCAGGGCCAAATTATGCCCTTTCATCTCTGTGTGCCATGTGGTCTGGCCCTGCGCATTGCATGCATTAGGAAGTCATTTCATTGGTTTTGTTTGTTTGTTTTTGTTTTTATTTTTTATTTATTTTATTTTGAGACAGGGTCTCACTCTGTCACTCAGGCTGGAGTTCAGTGGTGCAATCTCAGCTCACTGCATCCTCTGCCACCTGAGTGCAAGAAACTCTCCTGCCTCAGCCTCCCCAGTAGCTGGGATTACAGGTGTGCACCACTACATCCAGCTAATTTTTGCATTTTTAGTAGAGATGGGTTTTCACCATGTTGACCAGGCTCATGATCTCAAACTCCTGGCCTCAAATGATTCTTCTGCCTTGGCATCCCAAAGTGCTGGGATTAGAGGCGTGAGCCACTGTGCCCAGCCTTGCATTGGGTTTTGAAGCTTAAGTGAGCTGAGTCGGCCCTCCAGGAAGGTCCCAGGCTGCCAGGGACCATCTGGGAGCAAGTTAAGACGAAGGTGGCACTTCTTTCCTTGTTACATCCTTTCCACCTCTCTTTTCTCATCTGCACACACCACAAATTAGTTTTACTCAAGATATCAGCAGAAATGCGCACCCTGAGAACATAGAGAACTGTGGGCTTTTACTGGTGAAGACAGGGATGGGGGTGAACCGAGACAACTGTCCCAGCTCACAGCCATGTTACAGGCAGACGACCCAAGGGTGGGGGTTGCAATCAAGATGGCCCAGGTTGGGAACACAGGCTGAGCCCCTGTGACAAAAAGCAAAAAAAGAAAATAAATAGTAACTATGTATTCAGCTTCTATCGTAAGCACTAAATTAGTCCCCATCACAACCCTAGGATGTCAATATTATCATTACCCCCATTATACAGAGAGGAAGACTGAGGCTCACAGAGGAGAGTGGCCTTTCCAGGATCTCCCAGCTGTCATGCAATGCAGCAAGGGTTTCCTTGTATATTTAGCAGAGGCCAGCCTGACTTCAAAGCTCTTGAGGAGGCTTGGGAGACCTCACCTGTGGCCAAGACTGGGGCTATGGGTGAGTTTCCGCCCAAATAAGCTGTGGCTCAGGATCTGAGTGGCAAGAAGGGGAGCCATCCAGGGGTTTCCTAGTGCTGCCAGCTTCCCAGAGCAGACCTAGCTGTTTAAGGTGGGGCATAAGGGACACACCTTGGCCCCTCTGGCCTCTAGGCAGGCCTGGTGTCAAGGGTGCCCCTTCAATGGTTCCTCCATTCTTGCTTGGGCCCCAAGAAGAGAGGCAGAGGCTCATCTGGGCCACACGCCTGCACTGCCGGGAGGCAAAGGTCTACGAAGAACCCACCCCCACCCCCATCTGCTTTTCCAGAGCAGCCGCATTGGCTCAGCAGAAATGCTTTATGTGCATCTGAGTCACCCAGGAACGGGCATCTTGCCTCCTGTACAGCGTGGGCTCTGTGCATGTTCGTGGGACAAATAAACGGCAAACAAATAGGCTATGAGTAAATCTGGTGCAGATGGGAGCTGCAGGGGCCTCTGGGGTGCCTGGTCCTGAGACAGCCTCTGGAATCCTCTGTGCATCTGGCTGTGGTCAAGGCAGTCTTACTGTTTAGTATAGGAATGCTCTTGCCTGACCTCTGTTCTTGAGGCCCCTCCACCAGCCCCTCTTTGGAATTTATTTACAGCTGCCCTGAGAGATCTGCTGCAGGACCCACCTGGAAGCCCTGCTCAGAGCTGGATGCAGCAACCCCAGGCCCAGAGAGGAGGAAGTGTGAGGCCCCACCTCCAGCGCAAGGTTAAATGCAGGCCAGAACCCAAACAATGTCCCCACCATGGGCTCCCCTGTCCTTGCCACACACATCAGAAGCACCTACTATGTGCCAGGCCCAAATGTGGGACACAGAAGTGACCCAAGCCAGACCCTGCCTTCATGGTGCAAGGGCAAGTGACAAGAATATGCATCCTAGATGAGGGGTTTTATTGAGCACGTACCATGTGCTAAGCTGTGCAATAAATCCTTCTACATCTCTTAATCAGTGCCAGGAGCAGTTAAGCGTGATCAGTACCTCTCTTATCTCCACTTCTCCACTTTGTAGACAAGGTAACCAGAACACAGAGAGGTTATGTGACTTCTCCCAGGGCGCACAGCAGTAAGTAGCAGGAGGTAGAAGTTCAACTCAGGCCTGTGTGGACAGCGTTGAACCATCAGCCACATCAGAATGACATCAGCCAAGGTGGCAACTAACAGATAAGCCCTGAATCCCAGAGGAATTCCTTAACAGGCCTGAAAGGAGCAGTGGCTGGGTCTGCCAGTGCAAGTTGGAGGGAACTTGAGGGTCCCTCATGGGGGATGGGATGAGGTCACACTGGGGAACCCAAGGCAGCAGTCAGGAGCCACTCACTAGGAAGGGGCTGCCAGACACATCTGGAAAACATAGAACTTAGTGGAAAAGAGAAAAAATGGAAAGAGGCTGTAGCACCCACCACCTACCTATATTAAAAACTCACAAAGGTGCAGGACTCAGGAGCCCACTCTCTGGCTCGAGTCTGTAGTCAAATGCCTCCTAGCTGTGTGACCTGGAGCCAGTTCCTTTAGCTTTCTGTGCCTTGATTTCCTCAAATATAAGGAGGACATGGTTTGAGCATCTACCTCAAAGGCGCTTAGCACATAGTATGTACTCCAGATGTGATTACTGAATGAACAACCTCACTATGTGTTTACAAGGACACATGCAGACAAATCAGCCAAGTTCAGGGATGCAGATCCTGTTGTCAGTGGGGAGCGGAGGAGAGGCATGGGGAATTAGGATCAAGGGAGTACATGGATAAATTAAGTTTAGAGGGGACGCTGTTCAGAGAGGGACCCTGTGTAGCCTTGGCAGCATGCTATGAACCCTCTGCAGCACCAGTACCAATAAATCACCATTGACAATGAAAATAAGTCACCCTGTGTGATGCCTATGGGCCTGACTCCTGGAGAAAAGGCAGAAGATCACCCCCAGGCCCTGCAACCTGCACACTCCTACCTGGGCTAAGCCAGGATGATGGCCACCTCCGTCTTTCATTTACCCCTTGATGCTCCCTCCATAAGTGGTTCCTGGAGACCTGAAATGGTCTTCATGTTCCTCTCAGCACCTTGAGGGAGCAGAGTTTGGCTCTTGAGGAGCACTTGTGGACACATTTGTCTTCTCCTCCAAGTATTTCCTCCTTCCTCCCTTCATTCTTCAGCCCATACATCCCTTCACCACCTCATTCATCTACTTCTTCATTGGTTCATTTGGTCATTTACTAAAAAATATGTCTCAAGTACCCTCTGCATGCCAGGCTCTGTGCTGATGCTGTGGACACAGTATAGATATGAAGATGTGGGCCTAGTCTCACCCTTGGACCTCAAAATCTATGAGGGAAATGATTAATACTCAATAAACAAACAATGGCACACAGGGCTAGAACCACGAAAGAAGAAAGTGGGTGATTGAGCTAGAGACCAGCCTGGAGGGCCTATTTAGACGAAGTGATTAGGACGGGGGACATCCTTGAGGAAGACTGTCCCTGGAAGTCCTGGGAAATGGAACATTCTAAACAGTGGTATGATCTCCCCACACTTGAGTGCATCCATCCCTCTGCCCATCCATCCATCATCTTCTGAATTCATTCATTCCTTATTTATTCACTTATTTGTTCAACACATGAGGAAGCTGGGTCTACTTGGGGAAAAAATTGTTTGAAGCTGCACAGATCTGTGTTCAGATCACAATTTTGCCATGTACTAGCCGAATGGCAGGGAAATGTTACTCATCTCTCCATGCCTCCATTTCCTCATCTGTCAAATGGGGATAATAATGTCTAATGGGAGACTGGTTGTGAGAATGAACTGAGATGAGGATTTGGTGAGATGGTGTCACCTGGAACACGGCAACTATTGCTATGGTCCAATGGCCAGACGCTTAGTGTTTTCCCGGCTCTTGTGGGGATGGACACACAACAACCCAATCGTAGCAGCCTAGGCTGCGGCCCATACTGGCTCCTCCAATCAGGAAAGTGGGGACACACCAATTATCCCCTTTTGGCCTCCTGAGGACCCTATCTGGTAGACACTAACATCATTTCTTTAAACAAGCAAAACTGAGGCACAGAGAGGTTGTTGATTGTCCGAGGCCCCCCAGTCAATGGAAGAACTGGGGGACACCCTAGGCATTTTGCCTCCAAATCCACCATCCTGGCCAGGTCATTGGGCCGTTTGTTTTCAGTTTCACTGACACCGAAGAATGGCAGGTGCCCATGAGGCCCACCGGGTCATGTGAGGTTTCACCCGCAGGTGGAACGGTCAGCACTGCGATCATGTTTTGGGGTGTCTGCTTCAATTGCTCGAGACAATTGGATTTCCTAAAAATGACTGTGGAGTTCAATGGCTTCCAGCTCTGCAGGCTCTTGTTACATTTAACATTGAGAGGCTTTGGCAGGTCAAGCTGGCTTGGAAATGTCTGGTCCTGACTCTGTGCCTTGTCTGAAGATAAGAGACTTTAGTTTCAGCCTCAGATCTACTACTCATACGTGTGCTCTGAAACCATATAGCATCTCTGAGACTTGTTCCACCTATTTCATGACACTGTCTGCCTTGTAGTCATGAGATGCTCTACGGCACAGAGCCTGTTCATACTTAGTGTTCATCAAAAGCCAAATGAACCTAGATTGGCCCCTAACACCTTGGGTTATTTATTAATGGCACCTGTCAACAATGCTGGCCTCCTAGGATTTGTTTTTTTGCTTTGTTTGTTTGTTCTGTTTTGTTTATTGAGACAGAGTCTTGCTCTGTCACCCAGGGTGGAGTGCAGTGGTGAGATCTCGGCTCACTGCAACCTCCGCCTCTGGGGTTCACACCATTCTCCTGCCTCAGCCTCCCAAGTACCTGGGACTACAGGCACCCGCCACCATGCCTGGCTAATTTTTTATATTTCTAGTAGAGACGGGGTTTCACTGTGTTAGCCAGGGTGGTCTTGATCTCCTGACATTGTGATCTGCCCGCCTCAGCCTCCCAGAGTGCTGGGATTACAGGTGTGAGCCACCGCACCCGGCCTGGGATTTGTTTTTAAGAGCATCAATAAGTTAATGAGAAGAAAATGACTGACATTTATTGGGCAGTCCTTACGTGCCCCCCACATACCCTGCCCTTCAATTTTACATATATGATTTTAGTAATTCTCATGTATCAATTGGTATACAACTTGACTCTAACAAATGAAAATTCAGAATAACTACAGTTTAAGCAATAAAATATTAAATTATTTCACGTAATGAGAAGTCTGAATGGTGGTTCCAACAACAACATGAAGTCCCAACGACTCAGACCTTTTTTTTGCTTCTGCTCTACCATCCTCAGTTTGTTGACTTTTTAGTCTCAGCCTCATATACCCAAAATGGCTGCTGCAGCTCCAACCATCACATTTGCACACAAGGAAAGAAAAGAATGAGTAGATGGTCATTCTCTTCCTGAGGAAGGGAATCTTTTCTAGAAAACCCTAGCAGGTTTCCCTTATGTCTCATTGGCCAGAATTGGATCAGAGGCACATCCCTAGGTCAGTAAATGGAGAAATCATTAGCACCATCTCTTCTGGGGTCATGTCTAGAGGGATCATAAACCCCTTCCATGAACACAAGCCTGCTGCTACCTCCAAGCAGCCACACATGCTTCAACATCCCTTGTTAATAAGCTACAGGAAAAGAGAAGAGAAGGAGTAACTGTCATTTAAACTGCAGTGTCGAGTATTCCTACCGAGACCTGGAGATGCTGAGAACTTGCCAAGGTGTGAGAGGAGCTGCAAGGAGGCCATTGTGGTTGGACATGGTGCACGAGATGGAGAGAGGAAGAAGTGTACAGGCAGCCTGCTGGCCCAGGGGCCATGCCAGGACTGGGGATTCTGTGCTGTGTGATGGGCAGGCTTTGGACAGTTGTATCCAGAAGGTGATCTATACATGATGCTAGTTCAAGGATTGCTCTGAAATGTGTGGATGGTAGAGGGTGGGCAGGGAGGCTGGGTATCAGTCAGGAGTCTGTGGCAGTGGTCCCCATGGGGAGCACAGGGCTGGACTAGGACAGCCCATAGAAGACATCTCATCTCCTTTCTTGCCCAAGGAAGAGACTCAGTGGCAGCAGTGCAACAAGGGTGCAGGCCACGAACCCCAACCCCCCAGGGATAACAAGCATTCAGAGACACGTGGGGACAGCTCCAGCACCAAACGGACTCTGACCAATGAGCAGAGAAGGCAAACAGCAAATGCATTACCATGGCTTTCACGTGTCATGAAGGTGATGCTGTAACCTGAGCCTCAGAGCTCATTTTATTTGTGATTTCCTATCATTTCTAGATGGGTGGACTGAAAGCCGCCTCTTTCGCTTGCAGCTAGGGAGAGGGGAGTGAAACAGGGCAAATGAAAACCAAAAGTAGGGTCGGGCGCAATGGCTCACGCCTGTAATCCCAGCACTTTGGGAGGCCGATGCGGGCGGATTACCTGAGGTAAGGAGTTTGAGACCAGCCTGGCCAACATGGTGAAACCTCATCTCTACTAAAAATACAAAAATCAGCTGGGCGTGGTGGCACATGCCTGTAATCTCAGCTATTCAGGAGGCTGAGGCAGGAGAATTGCTTGAACCTGGGAGACAGAGGTTGCAGTGAGCAGAGATCGCGCCACTGCACTCCAGCCTGGCCGACAGAGCGAGACTCTGTTTCAAAAAAAAAAAAAAAAAAAAAAGAAAAAAAGAAAAAGAAAAGGAAAAAGAAAACCAGAAGTAGGAGCAGCCTGAAGAAATGACAGGGAGTTGATTTCCCACTGGGAGCCCTCTCAAAGCCCACACACCCGCCTGCCTGGGGTAACAGTATCTCCTCCGCCATCCTGCACCCTCCCGCACTCCCCGCTCCCTACTGTAGTGAAAGACCTAGGCAGGATGACCCCAGCTCCTCTGTGAGAATTTCACGCCCTAGTGTGAAGTCATAGCCTTGTAACTTTCCCTTTAAGAACTGTCAGAGCTGGGGAGGCTGGCCAAGCTCAGGCTGGAGGTGGGGACAGAGGGAAGAAAGAAAAAAAAAAAAGAGAGAGAGGCAGGAAAAGTTTTTTCGGAGGAAAATGCAGGGTTTGTCCTTCACCCTGACGTCAGATCTTGCTTTAATAAAACCCCCCAAGGGCTGCGGAAGAGGCATATCTGGTGCTCCTGATGGGCCGGCCAGTCTGGGCCCAGCTCCCCGGAGAGGTGGTCGGATCCTCTGGGCTGCTCGGTGGATGCCTGTGCCACTGACGTCCAGGCATGAGGTGGTTCCTGCCCTGGACGCTGGCAGCAGTGACAGCAGCAGCCGCCAGCAGCGTCCTGGCCACGGTGAGTCCTGCCTGGAGGGGCTCAGAGGGAGACCCAGCTCCCTTCCCTACTGGGTCCTGCTGTATGGGGGCTGGTGGGCAGGATGAAAAGGGCCGGGAAGGTTTGGAGCTGGAAGGTGGCCACTTACAGGGCAAGGACAGAGCCCAGGGTGAAGAGTCAGCTGCCCAGGTTGGCTGAAGCTGGCAGGGTGAGGAGGACGGTGCGACACTTGGGGAAACAAACTGCACAGGTCCAGCCTGCCCTCTCTCCCCACCTGAAACAGTGCAGAAAGAACAGGGCCCTCAGCAGAACTGGGAGTCAGGGGCCCGGGCTCCAGACCCGTCTTTGCCTAACCTGGCTGTGTGGCCTTGGGTGGGTCACTCACCCTCCCAGAGCAGTGTAAAGCGAGGAAGTTGTTAGGAGACTTCTAGAGTCTCTGAGTTTGAAAACTCCAAGATTCCAAGCATTGGAGATGCTACGAGGATGGGAGACGGAAAAAGCAAAAAAAAAAAAAAAAAAAAATGGAAAGAAAAATGCCAGCTTTCAACAAAAGCTCCTTATCGAGCAGACAGTGCTCAGGGTAGTGTCTAACCCCAGCTGCTGCCACCTCCGGTCTGCACAGCCCTCTGCAGTCTGCAGAGTGTCCATACTTGGGTCCTGCCTATGAAGCCTGCTGCTCCAGGGTGGGGGTGATGTGGGCACCCCAGAGCCTCTCTCTCTCTTCCACCTGCACCCCAGGGTACACCAAGGGGAAAGGACAAAGGTCTGCACCTCCAAAAGCCAGGGGAGTCACACATGTGACCGTGTAGAGCCAGCCTGCTAGGGCCAGGCATGGTGAGAGAAAGGCAGAGGCAGGCAGTGCAGGGAGGGCAGGAGGTGGGTACCTGGCAGCTTCTGAGCCCCAGATTCCACAGCCCAGGGCAGGACCTGCTCCTGGCAGAACAGCCTAGAGACAGAGGGGTGATGGCAAAAGGGTGTTTATCCCCAGATGACACTGATGGCTTCCTTGGGGATTAAGAAGCCCCCTTCACAGATGAGGAAACGGAGTGTCGGGGTTAAGCCACTTGCCAGAATCAGACTCTGGGTCTGCTTCAGCCAGATCTGAGGCCGAGAGCCGACAGCAAACTGAAAGCTGGGAAATGGGAATTCCTCCCAATGCCTCGGTGTGTGTAATGATGGCGGGGAGTGGGTCTGTCTCATCTGTGGTTAAATCCTCATGCCTGGCATCACGCCTGCCTGTAGTTGGTTCAGAACCACCTTACCAGAAAGTTACCAGCTCCATTTCACAAATGAGAGAAATGGAACGTGGGAGCAAGTAAAGGACTTGCCCAGGAGCTCCTCATTAATAAGTGGCCGGGGCCCAAACTTAGGTCTTCTGATGGCAATTTCTAACCATTCCTACTTAGGGGAAGCTGACCGTGTCCTACAGGAGTGCCCAGAAGGAGCTAAGTCAGTCTTTATTTCGGCTCTGGGTATGGCTGCGCCTTTATTTGGGTACAGCTTTGCAGGTTGCCATGTCTAGGAGGGCAGGGAGTGGATGGAGAAAAGGTGAGCGTTTGAGAGAAGCCAAAGTCTGAGTGGGCAGAGGAGGCGGGAGGTTTGAGCATGAGTCCGAGTACGCTGGAGGCCCAGTCAGCTCCCAGAACAGCCGGTGCTGAGGCGGAGTGAAGGACAGAGCTGAGGACTCAGCCAGAGGAGACCAGCAAAGGAGCAGAGCCTGTGGAGGGACCCAGGGAGCAGGTTGGAGGGAAGGCTCCCGGGACCAGCACAGGGTACCTCTCTCTTCTAGGCAGCCCCTGCCTGAGGAACCCAGACCACCCACCCCCGCATGCTTGTTTCATGATTTAGATGCTTCTGGGACAAAGGTGTGCATGGCACTGGAGTTCTCAGGATGTCCTGAAAGCCCCGCCCACTGTGTGGGCTGTGAGACCGATAGAAACGAGCTGGACTCCACTCGGGAACCAGCCTTGTTTCATAGCCAAATTCCATACATGGCCATCCTCCCAAATTAATACGCAAAGGGAGCACATGTCCAACCAGGGTCCCAGTGAGATCTTAAAGCAAAAAAAATGGTTGTAAATGTTCATATAGAAGGATATGCACGTGAGAATTGCCAAGAAAACTTTGAAGAAGTAGAGTTACAAGGGGAACTTCCCTGGGAGATATGAAAGCGCTCAGTAAAGGTTCTGCAGTGGAAGGAGGAAGATGGCAGCCCAGGAGGAGATCAGCCGAGAAGGAAGGCACTGGAGTGATCTCAGGAACAGCCGAGTGTATTTGGGAATTTAATCGGTGCTAAAGGTGTACTGCAGATATGACTTATGTTTTCATCTCTTTATTCTTCTCTTCTGCATTTATTGAGCATGTCCACCATGTGCTAGGAGAAAAGGACTCCGTTTATGTGCATCAGCAAGCACTGAGCCCGCACATGTATAAGACCTACCTCAGTTCACCCAACAAACATTTATTAGGCACATTCTACAATTCCCATAACCATATTATTTAGCAAGTGCAATTATCCCCCTTAACAGACATGAAAACTGAGACTCGGAGAGGTTAAGTAATTTGTCAAAGGTCACACAGCTGGTAATCAGGGGAGCTGACATTTGAACCTTGGTCCAGCTCTTGGTAGTGTAGCCTCCTGCCTCCCTGGTCCAAGTGCAGAAACCAGGAGCATGTAGCCCCTGCTCCGACAGAGTTTACTGGCCAGCAGGGCAGGTGACAGGGGCAACATCAGCCAGAGTAGAGGGGCTGGAATCAGGCTCTGCCACTGGCCGTGTCCCTTTGCCACCTCAGACCTCACTTTCCTCATTTGTCAATTGGGACTAACTGTCTCATCACACCAAGCTCCCTGCTGCTGAACGTGAAAACGTGACTGAGGAAAACCTCTCAGAAGCGTGTAATTCAGCAAAAGAATGCTGAGTGATAAATTCCTGGGCAAGCATTAGGCCTGTGGTGGTCTATGTATAGGTCTACAGGTAAAACCCACATCTTCCCTCCCGCATCAGCGCATGTGGGATGTGCACAGCTGCACTGTATGTGTGTGTGTGGGGTGTGTTTGTGAGAGGGTGTGTGGGGGTATGCGTATGGCGTGTATGGGGGTTGTGTGTGGTGTGTGTGGGTGTGGTGTGTGTGTATGTGTGTGTGCCTGTGTGGTGTGTGGGGGGGGGTGGTGGTGTGGGGGTGTGTGTGTGGGGTGTGTGTGGTGTGTGGGGGTGTGTGTGTGGGTTTGTGTGGTGTGTGTGGTATGTGTGTGTGGTATGTGTGTGGGGTGTGTGTGGTATGTGTGTGGGGTGTGTGTGTGCATGTGTGGTGGGGGACGTGGTGTGTGTGGAGGGTGTGTGTGGTGTGTCTAGGGGTGTGTGTGGTGTGTGTGTGGGTGGTGGTATGGAGGGGTGTGTGGGGTGTGTGTGGTGTGTGGGGGGTGTGTGTGTGGGTTTGTGTAGTGTGTGTGGTATGTGTGTGGGGTGTGTGCGTGTGTGGTGGGGGGTGTGGTGTGTGTGATGTGTGTGTGTGTGTGGTGTGTGTGTGGTGTGTTTGTGGGGTATGTGCCTGGGGTGTGGGGGGGGATGTGTGGTATGTGTGTGGTACGTGTATGTGTGGTGTGTGTGGTGTGTGTCCTGTGTGTATATGGTGTGCTTGTGTATGTGGTGTGTGTGTGGTGTCTGTGTATGTGTGTGGTGTGTGTGTTGAGTGTGTATGTGGTCTGTGTGTGTGTTGTGTGTGTGTGGTGTGTGGTGTGTGTGTATGCGTGGTGTGTATGTGTGTGGTGTGTATTGAGTGTGTATGTAGTGTGCTTGTGTGTGTGTGTTGTGCGTGGTGCTTGTGTGTGGTGTGTGTATGGTGTGTGCATGTCTGTGGTGTGTGTGTGTTGAGTGTGTATGTGGTGTGTTTGTGTGTGTGGTGTGTGTGGTGTGTGTCTGTTGAGTGTATATGTGGTGTGTTTTTGTGGTGTGTGTGTGGTGTGTGTGTGTTGAGTGTGTATGTGGTATGTTTGCGTGTGTGGGGTGTGTGTGTGTGAACCTTGTGTTTGGGTGTGAGATACAAACTCATTCTCTGCTTCCAGAAGCAACTACAGAATAATGTGGGTCAAGTATATGGCAAAATATCCCCTTTAGAAAACAGAGAATGTGAACAATATGTCTTTTCACACCTCCTGTTTAGAGTTGGAATCTGAGTGAAGATTTCAAACCCCATCCAGGCCCCACACCCCCAACTCCCCACCCAGAGCCTCTTTGGGCTCCCTGAACACCCTGCTGCCAGCTCAGGGCCCCCCCAGCCGACAGCTTATCTTGGATGCTGGCACGAGCACGGCACTGAAAGGCATTTCCCCCTTGGCATGGCATTTGGAGAAGGAGTGGGCACGGGAGCAGGCCTCCGCCCAGCCAGCTTCTTGAGAGACAAAACGCTACCTTGTGGGCTGGGCAGCACTCCTGGCTCCACAGCAAGCCCCGCCACCCACCCCCAGGTTTTAGAAAAGGCTCCTGCCCTGTGCCAGCAAAGCACCCACATGCCAGGAGGCTGCCCTTGGCTTTATATAAACAGCAACCCAGGGATCTTCCCAGGAACCTCAGCCATCCTCTGGGCAGCAGGGAGGCAAACTCCAAGGGAGATGGGCTCTGATATGGGAGCAAGGATGGTGAAGCAGCCGTGGTCCAGGTGGGCTCCTGGGAGGGGCTGAGAAGGGTGCCAGCCACAGCCAGGAGGCAAAGTGAGCCAGGCAGGGTCACTGTGGAGGTTTCAAAGCAAGGCTTCAGCACAGCTTTCCCCTCATTCAAGGACGCTGTGGTGGGCCCTGCATCCCTGTGATGTGGATGATGGCAAGGGTTCACACTGAGCATGTGCCCACTCTACATGGGCACAGTGCCCTTTTGCACACACCTATGAGGCAGCAGTGTTGCTGTAATCTAGACCAGCCAGTCAGTAGCCACGTGCGGCAGGAGGCCACTCAGCACTTGAAATCACGCTGGTCCCAGCTGAGATGTTCCAGAAGCATGAGATACACCATTGATTCCAGAGACATGGTATGAATGCAAGAGCACAATATTCCCATTAATAATTTTTATATTAACTCCATATTGATCATATTTTGATAATATTTTGAATATACTGTGTTAAACAAAATCTATTATTCCACTAAACTTCATCTGTTTCTTATTACTTTTTAATACCGCTACTAGAAAATGTAAAATTTCGTCTATGGCTCTTATTGTATTTTACTAGACAGTGTCGGCCTAGAAAGACACAAGTGTGCCTAAGGCTGTGATAACAGGTGGGGAGGGAGAAATGCCAAGGGTTCTAATCCCAGTGTCTCCAACTACGGGCTGTGTGCCCTCAGGCAAGTAGCCCAGCTTCTCTGAGCCGGGATCATCTCTGTATAAAGCAATATATTAATATTAGTACTATTGGCTTGTTAGGGGTGTTGAATGGGGAATGAAGCAGAGACAAAGCCCATAAGGCCCCAGAACACCCAAGGGAAGGATGCTATTGTTCCAATAACAGGGCAGGGGGATCCCAACTTGAGTGGATGCGCCAGCTGCAGGCAAGGCCCAATCCAATGAGCAGGGGCTTATAAAGACCTCAGGCTCAGCACCAGATGGCTAGGAGGTGGAGCAGGCTGAGGGGCAGGCTAATGGGTGGGCTGTCCTGGCTCAGTGCTGGGCATGTGTTCTAAAGATCCCACAGATTCCATAGCCTGGCCAGCTTACCTGGCACATTTAGAGGGTCAGTGAACACTTTTGGGTTATTGTGTAGGAGAAAGAAATGATGATGATGATGATATGATGATGATGATGGTGGTGGTGGTGGTGGTGGTGCCTGTAGGTGAGACGTGTATCTTACTAACCTGAGTCAGGATGACATGGTCCCTCAAAGCCAGCTGTGAGTTTCTGAGCCTATTTCCTTTTTCCATGGACCCCAACAGACCCACCTATATGCCCAGCCACTTCCAGTTTCTAGAGGTGTGGTGCTGAGTGGTCTCACTGTGTTTAAACTGGAGGATGGTTCCAGTGTGGAACAGATGTTTATATTAGCAGAGAGGGGTATGTTTAGGACTTAGAGGGGGAAGCTCGGAGAGCATGGGAGATGGTGAAAAACACGCTCTGGAACCCTGAACCAGAATTCCTAGAAAGATCTCACCCTCACACATCTGCACAGTAACCAGCACCCTGATGACTCTTATGTACACTTGATTTCAAACACCAGTGACTGAGAAATACTCTAGTCTCTCCCCCAGCTCTGACATTCCATTAACCAGTCAGCTCCGCTCCTCTTCCTCCTCTCTATGAAAGAAGGAAGAGAGACAGAGTCAAGGGAGAGGAGACTGCCTCACAAATGTGAATGATGGGCATTCCAGGGGATGCGATAAAATCTGAGCCCGCCTACCCCAGGGTCTCCAACCTGGAGGCAAGTTCCGGCTTGGGGCTTTGAGTGTGGATCTGCTAAGTCCTGATTAGGGGTAGGAGGTGGGGTGAGAGAAAATGAGAGCCCAGGCCCAAAGGAAAGGAAGGGAGGGGTCCACCCTGCAGCTCTAGGAATCCTGCTTTGAGTCTGGGAGTGGAGAAAGGCATGTGTGCTATGAGCCTGCCCATGGCTGGGAGGGGATGGAGGCGGGTAATTCTAAGAGTAGGAGAATATCCTGAGAGAGCAGGGACTCATAGCCCTGCCCTCAGAGCAGAACAGTAGACTCCTTGCCTAGAGAGCTAGAAGACCAGGGGGAAATAGCTCCTGCTGTGTGGCTTTAGGCAAGACACTTGCCTTCTCTGTGTCATTTTCTCATCTTGAAAGATGAGGAGATTGGACTTGATCCCCAAGCTGGCTTCCAACTGGAGCTGCCATATATTCCGAGAGTCCACTCATTCATTCATCAGGCAGATCCATCATTTAACAAGCAGCAGGGGAGTTCATGCTGCTGCTTCTCTAGAAAGGGGTTGTTGGCACCCAAAATGTATGTCCCTTGCTCTAGGTGTCTATTTAGATGTGCTTTGTCCCTCTTACAGTGTCCAAAAATATTCTCCTTTCAGCCCACGTCTCTTTTGTCAATCCTCAAAGTGTAGCTGTGTTTCTGGCCCACAGCATCCTCATAAAACTGAAAATCACATAAGCAACTTGACATCCAAGGGGTCCCAACATCTCAGTGGTTTCCCAATTAGGCCCTCTCTCTGCTCTTCCTACACAACCCTGTTTTCCCAGCCTCTTCCTTTGGTTCCTCTCCCATTCACCTTCTTTTCTACTTCGTGAGCCTCGCTGTCAAATAGTCCTGAGTTCCGCCTCTGTGCACAGGGCCGAGCTGTTCCTTTGCCCTGAAATGCCTTCCCCATCCTTCTCTGATTCATAAAATTGAAGCCATCTGAACTGGCAGCACCCCCCAAATGGAGCTGCAGACGTCCTCCAGTGGGCACCCATGGGTTCCTGTTCTTGCCCACATGGAAGGAAACACGTCACCCAGCTGGGACTCTCTGCTGGCCTTGCCCTGTGTTTGAGCCACCCTCCCTCCTCCCCCCCCCCCCCTGCAAAGCCAAGCCCTTTGTCGCTCCCGGACCACCTGTGCTCTCAGGCCCCAGGGCCTTTGCACATGCTGTGCCCTCTACTAGGCTTGCCCATACACCTTCCCTGCTCTATTGCTCTGTCACTGTCTATGCCTGCATATTGCAGGTGCTCACGGTGTACTTCCTGATGAAATGAATTAAAGCGAGAACCAGACCTGGCGTCGGTTGGGGAGAATAGGTGTCTAGGATATGGGAGAGGCCAGGAGGGAACACCACTGATTTTTTTTTAAGTGGAAGCTTCATGCTGGGGAGGAAAAGGAGGGAATCTGGCAGGAGGGCCTGGACTCAACTGCTAAGAGGACTGAATGGCAAGCAGCAGCTTACAGGCTTGGTTCTGGAGCAAGGACAGAACGAGGAGTCAGGAGACCAGGGTCTCTGTAGGCTCTGCCTGCATCTCTGAGCCTCAATGTCTTTATGTGAAAAAGGAAACAAGAAGAACGCCCCTCTGCTCGTGCCTGTGCTCCAGGCAGGCTGGTACGGTGGTGAAGAGGAGGCGGGCGGCACACAGCCTGTGTCAAGAGCCAGCTCCACCACATCCCAGCCCCAAGCCCTTAAATTTCCTGGGCCTCAGTTTCTCATCCGTAAAATGGATGTAAATGCCCGTGTCACAGAGACCTTAGGACTAAGAAAGAGGACTCAGAAAGAGGTTGGGTGTGGAGCGTGTGTGGAGAAGGGGCTTGGAGGAGCCATAATTAGACAGGGAATGTCAAGCTGCTTTGAGGTTAGACAGCGTTGTCTCACGGTCCTTTTGGGAGCTCATGGACAACAGAGCTGGCAGGCACTGCATGGAGTGAGATTGCAGCAACCTGTCTTCCCAGCCATGCTATTTGTATTTAAATCTGTCCCCTACATACACATACACATACACACACGCACACACAGGCACGCATGCCAGTTCATTTCCTTGACAGCTGTTTCTGGCCCTATGCTCCAGCGGCCAAGTCCTGATGCTTGCAAACTTTGGCTTTTAGATGATCAAAGAGCCAGCCCTTGTGGGGCCCTTAGTGTGAGCCAAGGCCCACAGTGAGCCCCTTCCCACAGGTCTCATCTGATGCTCACAAGAGCCCTGTGTGGCAAGAGCTCCCATCAGCCTCATTTTAAAGAGGAGAAAACTGAGGCGCAGAGAGTTTTATGCACTTTCATGGCATCCAAGGTTCAGAACACCACCGTGTGCCCCAAGCAGACTGCCCAGACCAGCTCCTAGGCATGTCCTTGTGTGTCAGTCCCTTAGGCCAGTTCTGTTTATCCCCATCTGAGCCAGGGATCCAGTGCAGGAGGAGAGAAGGGAGATGGAGTCGCACTCTGGGTGGTGGAGGGAGGACAGATAGACTTTATCGCCTGCTTTATTTCCTTGATCCATGAACCATTGTCAGATGTGGGAGGCCCACAGCGATCCCTTCATCCCAGCCTGCTCTTGTTACAGAGAAAGTGACTTGTCCAAGGCCACCAGCTTCAGCATGGGGACCGGAGCCCAGGGCCTCTCCCCTCCAGGGAAGGAGCTCAGGAGACTGGAAGACGATCCCCACTACCCATCAGGCAGATGCCCACTCCGCCCTTGTAGGTGGAACAAGCCTGAGCTCAATGATAGCAAAGAGCTTCATTCTTCCACCCGTGTCTGTGTTCGCTGTGGCTCCAGGGCTGGCCCCCTCCGTGGTCACCCCATAGCCACTGCCAAGCCCAGGCCTGGGACATGAAAGGCCCTCGGTTACATTTGGTTATTTGAATGAACTGGAGAGTGGGCAAGAACAAGGTGCCTTAGGGGTCGCTGGAGGAGGATGGGACCTGGAGTGAAAACACCTGACTGTGTCATTTTCTTGTTGTGTCTCAACCTTTTTGGGTTTCAGTTTCCCCATCTGTCACATTGGGGCCATCAATGCTGACCTCATGGGGTTGTTTTGATGATCAGGAAACTGACTTCAGGAAAGACCACCGTCTTCCCCAGGGGAGGGAGCACGCATCCTCTGTCCTGGGCCCCTGACTGCCATCTCCATGTCCTTGAACACTGAGCCCTAGCAACATGGCCCACTAGTCATCCTGTGTCATGCCACATTGCTTCTACCTGCACACGCCTGCTCATGTCGTCCCCAGCTTCAATGCCCTCTCTGCCCTCCCTCTCATCAATTTCCACTCATCCTTTAGGATTCAGTGCAAATGCCTGCTCCTCTAGGGAGCACTCTCTGCTCCTACTCCCACCCCCATGCCCTTTCCCCTCTTCATCTCACCCTCGTAGCCCTTACCTAGACTATGCTGAGTTACCTTATAGTGTGGCCCTTAGGTGTGAAGCCTTAAGAAATGGATGCTTTGAGTCCCAGAGCTGAGGTTCAAATCTGAACGCTGCCATTTGCTAGTGGCTTTGGAAAAATTATCTGACCTTTTCCTTTTTGTGACTCAGTTTGCTCACCTAAAAAATGAAGAAGCTAATAATAAAAGCAGCCTGCCTCTTAGGGTAATCACAAGGATTAAATTACTTACTTAAAATGTAGATGATCTTGATTCAAAGAAACCATCTGTTAAAAAAAAGTATTTGGGACAGTGCAATTTGAATGTGGACTGGGTATTAAGTAGGGAAAGTTACAAAATTGTAACTGATTTATTGGTGTGATAATTGCATGGGGGTTACATTTTTCCCAAAAATTCCTCACAATTTAGAGACACACTGGAGAATTTCAGGTAAAATCTCCGGCTGTCTAGGATTCGCTAGATTTTCAAGAATAAAAAAGCATATGGCCAGGTGTGGTGGCTCATGCCTGTAATCCCAGAACTTTGGGAGGCTGAGGTGGGTGGGTTACTTGAGGTCAAGAGTTTGAGACCAGCTTGGCCAACATGGTGAAACCCCATCTCTACTAAGAAATACAAAAATTAGCCAGGCCTGGTGGCAGGCACCTGTAATCCCAGCTACTCAGGAGGCTGAGGGACAAGAATCACTTGAACTCTGGAGGCAGATGTTGCAGTGAGCCGAGATCATGCCACTGCACTCCAGCCTAGGCGATAGAGTGAGATTCAGTCTCAAAAAAAAAAACAACAACAACAAAAAAAAACCCATACATGTGTGGGGACACGGAAGGAACAAGACCAACTAAGTGTTGATAATTATCAAAGCTGCCGATGCGTATGTAGGGTTCGTTATATTATTCTCTCAACTTGGGTGAATGTTTAAATATGTCTCTAGCAAAGGACACGGTTTAAATTTGTGTATAGTATTCAGTGTTTTTTGTTGTGGTTTTCTCACTACTCTAAAACTGTGAGAACATTCAGCATTCTTTCCCCTGCTCAGTAAGCAGCTCTTGTGCAGTTAAATGAAAATGATGTATTTTACCCTTGATGTTTTGTTAAAACGACTGAAAATGGCAGAAAACCAAAAGCAGTAGCTCCCGATGAAAAGACCCTTAAGTTCTTCACCTCCCTGGACAAACAGGGTTATCCTATAGTGGGCAGGCCCTTATAAAAACGTCTTGAACCATCTATAGCCCTCGGGCTGTAGTTTTTGACCTTTATAATGTGGCTGCCTGTTTTACGTTCCTGTCTCCTTGGAGGCTGGACGTTCTCGGAGGCTTTTTCTCTGACACTGGCTACTGCATGTGGGACTTAGTAGATACTTCATATACAGATTGACAAATGAGTGAATGCACGAGTGAACACGTGGGCTAGGGCTCGTTATCTGGAAAAAAAACCTGGCTTCTCGCCCCTTGTACCCTCATCATGTAAAGTTGACTTCCTCCGCCTGCATGTTTATAAAACCAATTAGTAGAAAATCTCAAAAACCTTCTACATCACATAACACGCAGCCTGGCCAACAACTTTCTGGAAACCACCCTTGGAAGATTCTGGGCAGTGCGGTGGGGGAAGGAAGGGGATGTACCTGGCTCAGGCACCTTTCACGGGTTTGGAGCTAAGAGCTTTTACAGAAGGTGGTCTACCCAGGACCACTGTCCCAGGCCCCACTTGAAGGGGAGCCCCCACCAGGGCCCGCGATACAGGTGCCTAGAGGTGCACGTGCCGTAGGTATTGGGAAAAGAGGTGTTTGTTACCTGTGGCTGACGCAGAGGCACCCGATGCGCTTTGAAACAAGCATGGGGAAGGCATGGGCACCGGCCAGGCCTGCATCCTCTCACAGCCCCCAGGGCTTCTCTTTTCAGCAAAGCAGTGAACAGAAGCTGCTTCCAGCAGGACAACCCTGTCCTGAAAGCCCCCGGGACAGCTGGGGCCGGCTCCGGCCATTCCTGCCTCAACCCTGCCCCCTGGTGGAGTATCTAGGTGCGGCCTCCGAAACAGGGCAAGCCAAGGCCTCCGACGGTCCACACTGCTCACGGAGCACTTGCCCAGTGTGTGCCAGGCGCAGTGCTGGGCACCCAGGAGGCGGGAAAGGGCAACTCGTCCCTGAGAATCCCCACAAGGGCTCCTCACTCCTCTTCTGGGGGCCCTTGGCAACCTAGGCTCAATTCCACTGCTATCTTCCCAGGGGGTGAGGACCCTGCCTTGTTCATCTGAACAGCAGGCACATCGTAGGCGCTTGGTACATGTGTGTGACGGGCGGGTGGAGGGAAGAATGAATGAATGAGGGAGCCGTGCAGCAAAGTGATTACAAGTAAGGGTTGTGCAGGGATACTCTGGGTCAATAGACCCTTTCCAGCTGCGAGATCTTGAGCAAGATTCTTGAGCTCTTGGAGCCTCACTTTCCTCATCTGTGAACTAGGGATGGCACTAATAACTGCTCATTAGGGCTGCTGGAGGATGTTGACATCACCATCATTTTACAAATGATGAAACAAGCTCAGAGCAGGTGAGCACGGCTCCAGATCCCAAAGCTGGGAGTGGCAGGAGGTTGGGGGATTGTCAAATGGGGTCCCCTCACTGCAGATGACATGCCCTTTCTGCAAATTCCATGCCCTGTTCACCGATAACCTGCACACACTCTTAGAAGAGAATGGGATCTCTCTCCTTCATCAAACGGGACGCTTCAGGTATCCTGGGCAGTCCATCCCACCACTGCTAGCCTCCCACGTTCTGCTCCTATGCCTATTGCTAAGCATTTTTGTAAAAATGAAGTAATACTGATATGCAAACGTCAAATTATAGACTTACCTCTTCCCAAGTCCACTTTCAAAGAGCTGAAATACACCATAATAATCAGTTACCACTCACCTTTAAATGTTATCTCAAAAATACGTATGAAACATTTCCTACGGGGCTTTATTTTTTTTCCTTCCCAATTTTAATCAGCTTAAGTTTGTCCAATAAGTATGACTGAAGGGATCACTTCATCACTGTTCACCTGTCTACTGATAACCCTGTTTGTCCTGCGGGGTTAAGGACTTAGGGGTCTTATCATCAGGAGATACTCCTTGTGGTTTTCTCCCATTTTTCAGTCATTTTAAAATATCAAGGATAAAATACATCATTTTCACTTAACTGCACAAGACCTGCTTACAGAGCAGTTGTGTCACCCTGATGAATCACAGAATGCGGTATGTTCTGCAGGTCTGTGTGAACTACGGTGTGAAAGCGGCTTAGCGGTGTCGGTGGGTAATGCACATGGGTGTGGGTTGTACAAAAGTCAGATGTTAAAAAAGGAAGATGGTCTAAAATCTCCACGCTTTTCTCTTATTCCTGCCCAATGTTCTAAGGCAGTGGTTCCTATTTCTGTAAAAAATTCCCAAGGGTTGTTGGTCAAACTACAGATTCCAGCCTTCAGCCTAGAGAAACTTAAGGTGAATATTCAAAGAGGGATCTAGGAATCTGGTTTTTTTCACTCTGTCACCCAGGCTGGAGTGCAGTGGTGCAATCTCTGCTGACTACAGCCTCTGTCTCCTGGGTTCAAGCAATTCTCCTGCCTCAGCCTCCTGAGCAGCTGGAACTATAGGCATGTGCCACTACATCCAGCTAATGTTTGTATTTTTAGTAGAGACAGGGTTTTGCCATGTTGGCCAGGCTGGTCTCGAACTCCTTGACCTCAAGTGATCCACCCGCCTCAGACTCCCAAACTGCTGGGATTACAGATGTGAACCGCATACGTGGCCGGGGAATCTGTATTTTAACAAGTTTCACAGGCCAGTGATTCAGAAACTTTGGGGCATTCAGAAACACCCGGAAAAAATCCCAATGCCCAGGCTCCTCCCAGGCCCCTTAGGTTGGGATCTCTGAGTAGAGTGTCCATTAGAGCCCCAGGGTGGTTGTACTTTGCCGTAAAGTTTGGAAATCAGCATCATAGTACTTGGGTAGTTAGGAGGGGTTGCTGAGGAGGGAGAGGCATGGCAGGAGGAGTCTCAGTGGGGTAGGTGAGGCCGGGTGGGCTCAGAGGCTGCAGCAGGCAGAACTGAGCAGGAGCAGGCTGTGCCTGAGCAAGTGCTGGGCATCTGGCCTGCAGAAGCATCGCGGAGTGGCCACCACCTCTGTCTTCCCCATAAACACAGTGTTATCTGCAGCGTCTATTTCCGGAAGTACATCATAAAAGAGACTTTTACGTGAACATCTGCAATTTGGAGATACCAAGGCTGTTTTGTTTGTTGTTGTTGTTTGTTTTTGTCTTTGTCTTTTTTTTCCTCCTCCTCTGGCCTTCCCTAGACAACATTCTCCTTGACTTACAATCTTTTCTCCTTTTTGCCTTCTTGGCTTCTGTCGTTGGACAGAATGATGCAGGCTCCATGTGACAGTGTGTTTGCAAAGATCATTTTCTCCATCTGCAGAATAGGCCCAGTCACTCCTGCTCAGGTAGCTCTTGGTGGGTAAGAAGATAGCAGTCAGGGCTCTCTGGGGACTCTACAGGACAGGGTATGGGGCAGGCTCCTGCCTGTGGCTGCGGAAAACAGGAATAGTTTCTAATCCCCAAGGAAAATGAGAGCCCGGTAGAAACCTCAGAGGGTCCCAGGGGCCCAAGCAGGCATCCTGGGGTTTGAGGATGAGCCCCAGCCCCCAGAAGGAAAGTACTATTTGTGAGATCCTACAGAAGCCTCTGGAAAATATTCAGGCCTTTTTTTCTTTTGTTTAGCTGCAAAGAGATTCCTCTAAACATTCATATTCTACTAATTACCTCTCTCTCCCAAACCCAGGCAAGCCAAGCAAATAGGTATTTGTTTTGCACAAATACCTATTGCTTACACAGAAATGGGTTTATCGTTTTTATTTTGACAAAGACCATACTCTCATTGTCCACTAAAGATAAGGGCCAGGTGTGGCTTAGGGGCCCGAGCTCCAGGGCTTCTTCACTGCACGGCACCACAGGTGTGGCATGGAAGTCCCTCCAGCAGCCAAACCAGGGTACTAGAGGCTGGGATGATACAGCTGGCTTACCTATGGAGCCACAGCTCTGACCCAGAGGCACTACACATTTCCTTCAGGATGTGTTGATGTTCTGGACCAACAGAGACACCCCCAGAAAGGCCCCAGACCAACCACTCAAGGTTAGCACACGTAAGTGCCCCAGATGTTCCCCCAGCGACTCCCCATCATGACAGGCCTGGGTGCACTGAGGAGGTCCCCAGGCAGCAGGAAAGGGTGGGACTGGTGGTACCTGGGCCCTTGGATGACTCCGCAAGTGATGTGCAAGGAATGGGGAATTAAGAGCCCACATAGGATGCACAGACAGAAAGTGGTGTGGGAAACTCTCATCTCCCTTCTCTGGCTGAGATGCTTCCCCCACTGCATTTTTTTTGGGGGGGTGGAAAAAGAGAGTCATTCTGTGAAAAGAGTTGTGAACCAAAGCAAAGGACAGGTAGATATGTCATGCCATCCTGGATGTTGAAGGAAGCTGATGGTCTGTGCGTGTGTGTGTGTGTATGAGAGAGAGAGAGAGAAAGACCGACCCTACACTGGCCTTCTAAGCAGCTGAAGCCCCAGTGAGAAGCCTTCGAGGGATGCTCCTCTGGGGATGAGCTGCCTCAGCCTGCCTGGCGCCGAGGGAGGCTGCCAGTGGATGGGCACAAGGTGCCAGGGATCACACTGGAATTAAGGTCCCAAAACTAACTGGGAGGTTCTAAGATGTGACCTCACCACCCCTACACTCCAAGCCACTGCCAGGGGGTTCTTAGACAGGCTTTTTCATTAGAAGCTGATGTCATTCACTGTATATGCCACCTGCCCAGGAGGAGTGAAAGCTGCGGTGGCACCATGCACCTCCAGTTGATCGGGGCCCCAGAGCAGCTTTGGAGTGGAGCAGGAAGGTGGGAGGGAAGCTATGGCCTCATTCAGGGAGAGGTGGAGACTGTAAGCACAGGCTTAGAGTCAAGCACTTCAGACTAGAGTCCTTCTGCCATTCCCTGCTCGTACAGGGACAGATTGGGCAAAGAAGTTCTAAGATGACTCGCAGCGTTACGACTCACCGGCCCTCCAGAAGAAGTTCTGGCTATGAGGCCCCTCCCAGACCTCACTCTTCAGCAGTGAGCAGCATTTGTTGTCTCTGGAAGCTGAGTGCTCACGTGCTAGACCACCCGAATGGCAGCTTAGGCTGGACTTCAGCGGAGAAGCAGGGCAGTGGGCCGTTATCAGCTCATCTTTGGCAGCAACAAGAACCTGAAGGGACAGATACCCCCACACAGGGATCCAGCTATGTCCCAGGATCCCAAAGCCTCTCCTTGAGCTCCCAGCCCCCAAGAAATATTTGTTTTGCTCAAGATCTGACGGGAGCATGTTCCCAAAGTTCATATGTGCACAGTGTTCCCTGTGCAGTGATCAGAGGCAGAAGAGTTAGTGGCTCGAAAGCTCTGGACAAGGCAGACCTTGGTTCCATCCCTGACTACCTGACCTGTGTGGCCTTGCACAAGACATTTAACATCTCTGTGCCTCTGTGTTCTCACTGTTCAAGGGAACATTAGCAGGCCTGCCTTGTGATTTGTTAGGGGATTATATGAGATAGTGCATACAAAGTTCTCCATAGAGAAGGAGCCCTCACTCAAATCTTATGTATGTTGATTGTAAGGGTCTGTGAGTTTGTGCATGCAGGGGAACAGATGGGCGGCATGTGGTTTCTGCCTTCAAAGGATGACAGATTAGTTGGGGAAATGAACACTCACTCATTTATTCATCCTATCAACAGATGAGTATTGACACCTACTATGTGTCAGGCTTTGTGAGGCTTGATGTCCCTCTACAACTGCCAGCCCAAATAATTGTCTAGCTGCTTCTTGATTACCTCCACTGATGGTGCACTCACTACCTTTCAGCTGGGTTTTTTTTTTCATCAGAACGTTCTCCCTCATGTACAGTGGTGGGAAAAACATTAACTGAAACAGATCTAGATTCAAATCCAAGTTCTGTCACTTACTAGGTGTTGTGCATAAGCAAGCCACTTTACTGATCTGTTAAATGGGAATAATAATACCAGTCACTGTGCAGAAGACAAATGAGGTCAGCCAGAGTCACTGAGGGCTAGGGCAAGACTGTCCCCAAGTGGTCATCGGAGTGATGGTTTGCAATGGATATACCAGCAGGAGGAGTTCCAGCTTGACCTCATATGATGCTCACTTCCAGTCACTTGGGAGCTAAGCAATGATAGCAATGCCATTTTACAGAGGAGAAGACAGGCTCAGAAAGTGAACTCCCAGAGTGACATGAACAGTGACAAAGCCTGGACTGGATACAGTGTGGTGTTTCTAAAACACAAATCTAACCCTGCCATCCTCCTGCTAAAATCCTTCAACAAACCATTCTTCCAGACCTCAGCCCAAACCAAGGCATTCAAGGTCTTCCTTGAGGTATGCTGCTCCTTGAACCCATCCTCAGCCGTCCTCGCCTTCACCTCCTCTTGCCTCCACCCTGCACCCTTCACCAGGCTCACCAGTCCCCAAGCCCTGGCACACGTTGCCAGCTCAGTGCCTGTGCACCTGAGGGTCCTTGTGCATTGGGTACCCTCTCCTCCTTCCTTGCTGATCTATTCCCACCCCCTCTTCAAAACTCTTTCCCAATGCCTCCTGTCTTGGGAAGCCCTCTTCAGCCCCAGCACACACAGCCCAGCCACTCCCCTGTCATCCCACAGGCAGGTCTGCTTGCTTCTCACACTGCATCCCCAGGACCTACTGCTGCACCTGGCACAAAATAAAAGCTGATTGCAGATGTGTTGAATAAATAAATGAAAGGGAGAATGAACAAATGAGTGGATGCCATCATTATAGCATTGATTGCACTGAAATGCAATCATTATTTATGTGTCTGTTGGCTTCACTAGGTGGGGAGCCAGTCAGGGGTTCTGTCTTAGGCACCTTCGTCTCCTCCCAGCCTGGCACAAAGCCTGTGCACAGTAGGGATTCAATAATCCTCAGTCCCTAGAATGACTCAGTCAGTGTGCACATCCCCAGCTAAACTGTCAGTACTGGAGGGCGGAAACTGCCCTCGTGCCAGTCATCTGCTTTCCCTCGCGCTCACACAGAGAGGCGAAGATTGATCGATTATCAGGAGTCTGGACTCACTTGTGGCCTGCAGACACAAACCCTAGGTATGTGTCTATGCTGGACATACTCTAGGTGTGTGACAATACTGGACAAGGCAGCTGGCACTCAGAGGCTCACACACCAAACCCAGCAGTCCTCAGGCCCTGGAGTCCAGAGGGTTTTCTCCTGCACAGATGTTGTCCAGCACCTTCTCCCCTGGCCTGAGTCTGGGAGGTTTTCTACCACTAGATGGTGCCAACTGCAAAGGCTGGCTCAGCCGACTGCCCACAGCCCTTCCCTCCTCTGCCCAGGGATGCATAAGCAGCTCCCCTGTCCAAGGGAGGACTTCTCTGCAGCTTCCCCTCACCAGCTGCGTGCCCTGGCACCTCCAGGCACTTAGAAAGGAAGCTTCCTTCTGGGCATCTTTAACTTGGGATGGAGACAGGAGGATAGATAGTGATCCCAGGGGTGGGATACCCACCCGGTTCCAACCCATTCCAGCTCAGCTCAAAGTGTCCTGATCCCCAGCTCTGTTCTGGGCACAGTGGGGTCAGGGAGAACACACAACCACATGGGTGTAAGAGGAGACAGGCTTCTGTGTGCCATGTGACATGTGCCAGGCCCTACCTAGTGCTGCCACATCCACAATGCCCCTTCACCCTTCCAACTGCCCCCAAAGGGAGGTGAGCATGATTGTGCCCATATCACAGATGGGAATGCTGAGGCTCAGAAAGATGAAGATGCTGTTCCAAGGCCACGTGGAAAGAACATAGGTCGGACTGTCTCAGGTTGCATGTTCTTTTGTTGACACTCAAACTTAGTGCCCAGAGGAGAGGTTCCAGTACATGATGCCTTGAATATCAAAGATATCAAAGCCTTTTTAGCCGACAATCCCTCATCCATCCATTTCACCAATCAAAACATATGAAGCCCTACTATGTGCCCTGTGCTGTGTTTCAGGCATACAGAGAGATGCAAGGCCCGGGCCCTGCCCTTTCCAAGTTCACATTCCAGTGAGCGAGGCAAGGGCGGGGAAGGCTTCCTGGAGGAGAGGGCATCTTTGTTTCCTCTGCCGAGAGCACGTCCTGAGTGTGGTGGCTTTGAGAGATGGTCTGCTAGTGCTCGTGAGGCTCTGAGGCTTCTGGAGTCATGGCCTAACGAGGAAACGTCTCTCTCCAAAGTCAAAAAGAGGGGTGTGTGTGTGTGTGTGTGTGTCTACTGATTTGGAAACGTAGGGGTTTTCTTGCATCCTGTTGTATTTTTGAGGAAACATGAACAAGGGCAGGCTAACAAGTGCCTCCTAGGTGAATGCCACCCAGCACTGCCACCCCCAAGAGCTCTCTGTTCCCCACCAGCAAGGCCTTCCAAGGCCACATTGTCCACAGAGCCTTCCTCCCTGCAGGGGGCTGAAGGCAAGATTGTTTTTGGCCATTCTGGTGCCTGTCTGGGCCATAACAGAGAAGCCACCCATATGTCCCCAATGAAGACTGGCACTGTGCAGGCACTCTGTGGGGGCCTGCCCCACCCTGTGCTCACCCCATGGAGTTCACCGGCATTAACCTCCAAACACACACAAATGTCTAATTTCTGAGCCTGCCTAGTGGCTTAAGGGAAAGCCAGGCATGCGCAGTTCAGCGAGTCGGGAGAGTCCGCCCAGGGAAAGGGGCCCCAGGTGAAAAAGATAGGAAGGGCCTCTCAGCCACAGAGAACTGCATCGCAGCGGCCTTGAGGTAGGGAAAGGGTGGATTTGACCAAGTCCTGAAATCAAGCCTATGGGAGATGAAAGCTTCAAGTCGGGTTTTGTCTGTTGACTTGCAAGGGCTTTATTTATTGCATCAATGTTTACTACATTTATTGTGCGCCAGGCTCAGAGCCTAGTCAGACTAATTCAGAAATTCATCTGAACCACTTTCCTCATCCCTGGTCCTTCAAGGTGCAAGAGTGGACCCCGCTCTCCTGGGCAGAGCAATTACTGCCCTGGTGTTCAGAGAGCTTCCATGCCTCCTTGGGATGCCCAGCACTTTGCGTAGTAAATCCCTCGAGTTGTAGTAAATCACCTCTAATATTTGCCTCTCCCATAAGCTGTGAGTTCCCCAATCATAGGGACTTTTAACGCTTATCTTCAAATATCTAAAACTTAAGAGAGACTATGAGCTAACTCTGCAAATGTCTGTTGAGTGAATCAAAGAAGCCAGAGGAAGCAAAAGTAAAAGCTGTTGCAATGAGAGTTAGGAGATTAATTTGCGTCTTGGCCTTGCTGTGAACTGTGTCATCCTGGGAGTGTCCATCTGTCTCTTTGGGTCTTGCTTTCCTCCTCGGTAAAGGAGGAAAGAATTTGTCCGAGTAGCTCAGCGCCAGAGCCTGGTGTTCAGAGTGGAAAGCAGATCTGTAATCCCACAAAGCAGCCTCCTCTGCTTCCAGATGGAGGTAGCAGCCCAAAGCCCAGCCAGCCCCCTGCCCCAGCCCCACAGAAGCCCTGGATTCTCCTCTGCTTAATTCAGAACTCAGCCGTCAAGGGCGAGAAGTGCTGGGCAGGATGCTCCACGGCCTGCCCAGGAGTGGGAGGACTGGCTCAGAGCCTGGCTCCAGCCCCCGCTCCTGTGTCCTCAGGCGATTCTCTTCTTCTCATAGGCCCAGGTCTTCTTTGAGATAGAGCAAAGGGCACAGGTGGGATTCAGGGGGGCAACCAGGTGGGACGGCAGGTGACTGGGTGATGGAGATACAGGCAGCTTGAAGCTCCTGCACTCCGACACCCAGGCATCTCCATCTGCCGCTCCTCAGGCCTGGGCAGCTCTTAGAGCCTTGGTTTCCCTTCCCCGCTGGCCTGTTGTTATATTCATCATATTTGCCAAAATAAAGATGAAGCTGTTGGCTGGGGGATGGGAATGGGGATGCTGGGGAGGAGTGCGGGTTGGTAGAGTGGGGTGTGTATGTGTTGGGTGGGGGGTCTCATTGCCCTGAGAGCAAAATAAAAGGGCTCCTCCATGCAGGGCTTGTGGTGGCGAAGGAAGCTCAACTGACTCCCCAAGAGCTGGGGCCCATGTAGCTGCCAGGAGCTATAAAGTTGAATACCTGCCACTGCACCACGCCAGCCCTTTCCGGATACTCAGAGGGGAAAAAAATAATAATAGGTCAGCGGGCCGAAACCGGTGTTAAATAGGAGTCCTCTGACTCAGAGAGGCCTTAGGAACTCTTGGTGAGTGAAGGAACTGGCCCTGCAGGTCATCACAGAAGAGCCGTGGGATCTGCGCCCCGCGCAGCCACATGACTCACAGCCAGCTTCCACCTGCTCAGGGCCTCGGCTTCCTCCCTGTAAAGTGAGGCCACCTCACTTACTTCGGGGCTGCAGGGACAATCACTCAAGAAAGGAAAGGAGCAGGGGCTGAGGTGGAATTTGGGCCCCACCGCTGACCAGCGGAAGGATTCGGGCAATTGGTTTATCTTCGCTGCATGTCGGGCTCCTCTGTTCTATTTGTTTTATTGAGAATAAAGGAGATGTTTGGCTATCAAAAGCGTGATAGAAAAAATAATTTTATGAAAACCTTTTGAACAGCATGAGGACAGGAAGGCAATGGCAGGGTCCTTCGGGCGTTGAAACCCCTGCCTCAGCAGCCCCCCTTTCCCTCTGCCCTCCCCCCGCAGGCCCTCTCTCCAGCCCCTACGACCATGGACTTTACCCCAGCTCCACTGGAGGACACCTCCTCACGCCCCCAATTCTGCAAGTGGCCATGTGAGTGCCCGCCATCCCCACCCCGCTGCCCGCTGGGGGTCAGCCTCATCACAGATGGCTGTGAATGCTGTAAGATGTGCGCTCAGCAGCTTGGAGACAACTGCACGGAGGCTGCCATCTGTGACCCCCACCGGGGCCTCTACTGTGACTACAGCGGGGACCGCCCGAGGTACGCAATAGGAGTGTGTGCACGTAAGTGAGTCCCTCCATACCTTCTGACCAGCCCCTTAGCACCCCCCAGCTCTGGCCCCAAACCCCTCTGCCTTGGCACCCCCACAGCCTTTCACCTGGCCAGGCTTCTGTTCAGCAGGAGATACACCCCATGATCAGAGGCCAGAGGCTGGGCCCTTCCTGGGAAGGGGAGGGAAGGATGCCTGCACTCCTCTTGCCTCCAGAACTTTGCTTCTTGCTTTATTCTCAGTCCTGGAGGCACATTCATGGCTGTCCCCAGGGAAGAGGGAGACGCCATGAAATACCTAAGCCTGGTTTTGTTCTCTTAGTGGTAGGATCTTTTAACAAATGTCCATGGCCTACTAGGACACACCAGCATACTACAGAACTCCAGATATTTTGGTAATATTGTAAATTAAAACAATATGGTTTTAAAAATCCAGTAGCCTTGAAAGAATGAAAATCAGCAGCCTGCAGTCATCCCTTCCCACCAGCTACCTACATTTCTCAGTTACTACCGTCACTTTAATTTTCTAGTTATTTCTTCTGAAATAACTAGAAACTTTTATAGTACTAACTATACTACTATATAGTATATAGTTACTATATACTGTATACTACTATATAGTATATAGTTACTATATACTCTATACTGTATACTACTATATAGTATACAGTTACTATATACTATATAGTAGTTACTATATAACTACTGATATACAGGAGTTAGATATATAACTACTATATATAGTGTATATATAGTATATATATTATAGTACTATATAACTACTATATATAGCATATATAGTATATATAACTACTGTATATAGCATATATATAGTATATATAACTACTGTATTTACTATATAGTATGTATACTATAGTACTATATATACTATATATAGTATATATAACTACTATATATAGTATATAGTATATAATATATATATACACTATATATATTATCTTTTTAATGACCTTGAAGAACAGTTTTCACAGGGAGAAATATATTATATATATACTATATATAGTAGTTAAATATGCTATATATACACTATATATAGTAGTTATATATACTATACATATACTATATATAGTAGTTATATATACTATATATTATATATAGTAGTTATATATATAACTACTATATATACACTACATATAGTATATATAACTACTATATATACACTACATGTAGTTATACATATAACTGCTATGTAACAGTAGTTATATATATAACAGTAGTTATATATATAACTACTATATAGCAGTAGTTATATATATAACTACTATATAACAGTAGTTACATAGTAACTACTATATATATAGTTGCTACTATAAAATGTATGTCTTCTGCTATATCTTAATTGCCTTGATATATCAATTTTTGGATAATACATTAATATTCTAAGATAGCTGATGATTTAGCTCCTCAATACCACCTGATATACCCCTACCTTCCAAATAGCATTGCCATAATTTTTGGTTATACATTCATCAGTATTTATAATATTATGACTATGTAAATATTGTTCACTGCAGTATGAGATCATGTACTTGTTTGAATTTCCTTCCTTATGATGCTTTTTGTTTTTCCTGGACTTTCTAATGGCCTTTGCTTTTTCTTTATTCTTGGTGTATTCTGATATCCTCCTGCTTGGAGGTGATTGTTGTTGTTGTTGGTTGTTGTTGTTTTCTTTGGTCTTCAAGTGCTCCATCATGGGTATTCCATCCTTTTTTGTTCCAAGACATCTCCTTTATGAAACTTTCTGACCTCCTGCTTCTGTCTGGACTTATAGTCCCTTGACTTGTGTAAGCATAACCCAAAATATATGACTCATCAGATTAAGAGAGGTAACTAGGTATTATGATGCAGCAGCCTAACTTCTGAAAACTTCCACAAAGTCTCATAAACCCAAAAAGTCCCTTCTTCCCTTAGTGCTGAATCAAGCCTTCCTCTTAACTATGACTCCATATACACCCCATCACATAGTCACACACAATGTAGTCTCTCATCCTCAGCTAACCATTGTATTTTTTGAGGTGGATTGTCAACGAGGGTTATGTACATCATTTGCAGTCAGACAATTTTATTTTATCTGAACCTCATGGTTAATTTATGACAGTTTCTTCTCTTTTTTCATTGGTTCATGCTTCAACTTTCACACCAATCCTTGTGTCTTTGGCCTTCTGTGAATAACCATCCCACTTCTCCCATCTTTCTAATTTTTTTTATTTTACTGAAACTCATTAGCAGCCACATAAATGGTATGTTCAAAGAGAACTTGCAGCATCACCTGCTCAGAATTATCTGATGTGTTGGTTATAAATGTCATTCCTGAGCCCCGCCCCAGACTTGCTAAATCAGAGTCTCTAGAAGTGGAAATGAGGATCTATTCCTTTAACAAGACTCCCAGGTGGTTCTCATGCATGCTGAAGTTCAAGAATTGCTGCTAATATACTCAGTCATTTGTTTCCTCCCCATAACCCAGGTAGGGAAACCTGGCCTGGACTTCTTACACTAGAACCACCTCTAGTTACATGAGTCTGTCTCATAATTTATTCCCCCTGTGAAAACCGTTCTTCAAGGTCATTAAAAAGATAATTCTGTTCACTGCCATTGCATTAATCTCTAAAGTTGTATTGAGATCTTGTCATCTGCCAGGCACCACTCATTTATAGACGTTCTGTCATGGATCCAAAGATTGCGTGAACCCAGAAACTGCCTGTCCTGCCTGTCTTCCCCACCAGTGGCCTGGAAAATCCCCTTCCCTGTCCTCCTCACCCCCTATCTCTGCATCTTAGGTCCTGCCTTGACCCAGTACAGCCACTTAACTTCCCAACACCATGGGCTTCTCTGTACTTCCTTTCCTTTTATTTGAAAAAACAAAAACTGTAGGCCAAAGGAGATTGTAATAGATTTTACACCTACCAATGGTTCCCTGGTCATGAAGTTTTGCAAGCATTGAGATAAATAAAGCTAACTAGGAGCTATAGAAATTCTCAGAGGCTTCAAATGTTCATGTCCATTTTCAAATTCCAAAAGAAAGCTATCATAAGCTTCATAATAAAATTTTTAATCATATTTAATACTAAATTTTTTCATTCAGATAGTTTCTTACCCACCCATTACACTACACACACACACACACACACACACATTGTTACATATAAACACATCACATGCATATATGTGCCCATATGTGCACACACACACAACTCACTAGTGCTCTATTGAACATGTTCTCAGAAGTGCTACCATAGTGTCTGAATTCATGAGACCCTAATGCAGGAAAGAAGAGAGCGTGGGGTCTGCAAAAGAATACACCTCTGGGCCAGAGGGTAAACAGAACAAAGGGTTCTCTAAGAAACAATCTTTCCACAAATGGTCAGCTAAGCCAATGGACAGTTCCTAGGACAGGCTAAACCTGTCCTTGAAGATTTGCATGTAATTAGACCAGAACAAGGCAGGTAATAAAAATGAGCCATTGCAACCCTGGCTTATATAACTCAAACAGAGTATGATGGGGTCAATGGCAATCTGGTGTGTGCAAGCCCTGGCTTTCAGAGATCCCCCTACTGGGCCCAGCTACTGTGGCCAAGCAGAAAAAAGCTAGGTCTTGTTCAGCATGCTTAGTTTTCAAGAGAATCTAGGTATATAGATTTGTGTATGATTTGTAAACATTGGCAATGCATTCAAAAATATTTTTAAAACCACTCTGTGGGCCAAACTAAATACATCTGTGGGCAGAGGGTGACCTCTGAGTTACATCGTTTGGCTATTTCAGTTGCACAAACACTACTCTATGTTTAAATGAAGCTGGGTCAGGCCTGAGGGCAGTGTGGTTTGGTGGAAGGATTATGATATTTACAGGCTGACAGACTTGGGTTTTAGATCCTGGCTCTGCCACTTGCTAGCTACGTGACCATGTGCACATCACTTAAGGAACTTGATAAAGCCAACCTCACATGGTTGTTGCAGAATAAATAAGGAAATGCCAAAAAAAAAAAAGTGATTGGCTGCTCTTGGCTTGGCTTGCAAGGAAAGTTACCTCAGTCTTATTCACGGCCACCTTTAGAGGAGGGAGCAGGTCTAGCTCCTGGCCTAGATCCCCCATACTGAAGAGTGAGGGAGTAGTAAACTCATGCATGCTCTTTGGACCTAGGCAACCGAGCTGGAATCCCAGCATCATCACTCACTAGTACTATGATTTTAGGTAAACTACTTAGCCCTTTAAGTCTCAGTTTCTTCTTCAAGGAAAATGTGACAAACAAAGTTTATATCTCTGGGTGGTTGGAATGTCAACTGCCTGCTACATGGCAGGAGCTGAATAAAGAGTAGAGCTCACCCCAGCTCCCATCCACGCATCCCTCCATTGATTCTTCACACAATAAACATAGGTAAGGCCGCAAACACAAACAGAGCTACAACAAGGCGTGGCCCACTGTCTCTGCTGACAGCATGAGCTGACAGTCCATGGGAGGTGTGGGAAGGGAGGGAAGGCCCCGAGGGCAGAGTAAGTTGACTTGAATTCCTGAAAGTGCTTCAGTAAGAGGAAAGCTAACTGGATCACACCTGCACTTGCAGATCTGAGATTAGATAGGAGGTGGTGAAGGAAACCCAACTGGCTTCACCATCTCGCCTTTGATTAGTTAGAAAGTGAATGAGTCAGCTGACAGGACCATCTGCAGCCATCATGCATCCCACTAACCTGTGGTGGGCAGGCTGGTCAGAGCAAGTAGCAGCATCTCACTTCCCCATCCAAAGCTCCAAGGAGAGAGACTGGAACGCCTTCTAGATGCAATGGTTTTCTTTTCTTTCTTTATTTTTTTTTTTGATACGGAGTCTCGCTCTGTCGCCCAGGCTGGAGTGCAGTGGCGCTGTCTCGGCTCACTGCAAGCTCCGCCTCCTGGGTTCACGCCATTCTCCTGCCTCAGCCTCTCCGAGTAGCTGAGACTACAGGCGCCCGCCACCACGCCTGGCTAATTTTTTTTTTTTTTTTTTTTTTTTTTTTTGTATTTTTAGTAGAGACGGGGTTTCACCGTGGTCTCGATCTCCTGACCTCGTGATCCGCCCACCTCGGCCTCCCAAAGTGCTGGGATTACAAGCGTGAGCCACCGCGCCCGGCCAATGCAATGGTTTTCAACCTTAGCTGCAAACAGTATTCACCTGGGGAACTTTAAAAATATGGAGATCAACAAAAGAAGAATACTGACACCCAGGTCCACCCCCATATTCTGAGGCCTGGCATGAGCATCACAATTTTTAAAGCTCCCCAGGTTCCCCTGGGGTTCCCCTGTGCAGCTGGTGGGGAGAGCCACTGTGCTGGGGACTCCGGGCATCTAGCACTGACCTCTCCCTCCAAAGTCTCCACATGCAGGGGCAGAGTCCCGGGCTTAGCCCACTCCCTTCTCCACACACACACACACACACACACACTCTTCCTGGAGAGACAGCATGCAGGCAGAGGCAGGGTGACTCAGAATGCAAAGATGAGTGATTCACCCAGCGCTTCCTCTGCTTTTTTTTGCCTTCCTCTGTCCCCTCCTTCACTGGTGTCTGGTGGCAGGAAATGGGCTGTGGAGTCAGGTCTCCTGGGTTTGAGTCCCAGCTGTATCATTCACCAGTTTCGTGACCTTGAACAAATGAATCATTTAACCTCTCTGAGAGCTTTCCTGTCCATCAAAGGAGAAAAATAAAACTGTCTTCATGAAGTCATTGGGAGAACTGAATGAGATAATGTATCAGATGGTGCCGGGCACTAGATCAGAGGGTCAGTTGATGTTAGCATCTTTCCTTTCTGCACCTCCTGCATGGATAACTGCACCCCAAGAAAAACAGTAGCTGCAGCAAGGTTCACACAAACCGGGATTCTGCTTCCCACTGTGCTCACCTTGGACACAACGTGTCTTCACCTTGCTGAGACTTTGTTTTGCTGTATGTAAAGACAAAGATGATAACGTGATAGTGTTTCTGTATAGAATAAAATAAGTAATGCATTGCACAATACAGAGGAGACCCAGTATCCAATAACAGAGACAGTACTTCGAAAACCTTCATGCCTACTACACATTAGGAATATTACTATTATTAATAGCCACCTTCGGGCAAACCCTGAAGGACAGAACTGTTGGCCCACTGCAGATTCCAAACTGCTCCTCCTTGGGTGGCCACTCATCATGTCCGGGGCTCTCTACCTGCATTTCCAGAAGCTGTCCTCCAGAGAGAGCATGGTGTCAGGGGTGACATCTGGCCTAGAAATCCCCAACTCTCCCTGGAACTCCATACTGGCATAACTAACTCCACATGGTCACTTGGTTGTCAACCATGCGTCTCACTTGAGAACACTTGAGTCCACCCAACCCAAACCCATCTTCCTCCTTCTCGAATCCTCTCTTCTCCCCCACACAGTCCCTCTGTCAGTAAGTCCTGGCAGCTCTCCTTCCAACTCTGTCTGGAAGCTGAGCTCTTCTCTTTCTGGCTTCAGGCCGCTCCCTCCCACCTGGGCCTCAGGGTGGTCCCCCCATGCTACCTTTGCCCTCTGATCTGTCCTCAACTCAGCACCAAGAGTGTTCTTGCAAAGCATACTTTTTATCATTCATTCAGCAGTTGCTTACTGAGCACCTACTATGTGCTAGGCTCTAACAGCTTTGCACTTCCTCTGAGCCTACAAGGAAGCCTTCTCTGACCGCCTCTCCTTCCCTGTTCCTTCTTGTCTCCCCTCCTCAGACCTCTCCCACAGCCCAGGCTTGCTCCCACCCCTGGTCTTTTTACTTAAGTGGGCCCCTCCCTATGTGGAAAGCTCCTCCCCCAACCCCTGGGTGGGCTTCCTTCCTCACCCCCTTCAGGCTTTGCTGAGCATCATCACCCAGTGAGGCCTTCCCCATTCACCCGATTTAACCCTATTCCCGTTTGCGCTGAGAATACTCACCAGCAGCACTAGAGGCTGCAGCATTTACCCCAAAACAATTTTGCCACAAATATTTCACTTTTATTATTCTATTCACATCATTCTAGAATACCAACTTTGAAAAACAAAAGATATCATTCTATTTACAGCACTGTGTCTTTTTAGTAGTGGTATTTCCATTTACAAAATATAGTAATTCTCGATCACTGAAAATATCAAATCCTAGACAACCCAGCATTCCTATGCGTAATTGTTCTTCAACAGTTGGCTGGGATTCACTTGATGAATCTGATTTTTCTGAAATAGATTATTCTGATGATTCAGACAATTCTGATGTTAGTTCAGTTTAGAAAGAACTCCAAGAAACAGTTTTTATATTTTATTTTTACATAGAAAATCAGTCAGATTTGCTTCAACCTCAAAAAGCATGTTTATGTAAAATTAAATGAGCTCTGGCAGCTAGCTGAACTTTTTTTTCTAAACAGGGAAAGGGTTATTAATAAATTTGCAACTGTCTCCCCCACTCCCAACTCCCCCACCCTGCTCCACTTTTCTCCCAGACACTTGTAACTGCCAACATTCCATATGACCTTTCCACAGCATAAGCTCTTTGAGGGCATGTCTTTTGTCTGTTTTGTCCACTATTGAGTCCCCAGCACCTAGAAGGCTCCATGAATGTGTACGGAATGAATGGAACACGTGTTTCGAAGTGTTCTGGCTTTTTTTACAAGTTGGTCACCTTCAGAACCATGAGCCCTAACAGCAGGTCTTTGTCAGTACCAGGCTTTGTGCCTGGTGCTGGGGACCCTGCAGGGAGCAAGCCAGCCAAGTCCCTCGGGATGCTGCATCATTCCACTCCCCGAGTGCTGGCTGAAGCTATAAAGGAACTCCCGCACTCCCTTTGCTGAAGTCCCACCAAACACTCAGCCCTGCCCTGTGCGCTCTCACACCTCCCTGCCTTTGCCTTTGTGCCTCTGTTCCTCCTCCATGCTGGGAGCGATCCCGGGATTGGGGCGTGGTCCACATGGAGCCCCTATAAAGGCCGCTGGGCCAGCCAGGGGCACCAAGGCCACTGGGCCTGACCCGCCCCCTGTGTTTGCAGAGGTGGTCGGTGTGGGCTGCGTCCTGGACGGGGTGCGCTACAACAACGGCCAGTCCTTCCAGCCTAACTGCAAGTACAACTGCATGTGCATCGACGGTGCGGTGGGCTGCACACCACTGTGCCTCCGAGTGCGCCCCCCGCTTCTCTGGTGCCCCCACCCGCGGCGCGTGAGCATACCCGGCCACTGCTGTGAGCAGTGGGTATGTGAGGACGACGCCAAGAGGCCACGCAAGACTGCACCCCGTGACACAGGAGTCTTCGGTGGGTGTGAGCCCCAGTGGGCTGGGGGTGGGACCCTACAAATGGGTTGTGGACCCTCCTGGAGCTCTGACCACCATAGAATGACTTATTCCCCAGTCCACTACCCACTAGCTTTGTGACCTTGAGAAAGTCATACCTCCCCTGAGACCCTATTTCCCCATCTGTAAAACAGAAATAATCCCATCTGTCTAGTCTGTCCTGTGGGATCCTCCCAGCATAAAATGAGCAGTGCTTTGTAAAGAACAAAGCCCTAAAAGTGCAATCCATTATTATCCTACTAAAGAGTTAGGGATGGGTGGTGGAAGAAGGGTAGGTATGTGGGTACCTGAGGAGAGGAGGTATGAGCAAGAGGAGATGGGTCTAGTAGAAGCTTCATGATGACTTGGGGCTTCCCCCTTGCTATGAAGATGGGTAGGCAGGTGAGATCTCAGTCAGGTAAACCAGATAAGGGGAAGCCCTGGAAGAGGATGGTGGGGACAGGCCCAATTGTTTAACTGCTGCTTACTGGAATCTAGCCCAGTGGCATACACTTTGCAGGTATCCAATTAATGTTTGTCATACTGATGAGTTGGTAGATGGATGGATGAATAGATAAATAAATGGATGAATAGATAGATGGGTGGGTGGATGGATGGATGGATGGATTGGTGAAGAGATGGATGGATAAATAGATGAATGTATAAATAGATGGATGAGTGGATGAATAGATGATGGATGAATAGGTGGATGATGGATGGATGGATGGATGATGAATGAATGGGTGGATTAATGGATGGATAAATAGATGTATGTATGAATAGATGGGTGGATTGATGAGTGGATAGATGAATTGATGGATAGGTGTACAAATAGATAGATGGGTGGGTAGATGGGTGGATAGATGAATAGATAGATGAATGTATGTATAGATGGATGGATGTATGTATAGATGGCTGGATGGATGGATAGATGGATGGATGGATGGATATATGTATAAATAACTAGATGAGTGGACAGATGGATGGATGAATGGATGGATGGATGAATTGATAAATGGACAGATGGATGAATAGATAGATGGATGTATAAAAAATTGGATGATTGGATGGATAGATGATGGACAAACAGGTGAATGATGGATGGATCAATTAATGGATGGATGGAGGATGGATGGATGGATGGATGGATGGATGGATGGATGGATGGATGGATAGATGTATAAATAAGTAGACAAGGGGGCAGATGGATGGACGGATGGATGGATGGATGCATGGATGGATGGACGGATGGATGAATGGATGAATTGAATGGATGGATGGATGAATAGGTAGATATATATATAAATAAATGGATGATTGGATGGATAGATGGTGGACAAATAGGTGAATGATGGCTGGATCAATTAATGGATGGATGGAGGATGGATGGATGGATGGATGGATGGATGGATGAATGGGTGGCTTGATAGACGGATGGGCTAATGAGGATCTGCACTAGGGCAGTGGGAGTAGAGGCAGTGAAGAAGCAACAGACACAAGAGGCATTGCTTGAGTAAGACTGAAGGTCTTAATGTCAATCTAATGCATGGGGTGAAGAAGAAAGAGGGACAGAGGCTAACTCCCAGGGCTTGCCATTGCCTAGGATCAAATACAAGAGAATGAGCACATTTGGGCCAAGAGAGATCTACTTTGTTTAAAACAGACTGAGTTTAAGGCAGAGTGCCCTGCCCACAGGATCTTTTGAGGAGCTTCCAGTTTATCTTTATGGGGAGGAAGGAGACGAAATAGGACAGCTCTGAAGTCATCTGCTTGGAGCTGCTGATGGTGATGGCTGGGATGGGCCTCAGGGTAACATCCACAGTGAGACAGAGGGGGCCTGAGGCAGAGATCTGGGAATGCTGACATGTGAAGGGTGAGCAGAATAAGAGGAGGCATGGGGAAACAGAGAGGAGGGTTGGGATGTATGAAGAAAACCAGGAGCATCTGATGCCATGGCAGGCAGCAGATGAGGACATTTCTAGAGGAAAGTGCTTACGAGGCAAGCAGTAGAGAGCAGTGGGAAAATGGCAATAGAGTGGGAAGTTCTAGAAGTATTGGTAGTTTTTTAAAAAAAATTATATATGCTGAAGATTGCTCAGGGATGGTGTGGGGCAGGATTTCTCAAGCTCGGCACTGTCAACATCTTGGATGAAAGAATTCTTTGTGGTGGGGTTGTCATGTGCATTGGAGGATGTTTAGTAGCAATCTAATGCATGGCTACTAAATCCCAGCAATCTAATCCCTGGCCTCTACCCACTAGATGCCAGAAACACCCTCTCCCTCAGAGATATGACGACCAAAATCACCTCCAGACATTGCCAAATGCACCCTAGGAGACAAAATTGCTAGGTGGAGAAGCAGTCCAGTGAGGATAGGAGGAGGCGTCGAGGAAGGCTTTGTCCCCAGCAGCCCCAGGGCAGCAAGGCAGCTGTCCCACCACCACCTCCCCAGCAGGGCCACATGAGGGTCACGGGGGGAGCAGGGAGGCAGAAGCTGTCTGCCACTGTGTGTGTGGCCCAGTGACCCCATTCTGACCGAGCACAAGCGGAGCCCCTGCCTAGCCGAGGTGACCCAAAAACCAAAGCCTCTTTATCCTCCTGGGCAATTCCCTCCCCACCTCCTCCCAAGAGCAGCTCCAGCTCCTGTCAGCCCTGCCCCTCCTGTCCTTGGATGTCTCCCGTTTCAAGTCTCTCCCTCTCTCACTCAGTGATTCCTGCATTCATTCATCAATGTTCCCTGCACACCTATAAGCTTAGAGGAACTGACTTACCTTTCCTCTTTCTCCTTCTAATCCTAGTTAGATTTCTCTTCTTTTCTGTGTTTATCTTTTCCCGTCTTTTTCCCTCCCCTCATTCTTTTTATTACCTTTATTACCTTCCCCCTGTTTCTTTCTCTCTGTCACACACACACACACACACACACACTCTTCTTCTCTGTCCTCCTCTCCTTCTTTCTCTCTCTTTTGTCTGAGCTTCTGTCTTTCCATCCCTTCCCTCTCTGCCTGTTCCCTCCTCTCCTCATGCACATGTGCGTTTGGATGGGACAGGCCTCCTCTCCACTGCATCTTGTACCATCCTTCTGTGGGCAGTTCTGTCTTAACAGCTTTTAGCCTGCTTTGGTCTTGAGCTCCCTACCATTTTCCATTTTTCAGATAGTTAGAGAGCACCTACTGTCTTCTAGATGCGGGAGATACATGCATCAATAGGACCATCCAAGAGTGGGTAGTTGAGTTGGCTGACAGTCAAATGACCACACAGACTCATATTAACTAAGGGCTTTAGCTTACTAAAGGCCGGGAACAGCTTGGGTGCTTTCGTAGGCATGAAGTCATCTTTTCTATCATGGCACTGGAAAAGATGCTGCAGCCAACCCTATCTGCAGGTGGGGATCCTGAGGCAAGGAGGTGTGAGCTAGCTTATTGGAAGTTACATAGCCAGCAAGTAACAGTGCTGCCAGTTGAACCCTGGTGATTTGACTCTGAAGCCTGTATGTCCTCTTTTTTCTTTCTTTCTTTTTTTTTTTCTTTTTTGAGACACAGTCTCGCTTTTTAGACCAGGCTGGAGTGCAGGGGCGCGATCTCGGCTCACTGCAACCTCTGCCTCCCAGATCAAGCAATTCTTGTGACTGAACCTCCTGAGTAGCTGGGATTACAGCACACGCTACCACGCCCGGCTAATTTGTGTATTTTTTAGTAGAGATGGGGTTCCAACATGTTGGCCAGGCTAGTCTCAAACTCCTGACCTCAAGTGATCCACCTGCTTTGGCCTCCCAAAGAAGCCTGTATGCCCTCTTACCCACTATGCCCTCGGCATCACTGAGACAAAATGTTAGGTGCTGGGATGTAGCTACTTGCCTTTGAACTTCCCTCAAATAAACTCTCTCTGCAGAGGCAAGAGAATGTCTTTTAAAACTCTTATTCCCGGTCAGGCGCGGTGGCTCATGCCTGTAATCCCAACACTTTGGAAGGCTGAGGTGGGTGGATCACCTGAGGTCAGGAGTTTGAGACCAGCCTAACCAACATGGTGAAACCTCATCTTTACTAAAAATACAAAATTAGCCAGGCATGGTGGCCCATGCCTGTAATCTCAGCTACTTGGGAGGCTGAGGCAGGAGAATAGCTTAAAACCCAGGAAATGGAGGTTGCAGTGAGCCGAGATTGCACCATTGCACTCCAGCCTGGGCAACAAGAGTGAACTTCTGTCTCAGAAAAAAAAAAAAAAAAAAAAAAAAGTCCTATTCCCAGTACCTAGCAAGATGCTTGATGCATACTCAGTAAAAATCTAGGCCCTATGATTGTATTGCCAGCCCCACAGGCAGGTGTTATTGTTCTAATAGGGAGATAGGCCCAGGGTGGGTTATCTAAGATCACACAGCTTGTAGGTGGTAGAGCAGAATTTGAACTTGGGTCCACCTGTCTCTAAAGATGGGTTTCCTCCCATGCTTCCACACTGCCTCTCTTGATCAGAAACATACAAGGAGCTCAGAACATGTCCTCCACTCCCTGGGTACCTTTGCTGGTTAGAAGCCAACTTGCTGTCCTGTGGGGAGGGATAGCCAATTTCTCTCTGTTCCCCAGAGTTCTGGGGGAACCCCAGACCTTAGTGTGGTAAAGGTGAGGGTTGGGTGCTGGTGGGAGCTGTAGACTCATGCAGATTCTGGTCCCCATACACAGATGCTGTGGGAAAGGTGGAGCCGTGGCACAGGAACTGCATAGCTTATACAAGCCCCTGGAGCCCTTGTTCCACCAGCTGCGGCCTGGGGGTCTCCACGCGGATCTCCAATGTTAACGCCCAGTGCTGGCCTGAGCAAGAGAGCCGCCTCTGCAACCTGCGGCCATGCGATGTGGACATCCGTACACTCATTAAGGTGGGTCCAGAGCAGGGGTGGACGTCTAGACTTCACAAGCGGAAAAACCTGGGTTTGAGCCTGGCTCCTGAACTTCCTCGTTGGGAGCATTTGTAAAGTGGGAATAGTTAAGATCACCTGGTAGGTCTGGTGTAACAGCTATTTCGGATAATGGAGGTCACCAGATTGGTGCATTGTGAATTTCAGTCAATGGAAGCTTTGGTAGGTATCATATTATTAGAATCAGGATCACTCCAGAGAAACCTCAGGGGCCCTCAAGAGTGATCTTCTATAATGATTCTGAGGGATTCTTACCGATTTCCATCCTCCCTTCACTCCTGTGCCAGCCCACCCACACACAGCAGCCACACTGGGTGATATAGAGAGCACTAAATGAGGCTCAGGACCCCCAGAATCAAATGTCTACTTGCATTAATTGCATGTGACTGTGGCCAATCTCTGCTCATCACTGAGCCCCCATTCCCTCATCATTAAGATATTGGGGTTGATCTCTGAAATCCCTTTCAGCCTTAAGAGTCCAAGATAATTAAAATAAAGCATCAAAGAAAATTGGGCCACATTAGCTTGAGCCCCAGTCTCAGAGTTAAAAGTGGATCTGATTTATCTAATTCAAGTCCCCCTCACTCATGCCTTAGAAGTGGTCAGCCTTTTGTCACACGAAAAACAAAGCAAACAAAACAAAAATTTCAACAGTTATTCCATTTTTGGAATGCTGATGGTTTCTTAGGGATGTTGAGGACAGGGTTGCCTCCCATGTAGAAAAGACAGCACAGCTTCCTGTGATCCTCTTCAGACATCCAACATCACTCCTCATCCCCTAGACACGTTCTCCAGTCATCTATATATTGATCAATTGGATCCATTTTTCTTCTTCCTTCTCCTTCTTCTCCTCTTCTTTCTTCTTCTTCCTCTCTGATTATTTTTCCCTGTAATACTAGCTTTTGCATTTTCTGCGCTTGGTATACAGTAAGCATTCCATAGACATCTCTTAACTGAAAACGTACATGGAAAAGGTACCAGCTGCAGAAGAATGACAACAAAGGTCCTAAGCTGAGTGAGATGGCTCTATCATTACTGGACCACGTAATGCAAGTCCAAGCCAATTTTGATTTCCAACCAATTTTTTTTCCAGAATTATGTGCCCTCAGAGGGTTTCCCAAATTGGGCAAGCTTCATGCTGCCATACAGCCTAGATCTAGCATACTGTTTACCCAGTAGATCCTAAGAACCCTCAATCCAATGGGTTTAGTAAGTGCCTACTCTGTACTAGGCATGGAATTATACCACAGAGACACAGAAAGAACAGCAAATCTCAAGCCCATAGCCCAGTGGAAGGTAGTGTTACCTTTAAATAATGTCAACCATTTGAATACGTTGAATATTAAAGGTATGTGTGAAAGGCCATGAGAGGCAAAGGCAGGCGGGGAGGCTAGGGCAAAGCGTGTCCCCTGAGTGTGGGGTCCCGATGCCAGTTCTGCCACTAGCTAGCCAGGGGAACTTGCTTGGATGAAGGAGCTACATAGGCTCCCCATGTTGGTGAAACCTTGCTGAATGACTGGCCATAGACAAGACAAAAATGCAAGACAAAAGAGAAACTGCAGGCTACGAGATACAACCCAAACAAAACATCTTCCTCTGTGGTCCTCCATTTATCCCTGTGTGGTACGCTGGATCTCACTGTGTTTGCTGTTGTCCCTCCTTGCTTGAGGATGCTGTGAAGCTGAAAGTAAGGTGGAATGCTCCCACATAGTGAGAAGGGAAAAACTGGGGGCTCAGGGGAAGAAGGTGGTTGTCCATTCTCTGAGCACCCCCACTGAAAGCTCCTTTCCTTTCCTTCAGGCAGGGAAGAAGTGTCTGGCTGTGTACCAGCCAGAGGCATCTATGAACTTCACCCTTGCGGGCTGCGTCAGCACACGCTCCTATCAACCCAAGTACTGTGGAGTTTGCATGGACAACAGGTGCTGCATCCCCTACAAGTCCAAGACCATCAATGTGTCCTTCCAGTGTCCTGATGGGCTTGGCTTCTCCCGCCAGGTCCTATGGATTAATGCCTGCTTCTGTAACCTGAGCTGTAGGAATCCCAATGACATCTTTGCTGACTTGGAATCCTACCCTGACTTCTCAGAAATTTCCAATTAGGCAGGCACAAATCTTGGGTCTTGGGGACTGACTCAATGCCTGCGAAGCAGTCAACCCTTATGGCCAATAACTTTTCACCAATGAGCCTTATTTTGTCAATTCCCACTCACTCCTAGTTACCCTGATCTGGACCCTTGACCTCCTTTTCTGCCTCTAACCACCCAAATGACCCATGATGGTGCTGCTCAGGCCCATACTATGAGTTTTCTCCTTGACATCATTCAGCATCTACTCTAAAGAAAAATGCCTGTCTCTAGCTGTTCTGGACTACACCCAAGCCTGATCCAGCCTTTCCAAGTCACTAGAAGTCCTGCAGGATCTTGCCTAAATTCCAAGAAATGGAATCAGGTAGACTTCTAATATCACTAATTTCTCCTTTTGATGCCAAACCACAAGACTCTTTGGGTCCACTCAGATAGATAGATGGAATTTGGAAAAATAGAATAATCTATAATTTGGAGCCTGCCAAGAGGTACTGTAATGGGTAATTCTGATGTCAGCACACCAAAACTTTCCTGATTCCAATTATGTGTGCACCCCAAGGTCATCAAACATTTGCCAAGTTAGGTGAATAGTTGCTTGATTTTGATTTTTAATGGAAAGTTGTATCCATTAACCTGGGCACTGTTGAAGTTTTCTCTTCACCCCTACACTGTGAAGGGTACAGATTAGGTTTATCCCAGTCAGAAATAAAATTTGATAAACATTCTTATTGATGGGAAAAGCCCCCAGTTAATACTCCAGAGACAGGGCAAGGTCAGCCCATTTCAGAAGGACCAATTGACTCTCACACCGAATCAGCTGCTGACTGGCAGGGCTTTGGGCAGTTGGCCAGGCTCTTCCTTGAATCTTCTCCTTTGTCCTGCTTGGGGCTCATAGGAATTGGTAAGGCCTCTGGACTGGCCTGTCTGGCCCCTGAGAGTGGTGCCCTGGAACATTCCTCTACTCTTACAGAGACTTGAGAGACCCAACTGCAGACCACGCCAGACCCACTGAAATGACCAAGACAGGTTCAGGTAGGGGTGTGGGTCAAACCAAGAAGTGGGTCCGCTTGGTAGCAGCCTGGGGTGACCTCTAGAGCTGGAGGCTGTGGGAATCCAAGAGCCCCTGTGCTCAGGACACATCTATTGCAGAGACTCATTTCACAGCCTTTGGTTCTGCTGACCAAATGGCCAGTTTTCCGGTAGGAAGATAGAGATTTACCAGTTGTTTAGAAACAGAAATAGACTTAACAAGGGTTTAAAGCTGAAGAGGTTGAAGCTAAAAGGAAAAGGTTATTGTTAACGAATATCAGGCTATTATTTATTGTATTAGTAAAATATAATATTTACTGTTAGAATTCTTTTATTTAGGGCCTTTTCTGTGCCAGACATTGCTCTCAGTGCTTTGCATGTATTAGCTCACTGAATCTTCACGACAATGTTGAGAAGTTCCCTTTATTATTTCTGTTCTTACAAATGTGAAACGGAAGCTCATAGAGGTGAGAAAACTCGACCAGAGTCACCCAGTTGGTGAGTGGGAAAGTTAGGATTCAGATCGAAATTGGACTGTCTTTATAACCCATATTTTCCCCCTGTTTTTAGAGCTTCCAAATGTGTCAGAATAGGAAAACACATTGCAATAAGTGGCTTGATTTTTCAATGTCATTTTTCCCACTTATAGTCCTCCTAGCTCCTTTTCAAAAGACAAGATTATCCGATTTTCTGATAATTTAGGTGCTTAAGCATCCAAAATACATGGGACACACAAAACCCCAGGAATCCCCTGTAGCTTATCCCCTCTTTCCCATCAGAACCAGCTCTCATCACACATTTAAAAGATGATTCTGTTTACCCAATGCTGCATATTGAATGTTTTGTAGTTATTCACAGGGAATTCTTGCAGTGTGCAGAGAGATGCCTAAACAGGAAAAGGACTGGGAATACATCCTCCTTACTGTGACCTCCCCAAAACCTAGTCCAGTGCAAGGCATACAGTGGTGCTCATTAAATACTTGATGAATACAGGAAGCTGTGCATGTGTTCCTACTTTTATTCAAAGTTCTCCCAAAGCTACATGAAAATAGAATTTTAACAGTCAAAATTTTATATTGTGCCTTAGCAAAAGAGACATTTAATATTTTAAAGAAATACATATGTGTGCATACATATATTTGCGTATGCATATGCAAGAATTCTTGTATAAAGAGAATTCACTCCATGAATGATCTCTTCTGTAAGTCAGTGTGAATCATGTTAGATTTTCTGAGAGTGAAAACACCTGCCAACTACAAATTACAAGGCTGGGTAACAGCTCACTCCATTTGAAATTCAGTGGAAACCCAAGAGCTAGGTTCTTACTGAATTTGCATCTCAATTTGGGAAACTGAACTTAGCTTTCAAAGATCATAGGAAGTCTGGTTGGAGAAACTAGGGATTATTCTGGCAATGGGTGGAAGAAGGTGATCAGAATAACCCAGTCACCACTGGTTTTGAGAAATGGAAATATCTAATGCAGCCCCAGAGGGCAAGTCTCAGACATGGGTTGAAGCCATGGAGAAGGAAATTTGGATCCAGTGTAATGAAGCTCTTTCTAACAGTCAAAATTTCCCTGCAGTGGTGTGGCCCGATTCAATAAAAATTAAGAAGAATAAATATAATGGAAAAAAATCTTCCTTGATTGTTTACTTGGTGCCAAGCACTATGCTAAGTTGTTCATTATCTTATTTAATTGTTACAGCAATTTTGAGTATGCATCTCTTCACCATTTTATAAATGGAAAATCTGAGACTCAGATTTTCTGAGAAGTCAGCCCCCAAAATGTTAGAGCCCAAACACCAGCTTATTCTACCAGCCCCTTCTCTTGCGGAGGCCTCTAGAAAAGACCTGAATGACTCCTATTGGAGAATCACATCTACAAGGGGCTTCAAATAGACCAAATAGATCATCACCTCTGTGGTCCCTTGTTAACTACATGATCTGAGACAAAGGAAAGGTACCTTAAGCGTTAGTTAACCTTTGCTGAGGAAATTTACATTCATACTTAGAGTGAATTACTCAGGTGTGCTTAGGTGTGCAAAAGGGAGGGAGACCTGAATTCACCAAGTTAAATCTTGCTAAACCTTATTATAAGCACTTGAGCGCTTAGCATACACCAAGCCTTGTGGAAGGTGCTTTCCTGCCACATCTCATTTAATCCTCACAGCAAACCTACAGGATATGGCATTATCATCTGAGTCTCACAGAAGTTTAATCGTTTACTTAAGATCTTACCAGCTAGTGAACAGCAGACCAAGACTGGAAACCCAGGATAGTCTGATACCTGAGCCATCTCTTCCTGTGCTACATCTAGTTATTCTGTCCCCCAAATCAAAAGGCATGACCTTTATAAGAGGCGCTTTACTGACAATAGCCGTAATTTTAACTTTGAAAATGATTCAGAATTATCAAAGACAGTAGATTCAAATGATATGATTGTCTATAATCTTGCTAGCCTTGTACTGTGTGTCCATAGCAATTACAGGGAAGTAATCTAGCTCCTGACTATTACGTTGAACTATGTCACTGCTTTTTACAAACTTGTCTTGATGCAAAGCAGCCACAATGATAACCCTGCATATCTGGGAATCACAACGGTCAACTATGTATCTCTGTGTGTGTATATATATGTATGTATATATCTATTTTCAAACTGTGATTTAATATTTAAATATTCCTACTGCCATTTTTGGGACTGAAAAACTACACATGAGGAAACATTTTAGAATTTTCCAATAGAGGAAAAATAACACTTGGGCAATCTGTCATGTTTCACAACAGTCGTCATTTTTCTCATGGTTTGTGTAGCGTGGAAAGTATTTGCTCAATGTGAAGGGTTTTCATTGCTCAATTTCTCGTGTAAGGCTTTTCCTTAAGGTAATAAACCATCAGCAAAGTCACGTACTGGATTTGGTGGCTTTTCTTGTACAGGCAGTTGTTATGAGACAATGATGGGGCATTCAGCACAGGTTCAATAAATGTGCAGATGGTGGAAACGAGGTCCCACATACTTTATATACTGAAATTAAAATGGCTAAAAAAGTTTGGAAATGGGCTTAGAAACACAAATTTTAGAACTCAGAGAAGACAAGGGCTGCCGATGTGTCCAGGCTTGAAGACACCTCATGTAAATATAAAATGAAATTTCTGGCATTCATTCATTCACTCACTCACATACTCAGTGTCTTTCTACATCCCCAATGAGACTGAGTGCCGTGAGGTTGGGGACTGTAACTGCGTCCTCTGAGCCTAGCTCAGAAGCAGGCGCATGTCAAGAATTGAGTAAGCAAGGACTGGATGGATGGACAGAGCATCTATTGCCAGCTGCCTTAGGAACAAAGAGGAGGAAAAAGAAGCGTAAGGGAGGGTACGGATGCAATGGAAACAGTACTGACTCTGGGCCTCAAGTGGATCTTGATATACCTTTTTCCTTACTAGGCCCATCTGAGCCTCAGTTTCTCCAGCTGTGAGATGTAGAAAATGACAGTACCTACCCCTCAGTGGGATGCGTATTGCACACAAAATTTTAAAATAGAGCTTAGAATACTAAGCACTTAATAAACTTAAAACATTAAGCACTTACTAAATACATCTATTATTAGCTGAGTTTCTTCATAAACTGGGGGTAATCAGCAAGGCTGCAGTAAGAATTAATGTCAATGTGTGTGTTTGTATATTTATTTAGCCCTTATTTAAAATAGCAAATGTAAAGAAAACATCTGTACTCAGTTACAGTGTCACTATCTATGCTCAGTTGAATGCTCTTTTACCTCAACCACAGACTGCTTAGCTCCTTAATTTTTTGCTTTTTATGTTTTCATTTTATGCTGTAACTTGATTTGAAACCCGGCTTCTCTAAAGCAGGAAGGGTGTGTTATACTTTTCTGTGTCTCCCAAGCCCAACACAGCACACAGCATATGCTGAGCTGTATGAACAGATGTGCAGATGGCTGGGGCACATTAAGTGAATGCCTCTTTTGATACCTCTTGGCCAAATCCCTCTCATCTATTTGCCCCCAGAACACATGATGAGAGTATAAAAAAGTCAAGAGGAGGCTTCATTCCAATAAAAATATAATTGTCACAAGAATTCTTTCTAGGAACACCTCTATCCTGAAGCATATTGGTTTCAGAATTGGAACTTAGATCGTGGAGTCCTGTGGGTGCCTCAGATTAAGATGAATGTATAGATGTTAGGGCAATTTTTTAGGATATCAGGTGGCTGAATTGGGGGGAAATGAGATTTAGGGGAAATGGTTAGAGCATTTTATTATGAAGCATTTTATTTTCAAAAGCATATTGCAGAGATGCCAGTGTTCTCCATCACCCCTACTGACAAAACTGGAATTCAAAGGCATCCTCTGTATTCAGAAAGCCGATTTCTAGTTGAATCTGGGTTCTTTCTAAATGTAGGACTGAGCAAAAATGGCTTCTGAGGAGACAAACAAGCTGTCACAAAGCCCATGCACTGTTTCATATGTTTTATTCTGTAACGAATGTCTCCAGATCTCCAGCCTAAACTTCAATGCTCTTGTTTTTCACACAACCCTAACAATGTAGATTTCTTAGTCCATTCCATAAGGGAGAGGAAGCTGCCTGAAGCAGGCTTATTGATAGCAGAGGCCAGCCTGGCAGCAGAGGAGGAGGTGGAAAAATTAAAAACCAGATGAAAGATACAAAAGCAGGTCACCCAAGTCTGAGTGGGACTATTTAATAACAGAGGACAAACACCTGCCGCAGTCAATAACAACCTTATGGGCATCCACAGTCTTAGTTAGTCCCAGGAACTTACTGATGCTCCACAATCCCAAGACATCAATAGGTGGTGGCATGAGTCATGTGCTCAGTGAACTGTTTTAAAAGACAACAAGATTTAATCCATTTTAGAAATGGCTGGGCAAGTGATTTAATCTCTCCGAGCCTTGGTTTTCTCATCTATGAAGCCAGGAAAAGTCCTCACAAATAAATAATAAAAAGGGGGAAGAATCTATAAAGCACACTAAATATTATTAAAGGAAGTGTGCGTCTGTTAATTTAACAAAAGTCTCCTGTTATGTGCTTTGCTCTATGCTGGCCCTGTTGATACAGAAGAAATTCCACCAGCCTGGCCAACATGGCGAAACCCCGTCTCTACTAAATATACAAAAAATTAGACAGGTATGGTGGCGCACCTGTAGTCCCAGCTACTTGGGAGGCTAAGGTAGGAGAATCACTTGAACCCAGGAAGCTGAGGTTGCTGGGGGCCGAGATCACACCACTACACTCCAGCCTGGGTGACAGAGCAAGACTCCATCTAAAAAAAAAAGAAAAAAAAAAATCCCTAGTTTGTGAGAGAAAGGACACCCACAGTGACATGTGTTACAAATGCTAGATGTCCCATGTCTGCATGGTGGTGCCTGCCTCCTGGGGAGGGCTGGGCATTCGGCAGACACCTCTCAAAGCAGGGATGAGAAAGGGCATGTTCTGCCACAGTGAGCTTGGCTGTCAATGGGTTTAATCATGCAACAGATACGCCCAACTCACCACCACAACTGCATCAATTACTCAGACACCTGCTGCATGTATGTGGGGGGAAGGGGGCAGGAGTAACGTGAGCCCAGTCACAGTTGATTAGACAGGGAATGGCACCTGAGTAGAGCTGGACCGATGAGATTCTTCCCCTTAAGAGACAGAGAGACCTGATTAGTTTTGGGTTCAAGAGCCAAAAGGTCAGGTAGGCCTTGGGTTAGGGCCACCATTTTATGCTTCAGAGTTACAGAAAAATCTGATCTTAGAAAGGAGGAGGCTAACTCCTCCCCAGTCCTGTCTCCCACCCCATAAGGCCAAGCCTCACCTTCTGCTCTTGGATTCCATGTGGGACACTAGCAAAGGGTTTCCATGTAGCCTACGAGACCCAATATAAATACGTAAGCTGATGGATTTAGGCCAGATCTAGGGGTCAACCTAATGACTCTCTTAGGGAAACTGTCTGGAAAGGGCCAAGGACAGACCCTGCACGTGCTAATCTCAGCGCACACTTGGCCTCCCAGACGCTGCTGAAACCCAAGAGTCAGGAGATCTGAAACCAAAACAAGCAGCTAGGAGACCAGAATCAGATCCCCAGCTGGCCAAACAGCCTTTGGGCATGTAGCTCTAAATAGCACTGACACGTGTAAACACCTGCAACGGTTCCTTCCTCGAGGAAGCCAGACCACAGCAAGTCTCTGTGCCACACTGACTCCTCAAAGCTGGCACAGCCCCCCTGCTGTGATGCTTCCTCGCCAGTTCCTCCACCACTCACTTTATCTTAGTTCCCGACTCACACAGGACACAAAGTAGGAAAGGCACTTCTTATGTTTGCTGAATAATCACGAGCCAACATGCTCCTCCCTCCCCTGACTTTTAACAGGGCTTCCTAACCTGGGGTCCCTGGGCCCTCCAAGGATCTATGTATAGAATTCAGAGGGCCCTGGTCTCAGATGGGGAAAAAAATGCATCTTTGTTGTTCCTAACCATGAATGGCAACTTAACATTTCTTTCTATCTAAATGTAGGCGACAAACCCTAATAGTATCAGCAGTTGTAATCACAAATAATCCTCTTATTTCAATTGCAGCAGATAGCTCAAAGTACAGGACTTTGAAATTGCAGCGACGTTGAGGTCTGCCTCCACTTTACTGTTGAAGAAGCGCATGTGACTAGGTCACACAACCGTCACATTTGGATAATTATACTTCGTTATAAGTGGCTTCTTTCATAGTCTTACGTATTTTATTTTACGCATTTAAAACTCTTCGGAGAAGGAATTTGAAGGCTTCTCTTAACCTATCAATGAGGCCATCCGTGGCACAAAGAAGCCCAAGGACCTTGCCTTCCCCTGAACTCCTGCTGGGACAGGGTGGAGTTGTAAGGAGCCACTCTCTCTTAAAACATCACTCCAGCCTCACCTCCTGCCATGCACAGCTCACAGGGTCATCTGCCCAGGTCTATACTGCACGTTCTTCACAAAGACACATACCGAGCTGGGCACGGTGGCTCACTCCTGTAATCCCAGCACTTTGGAGGCCAAGGCAGGTGGATCACCTGAGATCAGGAGTTCAAGACCTGCCTGACCAATATGGTGAAACCGTCTCTACTAAAAATACAAAAAATTAGCTGGGTGTGGTGGCACATGCTTGTAATCTCAGCTACTCCAGAGGCTGAGGCAGGAGAATCGCTTAAACCCAGGAGGCGGAGGTTGCAAGTGAGCCGAGATCATGCCATTGCACTCCAGCCTGGGTGACAAGGGCAAAACTCCATCTCAAAAAAAAAAAAAAAAAGACGCATACCATCCACCCTCAGTGCTGGTGCCCAAACTGGCCCCTCTGCTGGGAACGCCCTCTTGCTCTTCTGTGCTGAGGTGATGTCCCCTCCTTCTTCCACGTCTAGATCCTGAACAACAGGGCTGTGAACTATGGCACAACCACATGCTGCACGATGGTGCAGACTTAGAAAGTGTTTACAGCTTAACATTTTACACAGCCTAAGAAACTCTTCAAGGGAAGTGAAGAAAAATCAACATAGAGAACAGCATGATAGCTGTTTTCAGTGGGGGCATGTCCTTGAGTGTGGGCTGCACTTAGTGACTTGCTTCTGTGAAAGGAGAATCTTGGGGCCCCCAAAATCACTAAGCTAAAGGGGAAAGTCAAGTTGGAAATTGCTCAGGGCAAACCTGCCTATTCTATTCACAGTCATCCCTCTGCTCCCTGAGATAGACGCATGTTCTGATTGCCTCCTTCGGAAAGGCTAACCAGAAGCTCAAAATGTGCATGTTGTGCACGTGTACCCTAAAACTTAAAGTATAATCATAAAAAAAAAAGAATGCAACCAAGTGTCTGTCTCTTACCTACCTGTGACCTGGAATTCCCCTCCCTGCTTCTAGTTGTCCACATTTCTGGATGGAACCTATGTATGGTTCTTTTTTTTTTTTTTGAGACGGAGTCTCACTCTGTCGCCCGGGCTGGAGTGCAGTGGTGTAATCTTGCAATCTTGGCTCACTGCAGGCTCCACTTCCCGGGTTCACGCCATTCTCCTGCCTCAGCTGGGACTACATGCATCCGCCACCATGCCCGGCTAATTTTTTTGCATTTTTCGTAGAGACGGGGTTTCACTGTGTTAGCCAGGATGGTCTCTATCTCCTGACCTCGTGATCCACCTGCCTTGGCCTCCCAAAGTGCTGGGATTACAGGCGTGAGCCACTGCACCCGGCTGTATGGTTCTTACATGTATGGATTGATGTCTCATGTCTCCCTAAAATGTATAAAACTAAACTGTGCCCTGATCACCTGAGGCTGTCACAGGCGGGTGTCCTCAGCCTTGGCAAAGTAAACTTTCTAAATTGAGACCTGTCTTAAATTTTGGGGGTTCACACTTCCGAAGAATGAATATGGAAAAGTGGAAAGGGTAACTTGACGATGGAGAAATCTGGCAAATACTACCCCAGCCAGGCCATCACCATTAATCCCATCAGCGATAAACCACAGTGATAGTGTGTGGCCTGGATATGATGTGAGAAGCAGGACAGACAAATCACCTCTGTGGGCTTCCCCGAAAAACCCACAGCCCCCAGTTGTACTGTGAGAAAAACTACTTATAACCTCAGTGGAGAGACTTGCAACAGAATGCCTGACTAGTGCTTCTCAACGCTGTCAAAGAAAAATCTGGCCAGTCGCGGTGGTTCACACCTGTAATCCAAGCACGTTGGGAGGCCAAGGCGGGTGGATTACCTGAGCTCAGAAGTTGGAGACCAGCCTGGACAACACAGTGAAAACCCGTCTCTACTAAAATACAAAAAAATTAGCTAGGTGTGTCAGCCTGCGCCTGTAATCCCAGTTACTCAGGAGGATGAGGTAGGAGAATCGCTTGAACCTGGGAAGGCAGAGGTTGCAGTGAGCTGAGATTGCACCACTGCACTCCAGCCTGGGCGACAGAACAAGACTCCATCTCAAGAACAAAAAAAAAAAAAAAAAAAGGAAAATCTGAGAAACTGTTAAAAGCCAGAGGAAGCTGACACATGATGACAAAATGTAATGGGGTGTCCCGGATGGGATCCTGGACAGAGAGAGGACATTAGGGGAACCCCAGTGAATTCTCAATATGGTCCAGGGTTTAGTTAACAGCAACGTCCAACTGATCTCCCGGTTGTGACAAGTATGCAGTAATGTCAGATATTAGTGACAGGGGTCACCAAGTACAGGCTATATGGCAACTCTGTATTGTTTGCAACTGTCTGCACATTTTAAACTAATCTTAGTTTAAATAAGAGGTTACACTAAAATCTCTTAACTTTTTATGTAGAGTAGAAAACAAGCATTACAATGGTTGTCATTGGGCATGAGAAAAGGAATGATCTTTCCACATACATTTGTTTGTAATCCAAACAAAATGTAGCCTGGGTACAGTGACTCACACCTGTAATCCCAGCACTCTGGGAGGCCTAGGTGGACGGATCGCTTGAGGTCAGGAGTTCGAGACCAGCCCGGCCATGGCAAAAACCCCATCTCTGCTAAAAATAAAAAATAGAAATAAAAATAAATTATCTGGGCATGGTGGCGCATGCCTGTAATCCCAGCTACTCAGGAGGCTGAGGAACGAGAACTGCTTGAACCTGGGAGGCGGAGGTTGCAGTGAGCCAAGATCCTGGGTGACAAAGTGAGACTATGTCTCAAAAAATAAAAATAAATGTTAAAAATAAAAAAGCTGTTTTCCTCGAATTATAGGTTGAAAAGTTTATCCTCTTATCACTGTGCTGCCCAAGCTATTGGGCACTTGAAAGGCAGCTGGTCTGCTGAAATACACACTAGAGTTCCTAGAATGAAAAAAGAATGCAAAATACCTGCTCAATAGTTTTTATAGAAGTGGTAATATTTTAGACATCTTGAGATAAATGAACTGTATCATTAAGATTAAGTTCATCTATTTCTTTCCACTTTTGAAAATGTGGCCACCGGGAAATTAGAAGTAATCTATGAGCTGACTTAAATTTCTGCTGGACGTGATGCTCTGAGGCAAAGAATTCCAGAGATGAGGGGCTGAGGTCTCCTAGGTGTCAAGGACGGGCAACACCCCCATGAAACAGCCACCCCTGCACTGCAATGTTTCACACACACAATCTCTCAGGGACAGAAAAAAGACACATGCCGCTGCAAAGTTACAAATTTATTGGTCTGGAAATAAATACAAATATCTCATTAAGAAACTCCTCTGGAAAGACTTGTGCACAATAGTTTCCCATCCGTACTCAGCCTCTCTTGCCCTGATCCCCGACTTTTCTGAGCAAGGCCAGGGAAGGCCTCCAAGGTGATGGGCGGCAGGTAACGAGTCATTGCCTCTCACGCCACCTGGAAGGCTGGACTACTACCTCCTCCCAACTGCGGGGTCCCAGAAATCCTCGGGTCCCAGTGGCTGACTTACAATGTTCAATTCACTCTGACCAAACTTCCTATGAGAAAATCCACGGTGAGCCAAAATGAAAAGTACAAGGCAGTAAGTAGTACAGGAGCCTGGCAGCTGCGCTGGCCGCCTAGAAATGTCAGTGGTGCTGCCCCATTCGGCGAAAGGTTAGGGAGCAGGAAAAGAGGAAGCAGGAGAGGGAAGGAAAGTCCCATGGAATACGAATTCCAGAATCCTTGCATTTTCTCAGCCACCGCTCCCCACATGAGTTCCCACCCCCACCCACACAAGAGCAAAGAGTTCTGAGGATCCAAGAGCATGACCAGGTCAGACAGGTTCAGCTACTGAGTTCACGTTCTAGCCCAGCTGTCGAAGATTGAAAACTGGATTTAACCCAATCACACAAAATTCCTGGAACCATGCTGGGATCCACAGAAATCACCACTGCACTGGATCCCAATACAACCACAAGGAATCCCTTACATCGAGTAACCCCAATTCTGCCCCCACCCCAATGCTCCTACCCCGGTTCCTGCAAGGACACTCATCACAGGCAGGGCAGCTGTGGAATGTTGCCCTCCATTCCAAGGAATGCAAAACAAATCTAAATCATCTTCTCCATGAACAAGAATCATCACTGGCTCATGTATCAGGGTTGGGAGGTTGGGGCTGTGGAGGAGAGGCAGAAAGCAGAACTAAAGGCTTCAAATACCATGATGCCCAACATTTGCTGAAACATTTTTGTCTGTAAAGCCAGGAGATTTTGTTGCCTGCTTTTGCTGCACATTAAGAGGATGCTAGAAAAATCAAGCTTGTTTGCTTCTGCATTCAAAGCTTTATAGATGCACCAACTTTAAAAATCGGTTTCTTCAAGTTAACTACATAGATTTGTTGTTCCAAATGCCTCTAGCCTCGACATAAATCCCACCTTTTCCCCCTTCCTGTTTTGCCTGTTTAAAAGAGGTGCCTGCACGTCACTATTAACCCCCTCCCCAAATGAGAAAAGGATTTTGTTTCCGGAAACTGGATCAGCTTCTCCTCAGTTAAAGAGGAAACGGGAAGTGGGCGGCTGGCCTTCTGACCAGGCACCCGTTTGAACCAGGATGCTCAGGGCAGCCTAGGCTTGGCTTTGTGAAGTGTGCGCTGCTACGTGTCTTGTTTTTGGCAGGGGAGGAGAGTGGCAACCGGCCACTGGTTAATGGAAGAGGATGCGATGCGGAGATGCTTGCTTCCTTCCTTTGGTCCACCGCCATCCCGCCTTTGGAGAGGGCACCCATGTAATAGACCCCATTTGTCTCCACCAGAGCTCACTCTTACAAAATAAGCTTTGGATTAATACCGAGTTAGGCGCAGTGTGGCAGGCAGGGGGTGAAAAGGGGCTGGGGAGGAGGGGGCCACTACAGAGATCAGAGTCCGGGGGCGGCAGCTGGGCAGGCTGCCTAGCAGGAGACCTCCATGGACTTGGGCCCGGCGTTGTTCCCGGCAGTACCCGAGTTGGGGGTGATGTCCAGGTGGGCCCCCTCGCTGGTGTGGGAGCGGCTGCGGGTGCCCTCGCTGGTGTGGGAGCGGCTGCGGGTGCCCTCGCTGGTGTGGGAGCGGCTGCGGGTGCCATCCAGAGAAGTGACACTGGAACCAGAGGCTGTGCGAGACCGCATCAGGCGGGTCATGCTAGCCGAGGGCACTAGGGGGACGAGAGAGCCGGTTAGAGGGCAGGAGACGGCCAGGTGAGGAGCCAGGCATGCCCATCCACCAGCCACACGCTCTTCTACGTGCCAGCCCCAGAGAAGACTTGATCCCTGTAGCCATCCAGCTGCTGGGCCCCCGTCCTCTCCATGTCCACTTGGAGAGAGAGATGGCGAGGCCCAGATTACGGTAAGGAACTGCTGCAATCACACCATGAGTGACCCGAACCCAGATCTGGGTCTGAATCCCAATTCTGCCACCTCTTAAAAGTTGTGTAATTTTGTGAGTGTTCCCCTGAGCCTCCCTGTTCCCATCTGTAAAGCAGGGATGTTAAATACTGAGCCCTGGTATCAGCACCTGTGTGTACGCCCATGACCCCATGCTGTCCATGATCACTGGAGCAGGGAGGACACCTGGGGTCAGCTGGGCTCGGCCCTGCACATCACAGGTGGGGAAAGGGAGAGGGGCCACACGGCAAGTTCCTGGCACGGCTATTCGTTGTCATCTGTCCCAAAGAAGCCTGTCAGCCCAGGTGCTAACAAGGGCGCTGTCTATTCTTTGGGATCTTCTCCAAGACCTCAAATGCTCTTGCACATGGCACGTGCTGATGGGGTGGAATGAGGGGAACAATCCTGCCCACCTGTACCGGTTGGGACAGTGTCCCACAAGATTCACACCTAACTGAAACTTCAGAAGAGAACCTTATTTGGAAATAGGGTCTTTGCATATGTAATTAGTTAAGGATCTTGAGATGAAATCATCCTGGGTTGACAGGGAACCCTAAACCCAATGACTGTGATGTCCTTACAGAAACAGCACACACGGATATGCAGGGGAGAAGTCCAAGCAAAGACAGAGGCCGAGATTGGAGCGATGCAGCCACAAGCCACGTAAAGCCAAGGATTGCTGGGGCCACCAGAAGCCAGGAAGAGGCATGGAAGGTTCTTCCATAGCAGCGTTGGAGGGAGCAAGGCCCTGCCCACACCTTGATTTCGGACTTTAGGCCTCCTGAACTTTGAGAGAATGGATTTCTATTGTTTTCAGCCACCCAGTTTGTGGAGCTTTGTTACAGCAACTTTAGGAAACTAGTACTCCACCCAACTGAAGCATCATGGCTAGGAGGCCACACTGAGTCAGACATCAGAAACAGGGGCAGCTGACCCACACCGAGCATGCAGGGCTTATGTTATCTCCTTGATAGGCACAGGGAGGGGCTTTTCATGGCAGGCACTCCCAAACAGAATTAATCATTGCTGAATTGTCTTAAAGAGCTAGTTTTGAATTCAGAAAGAACTGGGGTCAATGCCACATCCGCAGCTCACATATTTCTCTGAGCCCCTACTTCTCACTCACAAATCTGGGATGTCTACTGAGCAGGATGAGAAGTGTACAGTGAACACTGATGTCAGGTGTGCAAAGGGTTCATCAAGCCAGCCCCCCGCGGTGTGCAGGAGGCCAGTGACCCGTTCCTTTCCTTCTCTTTGGCTGATGCCTTTGGGACCATAGCTCTTCCTGTTATTTTCCCCCCAAGACCTGCAGGAGGCTTTGGCTTTCTGGAAATAGAAGCTGATTTGGGGGGAAAGATGAGGTCTAGCATTCACTTCCTTTCTCTCCAGAATACACTCCCAAAGCAGAAATCCAAACCCTGGTGGGGCCAAGACAAACGAGAGCCACAATTCATACCGCGCAGGGTAAAGCAGGGCTGCCCCGCGGCTGTCTCCATGGCTCTCTCCAATGACAGCCTTTGCCTGCAACTTCCGTCGGGGAAGGCAGGCTAGACAGGCAGGAGCCCCACTGGCAGATAGCTTCTGAGGGCACCTGGGGATGTGGATCCCGCCTGAGCCTGAGGCATGGAAATCAAACCTGCCAGCCTCGCCTTGCTAGAGGCTCATCATGGCTAAGGCCAATGCTAGGACTGCAGTCAGCTTACCAAGCATACTCTTACTATACATGGGCAAGCAGTTTAAGGAAATGATAAAAGGGATCAGAAGTTTAATACCTTCCTAGTAAGGAGGGGCACACAAATTATAGTTCCAAACAGTAGGGTCAGAAGAGCCACTAGTCATATCAGGGCCGGACTATGGCTGACAAGCCCACAGCGTGACGTGGCTGCTGTTCAGCCGAGTTACAACTTGCCAGGGTCTGTCCTAGTCCTGGGACAGCACTTCTGGAAAGAAGGCTGTATGTGTCGAACAAACTATAACTGCAAAATAAGAACCAGCGAGTTCCTGAATGATGCTTCCAATGTATCCAAAGCTCATGACTCTATGGCATGCTCCACCTTGAATATAAGCAACTTTGTTAGCCACTTCCACAGAGCTTCACAATCTTCAAAGAATTTCCATAGATCCACCCTCTGCTCCTTGCTTACAACCCCGAAGCCTCAGCTTCATCATTGATAAGATGGGCTAAGAATATGTCAAAGGAGTACTGTGATGGTTCGATGAGATAAAATAATGTGTTAGCAATCTTTCATCATCATCGACACCATCTTCATTATCACTATAGCTGGTGGTCTCTTAAAACTTGTGATCAAAAGTTTTAAAAATGTTATTGTTTCACTGTTGGTCATTGTCTTGGTGCTTAAAGGGACAGTCCTCATCTAAACCCCCCAAAATCCCTGGTGTGAAACAACTTCTGTTCAACAAAGGAGGAAAAATGAGCCTTGCTGGTATGAGAGGCTAGATCCTCCAGGCTGCCACATGCCCTCCACACACCTAAATGTTTCCTCCAAGAAAGCTGAAGCTGGCCAGGGGGACACAGAATTGCTCATCCAAGCCTGGCTCAGGACAGAGCACTTCCAATTCCAACACGTGCCCCGACCCACTGCACATGGGGAACGCCATACTCACTGTATCCCATGCCCTGCACGAAGTACTTGAAGGCCTCAGCGAGCTTGGCCGGCTGCGAGACAGGGAGAGAAAATGCAATCAGTTGCTGGGGGACCAGATCACCCGAGGCCATGGGGAGGCTGTGCCTGTGGTCACCCTCATTTGAGAGTTTGGCTCAAGACAAAAGCCATCACATGTTGACAGGACAAAACACAAAAGTAAAAGGAAGACTATGGGATAATGATGGGAAATTCACCCCACAGCTGTGGAACTTGGACAAGTTACATGACCTGTCTGAGCCAGTTTCCTCACCTGTAATATAGGGCAGAGTATCACAGCTATTTCTGTGCATCTCTGGGGAGATTACATTCCACAAAGGGACGTGTCTAACCCAGCATGTGGAATGTAACTGCATCAGCATCGTGAGCTACTCCCCATGCAAAGGGCTTTGCTGCATTCGTTCATTTACTCCTGACAACCCCTCATGAGGTCAGTGCTACCTTAGATACATTTCATAGCTGAACAGATTTGGAGAGGTAAATCCACTCAGGGTCCCACAACAAGTAAGTGGTGGGTCCTGTACATTAACCCAGGGCTCTCCAAACCTAAAACACTTGTTCTTGAGGCAAGTCACTATCAGCCTCAACAGCAGGCTGGCTGAAAGAAGGGATGATGGATAGATGGATGGGTGGAGAAAAAAGGATGGATTGAAAGAAGGAAGGAAAAAAGAAAGGAAGAAAAGGAAGGAAGGAAAGATGGATTAAAAAAAAGAACTGATGGACAGAAGGAAGGAAAAAAGAGAAATATGAACCAAAGAAGGACAAATAAAAGGAAGAAAGGATATGAAGAAGAATGAATGGATGATGGTTGGATGGTTCGCTGGATGGGCAGACAAACCAATTAATTAACAACTAACTGGGCTACTTTAAGTGAAATGCATATGGAATGCTGAGACCACATCCAGTTCTACCAGTTCTCTCAGTTCATTTAATGTAAACTTGGAGGTGAGTGCTCAAGTATCAAGGGCATACATGCAAGGCGTATCTGTTCTTCAGTTAATTCCAACTGTTCTAGCCAGTGCCCTGGGTCCTATTCTCCTGAGGCAGTGAGAGGGCACTGGTAGAGGCTGGGCTGAAGCCCCTCCCTGCTCTCCACTAACTCCCGCCAGGGCTCCACAAAGAGCCAAATGACATTTAAAAGAGCGGCTATGCTCAAATTGCCCTCTGGAATTTGTGTGACAGTGTAAGAAAGAGACAAGAGAAGCAGGTCAGGGCTGCAGGGAACAGGGACACCTGTGTTCGAGATGGTGGACAGAACCACGAATACAGGCTTGGGAATGAGAACACCTGGGCCCAGTTTTAGCTCCAGTAATCATGTGCAATCTCTCTCAACTTTTGGCCTCAGTTTCCTCTTCTGTGACACTGGGATAAAATGCTTGCTCTTCCCACCTCTGAGGACTATTGCGAAGACCTAATTTAATCAAGGATAGGAAAGCTGTGTGTAAACATACACCCAGCGTGCAAGGGCACGAGGACGACAGTGTTACACAGGAATTGCTCCTCCCTATGTTGCTGTCCCCGAAGCCTGTGCTCGTTGAACTCCTCTGAAGCTCTGAAAATTCTTTTAATTATGACCAGGGTTCCATCTGTTCTCATTTTAAGTAGAGAAAGAAAAAAAGGAGGAAGAAAGGAGGCAGGGCAGGTTTTGGATAAAAAAGATGACAAAAAACTCTATTTCATTTTAAGATGGAATACAAAACTGTCAGGATGTAAAATTATAAGACAACAAATTAAAAGTTTACTTGTTAGGTTGGTGAGATTCTTTATAGGAGGAGAAATTGAAGGGATCAGTGACGCAGAAAACATATTACGCTGATCAATGTGTTTATTTGTACATGTGCACACACATTTATACACGCACACACACACACATGTGTACACATGCACACCCACAAACACACATGCACACACACACAATCTGGCTTAATCTCCTCCATGTCCCCCGTCCTGGGCTGGAGCTCCTTGTGGCCCTTCACTCCAGCAGAAGCCCATGGTCTTTGGGGCAGACATACCTAGATTCTGACCCATGATGACCAAGCTGTGTCTACTTGGCAAATCCCCCAACCTCTGTGAGCCGCAGTATCACCTACTCCACAGGGGTTGGTTCCTAGGGGATCAGAGTCCTCCTATATAGCACTTTTCCCAACAGTCCACAAACTGTCATCCGATGTCACAGCAAGGCAATGAGGGAACAGGTGTCACAGAGGCACATGCACTCCACCCAGGGGGAGGCGACAGCTGTGTAATGCAAAAGCCAACGTGGCACTCACCTGGGAGATCTGCGGGAGGCCGCCACAGTCTGCCATCTAGGAGAGAGAGAAGCTGGTTAGTGCCAAACACCACAGCCAAGGCCCTCTGTGCTCTATGAGTTTTTTCCGAAAGGATGCCCATCCGCCTGCTGCCCTGCCCTGCCCTGTCCTGCCTTACAAAGGAGGAGCAGGGTGGACCGTGGGTAGGGAACACTCCAGCCCCACCAGGCAAGGCTGCTGGTGTCTCCGTGGCAACCATCACTTGTAGCTTACTACATGCCAGGCACTACACTAGGCCCTACAGATAATTTCACTCCATTCCCCAAGAACCATGGAAGGTACAGCTGTCCCATTTTACAGGCAGAAACTGGGCCAGGAAGAGCTTGAGGAACTCGCAAGCTTCCAGGCCAGGATCTCTCTAACCTGAAAGGGTTTGATAAACAAGACCCTCTTCATATATTCCCTTGAAAGGTTCCCTCAAAAGGAAGCGGCTGAACTTGGGTCTTCAGGCCGGATTCAGCTCCTGACCGGTACCCTTCCTAAATGGTGGACGTTCGAAGTCCCCATGAAATCACCGAACCTCAAGAGGCCACTGCAGGCTGTGAGACTGTGCAGCCAGACTGGAAACGAGCAGGGCTGACAGCAAGGGAGCAGGGGGAGGCTGCAGGGAGGGTGGCCTGGGGCGAAATGGGGCTGGAGGAGTTCGTGGGAGTGGTGAGGCTGTGGGCATCCTACAGCCTAGGGCGCCTCAAGACTGGACCCCCAACACTAGCCACAAAGTGACACTGACCTGGGGCAGCCCTCAGCTCAACCAGCATGCGGGGAGCAGGATGCCCGAACTCCCCCTCCAGGCAGGGCACTCAGCACATTAGGCTGGCGCTGTGGAAGTCTCCAGAATCAGGCCTAAGTGAGTTCTGTTTCTGGATCTACCATCAAATCGGCCACCTGACCTCAGTCAGGCCACCTACCCTTTGCTGTAGGTTGTGGTTGAATTGTGTCCCCCAAATAGACACACTGAAGTCCCAATCCCAGTGCCTATCGATGTGGCCGTACTTGGAAATAGGGTCTTTGCAGGTAAAATCAAGTTAAGATGAGGTCATACTGGATTAGAGTGGGCCCTAAATCTAACGGCTGATGTTATTAAAAGAAGAAGGAAATTTGGACACAGACGCAGAGATACAATAGGGAGAGTGCTGAATGAGGATGGAGGCAGAGACTGGAGTGATGCATCTACTAGCTAAGGTGAACCAAGTGTGGCCAGCAGCCACCAGAAGCTGGAAGAGGCAGGCAGCATTCTCCCCTAGTGCCTTCAGAGGGAGCATGGCCCTGCCCACACCTTGATTTCGGACTTTCAGCTTCCAGAACTAAAAGGGAATAAATATCTGTTGCTTTAAGCCACCCATTTTGTGATACTTGTGACAACCGCCCTCAAAGTATGGCATTATGCAAGCTTGACGCCCAGCAGCTTCTAATCTTGCAATTTCCTTTTGAGGGAATCTTGAAAGAAAATCTATGTAAAGAGCCCAATACAGGAAAACAGCCTCCCACTCAATAAGTATCGGACACCCCCTACATGCCTTTCAAAGGCATTCTACGTCTATGGGGGAAGTTGAAGGCACGGTGACCTACAGATGGCACCTCCTTGTCCTTCCCCCAGTGCAAGGGAGCTGCCTCATCTCCACCCAGGTCCCTCCTGGCCACCTGCCCCTGCAGGGGTGCACCTGGGCTGAAAGGCCCCTCTGAAAGGTTCCCACTCTTGTGCTGCATCTCCGCACGAGGCTGCCACAAACAGCCGGTGGTTTGCATTGTGCAATCAGTCATAACTGGCAAGGGACTGGCGGAGGTTGCTACAGACCCTCAAATCCAGCTGCGAGCGAGCTGGCACACCATGTGCTCAGATGAACTTGCCTGAGAAAGTCCTGACCTTCCCCGGCTGTGGGAGACGTCTCCTCTTACTGTGACAAGCAGAGAGCCCCTCTTGGAGGATTGTCTTGGCCCCAGCCTATGGAGGGCCCTTGCCAAGCCATCCCTGGTCCCTCTATCCCCAAAGCCCCCAGACCAGCAGCCTGTTGATTCCTGCAGTCCCAGAGAAGGATCCCTCATCTTTGCAGCCTCAGATCGCCAGTCAGCACCCAATATATGTTCATGAACAGATAGATTAAATCATTAATTCTATGGTTTCTGATCACGTGCCTTGCCTTTTTCAAGCGTAACTCAATGTTGCAGAAAACGTGAGAGTTTCTAAGAAATAACAAACGCAAACCCCCATTGTTTTCCCTGTACCTTGAGGAGAGTGGTCTTTGTTGGGTCCAATTTCGAGTTGCACTCCACCTGCACAAGAGGGAGGAAATTTGTCAATTTTCTACGTGAAGCCAAAGCCAAAACATCTCCTCCTTCCCTGCTACTCTGCTGCCGTCACCAGAAACTCCAGTATTTCTGCTGGCAAAGAAGAAAGTATGTGGGGTTTGGGATTCAGCAGATGTGGCTTGAAATCCCAGCCTTGCCAGTACCAGCTGTGACAACTTGAATAAGTTATTTAACTTCTTTGGGCCTCAGTGTCCTCATCAATAAAATGGAGATAATATCTTTTTTCAAAGGGTTGTTATGAAGATTAGCTGAAATGTAAACAGTACTGCAGAAATATCTGCTAAATACATATCCTTGTTTAACCAGCAGCTGCCAGAGATTCTACAGGTTTAACATTCCCAGATCTAACAACTATTCTTCACGTAAAATCACACTGACCAAGCTGGTTTCTCTCTTCATTTTGTCAGTGACCCTCTTAAAAGGGGCATCTGGAATTGGGCAGAATACCCATATGTAACCTATGCTGTTCAAAATGCTTAAAGTAAAACTATCACCTCCCTTGATTTGAACAGTGTATCTCTATTGATGTATCCCACGATTATCTCCAGTCGGTCAGCCCATAAGAAACTCATGGTTTGTTAAGGCATGCCAGGTATTTACTACATGAACATTTGCAAATGTCACTCTGCGGATCACTGCACAAGGCACGGCAGTACCGTAGGACTCTGATCCATAGCCCCTAAGTCTGCCATCTCCCCAGCTGTGGGGTTGTCTGAAAGGTAGAGTCCTCTCTTTGTTGCCACAAAGTTGTAGGTGGGAGTTAAAGGGGGAAAGGAGTCAGGAAGCTTAGCTAAGCCCTGCCTCCCAGTGCCTCTGTCCCCTGACAGCTCATCAGACACCAATCGGTTTGGAAAGATCCAGCTGCTTCCCAAATAAGAAGCGAGTCTCTTGGCCAGGAAGCCAAGTGGCAAACACGCCCATATAAACAAGCCAATGGGACACAGATCAGCGGGTGAGGGGACCTGGGAGAGGAGACACTGCCAAGCAACCAACACTGGCAGCCACCAGGGAAAGACACTAGTAGCTCTTTCCAAAGGCCAATAGGGCATTTCAAAAAACATCACCTGCCCTGATGGGGCAGAGGAGAGGAGGGGCAGGCAGGGCCACTTCAACAAAGTCAACCAGACTTTGCCTGTTGAATTAAACACAGAAACCACCTGTGATTTCTACATACCACGGCATCCACCGCAGGCGAGCTGTCCCCAACCACCAACAGAGCAGGACACCTGGGGTCAGGGATAGAGCGGAGAATTAGCACAAGGTTCCTTTAAAGATTGTCCCACTCCCAGGCCTGCCAGGCCGGGGCCTGCATTCTATAAACAATGTCATTTTGGTTTCCCCAACACCCTTTGCTCTTTTACTTCATTCTCCTTTGATCTTAGGATAAAATTGGTTACTAGTAATTCACAACTTAGTATGAATTTCAGCCAGGGAATTTCTGTGACCCAGTGCTTTTATTTTAAAGCATCTTCTCCTCAAGGATGGATGAGCAGGACTTAGCTGGCAATCAAGACCGAAACAAGAACAGCATGAAGGACAAAGGCAATGACATGCCAGGTTCCCAAGTGTCACACAACGTGGCGCACTCAGCCACAAAAAGACACCATCATTACTGGTGGAAACCCAGTTAGTTCTGTCCGTGACTGTCTTTTCCTCCTAGACGTATAGAGCACTTTAAGGCTGTGTCCTGTGCTATCCATCCCTAGGCTTCATGGAGCAAAGCCTCACAGAGTTATTGATGTAGTAGGTGCTTAATAAATGCTGTCCCAAGTACAATCAACAATCCTTCTCCAAGATCAAAGGCCTACGTCATGGGGACACCCTAGAAACGGATGCCACCGGCACAGGGAGAAGTCCAAGTCAGGCTTGGTAATGCTCAGTCTCTGGGTGGCATATATCCAGGTCTCAATGACACAATGTCCCGCCACACTCAGAAAGAAGGCCCTGCCAGCAAGGCCACCTTCACAGTGCACAGCCCCGACTGCAAGTGCTGGGGAAGAGAAAAGCCACTCACTGCAGGGTGACTGTGTGGGTTCCCGGCATTGGTCGCTCAATCTCCAGGTCGCGCCGGCTGCAGGAAACAAATGCGTCATTAGCATGAGGACCCCTCCCGTGGAGAAAGCTCCCACTCCCATCCAGCCAAGCCCAGGAGGTCCTGCCAGTGGCCATTCTGGCAAGCCACCCACATCCCCAACTTGAGAGAGGCCCTGTGGCTTTCAGGACTCCACACCCTCTTGGTGTCCACAGACCTGGTTAGAGGGACAGCAGGACATATGCATTTCAAGCAGAGCTCCCCTCATTTTGTCACAAATATTTGTGGGGCTTTTTTTTTCCAGGAGTAGAAGTCAGATCCTCCACCATAGAGGGTCCCTGCCTTCCTTGTGCCCCTAGTCAGAGCCCCCATCTGACAGAGGGGCCACCTCCCAAATGCTCTCGCAGCCTCTTAGTTGAAGTCCCAGCCTCACCAACTCTGAGACCTCTACAAAGCACCCAAATGATCTCTTTAAAACTCAGGCCTCATCTTTCCATTCCCTGTCTCAAACCCTATGGTGCTTTCCCACTGCACTCGTGTGAGGCACAGTGTGGGCCCAGCCCAGTGCCGACCACCCTCCCTGCACACAGCCACCCACCCTCTCTGCTGTCTTGCAGCTCCCAACATGAGACGCTCTTTCTCAGCTCACAGCCTGGAGTTAGACAAGCAGGATCCAAATCATGCTCTGCCACTTTCTAGCTGTGTGGCCTTGGGGAGAACATAGGACCTCTTTGTGCCTTTGCTTCCTCAACAGGAAGTGACAATACCAGGACCTTCATAGTGAGATTTTGAGAGGGGTCAGTTAATGACTATGCTATTTGTGCGGACAAGTTAAGAGTGTGGAGTCTGGGGGCTGTGCTGGTCTCCTCTGTGTCTCTAGCGCCCAGCCGAATGCCTGACTCACTCCAGTTCTCAGAAAGTGTTTACTAAGTGAACGCACTGCTGGGCTTCGGTTTCTTCAGTCACATCCACAGTGAGGATGTTACCACTGAGATGAGGGCAGGATTGTAAAAGGAGGCAGATACTAAGCTCTGTTGCAAATGTTAATTTCAAGAAGTCACGTTATTAACATTTGATCAGAGATAAACACTATGAGGCTCATTTCTATCTCCTGTTCTGCGAGCGTGGCAGAGCTAGCTCAGCAGGTTGAGTGAGGTCCCTGGAAGATTATAGAGTCTCTGGCTGACACCAATGGCCTGAGCCGTCTCCTCCCCTAGCTGAGCTCCAGATAAGCACCTAGTGCTGGCTGAGAGGGCCACGCCTTAGGCAAAGGCCGTGTTCAGGTCCTCCTTATCCTTGGAATGACAAACTCCCAGAAGCCTGCCTGGATTATCCCCGGCCTCCAGGGGAGCTTTGCTGCTCTCTCACTTAGCTCTTCTTACATTTGGCCTTTCATGAAGGTCAGCAGTGGACACACACATTTACTCTCAACCCTCTGAGTGTGCGACTGCGTCCCTCTCACGTCTGCACCCCCAGTGGTCTGGAGTGTTTGTTCAGCTCCCTGCAAGACGAGCTGAATGCCAGGAACCAGCTTACAGGCCAGGTGTCCTTCCTGGGGACACCTGTCCTGTGAATCTATTTGCTCAAACTCAGAGCCTGCCTCTTCCGCTCATTTTATACCCTCCCTCTCACCTGCCCCATATTTCAGATCTACAGAAGACACCTCATAAATAGCAATGATGTGGCTGAACAACATCCCGATACCTGTTGTAGGCGTTGATGAACAGGTGCAGGTTGCCGGGGTTCATGTCATTCACGATGTGCTGGCGGTAGGTGTGGACCACTTCCACGTTACTCTGCATTTCTTCCTGCATTTAGAGAGGTCAGAAGATGGTCCTGATTGCACTGTGGCCCTGAGCTGGTCACTACTCTCTCCGTTCTCCAGGTTATTTGGATACAAAGTAAAGATAATAATGCCTAATCCACAAGACAGCGACGGACCTAAAAAAAAAAACTTCGGGAAAGCAACACGCCCACCCGGGTGCAGACAGTGGTTACACTATCCGCTGGGAGCAGAAAAGTTCCCCATCCTGGAAAGGCAACACCCCACCCTTCCGAACTCATTACTTAGGGACTTTCAATTTGAAGTCAGACATCCTGGATCTAGAGCTTAGCTTCATCACTGTCCCTTTCGTGGGCAAATCTTTCAACTTCTCTGAGCCTCAGATCTCTAAAAAAAAAAAAAAAAAAAAAGGGAAGGGAGAGAATGTTGCCTACTTCATTAGGTTGTAGGACTTAATGGAGGTTGTGTTCTGACCTCTACCAACAGTAAAAATTGGAGGCAAATATTAGTAATTGTTTTCCAATAGGAAGAGCTGAAAAGAAGTTTTTCATGCTTGAAAAGCAAAACCAACTCATGCCACAGGAAGTTGCTGAAAAGAAGGGCAATTGCAACTCCCACTGCGGCCAACCAGAGCCTTGAGGGAGTTGGCCCCAGCCTCCCCATCTCTGGGTGCTTTTTGAATGTCATTTGCGACAAACAACTTGTTTGCTCTGTTTCTCATTTGTACGAGGGCAGACACCTGTAGGTTTCACACAAGGGTCTGATGTGACCAGTGGCAACCAGATGAGAAGTTGGAGTTGGGGGTCAAAGAAAGCTGGTGTCAAGCTTGAGCTGCATCAAACAGTCCAGGATCATTTAGGCAGCAAGGAGGTCAACTGGCTACTAAGAGCCAACGCTGGAAAAAATAGGAATCACGCTGGGATTTCAGATCAAAACCAACTGTAGCGATCTGGGGGCACCCTCAGACACCATGGCTGGACCAACCAGTCTCCAAATAACTTGGGGTATAATCAGATCAGATGCTCAATGCTATGTCTGACATCCCTCCTCCAGTGAAACAGAGACAGTGGCTGTGAATTTTTCCCAATTCCTATCAGTTTCAGATTACACTCAGGACAGGGAAAATGTATCACACACTGTGGAATGAATCATAAAAGGGGAAAGAGGACTCTAGTGGGCTAAACTGTGGCCCTCAAAAGATATGTCCATGTCAAATCTCTTGAACTTGGGAATGCAAACTTGCTGGGAAAAAGGGTTTTTGCGGGTGTAATTAATTAAGGATCTTGATATGAGATAATCCTGGATTACATGAGTGGGGATGAAATGCAATGGAAAGTATCCTTAGAAGAGGAAGGAGAGGGAGAAATAAAACAGACACAGAGGAGAAGACCATGTGAAGACAGAGGCAGAGAGTGCTGTGAGCAGCCACTAGCCAAGGAATGCTGACAGCCACCTGGAGCAGTAAGAAGCAAGGACAAATTTCCCCTAGAGCCTGTGGCAGAGGGGTGGCCCTGCCAGCACTTGACGTCAGAGTTCTAGACTCAGAGTTGTGAGAGAATACACTTTTGTTTTTCTTTTTCTTTTTTTTTGAGACAGAGTTTCCCTCTGTCTCACCCAGGCTGCAGTGCAATGGCGCGATCTCGGCTCACTGCAGCCTCTGCCTCCCAGGTTCAAGTGATTCTCCTGTCTCAGCCTCCCGAGTAGCTGGGATTACAGGCACGTGCCACCACACCCGGTTAATTTTGTCCTTTCAGTAGAGACGGGGTTTCACCGTGTTGGCCAGGCTTGTCTCGAACTCCTGACCTCAGGTGATCCACTTGCCTCAGCCTCCCAAAGTGCTGGGACTATAGGTGTGAGCCACCATGCTCAGCCCACTTTCGTTATTCTAAGCCATCCTGTTTGTGGTAGTTTGTTACAGAAGCCACAGGAAACCAACACAACGGGCAAACCCAGCAGTTGTACCCGTCAACCCCAGAGTGGAGCCTCTGTTCCCCGGTACACTCGCCAACCCCAGAGTGGAGCCTGTTTCCCCAGGACTCATGGGAGTGTCAGATGGTCACATGTTAGCTCAGAAGCAGAAAGTGGTATGTAAGCAAAGCAGGTCACTGCAATTTCAGGCAACCAAGGAGTTTTCCACACCCTGGGCTTGTAGCCAAGGCCATGGCATACCCTTCCCGAGGGCAGCTGGCCCCAGCTAGAGACCCAAAACCAGTGTCTGGGGCCAGGCAGGCTGGGCTGATAAGAAGATGACCACCGCTCACTTCTAGCATGCTGTGAGGGGCTTGGCTCACTCCCTCTCAGTGGGGTGACTCTGCTTCAGAAGAGCAGCTCATCTGAGAGCCAGGCAGCAGCACAGGCAGCCGCCATCCTGCTGTGGTGACCAGAATGAAGCCAGACTCATAGGTTCTAATACCAGCCCCACCTCTCCCTGGCTGAGACCCTACACAAGTCACTCAACCTCTCTGGTCTGTTTCCTCTTCCATAAACTGGGAATGAGAACAGAATTCATCACACAGGTCACAGAGCACCTGGGTGGAATCCTATTCCTACAGTTAACACTTGTGAAGCTCTTAGGACTGAGCGCAGCACACAGCTAACTCCACGGACATGTTTGCTACAGACCAGATTTATAACAGCCCAGAACTGGAAACAACTCAAAGGTCTTATCAACAGGCGAATGGAAAGACAAACTGTTGCACATACATAAAATGGAACACTTCTCAGCACTAAAAAGGAATAAACTTTGTTTTAAGAGACACGGTCTCTCTGTCACCTAGGCGGAATACAGTGGGCAATCCCAGCTCACTGCCTCAAACTTCTGGGCTCAAGCGAGCCTCCTGCCTCAGCCTCCCAAGTAGCTAGGACTATAGGCATGCACCACCATGCCTGGCCAATTTTTAATTTTTTTAGAGACAAGGTGTCACTATGTTGCCCAGGCTGGTCTTGAACTCCTGGGCTCAAGCAATCCTCCTGCCATGGCCTCCCAAAGTGCTGGGATTATAGGAATGAGCACTGCACCCAGACTAGGAATAAACTATTGATCCACCCATTAACATGGACAAATCTCAAAATGATTATGCTGAGTGAAAGAAGCCAGATCAAAAAAAAAAAAAAAAAAAAGAGTACCTACTATATATAATGCCATTTATATAAAAATTTAGGAATTGGAAAGCAATCTATACAGGCCAATGCAGATCAGAAGTTGCCTGAGGAGGAGGGAGAGGAGGACTATCAAGGGGCACAAGGAAACTCTTGGGGTGATGGAGATGTTATTCTCCTGATCATAGTGATGGTTTTACAAATGTATATACATGTCAATTGTACACTTTAAATATGTGCAGTTAATTGTACTTCAATCAGCTGTTTTTAAAAGACACACAAAAAAGAGGGAGAGAATGAATGACTTGTTGCTTATGAATGAATAATGTCACATTATCTCACGAGCACCAGCTCAGTGGCCCCTAGCTGATTGTGTCTTGTTCTCTCCACCCCCACATGGGGCCCTGTGCCGAGCACCACACACCACACAATGCATCGCTCAGCACGAACAACAGAATGCCAGACCACGCAACTCACCTTCCCAAAGAGGTGGGACACCACCATGTCCGGCAGGGCTTGGGTCCATCCGGAGATCTGGAGAGGAGTAAAGTGGGTGGATGAGAAACCAGGAGCTAACAGTAGTTAACAAGGTCAGCAAAACCCCACTTCCCTGAGGGCAGAGTGGCATTGCCGGACTCCCTCCCTGAATGCAGGCCTCAAGGACATCCCCCTTGACAGAAACTCAGTTCCTGCCTCCAGTTCCCTCCTGGACCTGATCCCCCCAAATGCAGGGCCTGGGACTATATCCAATTCCTTATTTTCAGAGGCCCATGCACAAAATGCACAGCAAATGAGTGCTGAATAAAGACCTAGCTACTGCTAGCTTACCCTGCTCCAAATATTCACCAAGTCCTCAGCAAAGAGGACTGTCCATTCACCTCTTCTAAAAACACACTGAGCTCCCCAGTCTACACCCCAGGATATGCTTGGCTCCCAACTATCCCTCCTCTCTCATCTCCAAGCCAGTTTCCCCTTTCTAAGTATACTGATATTACCAAAGACACTGACGATCTTCTTTTTCCTACCTCTCCCCAGTGACTAGGTTTGCAGCGGGAGCTCTATAAATCCTAGCATATAGCAGGAGCTCCATAAATGTGTGCTGACCTAAGCATTAGGCAAAAATGAGTAGGAGAGAAGCTCTAGACCTAAGGGTCTTTGGCTGGCCTTTGCCTGCCACAGCCCAGCTGTGTGGCACTGGGCAGTGTGCATACCTCTGGGTCTCAGACTTCTAATCTGGAACTGGGAGTGCCAGGAACTTCAAGGCCACAAGGTGAAGGTAAGGACTGCAAGAAGTAACTGCACATATCACAGTATCTAATACCAGTGCCTGGTACTCGAAAGGCTGGGGTTGAAAAGGAAGGGAACAGTACAGCTATTAAAGCCCCACAGACAATACTCAGGCTTCACACTAGCCAGTGGTCGACATCCCCGGACCTTCCAGTCTGGCTCAGAACAGCTATCATGAAGCCAGGTGGGTTGACTGGAATGTCACTTCCTTTGCTGGAAAATCAAATAAAACACGAGTGTGTTCCACTCCGGAATGTCATACAGGCAGGAGGGAAGGGCTTCTGCATTCTGGAGGAATGTTCAAAGAACAAATGCAAAATCACAGTGGCTAGGAGAGGGCGGGGGATGGGCAAGAGGCACGGCCCCTTCAAACCCTCGGTCCCTGGCAGCCACCCAAAATTTGGCAAAAATGCACTTGCAAAATGAGAAGCTGGGATCACCTCAGCTTGAAAGGCTCTGTCCTATTTCAACTGGAATGACCTCCCCCTCTCCTTGGCAAACACTGAGGCCTTTACAGGGAAAAAAAAACAAAAACAAAAACACCACAATGATAATTTTTAAAAGATAAACAAGGAACCTCAGGACACCAGCCAGGGCAGAGCTTCCCAAGACAGCACAGGTCCCTTCTCCTCCAGGCAGCCCATCCTGCTGGCCAGGCCTGCCTGTCTCCCACCCCAGACAGGAGCCTCAGGGGCAAGGATGGTCAGGTCCATGAACCACGAAGTCAAAGCAAGCTGCATCTGGTCCCCATTCTACTGCCTAGCTTTATGTGACCCTGGACAATCCCCTCAGCCACACCAAGTCCTCACCTCTGAAACGGTGATACAAATTCTCACCTCCTAGAGTGACTACGAAGATTAACTGAGGTCATGCACACATGGCAATGTAGAATGAAACTAGCACATGGTAAACTCTCAATCTAAGTTAGCTAATTATTATCGTAAAATTTTGTGGCACAGTCCGTACTAAATACACATTTATTTTTCTTTAATAATATGTGAATGAATTCCTAAGATTAGAGGCTTTTGTCTTGTTCATCTCAAGAAGTCTTGTTCTTCAAGATGTTCAGCATCTTGACCAAAGCCTGGCACAAGTTAGGTACCCAGCTAACACTCATTAATCCAAGCAATGCTTATCCAAGCTGGCTCAGGGACCTGTGTCCCAGTGCTTTCTCTGGCTTAGACAGCTTGGTGGTATTTAGGTCTTCTGAATGGCAAACGGCTGAGGTCATGTGTACTGTTCTAAGCAAAGCAGAGGGAACTGGAGTGGGCAGTAGAGGGTAGTGGAGGAGTGGGTAAAGAGAGAGCTTGTAGCTCCAGGGCTCCCCCAGGCAAAGGCTGTGTGCACCTGTCCCTCTTCCTGCAGGGACCCTGCCTGCCTGACAGGCCCCCACCTCACCTTGGAGGCGGCCCAGTCCATCCAGCCTTCCGCACAAGGGTTCACGTTGATAAGGACGAGGCCCTCTACCATCTCAGGGTTGTTTAGCTGTGATTCAAGACACAAAGTGAGACAAACATCCCAGCAATCTGAAACACTAGGAACTTTCCAAGGCAAACCAAGGCTTGAGAGAAGGACCCAGAAAAAGGCAGTGTGGGCAGCAGAGCAGGCTGCTGCTCCCCGGCCTCACCCCATGCAAAACTGAGGTTCCAGCACAGCAGACACAGGATCGGGTCCTAGAGAGAGTGGGAAGGAGAAAGAGGAAGTGCAGGAGAAGTAGGAAGCCCGCCGCTTTGCAGACCTGCCTTGGGCAAGTCACTTCAACCCGTGGAGGTTCAGCTTCTCCAGCTGTCAAATGGGTGTAACACACCATCAACCTCATCAATCAAACAGGGCACACAAATGCTTTCTAGTTGTGGCAGTAACAACTGTATTACTTACTTCCAGGATATATAAACACACACACACACACACACACACACACACACACCACACAGTTACGCATCGCTGAATAACAGGGATACTTTCTGAGAAAATTCATCATTAGGAGATTTTGTCATTGTGTGAAGATCTCAGAGTACTTACACACACTTAGAAGGTATAGTCTACAACTCATCAAGGCTGTATAGTACAGCCCTTTGCTCCTAGGTTTGCTGTACAAACCTGTACAGCATGTGACGCTACCCAATACTGCAGGGAATTGCAAAACGACGCTAAGTATTGATGTATCTAAGCAAATCTAAACATAAAAATGAACCATTATAATCTTATGGACCCACTGTCAAATATGCAGTCTGTCATTGACCAAAATGTCATTATGTGACGCAGACATATATAGATATAGATATGTACACCTAGGGTACAGTTGAGACCATTTTTAATTTGCTGAGAGCCTGTATGGCCAGACCATTTTGTATTCACGTCAGTATTCCTTTCTTTTTTTTTTTTTTGTAAGATGGATGTTGTAGAATGTCAGTATTCCCAACCTCCAGCAAAGCCCAGCAAATAATAGGCAGTCAAAATACAAACGGATGAAAAAAACGAGTATTGCTGCATTCTTACACAATTGCTCGGTGAGGATACAAAGGAACAGTGGCTCTTGACCTGAGCCCAAAGAAATAACAATGACAACTGTCATGAAAACTTCCTGTGTCTGATTCTAGTTTAGAATCAGTTATGACCCAGGAGTGCCCTGACTACAAAAACCTGTACAGCTGTTACAAAGCAGTGTCATAGCAGAGTACTCAGTGAGTGAGGAGTGTCCTCACTAGATGGCTAAGAGGACAAAGCCCATGACAAAAGAATGTGTCCAGTATCATCCTTGAGTGGAGGAAGAGAAAAGGCTTTGAGTATATATATATATATGTATATATATATGAGTACCCATGCACCACACACACACACCCACACACACAACTGTGGAGCATACGGGTCATTTCTTTTTCCCTTTTGGGTTTTTGATGCTTTTCCAAATGTCCTCCTTCATCTTAAAATGTTATTTAAAATGCAATTTTCAAAAAATGCCAAAGCACTCACAGCAAATCGAGTTAGGATGTAGGCGCCTGCTCCTGTTCCCATGCCAATAATGCTTTTCAGCCTGGAAGCAAAAATACAAATGCATGTCACACAAGGAGAGAGTGACGGGAGCCTCCAAGGACCCACTCAGAACTTCCTGAGGGTGACCGCCTGGCCAGGCAATGCGCGAGCATGACGCCGTGACTGCCTGCACAGCCCTGAGGTCACCACGCTTTAGGACTGGACAGAGACCTCGACCTTAGAGAGCCACGCCCCTTCTCCTCACTTCCCTCCTGGCCGCCACCCAGGCTCTGAGAGACCGTCTGACATTTACGGGAAGGCCCGTTACGGCATCATTTCTTCCCACTCTTAAGCTTTATTTTGGATTCTAAAACTTGGAATGAAAACAAATTGAGCAAGAACCATGAAGTTATCATTATTTGAAGAGCTCAAGACAGAGAGGAACACTGGAAAAATGAGGGTGTGGAGAGAAAAGCTAAGGTCTCAGGCAACTCCATTCCAGAACATTCCATGGGAAAGAGAAGCGAATGGAAGAATAGGAGGCAAGGGCAAATGGGTGGGGCGGCTGCCATCATGCAACATAACGTTCATGCGAGAGGAAAACTGAAGTTACAGGAGACAGACTAGAGCTCAGAGACTGTGTGAAGAACAGTGTTCACAGAGTGACGAGCTAATTTCTTGCCTCATCTTTAAACTGCAACCTTAATTTTAGTGGTCAGTCCAGAGCAAAGCCAAGGGGCAGGAAGATGCTAGAAACCAGGTTTCTCTGCAAACAGAGGAGGAGCTGATCCTTCGCTCTTACCCAAACTGTTGAAGGACTCCAGGAAGCATTTCAGCCAGCTGATCCATGGACGGGTACATGTACCTGGGGATGACACACAGAAGCCATTATTGAGCGCCCGGACAGAAACGGGTAATCCAAACAGGGACACGCTTGAAGGGTGGGGACCATGCAACAGCCTGCCCCATGCACCCAGACCCCCCAGTCTAGTCCCTTCCCATCCTCCTTCCAAGACCCCTGCAGCACACTCTATCAATTGCTTCCTACGCTCCAGGTCCCACCGATGCATTCTGGGAATTAGCTCATTCAATTTTCACAATAACTCTAGGAGGCTGCTAGGATTTCCCCCCATAGCAAGATTATAAGCATCACTGACGCTGAGAGATGAGCCACTTGGCCTCACAAGAGCAGTAGATGGTTAGCCAGAAACATGTCCTCACTGTGTTTGTCTGGTTTTGGGTCTAGGGTGTTGCAGAAACTGACTAGAAGGCATTTCACAATTCCAAACTCAGGGAGAAGGAATTAAAACAGGCATGAATGAGTTCTATCCGCAAAGAAGTGATTGATCCTCACACATGCCGGGCTTTTGGTGAGGCAATGGCAGGGGCCTGTGAGCAAAGCAGATGCAAAACAGGGCAGGAGCCAGCCCTCAAGTCAACAGAAAGGGGGGTGTGTGACTCATAACAAAGGCTATCGAAACAGAGACCTGACGTGATCAGATGATCAGGGAGGGCTTCTTGGAAGAAGTGATGCTGAAGGGGTCATGGGAACCTGATGAGTAAAGCATGTGGGCAGGGAAGCAGTGTGTGCAGATGCCCTGGGAAGAGCCAGAAAGAGCCCGTATGGTGTGGCTCCACATCAACAGAGCCATTCAGCTGAGAAGCCGCAGGGCAGAAGAGGGGCAAAAGACATGAAGCTCCACTGAAATGGCCCCGGCTCAATTTGAAGCCAGCAGCTCCTAAGGTGTGACACTGGAGAAGCTTGCAGGGCCCTCTGTTTCTTCCCTGTTCCCCAGGGCTGGTGTGAGGTGAGGAAGCAGCAGAATTCTACTTCCAAGGTCCCTCCTGTGCAGGTGGTGGACACCGAAGCCAGGAGGAGCCCAGCCAGGGATCCCCTACCCTGCTCAGCTGTCTCAGCTTCAGGATACAAGCGGCTCACCCTTAAAGGGCCTGGAGACGCCCCCTCACCCCTCTCAAGCCCCACACTCTCCTCTGCCCTACTCCAGGAGAAAGAAACAAGTCAGGCCCCACTCTGACAGTGGGTCCCACCAGATGCACACGAAAACCACCTAGTAAAAACTAGGGGGAAAATGCACTGTAATACCCAGACCAACTGAATAAAAATTCCTGGGGGTAGAGCTCAGGCCTCAGAATATTTGTAAAGCCCCACCAGGGGGAACTAAGAGTTTCTGCTTTCCCCCAAGTCTTTCACGCAATTGGTCCAACCAAAGATTTACGGAAATACCTCTGGCATTATCTGCTGGTTAACAATTAACCATGTCCCACTGTTTTAATACACTTTTAATTTTTGGTCCTAACCCCATATGGTTGGCTGTCCCTTCCCTTCCTCTCTGATAAAGGTTAATTATTAAGGATAATTCTGAACACTAATAAAAAAGGATATCTATTTATAAATGCCAAGAAGGCCTCTTCTGGAAGACTTTAAGCCCAAGAACCTACTCCTGCCCTAGTTTAATCACAGCGTCAGGTGCGGGGACAAGAGGGGTTATCTCTGAGGTCTGCCTCCCCCACATGATACTGATTGGGGGATCCAACAAGCTTGACCATAATTGCACAAGGGGAAACTGAAAGGCCATGCCCATACAGATCACGAGCTGACAAGGGCCAGGCAGTGTAAACACTCTCAACTAAGGCAGCCTGATGTTCCAAAGAGGATACACATCTCAGCAGATAGGACCAAAGCCAACTCCCCAGTTATCAGCTGTGCAACCTTTTTTTCTTTTTTGGAGACAGAGTCTTGCTCTGTCACCCAGGCTGGAGTGCAGTGGTGTGATCTCAGCTCACTGTAACCTCTGCCTCCCAGGTTCAAGGGATTCTCTGGCCTCAGCCTCCCGAGTAGCGGGGATTATAGCCACGCGCCACCACGCCCAGCTAATTTGTGTATTTTTAGTGGAGACAGGGTTTCACCATGTTGGCCGGAGACAGGGTTTCACCATGTTGGCCAGGCTGGTCTCAAACTCCCAACCTCAGGTGGTCCGCCCACCTTGGCCTCCCAAAGTGCTGGGATTACAGGCGTGAACCACCGTGCCCAGCCTCAGCTGTGCAACCTTCAGCAAGATAGTTAACGCCTCCATGCCTCAATATGTTCATCTGGAAAATGGAGCTAACAACAGCAGCTACACAGAGCTAGCTGTAAGGATTAAGCCCAATGTTCGATACGAAGGATGAAGCCTAGCCCACAGGAAGTGCTCCATCAATGTTACTTCTCTCCCTCTCTTTTTCTCCCCAACCGTCTAGGTTTTTCTCCACACTATTTGGTGGTGTCTGGTCCTCCTCCACTTCAGTCCTGTCCAGGCTGAGCACACCTATCGCAACGCCAGCCTTGCAGGAAGGCTGGGGGAATGGGGAGATAGCATCTGATGAGTATGTTGTTTCAGTTTGGGAAGATGAGAAAGTCCTGGAGATGGACAGTGGTGATGGCTGCACAACAATGTGTGAATGTCCTTAATGCCACTGAACTATATACTTAAAAATAGTTAAAGTGCCAACTTTTATGTTATGTACCTTTTCCCACAATTTAAAAAGTGCTTAAGACGATACATTTTATATTTTACCACAATTAAAAAGTATTTAAAAGAGCAAAGCAGCTGAACCCCTCCCCGACACCCAGTTTCCACCCTGTAGAGCTCATAGGGCAAGAGGCCTCTCACCCTGCGGGGAAGGAGGCTGCACCGTCCTGCTGGCCAGGGGCGTCCACGTGGCAGACAGCAAAGTGCTGGGTGATCTCCTGCATGTCCTCGTAGTTGAAGAGGGGGTTGTAGCAGGTTTTGTCTGAAGAACAGCAGAGAGGGAGAGACGAGAAAAAAGTAAGATGAGAAAAAAATTAGGTGTCTCGGTGGCAAAGCACATTCATTTTGTTTCATTCCTATTCGGAAGAAGGAAGTGAACTTAGAAGAACACAGATGTTCTCGTTTTTTGTGTTTTGGTTTTGTCCCCATGCCCACTTTCCTCTGGTGATAAAAAGCAAGAGTAAGTTTCATGGGGCAAGGGAGTGGTAGCTGGCAGACGAATGTTGCAGTTGGTGCTGGAAGGGGCTCCCAGGCTGGCTCCCGCAGCTCCTCCAGTCAGTCAGGCTCAGGATGGCCCTGGCAGGAGATGAGTTTGCCCCCCTGATCCTCTCTTTCCATCTGGGTCCACTATACCCTCCCATCTGGGGCACTGGCCCAGGACACACAAAATTTTCAAACGAGGAGGAGCATGGGAGGTGAGGTATGCCTCCTCCATTCATGTGGCTTGGATGAGTCTCCTCACTGCTGAAGCCTAAGAAGTTGGGCTGCTCACCCTACTTCCTGTCCCTTTTCCTCCGGGGCACTCAGCTGGACAGTATTTCCCAGGCTCCCTTGCAATGACAGGCAGCCATGTGATCTGTTTCTGGCCAATAGCCAGTGACTGTCACCATTTCCTCACCATACCTGCCACCCAGATCCTCTAAGATCCTCTAAGTTTCTCTCTTCTCCTATCTACCTGCCGGAAGCATAGTTTCCAGCAGAAGGGCTCTGCAGCCCCAGGGGATGGCAAACCCACAAGCTAGAAGGAGCCTGGGTCCTTGAATTGCCAAATAGAACATGTTCCACTAAACACCCACTAAACTGTTACATGAGTGAGAAATAAAACATATATTGTGCTAAGCCACAGAGGGCTTGGCATCTTTTGTTATAGTGGTAAGCCTATTATAAACCAACAATGAGCCTCTCTAAATGGGGAGAGACGCTGCCATATGCAATTCCAGTTCCTTGTCAGAGTCAATAAAATAAGATAGTGTAAATCAAAATACCTAGCATGGACCTGGTACAAAATGGATATAAGGGAAACAGACAGGGGAAGAAGTGAGATAAAAGAAGGTGAAAATGAAATAAAAAAGTGTTTTCAGTGACATCATCCCCAGCCTCAAGGTATTGATAAGCTTTATAGAAACAAATTAAAATCAGGCAGTGCATCGTCAAAAATCAAGCAAGCTTGCAATACTCAAGTTCATAAAAATTACGGGACCAGTGAAACCTGTGTCTTCTGATTCCTCACAGAAGAATTCACCTCTATTCCATGAAATTTCAACATTTAGTAGATTCCATTCCATTCTCATCTATGAAAAATGAGGAACCCACCTATGAAACCCTCCTGGTAATCTTGGAATTCACGGTCTAAACATTGACAGCAGAGTTACTCACACAGCCAAAAAGTGAAAATGCCCCAAATGCCCATCAACTAAAGAATAGATGGCTGGGCCCAGTGGCTCATGCCTGTAATCCTAGCACTTTGGGAGGTGGAGGTGGGTGGATCACCTGAGGTCAGGAGTTCGAGGTCAGCCTGGCAACATAGTGAAACCCCGTCTCTACTAAAAATACAAACATTAGCCAGGTGTGGTGGTGGGTGCCTATAATAATCCCAGCTACTTGGGAGGCTGAGGCAAAAGAATTGCTTGAACCCAGTAGGTGGAGATTGCAGTGAGCCATGATCGCACCACTGCACTCCAGCCTGGGCAACAGAGCGAGACTCTGTCTCAAAAATAAAAAAAAGAAAAAAAAAAAGAAAAAGAAAAAAGAAAGAATAAAGTGCAGTAAATCCATACAATGGAATATTATTATTCAATAAAGGAATAAAGGAAATATAAAAACTAATGCATGGCCTGGATAAACCTTGAAAGCACTATGAAACAAGCCAGTTACAAAAAAAAGCACATATTATTTGATTCAATGTATACAAAATTCCAGAATAGGCAAATTCACAGAAAAGGAAAGACACTAAAGGGTCAGTCATCTGAGGGTGGGGTGACAGATAAAAGGTACAGGATTTTTTGGAAGGATGAAAATGTTCCAAAATTGTGCTGATGGTTGCACAATTCTGTGAAAAGACTAAAAACCATATGCGTGCATTAATATAGAAGTCACTGCCACAGATAGCAAAGAGCTTCCTGTGTTCCCAGCGCCTCCGGGCACACAGACAACTCCGTGCCCACATGCAGCGCATTTCTGGCTTTTCCAGGCTGTGGCAAGAGTTCTTCCCAGAACAGCCCCAGGAAGTCCCAGGCAAAAAGAAACCACCACCTCCCGGCCATCAGCCCTTCTCGGCTGCCTTTTTCTGCCACTCTCTTGGGAACCGGCTGACAGGGAACCAGAGCTCCCCAGAACTTACGGTTCATGCCAATATCATGGTAGGTGAGGATGACAGGCCGGTTTCCCTTGGGAGTCCCACACAGCGTGACGTGAACAGAGCCGTGTAAAGTCTCGATGTCCTGCTCCTGAGGAGACACAGCAGACAGTGGGCTGGTCATGTGGGGTTCATGGCATCCGTGTGACTGAAGACAGTCAGCCTGTTTCCAACTGTGTTTTGAGGAAGCTCACTTCTCGTCTGGCCATAAGAACCCTGGCTTCGGGCAGTAGCTCTCTCTGGCCAGAAGCCACTCCCAGGACCAGGGCTAGGAGGGGACTCCCATGAGGCAGGGGACAGAGGCCTGGCTCAGACTGTGCTGTTAAATGCATAAAATGCCGGGGATAGGGCCTGCCCGCAGCCGTCTCTGCACCAGACTATTTGCTCCGTCCGGAAAACAGGCCATCAAGCCTGCGCTTCCTTGCCTCCAGGCCCCACTGGCCCCACAGGTTACTGTACCTGTGACTAACATCTGCTGGCTTGGGACTACCCAGAATTCACTCCCCACTTCCAAGAACAGCCCCCAGTTTCCTTCAGGAACCCACCCAACCCTCACCCTCAGTCCTAAGAGTTCTGTTGACAGTGACCCCCCCTCCCCACGTTTCACAAGTCAAGGCTAGTTCATGCACTCTACCTCCCAGTTGCAAGGACTGGATCAGGAAAGAATACGTGGGTTGTCTCAGGCTAACTAAAGCCAGCTGCACTTATTTCTAGCAATTAGGCAACAGGATTGGACTTGATGGAGCAAGGTTGGGAGGGCTGGATCTGCAGCAGCCACACTGTCACCATGAGGCAAGGGCCTGCCTGAAAGCATGGCCAGCCCAGGGATGGAAAAGAGTGAAAGAAGGTTTGGGGATGGCATCCACCACCTGGGATTTTCAGTTACATGGGCCACCAACTTCCAATCCCACATAAGCCATGTTGAGTTGACCAAAAGATTCTGAATGATATCATGCCCATCCTCCCTCCTGCCCTTCCTTCTCGTTGGGCCAGGTGGTTCTTCTGGTCAAGGCCAACTCTCCAGCTCGGCCAATGACCCCCAGCCAGCTTACCCCCAGTCATCCCTGCGCTTCTCCGCACCAAACCTTCCTAACAGCTGAAGACCTGCTCACCTTTCTTCCTCTGGAAAACAAAAAAAAGGCACCCTGCCTTGGTTCCAAGTACCCCAGCTCACTCATGGACAAATCTTTCACCTGCCATGTTCATCTAAACTCCTGCAGAGGGTGGTTGTGAGTCTTTCTCAATTGTCACTTCCACTCGCCCTTCACCCTATGCCTACCCTGGGCTTCCGCCCTCCTGAAGGTCACCCAGAAGTTCCCGAGGACCCCAGTCACTCGTCTCCCTTGAGAAATTTCCACATCTGAGAGCAGTGACCTCCCCTTTGAAGTGCCCCACTGTGGGCTCTGCTCCCACAGGGCAGTTGGGGAGCGGGAGGGAAGGCCATCAGGCTGCTGAGACCATCCAGGTGCCAAGGCAGTGCTGAACCATGTCCCTCCATGTCCTCACCCTCACAGGAGCCCTGCCAAGGCCATGTGACCCAGCTGGCTGAGGAAGTGAAGTCAGTGTCCCAGAGTCACACTGGCAGGCAGCACAGAGGCAGGTCCCCCGACAGTCAGCCTCCGCGGGGCCCCAGGCTTCTCAGCACTTGACCCGCCCGCGAGCGGCGCACACTCAGGCCTCACGAGGCCACCTCAGCTCAGCACACTGCATTGATTTTCCAAAGAGTAAATGAGGCAGTGAAGTGGAACACAGAACACTCTAAATGCTGTTGAACCTGCTTCCAGAAGCTGGCAGAAATGTGACCCATACAGATCGCTGCTGTGTGGCGGCAGACAGGAGGGTCAGCGTTCACAAACTCACGCTTGAGAAGAAGGGATGGGACAGATCACCACTTAGGCACCCTGCTTGAATCTTTAAAACAGGAACAGCCTGGCCCTTCCTACCTCCTAGGGGTGCTGAAGGCCCAGAGGACGTGGGCTGCTCCATTTGCGAGTGACCCCCCGTGAAGTAGCACGAGGCAGCCACCCCCACGCCATCCACACCAGCTGGTGATTGGATTCCACCTCTGCTACTTCTTTACCCCTGATACTTAAGACAGTTCAATTTCATCCGAGAAACATTCATTAGGCACCTACTGTATGCCAGGTCCCCTTTGTCCCTGCAGGGATGAGTGGGTGACAACTCACAAGCTAGTGGGGGCAGTGGAGATGGCCCTGGGGGGCTGCAGGTCCTCTGGGTCCTCTGAGAAAAGAGGAGAAAGAGGATTCAACCCACCGGCGGGTTGCTGGGAATGGGACCAGGAAAGCCTCCTGCATCCCTTAAGATCTACTATTCTCAACCTGAGGAACAGGTTCAAAAATAAAGAAAAATGGCATCCAATTCCCAGGTTCCCCCGCAGTGTATGAAAGCTCCGTACTGAGTTTCCAATAAGAACTCACCACCTTCCCATCCCCAGCGGAGGAGTGCAGGAGTTCCCAACACTCATTTGGAGAACCCCGAAGCCAGCCAGCCCCAGGCCACCATCGTGCTTCTGCAGAAAGGAGAAAAGCACCCCGGCTCACTCATGGACCAATCTCTCACCTGCCATGTTCATCTAAACTCCTGCAGAGGGTAGTCGTGACTCTTTCTCAATTGCCACTTCCACTCGCCTGCCCTGGGTTTCCGCCCTCCTCAAGGTTACCTAAAAGTTCCCTGTTCCTGAATGGCACAGGGACGCAGCAGTGGTTACTAGGTGAGGGTGGTGACATATAAAGAGGGTCTGTACAGAGCCAGGCCCAGCCCCCTGGGAGCACCCCGGGCCCGCCCAGCATGGGGTCATCCTGGCACCCGCATTAGCCCCCAACATGGTAAGCCCCCGGCACACAGAGCTCAGCCCCATCTCCCTTCCCCCCTCTCTGCCCCTCAGGGCCCAACACTTCTTTCCTGCCCATAACAGGCACTGGAAAAATCCATCGATGAGGGAGCAGTGGCCCAGCTTCCAGTGGGGGCCGGAGATTATCTGCTGGGCCCAGCCCGGCCCTGTAGCCACTGTGAGAACAAAGGTCCATTTGTTTGTGGGGGCACATTCTTCATTGTCTCCCCAGCTGACCCACATGCCTCCCTCTAAAAGACAGGCCAGGGCAGGCGGTGTCCCCACCGCCACGGACATCGGAGTTCAAATCCAAGTCCTACCACTCCCCAACCTCTGAGCCTCCAGATCCTCACCCCTGAGCTGGGAGAGCCGCCTGCACCCCAGGTTCCATAGCAGGAGAGGAGTCACCTGCACGGAGCCCAGAGCACAGCACCAGGCAGGAAGGGGACTCCCAGTGCAGGCAGCAGAGGGTGCTAATGTGGCGGCAGGTACGGGACACGCCACCCTAGCTGGCATCAAGAATGTCCCTGGCAGCCCCCAGGGTTGCGAGTGGGTAGCAGATTTTTGACTCATCTCTTTGAAGGTCTTAAAATTATACAGCCATGGAACCAGAACTAAATTGGAGGGTCTATTCCTCAGTCCAAGAAGGAAAGCCTGCCTGGGTCTCATTCACTTTCTGTCCACAGGCCTCTGCACAGCTGCCTGCTCTCAGTGCGCACCCGGTATCTGCTGGATAAGAGATCTGATCCTGACAGATAATGGTGAGCACTACCCCCTAGGAAGGAACCTTCTCTCCTAAGGGCATCGATCTATGTTGGGATCTTCCCCATTCTGCTCTTGGATTGGCCATGAGATGCTCAGCTCCCTCCTGATAAGCCCCCCAGGGTTGGTGAGAGCCTCACAGAGCACTAATGCTTCACTCCAGCTCATGAGTGTCAGGATCCTGGCTGCTGTCCCAACACTGCCCCAAACCTCAGCCTGAGCAGGACTCAAAAAAGAGGCTTTCGACATTGCTAGGCTTGGTGGGAAGGACAAAGACCCTGCCTGAGAACATGGAAGTGAAGTGGTGAAGGTCACACAGGGGCAGGGCTGCTTCCCAGGCATAGGTGAGCAGAGGTGAGGGAGAACATTTGCCAAGTGCCTACTAAGACTAAGGCAGGGTATCAGACCTCCATGCCACCGGGAGGCCATCAATCCCATTTTACAGGTAAAGAAGTTGAGGGGACTCTCCCAAGGTCATAGGCTTGTGGTGGTAGAAGCAGGATTCGAACTCTCTCCGCTGGGCCCTTGCTCCTTGGTGCCAGGGTCTGCTGGCCCCCATCGGTCCTCCACTCAGTTCCTGGCCCACCAGCACACACAGGAGGAGGAGGAAAAAAGCAAGTGTTGTGATCTTCTCTGTACCCAAGTCCCATCCCCTAAGTCACACACACACACACACCCAACAAACACATCCACCAACAAACACACGTGCACGCACGCGGTTCTAAGCCAGTCAGGAAGACTGTCTGAGATTGAATGGGAGAATTACAACACTCACAAACACAGGCCTTTGTCCTATTCAGTCCCAAAGGAATGTTCTGTCCTTCTGTCCCTGCGGGGATAAATCACTCAGTGTTCTGGAGAGAGGAGCCCGTCCCATGCCTTCTATGTTTTCCCAAAGAGAAAGCACAAGGAACCCAGAACATAGAACTGCAAGGTGCACTGTTCGTCCTCTTGCCTGAGAGGGCAAAGTGCCTGTCTCGGGGCTCATGAGGGATCCCCTAACTTCTGGCTGGGACAAGGCTGGCAACACAAACACAACTCTTCCACCATCCAGAGCCCCACAGCCAGCTCTTGCACAGTTCAGGACCAGGCCACAGAAGACCCTGCTCACAAGGCCTGATCCAGACAAGGAGACGAAAAGACAAAAACCCGGCTGCACACATTGTCCTCTCACCTGCTCTGGAAGAGTCTGGAAAGCTGCTCTCTCAAGTCTAGAGGTGATGGCAGGGATGGGGGCAGTAATAAACAGCCACTGCATCTTGCCCCATGCCCGCTTTGAGTTTCTCACACGTGTTTTCTCATTAAATACACGGAACAACCATTGCAGAGATGAGAAAGCTGAGGCTGAGAGAGATTAAGGACTTCATCCAAGGCCACACAGCTGGAATAATGGGGCAGGATCTGAACCAAGCTTGGATTCGAATGTCTGCATCCAAAGCCTGTTCTCTTTAACATCCTGTTTCATATTCTGTGCCGGGCGGAAGAGGGGAAGGAAACCTTTCTCTGCAATGTGCACTGTGACTCCCTAAAGGGGATGCAGCAAGTCAGATTTCCCACACTTATTTGACTGCAAAACACTTGGACCTCCCCAGGGTCTCCAAGGACTGGCCATCCATGCAGCACAGGCTGTTACACTACCAAACAGAATCGAGAAATATTATCTGCTGCTCCCATCCTCCTAAAATAGGCACCTGCCCCCAAACTGCAGGCATGTGTGTCTTTGTGAGGAAGTGTGCCAACACTGGAAACACCTCAGCACAGACATCAGACGTCACCTCCTCCTTCCTGCTACCCACCATACACACGCCGTGCAAGCCCTGTTCTCCTTTGCAGCACAACCACAATTACAAATATACGTGTAACAGCTGCCTCCCCAGCCAGGCCGCCAATTCCCAGAGGGAAAGGCTCTCTCTCCAATTGGCAGAGTCTGGCCTGGAGGGTGCTCTTAGAGATTTACAGTCTACACTGCCTGTATGCTGGCAAGTAGCAAACATGGCACCTACCACTATGGTCTACACCGCCTGTAAGCTGTCAAGTGGGGAAACAAGACCTAACACTAAGTATGCCTTAAAGATTTCATCCCTTTGGCTGTCAACCCTGGCTTGGGAGCTTTAAAACTATGGCAGATTCCGTTGGTTGGCATCCCAAACATCTGTTGTTCCCTTCTTTTTGAGGATAGAATTCCAACTGATATACTAAGCAGCAAAGTGCCTGATAAAGTGGTCCCCTTCCTTACTCACCTCTCTTGTAACCAAGGATGGTCAGGAGGTTCAGTTCTGGCCAATGAGATGCCAGCAGAAATTCCTGCAGCTTCAAGGAGAGTTTTTTAAAAAGGGTCAAACTTGACCTTTTGATTCTTATCCTTTCACCCTCCTGCCTGCATCGTACTTGGAACATGGATGAGATGCTCGGGGGTTCGGTGGCCATCCTACCAATCTGAGGACCAAAGCCGCATGCTCAGGTGATAGCAGGAAGCTGTAAGGACTAACTCCAGCTGGGCTGGGTGACATTCATAGCTGGGGTGTTGGCTTTCTAGCTTGGTGAGAATAGCAAACATTTCCTGGACACAGCACTGGTTTTTGAGCAATACTTATCCTAATGATATAACCACCACGTGCCTTTGGCCAAGTTATCAGCCTTCTCTGACAATCTCTGCCATCAGTTGTAAGCTCAGGTCAATGACAAGGCCTCCTGCTCCACTGTGATGCTCCCGAGACTAAAACCATGGTACAGACCTGAATGTGTTTTGCAAGCTGCAGCATTTCCCTCCATGTCATTCATTATGGACAACCGCTCCAGAGACGATTAGTGTGAAGCTGCCGGGGCCAGCCTCACTGGCTTAAGACAACTCTCTGGATGATCCGGAGGGGCTCTGGAGGCCAGCTGTGACTGTCTCCCCGCTGCCCCCGGTAATCCCCTCCTTCCCAGCAGGCCCTGGGCAGATGCTGGCCGTCCTGGGCTCTAAGAGGATGACCGCGTACCCAGGCTCTAAGTCAGCTGGTGGGTTGGGCGACCGCTCCCTCAGTCTAGCAAGCCTTGGGGTCCAAGCATGGCCAGAGCAGTTACGGTGCCCTCTCGAACAGCTGTCCAGGAAGCTGATTGTGTCTCATCAGCATAAAGTCAAGGCCCATGACAGCAAGAAAGGCAAATCATGGGAACAGAGGCTCAAGAGAAAATGTCAGGGGCCTGCCCCCTCCCCATCATCTTTTCATAAAATGATACACTCCTCCCCCGATATTTTCCTGGTTCATCTCCTATGCCCATGGAGGAGGAGGGGGAGCCATACCAGTGCCATTCATCTTAATGATCCATTCCATTAAGTAACAAACATAGGCTAGGTGTGATGGCTCACACCTATAACTTTGAGCTTGAGACCAGCATCTGCAACATAGTGAGACCTCCTTTCTACAAAAAACGAAATTAGCCAGGCATGGTGGCTCACGCCTATAGTCCCAGCTACTAGGGAGGCTGAGGTAGGAGGATCACTTGAGCCCAGGAGGTCACAGTTGCAGTGAGCCGAGGTCGCACTAATACACTCCAGTGTGGGCAACAAAGGGAGACCCTGTCTAAAAAAAAAAAAAAAAAAAAGAGTAAAGAACACATAAAGTACCAGAGATAACCAGGGGAGGTGTGTGTAGCCAGAAGGAACACGATAAAAAGACAGCCACCCACTTACTGAGCAAGTCCGACAAAGCCAGCTTTGTCTCCTGTGCTGTATCATGACAGCCATTGAACAGCCTTTGGGGCTGAAGTATAGGTGCCCAACGAGATAACAGAGTTAAGATTCAAGATAGATAGGTCCTTGGGCTTCCAAAGCCATGATTCCCCTGCAAGCCTGACACAATGGAAGACCTTCAAGAGGTCAAGCTAGGCCTGTCACTTCTCACTTCATTCCCCTGTCTTCTTTTATGTTGACATCCGGTCAAGAGAATTAAAGTTAAACAGAGTCAGGGAACAGGCTGCAGCGGGCAGAGAGTGTCAGCCTGGGAATACAGCATGCAACTGGAACCCACGCTGAAGACCTCAGTTCTCCAAGGAAACAAGAATTAGGAAGAACGTCTTTGTTTGGATTAGGGTGAAGAGACGGAGCAGACCCCGTCATCCATGGAGCAGGGGAGGGCGACAAAGCCCTGTGAGCTGAGCCCGCTGCTGTGTGCATTCAGCGTTTGCAATGCGCTCAGGGACAGCGATGCTCCCCAGTGTTTCACAGATTAGGAAACTAAGCCCCAGGGAGGTCAAGCAAGTGGCCACGGACACGCGAGTAGCAAATGAAAGGGCTGGGTCTGCACTCGCTTCCACTCACTGCACCCTTTCTGAGACACCAGGAGATGAGTGAGGTCAGCCTGGCAGAGCCTGGCCTGGACACACCTCGGAGGCCTGGGTATGAGCCCCACCTCTCCTCTTCCATTGGAGGGTACTCCTAGGAAACCCACAGCAGAATTGCAGAAGCAGCACACTGTGCTTATTTTCCAAAGCCTCATTTTGCCCTGATCCAGATGAGCGTTCCTGTCATCTGTCACTCTAAGGGTTTGCTCTAAGTCCCAATGGCTTTGCTAGGAAGTAGGGCTGGGGGAGGGCGAGAATGGGAAATGGCGAGTTGAGGATTTCCAGGCTTCTATCTGAGTTCTGCCCACCTTCAGTCATGGGGCATGAAAACAAGAAGCAACTGTGTGGAAAGAGAGAAATTAGCAAAAGGTCACTATTTCCATTTTCCCTGTGAGCTGGTCTGCTTCCAAGAAAAGGAGGGAAAACAGCCCCCCCTGAATGGGATCGTACATCCCCAAGACCAGCTCAGCTCTGCTAAACAAGAGGCCTCACAGCAGAACGGGAGCCAGACCTCCAGAGCCCCTGCCCACCCTGGTGCTGCCCCAGCCCCCTCCACCGCTCCACGTGGAGTCCCCGTGGGTAACATCAGCTCATTTCCCAGGGAGCCCTGGTGAGCACACAAACACAGATTCCCATGGAAACCAAATCAAATCTAACCGTCTGAATAACTCGAGATCCAGGTGGAGGGAATTAGAAGCAGCAAATCCAACAGAAAAAGCAATCTGAAGCCACAGAAAGCCACCCAGCCCACGAGGTACAATTTATCGGTGATGAAGTCAACTCTGATGTCCCTTCCCTAAAACTCGTTAAATGAACTTTGGCTCCAGACCTGCAGATTGAATCAGCTTTCACCATCTATTTCATCATGGCGTGACACTGGGCAAATCCTTTCACTTTTTCTGGGCCTCGTATCTTCCACATAAAACAAAGATGGCAAGGACAGATGGCAAGGATACCTCCCTCAACAAGGTTTCATGAGGATCACACGAGTGGATGCAGGAAGATAGCCCAGCACGGTTTCTGACATACAGCAGAGCTCAGGAGAGGCCAGCCATTAACGACTTCCGTGACTATAACATTTTTCGGAAGCAGATGGATCTAAATCTAAGACTATCTCAACAGTACCCTTTGGCAAATTCCCTACCATCTTCAAATGGGTCCCTCATCTGCAAAAGAGGCCAACACCCCTCACCTTGGCAGGGAAGCCCTGAGACAAGGAGTATGCAAATATTCATTCTTCCTCCTCTTCCCTCCCCCAGGTGGCCTTCCACAAAGCTCCCCAACTGGAGCAGAAGTCTTGGACTCTAGAATTCTAGCCAAAGAAAATAAGCTGGAACCCAAAATACTCCCACCCTCCCTACTCATCAAATTTGCAAACACAATTGCCTAAAACCTGATGCCGGAGGCCTCTCAGCAGAGCCAGACCAGACCGTGTCCTTCCTGCAACCCCGACACCTACTAGGCCAGCAGCCTGCCCAGCCTGTGCTCTGAGGGTTCCGGAATCTTTCCAGAAACGGGAGCCAGGCAGGGGCCTGACAGCGCTGGCAGAACCTCATATGCAAATCACCAATCACTTTGCCCAAACATCACCCAGGACAAAACAAAGGGACCACCTAAAGGCGATGCCAGTGATGGAGAGATAAGGCCTGATGCCATCTGCTCTGGCAGGCGAGCTGTCTCCAGAGACAGGCCACCCAGCAGCTCAACGCAGACTCCGCCAGCAGCTCCTCAGTGCCGAGCTCTGGGCTCAAGTGTGTGTGTTTTGATTCATTTAAAAAACAACAACAGAAAAAGCCTAAATTATTGACTACATTGAGAAAGGAAGTAGGAATCTGCCTGAGTTAGTCAAAGTCCTGAAGCAGTAATTATTTTTCAAGGAATAACATCGGCTGCTTTCAGATACACAAAATAAAGAGACTCAGACTCCTCAGACTGGACCAGGAGGCAAGCTATGCCCAGGGGAAGAACTGCCCAGAAGGGAGCCCTATTTTAACAAGCAGGTAAGAAACCAACTAAATGGACAGATAAAATCCATTTGCCATTAAGGCACATCAACTCTTGAGTCCTACAACAGCTCATCATCAGTAGGCTAAACATAAGCCCAATGAAGTGTTGCTTAGATTATCTGCTTGGCTAGATTTTTTGACCAGTAGACGTGGCAAAGGTGAACCAGAATCTAGTCCATAAGGGCTCGATCAGCCTTTCCAGGAACAGGGCTGTACTCAAGCATCACGGTTGAGAGAACTGTCTGCGTCAGACAGCCCTGGGCTCAGTGTGGCTCACTTCACAGCTGTCCCCCCCCCCCCGGGAAAGCCTCGGTTTCCTTATCTGTAAAGTAAGGATGACGGTACAGGTCCCCAAAGATTCAGCAAGAGAGCGTGGGAGGCCCTCAGCGCTGGCCTGGCTCATCAGAGGACACTGAAGTGCATGGCAGACAGGTGCTGTCCTGTCGCTTTGCTGGAACTACCGTGTGAATCTGAGGTCAGATTATGCTGACCAGTCCCCGGGCTGATACGCCCTGTAGGTCCCCTTGACCAAAGCTCTGTCCTTCTCAGCTCCTGGCCCTGGAACCCATCAGGCCCCAGAGAGCTTCTGTCGCCACACTGCACTGCATCTTCTGAAGGAAACTCTACAGCAACCGTACACCCAAGATTTTGGAGACTGCTGAAAATCTGGGGGGCGCTTTCATCAGTCTCATAAGCCCCCAACACCTTCTAATCTAAGAAGCCAAATCTAAATGAATACAGTTTTATAGAAAGATTTTCTTTTGGTAACAACCTTGAAAAAGTGTCATTCAACACTCAGATTTCAGTTCAAATATTGTGACTTACTGGGAACACTGAGCCTGTTAACAGCTTACAAGAGTAACACATTTTTGCCCTTGGAAATTTCAGAATTCAGATCAGAAAGGCCTTTGCTTGTGCTGTTACCTCTGCCTGGAATGATCTATCCCCAGTCTCTTTGTCACGTGACTGGCTCCATCTATCTTTTAGGCTTCAGTGCAATGTCACCACTTAAAAAAAGCCTCAACCTAAGACAGCACCCCAGCCATGCCCTATCCCATCACCTGGCTCTGTATCACCCTTCACTATTATCTTCAAAGCACCTACAGAAGCTGGAATGCTCACATTTGCTTGTTTGTATGTTTGTTTGCCTCTTTCTTCTAAGGAATCAGGATTGGTTTCAAATATGTGCCCTGGAAGCACATGGCTTGAGGTCCCCTTTCCAGCTCTGCGATCTCATGCAAGTTCCCTAACCTCTCTGTGCTTCAGGTCCTCTCTCTCCGTAGGACAGGGACAGGATCGCCGTAAGCACACGTGGGGCACAGCTGACATGCTGCCAGACACACATTCTGTGCTCGGCAGTGCTGAGCTATTATTCCAGAATTTAGGTTCCTGAAAACACAGGTCACTGCCTGTCACGTTCATCACTGCATCCCCAGCACCTAAACTAATGCCAGGCACAAAGTGGGCATTTGTTAAAGAAACAAAGGAAGGCACAATAGGGAAAAATGCTCCGACCTCATAGGACAGCTCGGGGAATTAACTCACAGGGCTCAGCCCAGGCTGGTGCACGATGCTGGGAGACCTTATCCTGACCTCTGCTCTGTCCTTCCAATGGCTTCTCTGTGTGGTCCCTACTTTAATGATGTCCTAAGGGGCAGCTCCTTAGCCGACCCCGGCCTGAGCCACATAGGTTGACCTTCCCTGTGGTAGGGACAGGAGCTCCTACTCTCTGTTCTATCAGTTGCCTGTGTCCTGAGATGGGAGGATGTAAAAGTGTTTTGCAGACTTTCCAGAGAAACACAAACGTGAGGAATTATCTTCGCAGGGAGCAGATAAACTATGCTTTCTAGGTTTCTCAGAATTGGTAACCAAGATTTTAAAATCCAAAATAACTATATGATCCAGTGATAGGGTTTGGCTGTGTCCCCACCCAAATCTCATCTTGAATTGTAGCTCCCATAATCCCCGTGTGTCGTGGGAGGGAACCAGTGGGAGGTAATTGAATCATGGGGGCAGGTTTTGCCCGTACTGTTCTCGTGACAGTGAATGAGTCTCAAGAGATCTCATGGTTTTATAAAGAGCAAGAGATCTTACGGTTTTATAAACGGCAGTTCCCCTGCACACACATGCTCTTGCCTGCCGCCATGCAGGGCGTGCCTTTGTTCCTCCTTCACCTTCTGCCATGAATGTGAGGCCTCCCCAGCCATGTGAAACTGTGAGTCCATTAAACCTCTTTTTCTTTCTAAATTACCCAGTTTCTGATATGTCTTTATAGCAGCTTGAGAATGGACTAATACCTCCAGCAATTCCACTTCTGGGTATATGTCCCCCAAAACTGAAAAAAAGATCTCAAAGAGATATCTGTATGCACATGTCCACAGCAGCATTATTCACAATAGCCCAAAGTGCCCAAAGTGTCCACCAATGGACAAATGGATACGCAAAATGTGGGGCACACATACAACAGAATATGATTCAGCCTTAAAAAGGAAGGAAATGCTGACACCTGCTACAACAGGGACGAACCCTGAGGACATGATGCTAACTTATACCAGCCAGACACTGGCAAAGAACAAATCAATGCAAATTAATACAGTTTTATAATAATAATATAGTGTATGATTGCACTTGTATGAGATACTTAGAGTAATCAAAATCACAGAGACAGAAAATAGAAGGATGACTGCCTGAAGCTAGAATGAGGAGTTGTTTAATGGGACAGAGTTTCAGTTCTGCAAGTTTTAAAGTTCTAGGGATACAGTGGCTCAAGCCTGTAATTCTAGCACTTTGGGAGGCTGAGGCAGGCAGATCACTTGAAGTCAGGAGTTCGAGACCAGACTGGCCAACATGGAAAAACCCATCTCTACTAAAAATACAAAAATTAGCCCAGTGTGGTGGCGGGCACCTGTAATCCCAGCCATTCGGGAGGCTGGGGCATGAGAACTGCTTGAACCCAGGAGGTAAAGAAAGGTTGCAGGGAGCCAAGGTCGCACCACTACACTCTAGCCTGGATGACAGAGCAAGACTCTGTCTAAACACAAATAAAAATAAATAAATGAATAAAGTTCTGAAGATGGATGATAGTGATGGCTGCACAGCAATTCGAATGTACTTAATATTACTGAACTGTACATTTAAAAGTAGTTAAGATGGTAAATTGCATGTTATGTGTATGTTTCCACAACAACAAAAATAATTAGGGAAAACATTCCATGGTAGTTAGTGGATAGGGTGTGTGATGCTTGGCCCGGCACTGACGCAGGAAGCACCACATCATTGGCCCTTGTCAGTCAGTGTCCTGTCTCCACCACCACTTAACAAGGCTGGAGCACTGTCTCCATTTCACAGATGGGGAAATGGAGGTGAAGCGTCTTGTGCTAAGGGTCAATCACCAGGAAAGGGCACCCATGGGGCTTGCGGTTCACTCTCCCTGGCTCTGGAATGGGGCCTTCACCTGAGGAGGATGGACGATCACATCCCCACTGCAGGAAGATACAACCTTAGTGCCAGCAAGCCACTCCCCTGGGGAACACAAGGAGCTGACATTTCAGCCACAGGGAAGGTTGGCAAGGGCAGCTTCGATCAGGCTGAGGGAGACTAGTGTGGCCCAGCCCATCCGTGAATGAGCAGATGACTCCTGGGGCTAACTTCCAGCTGTTCTCAGCTCAGAGAACCAGTCAAATAACCAAGGCCATGGTGCTGGTGTCACAGCCACTGCATCTGTTGCAGCTCTGACTGCCCTGGGTGCATTTTTCCCCATTTTCAAGAGGGTGAAAAACAGGATCCGCTACCATAACTCTTAGCTGCCCCACCATGCCACCCTGAATGAGTGACTTCCCCTTTTCTCTGTCCCTCAGGTTCCCCAGCTGTAAAATGAAGGCTTGGACTTGATAAACCTCAAGATAGTACATTCACCTCCCACCCTCCTGGAGCACCTTCGCATGCCCAGCATCCTGCAACATAGAGAGGAATGGGATGGAGCTCTGGCCAGGGCATGGGAGAAGCCTGGACCTCAGCACACGAGTGGTGCAGGAAGAACATGGGCTTCCTTCCCGGTCAGGCAGAGCTGGGTGTGGCTCCCGGTCCCTCCACTCTGGCCTCGGTATACCCATCTGAAAAATAAGGCTAATGGTGCCTCTCATGTTATCATGAGATACTGAGGCATTACATGAGATATTGGCTGGGAAGCTCTCAGCACAGCACCTGGCAGGTGGAAGCCCTCACCAACATCATTAAAACCTACACAAGCAGCAAGGGGAGCTCTCAGGGCTGGAAGAGGCAAGGCCCAGAGTCTGGCGCCACTTCCCCAATCACTGCTGAGTGACCTCAGGCAAGTCACTTCCCAGTGCTGTCTCTCTTCTTCTTCTTCTTTTTTTTTTTTTTTTTTGAGACAGAGTTTCACTCTTGTTGCCCAGGCTGGAGTGCAATGACGTGGTCTCAGCTCACTGCAACCTCTGCCTCCCAGGTTCAAGCAATTCTCCTACCTCAGCCCCCAAGTAGCTGGGATTATAGGCACTTACCACCATGCCTGGCTAATTTTTGTATTTTTAGTAGAGACAGGGTTTCTCCATGTTGGCCAGGCTGGCCTCGAGCTCCTGATCTCAGGTGATCTGCCTGCCTCGGCCTCCCAAAGTGCTAGGATTACAGGCATGAGCCACTGCACCTGGCCCTTTCTTCTTCTTAAACACTGAGGTCAGGGTGACCTCTAGGGACAGCCTGACACAACCAGGATGATGAGAAAATACACACCTTGGCGGTGGTATGGAAAGCCTTGATGATCTACTAGCCAATGCTTCCAGCCCCTCTCCCATCCTTTCCCTTCCTTCCAAAGACAGTGCAAGATTCCTCGCCTTGGGATGGATGGGGGAATATTCATGAAATCAGAGATTCAAGAGGAAAAGTGGAGTTGTTTTGAGGTAAGGAGGTAGAATAGAGGAGTGAGATGCGGACACCTGTGCAACACATGGGTAGAGGTTCAGGTGAGAACACCTCAGCCACCTCTGGCTGGTCCAGGAGTGCGCCTCTCCTCCTTCAAGGAGACCACAAGCTCACCATATGCTCAGGCTTTCTGCCCCACCCTCCAGAGCCCAGCACAGCATGGCACCCACCCGAGCTTGGGGCTAACGAGTCCAGGACTTAGATTTCCTGAAGTTCTGACCCAGCCCTCAGCTGAGAGAGCCCAGCCTGTTCTCCTGAGAGCCTGTTCTTGGACATGGCTGAGCTGCACCCCCTGGCCCGCCCCTGCAATCCTGAGTGGGGATGGAGATACTTCAATTCTGGGCCAGTAAACCACAGAGAAGGCTGGTTTCAGTTTCCCAAGCGGAGCCAAGAACATCAAGCTTTTGCTTCCGTTCTCTCCCCTCACAGGGTCCCAAGCCAGCCCAGCATCACACCATTTTCCCCACACACGCCCCACCGTTCTGGCCAGCTCTTTGGGGCTGAAACAGGCGGTGTCTCTGTCCTGCTTTCATGGGAAGTGACTGGTTCCTGATTCTCTGGCCAGCACTCAAGTCAGCTTCTGTCAGGGAGCAGCAGCTGAGGGTGCGGACCAAGCTGAGACCACTGCCTTCTCTCCCCTTGCCCGCAATGTTTGCGCAATGATCTACTTAAACCAATGGAAAGAAAAAGGAAAAAGAGAAGATGGGATGAGGAAGGGGAAGGAAAGCCACATCCTCTACTTGCCTGGACATCAAACTCTTGCAGGAGGCCGGTGATGGTCTGTGGAAAGACAAAAAAGATTGTCAATTTCATCTGTTTTCTCTGTAAGAGAAATAATGTTGGGACATATGGGCCTTTCTATGACCTAAATCTGTACCTACGCTCCCTCCTTTGTGGGGTCTCCCTAATTCCTCACAAAGGCAGGCTTTCCTTTTCTTTTCTTTTTTTTTTTTTTTTTTTGAGACGGAGTCTTGCTCTGTCGCCCAGGTTGGAGTACTGCAAGCTCCACCTCCCGGGTTCACGCCATTCTCCTGCCTCAGCCTCCTGAGTAGCTGGGACTACAGGCACCCGCCACCACGCCCAGTTAATTTTTTTTTTTTTTTTTGTATTTTTAGTAGAGATGGGGTTTCACCATGTTAGCTAGGATGGTCTCAATTTCCTGACCTCATGATCCACCTGCCTCGGCCTCCCAAAATACTGGGATTACAGGTGTGAGCCACCACGCCCAGCCTAGACTTTCCTTTTCATCTCAAAATAGAAGTCCAGCAGAAAAGCAGACACATTAACTGAACTCCTTTCTGACAATAGCCTTGATAGATAAAAATCTGAAGGTCTAAGCTGATCACAAGCTTGAGAGATACAGAAATTTGATATCTGACTATTAACTAGTCTCCCTGGCTCCACCCACGTTCTATACTTTTAAAACTCAAACCTGACCACATCATGGTCCTCCTTACATTTTTTCCATGGCTGCTGTCATCTGGACCTGGATTAAATTTCAATCTCTTGTGAGTAGAAGAGGCAGTGGAGACCTCTAAGCATTTCCCTCAATCTAAAAATTCTGAGTTTCAGGCTGGGTGCTGTGGCTCATGCCTGTAATATCAGCACTTTGGGAGGCTGAGGCAGGTGGATCACCTGAGGTCGGGAGTTCGAGACCAGCTTGACCAACATGGAGAAACCCCGTCTCTACTAAAAATGCAAAATTAGCCAGGCATGGTGGCGCATGCCTGTAATCCCAGCTATCGGAAGGCTAAGGCAGGAGAATTCCTTGAACCCGGGAGACAGAGGTTGCAGTGAGCCTAGATCACACCACTGCACTCCAGCCACTCCAGCCTGGGCAACAAGAGTGAAACTCCGTCTCAAAAAAAAAAAAAAAAAAAGAAATCTGAGTTTCAGCCCAAATTCTATCTTTTACCAGAGTTGTCCATGGCAGGACAGGCCCAGGAAGACAGAGAAAAGTCCCATGTCCCCTCTGGCCTGGTGAAAGTGTGACTCGGAGGACCAACTAGAGTCTTGGCTGGCCAACATTTCTAAGAGATGCTGCTGGCATGTCTTCCTCCGGACCCAGAGACGGAGTCCCAACACTCTGTGAAAACTGAGCCCCAGCCTCACCCACCACAAACCCCCAGAAAAGAAGACAGCTCAGCAGAGCAAAATGCAAAAGTGATGAGGGCAACAGCATGATGGAATGGAGCCCCCATTAGATGGCAGGGATTGGAAGACTAGATGACAACACAGGCCCTCATGCTGGGGATTCAAATAGCTCCACATCCCCTGGGCTGTGAGCAAGAAACATCAGGGACTTTGGGTGAATTCAAGTGGAAGCAAACGTGGCTGGCACCTATACCATTGCCCTGTGTGTGTATATGTGCACGTGAGTGTGTACTGGTGGGAAAGAATGGGGAAAGCCATTCTGTACAACAAACACCAACCTTCAAAATGTCAGCAGAGTACGGTGGCAATCTAGATTGAGGACAGACACAAGGAAGAACTTCCCAATAGTCAAGCCTAATTCTAATCACTTTGCTGAGTCAATCTAAGGAATTGAAAGAAATTTATTTCCGTCTAAACCTTGAAAGAAAGGGTAAATATTCACTGAGAGATGCACTGGCATGTAACCCTGAACGGACAAGCTCTTAGAGATGTGTTTCATATATAAAATGTTCTAAGGATTCCAGTAGGCTGCCTGAAATAAATAAAAAATGTTGTTTTAACTGCATTTACCCTTGGACCCAGTGATGCCATTTCTGAGAACTCTTTTCTAGGGCTCTACCTGCACATGTATATAATGACACACATGAAAGATACAAGGGTGCAAATTTCTTGCAGCGCTGTCTGTAATAGCAAAAGCCCGGAAAGACACATGTGTTCATACACTGGGCACTGGGCAAATACATGTGGTGGAATACTATGTACCTAAAAAGAGAAAAGCAAGTGGATTATGGACTGATGTTGAAAAGATCTCCCAGAAATGTCAAGTGAATAAAGCAAAGTGTGGGATACCATTTTCACAGGGTTTTTTAAAAGGGAGAAATAAGAATATGGTGATATGTGTTTGTTCTACCTAGAAGTTTCTGTTTGATTGTTTCAGAAGACTATGTCACAGATCCAGAGTTAAGAGGACATGGATTTAGAACCTGCACAGTATACAGCAGGGGTTCGTACACTGCAATCTGCCTCACCACATTTTAAATTTTTATTGGAACACAGCAAGTACATTCACTTATAGACTGTCTATGGCTGCTTTCTTGCTATAATGGCAAAGTTGAGCAGTTGCAACAGAGATCATGTGGCCTTCAGTGCCTAAGATATTTTTACTATTTGACCCTTTGCAGAAAAGGTTTGCAGACCCTAGTGTGGAATGATAAGCAAGTATTCTGTAGCCTCCCCAGGCTTGGTTTCTAACTCTAGTTATACCAGCTATCTGAATGAACTTGGCCAATCCCCTTCCTGTCTAGGACCAGTTTGTTTTTATTTTTAAATCTGCAAAAGGGGAAAAGAGATGGTTGCCTCACACATTTGTAAAGAAAAGTCTATGAAATTATGAACCTAAAACAGAGCAGCCACATGTAGAGTCATAAGGAAATTAAATGAACAGTCTATTCACCAACGTCAGCTGGCCTGGGTTTGATTCCATGTCCCACACTTTGTAACTATGCAAAGAAGACAAATTAACCTCCCTAAGACTCAACTTCCTCCTCTACAAAATGAGTACAATCACAGAATCTGGGACTTGCATGAACCGAAGTTGAAATACGGTTGGTGGAGAAGCAGGCCTGCAGGATGTGGTTAGTGCATGGTAATTATCATTTTTAAAAGCATTTAGTTGGCTTTAGACTAACTTCACTTTTGGACCAAAGTTTCCACATTTTTAAAAAGACATATCATCAGAGGCAGTTATGAGGCTAAGTGAGAATTGGGACGTGAACATGTTTTGAAGCTACAATGTCAACTGTGCAAATGCAAAGGTTCATTCGTCTTCAGAACAATCAGCCCAGGATGGGCCCTGCCAGCTCAGCCTATAGGACAGGGGCTTCTGTTTCCAATAGGAAGGGCTCTGTTGACAGGAGAGGTTTGCCCAAAAAGATAATAATAGCAAGTGAAAAAGTGACTATGCATTGCCCGTCTCCTCTATGACAAAGTTCTAACTAGGTCACTCTATCCTCACTTGGCCCCATGAGGTTAAGTCTTAATGCCACCATTTTACAGATGAAGAACTAGAATATGAAGATACTGAGAGGTTAGCAAGTGGACACCAAGCTGCAAAGTGTCACAGCTGGGATTTAAGTCCAGACAGTGTGGCCCCAGAATATGTAGCTTTAATGAGAGCTGAGGCAGGCAGTCCCTGTGGGCAACTGGGCCCCATGTTGCATGTTCTATAACCACAGAATGTTAGAGATGGGAAAGCTGAGAGAACCTCTGGTTCGATGTTTTCACTTTACAAATGAGAGCAGAAAGGCCCAGAGAAGTGGGCAAGGGGCCCAGCCCCCAATCCTATGGGACTTGAACCAGAGCCTCTCACAACTTTGCATTTCGAGGAAGCAGTGGACACGTGTTATGTGTGTATGCATGTGTGTCTGTATGCTGTGTACGTGTGTGCATGTCTGTATGCCGTGTGTATGCTGTGTACATGTGTATTTGTGAAGTATTTGCATGCCCGTAAGTGCAAGTGTGAGCTCCAGTGTGCTTGTGTGTGTCTATGTGCACATGTGCCTGTGATGGGGTAGCCAGGAAGATCTCCACTTACCTCCCCTTTCTCCACCAAAGGCTTCACCTCAGCGAGGTCTACGTCCTGCATCTCCCGAGACATGTCCCTGGTGTCACCTGCCTGCAAGGAGACAAAGGCCAAAAGGTCAACACTTCCTGCTGAGAGGTTTCCTGAAGGAAGCAAATCCAAGACCAATGGTGAGAAGGCCAGGCCTGCACACTGCCCAGCAGCTTCACCTCCCTCGTGATGCACGGCAGGGGATGAGGAGGCCCCTTGTACACACAGCCCATGGACCCAACCCAGTCTTCCCATTGGGGCCGGCACAGTGGATTTCCTGGGAGAGGACACTGAGGCTCACAGACACTACCCTCCCAATGAAATGGATTGATCAGGCTCACAAACAGGTCCCCATACCAAGTTCAGGCCCACCCACCATACCCAGGATACAGCTCACTGCATTCTAGAAGGGGACCTGCACTGCTGATCCCAAAGTCAGGCAGCCCCAGTGTGACAATGAAACGGGAACACAAGCTCACACGATGCTTACCATGTCTAGGCATAGTACAAGCTTCAGCCTCACAGTTAGCCCTAGCAGAAGGCTGGTGATGCAGATGCACAGACACACAGGCACACGCGTGCATGCGCGCACACACACACATACACACCCCATGGTGCAGGACTCTCAGCTACCTGCTAAAAGGGAAGGGGACAGAGGAAAACCTTAAGCCAAGGAGTTTGGTGGGCACTTGAACGCACAGTACAATTGTGTAAGAAAAAGGACCTCCAAGGCAGAAAGCACTTCCTGGACCAAAGCAGGGGATGGGCCAGAGGGGTTACCTGTGCTCTAACACAGGGCAGGTGCAGAAGTGTGGGCTGCAATACCAGACTGAAGCACAGCCCAGGAAGACTCAGAATGCTGCCACTGACTCCCTGGGGTGCAAGGCTTGAGCAGGTGGTGATATCTATTAAGCATACTTCCAAGAGCTGAATCTAGAAGCCAGAAGTATAAGCATGTACTCTTCTAGATCAGTAGTCAAGTTAGAAAAACTAAATGCCCACCAATCCCTGGGGTGAAGCATAAAAAATGCAGAATAAGGTCAAGTATTACAGACAGCAGCAGAGGACCGGGGGAGAAGGAGTAAGTGACAAGAAGGAAGAGCCCAGGCCACCCACCCAGGTCACAGATCCAGACTTTCTGAATGGAAAATGCCTGACCAAAGCCCTCACACAGCCAGCTGCAGAGTGGGAACCTGGGCCCCGCGCTGCCCAAGGCCCCTTGGATGCAATGGTAGACAGAATGCAAGCCTCTGAAATTCCTGCCTAGGGCTCCTGTGAAGACCCAGCAACTCCCAAGAACCTGGTGAAACACCTCTTAGAGGTTAGCCGGCAAGTGCAGGCCACCCCAAATCCACCCCGGATCCATCCCTTGTGCCAACACATGGCATTCCGTGGGCAGATCCCGCTCTCCACTGGGGTGCTCTGGTCTGGGGCCCCAGCATGATTTTCCCCAGTAGATAACCGGCCCCACAAGAATGCCTTTATACAGACTTTGGAGTCTATGCTCCAGAACATTCTGAAAACAAAGTCGGTTTTATATTTGTGAGCATTCCTGGGCAGCTGCCAGCTTGGAGGCAGGAGGCATGAAAGGCCCGGGTCTGTTAGCCTTGCTAATTCAGCAGGTTTGTGGTCCCAAGACCCTGGCCTGTGGGACACCTCGCCTACATGGCCTAGGGAGCCTTCCAGAAACCCAGGGCCCTGCCAATGCCACCCCTCATTCTGAGAGTGAAAGGACTTCTCATTTCACAGGAGCTTCTTAGCATACCCTGCTCAGCAAAGGACGCCAGGGTGAAGTCAGGGGGCTCTCACTGTCCCACTAGGTGGGTTCAAGCAGTCCTATCTGTGAGCTTCATCAAGCAGGTGGCTTTTTCTTTTCTCCACCTCTAGCTCCCAGCACGAGCGACTCCCCTAGACAGAGAGTCAGGCTGCAACTCCCTCTCTGAATAAATGAGCAATGTAGGTCAACAGCATGCTTTCAGTAAAATTCACTTTTAAATTGTTGCTAAACCCCAAGAGTGCAATGTCTGGAAAAAAAAAATTCTACATTTAAAAGGACTCGAGAAATGCTGTGGTTCAGCCCAGTTTGGTCAGTTCTCTTTGGCTTCCAGAAACCGTGATCACATTAGGATACGGTGTCAGCCTCCACCAGCTCTCTCCTCCAGAACAGAAGAGACAGAAATGTCCACCTTCCCTGTTTCCTCTGTCTGGTGAAACCTCTTTATCCTATCCAGCACCTTTTTCCTTCCTACAGCTTAGCTTCCCAGACCACACGAGGCAATAGGTTAAAAAATCACTGTGTCTCCTAGAAATATCAAGTTCCTGAGCATCTGTTTTTGGGAGCTGGTGGGGCCTTCTCTGACCCAGACCCCTCAGTGCTAAAGGCCTTTGGGAAGTCTAGAGATAAAACTGCTGAGGATGATCACAGGGTGTATCTAAACTCGGGGGGATTTTATCTCCCAGGGGACATCTGACAATGTCTGGTGACATTATTTATTGTCCCCCAAATGCTTCCATTGATTTTGAACCATTTAGGAAGTGTCCTAGACTCTGAAGTCTGCCAGGAGACTGGATAAAGCTTTGCACTAGTCTGGGGGGACTCTGGGGGCTGCAGGCCTTGGGGTAGCCTGCATGTTGGTCGCGTCCTGCAATACTAACGCCGCATGAACCAAGGACTGCAGAAGGTGCTTTCTGCAGGTTGACTCAGCCAGCTAGCTGCTGGTGGTCCACCATCTGGCCAGCCTGCAGGGCAGGAGGAGAGCGGTTCCCTCACCTCAGTTCTCCCAAGTTGGGCCCATCAAGCAGCCCTTACCTTGTCCCTGATGCCTCAACCCAAAACTTTTCAAACTTTTTTTGCAGGAGCTTTTACCCAAAGGAAATCATGTAAGGAAGTTCAACATATAAAAATGTTAAAAAATAAAAATTTTAAAATTTAAAAAGCCAAGGTGCTTCGGCTGAAGCCAGGGAAGGACCTGAACCCCACTCTACCCTGGGACTTGGCTCCCTACAATCTGCCCACTCCCAGCCCCCACGCCACCAGGCTGGCCCTCAAAGAACATCTGAGTTCTCGGAAGCAGGTTGCAAAACTCAGGATTTATTCAGAGGTTTCTTCCCATACTAGGTTCTATGTGCCCAACACAGAGCTCAGAACAAAAATAACACCAGTTATGGCGATGAGACTGGCTATGGGACTCATCTGGGGATCATGAGCAAACAGACCCAGTTCCTGCCCCCACGGAGCTCACAGTCCCGAGGGGACAGACGCTCCCTCGGGCTCACTCATCAGGCTGCATCTGGGCTGTGTCCACTGTCCTGTCTGTCCCCCTGGAGGGCAGAGCGGATGCTGTCTGGACAGCATCCAGGACAGCATCTGTGCCTCCTGGACAGAGATCCTCAGCTCAGCACTGCTGACATTTGGGCCCCGCAAGCAGCCTCTGCCTTAGGGGCTGCCCTGAACATGGGAGGAGGCTCAGCAGCATCCCTGGCCTCTGCCCACCACACATGCCCACAGCATACACCCCAAGCTGTGACCAGCAAAAGAATCTGCAAACGTTGCCAAATGTCCCCTGGTGCGACATCCACCCTCCTTTGGAACAGCTGATTTTAGTAATTCCTAGTAGGTAACAGTATCCAGAAAATGTCAGTTGGATGCATTCTTATTTAATCTAGTGCATGCGCATGCACACACACACACTCTCAAATGCACTCACACATTCTCTCACACTGACACACTCGCAAACTTTCATTCTCACACTCATTCTCACATTCACACACTTATACTCACACATACATACTACATACTTTCTCACACACTCCTTCTCACACACTCACACATTCTCACACACTGATACACTCTCACTTTCATGGACTCTCACATTCACAGTCATTTATACTCACACGCACTCACACGCACACGCGCACACCCCACCACCTTCATTCACGGAGGAGGGGGTGGGCCCAAGCAGCTGCCAGCTGTCCTGAGCTCACCCTGCTGGCTGCAGCACAGGGGCTGGAGGGGAGCCAGATCCGATGTTCACACTCTTCCTTCACTCCACTCTCCCCAAAACACTTTTTCTGGGATTCAAAGTCACCACCTGAGAATCATGGAAGGACCCAGTTCTGGCAGAAGACGCTGTCTTCTGGTGTCTGTGATCTCCTTCTGCCAGCAGGAAATGGCAGGTGATACGTGACCTGGTTTGGGGGCTCGGGCTGGTGCCTCCACTCCTGCTCCCTCCTCCCGGGCACCTGAGGCCCTCATGGCTTAGCAGGTGTGGCAGGTGGAGCCTGTCCCTGGGCTTGAGGTCCTTGCTGGACTCCAGTCCCTGCCCTCCCTCTGCCTTGCGCAAAGTCCTAATCACAGAACACTGGGACCCACTAGAAAGCATCAAAGTGGTCCTCTAGCAGGTGGGGCGGCAGGGTAGGGCCACACGCAGCATGGCGGGGGAACCAGGGCTGACTCCTAGCCCACCTGCCCCGCCTTTGGAGTGGCTTGGGACTGACAAACAGTGTCTCCATCTCCAAGGCCATCTTTGCTCCCTAAGAAGCACAGAAGAAACCCCTCCAGCAGGTCTCCTTCAGCTAAAACCCAGCTAAGCACCAAACACAGGGCTCCAGGTCACAGCACCAGCTGCCAGCCTGTATCTTCACTTCTTCCTTTCCCATCCACCTGCCTGGGAGGAATTCCTAGAAGACCAATGCCAGAGAAGTCAAAGGTAGCCAGGAGCTGGGGGAAGGCTTGCAGGTCAGACGCTGGTGTCACCATTTATTAGCTCTGTGATCTGCATAATTTATCGAATCTCTTTTTAAAAATGTATTCTTCATCTTGTTTTTTAGAGAGACAGTGTCTTGCTATGTTGCCCAGACTGGTCTCGAACTCCTGGGTTCAAGTGATCCTCCTACTCCGGCCTCCTGAGTAGCTGAGATTACAGGCATATGCCACCATGCCTGGCTGTCCAACCTCTTTGCCTCAGTTTGCTTGTCTGTCAATGGGCATGCTAACTCCAGCAAAGATCAGCAGTGGGGCTGAAACTCAAGAATGGCACGGAGAATCTGGCAAACACCTGCTTAATTCATCAGCATACTTTCCTTTCAGGGTTGCCTTGGAGATGCCAAGACATCTGTGAGGACGCGGCCTGGGTTTCAGTCCTAGAGTCCCAGCGAGGAGAGGGACACATGGAAAATGCTCAGCAAATGCCACCAAGGTTTCTGATTATCAGGCCCAATGCATCACCACTGGGGCCCTTCTCTCCACCAGCACTGTCTGTCAATGAGTAACGAGGGCCCAAGAGGGGCTACACAAATACCCTTCCGGTCCAGCAGACCCAGGAGAGTCGGCGGAGAGCTGGATCACAGGTTCCAGGCAAAGTCAAGGCCAGGATCTGCCCGAGGAAGAAAAGAACGTGACCCATGACCCTGGGGCCTGGGAGGGCAGTGGGCAGAGGCGTCTTGGGTAATCCGAGGCCACTTGAGAACTGTTCAACAGCCCCTGGGGGACTGAGGGGGACACACAGAGCCTGTGATTCCCAAAAACCTCAGTGGGGCAGCAGGAACGCTGGCCTAGGAATCAGGGCATGGGGACCCTGCTACCTTCCTATTCCGCGACTCTGAGCAAGTCACTTCCTCTCTGGGCCTTGGTTTCTCCATCTGTAAAGTAGGCACAGTGTACCTCTATGGAGATCACGCTGTCCAAAACAAACTTACACAGGCAAATGGAAACCCAGGCAGCGAGGTGCTTCACCAAGACAAAAGGGCCACAGGGTCTTACCAAGGTCCTGCCGGGCTCAGCTCTGGCCAGATTAGCCCCGCACCTTGGACGAAGGCCCCCACTTCTGCCAGCCTCAGACTCCTGTCTGTTAAGACTAGCGCCCTGCTCCAGCTCTGCCACCCATCTGTACACCCTCTTGAGCAAACTCTCCTGGGCCCCCCCACAACTCCCACAGGGTGGGGCTGAAGGGATATCCAGCAGAGAAACATCCATGATCTGTTCTAGAAGTTCCAGGTTCCACTCACCAGGAAGAGCAGCCACAGGAAGGCAACAATGTAACCCTACACAGACACACCACAGAAACAGCACCAGGAACAGTATCTGTGGCACTAACTGGGCTCTAAACCCGGTACTTCCTTTAAGCCTCACAGAAACCCTAGGAGGGAGGTGCCAGCATGTCACCATTTAACAGATGGGGAAACTGAGGCACCAAGAGGTTAAGATGTGTGCCACAAGTCAGCAAGCATCAATCTGGCACAGGTTAAAGCAACCTTAAAGGGAATGTTGACAATGATCTCACATCGCCCTAAATATATCCACAGTCCTCACCACCACCCGTGGCCCACATACAACGTTGTCAGGTGGGCTACATGTGACCGTGAGGCTTTCAGCGTGTGGAGGTCAGCTGGGACTGTCACACGCCTCTCCTCCACCCTGCACAGTCACCACTGAGCCATCATGAGTAGGCCTGAGCTTTTGGCAAAACCGGCGTCTTGAACTTTTCTCCCTTCACGACACCCAGAAGGTTCTCTGTTTTCAGCTCCCCCATAGTACCCTCCTAAGATGGCCAACTCAGTGCTTTGGAAACGCGTTCACTCAGCACACTGTGTCACTTGCTCCTCAAGGAGGTTCCCCCGGGAGAGGTTGGGTATTATACCCAGTTCACAGATGGGTAACCTGAGGCTCAAAAACAAACACAAAGGCCCACTTGACTTCCAAAGGCCACATGTCTAGATTCCTCCGTGCTGAGGGAAAGGTGACAAACTCACTGGTTTGTTGTGGGTGCAGGTGTGGCATTCACTCCCTTGGGGGAGGGCGGACAGCAGTCCCCTGGAGGCCTTCAGTGAAGCAGATAAAGAGAGAGCAGGCGGGAATTGTTGACAAGGGTAGCATCGATTGTCACCAACAGCAACTGGCCCAGATTCCACCCTCCATAACATGCCTGGTTTTAAGGCCACATGAAAGCCAGTGTTCTCTCCAGCACATTGTGCTCTTTATAGAACAGATTTTAAAAGGAGGGAAAAAAATCAACGTGTGCTGTGGCTGTTTGCTATAGCAACTTCCCCAGAAAACTGCCGAGAACGGCACCATTTCTGCCTGAACCTCAAGGAAAACCACCTTGAGATGGGCCCTGGATAGCCCCGCCTTACTGTGGATACATTCCTTTGTCATTTCTTTGCCAAAAGAGATTTTGAAGTCAAGCTACAAAGCAGTTCTTGGGCTCTCTTGGTGTTTTCTGGCCCTTTTGAAACTCAAGGCCCTGGGGAGGGTGAGGAAGTTGGCAGTCTTCACGCACTGTCTTTCTTAACTAATCAACTCAGCAAACAATATGGGTGGATTCACTGGACCTTCAAGAAAGTTCCCTAGTTTAGAGGTTAGGGAAATGTATCAGAGCAATCAAAATCAAGGAAACAGTACAAATGTCACACAGAGAACAAAACCACACTAGGAACTCCTCGAGGGCCCCTGTGCTTTGCAGTGGAGCCTGAAACCCAGAAGGCACCAGTGATGTTTGATATTCAAGGAATGAAAAAGGGATCACTAAGAAGGTGAACCCCACTGCCTCCCTCTCAAACAAGCCAAAGCCGCATTCACTCCCTGGGTGTGGGTCCAGAGGGGCTGGAGCCGAAACTGAACTGCTATGTGTTCAACTTGAGCACAGCACCAGGGAGGTCAGCGAGAGTGTCCCAAACACAACAGCAGGAAGAGGGAGGTGTCAGGAATCTCGTCAGGGCCCACCTCTTTTCTGCAATACAACCGAGGAGATCTTCCTGGAGATTCTCAGTGGAGTTTTGGCAGCACGAGTAATTTGTTTGGCAGACAGAAGACGACCGTCTGAGGGGACGAGGTGAGTAACTGGAAATCCAAAGGAGGAACACTGGTCTCCTCAGAGGATTATTCTGTGAAATCTGCGGGACAGGCATAGGCTGCGCTGGCTGGTCTGAGATAATTTGTGGAAATCGCACAAACGGAGCCAGTGTTAGCAGAGGACGAGGAAATGGATTCCTCATACAGAACCCTTTGTCCCGAGATGGGATGCCAGCCACGCTAACAGGATCCGTTCCCAGAATGGTCTTGCAGTTTCCACCCTCCGGAATGGGCCTCCGATCTTGTCTATGCGAGATGGTCCAAGTTACTTCCTTAATCAGTGGAGGTGTCCTTTCCACCACCACTAACACAACACCTACTAAGGACAGGCTCTCAGGTTTCCTGGGAGACATGCACAGGTCCCAGGAAGGACCCAACCCAGCCTCCCCTCCAGCAGGGGACAGCCAAGGAGGCCTTTCTGGAGAAAGGAGGAGAGTTCCATGATTAAAAAGGAGGAAGAAGAGGTGGTAAGCATTCCCAGCTGAGAGAGGCCATAGACCCACCTCTTAAATGGCCCTCTCACATCCATATTTGAAGAGGGTTACTGGGAATCTTCTTAGGTTCCGTGGGGGTGGGGCAGAGGGTGAAGACAGGAGAACAGGGTGGAGACTTGGGCCCCCACCCACCTCTCTTTAAACAGAACTCTATGCAGATTTAAAATGTATAGCTGCAGGAAGCCCCCCCCCCCCCGCAGATTTAAAGAAAGGAAAGATTAAACTGCTGGGGAGGGCACTCAAGGCCCCCAGACTGTTAAGGAACCTCACTTTCTACCAGCTCAGTTGCAAGAAAACCCGCTGGACTCAAAAGGTCAGACATGGAACCCAGGCAGGTAGGGGGTAGGCAGGTCTGCAAACAATGTCAGGTGGGAAAGTCAAAGATCTGGGTCAAAGAGACCTGCTTACGGCCCCAATTGTGTAATCCATTCCCATTCTGTAGTGCTGGGGCTTACGCCCCACCCGAGGGGGCCCAGGTTTCTTTTCACATGGCCCCCACCCCGAGAACACGGCTCCAGGTTGGCACCTACTCATGGCCCTCTACTTCTGCAGCCGCCTTCCTGTGGGGCCTCAGTGTCCCCAGCCCTTCTGCCTACCTGCCTGGGCCAAGTTCTCAGCCAAGACTGCTATCTAGCCTGCCTCTGTCTCCAAGTTGAAAGATAAAAAGCAAGTGGACACGCAGTACTTCCATCACACAGCCATCAAGAGAGGCAGGAAGAACAGCCTGGGGTGGATCCAGGAAACCAAACTCATTCTCAAAAGGTGGGCCCAGAGGGTGTGGGCGGCCTCCAAGGGCAATGTTGGAGTGTGGAAAGGGCTCAGGAGGCTCACCTCGGCCAGAACCCCACTCACTGGACTCTGGATAGAAGAGTCACCAGCCTGAGCCTCAATTTTCTGACCTGAGGGGTGGAAAGAATGTCTTCTACCTCAGTCAGATGACATTGAACCTCCAAGGCACTGTAGCAAACAAGAGCTATTTACTGAGCACTCACTAATTCCCAGGCACTGCCGACACAGGGTGGCCTGAAGGTACAGTGGCATGCATGGCCACACCTTCCTTTCTTCTCTCCCCTGTCATTCCAGAGCAGAAGTTCTTAACTCTGGCTGCCTGCAGGATACCCCACTCCCAACCCAGCCAAGGGAGCTTTGAAACAATAGCATATCCCCAGATGGAGACAGAATCGCAGGAGACTGGGCCTGGAAACATGCATTTCAGACAAGATTCTCATGACACTATTATGCAACTTACATAAGCTTAGCAAAAAGCAATACCTAGGTCAAGCATTTGCAGGCACTTTCACAGCCTTGGGTAGGTTTAGGACAAAGGGCCCCAGACTCGGCTTGCCAAGAAGATGCCTTGAGAATGTCTTCTGTGGGTGTTACTGACGGCAAACACCTACACGCTGTTTTCCACATGCTGAGTGCTGTTCTCAGGTTACACAGATTAATAGTTACACATTCTGATGACACCATGTCTGTTACTCTCATTTTACAGAAAAGCAAACTGAGGCATGGAGCTCCTGATTGCCTTTTCATTTGAGCCTGATTTCTTCAGGTGCCCCAACATGTTGCCATGGAAAAAAAACAAAGGCTCTGAAGTCCAACTGTCCGGGTGCAAAGTCTGGCTCTCCCATCTGAGCCATATGGCTACAGGCAAATCCTGAAATCCTGGCCTCAGTTGCCTCATCCATTCAATGGAGCAATACGGTCCAGGCAGCGTTCTTGCCAGGATGAAGGCAGATGAAGGGAGACAGTGGCTGCTCTAGAGGGAGAGAGATGCTGTGTCCCTCCCTGGCCTTCCTTCCAGGCTGAGTCAAACCTGAACCCTGCTTGAGCCTTAGATGCTGAGTCATCACGCTTTCTCTCCCAGGACAGGGCCTCTGAGTCACGTCTGGAATGGGATTCTCTGGGGTTGGGTCCCAAGGAAGAACTGCAGCTTTGGGCCATCAGAAAAACACAATGCTATCTTTCTTTCAGGTCCATGTGGAGGCAAGTTCAGGCCAGTGGGTTTCAACGTACCCCAGGGGGGCCCTCAGATCAGTTGAGATCTGTCTTCTGTCATGGGGGGGCAGCCCCATTCAGTCAAAGGCCAACTTAGGGGGCTGCAGCCTCTAAGCCCCTGCTCTTCAGGCTGGCTTTGCTAATCTCTCAAGAACACCTGATTTACACTTAAAAAAAATCATTCCACTCTGCCCGTTTGGCCTCAAAAGTTGCCTCACCAGAAATTCAGTGAAGATGCAATTTCCTTTTGCCCCTCCATAGCAGGCAGGCAAAATCCTGTCAGGAACCCTTTCCACTGCCTTCAGTCCCACCCAGGAGCCTCCCACAAAGCCGAGCTCCAGCTCAGCTCGGCCTGGGCACATCCCTCCCCATCCCTGTGCCTCATTTTCCATCTGTAAAATGGGAAGAAGTTGGACTAGGTAGGTCCTGTGTGAGTTTTTTATTCCATTCCAAATGATCAAACTTTTTTGCTCCAAAAGAACTTGTTCAGAAGAGACCCCCAAACAGACACTCCAGTGTCCCTCAAAAGCAAAACCCAACACCTCCACCCATGCACAGTCTATTACCTTGCCGGAAACTCAACCTGCTGGTTCACAGGAAATGGGGACGAAGACCCAGAGCCATCTACTTCATCCCATGTGCATATTTCAACTCCTCCCACCTGCCAGGCGCTGGGCCAGGGGCCAGGTTACAGGGCAGGGTAGGCAAATCCTCCTCCTTGCCCAGATGCAGCTTACATTCTCGTGGGAGACACGGTCCCGCAAAGCTAAGAAGTCACAGGTCAGGGGAATACCCCGTTTTCCATCCACACCGAACCCCTCTCTCTCCCTTACACCTTCCTTCATCCCCCACAATGCGCCACCCCAGCCTGGGGCTGGCTCTGCCGCCACACACACCACACAGAACCGGTCTGCGTCTCCAGCTGTGTGTCTTTCCCACCAGAAGGCAGCCCTTCCAAGACAGGCGCTGGGGTTTGCCCCCTCTGCACATTGCTTATTTCAATCACATTTGTGAAACTCAATAAGGACGCCAGAATTTCTCAACAGGAAGAGTCTAGACTGAAAAATTCGCCTTGAAACTGCATTTCTGCAGCAAAAACAGGGGATTTGTATTTAGATATGTTCATTTGAGGCAGCTTAGGAGAAAGTCCCGTGCAGCTGATGGGTATTATAAGGATGTCTACCGCCCTCCTGCCTGGCCACTGGCTGACTTCTGAATCTTAGATATTTCCCAGTAGCTTAAAGAAACCAAACAAACTGAAGTGCCCCCAGCGTCCGTGAGGAAGGGTTGTTCTTGGATGGGCATAAGATAACCAAGGGCCCTGCCTCCCCCACCCACTGCCAGGCATCTCCCACTTCCAAGCCACAGAGGCGTCCTGTTTAGGACCCCCAGGGACAGCAGGGACAACAGGCGGGGGGTATGGGGGAGGGGTGGGTAAGGAACCGACCCACTAAATCCCAGCGCTAGCTACTAATTTGACAGAGGCGTGACAGCGTGTTTCCCCCAGAACCAGCCGCATTCCCCACGCCCAGCCCGAATCTCCTCCCGAGGCTGAATCAGAGACCGCGGCGGATCCCCCAGGAACGTCGGAGTAATTCCAGCTGTTCTCCCCGCCGGGAGGGCAGGAGCGGCCAGCACAGGAGGCAGGGGAGGGGAGGAAAGCGGGGGAGGGTGGGCGGAGGCGAAAATGACGCCACTCCTAGCTCCAGCCAGCTCAAAGGGGCGCCAAATGTCCGCGAGACCCCTCTCGCCCAGGCCAGTTCTCCCACGCCGCCGATGCGCCAACCCCGGGTTCCTCCGGGGGCGCACCCTGCCCAGCGGCGCTCGCAGACACTTGCTCCCGCTCGCGTGTTGCACTGTGACACACCCTGGACCCTCCCCCCACACACATGCTTACACTCACACAGGCACACCGCCCTGTGTGTGCTACGGGACTGAAGCGCCACCAGCCTCTCGTATCCACACCCGTTCCCGACCCAGTCCGCAAGCCAGACACACCCACGCCCCCCTCTCCAGCCTCCTTGCCAGTGCGGCTCACCTCTACCAACCCCTCATCTACACAATCGCGCGCAATCTCTCCGTTCCCAGACACACACGCGCGCACACACACACACACACACACTCACTCACCTAGTCCCTTCTGCACCCACGTCCAGCGCGCACCCCTGCCAGCGGCGCCAGCTGGGATTCAGAGACGACGCCAGGAAACGCTATCCTGGTGTTTTTCGGACCGTCTCATCGCCCCCTTCCCGACCTCCAGAACCCCAATCCCCAGCTAGGGGGGAGATGAATGGGACCCTGTCTTTTTTTCCTCCCTTTCCGTAATTGAACCGCCCACTTCAGCGGTGTCTGCACCCAAAGCCCTCTCGCGCCCGCGCCCCGGGATGGCCGCGCACTTGCAGCTTCGGGGCGCTTACTCCTGGAGTCCGCGGGGCTACAAAGGGCGGTCCCGGCGCTCCTGCGGCACCGCACGGGCGGCCCCTTTCTGCTCCGCGTCGCGCCCGGGAGAAGAGGGCGCGGGCTTACCTAACGCGAGGGAGAAAGGAAAGGACGGTGCCGAGGCTGGCGGCCCAGCGCCCTGCGGAAGCCGAGGGCGGAGGGTGAGCTGCCGAGCTTGAGCGCGAGCTGGGAGCCAGGCGAGGTTTGTTTACGTCCCGGCGGAGGGCGACTTTATAGGCGCCGCGGCCCCGCCCCCGCGCCTCGCCCCTCCCAGACCCTCGCAGTCGCCGCACGCAGCCGGGACACACCCCTTCCCCGCTCCCCACTCCCTCCGCCCGGGCGCGCAGGGCTGGGCTGGGCTCGGGCAGCGCGCGGCGGGCGCCCACTGGAGCCGCCGCCTGTTGCGCAAGCCTCCGTAGGGGCGCGGCCGGGAGGGGCATCGGGGCCTGGGTTGTGGGTCGGCTCTGCAGTCCCCTCCGAGTCCGGAGCCTCGGCCCGTGCAGCGGGCGCGTGTGCCCTGCTCGGAGGAGGCGTTTGTGTGCTTGTGCGTGTTCATGTGCGCGCTCGTGCGTGTGCATGTGGACTTCGTTGTGTCTCCGTGTGGGCGGAGGCCCCCCATCTCTGCCTCAGAGTTTCTCTAAGAGTCTCGTTGCGCCACGCCCTGAGCGACTCCCTTCACTTCCTCCAGGTCTCACCCGCTCAGCTCTCCAGCCAGATTCAGCTGCCTGCCCAGCAGCCGCCTTCGCTTTGGCCCGACCGGCTCCCTCCGATTCTCACCCTTCCTTGTCGCCAAAGCTCTCGCTGAAATCCTCGCTCCCGCTCCCGTTTAATCTCGTCCATCTTGCCCACCGCCGCCCAGCGCCTCCCCTTCCCCTCACCTTCCCAGTTCTAAGCACACTCACTGGACCTTGCCCACTGGGCTCTTCTCTCCTGTCCCACAAGCCCAGATGAGAGGATTCTCACCCCTTCCTATTCTGATTTCCTGAACTTTCATGACACACCCTTTCCAACCTTAGCACTGTCCTGCTCTGCTGCTCTGTTTGTGTAACTATTGCCTGCATGTTCCCGTCTGGCCAAAGAAACCAGCAATTCTCAACCCCTACTGCATATGAGAAGTCCCAGAGGAGCCGCCAAATAAAAAAAATAAATAGATAAATAGATAATAAAAAGAGAGAGATGGACTCCAGAACAGTTTAATCAGAATCTCAGGGGGTGCAAACCAAATGGGCATTGGGGTTTTTACAAAGCTACCCAGGCGGCTCCTGACGTGCAGCCAGGTTGAGAAGCACTGCATAGAGGAACACGATTTTATGAATAAAGGAAGTCTGACTCACCGCTGGCACCGTCACTGTCCTCAGGCCACCTGCCCAGCATTGAATTTGCCACTGAGCCCAGGACCAGACCCAGGGCAAGCTCAGGTGACCCTCCCTGCGCCTCCACAGACACACACGTGCGCACGCACAACACTTCCTGCTGAATTGTAAACCTCTTTTCTGTGCCAACCCATGCTGTCCCCAAGGCAGGGGCCATGGCTTTCCCCTCTGTATCCCACTTGCCTCCCTAGGCCCTGCAACTTATTTATCCTGTCATTCCACACATGACAGAATTGAGCTGCTCTTATGAGCTGGGTCCTGTACTCCGCCACTGGGAAAGGATTGAAAAGGTAAAAACATTTTCTACAGGTGCATAGCATAGTACAGCCCCAAGACGCAGTTTTTCCATCCATACAGCGTGGTTGAGATGAACTCATTCATTCCCTAACTATATTAAGGACCTGCTATGCCCAGGCACCATTCTAGACCCTGGGGACATGATCATGAGCAATAACAACAAAAAAAGTGCATCTGTGGGAGCCATCCTGTTGTCTGAAGACCATCGCAGATCAAGCAGTCTGTGTGCCTGTTTTCTTTTAGCCAGCTTACACATACCCATTTTCCCATAGGCTCCCCATTGTGGCGATTTATTGAGTGGGCACCTTTGGTTTTTTATCTGCTAAAGATACAAAGTGTCAAGTTCAAAAGTGCGGAGTGTCAAGATAAGGAACGTGAAGTTCAAAGGCGCAGGGAAGGCGGCCCACTTCTTCAGTAACAAATGGAACTCCTAGTGCATGGAATTAGAAGGGCATTTTGCCAGGGGAGGCCCTTGCCTGTCTCTTTGAGGAGGTCCTCAGGACAGAATGCGAAGAGCAGCCCAGACTTGCAGCTTGAAACCCCAAGGAGGTTGCCTGGCAGGAGGCTGGGCTTGTGTGGGAAGCCTAACCTTCTGGAAGACCGTTAGCGTTGAACAAGTCAGAGGACACAAGAAGGAGAGTGGAGTGAAGAGAAAAGAGCAGAGAGGGGAGGCAAGAATTTGAGCAATGGAACACAATTTTCCAAGTGATGGCATTCTAAAATCAGAGTCCACATCACCTTGGAGAAGGCCTGAGGAAGACACCGTTTGGATTCCACACTCCACTCCCTCAGCCCAACACAGCCAATTTTCCTTCCCCATTGAAAAGGATGTTTTCTTCCACTGAGCACCAGATGAAGTCGTTTTCTTAGCTAAGTGTCATGCTGCAGAAGAAAGACTGTCTTTAGTAGAGGCCTGGATGCACATAAAGCATAGAGGATGCCCACCCTATGCAGAGGCCCCTCACTGGGACCTGGGAGCTGCATGCACCTCCACATCCCCCACTGCAGCCAGCTGAGGTGGCAGAAGCTCATGGAGCTGAATGTGGGTGCAATTGCACTGACTGTTTACATTATTCCTCTTTCTCGCTGGTCAGCAGTAGAATCAGATTTGCTTAGTAAATGCACACGCACTGCAAATCCGTCACAGGATGAGATTGGATTTTCTGGACTAATGTCCACTGGAAATTTCTACTTAACAACACCTTAGATTTTATACTAGAATATTCTAACCAAATGTTCCAAAAATGACCATAGGAATCACCTATTCCCAACTGTCTTTCTTAAAACTCATGGGTACTCAGGGTTGGGAGAGAGCAAGATGCAGCAGGGATTCATGGAGAAGAACCCAGTGGTCAAGTGGCCCCCAACTCCAACTTCAGCACTTACGAGCTGTAGTACCTGGGGCAAATTACTCCACCTCTCTGTGCATAGAGGAAACGAGTGAGAGAAACCATCAGACCTGTCAATCACAATTTATGGGTCTACTGCTGCAGACCATCGTCTTTTGTGTCTGTCAAAATGAAAAAGTGTCCCTAAAAGTGAGTATCTTCCCACCTCCAGTCCTGGGCTCCCTCGGGACCCCCTCTCTCCTCCAGCATCCATGTCTCCCTTTCTTCTGGATCAAACTAATCAACAAGTAAACATTCACTGCAATCAATGACCCACCCTAAACCAATCCCCTCTTAATCCCAAGTCCCCTACTCCTGTACTGCAGCCCAATTCCTCTCACCCCTTCCTCCCTAAACTTTCCAAAACAAGCATCTGTACCCAAAGGCCCACCTCATCTCCTCTTCCTTTTGCTTTGTAGTGTTTATCAAGTTTTTCTTGAACCTGGTCAAATAAGTCTCCAAAACTTGTTAGGAAAAACAACAGCCCTTGCCTCCCCACTTTCCCACTTCCCTATCCCCAGAAGTCACCACTGTCTGCTCTTGGAGAATTATTTATATCTTATCTTTGCCACTTGCAGACTCTATGTTCTTGGGCAAGTTATTTCATTTCCTGCCTCTGCCACCTCATGTATAAGACACACATAACAATATAGGGTCATTGTGGTAAGTATATGTGCTAATATATGTAAAGTGCCTAAAACAGTCCCTGGCACATAGAAAGCTCTCATTAAAGTGTTCACCATCATCCTCACTGTCATCATCACCACCATCACCACCACCATCATCATCATCATCACCGTCATCACCGTCATCATCATCATCTTCATCTTGTCTCATCCCTCCTGGCATCTTGCACACCTGACCGTAGAGAAGTTCAGTAAATATTGGTTGAAGAACTGAGCAAATGCAGATGTTTCTCTTTGAATTCACCCCATCTTATTCAGTCTTACTGCTTGGACTCTGTTAGGAGGAAAAAGGGGATCCTACCTGCTTCATGATCCCAGGTGGAGGGACCACCATCTGGGATTTTTACTTAAGTAAAAGTAAATTATCCAGTTGTCTGCAAGCATGCCTGGCCTGTAATATCAAGTTGTGAGCAATGAAAATTTGTTTTAAAAAAAACTGTGAAAGGAAAACAATTCCAAATGAGGGTGAAGGGTAGGCTATGTTCAGGATGTGTAATATATCCTTTACATTGAACATAAATGAAGAGTTGTGCAGTGTTTGGCCCTTAGAAAATCAGTTTCTCCACACTCCTGGCTTGCATGAGTTTCCTAGGACTGTCATAACAAATCACCATAAACTGGGTGGCTTAAAACATGTATTCTCATGTTTAAGAATACAGCAGCCATGTATTCTGGAGGCTAGAAATAAAAACTCCGGATGTGGACAGGGACCTGCTGCCTCTGAAGTCTCAGGGAAGAATCCTTCCTTGCCCCTTCCTGGCTCCTGGTAGTTACTGGCAATCCCTGCCGCTCCTTAGCTTATACATGCATCACTTCAATCTAGGCCTCTGTCAGCACATTCCTTCCTCTCTCGTCTCGCTATGACCTCGCATCTTAACCTACCTAATTATATTCTGCAAACACTGTTTCCAAATATGGTAATTTTTGTTTGTTTGTTTTTTTAGAGATGGAATCTTGCTATGTTACCCAGGCTGGCCTCCCAACTCCTGGGCTCAAGAGATCTTGCAATCTCAGCCTCCCAAGTAGCTGATGCTACAGACACGCACCACCACACCAGGCTCTTTTGAAGTTTTGCATGGATGTGAATTTTCAGAGGGAAACTGTTCAACCCCATACATGGCTAATATGGATTTAGCAAGTATTTCTTCCGTATTTGCTGAGCGATGTACTCAAGGGGCTGCTCAGAGCTGCCGTGACAACAGTGCAGTTGTAGGATCCCGCAGCAGCCCTTTTTGTTCTCTGTCCCTCCCATGTACTTGATCACATGGCCGGTTCCATTGTCATCTTGATCCATCTAAATCATAGGTTCTGCCTCATTAGGCCTTTCATTGCTCCTGTTGCCTGCCAAGTTCAACACGCCATCCGTGGTGTGGCAATAGGGATATTCCTCAGTGAGCCCAGGCTTGTGTCTGCCTCCCCCACATTCTCCTCCAGCCAGTCACTCACTGCTTTTCTTGAAAATACTCATCTTCACCTACATCTCTGAACTTTTGATTAAGCTGCTTTCTCCTCCTAGAGAGCCTTCCCACCCCCTTCACCTATGGTGACTTCACTCATTCACTCTTCCTGGAAACACAGCAGGGTTGATCACCACCCATTTCCGTTCCCCTTCTTCCTGCCCCTCCCTCCTTGAAGTCAGGCATGTCAGGGTGACTTGCACCGTCGATGGATGATGAGTGGAAGTGACCTGTGTCACTGCTGGGTGGGAACTTTTGTAACCACTGTGTGACTCAGCTGCTCTTCTGACTCTTGCCACTGTAACTAGCCAAACACCACATGGTGGAGGCTCCGTTCCCTGGGGCTTGGAGGAAGGAAACACGACGAAGAGCCTGCAACTGACCTAAAATGGACATGTAACATGGCAGTTGCTACGGCAGGAATGTGTGTGTCCCCACTGCCCCACAGATTCACATATTGAAAGCCAACCCTCAATGTGATGGTGTTAGGAGGTGGGGCCTCTGGAAGGATATCAGGTCATGAGCATGAAGCCCTCCTGGATGGGACTGGTGCTCTATCAAAGAAACCCCAGAGAGATGCTTTTACCGTTCTGCCTTGTGAGATTATAGTCAAAAGATGCCTGTCTATGAGGAACAGGCCCTCACCAGGCACCAGGGCCTTGATCTGGGACTTGCCAGCCTTCAGAACCATGAGAAATAAATTTCTGCTGTTTATAAGCTACTCTGGTTATAATATTTTGTAACAGTAGACAGGAAAGAAAGAAAACCTGTTTCCATGTGCTGCTAAGATTATGAGGGAGGTTGTTACTGCAGCCTAACATAGCCCATCCTGACTGATCCACCATCCTCCAGGGCCCATGCAAATTGCCAGCTCCCCCAGCAAACCTCTCAATCTCCTGCATTGAAATTCTTTTTTTAAAATTCAGTACACATTTGTCCAGAACTCATATCCCACTAGGCACCGTGTGAGATACTAAGAACAAATAGATAAGCAACAAAAAAAGCATATTCCCTACCCTCATGAGAGCCACATCAGACCAAAAAAATGGCCTAATTATATAATTGCAATTGTTGCAAGCGAAGACTATATAACCCAAGAATCTTACCTGTTCTGGAAAGTCAGGAAAAGCCCGCATGGATGAGCATGACCTTAACACCTTCAGATCTCCTGAGTATTATTTATTTTTATTTTTATTAGTTAGAACTCTTTAATGCAGCCAGGCGTGGTGGCTGACATCTGTAATTCCAGCACTTTGGGAGGCTGAGGCAGTCGGGTCACTTGAGGTCAGGAGTTCGAGACCAGCCTGGCCAACATGGCAAAACCCCATCTCTACAAAAAGTACAAAACTGGCTGGGCTTAGTGGCGCATGCCTGTAATCCCAGCTACTCGGGAGGGTGAGGCAGGAGAATTGCTTGAACCCAGGAGGCAGAGGTTGCAGTGAGCCAAGATTGCACCACTGCACTCCAGCCTGGGTGACAGAGTGAGACTCCATCTCAAAAAAGAAAAAAAAAAAAAAAAGAAAAAGAAAAGAGAAAAAAAGAACTCGTTAATGTATACCTGGCATCAATATAATTTTGAATGTCGGCCGGGCGCAGTGGCTCACGCTTGTAATCCCAGCACTTTGGGAGGCCGAGGCGGGCGGATCACAAGGTCAGGAGATCGAGGCCATCCTGGCTAACACAGTGAAACCCCGTCTCTACTAAAAAATACAAAAAATTAGCCGGGCATGGTGGCGGGTGCCTGTAGTCCCAGCTACTCGGAGAGGCTGAGGCAGGAGAATGGCGTGAACCCGGGAGGCGGAGCTTGCAGTGAGCCGAGATTGCGCCACTGCACTCCAGCCTGGGCGACAGAGCGAGACTCCGTCTCAAAAAAAAAAAAAAAAAAAAAAAAAAAAAAGACCTTGCATTCCTCCTGGGAAAATAAGACTTTTTTTGTTTTTTTCTGACAAGTCTCTTCTAGTACAAAGTGATCTTGTCTTTCTGATGGGTATACTTTTCTGGTTTCTATGGAACTTATGATCCATTAGTGAGGCGTGCCTTTACTGATGCATTCACTACTGATTCCTTCTGCATACCTGGTTTAATATTTTGCTTGATCTGCATGCCTGGCTTAAAATTTTTGTAAACACTTTGATTTTGGTTTATTTTAGTTTGGCTATGCATGTCTCTATATATTTTGGATTATTTTCCCCCATGCTTGTTTCTGAGCATTTTCTGAGAACAAAAATAGACATTTTAAATGGTGGTTGTGAGATGACCAATTAAAAGCCACTGGGGAGGTTGCCATCATCTAAAACACTGGTCTAAACTCTTGACATTCCCTTACAGGATTTATAGGATTTACTCTGCTCTCAAGAGAATAAGAAATGAAATGGGATTCTCAAATATTAAGGCATGCCAGGTTTTCTGGGACTCCATCCAGCTACATGGCTTTTCCTCATGCACATTTTTAAATCAGTGGCCCTCATAGGAATCCTTAGAACTCCCCAAGCTTGTTTTCCTTGGTACCAAATTTTAAAACTGCAACTATAAGGTTAAAATAAAATTCCAGCATGTAAAGCTCCTAATTTATCTCTCTCTCTTTATTTTCCTTTTTTTAACCTCCTCTCTCATTGCTTTAAATCTGCTTTTTCACTGTTATTAAGATAATCTACTGTTGTTAATTTCAAAAACACTAAACAGTTTTTCTTAGGGCACTTCAGCCAAGACTCATAAAAAACAGAGAGTGCTTTCAAATTACAACAGCTCCATGATAACCAACAACCTAACCTTGCACACCTAAGAGCCATCCCTTTTGGAAATGCAAATTTAGGTTTACTGTGCTATAATCACTTAGTGTGATGGAAGAGTTAATTAAAAGATTGATAGTCTAAAAGAGAAAGAAGAAGATAGCATGTCTATAAAAGTAACATTCTGACAAAAACAAGAAATGGGGAAAGGATTCCCTATTTAATAAATGGTGCTGGGAAAACTGGCTAGCCATATGTAGAAAGCTGAAACTGGATCCCTTCCTTACATCTTATACAAAAATTAATTCAAGATGGATTAAAGACTTACATGTTAGACCTAAAACCATTAAAATCCTACAAGAAAACCTAGGCAATACTATTCAGGACATAGGCGTGGGCAAGGACTTCATGTCTAAAACACCAAAAGCAATGGCAACAAAAGCCAAAATTGACAAATGGGATCTCATTAAACTAAAGAGCTTCTGCACAGCAAAAGAAACTACCATCAGAGTGAACAGGCAACCTACAGAATGGGAGAAAATTTTTGCAACCTACTCATCTGACAAAGGGCTAATATCCAGAATCTACAATGAACTCAAACAAATTTACAAGAAAAAAACAAACAACCCCATCAAAAAGTGGGTGAAGGACATGAACAGACACTTCTCAAAAGAAGACATTTATGCAGCCAAAAAACACATGAAAAAATGCTCATCATCACTGGCCATCAGAGAAATGCAAATCAAAACCACAGTGAGATACCATCTCACACCAGTTAGAATGGCCATCATTAAAAAGTCAGGAAACAACAGGTGCTGGAGAGGATGTGGAGAAATAGGAACACTTTTACACTGTTGGTGGGACTGTAAACTAGTTCAACCATTGTGGAAGTCAGTGTGGCGATTCCTCAGGGATCTAGAACTAGAAATACCATTTGACTCAGCCATCCCATTACTGGGTATATACCCAAAGGACTATAAATCATGCTGCTATAAAGACACACGCACACGTATGTTTATTGCGGCACTATTCACAATAGCGAAGACTTGGAACCAACCCAAATGTCCAACAATGATAGACTGGATTAAGAAAATGTGGCACACCATGGAATACTATGCAGCCATAAAAAATGATGAGTTCATGTCCTTTGTAGGGACATGGATGAAACTGGAAAACATCATTCTCAGTAAACTATCGCAAGGACAAAAAACCAAACACCACATGTTCTCACTCATAGGTGGGAATTGAACAATGAGAACTCATGGACACAGGAAGGGGAACATCACACTCCAGGGACTGTTGTGGGGTGGGGGGAGGGGGGAGGGGGGAGGGACAGCATTAGGATATATACCTAATGCTAAATGACATGTTAATGGGTGCAGCAAAACAACATGGCACATGGATACATATGTAACAAACCTGCACATTGTGCACATGTACCCTAAAACCTAAAGTATAATAATAGTAAAAAAAGGCAATTTCATTTCTAGAGGTAGAGTGTTTTCCTTAAAACTTTTCAATTCAATTTTGCTGTATCTCGCAACATAGAAGTTACAGATCATACATCATTGCCTTTTGTTCTTCCTTTTTCTCCCCTTAAAGAGATTCTCTTTGCTTGGCTGGGGTGATAACGCTCTCTTTCAACTTTTTTTGTCTGCCCCAGTAACTTTTTCCTCTGGTCCTAACTGTTGGCATGGCCCAGTGTGAAAATGTTTGTCTTAAAGGCCTAAAAAAGCAATATTTTCTTCCAGTATAACTTGGTTCTGTACTCTTGACTTTTCTTGGTATGTTTTGATTGTTCCATTTAGCAGGAAATTTTACACACTTTTACTTTTTTTAAGAGCCATGTACTCCTCTGCTTAAAGTAGTAGTTTTCTTGTTTACTTCTTCTATGATATGGTGTAAACGTTAACCTTAGACACATACTTTTCTTGTGCCTGATTAAAGTTAAGTACCTTTTCACCAGGTTTAACTTCCAGATTATCTAAGCAGGCTTTCCCTAATGCAAAACAATCACACTGTATGTTTTTTCTTTACCTTTTGATAACTGGCCTATTAAACAAAGAATTTGTAATTTCTGTTCTTCATCTTGTTTTTATTAGTTTTTCTGATTACTTTAAAAAGCTAAGTTTTATAAGGGTTATGATTTCTTTTTAATATCCATGTAACTTTCTGTATTGCTTTTAAAGTCTTTGATTGTCACTCTGGTTAAATAAATGACTACTATTTCCATGACATGTTAATTTGTTTGATCAAATGTTTTGAAACTTTCGACTTCTCTGACAGGGTTTTCCAGGACCAAGTTCTAAATTAAGTCATTTTGGCCTAAAATTAACTTTGAGATTTTCCAGTTGGGGCCCTGGAGAATCTGAAAGGATATATCTCTCTGTTTGCAGAGATATTAAATAATTAGATTTATTTTGTAGATTGCATGGGAAGAAATATTGCCAAATGATAAGTGATGCTAGATTTTCTTTTAATTACATATATGGGTATGTTATTGATATAAATGTTCTAAAATTATAGAAAACTCTTAAAAATATTTTATCAGACTTGATTCTGGTTATTATGCTGTTTGCCACAAAATAACCAAATTTCCTTGTCAATTTCTGGTTCTGATAAACTTTCATCAGGTTTTTAACCATGGTTATTCTAAGTTTTTGTTATCTACAGTTATTATTTAAAATACTTCTCTAAAGGCATCTGCAATCAGATTCATGAAAAAAACCTCTAATTAGTACATTTAAATACAGGCTTCTAAAAACTACAAGATCAATGGACTAAATAAAAATTTTTTAAATTCTGGTTTTAAAAAAACCTGATGAATTCATGAAACTGCTAACCAAGATCAAGTACAACAAAACTAATTACATAAAACTAGCTGAACTAATGAAAAAAGTATGGTTTTTACAGTCTCTGTTGACCAGGCTGAACTGCAGTGGCGTGATCTCACTGCAACCTCCACCTCCCAGGTTCAAGCGATTCTCTCCTTCCTCAGCCTCCCGAGTAGCTAGGATTAAAGGCACCCACCACCATGCCTGGCTAATTTTTGTATTTTTAGTAGAGATGGGATTTCATCATGTTGGCCACACTGGTCTCAAACTCCTGGCCTCAAGTGATCTGCCTGCCTTGGCCTCCTAAAGTGCTGGGATTACAGGAGTGAGCCACCATACCCGACCACGATGCTGATTCTTTACTTAAATGTTTTGCCTGCCAGATTTAAGAAAACTTTATGTCTTGAACTACCTATAATTTACAGCAGGCTGGGCACAGTGGCTCACACCTGTAATCCCAGCACTTTGGGAGGCCAAGGTGGGCCAATTGCTTGAGACCAGGAGTTTGTTGGAGACCAGCCCAGGAAACGTGCGGAAGCCCCATCTCTATAGAAAATACAAAAATTAGCCGAGCATACTGACAATTGCCTGTAGTACTAGCTACTCTGGAACTGAAGCAAGAGGATCCCTTGAGCCCAGGGGTTCGAGGCTTCAGTGAGCCTCAAACAGTGATCATACCACTGCACTCTAGCCTGGGCAACAGAGAGAGACTCTGTCTCAAAATAAACAAACAACAAACAAACAAATAAAAGACTATAAAGCAATTTAGTAAAGTACACCTTTGTAAACAAAAGTGAGAACATTTACTTTTTCTCTGCACACTTGATTCTTCCAAAATTTGAAAACTATTCTTAAGTCTTCTCATTCTTTATGAAAACATAACTGTTTATGTAAGTTCAGTAAGATTCAGCTTTTTTTATAACAAGATACAATTGAAAATACTGGTTAAATTGCCAATGTTTGACTAAAATATCATATTTATATTGTTTATAGGTACTACAGGTCGAAATCTGCCTTGGTTTGGCTTCCTAGGGACAAAAAGGAGTTTTTTTTTGAGACAGAGTGTCGCTCTGCTGCCCAGGCTGGAGTGCAGTGGTGAAATCTCTGCTCACTGCAACCTCTGCCTCCCGGGTTCAAGTGACTCTCCTGCCTCAGCCTCCTGAGTAACTGGGACTACAGGTGCGTGCCACCACGCCCAGCTAATTTTTGTATTTTTTTAGTAGAGAAGGGGTTTCGTCATGTTGGCCAGGCTGGTCTCAAATTCCTGAACTCAGGTGATCTGACCGCCTCAGCCTCCCAAACTTCTGGGATTACGGGCGTGACCCACCATGCCCAGCCCTCAAAAGGTTTTTAAATCTGAGAATAATATGTGGTCAAATCACTATTCTCACAGACAACATTTGCTAAAACTAAGGTTATCTAAAAAACAAATGTCTTACTCTGATTGATGAAAATCAGGATGTCTGTAGAGAAAACAAGTTTGACTCTAAAGAAAAAACTAAGCCGGGCATGGTGGCTCACGCCTGTAATCCCAGCACTTTGGGAGGCTGAGGCGGGCGGATCACCTGGGGTCAGAAGTTCAAGACCAGTCTGACCAACATGGAAGAAGGGTGTCTCTACTAAAAATACAAAATTAGCCGGGTGTGGTGGTGCGTTCCTGTAGTCCCAGCTACTCGGGAGGCTGAGGCAGGAGACTCTCTCGAACCCTGGAGGTGGAGGTTGCGGTGAGCCAAGATCATGCCATTGCACTCCAGCCTGGGCAACAAGAGTGAAACTTCACCTCAAAAAAAAAAAAAAAAAAAAAAAAAGAAATAAGAAAAAGAGAAAAAGCTATGATACACCTGTTGGTAGATTGCAGCCGTGTACGTGGTTTCCACATTCTCGTTTACCTGTAGAGTGGACGTAGATCCTGAATTTTTTTGACTGCCTCCAATATTCAGCCACAACTCTCCAATAAGAACAAAAATTGCTCTGTTCTTGAAGTCCTGAATGCTAAAGCTAGTTAACTTCATATAAATTTCAAGGGACAAGTCTCGTGCCTAATATATGGGCTACACAAGAAGCTCACCAAACCTGATGTCATAACCAGACACAAGCAGTTGATGACTTCACGCTGTGGATGACTTTCCCAAGACAACAGAACAACGCCCCTCATACGACAGTCTTGCCCTTCTTAATTTTTTCTTTCTTATGCCTACCTTTTTCATGCTTTATCCAGATACATTCCTCCGTGAAAGCTGAGACTCAATACACAAAATTTTTTTTAAAAGTAGGCCACATGGTTATGATAGGTCTCACCTAATTCCCCATGGCCATTTGATTTATTCAATTGGTTGCCTTTAAGCCTTTTTTTTTTTTTTTTTTCTGAGACAGAGTCTTGCTCTGTTGCCGAGGCTGGAGTGCAGTGGCATGATCTCAGCTCACTGCAACCTCTGCCTCCCGGGTTCAAGCAATTCTCCTACCTCAGCCTCCCAAGTAGCTGGGATTACAGGCGCGTGCCACCACGCCCAGCTAATTTTTGTATTGTTAGTAGAGACGGAGTTTCACCATGTTGGTCAGGCTGGTTTCGAACTCCTGACCTCATGATCCACCCGCCTCAGCCTCACAAAGTGCTGGGATTATAGGCGTGAGCCACCGTGCCCAGCTGCCCTTAAGTCTATTATTATAGCTCAAAACTATTATACAAACTGGAGTTGTCATATTACTATGACATACTAAATGTTACTTTGTATTTTTCTTTGAAACTTTGTATGTGTTACTTGTCTAATTTCTGCAAAAGTATGATTCCTATCAAAATGATATTGTCCCTGCACTTTGAGAGAATGGCCAAAAGACTGCAGAACAGACAAAATTAAACTTAACAGTGGACTTCAGGTAGACTTAGCCTAAATGTCACTTCCTCCAAACCTTAAATGCCTTGTTGCTCAAATGTGGCTAAGACCAACAACCAAGGACAAGTCCATCACAGCACTGAGGAGCAATCAGATCTTAACTGCAGGATGATCCATCAGTGACACCTTCGAAAAAAAGAATATTTTTTGAGACAGGGTCTTTCTTTCTGTTGCCCAGGCTGGAGTGCAGTGGTGCAGTCACAGCTTACTGCAGCGTTGACCTCCCTGGCTCAAGCGATCCTCCCTCCTCAGCCTCCTGAGTAGCTGGGACCACAGGCATGTGTATTGTTTGTAGAGACAGTTTCATCGTGTTGCCCAGGCTGGTCTTGAACTCCTGGGCTCAAGCAATCCTCCTACTTCAGCCTCCCAAAGTGCTGGTGTTACAGGCCTGAGTCACTGCATCCAGCTTTGAAAAAAGATTTTAATGAAAAGGGAGAAACATAAAAGTTGTCAGAATCAAAATGGAGTCACTTGTGTTAAACAAACTCTTAAAAAGTAAAGCTGAGGAAGACCATAAAGGAAGGATTCTCATGCACAAATGCCTGATAACAAAAACTATCACAGAAGTCTCTACAAAAAAACACAACTTATCCAAAGCCATTGCAACTTTACACAAAAGAATGCTTCTGCTAGGACATTTGTCCAGCAACTGCCTGTCCAACCCTGGACTGATATCATCCTTCTTATTGATCCTTATAGTCAGGAATAATGATCTTAAAACAATTACATAATCTTCCTCATTATTCCTTTAAAAACTTTCATCTTTCTTTGCCTCCGTGAATCCACACATAGTTTACTGTGACACATGTGTCTCCATCACAATGCTCGGTCCCAAATAAATGATATTTTATTTTAGAGAGTCTCCCTCTCTGTTATTCTCACCTAATTCTCCATGGCCATTAGATTTATTCAACTGGTTGCCTTTAAGCCTTTTTTTTTTTTTTCTGGGACAGAGTCTTGCTCTGTTGCCCAGGCTGGAGTGCAGTGGCGTGATCTCGGCTCACTGCAACCTCTGCCCTTACCTTAAACCTAAACCTAAGGATGATGCCCTTAACTTAAACCTAAGCAGGTTCAAAGAGTTCACCTGAGTAGGTGGGGAGGTTGCACCTAATGATTTTCCTTACAAGTGTAGAGCACAGGGAGTTTTTCAGAGGGAATTCCCATCTGTTCTATTATTTCACGGATGAGGAAGCTGAAGCCACACTTGACTAGAACCAAAAAGAAATCCAACTCCTGGCTTAGGATTGGGAAAGGGGTCCCAATGACCCAGGGCCTACATAGTTGCTGGACAGGATATGGTGACATGGGCAGTTTATTGGACCCTAAGGAAACATGCAACCAGTGGCTGTGACCATGGAGGAGGAAGCAAAGCCAGGGAGCACCAGGGGAAGAGAAAATGTGGCTACAGCTGCCCAAGCCACCAGCTGGATGAAGCTGAGGACAGGGTGGATTCTGAATTGCACATCTGCCTAAAACAAATGGGCCATCTGTAGTTTATAGCAGGTCAATACTTATATTTGCCCAGGTAGACAGAGACTTTATCTTCAGCACATGAGCATCTAGTATAAGTAGACCAAGTTTTTTTTTTTTTTTTTTTAAGAGACAGGATGGGATCTCACTATGTTGCCCAGGCTGGAGTACAGTTGCTGTTCACTGGCACGACCATATCGTACTACAGCCTCAAACTCCTAGACTCAAGTGATCCTCCTGCCTCAGCCTCCTGGATAACTGGAACTGACTGCAGGCACCCACCACCACAACCAGCTATTAGACTTAGTTTTTTTCTTGATCTGATAGTAAATTAAGAAAAGCTATAGAAATGATTGTTACCCTCATAATAACTATTTTTAAGCTTTTAGAAATGTTTCATGTACAACTATTAGAAAATTCAGATACACACAAAATACATACACATATACATATATATGTACATGCATCAAAAAAGGAAATCACAAAAATTAAAATAAACTACCACTCAGAAATAATCACTATTAATATTTTTATGCTTCTCCTTCCAGATGTTATTCTATGAGTGCACATATATGTGTGTGTGTGTAAATATATATTTAAAATATATTAATAGAATTCAAGTATAAATAGGGCTTTTTTTATTTGTTTGTTTGTTTTTTGAGATGGAGTCTCACTCTGTCACCAAGCTGGACTGCAATGGCGAGATCTTGGCTCACTGCAACCTCTGCCTCCCAGGTTCATGCGATTCTCCTGCCTCAGCCTCCTGAGTAGCTGGGACTACAAGCATGTGCCATCACGCCTAGCTGATTTTGTATTTTTAGTAGAGACGGGGTTTCCCCATGTTAGCCAGGATGGTCTCGATCTCTTGACCTCGTAATCTGCTTGCGTCGGCCTCCTGAAGTGCTGGGATTACAGGCGTGAGCCACCGCACCCGGCCATAAATAGGTATTTTGATGACAGCATTTAAAAATGCTCTCATACTATATCGACTTTTTAATAACCTGCTTCTTTTTTCCCGTAACCGCACATGATGAACATCTTTGCATTTTAAAAAATCTGACCAAACTTTTTAAAAACTTTCTTATTATAAAATACAACATGCATAAAACTGACGTATACAGGATAACAGAATAAATATAAAATGAACACTCAAGGATACAGCAGCTACCTGGGATCAGATGGAGAACATGGCCACTCCACAGCGGCTCCCGACTCCCTCCAAGACCACCACCACCCGTAAGGCCACATGATCTTTTCTAAGAACCCGTAATATTTGCTCTGTCACATGGATGAACCACAGTTCATTTAATGTAATGTGTCAAATTATTGGGCATTTTGAGTGTTTCTGGTTTCTGCTGGAGTGAATGTTCCATAGGTACTTTTGCATACTTACTTGTGTCTCTCAATCATTTTTTTGGGTCAAGTCATAGAAGGGAAATCTCTGGGCCGGGCGCGGTGGCTCACGCTTGTAATCCCAGCACTTTGGGAGGCCGAGGCGGGCGGATCACGAGGTCAGGAGATCGAGACCACGGTGAAACTCCGTCTCTACTAAAAAAATACAAAAAATTAGCCGGGCGTGGTGGCGGGTGCCTGTAGTCCCAGCTACTCGGAGAGGCTGAGGCAGGAGAATGGCGTGAACCCGGGAGGCGGAGCTTGCAGTGAGCCGAGATCGCACCACTGCACTCCAGCCTGGGCGGCAGAGCGAGACTCCGTCTCAAAAAAAAAAAAAAAAAAAAAAGAAGGGAAATCTCTGGTTCAAAGGGTGTGCACATTTTTAAGGCTTTTGATACATTGTTGCAAGTTGCCTTTTTTTTTTTTTTTGAGACAGAGTCTCACTCAGTCACCCAGGCTGGAGTGCCATGGCGTGATCTTGGCTCACTGCAAGCTCCGCCTCCTGGGTTCACGCCATTCTCCTGCTTCAACCTCCTGAGTAGGTGGGACTACAGACGCCCGCCACCATGCCTGGCTAATTTTTTGTATTTTTTTTTAGTAGAGATGGGGTTTCACCGTGCTAGCCAGGATGGTCTCAATATCCTGACCTCATGATCCACCCCACTCGGCCTCCCAAAGTGCTGGGATTACAGGCGTGAGCCACCGCACCTGGCTGCCATTTTACAAGCAGTAGGAGGGTTGAGTCTCACCAGCCCTTCAGCCTGGTGGATGTTTGCTCATCTGATAGGTGAAAGTATCTCATTGTCTCAATGCATTTGCGTATCTTTTCTGTTGATGAGATGACATAATTTATGTCATGTAATTATACTTGTCCTCCAAGAATTACCAGTGAGAGATCCTATTATTAAAATATATAGTCTCAAGAGCTTGTCCTATCTCTATGTCCACCCATAAGTAATAAAAATCCCACCCCACCCTTTCTTTTCCCCACTCCACGTCTGGAGTCATTTATCAGCTCCCAGACTTGAAGCCAAACCTGACCTCATTGCAAAGTCCTTGGTTGTGCTAATAAGCAGCTACTGGGAACTGGGCTAAGTCACTCCCCTCTCTGAGCCTCAGCTGACAAAGGCTTAGCAAATGAGAGAAACATGGAAGTGGAATAGAATTATGAACGCTAACTTTAATAAACTAATACATGTTGAACATCTATTATATGCCAGGTACTGTGCTAGATACTTCGCGTGCTTCATTTCTGAATTTTGTAACAACCCTGTGAAGCAAGTATTACAATCTCCATTTTACACATGAGGAAACTGAGGCTCAGGGAGGTGAAGTGACTTGCCCATGGTCCCACCGCTGGGAAGACTAACAGGCCTGGCTGATTCCCAAGAATCTGCTCTTTCTGGGAGGGCCCAGCGCCATCAACATCTCTGGACAGGCATATGGAATGACTATCATTAAATGGTGTCTGGAGCATGTCTTATCAGAAATGTTCTTGGGGAATCCCTTTTTTCCCCTATGGTGGTCACAATTGCTGTTTGTCCTATGCACCCCTCCAGAATGTGGTGGGGACTATTCCTTGCTGGAAGACCTCCCCAGGGCTCAGGGCCCACTTTAGTTAAGCTCTGCAAGAATGAGAAGAGGCTCATCCCTCCTTTGGCTCTGTTCTTTGTCTTGACCTCCTGTTACCATCATTTTCCCCACCTTCTCTTGGCTTCTCTGAGTCTCACCTGTCCAGGAAGCCCTGCATGATGAAAACTCAGTTAACCTGAAGGCCTTTCAGAAGAAAAGAATACGAAGAGAGGGCTTGCCATGACCAAATGTCAACCCTACACAGGGACTTCACCTACATCATTTCATGCAATTAGCACTCCAACTGTGGGAGTTATTATATCCGCATTTTGCCAATGGGGAAGCCAAGCTTCAGGCAGGTAAATTTCTGGACCAAGTGTTCATGGCTAATGAGAAGAACTAATACTTATTTAGCATATAAGTACCAGGGATGGTTATAAACCACTTGTACGTAATAACCATAGTCTTCAACACATCTCCAAAAGGTAAGGTACTGTTTTTATCATCCCCACTGTATAAATGGAAATACCAAGGCAGAAAAAAAAGTAATTTGCCGAAGATGTCCCAGCTAGTAAGTAGAGCTGGGATTGGAACCCAGGCAGTCAGCCAAGTTTGTCCCTAACCACCATTATCTGGATGACCCCAAACCACCATGGTTTCTTTTTCCTAAGCAACCAAGTGCCTTCTAAATGCAAAGGTTGGTGGGGAAATGCTTGAAGTCAACATTCTCCCTGTGTAGTCTGAGGAACCCGACACCCAGAGAGTGTGTTCCTGGCTCTAGGTCCCAGGTCTTATGACTGCAGATCCAGTCTTACCACAATCCAGCCCACACTGCCTCTACTCAAAGGGAGAAAGGGCGTTGCTACTGATCTCACCTCCTCCCTGCCCCCTCGGTGATGGTGGGCCAGGACTCTCTCTGAAAGAGTGATCACGTGTTTCATCATTAGGTGAGTAACTGTGGGAGGCTTCCTGGCTGATTATTAATAGAAGCTGGAGAAGGTGTGCCTGTTTAGGAACAGGCCAGCAGTTTGGGATGCCAGGCTGGCTTGGTCTCTTGGTTTCTGGAGTCACCTGAATGATTTGACTCATCTCTTGGCTGAGGGCTTGGCTTCTTACTTCTGAGACACCCCATTCCCAAGGCAAATTGCTGCCTTGCCTCTCTCCTTACACTCATTTACATCATCTGTTTCCAGGCTGCCTGCAGGAACTGAAGCTTCTAGACAAAGAGACCTGGGTTTAATCCTTGCAGACCTTAGTTACACTGTCTAACCTCTTGGGACCTCAGTATCCTCGTCTTTGAAATGGGCAGGCCAACATCCAACTCATCATGAGGACTTATGGAGATGATTGCACAGCAGACACTCAGGAAGCTGCCACCATTGTGACCAGTATCATTCGGAGGCTGCCACGCTGGAACCTGCCGGCCACAGGCCCTAACAAAACTGTTCCTTTGCTGCAAATGTCTTTTCCAGGTCTTTCCCCCTTTTCTCCACATTGTCAGTGACAGTCCTATGAGGAAGAATAATGTGTTGCAATATTAGAGAGTGACGTTCTTCTTTTTGTTTTTTTTCAGCAGGGCTCTTGGGAAGAAACCTGGCCATTTGAGCCCTCTTGACCTGGGGGTTAGGGTGACTGGGCCCAAAGAAAGACACAGTCATTGCTGGCTTTTGTTTTGATAAAACTTAAGGCATGAAAAGGTTTGATCAAGAATTCCAGAAGGCAAGGAGAGAAACTTAAAGATTGGAGAAGGAAGAACACTTTGCCTGAGCTGGGGGCAGGGTCTAGGGTTCTGTTAGCAGCAGGGACCCTTGCTCCTGCCCTAGGGAGGTAGAGGGGCTGCTATGTCCTCAACCCACCCTCTCTGGAGAGCCTGGTGCCCAGGCAGCAACCCCTGCTCCGAAGAAACCCTGAGTTCCCCAGTGCCTGCCTGCTCTGTAACACAACCTGTGAAACTTTGCCTGACATTGGTGCAGGGGAGCTGGGTGCCCACTCACGACAGAGAATGAATTTCCCACTGAGCCAGCGGAATGAGGGCTGCAAGTCCCCACGGACTTAAAAAAAAGTAAGAAAAATGGATATTTCTTGCACACCTGAACTTGTGGCCTCAGATCTTTGTCCACCACCCCTGGGTTGGGACCTCTGCATCACTGCAAGGGCCAGAGCAGCAGTGCATGAAGCTCCCATGTAGAAAACAGGTCTTGAGAAGAAATGTCCATGATAATACAGTGGCTGCAGTTCTGCGAAGGAGCAGCCCCCGATGGCTAGACCTGTGCCGTCTAATACAACAACCGGTAGCCACACAGGTCTGTTTAAATTCATTCAAAGGAAATGAAATTAAAAATTAGCCACGTTTCAAGTGCTCAATAACCCTTGTGATCAGTGGCTACTGAGACTGGCCAGCACACAGTTCTATCATTGCAGAATGTTCTATTGGTCTACTGGTTTATTTGTCTAGACAATTCTATCTAGAGTAAGTAACATGGAACAATTCCCCAAAAAGCACTGGAAAAAAACTTTCTTTACCCTCTGCACAACAGGTGAAGATTACCTCTGTTTTCAGGGACAGTTTTAATGATTTCTAACAGTCAATGTGGAGGAGGAGGCCTACAATTACGCATGGGAGTGGATACAATTTGTGTGGAGAAAGGATGTGTGTGCAAATAACTTCTACCTGGCAGGCACAGGAAGTTTGTGGACACTTTGCTCCTCGAAACACATCTGTAGGGCCCTCCTTTTGGAAACCTTCCAGGCTGGCCTCTCTGGCCAAGTCTCCATTGCCCACATATCCCAGCCCCTCATGATGATGACTCTGAAAAAAGGTATCTTGGAAAAGCAATGTCACGTGTAAGCCCCATTTTCTGTTTGCAGGCCTGTCTCTCGTCTGTGAGGGTTTAGTTCTTTGAGAAATATCTCCAGTGTATCCCCAGCATCCAGAGCCTGGCTGCACACAGTAGAGGCTTAATAAGTGTTGATGAGATGAATGGGCACGTTGGTAGATGGCAGGCTGACTTCGGGTGGCTGCCTTTGACCTCCAACAAAACTGGGTGTAAACTTCATCTTCTCCAGAACATCTTTGTGGACTCCAATCCCCAACTCCGGGCACAGTGGTATTCCTAGATTCCATGATTGCTTTCCTAGATTCCCAGAATGGGTTGTGGTATAACAGGTGGAAAAGCTGAGGGATCCATAACCAGAAAACGGGGAAGGTTGGGAAGGGGAGGGCTTAGATAGAAACTCAGTAGACAAGGCAAAGAAGAAAGCCTCATGGGGGCCATTGAGGGTGGACAGGCCCTTCTGTCCAGGGTTTTCCCCAGCAGTGGGGGGAAATAAGTACCAGGCAACACCTCTTTGTGTTGCTCAGAATCTTTTAAAATTTGTGCAGGGAGAATACAATGGAATATTTCACATGCGTCTTATATCCAAGCAACAGAAATCCCATTGCAGATAGGTGCTGGAGAAGCCTTTTATAAAGGTCCCTGGGGCAGGGCAGGAGGAGGAGCCAGGACCAGGAGTCAGTCCCAATCCTGGAGGGTAGGCCCTGCTCTGGGTGACCCACCAGGCAGCTGGGTGACCCCCTATCCGAGGGCCTTGCTCAGCCCCTGTCGGCTCTGCTGGCGGCATTTGGGGGCTCCTCTGCAGGATGTCAGTGCAGAGCGCTGTTCTGCCAGGTGACCCAGTCCGACAGGTGTGTCCCTAGCTTCTCCGACAGGTTTGCCACCTTGCACCCGCTTGCCTGAGTGCTCAGTCACGTCCTCCTCGTCGGCCGCGTTCCCCAGGCAGCTGCGTCAGCCTCCCAAGATACAGGTAAGCCTCTGGCCTGGGGCCAGGTGTCTCTGGCCTGGCTCACCTGCTGGGTAGGTGACTGCTAGCATCGCTGCCTCTCCCCTAAAAGAAATCCCCTATTTTCACTCTTGGGCACTCACATACTGTACCCACTACCAACAGTTTCATCTCTGCCTTTAAGCATTTACAATTAAGATATCCACCGGTGTTGATTGAAACATGTGTTTTCAGTAAACATTTATGGCTGCATTCATTCATTCATCATGCATTGAGTCAGCTCAGGCCTGGTTTGTCCAGGAGTGTTACCTACTAGGAGCACAGCGCCCAATTCCACTGAATGCTAGAGGGAGGGGCATGGACAGGAACCTCAGCCTTGGAGGTCTGGAGAGGAGGTGGGCGGGTACTCACCTTCTTAATTGTAGCTTATGCTTACTGAGAGCAAATCTTGTGCCAGGCCCTGTTCTAAGTACTCTCCATATTGATGGCCTCAGAACATTCTTATGAGGGAGACGTTACTGTACTACCAGTTTGGTAAATGAGGAAAGTGAACACAGAAAGTTCAAGTGAAAAAAGTGTCACATCACAGAGCTTGTAGCAGTTTGCTAGGGCTGCCGTAATAAGCAACTGCAGGCTGTGGGGCTCAAACAACAGAAATTGGTTCTCTCACAGGTCTGGAGGCTGGAAGTCTGAGATCAAGATGTTGGCAGCGTTGGTTTCTTCTGAGTCCTCTCTGGCTTGTAGGTGGCTGTCTCCTCTGTGTGTCTTCACATGGTCTTCCCTCTGTACCTGTGCCCATGTTTTCTTCTCTCCTAAGGACACCAGTCACATTGGATTAGGCCACCCTAGTAATCTTATTTTAACTTGAGGATCTCTGTAAAGACCTGTCTTCCAATACAGTCACATCCTGAGGTAGTAGAGGTTAGGATATCATCCTATGAATTTGTGGGACACAATTTAGCCCATACTATAAGCTAGTAGGTGACAGAGTCAGGATTTAAATTCAGGCTGACGGGCTCCAGAATCCTCGTGCTGCCTCTCAGACAGACTACCCACCCTGGGTAAAAGGGCTGCAACAATCCTCTACCCTAGAGTTAGAGAAAATTTTCCAGAGTCAGGCTACTGTGGGGAGTGAGTGGGAGACTGCTGGTGCCCTCCAGCCTCCCCCGACAGCTTCCAAACCCTGGGCACCCCATACTCCCTGGATGTCCTGAAGCTCCAAATGCATTCTCCTTACATGGCCAGGGAATTTCCTTCTTCTTTAGAAGAGACAGGGAGACATAGAAACAAAAGGCCCCCTTCTCTGCCAGGCACCTTTCTGGGCGCTTCCCCATGGGACCCACCCAATTTAAATAATAACCCAGCAAGTTAGTGATTGTTATCCCCAAGGAGTAAATGGAAGCTGGGTTCTTTATCATCTGACCTTTCTCCTAAATCTCAGAGACACCTCATCAGGGAATATTCTAGCTAGAAGGTCCTTATCAGTTACAGGAGCCAACAATTCTGTAGATAACAAAACCAATGCTCAGAGAAGGACATGGTGTGTTGGAGTCACAAAGTGCATTAAAGTCAGAGGCATGACTTTAACTGTAGGACTACGAACTGCAAGATTATGGCAGCAGAGACTGCGTCTGTCTTAGTTATCCTGGGTCCCCAGGATGGGGAATCAGATGAGCACAAAGGAAACCCTTCCTACATATTTGTTTTAAGAATTAACAAATTATTCAACAATGAATACATTAATTCCCAGCCCAGGCCCTTGTTTTGGCCTCAAATAAGGAAATAATGGATTGTATTCAATCTCCTCTTCATCTTTCATAACAGAACACCAAATTTTAACAGATAACCAGTCCAAGTAAATATTTCCCAGTTTCCCTTGTATGTGACAATGTTTTGGCCAATGCAATCTAATTAGAAGTGTTTGAAACCTTCTAGAAAATATGTTTCAAGAAAAAGCATGCACAAGTTAATTTGTTTCTTCCTTTATGCTGGCAAGAGTGAAATGCAATGGCTGGAACTCCAGCAGTTACTGTGGACCACGAGGTGACCTTAGTCATGAAACCAATGCAGCACAGAACAACGGAGAGAAGGAACCTGATTCGCCGACACTCTGGGGCTCCATACCAGCCCAGACAGCTCCTCGGAATGCCTTGGACACAACAGAGAAGTAAACGTCTATGTTGCTTAAACCCCTGTTATTTGGGGCTTTTTCTGTTACTCATAATTAGACATAATCTAACTACTACAAGTCTCAAATGAAGGAGCCCATTAGAGGCAACATAGGTTAGTCAAGAGCTCAGAATGTAAATCCAGATGCACTTGCTAAGGGCATGACCTTATACAAGCTACTTCAACCTCTGGAGTCGCAGTTTCCTCATCTGTACGATGGGTTTAATAATAGCATTTAACCTCTTCCTCAGTGCTGCCTATGAGGTGGCAGCCATCTCCTCAGCATCATGGCTGCCCTTAGACCCCTTGTGAAGCCCAAGATTGTCAAAAAGAGAACCAAGAATTTCATCCGTCACTAGTCAGACTGATATGTCAGAATTAAGTGTAACTGACAGGAACCCAGAGGTATTGACAACAGGGTTCACAGGAGGTTCAAAGGCCAGATCTTGATGCCCAACATTGGTTATGGGAGCAACCAAAAAACAAAGCACATGCTGCCCAGTGGCTTCCGGAACTTCCTGGTCCACAATGTCAAGGAGCTGGAAGTGCTGCTGATGTGCAATAAATCTTACTGTGCTGACATCGCTCACAATGTTTCCTCCAAGAACCACAGAGTCATCATGGAAAGAGCCGCCCAGCTAGCCATCAGAGTCACCAACCCTAATGCCAGGCAGCGCCGCAAAGAAAATGAGTAGACAGCTCATGTGCACGTTTGTGTTTAAATAAAACTGTAAAAACTGCCAAAAGAAGTAGCATTTATCCCATGAGGTTGGTATAATCCATGGTGTGGATAAACAGAGATACATCATATAAAGTACAAGCACACAGCTCACTCTGAGGCCCAGGCAGTGGCATGCTCAGCCGAGATCTTGTCTTTAGCACCCAGGCCCCAGCATGGGGACTGGGGTGGGATCAGTTTTTGTCAGATGATTATGTTGATGGGGATGCTTTACTTATTGTCACAAGTGACCATGAGCCAGCTTGGTCTTGACTGAGGGGCAGCCCAGGACTCCTGGCTGAACCTTCATCAATGGAGCAGAGGGCTGCCAGAAAGAAAAAAGCACAGTGGGGGACTTCCTTGACAATCCAGCCTTTACCAGCTTGGAGGATTTTTTGGAAAGGTGGGTGGTTCCATAGGGATGTGGGCTGACCATTCCACAGTGCTGCAGAAATCAGAACAAAACAAAACGAGCTATAATCGTGAAACCATGTGCACCATGAATCCAAATTAAACAGTTCTACCACTCTATGGCCCCAGATATGTTCCAACTCTTCGAGTTAAGGAACAAAGAGAAATCAGATCCAGACAAGTTTCGTTTGGGAGGATTTGCTCTGCCTCATAACTGTTGTTTAAACAGGCAAGAAATTTACTCAGTCAGCTTACTAGCTCTGAGACCTTGGGAAGAAGCCATTTAAACTCTCTGAGCCTTAATTTTACCACTGTACAATGGGGGTAGTAACATCTACCTCAAAAGATGACTAAAAAGAAGAGATTAAATAGATTGTTTAGCAAACAGTCAGTACTAAATAAATATCTTCTGTCCCTTCCCTTTCCCGCAGGGCCACCACAACAAAGCCTAGAGAACTAGTGCCAAGTGAACTGGATACACAGAATTTATTTCAAGCGTGTAAATGTAGGCTGGGTGCGGTGGCTCATATCTACAATCCCAGCACTTTGAGAAGCCAAGGTGGGAGGATAGCTTGAGGCCAGGAGTTTGAGACCAGCTTGTGAGACCCCGTCTCCACAAAAAATACAAAAAAATCAGCTGGATGTGGTGACGCATGCCTGTAGTCCCAGCTACTCAGGAGGCTGAGGAGGGAGGATCGCTTGAACCTGTGAGTTCGAGGCTACAGTAAGCTGTGATTGTGCCAGTGCACTCCAGCCTAGGTGACACAGCAAGATCTTGTCTCCAAAATAAAGAAACAAAATAAAAAGTGCGAATGCAGAAGAACATGTGTTGGTCCTACAGAATCTGCTGACGAAAGGTGAGCCAGGCAGGGGTCGAGTTCATGCCAGGTGACAGTCCCTCCAGGTACAGTAGGACCTTGCGGGAAAGCTCTGCCTGTGACCTGGTCCACATCACATCAAATGTTTTTGATGTTAATTAAATAATGTGAAAGTGGTAATCTATTTTAATGTTCTTAAAATTAAATATTAAAAGTGTTTTTTATTGTCATTTTTGATAGAATCTGAGAAATCAAAGGAAGCAAGATTGTGATGGGGCTTTAGATATCTATCTAGAATTGCTAAGTGGATTTCATCTCTCCTGCACGGCAGTCAATGGACAATGGCTGTCTGGAACATGGCATTGAGAAGAATTCTCCATGCCATAGGGTAGACCGGCGATGTCTAGGGTAGACTACCGATGTCTAGGGTAAACTAGAAATGTCTAGGGTAGACTAGCAATGTCTACCCTAGACATAGAGTAGAAATGTGACATGTACACATGGTCAGAGTATTTGCCATTCCTGAACTAGTCCCTTTGCCCCATCTGGCTAAACCTAGATTATGTAAACATAACCAATTATCTAATGAGGCTAGATAATAGCTAGGTAGTTGCTCAGAGATCTCTCCCGGGTGAAACTCTCCACTAGGCAGAGCAGGAAGTGAAAGATACGTTAACACATGGGTCCCACGTGGTTACCCTGAACTGAGCACAAAATGCCAAGCACTTTACATGCATTATTTCTAATCCTCCCAAGAATTCTGTGAGTTGGGCACAAGCCATTCCATAGATTAGGCAACTGAGTTCTCGTGAGCTTCAGTGACTCGTCCGGAGTTACCCTTAACTGTTGAGCATCAGAGCTGGAAGCTGCTCCCGCATCTAACACAGAAACCCACACTGTCTTTCGTTGGGCTACACTGTGTTTTCAGGAAGGAAAGGGAGTGAACCGTCTGACTAGGTGATGGCTGATGGAAGCTCTCTTGTTCCTCTGCCATTGCTGGGTTTTCTGGACAACCTCCTCGGGCCTCTATTTGGCTTTGACTGCGAGACACAACCTTGGCTTTCGCCACAGACAGCTGGGTGTGTCCTCCAGTTGGGAAAGGTTGGGAAAGCCTGTGTTTTGCCCCAGACAGGTAACTCAGGCCAGAAGCACGTTCTTCACGGACTCACCTTGAGAAAACCACTCCTCTGCATGCAGAGGCAGGGCCGGATGCTGACTCAGGGCTGCCTGGATGGTCTGGGGTTGCTCATTCTGGCACAACTTGGAGTATTATGACCTGCGGTCTGTCGGCCAGCCCCTCACCTGTGAGCAGAGACTCTGAGGGGCCTATCCAGGCTCCTCCTTGGAGCACAGGAGCCATTCCTCCCCTCTGCCTTGCACCGCTCCATCTCCACAGTGACTTTGTGCTAACTTTGCAAAGGTTTCAATGCTTATCAAGTAACTTTGAATAGGAAATACATTTCAATAGCTTACAAAATAAGCAGTTTCAAAAGGCACATGGGAAAAGTTCTTATTCCCATTTTTGCCTGCTATCCACTGAGTTCCCCACCCCCACCATAATAAGCACCTTTATTACCTTCCTGAGATTCCTACAGAAAACAAACATGTATAAAGGTGTATGCTTATCACCACGCACTTCCGTCCCACAAAGTAGCATACCTAAACACCTCTTGCATCCTATTTCAAGTACCAATACATCCCGAATCTCTTATAATATATAAAAATATTTGTATTCTTTTTGGCATCTGCATATATTCCATGACATGGATATACTAGGATTATTTAATTGGTCTCCTCTTGAGGGACGTTATGCATGTTTCCAACGTTTTACTACAAGCAATACTGCAACAATTTGTCACTTAGTAACTGAGCAAGCTTATCAGTTGGGTAAATTCCCAGAAATGAGATTGATGGCTCAAAGGGTATATATGCTTTTATGGCTTTGCTAGTATTCTAAAATTGCCCTCCCTAGAGTTTGTACCAATTTACACTCTCCAGCAATTTACCAGTTTCCACCCAACCTCACACATGCAATGTATGGTCAATATTTAATTTTTTTACCAACCTGATAGATGAAAAATGGTATCTCAGTATTGTTTTAATTTGATTATCTCTTATGTTGTGTCTTTCTGTATTTTAAAAACCATTTATGATTTTTACTGTGAACTTTCTATTCATATCTTCTGCCCATTTTTCTTTTTAGTTATTACTCTTTTTATCATTTCTAAGAGCTCTTTACATATTATGAAGATTAAAAGCTTGATCTGTAATATGACTTGCAAATACTTTGCCTAGCTTGATTTTGTCTTTTGATTTTGCTAATGGTTTTATTATGCTAGGTAGAAATTTTTAAAAATTGTTTACCATATAATTTATCAATCAATTCTTTTATAAATATTGGATTCTGAACTGTAACTAAATAAGCCTTCTTACTCCATATTTTCTTCTAATATTTTTATAGTTTGAAATTTTGTATTTAACTATTTTATCTATTTGGAGTTTATTCTAGTGCATGAAGTGAGCTATGTTTAGACCAATATTCAGTTGACCTACTATCCTTTATTGAATATCTTTTCTCTGCTGACTTAAGATACCACTTTTCTCTTATTCCCTTGTACATTACAGAATGTATCTCATTGTATTAATCAACTTTCTCTCCTGTTCCATTGGACTATTTATGTAACAGTGCAATACTAATTTAATTAATGGTTAATTAAATTAATTATTGAGCTCCATAACATATTTTAATATCTGATATAACTGGACCCCTAGTCATTGATATTTTTGTTCAGATTTGTCCTTGTTTGTTTTCAATATAAACTTTAGAATCATCTAGTTTACTTTTTTTTTGTTTTTGAGATGGTGTCTCACTCTGTTGCCCAGGCTGGAGTGCAATGGTGTGATCTCTGCTCACTGCAACCTCTGCCTCCCAGGTTCAAGCAATTCTCCTGCCTCAGCCTCTCAAGTAGCTGGGATTATAGGCGCCCGCAACCACGTCCAGCTAATTTTTTGTATTTTTAGTAGAGACAGGGTTTTACTATGTTGGTCAGGCTGGTCTCAAACTCCTGACCTTAGGTGGTCCCCTGGCCTCGGCCGGCCTCTCCAAGTGCTGGGATTTCAGGCATGAGCCACTGTGCCTGGTCCATCTAGTCTACTTCTAAAACCAAAACCAAAATTTGATATTTTTGTTAGGATTATGCTAAATTTAGAAACCAACCTGGAGAGATTTGGCATTGTTACACAATTGAATTTCCCTAACCAAGAACAGATTACATAATTTACTTTGTTCAAGTGTACCTTTGTGTTTTATATAGTTATTGTAATAAACTATGTTAACAGATTTTATAATATTGAACACATTCTTGAATTCTTGCATAAATTCTACCGGGTCATAATGTTTAATTTTCTTAGTGTCATGCTAGATTTTAGTTGTTAATATATTATTTAAAATTTTTGCTTTAACATCTATTAGGGAGACATTGTTTTTTCCTTTTTTTGTGAAATCTTTCTCAATATTTGGTGCTGATGTGCTTTTCACTTCATGAAAGAATTATAGAATTTCCCTTTTCTTTATGTACTGGAATAATATAAATCACATTGGAGCTGTCTGCCTTCTAAGGATTTGGCAGACGTGCTCTGTGAAAATATCTTTTTCCTTTTGCTGGGAGGTGGGGAAGAAGAGATGGTTAACTTTCTGGCAACTTTTTATATTTATTCTCTGGTAATTACAAAGTTTGAATTTTCATTATTTTCTGGGGTCAAATTTCATAAATATTTTTTTCCGGAAAGGTTTATATTTCAACTGGGTTCCAAACATTTTTACAAATTTATTTGTATTATGAAAAATTTTAGACATATATAAAGTTAGGAAAGAATAGTATACTGAGCTCCAGCTACCCAGGACCCAGCAACTATCGGTTCACAGTCACTCCTATTGCATGTGGAATCCCACCCTACTTCCCCCCACCCTCCTCCTGACTCTGAAGTATTTTGTAGCAATCCTGGGATATTGTATTCTTTTGCTTGCAGAACTTTCAGGCTGTGTCACTAAACATAAGTATTATTTTTTAAACAGGAAGTAATTCAGTTATTTGTTGAAATCAGGGTCCAAATAAGCTCTAGGCAATTACACCTGCTGGATACGTGTCTTAAATCTCTTCATTTATAGGTTTTTCTATAAATCTCACCTCCTCCTCTCCCAGATATCTTTCCTCGAAATTTATTTGTTGAATAAACAAGGTCATCTTCCTGGTAGACTTTTTTTTTTTTTTTTTTTTTTTTGAGATGAACTCTTACTCTGTCACCCAGGCTGGAGTGCAGTGGCATGATCTCGGCTCACTGCAGCCTCCACCTCCCAGGTTCAAGCAATTCTTCTGCCTCAGCCTTCTGAGTAGCTGGAACTACAGGCACATGCCACCACACCTAGCTAATTTTTGTATTTTTAGTAGAGATGGGGGTTTCACCATGTGTGCCAGGGTGGTCTTGAACTCCTGACCTCAAGTGATCTACGTGCCTCGGCCTCCCAAAGTGCTGGGATTATAGGCATCAGCCACCATACCTGGCCTTCCTGGTAGACTTTCTATAATCTGAAATGTGCTGATTTTCTCTTTAGGTATCATCTAGCATGTTCTTATTTCCCCTGTATTTGTTCATCTGGAGGCTAGATCAAATTCAGGTTTTTTTTTTGTTTTTTTTTTTTTTTTGGCTAAGAGTATGTTATAAGTAGTGGTGTGTCAAATTTATTTGAAAGTTGAGCAGGGTGGTCTCATGATTCTTTCAATTTTCTCTCTTTTCATGATTATTTCCTACTTATCATTTCTTATTTATTGAATTTTTTTCCTTTTTTTCTTAAGCAGGTTGGATTATAGTTGATCTATTTTATCTTATTGTTTTTCAAATCAATACATGTTAGTTTCACTTATTAGTTTGCTTTCTGCTTTTGTCCTTAAAGTTACTTCTCTCTAGTCATATATTTCAATGTTCTTTTTCTAACTTTTGTGTCTAATACATACGTTATTTAATTTTACATAATTATTCAAGTCTAAGAATTTTTCTACAAGCACTTTTTATCTCTATCCATATGTTCGGCTGCATTATTCCTTAGACATTCTGTAGTTTGGGTTTGTATTTCCTTTTTGTCCAAAGAGTTATTTAGAAGATAATACTTTTTAGAGTTTCCAAGTAAAAGAGCCTATAGTTTTATTATTAATTTCTAGTCTTATTGAATTATAGTCAGAAAATGGTTTGTATTGTTTTGACATTTTGGAATTTATTAAAGTTTCCTTTTGGCCTAGTATGTTCAGTTGTAGATGTTTTATTTATTTATTTATTTATTTATTATTATTATTATTATTATTTTTTGAGACAGAGTCTCGCTCTGTTGCCCAGGCTGGAGTGCAGTGATGCAATCTCAGCTCACTGCAAGCTCTGCCTCCCAGGTTCACGCCATTCTCCTGCCTCAGCCTCCCAAGTGGCTGGGGCTACAGGTGCCTGCCACCACGCCTGGCTAATTTTTGTATATTTAGTAGAGACGAGGTTTCACCTTGTTAGCCAGGATGGTCTCAATCCCCTGACCTCATGATCTGCCCGCCTCGGCCTCCCAAAGTGCTGGGATTACAGGCGTGAGCCACCGTGCCCGGCAGATGTTTTAAAAACATCTAAGAAGGGAGGCTGAGGCAGGAGAATTGCTTGAACCTGGGAGGCGAAGGTTGCAGCGAAAGTTAGCCAAGATGGCGCCACTGCACTCCAGCCTGGGCAACAAAAGCAAAATTCTGTCTCAAAAAGAAAAAAAAAAAAATCAAAAAATAGAAAAGGAATATATTCTATTTTCAGAGTACGGCATTTGAAATATATGCCAAATATAGCTTATACATTATATTTTTAATTCTCTATTTGAATTTTTGGTTCTATCAGGGACTTAAACAAAAATGAATTAAATTCTCCTAATAACCAGTGTGTTTTTGTTTCTTCCTCCTTTTAGCTTCTGTAATTTGTACTTTATGGCTATTATTACTATTATATTTAGTTATCAATATTTATAACTTTAATTTTTATCGTGAATTATACCCTTTAGTATTATAAGTTTCCAATTTTGTCTTATTTAATACTTTTTTTGCAAGAATTCTACTTTGTCTGATATTAAGATTGTGACCACCGCTTTCTCTTGGTTGCTTTTGCCTGCAAATGTTGCACATCTTTGCATTTTCAATTTGTATGAACCACTTTATTTTAAATATGTCTAAATGTGATACATTACACATTGAGTTTTTCTCTGTAGTTCAATCTGGGAACTTTTTTCTTTAGTAGGTAAGCTAAACTCATTTATAGTGACTGATAAGACAAATAACATTGTCTTTTTTTGTCATATGATTTTATGTATCCTTTTCTATTATAAGAGTTTAAAAATTTAACAGGTGGTCTCTGTGTATGTGTGTGTGTGTGTGAGTGATTCTTATAAAATTTGGGAAGTTAATATTTTTATTATAATACCTATCTGCATAATTATATCTTGGTCTATTTCTTTAGTTTATTTTAGTTCACTCCCATAAGTAATAATAAAATTCACAGTCCCTGATCAGATTTCAGTTAAGACTATTATTTTTCTTAGCAGTACCTTTTAATTATTAACTATGCTTAGAACTCTACTATTTGATGTGTCAACTGTAAACAACAATTCTTAACACTTGCAACTATTGCAGATGAAGGTATCAGCAAAATTACAATACTTCCCATCCCACTTTTTGTTAGCTATATTTGTATTCAGCTCTGTCACCTAAACTCTGTCTTTGTTTTAGCCTCAACTTACCAGTTAAACATATTTAAATATATCCATTCTCACAATCAACTTTTGTCAAAGTTCTCCACGACATTTTGGTGAGCTGAAATGAGGTTCATCTTTCAGTACTTCTTTCCCTCAAAAAGGACTCATGAGAACGTTTCCTGAGTTCTTGTATAGTTAAACCTCTTTGTCTTTAAGACCAGCCTTGCTGGGTATAAATCTTTGTCTCACACATTCTTTTCTTGAAGGTGTTGTGGTGTTGTGTCTTTCCACTTCATAGTCCGATATTGAATCTTCTGATATTGAGTTGCTGAGGCCTGTAGAAAATCAGCCTGATTTTTAACCCTTTATTATATGTGACTTGAGCTTTTTGCCTGGCTGGCCAAATAATTATTTCTTTACCTTTAGTTCAATGACTTTATAGGCATATATTATCTGTATTGACTACTTTGGATCAGTGTTCTGTAATATAGAGTACCCTTTGAATATATAGATTCAAGTCTTCCCTTATTTGAGGAAAATAAATAAGTTAATCTCAACATTCACAAATTGTGTTTAATAGTTTCTACTACATAGGGTGGTTGTGGAAGATTCCTGTGCCAATGCATGGGAACCACAAGTTTCAGTGTCTAATTTCATCTTCAGAAATAAAATTATCATTATTATTATTACTATTTTAAAAGTATTGAATAAGTGCCTTCTCTCAGTTAAGCACAAAGTAATGCCAAAAATAGGTAAGTCACACACGTTATCCTTAAATAGCCATGTGTGGTCATCATGTGGTTTGTGCTTTCATCATGTAAACACATAATACCAAAGAGCCCCGAGGAAGGACGCAGGAACCAAGGAGGATCAAAGACGTTTTCGTGGCAGTAGAGACTTTAATTAAGTTGAATGTTGAATGTTATTAAATTTTATATGGAAGTGAGATGATGAAATCAAGTGAGAAGTTGTAGGCAGCGGCATTTTGGGCAAAGAGAACTGCATGAACCAAGGTTTGGAGGTGAGAGAGAGCATGGTATGTTTGAGAAACTGCATGTGGCTATAGAAAGGAAGAGTGATGGGTGGAGAAGTGGGAGAAGCAGATGGAGGCCATGTCTTGCCGAGTCCTGGGAGCCAGGGAGGAGCTGGGCTCCATGATACAGGATGTGAGGGGCCTCTGCAAGACTATAGATAGAATGTCCTAGTTACATGGGGGCTTTATATTGGTCACTCTGGCTACAGGATGGGCAATGGATTGAGAAGAGTGGCAAGACCAGGAAGGACAGGGAGGGGACAGTTCCACTCCTCTAGGTAAGATGTGCTGGTATTCTGGCCCTCAGTTGCATCTGTATTAGTTCTCACATTGCTATAAATACCTGAGACTGAATAATTTATGAAGAAAAGAAATTTAATTTGTTCATAGTTCTGCAGGCTGTACAGGAAACATAGCAACTTCTGCTTCTCGGGAGGCCTCAGGAAACTTAACAAGCTTGGTGGAAGGGGCGGGGGAAGCAGTCACAGCTTACGTGGCCATAGCAGAAGCAAGAGAGAGGGGTGAGCTGCCACACACTTTTAAACCACTAGATCTCAAAATAATTCATTATCATGAGGACAGGACCAAGGGGGAAATCTGCCCTCATGATTCAATCGCCTCCTACCAGGTACCATCGCCAACATTAAGGATTACAATTTGACTTGACATTTAGGCAAGGAAAGAGATCTAATCCATATTATTCCACCCCTGGCCTCTCCAAATCTCATGTCCTTCTCACATTGCAAAATACAATCATGCCTCCCTAATGAGTTCCCCAAAGTCTTAACTCATTCTAGCATTAACTCCAAAGTCTCATCTGACACAAGGCAAGTCCATTCAACCTATCAGCCTGTAAAATCAAGAACAGGTCAGTTACTTCCAAGATACAATGGAGGTATAGGCATTGGGTAAATACTTCTGTTCCAAATGGTAGAAATTGGCCAAAAGAAAGGAGCTACAGGCCCCATGCAAGTATGAAACCCAGCAGGCAGTCATTAAACCTTAAAGCACCAAAATAATATCCTTTGACTCTATGTCCCACATCAAGGACACACTGGTGTGAGGGGTGGGCTCCCAAGGCTTTGGGTAGCTCTGCTCTGGTGGCTTTGCAGGGTTTAGCCTCTGTGGATGCTCTCACAGGCTGACATTGAATGCCTTTGTCTTTTGCAGCTGCAGGGTGCAAGCTGCCTGTGGATCTCCTATTCTGGTGAAGGATGGCCCACTTCTCACAGCTCCACTAGGCAGTGCCCCAGTGGGGACTCTGTGTGGGCTCCACCCCCTTCCTCTGACTGACCTAGTAGAGGTTCTCTGTGAGGGCTCCATCCCTGCAGCAGATTACTGCCTAGACATCCAGGCTTTTCCATACATCCTCTGAAATCTAGGCAGAGGCTCCCAAGCCTCAACTGTTGCACTCTGTGCACCTATGGGCTTAACACCACGTAGAAGCCAGCAAGGCTTACAGCTTGTACCCTCTGAAGCAGTGGCCTGAGCTGTATCTGGGGCCTTTTGAGCTGAGGCCTCCCAGGATGCAGGGAGCATTGTCCAGAGGCTGTGGAGGGCAGCAGGGCCCTGGGCCAGGCCCACAAAACTATTCTTCACTCCTAGGCCTCCAGGCCTGTGATGGGAGGGGCTGCCATGAAGTTCTCTGAAATGCCTTTGAAGCCTTCTCCCCATTGTCTTGGCTAATAGCACCGGGCTCCTTTTTACTCATGTAAATTTCTGCAGCCTGCTTGAATTCCTCCCCGGAAAATGGGCTTTTTTTTCTACCACATGACCAGGCTGCAAGTTTTTCAAACTTTTATGCTCTGCTTCTTCTTTAAATATAAGTTCCAATTTCAGGTCACTTCTTTGGTCATCCATCTGAACATAAGCAGTTAGAAGCAGCCAGTCCACATCTTGAACACTTTATTGGTTAGACATTTCTTCCACAATATACCCTAAATCATCAATCTCAAGTTCAACATTCCACAGATACTTAGAGCAGGGGCACCATGCAACCAGACTCTTTGCTAAGGTACAGCAAAAGTGCCCTTTACTCTAGTTCCCAATAAGTTCTTCATCTCCATCTGATACCTTATCAGTCTGGCCATCTCTGTCCATATTAGTATCAGCATTCAGGTCTCAACCATTCAACAAGTTTCTAGGATGTTCCCTCATCTTCCTATCTTCTTCTGAGCCTTCTAAACTCTTCCAACCTCAGTCCATTACCGAGTTTCAAGCCACTTCCACATTTTCAGGTATCTTTTTAGTGATGCCTTACTCCTTGGTACTAATTTTCTCTGTTAGTCAGTTCTTGCACTGCTATAAAGAAATGCCTGAGACTAGGTAATTTATAAAGAAAAGGTTTAATTGGCTCATGGTTTTGCAGGCTGTATAGGAAGCATAGTGGCTTCTGCTTCTTGGGGGGCTTCAGACAACTTACAATCATGGTTGTGGGAGGTTAAAGGGAAGGAGGTGCGTGCATCTTACATGGCCAGAGCCATAGCAAGAGAGAGAGGGGGAGGTGCCACATACTTTTTTTGTTTGTTTGTTTTTGTTTTTGAGACGGAGTTTCACTCTTGTTCCCTAGGCTAGAGTGCAATGGTGTGATCTCGGTTCACTGCAGCCTCCGCCTCCCAGGTTCAAGTGATTCTCCTGCATCAGCCTCCCGAGTAGCTGGTATTACAGGTGTGCACCACCACACCTGGCTAATTTTGTATTTTTAGTAGAGACGGGGTTTCTCCATGTTGGTCCGGCTGGTCTCGAACTCTTGACCTCAGGTGATCCACCCACCTCGGCTTCCCAAAGTTCTGGGATTACAGATGTGAGCCACTGCTCCTGGTCATGCCACATACTTTTAAACAACCAGAACTCATGAGAACTTACCATCACAAGGACAATACCAAGCGGGATATCCACCCCCATGTTCCAATCACCTCGTGCCAGGCCCCACCTCCAACAGTGGGGATTACAATTCAACTTCTAATTTGGGCAGGGACACAGATCTAAACCATATCGGCATCTATGTGGATCAGGGCTTCTGCCAGCCCCACTGCCCCTAAGCTAAGTGCCCTTTGCTGGCTACCGTGTATTTAACTGAACCCTTGGTCCCAGTGGAATGGAGAGTGAACAGCTCTAAGACAAAGGATGGCATGACTCAGTTGGTTGACTGAGACAGATGAGGAAGAGGAAGAAGTTAAGATGACTCCCTGGGTTTCTGGTTTGAGCAAGGATGAGCCTGGAGAAGCCATTCACAGAGACCAGAAACACAAGGGAAGATGTGGGCCTGGTGTCAGATGAGTTCAGATGCCTTGGGGACATGGCAATGGAAACACCTTGGAAATGTCCAATAGATGATTGGTTACATATTTCTGGAGCAGGAAAAAATCTGATCTGGAGTGATCAGTATATTATAGGTGGCATCTGAAAGCAGGGCACATATTTTACCTTCCATAGATTAGAAATGTATTTCCTAAGATATGGTCATAAAAGTTCTGGACCAGTGGTTCTTAACCAAGATGATTTTGCCCCTAGGGGATACTTGGCAATATCTGGAGACATTTTTGGTTAACATAATTGATGAGAGGGGCTATTGGCATCTGGTGGGTAGGGACCAAAGATGCTGCTACATATTTTACAATGCATAGGGCAACCCCCTTAACAAAGAACTATGTTCACATTGTCAATAAAGTGATCTAATACATAAAGCAACAGTGAGATCTTAATGATTAAGGACTCAGTGTGTTACCTCGACAAGTGAGATCATATCTCAAATCCCATTTCCCACCTGGGTGACCAGCTGAGAAATTTACTTGCTCACCCAGGCCTCTAGTTTTCTTGTCTTTAAAAACAGACATAAATCAGGCCAGACATGGTGGCTCACAGCTGTAATCCCAGCACTTTTGGAGGCCGAGACAGGTAGATCACTTGAGGTCAGGAGTTCGAGACCAGCCTGGTCAAAATGGTGAAACCCCGTCTCTACCAAAAATACAAAAATTAGCCAGGTGTGGTGGCGGGCACCTATAGTCCCAGCTACTCGGGAGGCTGAGGCAGGAGAATTGCTTGAACCTGGGAGGCAGACGTTGCAGTGAGACGAGATTGCGCCACTGCACTCCAGCCTGGGTGACAAGAGCAAAACTCTGTCTCAAAAAAGTTTTTTTAAAAGGCATAATTCATCCTTACCTCATTAATTTTGTAGGATACTTAATTACACATTAAAATGTGTATATAATAAGTACTCAGCCCATGGTAGTTTTTTTTCTCTTACCCTACAAATCTCCTGCCTTAGAAATCTAATTTCCACGGGGAGCTTGGGTGTTCCAACCCTCATCAATCAGGACCCAGGTGGCAGGTGGTGGCAGACACAGTGGCCTTCAGACCTCATGTCAACTCTTGGCTGTACCGCAGGGCTCTCCATCCATCACCTCTATTCAGAGATGCCTACCCCCCATCCTCCCTCTATCTCATGAATCTGTCTCATGCTCACCGTGGCACTCAGCATGATGGTGTTTCTGTCTTTGCTAGCTGGCCTGTTGCTTGCTTTCCCCACAAAGTGTTAAGACCAGGAGGAAAGGGGCCCTGTTTGTCTTAGAATTCTTTGTGCATAAAACACTGCCTAGAACATCATGGGCACTCGATACATATTTTGCACATGAAATGAATAAATACACAAATAATTCTATCCCAGTTTAAGAACAAAACAAACAAATGAAAACCTGTCAGAGCAAAGCTATAGTCACAGCCCTCTCTGACTTAGGGCTGAGTGTCTTCAAAGACAGAGACGGAGGCCGGGGAGGTGGCCCATTGGCCACAAAGACCCTGCTTGGGGAGCACACACTTGGAGCAGGTCAAGATACAAGGCCAAGCTCCTGGAGCTCAGAGCCCTGGAGGGAGCTGAGAATAAACTGTGGGAGGGAAGATGCACACAGCTTCAGATACCTCAGAAGGTGCTGTCTGCCTGACCTTCTTAGTGTAGAAGAATTTGGAGCTCAGCTCCTGCTAAGTGGAAACTAAAAGAGCACCCACAGATAAGTAAGTCCATTTCCTTGCTGCTCAGGAAAATAGCCAGGTCTGCAGAGGAGCAAGACCTGCCCAAGCCACAAGGAGAGGTAAGGAGAGGGAGGTACCAGGACTGCAGAGAAAGTTTAGAATCACATTTATTTGTCAGAAGGTCATTCCTACTGGCCTTTTCATTCACACCCCGTTACTAAAATTGCAGCATTGTCTTTTGAAACAGCCCCTTGAATGCAGCATCCTTTACTGTATGGTGGCTCAAAGCTGTCTCTGAGCCTACCCAGGTTGCTCCAGTGTTGGCTATCAGGAAGCATTCTCCTCTGCCCAACCCTCAACAAGAACTCATTCATTCAAAAGTAATTTCCTGAGCATCCCTCCTGTCTGAAGGATGCAGACACAGAGGAGTAAGATGCTGTCCATGACCTTGAGGAGTTCACAGTCTGGCAATGGAGGCAAACATGGGGGACAGCTTCACCCTGATGGCAATAGATGGAAAGATATTTGTGGAGTTTCTAACAACCACAGAAATCTTTATAGAGTTAGAGAAATGGAGGCAGTTGGTCTAAAGAAGCTTGTCTGGAATGCTCAAGTCAAAATGAGAAAGCTGAGAAAACACAGAGTGCCCTCTTAGGTGACTTGAGACTCTCTCATTATGCCACCCATATAGTTTTCCCTTCTCCTCCAAGGCTCCAGGTAGACAGGCCCCCTGAAGTCATGTCACATGACTAGATGTGGCCAATGGGTCAATAAGGTGTGAGCAGAAGTGACTGGTGGCACCTGCAGTTGGCATCTCCAGTGTCCACTCTGCAGGCTCCCCCTTTCCTGCTGCAATGCTGAGCAGTAATGCTCCTAATGGTGGCGGCCCCACCAGCTTGGGCCCTAAAGGTAGGACAAGTGTGTGAGCCCTCACCTGCTCCATGCCAGTTACATAGGGAAAGAAAGAAAGAAACTTTTATTGGTTAAAGTCACTGAGATTTGGGTTTTTCTTGAAGCATAATCTAGTGTGTCCTGACTGATACCACCCAACCCCAAATGACCTCACTCACAAAGTCTACAATTTAACCCCTAGAAATTTCTTTTTTCAGGGTAAAGATTGATACATTTTATTGTATTAGTCAGGCATAGCTAGTTTAGTCAACAACAAAAATTCCCTAATCTAAGATGGATTTATTTGGTGCTTAGATCAGAGTCAGATTTGAGTCACGTGGCTGTACTCCATATTGTACCTCTGCCATTAGGACACATAGCCTGCAAGGCTGCTGGAACAGGAGAAAAGGGAGGCAGCAGATTGACTTGTAACTGACAAAAGCCACTCTGCTCACAGTCCTTTGGCCAGAAGTAAACACATGGCCCCAAACTGGATCTGGGATAGTCAGTCTTACGTGTCAACTTGAATGGGCCACGAGACGTCCAGATTAAACATTCTTTTGGAGTTTGTCTGTGAGGGTGTTTTAGGATGAGATTAGCATTTGAACCAGCAGACTCAGTGAAGTAGATGGCCCTCCCCAGTGTGGGTGGTCAACATCCAGTCCATCGACAGCCTGCATAGAGTAAGGCAGGGGAACGGGGAATTTCCCCCTAGTTTTACAGCATTACTGCTTGAGCTGTAACATCACATCTCACCTTCTCCTGCCCTCAGAATGGGATTGACACCATTGGCTCCCCTGGTTTCAGGCCTTTGGACTGAAACTGGATTATACCATGGGATCCACTGAGTCTTCAGCTTACACATGACAGATCATGGGACTTCTCAGCCTCCGTAATCACATGAGCCAATTCCTCATAATAAACCTCTCTTCTCTCTCTCTCCATATATACGTGTGTGTGTGTGTGTGTGTGTGTGTGTGTATTAGGTCCCCCTTCTGTGGACCCAGAGCATGATCAATTTCCATACTGCCCCTGCAGATAGCAGGTAGGAGGTATTCTTGGGCATTTGTCATGCTGAACTAAATGCCTTTTACCTGTGTAACCTCAAGAAAGTCCTATAACCTCTCCATGTCTCTGTTCCTGTATCTGTAAAATGAGAATAATACTGTAATCAATCTGATAGGATTGTTATGAGGAATCAATCAATTAATATATAGGAAGCATTTAGAAGTCCCTGACGTGGCCTGGTGCGATGGCTCACGGCTATAATCCCAGCACTTTTGAAGGCCAAGTCAGGTGGATCATGAGGTAAGGAGTTCAAGATCAGCCTGGCCAAGTTGGTGAAATCTCGCCTCTACTAAAAATACAAAAATTAGCCAGGAGTGGTGGCAGTCACCTGTAGTCTCAGCTAGTCAGGCGGCTGAGGCAGATGAGGCAGAGAATTGCTTGAACCCGGGAGGCGGAGGTTGCAGTGAGCCGAGATCGCACCACTGCACTCCAGCCTGAGCGACAGAGTGAGACTCCATCTCAAAAAAAAAAAAAAAAAAAAAAAAAAGAAGCTATTATATTTATTATCGTTATTTACTATTATCTACCCATCTCCTGCCAAACCCTGTATTAACCACGGTCTGGCTAGTGTGAGTTACATAGGTGTGCTACCCTACCCTGCATCCGTCATTTGTTTACTATACAAAAATCACTTCGTATCCTACCCTACTTAAAAATGTGCTACTGAAGTCAAGCTAAGGTTATGAAAAAAATGTGCCTGTGGACACTCATGCAAGTAAAACAGTCGTTTATGATGACCTAAGCTCAGAACCTAGCTACATGTTACATAGGCACTCAGAAGGGCTTTTGTGCACACAGTTAATATTTCCTAAATGTTCTAGGAAGCAACTACAGTGTAAATTGAGAGATGCTTGTGCTTTGTTTGGTCTGGAGTTCTTTCAAGAGTCACATGCTGTTTGGGAAAATTGCAACACTCACAGCAATTCTACTCATAGTCTTTGAATCACCAGCAAAACACCCCCAAGTTGGTCTGTGTTTGTAAGTGTGCATTCACAGTGGTTTCTCATTTATAGGTGTTGGGAATCTGATTGTTTTATCATGTCTTCCAGTATGGTCATGCCCAAGCACCTGCATATTTAGAAATGTACTACAAATCATTTTTATTCCATTTCTCCTTTATATGTAAAAGTGCATCTTATCTATTGTCTTAAAATTACATAAGTAAAGAGATCATAGGATCTATAATTTGGATTTCAGATAGTAAAGAATATCTACTTTACAAAGGGGAATGGAGTCATGAGTTTTAGTTCTTTTCTAGGAAATAAATGGGTCAGAAAGAGGAAGCTTGCATTGGCAGAGGGTGTGGTGGAATTCCAGTTATGTAAAGAGCATTTAGAGAAGTTACCCTATGCTCCTCTATCATTCTTCCCTAGCCTTCTGAACTGTATTTTCTTCCAGCTTCTAAGACACAGGCAGTATCCATGCATCTTTTCCTTTTAAATTATCTAGAAACAATTACATTTCTTGGTCCTTGTATCCCAATGGGTTTGGTTTTGTTTTTTTTTTTTTTTTTTTTTAGAAGAAACAGCACTGGGTTAGGAGACAGAGGACCTCAGTTTGAGTCTTCTGCTGGTGACCTCGGGACACTGCACTTGTCTGGGCCTCTGTTTCTTCATCTGCAAAAATGAGAGTAATCATCTCATTTCTGAGCGGGGAGTGTTTTGAGCTCTGTAAGGGGCCACAGGAAAACAAGGCAGCAGGCCCAGGAGGGCCAAGACCACAGCCCCTAGAAAGAATAAATCAGGCTCACTGGAGACCAAGGCGTGCTGGAAAGAGCTCAGACTGGCTCTGCCCCGCAGCAGGCCCTGGGACCCAGGTCTGCTCTCTGAGCCTCAGTTTCCCCATCTGCAAAGCAGGCACGGGGCAGAACTAACTAGATGAACTCTAAGGGTTCTTTGCCCACAGAAGCCCTGTAAAATTAATTAAAGGTAGATTTGTCCATGGAAAGGAGAAATATATTTATTCAGAAGAGATAGTTTCTGTGATGGTTTAATTTTGTGTCAACTTGACTGGGCCAACGGGTTAATGCTCTGATTCGCCAATTTTTTCCAGGTGTATCTGTGCAGATGTTTCTGGATGAGACTAGCATTCAAGTGGGAGAACTTAGTAAAGCAGATGGCCCTTCCCAATGTGGGTGGAAACCATCCAGTCCATCGAGGGCCTGAATAGAACAAAAAGGCAGAGGAAGGAGGGAAAGATTCATCCCTTTTGCTTCCTGCATGCCTGGTTGAGCTGGGGCATCTCGTCTTCTCTTGCCCTTGGACTGGGACTTATAGCATCAAATTCCCTGGTTGTCAGGCCTTTGGACTCAGGCTGGAATTACAGCACTCACTTTCCTGGGTCTCTAGCTGGTGGATAGAAGATGATGAGAATTCTCAGCCTCCACAACCACATGAGTCAATTCCTCACAACTTTTCCATTAATTTATATCTATATCTATATCTGTATCTATATCTGTCTTTCCTATTGGTTCTGTTTTTTTGGAGAGCCATAATACATTATATTCTAGTGATGGAAAGAAGTTAAGCCCCAGTTGTTCCACATGTCTGGGAATTGCATTGGAAGAAATAGTCTCCTAGTGGAAGGTGATGGTGGTCATTTCCACATACCGTGGAAGCTCTCAGACAAGGGACATTGTATCTGAAACACAGGCAAAGAGCTGTCACTCATACCCTGGGTTAGCACCAGAGACATACATTCTCTCATTTGACTCACATCTGTTCTCTCTAACCATGCTCCGTGCTGTGTGCACCACTTAGGCCACTCTAGGTCAACAAAGGAAGTGGGTACAGAAAAAAGCTGAGCCCAGGCTCTGTGCTAACTATGATGACTGAGGTAGCTCAGACAACTACAAGAGGGAGTACAGAGCAGGGTCACCTAACCCAGCCGGGGCACATAGGTGTCTGGAGAAGTGCCACGGAGGCACAATACTTCTAGATAAACAGAGGGTTTGGAAAGCATCGTGGTTCCAGGCAGTGGGAACAGCCTGTGAAAAGCATGGAAGCAAGAGAAAATGTGGTGGGTTTTAGGAATGATTAATAATCACATCTGTTGGGCATAAAATAGGGGATTTGGAAAATCTAGAATTGAGGCTGATTGAGTAGATAGAGGCTGGCCAGGAAGGCCTTTGTATACTCTCATGAGTAGTCGTGATTTGCCTTTGGGCAACTGGGAGCCATTGAGGAATTAGAAACAGGAGTTGACATAATCAGGTCTGTGTTTTCAAAAGACCTTGATGTCTTCCACTATGTGTGGAAACACCAAGTCAGGGAGAAAATGCGAGAGAGAATGAAAATTGAACCACGACTGTGGCTATGGGAGTCAATGCAAGACTGATCTGAACGATACTATAGGAGGAAGAAGAGAAACGAGAGATCAGAGGGCAGCCTGGGTGGCTGCTGTCAACAAGTCCTTGGGCAGGGAATATTGCCCAGACACGTAGAGGATAAACCTAAGGCATTTGGGCTGTAAGATGATGATGGGAAACTGATGTAGGACAATGTCACATTAGTCTTTGTGCCAATACTGAAAGTTGGTTGCTTTGGGATGTTGGATTTTCAGAGAGAGAAAGTGACTTGCCCAAGTTCATACCTCCAGGAATCCAGCTATGACTACAACTGCCCTATATTAACTGGGACCTTGAATGACAGAAGTTTGAGAAGCCCTACCAGAAGCTCTCGGTGGCCTGCTGCTGTGCCACTGAAATGTATTTCAGCGTCTAAGAGAGACTGTGCATTGTCTTCCCGGCAGCCCTGGACTGGACCCTGTAGCATCATAAGCTACTTTGGAAGAGGGGAGACAAAGTTCACTGCTCTGAGCAGCAGGGTCTTTGGTTGCCATGTGACTGAAGATGGGTAGAGATTTTTTTCTGTAAACATAATGAAAATCAAAAATAATAAAACAAGGTGTGATTTCTTCCATGAAAAACCATAAAATCTCTCCCATAGTCTGCCAGTCTGAATGCCTCCTTCCTTCACTCTTCCCTTTGGCTCGTGAATTTCTCATTCCTGCCAAATAGGTTGGCTGAGTTGGAAACATTCATTGTTTGCTCTGGTGGATGCCAAGGTTCCTGCCTGGCCTTCCTCATCTGACCCAAGTTCATGTGACTTTCAAAGCCCAGCTTAGATAGTCCCTTTTCTTGGACCCCCCCTGCTGCCCAGCCATGCCCCCACTGCACACATGCAGCTAGGTGAGGTCAGTCACTGTCTCTTGAGCCCTCCTCAGCTCCGGGGTGACCTCCTCTTCTCAGCATCTGCTCCCATGGGCTTCCCCATTAGATTCTGAGGATCCTGTCCTGGAAGTGGGGGCCTTGTCTTCTCTGCCTTCATATCTTCCTTCCTAAAATGACTGCCACCAAAATGCTGAATCAATGGACAAATGGATGAAGAAATGAGTGGATTTAGAAGATGCTAGTGAGGTGAACTGTCATGAACACACTATCTCTGAGACATTAAAAATGTCTCATTAAGTTATTTTTATAAAACACACATACCATACACCATGGAATACTATGCAGCCACAAAAAATGATGAGTTCATGTCCTTTGTAGGAACATGGATGAAGCTGGAAACCATAATTCTCAGCAAACTATCACAAGGACAAAAAACCAAACACCGCATGTTCTCACTCATAGGTGGGAATTGAACAATGATAACACATGGACACAGGAAGGGGAACATCACACACCGGGGCCTGTTGTGGGGTGGGGGAAGGGGAGAGGGATAGCATTAGGAGGTATACCTAATGTTAAATGATGAGTTAATGGGTGCAGCACACCAACATGGCACATGTATACATATGTAACTAACCTGCACGTTGTGCACATGTACCCTAAAACTTAAAGTATAATAAAACAAACAAACAACAACAACAACAAAAAACACACATACCAAGCCCAAAATATCCTTACAGTGCCCAAGGTTGTAAAGTGAAAAGTGAGTCTTCTTTCCAGCTCCCAGGATCACTGTCCAGAACGTGCTGCCCACAGGTGTCTTCTTCTGTTTTGAGACATTTCCCTGTTACATTCTTTACACAACTGCAGGCATGCTGCACAAACTGTTCAAATAAAAGAAATAAAATAAAAAGAAACCTTTTCATTTCTTTTAACAATATCATGGAGATCGTTCCACATCATTTTCTATTCAGAGTTATGGAGTTCCTTTTAACGTATATATAATAGTTTATTTGGCCAAGCTTCTATTGGAAGACAAGGATGTCATGCCAATTAATATTCTCAACTCCAGGGCTTCTTAGCCTTCATCCTCACTAGCACTAGGTACTCTTTTATTCCTTTTGGACTTTGCTGGTGACTTCTGGATGAAAGAGATGGTGTTGTCAGTCAATGTGCATTCAACTGTTCCATTTGCATTGTGTTTACTTAATAATTAATGTTTTTAAATATTTTTGCCAACCATTCTGAAAATACTTCAGAGGCAGGGACAACATCATACACAATTACTGCTCTCATGTGGCACTAAATACATGTCTGAAATGAATGGGTAAATGAATATCTGGGTGCTCGAACCTGGATGATATGAGTTGGGAAGGGTTGGCAAATATTTTCTGAAGCAAGGTCAGTGGCTTAAAAGCCCAATTGATTAAGATATTTCCTGCATTATATTCCACCAAATCAATGAAGCAATTCATTTAATCCACTTTCTATTAATGGCTGGTTAAGTTCCTTTCAATCCTTTACTATTATAAACAATGCTGTGTACTTTTCCGAGTATTTTCCTATAAAATAGCTCTAGAAAGTCCTAAATGACAAATTGCTGAATCCAAACATTCACTGTTTTTAGAAGTTTTCGATATATATATGATCGATTTTTTCCTCTAGAAGATTTGCAGATATTTTCACTCCAACAGGGACCTCTGAATCTTTGCCATACCTTGTTCCATCCTTGAGCAGGGAAAAATCATGTGAAATGTAGACATGTGTTTCTTCAATTATTAGTTCTGTTGAGCACACTTTTACATGCGTGTTGGCCATTTGTATTTCTTGTGGGAATTATTTGTTCATTTCCATGGTCCATTTTTCCACTGGGATTTTGCCTTAGTTCTTTCCTGGCAGAATGTCACTGTGGGGTTTCCAAGGAACCATATCCCCTCGTGTGTGTGCCCTTGTTCCATTCCCCCTTGAATCTGGCCAGGCTGCTTGGGTAACCCACTCTAACTGATAGAATGTGGCAGATGTAACATTGGGACAGTTTCAGGGCTAAACCTTCAGAAAGCCTGGCAGCATCCGCCTTTGCTCTGTTGGAAGCCAGCAGCCACGTACCACACCCAGCTACCTTCACACCCCCAGACTATGAGAAGTCCCAAGCAGCCACACGGAGAAACCACGAGGGAGAATGCTGACTCCCCAGTCAACAGCCTTGCCTCAACTCCTAGCAGCCAGCCACGTGTGTGAGCCATCTCAGAGGAGGGTCCCCCAGCCTCCCTTAGCCACCTGAGCTGCCACCCCCTGTCCAAATTGTAGAATCAAGAGCAAATAAGTAAAACAACTGTCATTTCAAGCCACTAGTTCGGGGTAGTTTGTTACACACCAAACTACCATTAAAAAACCAAAACACTTACATTGTGTAAGAATTCTACAGATGAAGATTTGTGTTAACTGTCAGAAGTTAACTATCATGGCTAGATATCAAGGTGAGATCCAAGCAAGATTCATGCAGTACGTTGTGTGTGTGATGCACTGTAAGTCTCTTTTAACCTGGAGGCATGTCTCCAGCCTGCACTTTGATTGTTTTGTATTTTTGTCCTGGTGGAGAGAAGCCAGACATATTGAAGAATGTCTCCTCTAGAATCGTCTGCCGCCTCCTCATCCACCTGCATTTGGTTTCCAGCTGGGTTCGGACATGGTCATTTTCAGAGCCAGCTCTGGCCTGTGTTATGTCTTTATCAGCAGCCCATCTGCAAGCCACGATGAGAGGCCTCAGAAGAAAGTCACCCTGCCAAAGCCTTAATTTCAAAGTCCAGCCCCCAGCATTGTGAGAAAATAAATAAATTTCTGTTGTTTAGCTCTGTGGTACTTTCTCACAGCAGCACAAGCAAACTAATATAGCTGATTATCCTTAACATACACCCCGTATGTAGGAATCCTTATCATTAAATATTATAGGTGAAGGAGGTGAGGTTAGAACAGATTAAGCCACCTGTCCAAGGCCATCTGATATGGTTTGGCTGTGTCCTCACCTAAACCTCATTTTGAATTCCCATGTGTTGGGGGAGGGACCTGGTGGGAGATAATTGAATCACGGAGGCGAGTTTTTCCTGTGCTGTTCTCGTGACAGTGAATAAATCTCATGAGATCTCATGGTTTTAAAAAGGGGAGTTTGCCTGCACAAGCTCTCTTTGCCTGTCACCATCCATGTAAGATGTGACTTGCTCCTCCTTGCCTTCCATCATGATTGTGAGGCCTCCCCAGCCGTGTGGAACTATAAGTCCATTAAATCTCTTTCTTTTGTAAATTGCCCAGTCTCAGGTATGTCTTTATCAGCAGCCCATCTGCAAGCCACGATGAGAGGCCTCAGAAGAAAGTCAACCTGCCAAAGCCTTCATTTTGGACTTCCAGCCTCCAGAATTGTGAGAAAATACAGAAATTTCTGTTGTTTAGGTCTGTGTTATGTCTTAATGGCAGCACAAGCAAACTAATATAGCAGCTAATCTGTGACACACTCCCAGCATTTAGGAATCCTTATCATTAAACATTACAGGTGAAGAAGGTGAGGTTAGAACAGATTAAGTCACCTGTCCAAGGTCATCCTATTACAAAATGGCAGAGCAGATGCTCAGACCAAAAACTGTCTTATGTCAAACCCCCACACCAAAATGTCCTCCAAAAAATGTCAGCAGAAACACCAACATACTCAGAATGTCGTATGGACTGGGGATGGTATAAGATTCCTGCTCTCTGCCCCATTTTCTTGTGAAATTTTCTTGGACCTGAGAGGACCAATAAATGACCCCTCCCTCACTCAACACTTCTGTCCTCTCTGGGCCACATAGGTTAAGAACATGGAATTTGGAGTTAAATTGGCCAGGATCTGAGCTCCTGGTGACTTGGCCATGGGTTTGCTGTGTGAAGTTGGGTGTGTTATTTAACTTCTCTGAGCCTCATTTTCCTCATGGAGAAGATTCATTTGCTCTCAACCTTGTGAAGTAACTGTGGGAACTCAGGAGACAAAAGCTGTAGCTCATGGCCCAGAGCTTGGCCTTGAGGGGGACCCAGTAACTCAGAAGCCTCAGGGCAGGGGTCCCCAGGGCAGCTCTTCTCTCTGGGCTGGCCTCAGCAGCATCCCCCTCTCCCCCAAGAGGTCTCTTGGCCACCAATGGGCCGAGTCTCACCGGGCTGTGTATCTTCAGAGCACAGCCCAGTGCCTGGCTCCTGGTAGGCCCTTGGGAAATATGGGTTGTACAAATTAAAGTGGAAACAGTAAATAGAAAAACAAATCTGGTTGGAAACTTTTGTGATGCTGTTCGTGCTTTTAGATATAATCTCCTGGAATCCTCTTATTATTTTAGTAATTTAGAATTTTATTAAGCTCCTTAAGAAGAGGCCAGTTGACCTTGTGGTACTACAGGGTGCTGGTCCATTCCAGAGCTGAGCTTCAAAGTGGGTCAGTGGCCTAGGTATAGTATTCTCTCATGGGATCTGAACTCTAGGTCTTGTGATTCACACAAACATATGCGGGGTGGCCCTCAGATGTAATTTAAGGACCCTCTCCAAGGGACAGGGCCAACTCTGGCTGGAAGTGCCGTAAGTCCACTAGTAGGGTGGGCAGAAAGAAAAGACATGTGGGTATGAAAAGACACATGTGTGTGATGCTCCTCTCCCACTGCAGGAAGCATCCAGGGTGCCAAGGCTGGCCCACACCACCTCTGTGACCTCCCTTCCCTACCCTGCCAACATCCGGTCTACTCAACACTGTTTCATGCCTTTGAAGCCCAGTGATCGTTTTCTAGGGCATGACTTAGAAACTGGGACATAGATCACTATTGATTGGTGAAGACCAAGAGCATTTCCTCACAGGGCAGAAAAGGTCATTGGCAATTCATTTATTCATTCACCCATGCATTCACTCACTCAAGAAACTGGCTCTGATCAAGTGCTTGCTGACCTGGGGGTTGGAAGATAAATGAGACCTGGTCTCTGCCCTCTAGACACTTCTGGCCAAACACAAACAAGCATGACGCTAAATGCCCACAGTGGTGTGTGCTTTGCAGAGCCAGGTATGACACTGGGGGAATAAGGGGTCAGCATCTTAACTAACCTAGTGTGAGGGAAGGGAAGGAAGGGGGCAGGGGGACAGGATGGCCTAATTAATAGAAGTGCTGGTCTTTAGGTTCCTGCTCATGAAAATGCATCACATACAATGTCATCTTTATTCTCCTAAGAACTCCAACAAGATTTAATTCTCAGCCCTCATTGTACAGACAGAGTATCAAGGTTGACAGAGGTGGGGTAATTTTTCCTAAGAAGAAAATGATGCAGATGGGATCTGCACCCAGATGCCTGATGCTGAGTCCAGTCACTACCATCAGGCAATCAGGAAGGGGCAGATGCAACTAAGACAGAAACTCAAAAGCTGAGAAGGGAAAGAACAGCCCATCAGAGCTGCAGTGAGCACGGCAGAGCAGGGGAAAGGGTGAGATGTCGTGGGGCAGAGGGGGACGATTGAGACCTAAGGGGCTCTTGCCTGGAGCCTCCATTAGCTCAGGGTGGGGCAATGCCCAGAGAAGTGAAGGGAATTGCCAAAGATGCATGACTCCAGTGGCAGAGCAAAAATTTTGACCCAGCATTCTCTGCATGAGAACCTGCTGTTCTTGGCTGGGTGTGCTGGTTCATGCCTGAGATCCCAGCACTTTGGAAGGCTGAGGCAGGTGGATAACTTAAGGCCAGGAGTTCGAGGCCAGCCTGACCAACATAGTGAAACCCCATCTCTACTAAAAATGCAAAAAATTAGTCGGATGTGGTGTGGTGGCACATGCCTGACACATGGAAGGCTGAGGCATGAGAATCATTTGAACCCGGGAGGCGGAGGTTGCAGTGAGCTGAGGTTGTGCCACTGCACCCCAGCCTGGGTTACAAAGCAAGACTCTGTCTCAAAACAAAACAAAACAAAAACTGCTGCTCTTTCCTCTGCAAGGGCTGTCTGGCCAGCCCTGGTCAACCTTGGGCCTGAGAGGAGCCAAGGTCAGCTGCGCAGTGAGGTGGGGGATACGGGAGGGAGAGAACCAGTATCTGCTTTTTTTTCTCTTCTAGTTAAATAAAAACTCAAATAACAAAAGTGCTGCCTAAGCCCTAAGCCCTCGTGCGCACAAGGCCATATCCAGATGCATTCGCTAGGCTGGTTGGTCGAACTCCTCTGGAGATGGGGCCAAAGCTGGCAAATATTTAACCAGGGAGGGGATGGGTAAGTCCCATGCTTCTCCACACCTGCACGACTCAGCCCTAGCGATGACCCCGGGTACTTGGAAAAAGTGCTGTGTGAGATATCTGCCTGCATCTGCCTCCCTGTCCCCTACCACTGTGGTCTGGGGGTGTCTCCAAGCAGCCGCAAGCCTGAAAGGTGCAGGATCCGTCTTTTGCTGGAAAGAAACCTTCTCCAGACCCTCAGCACTGAACAGCTGAGGTGAAGAAATCTTCTACAGTCAGGGCATAAACGCTTAGAGGGAAGGTTTATTGTCTTGTCTTTACAGATGGGGAAACTGAGGCCCAGAGAAGGGAAACCCTTGCCTAGTGTCACCATAGCAGAATAGGGATGTAAATTCAGTCTCCTGACAGCCAGTTGTGGGCTTTATCCTCCCCAGCTTAGTCTGCCCAGGCTGCCATAAACAAATGCTACAGACTGGGTGGCGAAAAGAACAGGCACTCATTTCTCACAAGTTTGGGGGCTGGGAAGTCCAAGATCAAGGCACTGGCAGATCTGGTGTCTGATGAGGGCTCGCTTCTCGGTTTGCATGTGACCACCTTCTTGCTGTGTCCTCACATGGAGGAGACAGAGATTTCGTGTCTCTTCCTCTTTTTATAAGGACAGTTACGTCACAACGGTAGCCTCATGACCTACTCCAATCCTAATTGCCTCTCAAATGCCTCACCTCCAAACACCATCACATTGAGATTCAGGCTTTAACCTACAAATCTGGAGGAGGCACAAACATTCAGTCCATTGCACACTCCAAGACTGGGGTATACCTTGTGCCTCTTTGGTTCTTCACCCAACTGCAAAATCTCCATCCCACCCCTCCCATTCTATTGTCAAAATCAGTCTGTCTCCTCCCTGGGTCCTGAGCACCCTCCTCAGGGGCTCAGGAACCTCTTCATCTCTCTCTGCAACTCTGGAGCTGGCTCAGTGCCTGGCCCAAGATGGGTGCTGAGGGAATATTTATTAAATCCATGTAACTTTCTCTCTTAATGCATTCCACATCCTGCTTCCAGAGTACCTTTCTGTTTGTGTACAGAAGGGTAAGGCCAGCAGAGGGTTCAGCCCATTCAAAGGCCTCATGGCAGGAGTGTTCACAGTCAGTAGTAGGAACTTGGCGGAGGCCAGTGTGTGGCTGGAGCAGAGAGCAAAGAGAAAGTCTCAGGGCGGTGTGTTAGTCCGCTCAGGTTGCTGTAACAAAGTACCACAGACTGGGGGCTAAAGCAACAGACACTTATTTTCTCACAGTCCTGGAGGCTGGAAGTCTGAGTCCAAGGTATCAGCAGGACTGTTTTCTTCTGAGACCTGTCCCTTTGGCTTGTTTGCCATCTTCTCCCTGTGCCTTGATGGGGTCTTCCCTCTGTTTGTATGTGTCCAGGTCTCTTCTTATAAGGACAACAGTCATATTGGATTAGGCCCCATACTAGCAGCCTCATTTTATCTTAATTACCTCTTTAAAGACTCTCTCTCTAAATGCAGTCACATTCTGAGGTCCTGGGGTTTAGGACTTCAACATAGGAGTTTCTGGGAGACACAGTTTATCCCATAACAGGCAGGGCCTGGAAGGCTTTTCAGAGCCTCAGAGGGAGTTTGGACCTTATTCTAAGCTGCTGTGAGACCAGCAGAAGCCTTTCAGCCAAAAGATAAAGTACTAGATTTGCTTTTGAAAAAGATCCCCATGGCTGCTGTGTGGTGACTCTACTTCCAGGGGGTGAAGGGTTGAAACAAAGAAGAGGCCCTTGGAGTGGCCCAGTGGACAGATGATGGTGGCCAGACCAGGGCAGGATGGGGAAGGTGGGGAGAAGTGGCTGGAGCGGGGTAAGTTTAGAGATAGAAATGACAGTCCTGCTGACAAGTGGGTGGATGGAGGATTTGAGAGACAGAAGATATAAAGGAAAACTGGATTCAAGTCTTGCTCAGCCTCACAGTGGTGAGGTGACTTTGGGGAGGTGATTTGATGTCTCTGGGGTCCTGCTGAGAAGTCTGTAAAATCTGAATCAGGAGGCACAGCTCACTGGCAGACGGGGAAGTAATGTGTGGAAAGTGTCCCTGGAGGTGCATTCATGGGTAGTGATGCTGAGCATCTGATATGTGCCCCCCAGGCCAGACACTGGGCCCGACATCCACATTGGGGGTGATCCACTCCCTGTAGGGGTATCTCCCGTGCCTCCCAGGGAGTCCATTCCAACATCCAGATGCTCTGTTTGATTTTCAGCAATGTCCACCCTTATTTCTCAGTTTTATCTCTCTGAGTCACCAAAGCAAGTCCACATCACATTCGTCCCTTCAGGTATGGGAGCCCCCTGTTCTATTCCCATCCTGTGGCAGGATACCATGGAATGAGAGATTTGGAGATTTGTATTTGCTTTTTTTTTTTTTTTTTGAGACAGGGTCTTGCTCTGTTGTCCAGGCTACAGCCTCAACCTCCGGAAGTCAAGCTATCCTCCCAACTCAGCCTCACGAATAGCTGGGACTACAGGCGTGCAACAGTGAACCCAGCTAATTTTTCTATTTTATGTAGAGTCGGGGTTTCTCCATGCTGCCCAGGCTGGTCTTGAGCTCCTGGGCTCAAGCAATCCTCCCACCTCAGCTTCCCAAAGTGCTGGGATTATAGGCATGAGCCACCACGCCTGGCCTGGAGGTTTGAATCCCAGCCCTGGCTCTTAGAGACTGTGTGTGATCCTGGCTGGTCACATCACCTCTTGGGGTCCTGCTTTCCTCAGACATAAGGTAAGGATAATCATAATCAAATCACAGGCTGCCATGAAGAGTAAACAAGATGAGTTCATACAACGATCAGGACCCAATAAAGGGCAACAATTTTAATATCAAAATCTATTTGTGAGAAAATAAAAGCTTGCTTCTTGCAAGCTTTAGGATGGGGAAAAACAGATTTGGTGGATCTCGCAGTTTTATTTCCTAGACCGTGCCTATGCCACCAGTGAAGGCATTGGCTGGATCACTGGTTGTGGTTATTATCTTTGCTGGGGTCCTAGTCATCTCCTCCCTGAGCACACTCTTCATGTGACCAGCATCTCAGTGTTTCTGTCCGGCTCTTGTTACTGTGAGTTATGGCTGTCATGGATACCACTCTACAGCCCTTCAGAACGACTTCCGCCTGACGCCCACTCACTTCCTGACTCCCTCAGCCAAGCATCATGGCCGCCCAGGACAGACTTGATGGGGATCAGGCTCTGCTTGGCCCACAGGCTTCTGCTGAGAGGAAACTCTCTGCCAACTGGGACGTACTAGGGAAGGAGCTGAACTCTAGGTGGTCCCTACCACACCTTACCAACCACACACCCCTTATGTCTTCCATTCCACTCTGCCTTCCCCTTCGCCCCACCCCATACGAGGCCCTTCCAGACCCACTCACCTTTTACACAGGAAATGACCAACAAGACCACCAAGGCCTGCGTATCCTAGAGAGGGGCCTTAGGAGGATGAAGTTGGGGTTCCCCAACACCATTCTTGAGGCGCATGCATAAGGTGTTAAATAAAATCAACCCGCAGCAGACAAAATTTCTTCCCAGTTCCTTGCATCCTTCTGGTTACATCGAGGAGCAGGCCTCAGTTTTGCACCGGGGCAGATGCTAACACCTCCTCTGCTCTCCTTTTAACCAGGAAAGAGCAGCGTCTGGGCTGGGCACCTCCCCCAGCAGCTAGACCTAGCTGGAAGTTAATATCTTGTTTGCTTTTGATTGTGTTTATTTTTACCCAGGCCTTTGATTTATGACCAGCCAAACTGCTTCTCCACTCAGAACAGCTATACACTGGTTTTCCTTTAATTTTTATATTTCAATTTATACAAAGGAATCCATTAAATTTTCAAAAATATAGAGGAATGAGTTTTACAAAGTGTACTTGGATTATGTCAAAAATCATAATTGTGGTACACAAAAAACTACCATTTGGGAAACATTACTTGGACACAAACAGGAATCCAGGCAGGGAGAAAGTGAGGGCCTGGAAGGGGCGTCCTCTCAGCTAATACTTGGTGGAGCTGAGCCAATGAAGGGAGTCACATTTGTTATGGGCTCCCTATGCACTAGCATTGTCCACACCCAGTTACTCTACACAAGCAGCCTGCGAGATGCTATTTTCCCTGCTATGGTTCTGAAAACTGGGTTTCAGAGAGGTTGGGTGACTTTTCCAAAGTCACACAGCTAATTGAGGTAGAGGCAAGACCAGAGGCCTTGTTTCCTGGGCCTATGTTCTTAGAAAGAACCCTAGCCTAAAGCCCTCCCCCAAACCCCCCCACTCCAAAACCCCCCTCTCCCTCGCCTGCACATCTGGGGAGCTGAGTATATAAGGCCTGAGCTGGCCTTTCTTTGTCTTGACATGAAGGGTGGAACTTCTCCTCGTACTGACCCACAACCAAATGCTGACTCACCTCCTAAACCCACAGAACTCAATTTTCTCCTACAAAAGCCGCGTGCCAAGGAGTACCTACTTGGGACTAGGGCCTCATTTATATTAAGTTGATTTTGCATACAGCCTTGTGTGTTAGCTCATTTTAGACCTTAGTATACTGAGGCCCAGACTGGTTCTATAACTTGTCAAAACTCACCAAGCTGAGAAGAAAAAGAACTGAAATTCCCACTCGCATTGGTCTGGCTCCAATGCTGACGTCAGCATCAGTATCCCTGCCCTTGACCTACAATTTCAGAGAAGCCCCAGTCTTCCCTGACCCCACTATCTCTGCGGTAACCTGAGTCTCTCACCCCTAATCTCCCTCCTGGGGCTGGAAGCACTGTTTTTGGCAGCATCTGTTAAGAAGGCCACGTGGACTCCCACGATGACAGTGGGCTCCTGGGAAGAGGTGGGACTGGGGATCTGAAGGAGGCAGGCGGGCCGGGCTGCTCCCGTGAGAGATCCTGCCTCTGGGATGTTCACACCCTTGGCCTCAAGGGCCAGAGCAGAGGGAAGGGTCTGGACTGGGAAATCAGAAATCTCTCTGGCCACACTCACTCACTCCCAGTGACCTTGGGCAAACTGTAGCCCCTCAGTTTACTCATCTGTAAAATGGAAAAGAGCTTCAGGAATTTTGAACTCGCAGGCATCATATGGCCCACAAGCTTGGCCTAGTGTTTTTTACAAAAGAGGAGTAATTCTCATTATTTAATCTCTCTAAAGTAATGTCAGCGGGAGTCAGATAGAGGGTCTGTCTACAAAAGGTACATGTCCCTCTCTCCCTCCCTCTGTCTCTCCCTTCCTTCCTTCCTTTCTTCCTTCCTTCCTCTCTCCCTCCCTTGTTCTTTCCTTCTCTTTTTTCTCTCTTTATTCCTTTCTTTCTCTTCCTTTCTCTCCCTCCATTCCTCCCTCCCTCTCATATCCCACCCTCTGTCCCTCCTCTTTTCTTTCTTTTATCTTTGCTTGTTTATTTGTTTGTTTTGGGGGAGGGCACACTGATGCATGTATGGAAAGGAAAACTCTTCCTGTTAATATACAAAGTGAATCTGTGGCCACGGCTGCACTCCTAATTTTCATGGTCTGCTGCCTGTCCCAGGAGGCTGTGGCTCTGGACTGGAAGGGCTGGAGGTCCCCTCCCTGAGGACAGCCTCTGAAGCCACTGGCCAAAGGCATGGCAGCCCCAAGAGTCGGCCGCCTAAGGCTGAGTCTGGAATGTCTTGTTTTGTTTTGTCATTAACAGTGTTCATTTTTAGGGCCTGACTTGGGAACGGGTGCCAAGAGCATTCCTGAGGGGTCAGAAGGGAGCGTGTTTATTGTCAGGCTACAGAAGTAACTTCCTTCAGTAATCCCTCAAGTACTCAGCAAACCTTCATTAGGCACCTACTATTGTATACCAATCACTGCACCAGGCCCCAGAGATGCAGAGAGGATCAATTAGCTATAATCCCTGTCCTTGGACAGCTCTCAGGACTGTGGGAGAGGCTGACCTGTCAAGGGACAGCCCCCAGGGGTAAGAACAGTGACAGTGGAAAGCCCAGTGCACTGTAGGGTAGAGATGGTGATGCAGAGGGGTGGCCGCCAGGCTGCTTGAATGCACCAGCCCTTTATTCTGGGGAATGTGCTAGAAGGACATAGTTACCTCTTCAAGAGGGCCTTTTGCAAAAGTATTCTTTTGTAATTCGTGATTTTTTTTTCCTAATTGCAAGGCTCACTTATTCCTTTCAAAAATCTTAAATGCTATGAAATGTGTGAGTCCAACAGTAAACATTCCTCAGAGTTAACCAATGTTGGCTGTGTGCATTTCTTCAGCATTTTCTTGCAGGCTTCAGCATAACTAACACTCCTGGGGGCTTACTGTGCCCCAGACCTCTTAAGAAGGCAGCATGCAACTGCTCACTAAGGTAAGAACCGTCTGTGTGTCCGGCTTACACGCAGAGAAATTGAGACACACTCAGAATGAGTCACTTGGTCCAGATCAGGTAGGAAGGAAATAGCAAACCAGGACTCAAACCCGGGATATCAGGCTCCCTCCAAGCCCTTAATCCTGAGAGGCAAGAAGTCAAGCCTGGCTGGGCATGGTGGCTCAGGCTTGTAATCCCAGCATTTTGGGAGGCTGAGGGGGGAGGATTACTTGAGACCAAGAGTTCAAGACCAGCCTGGGTAACACAGTGAGAGACACCATCTCTACAGAAAAAAATAAAAATTAGCTGGGCATGGTGGTGCATGGCTGTAGTCCCAGCTGCTCAGGAGGCTAAAGTGGGAGGATTGCTTGATTCCAGCAGTTTGAGGTTGTTGTGAGTCATGATTGTGCCACTTCACTCCAGCCTGGATGACAGAGCAAGACCCTGTCTCCAAAAAAAAAAAAAAAAAAAAAAAAAAAGGCCAGGCACGGTGTCTCACGCCTGTAATCCCAGCACTTTGGGAGGCCGAGGCGGGCAGATCACGAGGTCAGGAGATCGAGACCATCCTGGCTAACGCAGTGAAACCCTGCCTCTACTAAAAAAAAAAAAAAAAAAAAAAATTAGTCCAGTAACTCCCCCATCCTCACCTGGCTAGTGTAGGAGCCAAGGTATGCACTCAAGCAGTCTTATTCCATAACACGTGGACTTAACCACACTCTTTGCTGCCTTCAACCTAATGATTAAATATATGTACTTACACGAAAACATTATTTACCAACGTCTCACGGTGAATGGGATATTCTGCACTTCAAGTAGATCTTGTATCACTTTCACTGTTACCACAAGCAAATCTGCCTCCTTCACTTCAACGTCAATTTGGCAATCCAAATCTCAGCATACCATTATTGATTTGCCCAATGTCTTCTTTATGATTTTTTGGGTGGTTTCTGATTATCTGCTCTTGCGAACAATGCTTCCACAGAGATCTCGGCAGAGGTTGCTGAGAGTTGCATGAAGACTGATTCCTAGAAGAGGGATGGCTGGGTCAGTGGTGTGCACGTGCACGCCCTGGCATACCTGCCCAAAGCCCCATGCAAAGACTTCCAGGGCTCATTTTCATCACCTAAAGAAAGAATGTCAGAGCCGGTGGTGTTTAAGGTCTTTTCCCCACCATGGCTGGTGGCGGGACCCCATTTCACAGTTTTCATGCACTGTGCATTTTTATCTGTACTCCTAGATGGGTTTGGGAAGGTCACGATCTAAAAAGGAAAAAAAAAAATCAATCATGCTATCAGCAAAAGCCACGGTGTAGTCAGCAGCTGGCATTTCCAGGAGGCTAGTCGTGGCTTGGCAGTTCTTGTGTGTAAGTTACACAGTGGTGCCTCTTCCTCTAAGCAGCCCCAGAGAGCAGAATCCCGGCTGGATTTCAGCTTCTCTGTGCCCCCATGGCCAGGCGCCCTTGTGCAGTGCACAGCCTGACCAACCTCACACATTATTCTAGTTAGAGCTGTAAGCTGGATCCCAGCCGCCTGGACTCAAATCCAATCTTTAAATCCTATTAACCATATGCCCTTAGACAAGCTACTTAAACTGTGTGTGTCAATTTCCTAGTGTGAAATAGAAGCTGATTATAATAATAGTGCCTCCCTTGTAGGGCACAGCAGCAGCAGTGAGGAATTAAGTTAAAATATCAAAAGCCCTTAGAAGAGTACCTGGCATATAATAAACACTCCATAGATGTTTGCTGCTAAGCAATTAATAATCCTTCTGTGCCATTATTTAAGGAGGCCCTACCATTCCGCCCCAAGGCTTTATTTTTCTCCAAATACAAAGACTTTCTTGGGCTTTCAAGGTAGCATGTTTTAATGGAAAGATGCTGGGTTTGGGAACCCGAGATAATGGAGCTGGAATCCCAGCTTCTTTCCCTTCCATCCTTGTGACTGCAAGCAACTCCCTTTGCCGATCTGATCTTTACTGTGCAGAGGTTTGTTTCTGTATTGGAGAACTAGCAGTGTCCCTGGCAAGGAACTGCACAGTGGATACCGGTTTCTCTCCCAATTCAGGGCACTAGGAGTCAGCACAGGATGGAAGGTGAGGGTTTGGGTCACTCCCCAGGAGGGAGGTGGGAGGTGGAAGAATCCAGAGAGAAGCACACATTTTGTTCCCAGTGCAGCCTTGCCAACCTCTCCAAGGCCTGCCCCAGGGCCGTCCCAATGCCCAGCCCCTGGCAGGCTCCCACATGCCAGGCCAGCATTCCTGCACTTCCAACCTTGCTCATTCAAGAGCCAACACTTGCACCACCTCCTCCTGGAAGTTTAGAACCTTTCTCCAAACTAGGATTACTCCCTGCTAAGACCTCTCACATCTTTTAGCTTGTGCTTTTTTTGCAGGTGCTTTGATTCCACTTGTACTTCAACCATCTGTGAGCTGCTTCTATTCTCTTTAGGAGACTGGCAACTTCCTAGAGGCAGAGGTTGGTGTAATGGGGGTGGGAGCATTGGCACATGGTGAGACTGGGGACATTGGAGTTGTGGCTTTATCATGGAACAGTTCCAGGGTTTAGTTCCTAGTCCCACCTCTCACTAAGCCAATATCCTTGGGCAAGGCACTTAATATCTCTGCTTTTCTTTTCACTCCTTAGCATGAATTGGGGGACAATTGGCCACCATTCCTGAGTGTCTGCTCTCCCTTGCTCTGCACCTGCGGATCCTCAGAACAAGGAAGCCTGATTCTTCTCCTTCTGCCCGTTTTGTAGGGGAGGAAATAGTGGAAACTCAGAGGTGCAGACATTTGCCTAAGGATATACAGAAGACAAGGAGCAGAGCTGACATCAGAACTCAAGCTTGCAAATGTGTATGCGGGCCACCATGCCACATCTGCCACCTCTCTCATAGCACTGCTGGGGGAACAGGAGAGGCATTGGAGTCGGCGGGCTTTGCCCTACTACACATGTCATATGCATTTTAAATAAGGACTTTGATCTGGAAGCAGGATAGGGTATTTGCTGCCTCAACTCAGCTTGATTTGGGCTCTTCTGTCCCACAAATGACACCAACCCTCACCGGCCTGAAGACCTTGCCTGGAAGAGAAGGAGCAGTGGCGTGAAGTCAGAAGAGGTGCGTTTACCTGCCAGCTTTGCCTCTGTCTGTGTTCTCTCCCTGAGCCTCAGGAATCGCATTTCAGTAATGGTTTTGCTATGAGAATTTGGAAGCAGCATGTGTAAAAACCCTAGCTCAGATTGGGCACTGGATAGACATCAGCAGCGAAGATTGACTGAGTTTGCCCCAGGGCAGGCAGTGGAACAGGTACATTAATGCATATCCCAAATCCTCACAGTCACCCAGAAGTAGATCCCGTTTCTGTCATCATGGCTACCCGATCAGAAAACTGAAGTTCCGAACAACGCAAGAACTGCATTGTGAGTGGATTTTCAACCCGGTGAGTCGGTAGACATGTGTAAATGCTAGATTTGACCATTTAGTTCATGACACAGCACAGCCCACGAACTTGGAGTGTTTACATGAGAATTCAGAAGTGCAGACTCAGGGCAGGCATTGCCTGGGTCCATGTCGTTTTCCCCTGAGCTATCTGCCCCTGGGCTGTTTATAATGTTGCTGGAGTTTACTTAATGCCAAGTGAGTAACAGACTGTTCACCAGCACTTGTTTTGTGACTCTCACCTTTAAACCGAGTTGGAGTCTAACCGATAAGGCCCGACCCAGTAAACAGCCTATGGAATGACAAACATTTCTGTTAGCCAGCAATGGCTGCACATGATGACTCCCATTGGCTGAAACTGCCCCTTTGTAAAAGAGATGGTAGTTTGGGGATGACATAAACAAGGGTGGGAAAAAGTCCTTTCCTGCAAAACTTTTTTTTTTTTTTTTTTTCTGAGATGGAGTCTTGCTGCCCCCCAGGCTGGAGTGCAGTGGTGCGATCTCGGCTCACTGCAAGCTCCGCCTCCCGGGTTCGCGCTATTCTCCTGCCTCAGCCTCCCGAGTAGCTGGGACTAGAGGGGCCCGCCACCACACCCGGCTAATTTTTTGTATTTTTAATAGAGACAGGGTTTCACTGTGTTCGCCAGGATGGTCTCGATCTCCTGATCTCATGATCCACCCACCTCGGCCTCCCAAAAGCTTTTTTTTTTCTCATCTTACTGTATCCATCCCTTTTACATGGTCTGGCATGTTGGAAGAACATTACAGTGACAGGTGTCTGGGTTTGGGCTGTGTGACATCAGCCAAGTCACTTATCATCTCTGAGTATTACTGTCTTTAAGAGGAATAATTACACATATCCACCTGAGTGGTGAGGAATAATAAGACAGAAAAAAGCAAAGACAGTGCTGACAGATGGGCAATGCTTGATTTATGTTAATCTTTTTCCTTTCTTCACTGTTAGGAGTAATTTTATCTGTTTCTTTTTCAGAAATGCACTTTGAAGAGACATGCATTCGTAAGAGGTCGCTCCTGAGAACATGACAAAAATCGCTGTGTGCCACCTGGCTTTCTTCTTTGTGAGTCTATATCTAGAAGCGGACTAGACTGATGCTCTGTGGTATTCTAACCAACAGCAGGCCGGGCGCAGTGGCTCATGCCTGTAATCCCAGCACTTTGGGAGGCCGAGGCGGGCGGATCACGAGGTCAGGAGATCGAGACCATCCTGGCTAACACGGTGAAACCCCTTCTCTACTAAAAATACAAAAAATTAGCTGGGCATGGTGGTGGGTGCCTGTAGTCCCAGCTATGCAGGAGGCTGAGGCAGGAGAATGGCGTGAACCCGGGAGGCGGAGCTTGCAGTGAGTGGAGAGCGGGCCACTGCACTCCAGCCTGGATGACAGAGCGAGGCTCTGTCTCAATAAAAAAAAAAAAGAAAAAGAAACCAACAGCATTTATTGAATACCATTGTAAGTTTGGCTCGGTGGAGCTAGGGGCTGGGGAGTTGAGGAAAAACTGGTACTGCAGAAAGGAGCTCACATCCCAGTTGGGGCGGCAGGAAGCTCTGGCCTGAACAAACCAGGGATTGAAGAGACCAGCACAGCCTGTGGATATCCCCAGGGAGTTATTCCTCCAGACTGTGGGGATCTGGGGATACTTTCTGGAGGAGGTGGCATGTTCAGAGTCCCCCAAACATGAGTGAGCCTGCTACTGGCAGAGAGAGGGAGAAGGGCATCCCAGGTAGAGGGAACAACAAAGGAATGGCTGTGCTGTGCAATTTGTGAAACAGTCATGGCGAGCAGTGGATCTCAAACTCGAGTTAGCATTGGAATCGCCTGGTGGGTGCATTAAAACACAGACTACTGCACCCCGTGCCAGCACCAGAGCTCCCAACTTGGGCAGTCTGGAGAGCAACCTATGAGTTTGCATTCTAACAAGTCCCCATGTGCTGTTGCTGCTGTTGGTCCACACGGGAAGAAGACGTTGCAGAGGAAGCAGATAGGTTGGATGGAGCCAAAGCATGGAAGAATGCGAGCACCCGCCTGGTGCATCACTCACTGGCTATAGCCATCAATGTGTTCATTTAGTCCTTTACTGAGCAAGCAGCACCTCTGAGCCCTACTGTGTGCTAGTACAGTGATGGACTCTAGGTACACAGCGATGAATACAACAGTCTGGGTTTTGCCATATCTTTACCCTGCTGGGGCTCTCAGAGGAGGATGGATGACATTCCATGTGACGTCACAGGCTGATGACCCTCTGGGCATCCAGGCACAGAAGGCAGGGGCTCTGGAGGTGAAAGCTGCCTTCAACCTCATGGCCCTTTAATGAAAGGCCTTGTCTTACCCATGTTAAATTCAGTTTGGTTTAAATGTTTCTTCATACATAGTGAACTATCACCTAACTGGATGTGTAAACAGGCTATAGCCAACTCTAGTACCAATCTCTGGGTTTCAGCCAATCACAGACAGCCAACTGTTCAAACCCTGTTCAAACAAGGCAAATGCCAAGCTAGAACCCATCCAGCTGTTTCTGTACCTTACTTCTGTTTTCCATATGTCACTGTCTTTTTTCTGCCCATAAATCATCCTCGACCACGTGGTAGCCTGGAAGCATCTCTGAACCTATTGTGTTTTGGGGATTGCCCAATTCAAGAACCATTTTTCACTCAATTAAATTATGTTATATTTAGTTTTTCTAAGGTTTTTCCTTTAACGCCCAAAACACCCTGTGGTGTTTAAGGGAAGAATTGCTGCAGAGCTGACTTTCCTAATAATGAAGGTGATTGAGTCTGTTTGTTGCAATATAGGGTTGGCTGCTCCAACTGAGACCAAAAACAATGGAATGGAAACAAAAAGAGTATTTTATTTCTCTTTTCATGCCATGGTTTGGGCTTGGGAAATTCCTGGAAGAAATGTTTGTTTCATGGGGTCCCTTGATCCTTCCCCTGTACTTCTCCACCCTCCCTGGAGTGTTGCTTCACCCACAGGGTTGGTGACGATTTACGGCCAGGTGCCCCAATGCATAACTCGTGGGCATGTTGCATAGAACACAAGGAGAGTGGTGCTCTCTGGAGCCATGCAACACAGTGCTGCCTCTGTGAGGAGAGAAGCAGGAAAGGAGTGTGAAGAGGACATCCCTTCCCTTTTAGGGCTCACCCTGGAGGCTGTGCACCTCACTTCTGCTCACAAACCACAGACCAAAACCATCCTGTGGCCTTAGCTGGCTGCAATGGAGGTAGGGATGTGTGATCTTTTTTCTTGGCAGTCTTGTATTCAGCTGAACCCCAGCCACTTAATGAATGCAATCTATCCTCTTTTACTTCATTCTTTTAGAGTAAGTTTTGTGTAGCCATTCTCTCTAAGATGTCCTACTCCATTGCCTTGCCTCCCTCCTTTGTTTATTGAAGCGATACAGATATTTCCTTGTGGACAATTATTTTACCCCATCAAAATTCTCTGCAAACCTTCTAGAATTAGATCCATTATTCTGAATTCTAACTTTTCAGCAGAATCACTGGAGGGGTGAGGATGAAGATAGGGGAGGCTCTTAATACTGATGTTCCACCCTTTTTGCCAGAAAAACCAATTTAATTTGTTTGTGGTAGGGTTGAAGCATCAGGAATTTTGTAAAGCTCCCACTCATTGCCCAGGTTTAGTTCTTTTCCCTTAAAATATTAGGTTTCGGCTATTGGCCAGTGAGCTGAAAGTTGAGCCATAGTGAACAGGAGGTGTGCAAAGGTATGCATTGAAATGCTGAGTATTGGGTGCATAAAAACTGGGCCTGACATAAACACTCAGCATCCATAAGTGCTTGCCACACTGCCTCTGAAATGGAGCCTCTGTCCTACTGGCCCTCAGGTGTCAACTCTTTGATAATTGATCACCAAGTGTCCTGTAAAGATGCAATCCACAGCAAGTTTCTCTGTAGTGGGAGAGGAAGGAAGATAGGTTTAAACAGCAATGTCAAAAAGAAGGGGGGAATCAAAAGATTCTTTGGTGATTATCTGGAGCTGTAATTTAACTTCCCTCTACAAAGGTTGTATGCCCTTAATTATAGTGGGTTTTCTGTATTTATTTATGTATGTATATGCATCCATTTAATAGTCTGTGTTTATAGGTTAATACCCCAAATGACCCTTTACTGGGATAAGACAGAATCATTCTTCCATTCCCTGCATCCCTGTTCACATACCCATTCCTCCAGATGCTGACTTGCTTGTTCCCTCTTCCTTGAAACATTCCCCTCAGGCTCCATATGCACAGTGAAGAAGCAGGCAACATGGCGTCAGCCAGGCAGAGAACCCATCTGCATAATAAAAGATTAGGGTGGGGCAGCCAGCTTCTTCACAAGCTATGCAAACGGCACGCCTAGTCCAAACCAGTTCTTCCCTCACTATGCAAATGGCATACCTGCTCCAACCAATCTTTTGTGTCCTATGTAAATCAGACACCACCTCCTCAAGCTCATCTGTAAAACCTCCTGCACTTTGCTGCAGACTGGAAGACCCACTCAGGAGCCTCTCTCTCTGCAGGAGAGAGAGCTTTTCTCTTTCTTTCACCTATTAAACCTCTGCTCTTAACCTCACTCCTTGTGTGTCCACATCCTTGATTTCCTTGGCATGAGGGAATGAACCTTGGGTATTACCCCAGATGATGATGATGCTTCACCCCCACTGGATGTGAAAGATGAAGAATGCAGCCCAGATTGCAGCTGGCAGCCACTGTGTGATCAGAAAGGAAAGAGCCTGTGGATAAAGCCAACACAGTGGAGGGAAGGATGGAGACATGGAAGAAACTGGGCCTTGATAGCCATGGAGATGCTGAATCAAGCCTTTCCTGAAGCCCTTTCTAACTGCCAAGATTTTCAGATCTTACACCAACAAATTTCCTTCATCATCTAGTCTGGTTGTTGTATGTATATGCTGTTTCTTATAGCTAAAACCATTGTAGCTTTTGTGAGATATTATAGTAGATTCTGGAATATAGAAGATACATGCTCAAGTTAGCTACCATATGCCCTAGAGACTGCCAGGCTCAGAAAACCATGCATGCCACCAACATATCTGTCCCTCAGCATTTTTATGTAGACAAAATCAAGTTAAAATGAAAACCATGGATGGTCTTAAGTGGGCACAGAAATCCTTAGCCTCCTTCAGTATTATGGAGGGGGCTATCTAACCTTTTTTTACTTTCTTGAAGGTGGAGCTGATTGGGGTGGGCAGTCAGTGGTGCTAGTATATAAGCTTTCTGCTTTTTTTCTTTCTCTTTTTATTTTTATTACTATTATTATTATTTTTTTTGGCTGCTTCTCTGAGTCACTGCCCAAGATTGCAGAACATCTTATTAAGATGGGGTGATTCCTGAAATTAGCTCTAACTTCACATGGCCCTGCAAGAATTGGGTGAAGTGTGAACCCTGGAGATAGTCATCTCTTTCTCAAGAGTCAGCTACATGCACACTGGTCTGAATATGATCCTTCACTTTGTCCAAGGGTAGGAAGCTTTAGTCCCTTTGTAATGATGATTATTTTTGTTTGAGGGTGGGTGGGTAATTACTTTTGGTGTCCGTATTCTTTTATTGAAAATGAAAATATATTTTATTTCCTGATAATGCCTTATCTTTATCAGCCTTTATTGTGAATTATCCCATTGCTATACACAGCTTGCACAATCTTTGAAATCTTGCACTAAAATACCTTGGGGTTATAAATTCAGTCACATTTGAATTGATTGTGGTGTAGATGAAGGTGAATTCAAACTGGGTCTCTCAATAGCTGTGTAGCCTTGGGAAAGTCACTTAGCTTCTCTGAGCCATTGTTCTTCCTGAGGAATGGGGAAAAGGGTTGTTTGGCCAAGTAATGGCCCCCAAGATCATCTGGGTCTTAAGCCCTTAAACATGTGAATGATACTTTATACGGCAAAAGGGATTTTGCAGATGTGGCCAAGCTAAGAATTTTGTGATGGAGAGATCATTCTGGATTATTCAAGTGAGCCCTAATTGTCATCATAAGTGTCCTTATAATGCAAAGGGGATTTGGCAGAGAAGGAAAGGTGATGTGACCACAGATACAGGGATCAGAGTGATGCAGCCACATGCCATAGAGTGCCAGCAGCCACAAGAAGCTGCAAGAGGGCAGGAACAGATTCTGCCCTAGACCCTCTGCAGGGAGCACAGCCCTGAAGCCACCTTGATTTTGGCACAGTGAAATTGATTTCTAAACTTCTAGCCTCCAGAACTGTGAGAGAAAACATTTCTGCAGTTTTAAGCCACAGAGTTTGTAGTAGTTTGCTATAGCACCTCTAGAAAATGAATGTAAGCATTGCCTAGCACAGTTAGAGTTCACGAGAGAACACCCAGCCTCCCAAAGTCTACTGCTCTGAAATAGCACCTAGAATGTGTGTCCAAAATTCAGATTCCCAGGCTCCACCCCAGAAATACAAAACTGGAATGTTTAGGGGGTGGGCCCTGGGCAGCTGCATTTTTAACAAGCTGCCGGGTGATGCATGTGATTGGGGAGCTCCAGTTCTATCATCAACATCAAGCTTGGCCCTCCCAGCAGGCCTGGGAGACAATTACCACTGAAGAACCCAGGGAAGCTGGGAGCAAAGGAAATCTCCAAGGAAGAAGGCTGGATGGGTACAATGTCTGGGCATATAAAGTTTTTAATCTATATTTTCATCTGCATATGTAGAGTGAAGACACATTGTACACGCATTAAAATAACCTAAACAACACCTGCTTTATAGAAGAAGAGGAGAGAAAATAATCCACACTTGCCACTTGAATTATGTGGGTGGTTTTGCTTGCTCTTCCTTCCCCCGGTGGGTGTGAAATGGAGATGAGAGCCTGTTCCCTCAGTTTCCAAGTGCTCACATGGTATGGGACCTTTCACAACACCAGTGCTGCTCCAGGATTTAGCCAAGTGTATTTTGATAAAATGTGGCATAAACCATTTTTGCTATGTATTGTGTATAACTGTGCAGAGCCATTGAACAGTTATAGGGGGAACAAAGTGGCAAAGACCCTGTCCTTAGGGAGCACACATTCTAACAGGGGGAGTCAGGTAACACAAGGAATAAACAAGGAACTAAACAGCTTGTTAGTTGGAAGTTAGTTCAGAAGAAAAATAAAGCAGACTAAGGGAGATCTGGTGAGTCAGGTTGAAGGGAGGTTTCAGTTATCAATTGCCACATAACAAACCCCAATTGTAATCATTTAAAACAACACCAATTTATTGCTTTTTGCAATTCTGTCATCTGGGCTGGGCTCAGCTGAGTGGTTCTTCTGCTCCATGTGGAGCCTGCTGGTGCTACACCAACCTAGTGGGCATCTCCTTTCACATGTCTGGCACCTAACCTGAGATAGCTAGAACAGTCGGGGGTTGTTGGGCATCTCTTTTCAAGTGGCTTCTCCACCAGGCTAGCTAGGGCTTCCTCACAGCACAGTGGCCTCAGGAGTGGCAGATTTCTTATGTGGCAGCTGGATTTCAAGAGGGAGGAAGGGGAAGCTCTCAGTGTGAGACATGGGCAGGTACAGTGTTATTTCCACCACATGTACTGGTGGATGGAGTCAAAATCCAGCCCAGAGTCAAAGGATGGGAAAAATCTTGCTGCCTTTTGCTATAAGGAGTGGCATGCACATACAAGGAGGGAAGGTGTTGGAGGCAGCCGTTGTTGGAAACTATCCTTCACACAGAGGGGCGCTCTTTAATATAGGGGAGGCCTCACTGATAAAGGTGCATATAAATCAAGGCCAGAAAAAAGTAAGGGAGACAGCAATATGGATATGTGGGAGGAAAGAATTCTAGGCAGGCTAGGCATGGTGGCTCATGCCTGTATTCCCAGCACTTGGGAGGCCAAAGTGGGTGGATCACTTGAGGTCAGGATTGCAAGACCAGCCTGGCCAACATGGCGAAATCCCATCTCTACTAAAAAAAATACAAGAACAAAAAAAATTAGCTGGGTGTGGTGGTATGCACCTGTAGTCCCAACTACATGGGAGGCTGAGGCAGAAGAATCACTTGAACCCAGCAGGCAGAGGTTGCAGTGAGCCAAGATTGCAACACTGCACTCCAGCCGGGGCAACAGAGTGAGACTCCATCTCAAAAAATAACAAAATTCTTGGCAAAGGGAATAGCAGGTGCAAAAGGCCCTGAGTCAGAAACATACTTGGCATAACTGAGGACCAGCAGGGAGTCCAGTGGGGCTGGAGCAGAAGATGTGAGGCCAAAGGTATGGAGGTGAGGTTGGAGAGGGTCTAGGTTGGCCATGGGGCATTGATGGCATCAGTGCATTTGGGGTCTTAGGGGCTACAATAGGACTTGGTTTTAACCCTGAGAAGATGTGGTGTAGAGTGACCAGCTGACCCAGTTTGTGCAAGATGGAGACAATTCCTGGCATATGGGAATTTCCATGCTACAACCAGGAAACAGATAAAAGAGAAGAGGCAGGAAGACTCAAAGTATGAGGCAATTGCAGTACCCTAGGCATGGGAAGATGGCAGCCTGTCCCAGAGAGGTAGTAATGAGGCAATAAGAACAGACATGGGAAATCCCTGCACGGTGTGGTTTCCCCAAACTGCATGGCATGGGCAACTTACAAGCTTCCCAAGGGTAATTTTGATTATACAAAACTTCAGTATAACCAGTTATAACTTAACTGCTGCATAAAGTACAACTTCCTTGATGCCATATGTTCAGCAATGTCCCCTGCGTCCCATTCTGCCCAGCAGCCACAGGCAAATGGGCAGGGGTTGAGTCCAAGGGGTCCCCACCATGAGGCTTCCCCCTGCCCCATGGCAACGTAGAATCTCCTCTGCCAAGCTGGTTTCAACTGCCTCCCACTTCACAGCTGTTGGGCCTTAAACTCTAGCCTTAAAGAAGAAACACAGCACTGCCGGGAAAGCCCAGGAAACTGGCACAGGCTCCCTGAACTCAGTGGTTCCCCTGCTGGTTTTCTTCTCATGCCATATGGGCCAGCTGAGGCCAGTTCCCACAGTCTGCAAGGAGACTGCACGGTTCTTGGACACGCGTGTCTCAGTCCCTGTGGTGAAGGGACCACTTCCCCAGTGGGAGCCGTGGAGGCCCCCTGCTCTCTGTGTCCATGGGTTACTTTGGCAGTGGTTCCCTAGCACTGGCCTAGGGACTGGACATTCAGAAAGAACGCCCCTAGAAAGAGAGATGCAGCCCGCAGGGAGGGAGATATCACACACACTTCAGTTCAGTTGCAGGGAGCCAAAGTTCTGACCGGCAGAGGCCCAAGGGGATGGGGAGGCTCAGAGGAGGCCCAGGTTCCTTCCTGGAGGAAGTGGCAGACAGAGGAGGACTAACCAGGGGCAGAAGGGGAGAGGATGTATCCCAGGCAGCCCGACAGCTGGAGTGGGAGCAGGAAGCCCCATGCCTGTGGTGTAGAGATAAAGAGGCACAGAATTTCGGTTTTGCCAGAGTGAGAAAGTAAGAAGGGAAGGAGCAGAAGGAGAGGAAGAGGAAGTTGGCCTCCTCCCTATAGTAGGGAGCTTGTAGAAGTTTCCATGCCCGGCAGAGACAGGGGCATCTTTCCCTGAACCATCCCCCAACCCCAAGCCTTTGGCCACCTGAGCACCCAGCGGGGGCCCCTCTGCCTGCCCCTCACACTGCACACCAGTGACCTGCACCTGCCTCTCAGCACTTTGCACCCTCCCCTCCCTTCTCCACCCTACCCGCAAGGAAACAAAAGGCACTTTCTCCTTCCTCCCATGACCCACTTTCCAGGGCCAAAGCAGGCTGCTGCCTTGATAACCATAGGTACCCTGCCCACAATAACGTTTACTCACACCCGGATTCCAGCAGGGCAGGGCCCGATAACTGGAGTGATCTACACCACAGTGCCTCAGATTGGAAAGGAAAGGGGCCTTCCTCAAGGTCCCTCAGGTCCCACCAGGCCTGAAAGTTAGGTTTCCAGACTGAGTCTCCCATCACTAAAGGTAATCAAGGATCGACCATGGAAAGATAGAGATGGCCAGGGAGAATCGGGATCAGCCAACCTCCAGTCTCCATCCTCATAGGGTCTAATGCCCGAATTCGGTGTCTACCTCCTTGTTTATTCACTGCCAATCAGTCTGCAAGCATTCGCTGAGTGCCCCTGGGTGCCAGGCAAAGATGAGGCTGGCTTCCACTCCCAGCTCTGTCTCTCGCCAGCTGTGCAACCTGGGACACATAGCTTGTCTTTGTGCCTTATCTACAAAATGAGAATTCGGAGTTACCGTGAGGGTCAGAGATAAGGCACACAAAGTTCCCTGTATACTGGCAGTGCTCAATAAATGCTAGCTGTCGTCATTCCTTAAGACATGAAGAGGTCTGAGAGCTCTGGAAAGTTCTGACATTATAGGGTATCTCTGCTGGCATCCCACAGCCCAGGAGGCCCTGGTATTAGCAACTTGCTCCTTTGCAGGGAGACAGCTGGTCCCATTGAAAACGTAGACACCATTGTGGCCACACGTCCACCTGCATTCGCGCACACCTCACACTCAGCCCCCATGCCCTTATTACAGCAGTTGCTTTGAGGGGGCTATTATCCTCCCCAGTTGTATAGACACAGAGGTAGTGTGTCCAGGGCCACCCGGAAATTATGGAGCAGCAAAAAGTATGAAGTCCAAGCCTCTCGATTCCACAGACGTGGTGCCTGGACCATTTCCAGACACATCCGTGCATCCCGCGCTGCTGCTCCTGGAGTGTCCTTCCTGGCTCTTCAAGCTCCAGCATTTCCTGCAGGCCTCAGTTCACAGGGCCGTCCCCGAGAGGGCTTCCCGTAGGCCCTAGCGGAGTTTTAGGTTTCCCCTCAGCTCCCGCAGACCTTGCACATGGCTCTATTACGGCCTTTTGGAAAACCACCATTAATTACCTGTTTATATCTCCATTCCCGGGACCTGGAACTGCCCAAAGTCCAAGACCTTGACTTGAGAGGCAAGTCTGTTATCTACCAGACCTTATCGCGCTCTGCCCTGGGTCACAGTCATTTAGGTTTCTGCCTCATCTCCCTAGCGGGCTGTCCTCACTTTAAAATATTTTAAAAACCATTTCTGTGTCTATTAGCCAGACTTTTCCTAGCCACAACTAGGTTGAGGCTGACAGTTTCCAAACCACAGGTTGGGGGCATAGGCAGGAGGGGAACATGCAGAGGGAGAGGGGCAGGGGATTGCCATAGCCTGGGAAAGTTGAGGAGAGGGAGGAGAGAAGAGAAGAGGAAGGAGGAGGAAGAGGAAGGAGGAAAAGAGAGAAACAAAGAGGAGGAAGAGGGAGAGAGGAGAAACAGGAGAAGGAAAAGGAAGAGCAGAAAGGAAGGAGGAAGCTTAATGTGTATAAAACGCACAGTGAAAACAGGGTTGACTGAGGTTCAAATGTGCCTCCCTGGGCAGCTCTTTCTCCAGCTCAGCTCTGGCTTCCCAGGGCCTTGTTTCTTGGTGCCGCTGTTCCAGGCCCACAGATAGGCTCTTGTGTGGCTGATGCAAGTCGGCCATGGAGAAGCTGTTTTCTTTTTTTTTTTTTTTTTTGAGACGGAGTCTTGCTCTGTCACCCAGGCTGGCGTGCAGTGGCGCGATCTCGGCTCACTGCAAGCTCCGCCTCCCGGGTTCACGCCATTCTCCTGCCTCAGCCTCTCCGAGTAGCTGGGACTACAGGCGCCCGCCACTATGCCCGGCTAATTTTTTTTCTGTATTTTTACTAGAGACGGGGTTTCACCGTGGTCTCGATCTCCTGACCTCGTGATCCGCCCTCCTCAGCCTCCCAAAGTGCTGGGATTACAAGCGTGAGCCACCGAGCCCGGCCGGAGAAGCTGCTTTCAGCAGGCTCTTTGCTGGTGGAAACCTGCACCTGCCTAGGGTCCGGTACCACACCGTGATGGGCAGCCCAGCTGTGGGCCAGATCAGATTCTGAGGCTGGCTTTGGCAACAGCTGGCTGTGTGACTGAGCAGGCTACTAGGACCTTTGGAGCCTCTATTTCTTCCACCATGAAACAGGACTAGTAATTCCAAAGCCACAGGGACCTTATCAGGTTAAATGAAATGATGGAAGCAGAGTTTGGGGTACAAGGTGGGAGGGAGCTAGGAAAACGGTAGCTCTTTTCCTGTGAGCAGCAGGGTGACAGCTCAGAGATGTGTAAATGCAGCCCAGGATGTGCAGCTCCTCTTGCTGGGAGTTGTGTAGCTGATGGGATTTGTTGGGTGATCCTGTGACCTGTGGAGCAGGAAGGAGCTCTGGCAGTGGGGAGTGCAGGGGAGAAATCCACAAACCAGGGAGCCTGAAAGTGCACGGCAGAAAGTTCTGAGCATCAGAGACGATGTGGCTAGTGCCACAGTCTGAGAAGTTCTCATTTTGAATTCCAGAGTCTTTGGGGAAACAGAATCATAGGTATGTGTTTCTAAGGTCTCTTTCTATTGCAAGTGTCAGAAACTCAACTCAAATGGACTTAAGACACAAGGAAAATACTGTGGCTCATGTGGCCCAAAATTCTGAAGGGCTGCGAGCTTCAGGCAGGGCTGGATTCAGATATTTAGACATTGTCATCAGACTAGCATGTGTGTGTGCGTACATGTGTGTACGTGTGTGTGCATGCGTGTGCCTGTGTGTGCACACACGTGCTCATGCATGTATCCATGTCCATGTGCCATGGCTCTGCTCTCCTTTATGTTGTCTTCAATGTCAGGCAAACTTCCCAAGCAATGATTAAGTTTCCGTCTCGCAGCATCTTCAGGCTTGTATCTTACCCAGTTACCATTTCCTATAGAGTTTCAGCAAAAGCCCTCTGGGCAACTCTCATTGGACTGGTTTGGGTCATGGTCCAATTAGAGTCAGTCACAATGACCAGGGAGTGGAATGTTCGCCATGGCCAGATGCGCTTGTTGGCTGAATAATGTCTACGCACCATCCCCTTCCCCATGTCCACATCCTAATCCCTGAAACCTGGGAATGTGTTACCTTCTAAGGCAAAAGAGGCTTCACACATAGATTTAAATTAAGGATCCTGAGATGGAGACGTTCTCCCCAGTTGTGTGGGTGGCCCTGGTATAGTCACAATAGTCCTTATCAGGGGAGGTTGAGAGAGAAGAGGTGGCCTTGGAAGCATAATTTGAGCCATGGTTTAAAGAAGGAGAAAACGGCTCTACCAAGGAATGCAAGCAGCCTCTAGAAGCCGGGAAGGGCAAACAAATGATTCTCCCCTAGAGCTTCCAAGAGGGAGTTTGGCCTTGCTGACACCTCTTGATCCAGCAAAACCCATTTGAAACTTCTGATGTCTGGAGCTCTAAGGAAACACACTGTTGGCGCACCTGTAATCCCAGCTACTCAGGAGGCTGAGGCAGGAGAATCACTTGAACCTGGGAGGCGCAGGTTGCAGTGAGCCGGGATGGCGCCGCTGCACTCTAGCCTGGGTGACGGAGCAAGACTCGTTTCAAAAATAAATAAATAAATAAAAATACACTGGTGGTATCGTAAGCTGCTAATTTTGTGATAATTTGTTACAGCAGCTGTGGGAAGCTCATGCACCAGGCTGGCTCACGTGTGCATCTCTGGAGGTGGGGCTGGGGGACCCATCTAGTCCTCCAAACTAGATGGAGTGAGTGCGAAGGAGGGACAGGACCCAAAGGCAAACGATGTCCCTTTACCAAAGAAAGAGGGGGGTGGGAGATGGGCTGGCGAAAAAGAAGGCAGAAGTCACAAAGGACACACAGGCATTATGGGATTCCTTTCGTAGGAAGTTCAAGATCAGGCAAAACAAGCTCATGGAAAGAGAGATTGGGGTTGCTTCTCAGAGAAGGGCTGGATACTGACCCGGAAGGGGCACCAGGAGTCTGTGAAGCCGGGGAGTGTTCTCTCTCGTGACTTCAGTGGTGGCTTCATCATGTGTACATATGTAAAAAATTCTCACACTTCAGATGTACATCCACTTCAGATGTACACACTCTGTGCATTTTTCTCTCTGGGTGAGTCATTCCTCAATTAAACAGCAGTTATTGCAGGGATAATTCATGGCCGCAAAACTCTGCCATTTGAACCCAACTAGCTGTCTTCTCTGTGCCATAATAATATTCATTCATCTCAATCTTCACTCATTTGACAGAGGAGGAAACCGAGGCCCACGTGGTGAGGTGCAGAGCACAGGTGGAGTCATGTAGCCAGACCCAGGCCTGTCTGCTGTGCCCTTCCTTGGCTCTGACTGCTTTGAGCTGGCCCAGTGTCCTGCTCTGCAGGCAGGGGTGGGTCCTTCACTGGCACTGCCCGCCCCCCGCCCCCGATGTCACAGTTACTCCTTGGGGCCTCCTGGGGAGAAAACATGAGTCTCTTTTTTTTCAGTGCTTTTGGGCTGCTAGAAACTTCCGATCCCTCACCCACCTTCTGCTCTCACCCACCTTCTGTTCTCACTCACCTCCTTGGGATCTGGTGCCCAGCTGGGGTCTCACAGCAACCCTTGTTACTGCCCCTATGGAAACACAAGACCTCCTGGGGCAAGGAGGTGGGGGTGTACCTACTCTCAGCATGTCTTTTGCTATTCACTCCCTTTTATTCATCCAACAAGCATTTCCTGAGGGCTCAGGAATTGGGGGTACAGCTGCAAACGGCCTCAAGGGCCCTGCCCTCAGGCAGCTGACAGTCTAGACGGGAGACACACAGTAGCCAGGTAAGAAACCATATGACTCCACAAATTACCCAGGCACCTGCCATGTAAGGGGGAAGCCAGATCACCTGGGCACTCAGGAAGCCCCTGCTGCTCACAGCCATCCTCTCCTCACCTTCAGCACACACTTTGCCTTAACAGGGAGAAGCAAATTAAGCCGGGGGTATTAAATGAGGTCCCAAGTCCTCCATCGTCCAAATCCTCTGAATGGCAAAGCCAGGCTTCTCCCCAGCAAGAATCCGGTGCCCTCCCTGCTCCAGGCTGGCCCGCTGCAGTCAGCCTCCTCTGAGCCTCAGCTTCTGACTTCACGGAGGCCCTGCCATCTGCACAGCACACGCCCTCAGGTCCAGAAGAGACTGGGCAGAGAAGGTGTTCGTGTCCATTTTTCAGACCTGCAAGCTGTGGCTCAGAGGGCAAAGAGTCCCACCCAGGGCTACTGTTGCTGGTAGCAGGGCCTGGCACCTAACACTCATGCACCTCGGGGCAGAATTATAGGCCTGTCTCCTCCACTGAGCTGGGCTCCAGGAGGGCTGGGGCAGGGTCTGGGTTCAACTCCTAAACCCCAAGTGGGCCCTTAACTGGGGCCTGGGAAACCAGGGTCTTTTCCCCGTCGGGGCTTGCCCAGGCCATGGGTGCTTGTCACTGCCTGGCACAATCCCAAGGCCACTGTTCCAAGCTGGAGAAGGGGAGGGCAGTGGGAAGGCTGAAGGCAAGGGAGGGCTGAGGCTGGAAGCCACCTCCCATCTCCCTCCCACATGGAGACGTGCAGCGCCTCACGCCCCTCCCAGGAATCCCTCAAGGCCCAGAGGTGACTCAGCAACACGTGAGCTAAGCTGTCCCAGCTGTGCCCCGCCTCTTGCCAGATGCAGAGCCCAGTGGGTGGAGGGAACGTGCCACCCGCCACGTGCACCCCTGCAGCAGCTCAGCCGGCAGCAACAGAGCCGCCCCTGCCTCTACCTCCCAATCTCTCTCCTCTTCTTCGTGGGGACCTCACATGTTCCTCCTGCCTCCATTCAACCCTCACCTCGCTCTACAGGCATTAAACACAGGACTGGTGGTTTGCTGTGCTGATGGTGCCTCAGAAGCTACCTCCTGCCATCCTCTCTGCAATCCTGCCAGACCAAGTGGGGAAACCGAGACTCAGAGACAGTTTGTGACTTATGCAAGAAACTGAGATTCAAACCTAGCTCAGCCTAACCCCGAAGGCTGTGTGATTTCTCTCTCATGAGCCATGCTGGGTCGGATCATTGACAAACTCTACCCCCTTTTGCCCATTTTACAGAGGGGGAGGGAAGACTGAGGCACAGGGAAGGGAGGTGACTGGAGGGGGAGGGAAGGAACCAGCATAATGTTGTCCTAGGACAGAACGGTGGCTGTGTCCCAAGGGCACTGTGGCTGACACTGTGACAGACTCCCTGCCCTAGGAATGTGTGGTGAATGAATGAGTAGGTGCCAGGTGTGCTCTTTCAGCGTGATGGCCACAGGCCACATGTGGCTATGGGGCACTTGACATGTGACAAAGAAACTGAATATCTCATTTGATTTTATTTTAAATGTAAAATATCAATCCTGTCTACAGTTGATATATTTCAAGACATACAGCGTCATTTGCAGCATGCTTTAGCACTTGTGGAGCAGTTTTTAGCCTCCATCTGCTCCTTCGATTCTCAAAACTCACCAAGACCCGCATCTCCACATTCCAGAAGAACGTGAAGTTCAGAGAGGTCAAGAGACTTGCCCAAGATCACACAGCCAGAAAGTGGCAACGCCAGAGAACCTGGCCACCCTGTCTGCCAAATCCCTTTCCACTTTGGGCTTTCGTCACAGTCGCAAGTGCTTATATGGCAGGTCCACCTCTCAGTGCTATGCCTGCGTTACCTCAATGATTCCATCCACTTCCCCAGGGGAAAAGGACACCAGTGTTAAAGTTCTAAGATGAGGAGACACAGACAAGCTGAATTCCTTGCCCACTGCTGCCTGGTTAGAAATCAGCAGAGCTGAGGTTTGCATTTGAGGTTCTGGAGCTGGACTCCGACCTTTGTTATTGCATGAGCGGCCTTTGAGTGGTGTGTGGGGCATGCGGAGTCAGCAACGCTCCTGTCGCTGAGCACCTTGGGTGATGCCTGAGTATCTGAGCACTGGGAAGCCACTGGGAGGTGCTGAGCTCGGACCATGGGGCTTCAGGAGAGGGCTCTGCTGAGGTCTGGGGAGGGACAGCTGGGGTGAGTTCAGGACAGGGGGCGCAGGGGGAGACTGCTCAATAGCCAGGCACTGGCCACAGAAAGGAAAAAAACAGAATGACTAGTTAAAGGACTTGGCTGCAAAGCCAGGCTGCCCAAGGATGCTGTCCCAGCACAGATAGGGAAGGGACACAGCCTGGAATCCCAGGTGGCAGCTGCACTGCCACACGGAGGAACAAGAAGGCCCATGCAGAACGTGGCCAGAGGCAAAGGTACATGGTGAGGAGTAGGTGGGGGTCTGTGGATGGAGCCCCCCATGGTGCCGCAGGCTGCTGCCCAGGGCCGGCGACCCAGCAGGAGGACACAGAGACTGCAGACAGGAGGCTCCAGGGCACAGGGTTGCCACATGGCTCTGCCCTTGGTGGCCTGAGGCCTCCTGTTTAACTCCAAGCTGCAGCTGCAGCCTCTTACCCAACCAAGGACACCAAACATACCTTGTTGCAGGTTTCAACCAGACATACCAATGGTGACAGGGAAGATGCCTCCACCTGCATCTTCCATCGGCTCATGGCTCTGTGAACATTCACTTTAAGAGAGGGACAAAAACCCTAAAGGGAAAACAAACAAAAAGCGTCAGGTGATTCCGTGTAAAAGGCTTACATATGATTAACTTTGAAGAAGGCTTAAAAGTAGCTTTATTGGGTAACAGTACAAAGAAATACTTATTTAAAGGAACTACTTATTTAAAATTACAAACCTCCCACACACCTCATGCCCTGTTCTTCTTTCCCATTTCTCTTCCTTTGTGGCACTGATCAGGGTTTCATATGCAGCTTTATGTAAGATGCAAATTGATTTTGCTTAAAGTCTATCTTCTTCCATTGGAAAGTAAGTTCCACGAGAGAAGGAATGTTTTGGACTTTCTTGTTCACCATTGAAACTTCGGAGCCTAGAATTGTGCCTGGCATGTAGCAGGTGCTCCATACATTTCTGTCCAATAAATGAACGAAAGGGTGGCAACAAGAAAGCAACGATGCAACAGTGATAACGTGGCACCCATGGAAGGAGATGAGGAAGCGTCTGAGTCCAGCCAATCACCGGGTGTTGTGCATGTGACATGCATTCAGAGGCTGCCAGGGACCAGGCCCTGGGCTAGGGCTTGAGAGAGGTTTCAGGTGAGGAGAACATTGTCTGCTAAGTCACAGTATCTGGCTAGCGCAGCTAAGGTCTCAGGTGAGGCACATTAAGCTCAGCTTAAGGCCATGAGCAAGCTGATGAGCACGTTTGCCTGCTGCAGGCCGGGCTAGCCCGGCTGTTGGCAGAAATAGCAGGGAGAACTGCCCTGAGGAGGGAGGGGAGGGGCTTTCTGGCCTATTTTGTGTGCTGGCCATTCCCGTCTGCTTCTCCCCCACTCCACTGAGCTTCCCCTTTTGCCCTGGAGACAGTCATCAGTGATTTGAAGGTGGGCTGATCACTGCAAAGAATCTGGAATCATTTCTAGGAGTTAGAGCTGAGAAGAAAGTGATGAGATGCAAGAGGCAAGACAATGCCAGGCTGGTCATGGTGGATGCAGAGTCCTAGAAGGGGCAGCTTGTGCCACAGAGGGGCCAGCAGAGCCATATCTCGTCTGTGAATGCGCTTCTGTGTAAAGCAAGTGCCGCAAGTTCTAGAGTCAGACAGGACCACGTTCAAATCTACCAGAGGCCCTTCCGAGCTGTGTGACCTGGAGCCAGGTACTTTCCTCTCTAGACTCTGGTTTTCTGCACCTGTGCATGCATGAACATGTGCCCACACATACACACACACACACACGCACACGAGAGTGATATATTTTTGCCTCACAGGGCTAATGTAAATATTATTAAATGGCATACATATAAAGCTTCCCTTTCCTGCTTTGAGCTCAACTTTTAAATTCTTTTTAAAAAGATTAATAATCAAGAATCAAGTGATGCACACGTATCGCAAAACAATTATTAAAATGAGATAAGAAGAAGAAATTTAAAATCACCTATCATCACAAGAATGAGAAGATGAGCCACAGGCTGGGAGAAGATATTTACAAAAGACATGTCTGATAAAGGACTGTTATCCAAAATATACAAAGAACTCTTAAAATTTAATAAAGAAACAACACAATTTTTTTTAACAGGCAAAAGGCCTGAACAGGTACCTCACCAAAGGAGACACACAGATGGCAAATAAGCATATAAAAAATGCTCAACATCATAAGTCATCAGAGACTTGCAAACTAAAGTCTAGTGAGATGTCACTATTAGAATGGCCAGAATCCAAAACACTGGCAACACCAAATTCTGGAGAGGATGTGTGGAGCAAAAGGAGCTCTCATTCGTTGCTGGTGTATTAGTCTGTTCTCACACTATAAAGAATACTACCGAAGCTGGGCGCAGCGGCTCACACCTGTAATCCCACCACGTTGGGAGGCCAAGGCAGGCGGATCACTTGAGGTCAGGAGTTTGAGACCAGCCTGGCCAGCATAGTGAAACCCCCGTCTCTACTAAAAATACAAAAAATTAGCTGAGCATGATGGCAGGCACCTGTAAGCCCAGCTAATTGGGAGGCTGAGGCAGAATTGCTTGAACCTGGGAGGCGGAGGTTGCAGTGAGCAGAGATCATGCCACTGCACTCTAACCTGGGCAACAGAGTGAAACTGTCTCAAATAAATAAATAAATAAATAAATAGAATACCACCTGAGACTGGGTAATTATAAAGGAAAGAGGTTTAATTGACTCACAGTTCTGCAGGCTTACCAGGAAGTGTGGCTAGGAGGCCTCAGAAAACTTAACAATCGTGGCGGAAAGCAAAGGGAAAGCAGGCACCTTTTTCACAAGGCAGCAGGAGGGAGTGTGTGGGAGAATGAGGAAGTGCCACACTTTAAAACCATCAGATCTCGCGAGAATTCACTCATCATCATGAGAACAGCGTGGGGTAAACCGCTCCCATAATCCAATCACCAACCACCTGGTCCCTCCCCGACACATGGGGATTACAGTTGGAGATGAGACTTGGGTGGAGACACAGAGCCAAACCATTATCAGTCGGTGAGAATGCAAAACAGTACAGCTATGTTGGAAGACAGTGTGGCAGTTTCTTACAAAACTGGACATACTTTTACCATATGATATGGTTTGGATCTGTGTCCCTACCCAAATCTCATGTCGAAATGTAATCCCCAATGCTGGGGCCAGGTGGGAGGTGACTGGATCATGGAGGCAACTTCTTGTGGTTTAACACCATCCCCCTTTGGTGCTGTTGTCGTGATAGTGAGTTCTCATGAGATCTGATTGTTTAAAACAGCGTGGCATCCCCCTTCCTCTTGCTCTGGCCATGTGAAATGCTGGCTCTCCCTTTGCCAGCAAAATTGAGTAAAAGTTTCCTGAGGTCTCCCCAGCAGAAGCCGCTATGCTTCCTGAACAGCCTGCAGAACTGTGAGCCAATTAAACCTTTTTTATTTTTATTAATAAATTACCCAATCTCAGGTATTTATAGCAGTGTGAAAATGAACTAATACACCACACTACCCAGCAACTGTGCTCCTTGGTATTTACCCAAAGGATTGAAAACGAATGTCCACACGAAAACCTGCATGCAGATGTTTGTAGCAGCTTTGCGCGTAATTGCCAAAACTTGGAAGCAACTAAGATGTCCTTTGGGGGTGAATGAATAAATAGAATGTGCCTCATCTAGACAGTGGGATATCATTCAGCACTAAAAAGAAATGAGCTATCAAGCCTGAAAATATATGGAGGAAGCTGAAATGCATATTACAAAGTGAAAGCAATTAATCTGAAAAGGCTACATACCGTATGCCTCCAACTATGTGGCATTCTGAAAAAGGCAAAACTAGTGACAGTAAAAAGATCAGTGGTTTCCAGGGGCTAGAGCGGAAATAAGGAATAAGAAGGAAATAGAGGAATAAGCAGAGCACAGAGGATGCTTAGGATGGTGAAACTCTGCGTGATACTCTAATGCTGGATCCATGTCATTATACATTTGTCAAAATCCATAGAATGTGCAACACCAAGAGTGAACCCTAACGTAAATGATGGCCTTTGGTGATGATGATGTGTCTCCGTAAGATCATCAGCCGTCACAATGTACCCTCTGATGGGGGATGTTGATAATGGGGGAGGCTATGCAGGGGTAGGGAGTATATGGGAAATCTCTGTGCCTTCCTCTCAGCTTTGCTGTGAACTTAAAACTGCTCTAAAAAATAGTCTAATAAAAAAATCACTCATAATCCCATCCCCTGGTTGTATTTATTACTCTGTTCCTAGCACTTAGTGTGCTTCCTGGCACGTAAATGGGCCGTTAACTCAATACATGTTAGTTGGGTGAATGAAGAAATAAATACACCCAAAATAATGTGTTAACATTTTGGTGTATACAATTCCAGTTATTTTTTTGCTGGGTGAGGGATACAGTCTTGCTTTGTCGCCCAGGTTGGAGTATAGTGGCACAATCTCAGCTCACTACAACCTCTGCCTCTCAGGTTCAAGGAATTCTCCTGCCTCAGCCTCCAGAGTAGCTTGGATTACAAGCACTTGACATCATACCCAGCTAATTTTTTTATTTTTTAGTAGAAACAGGGTTTTGCCATGTTGGCCAGGCTGGTCTCGAACTCCTGACCTCAGGTGATCTGCCTGCCTCTACCTCCCAAAGTGCTGGGATTACAGGTGTGAGCCACCATGCCTGGTCAAATTCCAGTTACTTTCTATGCACATATATCATACTTTTTTCATTTAAATGACATTCTACCAGACATATGATTTTATAATCAGTTTCATCTTTTGATATACCGTAACTGTTGCTCCAGGGCAATAAATACAAATATTCCTTGGGAACACTTTAATGGCTGTGCATTGTTCTGCCATTTGGATAGACCATCATTCATCAAACTCAGCGCTTCTTTTAGCATTTGGGTTAATTTCACGTTGTTGCTTTCAGACACAACACAACAACAGACATCCCCATATGCGTGTGGTTTCCTACGTGACTGTTTATCTGTCAGGATCAGTTTTAAACAGTCTGGGCAGAAGAGAGGGAAGATGGTGGTGGTGTCATCTTGGCTTCTGAGTCTCCTGCCTGTAGAGGCGTCTCAGTGATGGAATTCTGCATGACTCATCTTCTCTGAGAAATATCCCTGTGAACACACCGGGAACATGCCACCTGCATCAGCCCTGTGGCGAGGGTGACCACATGACCACCCCCAACAGAAGGCCTGGTGGTCTGACAGGAAGGAACATGCTCCTGGGGCTAGCAGGGCAGAGGGGGGCCTGGTCCTGTCACCCCTGAACACCCAGCAATAATGTTTTGAGGCCGGAGATGCCACTTGTTAGCTGTGTGTCTTTGGTGAAGTGACTTAACCTCTGAGCTTTGATCTTCTTATTTGTAAAACAGACATCACTCACCTTGTAGGGTTATCAGTGGGATTAATGGTGATGATGCAATAATGCTCCAGGAGGTGTTTGTGTAGAGCCCAGCGTGGGTTGTGAGTTCAGCCTGAGTTACTGTGTTGACGTCACCACAAACCTGTACATAGGACATGCTGTGCACCTCGCACCACTCTCAGCATCGACCTGCTATAACGTACTGCCTTTCAGCCTTAGTGGTGGAAATTTGTGGAATTGCAAGGGCTGTAGTTTGCAAGTGGAAGTAGTGCTTCAGGAAATTTGTCAGATAAGAGCTGAGCCGGTGGGCCCCTGGGTTTAGAGTTTATTTTGGAAAGAAACATCCTCACTCTCCTGGTGGGGCCTGTGTTCTCGGGGTGGGAAGAAGGGATTGGGCCATGAGACTGGAGGTGGAACCACAGCCCTCAAGAGCTCATGATCCTGAAGTCACCAGAGCTCTGAGCATCTGCATCTCCATCTGTAAACCAAACTAGGGCTCACTGGGTCACTAGGCCTTCCCAGCTGTGAGAGTCTAAAAATTGCTTCTCAGAAATGATAAATACAACAATCGACACCAACCCAAATCCAGCCCAAAGCCCTTTTTTGTAAGGATCGAAAGCTAAGAATGGTTTTTACATTTTCAAATAGTTAAAAAAAACAAAAGAATATTTTATGACATGGGAAGATGATGTAAATTCCAGATATTAGCATCTATAAATAAAGTTATAATGGAAGCCAGCCGTGTTCATTCATTTTCACACTGCCTATGGCGGCCTTGAGCTGAGGTGGCGGAGCAGAGTGGCTGCCACGCGCTTCTGGCCAGCAGAGCCTGGGAGGTTTGCTGTCTGGCTCTTCACGGAGAATCCTTGCTCTTCCCCGGTCTAGGGTTGACTGCAGAGATTACTCACCATCTTTGGAATATCTGGAATTTTTCTTTTGTTCTTCAAAGGTCACTACTTCCAAAGACCAATAATGTTTAGAAAATAAAACAGAATGAGTAGAGAACTTCTTTAGCTTGTCCCAGATGCCTAGGCAGACAGCCCATGGCCCAGGGCTCTGCAGGGTCGGCCCAGGGTAAGGGTTTGGGGTTGTGTGGAGTCTCAATGCCAACCTCTCTTTTGACATGCTCACCCTGCAGAGATCCAGTTAAGACACGCCCCTCTGAAGGGGCCAAAAAGGGATCAAAGAGGAAAAATCTGTGCAGTGCAGTGGGGCTAAGTGCATGGGTGTGGAATCAGAGCTGAATTCCAACCCCATCTCCCTACTTCTTAGCTTGTGACCTTGGACATGGTACATAACCTCTCACTGACTCAGTGTGTTTATTGGTAAAAACGGGGGAAATAGTAGAATCTATCTGTATTAGTTTGCAGGGGCTGCCACAATAAAGTACCACAGACAGAGTGGCTTAAACAATAGAAATTAATTCTCTCACAATTCTATAGGCTAAAAGTTCGAGATCAAGGGATGGTCCCTACATAGCTGGTTTCTTCTGAGGCCACTTTCCTTAGCTTGTAGCTGGCCTGTGTCCTCACTTGGTCTTCCCTCTGCACCCTTTTGTGTTCAAATCTCTTCTTATGAGAAATCAGCCACATTGGATTAGGGTCCACCCTAATGAACTCATTTTACCTTAGTTATATATACCTTCAAAGACCCCATCTCCAAATGCAGTCACATCCCAAGGTCAGGGCTTAGGACTTCAACATATGAATATTGGGGGCACATGACTGAACCCATAAATGCTACCTCATAGGGGAATGCGGGGACTGAATGGAATTGGGAATTTGGAATATTCGTGGTTTATGGAAACTTAGTGAGTCTTCAGCCAATGGAAGCTCTTATTTTCTTTAATCACAATTCGTATGCATTATGATGGAGCTATTGCAGTGTGTGGAAGAACACTGGAGGGACATACACGCAGGGTTGGAGGGGCTCCTGGGTGGTTCTGAGCAGCCCTGTTGGGGACAGTTGGGCAGTTTGTTCACTGCACAACCCCAGAGGCTGGTGTTTATATGTCATTATCATTATCAATTTGCATACTGATTAGAGATATTTTTCTGGCAGGTGTCAGAAGAAAGAGCACCTTTTCTGAAATCCCCATGGAGGCTCAGTACAGCCCAGGGCAGTGCTGCTTCCTAGCCTGACACTCAGGTTGAAGAACACCATGCAGAGAACAGAGTCCGACACACAGTCAGTGCTCAACACAGCTGTGCTGGACAAGTGCATGTGAAGGGTCCCTCTCCTGGCCATCCCACTGGAATGCAAACTGCACAAGGGCAGGGGCACTTTCTCAGTTTCCATCTCGGCCATTGATGTGTTTCAGGCCCTACGCAGTTTCTGGCACATAGTAGGTATTCAGTAAATATTTATTGAATAAAATAAATGGATCAGTTATAGCACGGTTTTTTCCTTTCCATTAAACAATTCTTCTACAAAACGCATAGGGACTCAGGATGGGGGCACAGTATCTATTGAACACTACTGTGTGTCAGCTGCTCCCTCACTCACTGTAGCCTTTATGCTTCCCTGTCCTGTTTCTTAACATCACAGCCCCATGGGGTGGATCTTTTCCTGGAAAGGGAATGCACTGTCAGTCAGAGCCAGCCACTCGAGCTCTGAGCCTCCACTGCTTTTGGCTGGAAGTATTAGATGAAACGGCTCAGCAGTGTGTCACGCACATAGTAGCTGCTCAAAAAATGTTACTTTGCCTTCTCCTCTTTCTCACCCCAGCATGGTTGGAATAATTCTCTCCATTCCAACCATCAGCATTTCAAGCCCTCTCTTCATCCAGAGGGCCCCACTGTTTGTCCCTGGGACTTCAGAGGTGAAGGATAAGAATAGAACGACCGAGTGGAGGAAGTGGAAGGAGAAGGAGACCCCACCCAGGCCATGGGACAGGGCCTGAGGAGCCAACCCATGAGTCTTGAGGGAAAGGGTCACCAGCCCCACCCTTGCAGGCTCAGGGACCTCCCATGCAGCAGCCAGGGGTCACAGGTGGCTTTGGGGATAGATAAATGTGACAGCTGCCTGGGCTGCAGGCCTGGAGGAAGCATTGAGCATCTAGGGCCTAGAGCTGAATGGGCCCTTTCTATTTCAGTAACAAACACATCCCTTGTTTGTAGGTTTGTTTGTGTGTTTGTCTCCCCAGGCTGTTTCTGTTCTTCTTCTCCTCCCACACAGCTCAGCCTCGGGCAGGCAGCTCCAAGAGCCCAGGGCTTCAGCACTTCAGAGCATTGCTCATCTCTCCTCCAGCCAAGTGCAGAGAGCATTTGCGGATCAAAAGAGAAGCCAGGTCTTCAACTGATCCACATCTACTTGGAAAAACAACCTGTCTGCTGAACTGACCTTAGGGAGCCCTTAACAAAGACCAGGCACCATGCTGGGCTTAGGCAGATAATCCTCACAACAGCCCCTCAGGGCCGGGCGAGTTAGCCACACTTAAGATTGTGTCCCCACCTAGCTTGAAGCCCCTGAAGGCTCCACTTTGCTCACCAGATGAGGAGCTTGAGGCATAGAGAGCTCAGTGCCTTTCCAGTTACAGTGGTTGAATCTGACCCCTGGACTTTCTACCCTTCTGCCTTGGGTGAGGATCCAGGCTCAGTACCCTCCTGCTTTGGGTGAGGATCCAGGCTCAGTACCCTCCTTCCTTGGGTGAGGATCAAGAATCAGTATCTGCACCTCCCAGTTCAGCTTCCAGCTCCATCATCCTTTTATTTACTACCACACCACTGGCACCTAAGTGCTCCTATGCTCTCTGGTCCTCACTCCCCTCTTCTGTAAAATGCAGACACCAACAATCCTGCCTACCTCAGAGTCTGTCTTCAGGATGAAATGTTTTAATTCTTAGGAAACACTGAGACCATGGCTTGGGCAAGAGAGTCCAGTTGTTCATGTTTTCTCATCTTTGAAAGAACAGCTCAGGGAGATGCTGTTGTTATTACCATTTTACAGGTGGGGCCACTAAAATGCAAGGAAATTAGGTAACTTGCCCAAGGGCATCTCACTGCTAGGAACTAGAGCTGGCATGGGGGTTGGATCTTTCTTTCCAAGGTCCCACACTGGCGTGCAGATAGGATGGAGGTAGAGCTGGGAAGTCATGAGCCTGGATAATGACCAGAGGAAGTCAGGAAGCTGGAGAATTTCAGGTCATTCCACACATTCAGATTTGTGAGGACCAGAGGCAGAGAAAGGCTGGGTGCCAAGATGTCTCAAAGGGCAAACTGATGTACTTGGTTGGCTTGCAGACTTTGAGGGAGTTTGAGGAAGTCTTGATGCCAGCACCTGTACCTTCTTTTCTGTTTCCCTGCCAAAACCAACATAATAAGCATCCCTGAGTCACTCAGAAGCCTTGGGCTGATGTGGCCCAAGTATCAGTGAACACTAGAAACTATCCCTCTCCATTTCTCTTGAGCCCCCTTCTGTTGCCACACAAGGCCAGCCTCACTGGCTGCTTTCTTCTGATGGAGCCTTCCCATCCCCCATCCCTCCCTCTTCCAAAGCAATGAGGCACAGCAGTGGGGCTATAGACTGCCAGCATTGTGCTGTGCAAAACACAACGCCTCCTGATAAAGGTGAAATGGCGTTGTTGTCTGGGATAAATACCTGAGATCTTTTGTCTCAAGGCCACAGAAAGCTAGGATGAGGACACACAAAGAGTGATGTTCAGAGTGGAAGTTTAACAGGTGAAAGAAAGATAAGAGATCTCTCTGCTGCAGAGAGAGGGGTCCTGGAGAAATGGGTTGCTGCTTTGGCAGTGAAAGGCAGAAGGTTTTATAGATGAGCTTGAGGAGGTGGTGTCTGATTTACATAAGGCACAAAAGATTGGTCAGACCAGGTGTGCCATTTGCATAGTGCACGAAAAACTGGTTAGGACTAGGTGTGCTGTTTGCATTGCGCACAAAGAAGCTGGCCACCCCAACCTAATCTTTTATCGTGGAGGGTCAGTGCTATGTTGCCTGTTCCTTTACTGTGCATGTGGTGACAAAGAAAAGGGAAGATGGAGCCTCCATGCTGAACATACCTGGCTTCCAGGCAGCCCTTTTTTATTGGTACCGCTGCTGGCATTCACCTGTGCAAGTTTGCAGCTTGCTTATCTACATTTGCAGCTCAATTTTTCAGGCTGCTCTTTGTTAGAAAAGAAATGATTTGGGGGCTGCTTTTTGTTAAAAGGGAAACCTTGCTGGGGACTCTTTTGTCCTTACTATCTGCCTAAATAATTTCTTTCCATCTCCTATATCAAAGGCAAATGTGCCAAGGCCTCTCCAGTTGCCTTGACCACACCCTGGGGGCTCGCCCAGACTCAGAGAGAAGCATGCCCAGAAAAGCATTTATTCTTCAACCAGGCAGGGTCTCCCAAGGAGATTCTGCACATGTGATGCTCCCCCTCTGGGGTGGGGAGGAGGGCAGGAATAGGTGGAGAATGTGTGTAACTGGGGACTCAGGGTTGGTTCATTGGGAAGACGGGGTCAGCATACAGCTCTCTAAGGGTACTAGGTCTTAGTACTCCACTTGGTGGTGCGGATAGTCTTGGGCAAGCTGCTGAGGCTTTTGAGCCTTAAGGTCCTCTTTGGTAAAAGGAGAGCACTGGGATTTCAGGCTCACTTCACCGCCTTTCCCCCTAAACTCTGAGCATCTAAGCACTGCAGACTGCAATTCCATCACTTCCCTATCCCCAGGGCCTGGGCCATTCCAGTTACCCCATTTACTGGCACTGTTGAGTGCACAGTGCATGCCAGGTACCCCACAAGGACCTCCTCATGTTACCCTCACTGGCCCAGTTAGTATCTCCATTTTACCCGTGACAAGGCAGAGGCTTGGAGAGGGGAAGTCAGCATGCCCCATATGGAGTTAGGACATGGTGGCCATCAAATCACAGCCAGGCTGATGCCTCCAGAATCTGCCAGCTTAACCACCCCACTACACTGGTACTACCTGTGTTCAAGAATTACTTATCAAACTGATGGAATTAAACGTTCAATTGAGGCTGTTGAGAGAGTTTAATGAAGTGATGTATATATAGAACCTAATGCAGGGTGTGGTATTCAGTAGGAGTTTAATAAATAGTGTGTAGCTCCTCAAAGGAGCTGACCTTTAGGGCTGTTGGCAGATTTTCTTGAGATAAAGCCATGCATAATCCAACAGCACACAATGCTCAATAAATGCATCAAGTTCAAGTGTCTTGACCTGGCCCTGGAGGGGCTGAAAATCCAGTCCAAGAACATCTTTCCCACTGAGAAAAATGGTTGGAAAGGCTGTTTGCTTTACTCAACTGATGTTTTGTCTGAGCCTGAAGTACCACCATAGGCACAGTTGGGAGGGGAAGGCTGAGTCCTGGCAATACTTCTCACTGGTTTGAAACTCTGAGCTCTGGCCACAGAAGCACCATGTTTTCTGGGAGTAGCTATTGCCTGGAGAGAATGTGGTCAGGGCGAGACCTCACCCTTCCCTCTGCAGCTTCAGGAATAATAACACACAACAGCCTATGACGATAAAATCTATTATTAAGATTGTTTTAAGCACATTGCATGAGTCAGCTCCTGGGTAAGATAAATACTATTCTTTTTTTTTGAGACAGGGTCTCACTCTGTCACCCAGCTAATTTTTGTATATTTTGGTAAAGGTGGGGTTTCACCATGTTGGCCAGACTGGTCTTGAACTCCTGACCTCAAGTGATCCGCCTGCCTCGGCCTCCCAAAGTGCTGTGATTATAGGCATGAACCACCACACCCGATAATCACTATTCTTATTCCCATTTGTAGATGAGAAAACTGGTACAGAGAGGTCAGATAATTTGCTGAAGGTCACACAGCTGGCAGGCGGTGGAGCTGGGTGGGGTTTGAACTTGGACTTTCTGGTTTCATAGTGTTCTCTAGTAACCCTCCTTCCCTGCTGCCTCCCACAAGCCAGTCTCTAGCCAATTCTTCTGTGGTTAAGGGAATCAATTTTCATGGTACTAATAGACGAACATTCCTTGTTCAATGTTATTATTTTTCTGAATTTTCAAAGCAACTTTATATGGGTCCAGAGATGAGTAAGATAGCTTCCCTGGCCCTTGAAGGACTTATGCTCTACTGAAGAAGGAAAAATGAAGCCATAATTTCACTGTCCCCTTTTGACAGATGATGAAATATCAGGAGAGGCATGAAATCAACCCAAGGTCCCACGGGCAGGGACTAAAGTTGGGATTCTGACCCAGGTCAGGCTGCCTCCTTTCCACGCTCCCAAGCCACTAGAGAATGTACTTTGGCAGACATGACAGCCGTGTGCTCATATTTGATGGACCCTTGAGGGGAAGAAGTTCTGCCTTCTTCTCTGGGATTCCAGAGGGGAGGACTACAGCCTTGGTTGGGATTTCGAGGGGACAAACAGAGATCTAATATGGAGAAGACTTCATGGAGGGGAGCTCATGTACTTCTGAGGAATGCTTGTGTTTCAGGGACTACAGTGTATCTCTGGTGGTATAGAGAGACTAAGAATCCAGCCCCAGGTTAGCTCAGGACGAAGGAATGCAATATCTTCTTGCGTCTGTTTCTGTCCTGTCTAAAATTGAAAGTGCTGTAAGGAAAATACCCAAGGCACTCATGTTTCCCCACGCAGCAGGCAGCAGACAGCATCTTGATTGGGATAATATTATTCTGTAGGCTCCTTCCCTGATTTCCTCATAAATTCACCCTCATGAAAATCCAAGAGGAGCTCAGTGTTTATGTAAGACCCTGATCTTATTCTTCTTTCTCTTATGAAGTTAGATTAAATTAGTTAAGAAATGAAGAAAAAAGAATTTTAAAAAATTTTGTCTCCTTTTCTCTGCATGAGTAAGTATGTTTGCATGAAAAATAACAAAATGAATCAAGGAAGGAAGGAAGAAAAAAAGGAAAGAAAGATTGATTCATGTCGCTGGGAAATGAATACATCTTAAGGAGAAAGATAGGCTGGCATGGTAAGCCTACCCACTGGATAATATCCATCAGAGATCAGGCAGCTGGAGAAGCACCAGTATTCACTTTCCTGTTCTCAGCTCAATGATCTGGTTAGGGAATATAGCTTCCATCAAATGTGGGATTCTAGAATCATACATGAATTGCTGTCTTTTTCCTCCCTCCTGAAAATGACCCTAGAGATTGCCCCCACAGGATTTAGAATCACATGCGCACCTGGATTTCAATAATGGCAGTGCTTCTTGGTGACAACAAGACTTTGGGAAAGCTGTGTCATCCCTCTGCATCTTGGCTCCTCCTCTTGTGAAAGGGAAGGAGCAGTCACACCTGTCCATGAGATCATGGGAGGCTGAAATGAGATTGCATGTGAAATGCTCAGGAAATGAGCTTGGCTCATGATAAGTGCTTTTAAACAAAATTATTTCCTTCCTTTCTTTTAAGAAACTTTCTTAATTGGATTTTTTAAATTGTGAAATAATTTTCATCGTATTTAGCTAAACAGTACAAAAGTCTATTTCCAAAAAAAAGCTGATAAACTTTTTGTGGCAGGGAATGCTATTTGGCCATCCAACATCCATTATCCATTTCTGTGTTAGTAATAAAACTCTTATATTATCTGGGCTGCCCAAATACTGTACCATACAACATGATACAATACAATATAACACAGTTACTGTGGCCAGCTAAAATAAAACTACATTTCCCAGCTCCCTTTGCAGCTAGGCATGGTTGGTGGGACTTCTGGAATAGCTCCCTAAAAGAGGCATAAACTGTTTCTTCCATGCTCCTGCCTGGGCATGATGTTGCAAGCACTGGCTGTCATCTTAGACCACAGGTGGCTTGAGGATGGAAGGCTGTGGTTAAGGGCAGTGGAACAGAAAGGCAGACAGAGCCTGAGTGATGACCTACAGCTGCAGCCATATTAGTTCAGGACCATCTATTTCTGAACTTCCTTTACAAGAGAAAATTAAACTTCCTCTTTACTTCAGCCACTTATTTTAGGGATTTCTATTGTAGGAACCTGAATCTAATTATAACTGATGACATGTCTTTTCCTTCTAGTCTCACCTCTTGACATAACAGGCATTAACAATTGCGTTTTTCTACACGTTTCTTTATGCTCATAGCAAAGATATTTTTATGTACACACATGTATAAAATGGTATCACACTCTATACCATACTTTTTCACTGCTTAGTAATATACATATCAAGGTAAAATTCCCAGATCAGGGTATGAAAATTTCTAACCTAATCCTTTTAACATTAGGCTATAAAATTATAGTATGGATACATCGTAATTTATTTTTTTAAGTTACTCAAATATGTCAATTTTATTGTTTCTCTATACACACATTTATTTGATACTGAATATTGCAAAAAAAAAAATAGCACATCAAAGTTTCCTTTTATTGGTATCCAAATTTTTGAAAACCAGAAAATCTAATTATTATGCTCTAGCCAAACTACCCAATGTTTTCATTACATTCTTTCCCCACAATTGACTTTGCATCAAATTCTTGATATTGGGTTTCATCTCACTGACTTCAGCCTTCTAAAATATGTGGGAATACTTATGTCCTTTTGGTATTTCCTTGGGTCAAAACAGTGAGTAAAGGTAAGGTATACTGAGGTTATCCAAATACATTCAAACTACATACACTACATACATTACATACATTACTGATTTCATGTTAGGAAGGAAAAAAAAAAAAAACAAGAAGAAAAATACTTCATAGAACTCATTATCAAAATTATTTGTATACAATCCATGCTAGCATAGAGTAGCTTTCTCAGCCTGCTACATAAAATTGCCAGCAAGAAAGAAAAGTATGAGAATAAGCTTTCTGGCTGAATTGGTTCAGTGCCATAACTCCCTATTCTAGCATTCTCAGAAGAATCCCGTCTGTGATACACACAGAAACCACAGCCACATTTGAGTGGTTCACTTCTTGATCATTCTGAACTCCCTTAAGCCCAGTGTTTGTTTTCTTTCAAGCCTAGGAAACCTGCTGAGTGACACGTGTCTACATTTTAGCATCATTTCTTTCCATACAGTTAGCAACGTTGTTACTCCCTCCTGTAAGGTAAGCCATCTCTGATGTCCTGGAAGATCATTTTTCTTTTCTCCTGTTGTTGGAGTGAACCTTCTGGTAGAGAGGAAGGGAATTTGATACCAGAGCTGAGAATCAAGTTTAAGGTTCTTTATCAATGTCTCAGAGCAGAAGTTATGAGAGGCCCTGAATTGTCCTGGGAATTTTCTTCAGTGAGCATTTTTGAAGGCTTTGGGATCAAGGTTGAGTTAAACTTCTGTGATGGGTCCATTGGCAATCTAGACACAGCACTAAGCTCCTCCCGGATCTTTGGAACCCAGCGGAAACCGGTATCAGACTTTCAAATTGCCGCAAGATTGCCGGGAAAGAACTCTCTAGCCCAGAAAGAGCCTGAAAACCGGAACTCCAACAAATGGTAATGAAAGAGCTGACCAGAAATTTAGGTCCCATCTCCTCTTACGATACAGATAAGCCAATTACACATCGTAATTCACTCAATAATTGTCCTACTGCTATACTGAGAAGGTTTCTAGTTGTTTTTCAACTAACATAAACCTTGCTACAATAGACACTTGGTACAAATAGCCTTGCCAATACTGCTTTTATTTTTTAGCACAGACGTCCACAGTGGGGTGACTAGCTCTTTTCACTCTTACGTCTCCTCTACCCCTTCCTTTTATAGATGAGGCAAGAGAGGTCCTGAAAGATGGTGTGCCAAAGACAACAGAGAAATACAAAGCCAACAATGCCTCCAGAATCCTCCTGATTAGAATCTGAGGTCCACGCCCATATTTTCCTGTATTTTGTAGCAGTAAATATTTGTTGAAAGAATATGCTAGTAATCTTTATTAAAAGCTGTTCCACCAACTCTGCTTGAACATATCTGATGAAATAGAGAGTATCAACTGCTAGAATGTTCCTCCTCCATTGCGTTGCAATCTAATTTCTTGAAACTTCCACTTGCTAGTCTCTGTTCTGACTTCTGGGGTACTGGAGAACTGATCTACTTCCCCAAAGGACAGGTAAGACTCATGAAGGCAGGCACTTGGTGATAAAGGCATTGAGGATTGTCTCTTTGGGGCGCTCCACACTTCTCACATATGGAGTGTATGCTACTGGTTAGGCAAGGAGCATGGGTCTGAGGATGCAAAGAAGAATAAGACATGGTCTTTGACCTCAAGGTAGTTACTATCCAGGGTTTGGAGGACATCTCACAGAGGGGTAGCTCATCCTCTGACAAACTCAGCTTTGGGGTGATCTGAGAACCCAGAATAATGGCCACAGGGCACTACTTGAGGAATGTTCAGAGGGAGGAGAGGGATGTTTGGAGGGAGGAGAGGAAAGCATGCTGGTGGGGCTAAAAGGTCATTTGAGAGAAATAACTGGAAATGAAGTTGGATGAGGAAGAGGGCAGCCTGTTCCCACCCAAAGGAAGAAATCAATTCTGCTATAAGTGTTGATTTGCTTCTTCTGGAAATATTCCTTACTCAAAAGCACAAAGAGTCACATTCTCATGAGTCCCTGCCTCTCTCTCTCTCTCTCTCAGAGAATTTAGAAAAGAACCTGAAAGAGCACAGGCTCTATCTGCTTTTCTCTCCCAACATTCTAAGAAAGTCTGCTTGACTTGGTCATTACTAAGAGAGATTACAGCAATTAAAATTTCCTCTTATTGAAACATTAGGTAATTTAGTGGCAAAATAAAAGTTAGAAATGAATGGTTGAAATCTATAGAAATTAAATCTTAAATGGCAAAAGGCAGGCAGGTACTACTTTGGTGTAGAAAAAGCATGAGTTATAAATCAGGGGGCATTGAGTTGGAATCGTAACTCTGTCACCTGTGGCTGGGGAATCTGACTGTGTCACTTCTCCTTGCAGCTTCATTTTCTTGTTGTAGAAAGAGGAGAGAATGGTACCTACATAAAAGGTATCTGCAAGAGAGTAAATAAAATAAAATAAATAACTTCTATAAAGTGCTTAGCCCACTGGTGGTGGGAAGTGCCTGTGGACTTTCCCCTTGCTTGTATTTCCACTTGTCATAGTTTGGGCACATACACAGAACATTCTTTCTGTTTTTGTTGGGTGGCTGAGGTCCTGCTTTAATTTTCAGAAAATAATACATGAAGAATGTGGATCAGAAAAGGCACAAAACTCTACACAGTTCTCAGGGGTCCAAAGTGTCTGCTATGGTCTAAATGTTGGTGTCCCCACAAAATGTATATGGTGGAATCTAATACCCAATGTGGTAGTTTTAAAAGTTAAGGCCTGGCCGGGCGCGGTAGCTCACGCCTGTAATCCCAGCACTTTGGGAAGCCGAGGCGGGCAAATCACGAGGTCTGGAGTTCGAGACCAGCCTGGCCAACATGGTGAAACCTCGTCTCTACTAAAAATACAAAACATTAGCTGGGCTTGGTGACGGACACCTGTAATTCCAGCTACTTGGGAGGCTGAGGCAGGAGAATCTCTTGAACCTGGGAGGCAGAGGTTGCAGTGAGCCAAGATCATGCCATTTTCCAGCCTGGGAGACAGTGCGAGACTCCATCTCAAAAAAAAAGGAAAGAGTTAAGGCCTTTGGGAAGTGATCAAATCATGATGCTTCCAACTTCATGAATGAGATTGGTTCTCTTATAAATGAGGCTCAAGTGAGACCCTTTGCCCCTTCCACTCTGTGAGGACACAGCAAGAAGTTTCCATTGATGAGGAATGGGCCCACACCAGACACTGAATTTGCTGGTGCCTTGAATTTTTTAATTTATTCATGGTTTTTTTTTGTTCATTTGGTGCTTTTTTTTTTGTTTTTTTTTTTTTTTTGAGATAATCTTGCTCTGTTGCCCAGGCTGGAGTGCAGTAGTGTGATCTCGGCTCACTGCAACCTCCACCTCCTGAGTTCCAGCAATTCTCCTGCCTCAGCCTCCTGAGTAGCTGGGACTACAGCTGCATACCACCATGCCAGGCTAATTTTTGTATTTTTAGTAGATATGGGGTTTCACTAGTTCACCATGTTGGCCAGGCTGGTCTCAAACTTCCGACCTCAGGTGATCTGCCCACCTAGGCCTACCAAAGTGCTGGGATTACAGGCGTGAACCACCATGCCCAGCCGCATGCCTTGAATTTGGACTTCCCAGCCTCCAGGGCTATGAACAATAAATTTTTGGTTGTTTATAAATTACCTAATCTAAGGTATATTGTTATAGCAGCCTGAATTGACTGGGACAGTCTCTCTTGGGCCTTTGCCCAAATCCAGTGATGCATAGATGGTCCATAAGCTTACCAAGCCAGGGGTCTGGGCCACAGCTTGGATTCTTCTATCCTATATTTGGCTGACTGCATGTTATATAAGCTAATAGATGATAGGACAAATGCAATGGATTTAGGGAAAAAAAAAGGAGGAGGGACCTGAGGTCTTGTCCTGGTTCTGCCTTTGGTGACCTGTGTGACCTGGAGCAAGTCAGTTAACCAGAGTATCAGGTCCCTGCTGTGCAAAATGAGGGTATTAACCCTCTTCTTGCCTCCCTGAATAATTCTTCACAAATTCTATGGAAAGCAACAATGAAACGGTTCAGAAAGTTATTTAGTGTTAACAATGTAAAGGTTTCATAGGGACAAATTGCATAGGTGGTGAGAATAACCCATCTAAGGGACACCAGGGAGTTGAGTTTTTTGCCTTTGCTTTGTGGAGAGAATACTAGGCGGCCCTTGTTCAACCTCAGCCCCCATCAGGCTGTACCTTTGCCTTTTAAGGTCTCGCTCTTTTTTTTATGAGAATCCTAAGGCCCCCCATGGGCTTGGCCTATCACATGCTGGTGATCAATTAGCAGCCTGATCTCTGCTTTGGCAGAGCAGGAGGAGTCCAGGTTGTAAGATCTCTGCTTGCTCGGGTGAGTGTGGGTTACTGAAGATCTCAGATAAACAGCTGATGTCTGCAACAACAGAGCCTCTTGCAGATGATGTCTACAACAGCTAGGCCTAGGTACAGCGGCTCTAGTCCTTGGAGTAAGGTAGCTCTGTTACCTTTGTTACCAATACACTTTGTTAACCCTCATATGGAACCAAATGCTGATTGGGAAGCATTATTGTTTATATTCTCATAATGATACTCTTTATTGAAGGCTTATTCTATGTCAGGTGCTTTTCTTACATTATTTTTCTCATCTGCTCCTCTTGCAGACTTTTGAATTCAGTGGCACTTCTAAATAAATTAGTGCTTGACTAGTCGTACCTATGTATATTTGAAAACTGGTAGTACATTTTGTGGGAGAAAAGGTTCATTTAGTGTCCATGTCACGCCGGGTAGAATATGGCTTTAGGAACCCCTTCCACTACTCTCTAACGCTTTGGCAAACTTAGCCACAGGTCAGTAGAATGTACTGATTGTGTTGGTTAGCATATCAGTTTGGCTGCTGTAACATAAAGTCCTAAAATAATAATGGCTTAAATAACGCAGAAATTTAAATTTAATTATCTTTCCCATAATGGTTGGGTAGATGAGCCAGGTGTGGTGGTTCACACTTATAATCCCAGCACTTTGGGAGGCTGGGAGGATCATTTGATGTCAGGAGTTCAAGACTAGCCTGGGTAAAACCCCATCTCTACAAAAAAAAAAAAAAAAAAAAAAAAAAAAAAAAAAAAAAAAAAAAATTAGCTAGACATTGTGGCCCATGCCTGTAGTCCTAGTTACTTGGGGGCCTGAGGTGGGAGAATCACCTGAGCCTGGGAAGTCAAAGCTGCAGTGATCCATGATCATGCCACTGCACTCCAGCCTGGGCAACAGAGTGAGACCTGTCTCAAAAAAAAAAAAGTTTGGGGCAAGTGACCCAGGGCTCATACAGTGACTCTATAGTAATCAGCATTCAAGCTTCGTCTGTCTCATTGTTTTAGAATTCTCAATATGTAACTTATATCTCATGATCCGAGATGGCTGCTTCAGTTCCATCTATCATATTCCATCTAATGTACATGGGGAAAGAGGAAGTTGCACATAATATTTCCCCTCATATCCCATGAATGAGATCTTAGTCCCATGATCAAATTGAAAAGGACTCTGGGAAATGTATATTTTAGCTGAGTGTTCTGCTTAGGTAAAAATTCTGCAATTCTAAAAGAAGGGGAGAATGGATATTGAAGGGCAACTCATGTCTGCCATAGAGGTCAAGATACGAACTTGGAGGCCTGTAAACATGAACTGAAACCGCAGCGCCATAGCTTCCTAGCTGTGTGACCTAGCAAAATATATCGGTTATCTGTTGCTGTGTCACAAATAATCCTGAAACTTACCAGCTAAAAACAACAAGTGCTTATGATCTCAGTTTCTACAAGTCAGGAATTTTGGGGGCAGCGTAGCTGGGTGATTCTGGCTCAGGATCTCTCATGGAATGGACTGTAATCATGACATTGGCTGGGGCTATAGTCACCAAGAAGCTTGACCATGGATTCCAAGAAGGCTCATCCACATGGCTGTTAGCAAAAGGCCTCAGTTCCTTACCATGTTGATGTCTCCAAAGGGCTGCATGGCTATCCTCATGACATGGCAGCTGGCATCCCTACAATGAGAGATCCAGCAGAGAGAGCAAAGTGGAAGCCCAGCGCCGTCTATGAGTCAGTCTTTAACACCATCACTTCTGCTGTATTCTATCCATTACAGTCACCATGGGCAGCCCACATTCAAATGGAGGAGAATTAGCCCCACCTTTTGAAGAAAGGAGGATCAAAGAATTTGTGGACATATTTTAAAACCAACACAGCAAGTTAGTCATTTTTGCTAGCTGAAGTGCAATTTCTCCATCTATAAAATACCAGTAACACCCGAGTCATAGGGCTGGGCAAGGGTTTATAAGAGAAAATGCATGCAAAGAAGCAGATACATACTAATTACTCAGTAAGTGCTAGCTAACATTTTTCCCCAATTTTCCCAGATAGGCATGGCCTCACTCTCCCACCACCCACAATGGCCTGTGCAGACACAGAGCACATCTGCAGCATTCACTGCCAGGATATCATCGGAGAGATGTGTTCATAAAGATCACTCATAATTGTAAACGTAGGAAATGAATTCAAGAGCAGTGCTGCAAAGAGTGGGGATGAGCATGTCTGTTCCCAGCTAGGGCGGCACAGCCATGTGGGGCAGCACAAACACGGCTCATAGCGCACTCCACGTGCCAACTTTGATATTGTGTGATTCATATATGGTGGGGCTGGAGTGGGAAATTTAAAATACTTCAGATTTTGCACACTGAGAATGTTTTCTCATTTTACGTTGCACGACATCAAAATCACACGGTTTGGATTCACTCGGAATGTGATGACATTGTAGGTATTCATGTTATCTGTTTCTGCCGCTACATGAATTGTTTGAGGACAGAGATCAGGACCCTCAATAAGCCAGTTCATCTTTGAATCCTCAGTTTTCTTCATCTGTCAATGCAGATGAGCTCACTCACTCACACAGCTGCTGTGATGATTAAATGATCTAATGCAATAAAGTGCTTGACAGAAATCAGTTCTGAGCACTCATTAAATGGCAACTACTATTTCTTTTTAACTTTTATTTTAATTTCAGGAGTACAAGTGTGGTTTGTTACATAGGTAAATTTGTGTCACGGGGATTGTTGTACAGATTATTTCATCACCCAGGTATTAAGCCCATTACTCATTAGTTTTCCTGATCCCCTCCCTCCACCCTCCAAAAGGCTCCGGTGTGTGTTGTTCTCTATGTGTCCATGTGTTCTCATCATTTAGCTCCCACTCATAAGTGAGAATATGTGGTATTTGGTTTTCTGTTCCTATGATAGTTTACTAAGGATAATGGCCTCCAGGTCCATTGATGTCCCTGCAAAGGACATGAACTTGTTCTTTTTCATGGCTGCATAGTATTCCATAGTGGATATGTACCACATTTTCTTTACCCAGTCTATCATTGATGGGCATTTAGGTTGATTCCATGTCTTTGCTATTATGAATAGTGCCACAATAAACATACCCATGCATGTGTCTTTACTGGTGGTGATCACAGAAAGTCTTTCCTTGAGGGCTCAGTGGAGACAAAGTCCAGGAGGCCTGAGGTAGGGGGAAGTCAAGGGTAAGGGGAAGAAGTGGGAAGTAGACAAAATAGAGGAGCCCTTCAAATAAGGACTCAAAAACTGGTATCCATGAGAAGTCAAGGCTCCCACAGGTCAAGGGTCTAAGCCAGGTTAGTGTCCAGAGCAGGAGCCGACAGGGCCCATGGGAGACAACCGGAAATGGTGGCTGGGCTTGCCTTGGGCTGGGGACCACTCACCTTCCAGCTGCTGTGGCCAGACACAGTGCTGGGTGTCCAGGTCTTGATGAAGCCAAGAAGCCAGGGACTACCAGCAGCCCTGAACCCCTCTTCTGGAAGCAGCCACCCAGGCTTTCTTAAGCTGTAGATTTCCAGGACCTGGCCCTTTCCTGCCATCTTCTTTGGCATGTCTTCAGGCTCTGCAGACCCAGCATGTCCAAATGGGTCTCCTCCCCAATGGGCCAAATGGCTTCCTGCCATGTTCTTTTCCTTGGCCTGCCTCTGGACCAGCCATCTCCCCCATCCTGCCTTCTCCCCATGTTTCTGGCCCACCTGTCTGTGCCTCATCTCCTGTCACTTTTCTTTTCCCTCCCTTGGCTGGCATGGCTGGCGATGGCCTCTCCCACTGCTGACCCGTCCTCTGCAGGGCCCTGCTAATGGCAGCTTGGAGTACTCCCACCCCCTGGTCCAAGACCTTCTGTGACTTTTTCTGACACACAGCTGGAAAAAACCTAGCAAACCAGGAGGAGGAAGTAGTTTACCTCCCAAAACACTCAGCATGAATTAATCCCCCAGCCCAGGAAACCCAAAACTCACCCTCGAAATTCCCCTTCCTTCCCATCAGTCCCTCTCTCTCCTCCCCAGGTCTTCGTCACACTCGGAACCTCTCCAATATACCTCATCGCCCCTTTTCTGCTAAATGGCTATTTGTGTACCTATTGATTTTACTCCACTCGACTGTAGCTTAAAGACTTTTTCTTATCCAACTACATAAACATGATAAGTATCAGGGCCAATACTCAGAATATTAAGCCCTCTGCAGGAATGTCCTGACTGAAGAGAAGGCTGTTGGATTAACAGAAGTAAAAGATATAAAGAAGAACCAGATGGAGATTTTAGAATGAAAAACTATAAAATCTGACATGAAAACCCCATCCACCGATGGGCTCAACAGCAGAATTGGAATATAATCCTAACTTCAGGATTAATCTCCCTTGTCTCCTGTAGTATACCAATGGCTCCTGAAAATCTGGGCACTGGGAATAACCATCCCTGTACCCTGAGGGGCTAACCCCAGGAGTGGCTCAGTGGAGAGGCTTGCTTAAGTGTTAGTGGAGTTTGATTTTGGCTGAGAGGCCACTAACGGGTAGATGAAGCCCCTAGAGAAGTTGAAATCTCCTTCTCCTGGGTTAACACAAGGGCAACATATACTCACTTCCCTGGATAAAGCTATGGCTTCCAATTTAATTCAGCTTTCCCAAGGCATCATTGGAAAGTTTCATCCTTCAGTGGTCCTTCTTCCAGGAGATCTCAGCCTGCAGGGAATAGTTTCAAAGTTTCCAGCCTACAGCGTTGACAGGGTCATTGAAAAGCATCACATCTGGCCCATTTTTCCTCCAGGGAAACCGAGGCACAGAGGAAAAGGGACTTAGCTAAGGATCTATTTGAGTGAGCCTGTAACAGAATTAGAATGAAACCTAGGCCTTCCATTTTACAGTTTTTCTCCACCAACTCCCAGGAGTCCTTATATTTTAAATCATGATTCTTCGTTCCTGGGAGCTGAGCCTCAGTTTGGTAGAAAGGCCAAGATAGGGAAAGAAGCTGTTTTGCTCTCCATTAATTCAAAAATTATTTACTAAAAACCATATTGTCATTAAAGTTTGTAATGTTTGCCATTGCTGTGTAACAAACCACCCCAAAATTCAGTGGCTTTAAACCATAAGTATTTATTATTGCTCACAACACTATGGGTCCTTCAGTGGGTGGTTGTTGTCAACTAGTCAGGCTTGGCTGATCTTGGCTGGGTTTTGTGCTAGATCAGCTGGCAGCAGCTGGCATGAAAGGGCCTCACTCATATGTTCTGCAGTTGGCTTGCTGTGGGCTGCGGTGACAAAGGTGGCTGGGTCATATATCTCTCACCCTCCAGTAGGCTAGTCCAAGCTTGTTTACATGGTAGAGGAAAGTTTCTAAGAGAAGATGAAATGATTCAAAGCTTCTGAGCCCTAGGTTTCAAGCTCTACATCACTTCTACCACATTCTTTTGCCATAGCAAGTTCCAAGGCTGGCCATGATTCTAGGAGTGGGTACATAGCTTCTACCTCTTGACGGACACAACAACAAAATCCCAGTGCCAAAAGGCATGGATGCAGGAGGGCTGGACAATTGTAGTCACTTTTTTAGTTTACCATGGGGCCGTTCAAAAATTTTGCTTCTATTTCTGTCTGGCTCTTTAGGGCTGTGTGAGCTGCTTTGGTCAATAAATTAGAGTGAATGAAATATGGCACTTCTGGGTAAAAACTTAAAAATCCAGTGTGTGATTCTCTTCTTTTCCTTCCTTCTACTGTGGATAGCAGAGGATCACAATGGGGGCCTCCATGACCCCAAGTCCATAAATGACTGGGATGATCAAATTCCATCCCCTAAGCCCTCTGTCACACATGTTGCACCTGTAGCATGAGCGAGAGCTACATTTGTTGCTTGAAGTCCCTGAGATCTGGGAATATTTGTTACTGCATCATAACTTGTTATATCCTGACAGATACAAGCCCCTACTATGTGCCAGACATATATCCACTGGGCATAAATCAGTGAATAGGAAAGGCACAATCCTTGCCCTTGGTCAGCTCACAGTCTTTTGAGAACAAAATATAAAACAAGTGAACAAATAAATGTATACTTATAAGCACGTAAATTATGATCCATACTGTGAAAGAAAAGAATTGGACTGAAAAAGGAATGAGGAATGAGAGGGACTGGGAAAGAGGGGAATCAATGCAGATCACGTGGTTAAAGGCAAGCTTCTCTGGAAAGGAAGAGTGGAAGCCAAGACATGGAGGGTGGAAGGAAGACAGCCGAGGCAGCCTGGGAGCAAAAGCAAAGCATCCTGGGGCCGAACAGTGGGTGAGAAGGCAGAACAGAGTGTGAGAAAGCAGAACAGTGTGTGAGAAGGTGGAATAGAGTGTGAAAAGGTGGAACAGTGTGTGAGAAGGTGGAGAAGTGTGTGAGAAGGCAAAACTGTGTGAGAAGGCTGGAACAGCGTGTGAGAAGGCTGGAACAGTGTGTGAGAAGGTGGAACAAAGTGTCAGAAGGCAGAACAGAGTGTAAGAAGGCGGAACAGAGTGTAAGAAGGCAGAACAGAGTGTGAGAAGGTGAACCAGAGTGTGAGAAGCCTGGAACAGTGAGTGAGAAGGCACAACAATTTGTGAGAAGCCTGGAACAGTGAGTGAGAAGGCACAACAATTTGTGAGAAGATGGAACAGTGTGTGAGAAGGCTGGAACAGTGTGTGAGAAGGTGGAACAGAGTGTGAGAGGGTGGAACAGTGTGTGGGAAGGTGGAACAGTGTGTGGGAAGGTGGAACAGTGTGTGGGAAGGTGGAACAGTGTGTGAGAAGGCAGAACAGTGTGTGAGAGGGAGGAACAGTGTGTGAGAAGGCAAAACAGAGTGTGAGAGGAACAGTGTGTGAGAAGGCAAAACAGTGCGTGAGAAGGCGGAACAGAGTGTGAGAGGGTGAAACAGTGTGTGGGAAGGTGGAACAGTGTGTGAGAGGAAGGAACAGTGTGTGGGAAGGCAGAACAGCGTGTGGGAAGGCAAAACAGTGTGTGGGAAGACAAAACAGTGTGTGAGAAGGCTGAAACAGTGTGTGAGAAGGCAGAACAGAGTGTGAGAAGGTGGAACAGTGTATGAGAAAGTGAAACAGTGTGGGAGAGGGTGGAATAGAGTGTGAGAAGGTAGAACAGTGTGTGAGAGGGCAGAACAGAGTATAAGAGGGCCAGAGAAGGAAGGACTGGCTCACTGCAGAAGTGAAAGGAGGCCACGTAGCAGGGAGAAGTGAAAGGGGAGGGTTCCCCAGGATGAGGATGGTGTGAGAAGGAGGCCAGGCCACAGGGCCTCAGAGCCTGTGGAGAGGAGCTTGGGCTTATTTGAGGCACTTGGGCCCCCCCCATTGCTCAGGGACGTGAAATGGAGTCCTTTGGGAAGCTTCCCATTTCCTGCTGGGCTGGGGGCGGGGGGGTGGGTGGCGTGCAGCAAGCTGGTCACATCCCTTGTCCTTGGGCATAAGCTCCAGAGATGTCAAGGCTCATGCCAGGCCTCACGGCTGCCTCAGAGAAAGGGAAGTGTGACTTCCCCACAGTAATTTTGACACAGTGCAATAAACACTCCTCTCTTCCTGCTTGGCTGAGGCCCTGGTCAGGTGGACGCTGGTCATAGGCACCTCTCTGGGACCTAGCCCCACTCTGGATCCTGCAGACACCCAAGTAGGGGCAGCTGGTGACCAGAAAGCTGCCTGCAGTTGCTCACCCCGGCCCAGGGCTGGCTGGAGTGACTCAGATGTCCTCATAAGACACCAAGGCCAGGCCAGGCCAGACTCTGGGATCCTCAGTGGTGTCCCAGCTAGGGTTTCAGTCCTCCCTCCTACAAGCCTGAAGGAAAAATAGTGTGTTGTATGGTGCCCACGAAGACCACAGGCCAGCGAGGCTCAGGGCCTGGGACGGGGCTGTGCAAACATTCTCTTCTCCTCCATCCTCCCAGACTGTGTTCCTGTCCCCTGTGACAGCTACTGATGGGTGACAATGTCCAGGCTTGTGGTTGAGTGTTTTGCTTGACAGTGGGTGGATGGGGGCAGGGAGAGGTGCGGGAAGCACAGACGAGGCTTCAGCTGGGCCTGCCTTTGTGTTCCACTCTTCTCAGTCTACACACCCGCACCACACACACACACCACACCACATATCACACCACACACACATCACACCACACCACATACATCACACCATACACACATCACACCACACCACACATTCACATCACACACCACACACATATACCCACACACCACACACATGCCACACACAAATAGTCACACAACACACCACACACAACACATACCACACCACACACACACACACACACACACACGTATATCACACACCACACATAAATACCCACATGCCATACCACACACCACACACACACATCCAACACGTATACCACACACACCACACACCCCCCCCACACATATACTCACACAGTACACACCCCACACACACACCACACACATATACCCTCCCACACACACCACACACCACACCCCCCACATCAATACCCCCCCACACACTGCACACACCATACACATATACCCACACACACCACACGCACATACCACACTGTGCACACACAGCCCACCCACTCTAATCTCTGCCTCCATCTCTATGTGCCATTCCCCTCTTTGTGCCTCAAATCTCCCTCTCCTTTCGTCTACAAGGAGAACTGACTTTGGATTTAGAGCCCACCCTTAAATCCAGGACCATCTCATCATGAGATCCTTCATTACATCTACAAAGATACTTTTTCCAAATAAAGGTTTTTCCATTGAGGTTCCAGGCAGCTATATTTTTGACCCACAGGGTCAGTGGGTTTCACCAGACTCCTAAAGGCAGTCTTGGAACTTAAGCCCTATGACTTTTCTCACTTGGCGACTCTGCCCAAACACACCACATGTCACAGCAGTAATGACAGCAAAATGGTGCCTCCTGCACTGGGCCCCGTGAGCCACCATGTAGAAGGGACTGGCTGGGAAGGGACTGAAGGAGCTTGCTGTGTTCTCTCTTGCCTCCTCCCCTTGGGTAATGGGGTCTTCTAATATGAGCATGATGTCGTAGTTGCAGCTGGCCCAAGTGCCCCATGAACAGGTAAGGAAACTGAGGCCTGGGTCACATGAGGAATCTAGGGACTGGGACTCTGGATTTTTGTATCACCTGGAGCAGGACCCAGAGGTGAGAAAGTAGTTTGAGAAACTGAAAGAAGTTATTGTGGCAGACGTGACATGGACCCTGGCTGAGGCTGACAGGTGGACTGGGTGGGCTGGGGGAGACCTTGCTATACCCACTGGAACAGCAGGAGCCCCTGATCCAGGATTTGCTTCTGTCTGGTGACCTGTCCCATAGAGGGGCAGACCCTACCTATTTTCCCAGATCAAAATATGCTTTTGCTGGAGACACTACGAACTTCTTCATGCTAAGGCACAAAGGGTCATGGGGACAATCAGAGTTGACCTCTTCAGAGGGCAGGCTTCTTCAGACCAGGACTCTGAGAAGACTCCACTTACAGGACAATCTCCTGAACCCTCTCCCATCCCCTCTCTCCAATGCGTAAGGATACTGGATTCAGCGAAGGGACATGACTTGCCGAAGTCGCACAGTGAGTTAGTAGCAGAGTCAAGATCCAAGCCACGAGACTCCTACAGGTATCCTGCGCTGTTTCTAGCCAACAGCCCCTGCATGCAGTTCTCCCAGTCCAAAAGCTCTCATTCTACAAACGAGCAAGCTGGGGCTGCCGGCTGAACTTTGCTTTGTTGGTTTGGGAACAAAACAATAAAAACAATATGTTGTGTAGACTCTTGTTCTGCTCACAAGCTGAGATTTCTTGGGGCAGAGTTCTTGCTGGGCCCCTCTGAGTCATTAAACTTCAGGCCGTCACAAGCCAGAGAAGAGAGATGTTTTCTGGGTCTGGAGTAGAATGAGGGTGTCTCCCTCCAGCCCCCTAGATCCAGTCCTTGGTTCATGCTCCTTGATCCCAAGGCCACTTCTATTCTGGGAGTCATTTCAGAAGGCAGGCTATGCAGGCTCTGAGCTCTGGAAGAATCACCTTGGTGTCCTGGGATCCCCTCTTCCCTGCTATGTGACCTCAGGTGGGTTGCTTAACCTCTCTGCAGTCTCTGGCACTCCCAGCTCAGGGATGCACAGAAGAGAAGCCCCACCCTGCCTGGAGTCAGGAGAAGCACAGATCCTCCATGAGAGCCAGTTTCCTCCATTCCACTTCAAACTCAAGGCGGTCCTTTCCCAGTGGTACAAACAGGAACTGAGCAGGCTGGAAAGGCTGTTTAAAAGAACTTTCTGGCCAAGAGGGTGTGTCTACACAACTTAGTTCTCTGCCCCCAGGGCTCTGGGAAAAGTTCCAGGCCTGAGCAAGTTTATCAAATTCCTTTCTTTACCCACCCAGCCTTGAATTTCATGGAAAACAAAATAGAGAAGAAAAAAACAATGTAGCCTAACATTTGCTTTAGTTATTGCATGGATTTTATAGTCTCTCAAAGCTGGGTTTCTGCACTTGGCTGTCTTCTAACTGGGTCTCCTGGGTAAAATATTTCAGTCCCTCTGAGCTCAGTTTCCGCATTTCCTGCATGTAAAATGGGTACAGTGATAAAGCTCCTGCTCTGTGTTGAAGGGCAAGTGAGCCATGCCGGAGAGCATGCAGCACAGCTCTTGGTATGACGTCAGTGGTCACAGTGTGACAGAACTGGTTGTTGTTGCTGTGGAGAGCCCTTCTCACACTCTGCCACAGTGTCTTCCTGCAACAGTCCTTGGCTCTAGAGCTATTTCTGTGTTCATCCAGAAAGTTCTCTTTCTTCACCACACGATTGCTGAGCTGCTCACTTGCTGGTCTCTTTGGGCCACAACTTTCTCCCCTGAACAAGCAGAGGCTTAGTGACCTCTGAGGGGTTGTTCAGCTGTGACATCCTCAGAGCCAACGTGGCCTTTGCATATTTTCAGAAAGCTATAATGTCCTTCTCCTCACACGTTAACTTCCTCTTCTCCAACCCAAATGGAGGCAGCGCATGTTTTGGCTCTTCAGTATCCATTCCCCCTAGAGTCTGACAAGGATTTTGTTTAGAGGGTCTGGGCATTGAGCTCTGCTCAGCACACGCAGCCACACAATGTGCTTTTGGTCGTGGCTCCCTAGAGGGGGTGTTATCTCCCACCTCCATGAAGGCGCCCATTTCCGGGGTTGCCCCATCCAGGGAGCTGGTTCCTAGTTAAGAATATGAGAATGTATGCGAAGGGAGGCAGGCAACAGCACGAACGGCCACGCTTCTAGAAGATTCTAGGGAGCACGCAGGAGCAGCACAGAGGGAGTAGGAATGAGCAGGCGGAGGACCCGGGGTCACGAGACCGTTGGGTGGGAGGAGCCAGCGGCCAGGGAGGTTCTAGTCTGTTCTGCCTCGTGGCAGCCGCCCTCTTCTGCAAGGTCATGCCAAGCCAGTGCCTGGGCCTGGAACCGGGCCGCAGCCCCCCAGCTTCGCCCACCACCTCCCTACCATGGACCCCCGCAAAGTGAATGAGCTTTGGGCCTTTGTGAAAATGTGTAAGCAGGATCCGAGCGCTCTGCACACCGAGGAAATGTGCTTCCTGAGGGAGTGGGTGGAAAGCATGGGAGGTAAAGTACCACCTGCTACTCAGAAAGCTAAATCAGAAGAAAATACCAAGGAAGAAAAACCTGATAGTAAGAAGGTGGAGGAAGACTTAAAGGCAGACGAACCATCAAGTGAGGAAAGTGATCTAGAAATTGATAAAGAAGGTGTGATTGAACCAGACACTGATGCTCCTCAAGAAATGGGAGATGAAAATGCAGAGATAACGGAGGAGATGATGGATCAGGCAAATGATAAAAAAGTGGCTGCTATGGAAGCCCTAAATAATGGTGAACTCCAGAAAGCCATTGACTTATTCACAGATGCCATCAAGCTGAATCCTTGCTTGGCCATTTTGTATCCCAAGCGGGCCAGTGTCTTTGTCAAATTACAGAAGCCAAATGCTGCCATTCGAGACTGTGACAGAGCCATTGAAATAAATCCTGATTCAGCTCAGCCTTACAAATGGCGGGGGAAAGCACGCAGACTTCTAGGACACTGGGAAGAAGCAGCCCATGATCTTGCCCTTGCCTGTAAATTGGATCATGATGAAGATGCTAGTGCAATGCTGAAAGAAGTTCAACCTGGGGCACAGAAAATTGCAGAACATCGGAGAAAGTATGAGCAAAAACGTGAAGAGCGAGAGATCAAAGAAAGAATAGAACGAGTTAAGAAGGCTCGAGAAGAGCATGAGAGAGCCCAGAGGGAGGAAGAAGCCAGACGACAGTCAAGAGCTCAGTATGGCTCTTTTCCAGGTGGCTTTCCTGGGGGAATGCCTGGTAATTTTCCCAGAGGAATGCCTGGAATGGCAGGGGGCATGCCTGGAATGGCCGGGGGCATGCCTGGAATGGCCGGAATGCCTGGATTCAATGAAATTCTTAGTGATCCAGAGGTTCTTGCAGCCATGCAGGATCCAGAAGTTATGGTGGCCTTCCAGGATGTGGTTCGGAACCCAGCAAATATGTCAAAATACCAGAGCAACCCAAAGGTTATGAATCTCATCAGTAAATTGTCAGCCAAATTTGGAGGTCAAGCGTAATGCCCTTCTGATAAATAAAGCCCTTGCTGAAGGAAAAGCAACCTAGATCACCTTATGGATGTTGCAATGATACAAACCAATGTACCTCTGACCTTCTCATCAAGAGAGCTGGGGTGCTTTGAAGATAATCCCTACCCCTCTCCCCCAAATGCAGCTGAAGCATTTTACAGTGGTTTGCCATTCGGGTATTCATTCAGATAATGTTTTCCTATTAGGAATTACAAACTTTAAACACTTTTTAAATATTCAAAATATTTAAAACAAATTTAAAAGGGCTGTTAATTTTTTTTTTTTTTTAAGATGGAGTCTTGCTCCATCGCCCAGGCTGGAGTGCAGTGGCGCTATCTCGGCTCACAGCAAGCTCCGCCTCCCTGGTTCACGCCATTCTCCTGCCTCAGCCTCCCGAGCAGCTGGGACCACAGGTGCCTGCCACCACGCCCGGCCAATTTTTTTTGTATTTTTAGTAGAGACGGGGTTTCACCGTGGTCCCGATCTCCTGACCTCGTGATCCACCTGCCTCGGCCTCCCAAAGTACTGGGATTACAGGTGCGACCCACAGCGCCCGGCCAGGTCTGTTAATTCTTATATTTTTCTTTACTAATCACTTTGGATTTTTTTTCTTTGAACTATTGGGCAGGGAATATACTTACGTATGGAAGATTACTGCTCTAATTTGAGTGAAATAAAAGTTATTAGCGTGAGGCAAACATAACTCATTAGAGGATTAAAAAAAAAAGAATTTTGTTTAAAGAGTTATTCTCCCTCACTTGTGGGCCAGTTTGGTGGGACATAAGTCAGGATGGGCTACACACCCCTGGATGAGCTGTTGGTGTTTGGCCAAAGCCAGGCCCTTTACACTATCTTACCAGACTTTGAATCTCTGGCAGAAATATATGAGATGGAAGAATGAACAGAGGTCGTTTGTTCCAGTGATTGGCCCCATGGTCATCTGAATACAGCCCCCAAAGATATCCATGTTTCTAATCCCTGGAACCTGTAAATATGTTATTTTAAATGGCAAAAAACCGGGTGCAGTGGCTCATGCCTGTAACCCCAGCACTTTAGGAGCCTGAGGTGGGCTCCCAAATGATCCTGTTGGATCATGAGGTCAGGTATTTGAGACCAGCCTGACCAACATGGTGAAACCCCATCTCTACTAAAAATACAAAAATTAGCTGGGTGTGGTGGCCTACACCTGTAATCCCAGCTATTCAGGAGGCTGAGGCAGGAGAATTACTTGAACCTGGGAGGCAGAGGTTGTAGTGAACCAAGATTGCACCACTGCACTCCAGCCTGGGTGACAGAGTGAGACTCTGTCTCAAAAAAAATAAAAAGTAAATAATAAAAAATAAATAAGTGGCAAAAAAGTTTTGCAGATGTTATTAGGGTAAGATTTCAGATGATGTATTAGTCCATTTGGGCTGCTGTAACAAAATACCTGATACCAGGTAATTGATAAACAGCATACATGTATTTCTCACAGTTCTGGAGGCTGGGAAGTCCAAGATCAAGGCTCCAGCAGGTTCAGTGTCTGGAGAGGGTCTGCTTTCTGATTCATAGGTGGCAACTTCTAGCTGTCTCCTCACATGGTGTAAGGAGCAAACGGGTTCCCTCAAGCCTCTTTTATGAATCCCATCCATGAAGATGGAGCCCTCATGATCTAATCACCTCCTGGAGGCTGCACCTCTTACTGCCACCACTGTAGGGAGTAGGTTTCAACACATGGGTTTTGGGGGAACAAAATCATTCAGACTATAGCAGTTGAGGAAATTATATGGATTGACCTGGTAGACTAATATAATTACAAGAGTCCTTAGGAGAGGGAGGCAGGAGGATCACAGTCAGAGCTAGAAGAAGGTGATGTGATGATGGAAGCAAGGGCGAAAAGGGCATTTGATATGGGGGCCATGAGCCAAAGAATGTGGGCAACCTCTAGAAGCTGGAAAAGGCAGAAAATAGATTCTCCCCTGGAGCCCTCAAAAGGAAAGCAAACCTGCTGACATCTGGATTTTAGACTTCAGACCTGAAGAATTATCAGTGAACAAATTTGTGTTACTTCAAGCCACCAAATTTGCAGTAATTGTTACAACAGCAAGAGGAAGCTAATGTAGGCCCTGATGAGACATTGGCACTGAAGCCCTGGGGCTCCTGATTCCAGCCTTTTCCTGAGCCTGCCTGTCCGGCCTTCTCTTTGATTCTGCAAGATTCCTGATATTGCATTTTGCCCACGCTCCACTGAAGAGCCGCTCTACTGTGCTTTCCCCAGCTGAGCATGTTCTCCACCCTGTGTGGTGCTGTTTGCTCCACATGGTTGCTCCTTTGGTTGTTTATTTCACATTTAAGTTGGCAGTTCTGACTCATAATAGCTGATAAGGCATATGTTGATGATGTTTGTTTGGACTTGTTGCAAACACTCACAGGAAGAATATTATGCTGCATGTAACAAATGCAAGTTTTCAGGTTCCTTAAGCTGCCTTTAAGAAAACGTTAGAGAAAATACAGGAGAAAGATGAGCAGAGCCTGGAATCTTCCTGAGAGGGTTGGCCACAGTTGTATGCATCATGGTAGTTCATAGATCACAGAGGCCAGCCCGTTTATGACTTCAGGGTTTGAAGAGAGCAGAACGTGTGATACAGAGAGCTCATGCAAAGTCCGCTCCCTTTGGCTTTGATTTTGTTACTGCTTTCATTTCCATGAAGGCATTCATAGTGCTAATCGTCTGAGCCTTCAGTTATTTGTTTAACTCATATCTCTGGAAATCATGTTTTCCTGTCTTCCCCATCACCGTTTTCATTTTGTTTCATTTTGTTATTGTTGTCGTGCTGTTGTTGTTGAGACTGTCTTGCTCTGTCACCCAGGATGGAGTGCAGTAGCGCGATTACAGCTCACTAGAGCCTCCACCTCCTAGTCTAAAGTGATGCTCCCACCTCAGCCTCCTGAGTAGCTAGGACTACAGGCATGTGCCACCATGCCTGGCTAATTTTAATTTTTTTTCTTTTTGTAGAGATGGGGTCTTCCTATGCTGCCTAGGCTGGTATCAAACTCCTGGGCTCAAGCAATCCTCCCACTTCAGCCTCCCAAAGTGCTAGGAATACAGGCATAAGCCATCATGCCCTGCCACCATCTTTACGTTTTACCTGTACCCTTCTCCATTGGCCTCCAGACTCTTCTCCTCTGGAACAGGAGTGATCTAAGAAGCTAGGCTGCTGAACATTAACTCTCCCCTGCTTTACATTCATGAATGCTTTCTATTGATCTCAGGCTAAAGGTTCAGCCTTTAAGCATGACTGACCAGGCCTTCCCAGCTCCATCCCTGCCTTTTCCCACAATGGACCCCTGACACCCCCTCTTATTCCAGCCACGTGAGATGTCTCTTGCTTCCGATCCACTTTGGATTTCCTGTTCTCCAACCCTTTCCTCTGCCCACCATGCCAAGCCCATTAAGATGATAGAGAGCAATGGTTACATGGGCATGCGTTAATGGTCATAATCCCAGTTCTTCCATCTCCTAGCAGTGTGGTCTTGGACACATGACTTAACCTCACTGGGCCTTTGTTTCATCATTGCTCTGATGTGGAAAATAATATACCTCCTTCTTAAGGGCAGGGGTAAGTTTTAATGAATTTTTATAAGTAGGGCTTAGAACAGTGCCTGGTATGTGTTATATGATATTCTAGTTGCTATCTCATTTCTTTAGCTAAGAAAATATTTTCTGGTATTTCAAAACTGCATTCAAATGTTAATTCTTCCATGGAAACTTCTTTGAATTCTGCTATTTCACCTTCTGTTCTGCCAATGTTTGCTTCATATATCTAGGATCGCTCATGTTTGGTACACAAATATTTATAATTGTTATGTCTTACTGCTGAATTGACCCCATTATCACTATATAATGTCCTTCTTTTTTTCTCTTGTGTCAGCATTTGATTTAATGTCTGTTTTGTCTGATATTAGTAAACCACTCCTACTCTCTTTGGGTTACAATTTGCATAAAATATGTTTCTCTATCCTTTTACTTTCAGCCTGTGTGTGTCGTTAAGATCTTAAGTTAGTCTCTTATAGGCAGCATATTATTAGATCCTATTCTAAAAATATCTGTTTGGTCCATCTATGTCTTTTGGTTAGGGAGTTTAATCCATGTGGAACATTCTTTAACCATCCCTTTCACTGTGAGAGTTCTTTGTGCCCTCAGAGCCTGCCCATCGCCCAGCATGGCACTTGAGCTACTAGACTGTTGTATTTCTTTCATCTCAATATTTCATTTAAGTCTGTGGTTCTTTGAGAACAGGAATTTTGCCATTTCTCCAGCTACTTAGTATAGTGCCTGGCATTTAGCAGCCATTCCATGCATTTTATTAAACAAATACTATAGATGAGAATAATAGTAGCTAATATTTATTGAACACTTGGGCTGGATGCAGTGTGCAGCTCTTTACTTACATTATTTCTTTTAATTCTTACCACAGACTTATGAAATAGGGACTATGATTATCTCTATTTTACACATAAGGAAACCCAAGTTCAAAGGAGTAAAGGGAATTTTAAAATTTACCCAAATGGAAAATAGCAGACCAGGATTCAAGTCCAGGTCAGCCAATTCCAAGCCTGAGTTTTTAACCCACCTCACCATTGCATCAGTTAGCATTAGGGGTTGCTGCATGTAACAGAAAACCCCAAGTTGTAGTTTCCTAGACAGGAGGAAAGTTATTTCTCTCTTATGCAAATGAAGCCCAAAGGAATGCAGCCCAGGCTGGCCTGGCCACACAGCAGTTTCACCAAGAGCCCATGTTTCTGTTTTCTGTGTGCCTCCCTCAGTATACAGCTTCTGTCTTTGAGGTGTCATGGCCCAAGATGGCTTACATAGCTTATATAGCTCCAGCCAAACATATATTAGGCACTGTTCTAAGCCCTGCTGATAACATCCACATTCCACATCAACAGCAGTTTGGGGCAGGTCAGAAGGGGCACTCTTTCCCTTCAAGGTAACTTGCTGGAAGTTTTATGCACAATTTTTATTGCTGTATAAGAAATTACCAAAACCTAACAACTTAAAACAACATGCCTGTATTACATCAGTTTCTGTGAGTTAGGAGTCTAGGCATGGCCTAGCTGGGCTCTCTACTTCAGGTTCTCATGAAGCTGCAATCCAGGTGACCTTGGCTGTGTTCTCATCAGAGGCTCAACTGGGCAAGTACCTAGCATAATAATAGACTAGTAAGAAATCCACTTCTTTAAAACAGCAAGGATGCAAGCTTTTGCCTATCATACTAAGTTTACATTTATGTATGCCTGCTGCATTAGCACATCTCAACACACTTATTCTGTCTTTGGCATCCTTAATTTTTGTAGAGGCTGTCTCATCAGTTATAGTTAATATTTTTCTGGGCAATAACACCAAAACCAAGATGTTTCTTCAGTATAGTCTTCTTCACAGACTTGTCCTGGCATCAGGTTTTTATTGGGAATGGCCTTGGCAAACTCATCAATTAATTTCTCTGTTGCTTCATCATCAGCAGATGCTTTATCATTACAAATCATTAAAAATTTAATGTCATGTCTTTTCTCCAAATTCTGCAACCATCTTGTTGAATTATCACAGTTTCCTTCGATTTGCAGTTCACTGGGATTGATATTTTCTTGTTTCATGATCACCATACTATTAAGTGGCATGTGTTCACTGCAATGCTGACAGATCCATTTTTTTCAAAACATAACTGAGACCTTCCTTTTTAGCTTGATGCTAAAAATTTAGTATTTTTCTATTTTTTAAATGTATGTTCATCACCTTCAGCATAGAACTTTAATGACCTGTCAGCCTGTTTCTTCAGGTTCTATATGGTGGACATTACAACACTACAGTCTTCTGTAAGATGTTTCACACTTACACCATTGTCTAGTTTCTCCAACAGCTTTGACTTTCTATGCTATAAGCGTAAATGCTTTCTCTTTTTCTTATCATTCTTATCCATGGGGGTATCTGGAGGCCTTGTTGACATTTTCATCAATGTCTTTACACCACAGAACAGAGAATAAGCAAACAAACCACGAGTAATGCATGATGGTCTTGGCCCCACGTGGGGTATCATGGAGAATCTGCCACTGGTGCCTCCAGCCTGCACACATGTCAGGTAATTATCCTTTGTGTGCTTGCTTACATGAGAAAATCTGGGCATGCTCAGAAAAGATACATCATGGCTAAACAGGGCTGGGAGGATCTTTTTTCCCTTGGGGACACTGAAGAAACTATGTGTTGTGTGCCTGAGTTTTGACTGTGACCCATCATATGAAGTCAAGTGTAGCATTTTTCATTTGTGGCATCATATCGACACTCAAAATGTTTTGGACTTTGGAGCATTTCCAATTTTGGATTTTCAGGTTAGGGATGTTCAACCTGTATAATAGCAACAACAAGGATGCATTAGGTTAAAAAAATAGGGCAGAGAACTGTATGTACAAAATGACCCCAATCATGTAAAGCATATGTGCAATAAAAATAATATGAAAGATAAATTACAAAAATAATTACAATGTTATATTTGGCTGATGAGATCCAGGTGCATTTTATTCCTTCTTTGCATATTTTTATGTTTCCTATATTTTACATAATTGGCAAGGATTACTTCTAGTGTCATAAAAATGGAGGAGAAAGACATCCACTTGCACTGACGGGGAACTGCATGAGTGAGACATGGTTGCAGTGGTAGCTGGCTTCAGGGCTCCCTCTGTCAAGCTGAAAAATGAGCATTCCTCCCAGAAAACCATCAGCTTGCAAGGGGGGAGGGTCTCTGAGCCCATTAGGCTAGAGTTACTCTTCCCATTGCATCCAAAATGATCAGAAGTGGAAGAGTTGTTTTGAGGCTGGGGCAGGATGATACGCAATCCATCAGGGCCCACGTGATGCTCACCCATGGGCAATAGCAACCTAGGAAAAAATCTCTGCATCCTGCCTGCAGCTGTCAATGTCCTGTCCAGATGCCCTCAGCGGCCTGTTGCTTCCTTCCTAAAGCACCTGCATGTGTGTCTGAGCAGAAGCTTGCTCAGCCTGTGCAGAGAGCAGACCAGAGGAGCCCTGGAGCAGCCCATAGACAACAACAGATAGGAGTTGGTGGATACAGGTACAGCTCTTTCACCCACCAGTGCTGAGTCAAGCTCTCTGCTGTCTCCCAGAGACACCCAATAGGACTGAGCCATGGTGCTCACAGTAGTAACCTGCTCGTTGGTGCATTCTGCATTGGCGTTCTCTTCCCTGCCTCACTTTCTTGCTCCTGGTGCTTCCTGAGATCTTTTCCTGAGTAAACTATGTCCACATATCCCTGTGTTAGAGTCTGATTCTTGGGTAGCTCTACATAAGATTTGACACCTCTCACTGGCTTTGCTGCAGCCTCATAAACATTCTTAGCTCCTCATATACCTTACCCCAGGGACACAGGAAAGGCAACTGTCAGCACAGGACATAGAGGTGGAGAGAACGCCAGAAATAGGCTAATGATGAACACTGAGTTCATTCAAATGTTCAAGTAGTTCAAAACAAGAGTGGGACTCACGGCTTGGAAACAGACTGCAAGTAATTTTAAAAATCGCTAATAAAAAGTACAATAACTAGGTGATGGAAACGGAGGAATATTATAAACATAGGTAGGGGCACAGACTTTCTCATTTTATGTAGTGGGAAGTTAATGCTACTGCTTGACATTGGAGCATGTAGCCAAAACCAAGAAAAGAAAAAAGAAATGCAACCTCACTGTTTTGCCTATTGACATATATTTTAACTTTAGTAGAAAAAATATTCAGAAAATAGCATCTTTTGGTGGTGGAGCCAAGATGGCCGAATAGGAACAGCTCTGATCTACAGCTCCCAGCGTGAGCGACACAGAAGACGGGTGATTTCTGCATTTCTGTTTGAGGTACCAGTTTCATCTCACTAGGGAGTGCCAAACAGTGGGTGCAGGACAGTGGGTGAAGCGCACTGTGCGCGAGCCGAAGCAGGGCAAGGCATTGCCTCACTCGGGAAGTGCAAGGGGTCAGGGAGTTCCCTTTCCTAGTCAAAGAAACGGGTAACAGACGGCACCTGGAATATCGAGTCAGTCCCATCCTAATACTGCGCTTTTCCAATGGGCCTGGAAAACGGCACACTAGGAGATTGTGTCCCGCACCTGGCTCGGAGGATCCTATGCCCACAGAGTCTCTCTGATTGCTAGCACAGCAGTCTGAGATCAAACTGCAAGGTGGCAGCAAGGCTGGGGGAGAGGTGCCCGCCATTGCCCAGGCTTGCTTAGGTAAACAAAGCAGCCAGGAAGCTCGAACTGGGTGGAGCCCTCCACAGCTCAAGGAGGCCTGCCTGCCTCTGTAGGCTCCACCTCTGGGGGCAGGGCACAGACAAACAAAAATTCAGCAGGAACCTCTGCAGACTTAAATGTCCCTGTCTGACTGACAGCTTTGAAGAGAGTAGTGGTTCTCCCAGCATGCAGCTGGAGATCTGAGAATGGACAGACTGCCTCCTAAAGTGGGTCCCTGACCCCTGAGCAGCCTAACTGGGAGGCACCCCCCAGTAGGGACAGACTGACACCTCACTCGGCCGGGCACTACTCTGAGACAAAACTTCCAGAGGAACTATCAGACAGCCGAATTTGTGGTCTCACGAAAATCCGCTGTTTTGCAGCCACCGCTGCTGACACCCAGCCAAACAGGGTCTGGAGTGGACCTCTAGTAAACTCCAACAGACCTGCAGCTGAGGGTCCTGTCTGGTAGAAGGAAAACTAACAAACAGAAAGGACATCCACACCAAAAACCCATCTGTACATCACCATCATCAAAGACCAAAAGTAGATAAAACCACAAAGATGGGGAAAAAACAGAGCAGAAAAACTGGAAACTCTAAAAAGCAGAGCACCTCTCCTCCTCCAAAGGAACGCAGTTCCTCACCAGCAACAGAACAAAGCTGGACGGAGAATGACTTTGACGAGTTGAGAGAAGAAGGCTTCAGACAATCAAACTACTCCAAGCTATGGGAGGAAATTCAAAACAATAGCAAAGAAGTTAAAAATTTTGAAAAAAAAGTAGATGAATGGATAACTAGAATAACCAATGGAGAGAAGGGCTTAAAGGAGCTGATGGAGCTGAAAGCCAAGTTTCGAGAACTACGCAAAGATTGCAGAAGCCTCGGTAGCCGATGCAATCAACTGGAAGAAAGGGTATCGCTGATGGAAGATGAAATGAATGAAATGAAGAGAGAAGGGAAGTTTAGAGAAAAAAGAATAAAAAGAAATGAACAAAGCCTCCAAGAAATTTGGGACTATGTGAAAAGACCAAACCTACGTCTGATTGGTGTACCTGAAAATGATGGGGAGAATGGAACCAAGTTGGAAAACACTCTGCAAGATATTATCCAGGAGAACTTCCCCAATCTAGCAAGGCAGGCCAGCATTCAGATTCAGGAAATACAGAGAACGCCACAAAGATACTCCTCGAGAAGGGCAACTCCAAGACACATAATTGTCAGATTCACCAAAGTTGAAATGAAGGAAAAAATGTTAAGGGCAGCCAGAGAGAAAGGTCGGGTTACCCACAAAGGGAAGCCCATCAGACTAACAGCTGATCTCTCTGCAGAAACTCTACAAGCCAGAAGAGAGTGGGGGCCGATATTCAACATTCTTAAAGAAAAGAATTTTCAACCCAGAATCTCCTATATGTAGAAAGCTGAAACTGGATCCCTTCCCTATACCTTATACAAAAATTAATTCAAGATGGATTAAAGACTTACATGTTAGACCTAAAACCATTAAAATCCTACAAGAAAACCTAGGCAATACCATTCAGGACATAGGCATGGGCAAGGACTTCATGTCTAAAACACCAAAAGCAATGGCAACAAAAGCCAAAATTGACAAATGGGATCTAATTAAACTAAGGAGCTTCTGCACAGCAAGAAGTGAACAGGCAACCTACAGAATGGGAGAAAATTTTTGCAACCTACCCATCTGACAAAGGGCTAATATCCAGAATCTACAATGAACTCAAACAAATTTACAAGAAAAAAACAAACAACCCCATCAAAAAGTGGGTGAAGGACATGAACAGACACTTCTCAAAAGAAGACATTTATGCAGCCAAAAAACACATGAAAAAATGCTCATCATCACTGGCCATCAGAGAAATGCAAATCAAAACCACAGTGAGATACCATCTCATACCAGTTAGAATGGCCATCATTAAAAAGTCAGGAAACAACAGGTGCTGGAGAGGATGTGGAGAAATATGAACACTTTTACACTGTTGGTGGGACTGTAAACTAGTTCAACCATTGTGGAAGTCAGTGTGGCGATTCCTCAGGGATCTAGAACTAGAAATACCATTTGACCCAGCCATCCCATTACTGGGTATATACCCAAAGGACTATAAATCATGCTGCTATAAAGACACATGCACACGAATGCTTATTGCGGCACTATTCACAATAGCAAAGACTTGGAACCAACCCAAATGTCCAACAACGACAGACTGGATTAAGAAAACGTGGCACATATACACCATGGAATACTATGCAGCCATAAAAAATGATGAGTTCATGTCCTTTGCAGGGACATGGATGAAACTGGAAAACATCATTCTCAGTAAACTATCTCAAGGACAAAAAAGCAAACACTGCATGTTCTCACTCATAGGTGGGAATTGAACAATGAGAACTCATGGACACAGGAAGGGGAACATCACACTTTGGGGACTGTTGTGGGGTGGGGGGAGGGGGGAGGGGGGAGGGACAGCATTAGGAGATATACCTAATGCTAAATGACGAGTTAATGGGTGCAGCAAAACAACATGGCACATGGATACATATGTAACAAACCTGCACATTGTGCACATGTACCCTAAAACCTGAAGTATAATAATAATAAAAAAAGAAAATAGCATCTTTTGCTGTAAAAATTTTTATCAAGTTCTGCATTCTCCTGAGTTTCATTTTTATTTCCTTTTCTTTGTTTTAATTTAAAATTTGAAGGAATACTCTAGTGATCTAGAGTATCTCATTTTTGTCAAAGTACTTCTATTATTAATTCAACACCTATGTATTCAGCACCTGCTCTGTCCTGTGTGCTGTTCTAGATGCTGGAGATGCCCTAGGGAACAAGGCAGACAGCCGTTCTCTCCCCGGTCGCACTTGCTGTGGAGTCTCCGGGATAGGAAGTACTTGCTGTCCATTCATAAACTGTATGCTATGATGTTTACCAAATAACAACAGTTTTTCTTCTGGGTGGTGGGAATTTGGATGACCTTTTACCATCTCTTTCTTCTTTACAGTATTGCTTGAACTTAAAAGAAAAAGCATACATAAGTTACACAAAAACACCAGCCGGGCGTGGTGGCTCACACCTGTAATCCCAGCACTTTGGGAGGCCAAGGTGGGTGGATCACTTGAGGTCAGGAGTTCGACAGCAGCCTGGCCAACATGGTGAAACCCTTTCTCTACTAAAAACACAAAAATTAGCCAGGTGGGCTGCCACACACCTGTAGTTCCAGCTACCCAGGAGGCTGAGGCAGGAGAATCACTTGAGCTTGGGAGGTGGAGGTTGCAGTGAGCTCAGTTCACACTGCTACACTTCAGCCTGGGTGACAAAGTGAGACTCTTGTCTCTCAAAAAAAAAAAAAAAAAAAGTTTTATGAAAACACAAAACTGCCTTTTTATTTGTTTGTTTGACACTGCTTGGTCTCCAGATTTTCAAAGACCTCAGCCTGACACACAGGCATTGGTCTGGGCACTGATGAGAGGATGTCAGCCCTATGTCCCAGCACACACCCGCGGGCCCCCTATGTTGCTGGAATAGAGCCATAGAGACAGGGCCCAGTGCGTTCCCCAGTGTTCCCCTCCCTGGAGAGCCCCCTTCCTTCTGGAGATGACTCTTCTGCATTCCTCACTGACTCATAAAGTGTCCCCCTGCCCCTCCCCTCGGCCAGGTACCCACCACACCAATGTCTTTCTGTACCTGGAACCCTCAATGCTCACCGCTGGTTTCAGCCTGTCTGCTTCCTTGCAGTGTCTGGCTTGCCTAGAGAACTGCATGACATGACATTTGCATGGCATGACATTTGCATAAGAAGGACAGGTGGACTGGGCGGTCCAGAGAAACCCAATCCTCCAGCACCGAGGTAGTCTGTGGTCTCTTGAGCAATGGGGTTGTGGAGAGGACCCCAGCTTTAGTCAGAGGGGCTATCTGGTCCTAGCCTTGCCTAACCTCCCCACATCTTGGGGCTCCTGTTCTGAGGACTGTGAGGGCTGAAAGTGAACTTTGAAGTTACCCTTGTTTTGAGTTATGACCTGGCTAATGTCATCCCTGTCATTTTTTATTTAAAAAGATTCTGGAAATCACACCTGACATAGTTTGGATATTTGTCCCTGCCCAAATCTCATGTTGAATCGTAATCCCCAATATTGGAGGTGGGGCCTGATGGAAGGTGTTTGGATCGTGGGGGCAGATCCCTCATGAATGGGAACAATCCCATCTCTACCATCTCTTGGTAATGAGGAGATTCTCTTGTTTATGACTTTGGATATTGAGGCTCTAGTTCCCATTCTGTCACCTATTAGTTGTGTAGTCCTTGGAAAACGAATTGATCTAAATGGGTCACAGTTTTGCTTTTTCAGAAATTATAATCTTGCCATCCTATTTCACAGGCTTTATATTACAATCAAACAAAATATGAAAGCTTACTTCAAGATGTGAGTTCTTAAGAAAAGACTGCAATGTAATTCCCAGTTCCATGTGATCTTCCTAAAAAGTCTATTCAGACACGGAGTCTGTTTTTCCCAGGGCCTTGGCATCTGGGTCAGTCTTTGTGATTGCCTCAGAGAATGGGATGTGGCAGGAGGAATGCAGCGTGACTTTGGAGGCCAGGGTAGCAAAGAGGATGTAGTCTCACCTTCTCTTCCCCTGAATAAGGTGACAAGATCTTGAACTTTCAGGCTGACACTGTTGCCACAATGAGAAGAGACTCTAGACAGTATCTAGTTCTCTCATCAACCTGTGGGGAGATACGGTCGCTGTTCTGTTATTTACAGTGGTTTTGAGTCATGTGGCCACTCCTGTGGATTGGGAGATAATCTGATAGAAAACTCTGACAGAAATTACATGGACTAGTGAGATAACAGTTCCCCCAATGGGTTGAAGGAGCTGATAACAGAGGAAAGTGAGAGTTCATAAGGAAAAGAAAATCAGTAACAGGTTTGCACATGTTATATTGAGTTAGTCAAGTAGACTCTACCTCCTGAACAATTTTCAAATCCAGCCACCCATTTTCAGCATTATTAAACCAATCACTATTAGTTAAGCACTCACTATGTGTCAGACCCTGCTGTCGTCAAAACCATGAATGAGGCAAAGTCTCTGCCCTTGTGGAGCTGACATTCTAGTGGGTACATGGATGGTAATTTCTGCAACTTGCTTAGTTTACCTTATTGTTATGGTTCCCTTGAAAAGCTCCAGAACCCATCAGGCTTGTTAATGCTTCCAAGTGTACTCTCTACCTGGAACATTTTTCCCAACCTTCTCTTATTTTGCCTTGTTAACTCCTATTCAACTTTACTCAGTTTAGGCATTACCTGTTCCAGAAAGTCTTTGCTGACTTCACACTCTGGGTAACTAGGTATCCTGCTAATGTGCCTCCTTCAACCACATCTCCTCCTATCCCTGAGAATTTTTCTATTCTGATACTTATCACACTTAATGTAATTTGTTTTTATTCAACTTTCAATTCTTTTAGAAGCTGAACTGCTCAAGGTAGGGATTATGTCTTTTATGCACTTGTGTTCTGAACAGAGCCTGGAAAGATAAATAGACAAGTGTTTATTGAATAGAGAGATGATGGATGGATGGACTGAGAATGAATGAAGGGAAGAATGGATGGGTAAACAGATGAACAGATGGAAAAATAAGTGGGTAGATGGATGATGAATTAAAGAGTGGCTAAATAGTTGAATGAATAGATGGATGAATGGACTCTTGGAAAGAAGGATGTTGAAATTAAAGAATAGACAGATTAGTTAATTGCATATACTTGTGTATGTATTGTAATAAAAGGGTTTGAAAGATTGTGAGAATTACCAAAATGTGACACAGAGACACAAAGTGAGCACATGCTGTGGAAAATGGTGCTGATAGACTTGCTCAACACAAACCTTCAATTTGTTAAAAAACTCAGTATCTGTGAAGCACAACACTGCAAAGTGCAATGAAATGATGAATGCGTATATGTATTTTGGATAAACTAAAGAAGAGATGGATGAAGAGTTGGATGGATAGATGATGAATTAAAGAATGAATGTGTAGACAGTTGAATGCATGAGTGAATGGATGGAAGGCAGTCAACGAGCTGGTCTCTTGTGCAGTGTCACCCTTTACAATGAAGGGTCCATTCTATCATTGCCAACTGGAAATCTCACAGTGTCACACCATGCTCTCAACCTTCCATCTTCTCTCCATCACCTAGTAGATAAAGTCCAAGCTCTTTCTTGTGCCATATCATGTGCTCTATGACCTTGTTTCCTCCTTCCTCCCTAAGTTCTTTTCTCAGAGCAACTCCTGCCCTTGACTCAGCATCATATATAACAGTATCTACATGCTCTAAGCTACACTCCCTCACGTGGCCTTTAACAGGCATCTTCCAATCTTTATGCTTCTGCTTCCTGTACTTGGAACTTACTTCTCTGCCAGGTCTCTTTCTCTCATCCTTTTGTTCCTTGTTTCTTTATATAGAATTACATCTTTGCCCCTCCAATTCCTTAGCTTGCCTATTTGTCTACCTGTTTGTCATTGGTGCTAGCCTGTGAATTCCTTCAGAAAACAGGCTTAGATTTTATTCAACTCAGAGTAAGACACTGCACCTGGCAAAATGTAGGCACTCAATAAATATATGTTAAAACATAATAGTATGACAAGGTAGAGTAATAGCCCCTAAAGATGTTCATGACCTAATCCCCAGAACCTGTGAATATGTTACTTTACATGGAAAAGGGACTTTGCAGGTGTTATTAGGTTAAGGTTTTTTTTTTTTTTTTTTTTGAGATGGAGTCTCACTCTTGTCACCCAGGCTGGAGTGCAGTCATGTGATCTTGGCTCACTGCAAGCTCTGCCTCCCAGGTTCACACCATTCTTCTGCCTCAGCCTCCCAAGTAGCTGGGACTACAGGCGACTGCCACCATGCCTGGCTAATTTTTTGTGTTTTTAGTAGAGACAGGGTTTCACCAAGTTAGCCAGGGTGGTCTCGATCTCCTGACCTCGTGATCCGCCCACCTCAGCCTCCGAAAGTGCTGGGATTACAGGTATGAGCCACTGCACCCGGCCAGGTTGAGGATTTTAAGACAGGGAGATTGCCTTGAATTATCTAGGTGGGACAAAGGTAATCACAAGGGTCCTAAAGTGTTAGAAGAAGGAGGCAGAAGAGCCAGTGAAGATGTGATGATGGAAGCAGATATCAGAAAGATGTGATTGTTGACTTTGAGGATGGAGGAAGGGCCACCAGCCAAAGAGTGCAGGTAGCTTCTAGAAACTGGAAAAGACAACGAATCGAAATTTCCCCAAGGCCTCCAGAAGGAGGGTAGTCATGCTGACACCTTGATGTTTGCCCATTGAGTTCCATTGAGCGTGCCTGACCCCTAGGTCTGTTAGATAATAAGGCCCCCAGGACTGTAAGATAATAAGTTCATGCTGTTTTAAGGCACTAAACTTGTGGTTGTTGCAGCAACAATTGGAAACCAACGCAAATGGTAACAGCTCACATTTTTGGAGGGGAGGGGTTGATGACTGAGGCAGAGCTAAGATATTGTCTTTCTTTATGCTTCAACAATTATATGTGCAGCTTTTACATAAGATATTAGAAAATTGGATCAATTTTCCTATGGATTTTTAAAGAGCTTTTAAAAGACATTCCATTTATCAGTTAATATCCCCTGTGCCATATGAGCCAATGCGATGTTGGATGTGTAAAATGACCAAAACTCAGTTGCTTAATCCTAGGCCATTTTGCCAACTGAACAATTTTTATTATACCACATCCACAATTTCTGGCAGCTAAATGCTGCATGTGAAAAGATGTTCACTAAATCTTCTGGAACAGCTAACAGTGATTGACGCCTTCCTACGTGCCTCCACTATGTTCCACACATTGCGTTCAGCTCCTGGAGGCTGAAGGAAGTGATGTCACTGTCACCTGGATAGTAAGTGGCAGGTGGTGATTGGAACACAGGCAGTTTGGCTCCAGAGCCCCAGCTCTTAGTCTTGCCCACGAATAAAAGAAATCTAGAAACCTGTATCTCTGTGATCCAGAGACTCACTGGCTGGCTATTTTAGTATCAATTCTGAAGGAGAATCTAGAATGCTCCTAGGACTTCCTTAATCCAGGCCCCAGAAGCAAGAATCTCTTCCTCCTCTTCCACATTTTCTCACCTTCTCTTCTCCTTCCTTCCTCACGAGGAAGCCATCAGCACTAAGGAAAACAGGCTTCATGGGAGCCAAGTGAGCTGGGAGGCAGCTCCCTGAGCCAGCCAGGCCGCGTGGCTGCCTCTTCCTCAAGGCTACCCCTCTCCTGCCCCATCCAAGCCTCCCACGGAGGAAAGGAGGTGGTGGGGTGCCAAGTCAGCCTCAGGTTCTAGCCAGGTGGGCTGTGGCTTTTCCCAGAAACCTTTGTGCTGTGCCAGATTCTTCTGGAATCTGCCTGCCCACTCTGCCAGGTGAAGTTCCGTGCTGCTGCACTGATCTGCCTCCCTGGAGCAGGCAGCATGAGGCAGGGTGCTGAGACCCAGCAGCTCGGGGCAGACTGTCCAGACTCAGCCGCCAAGGCCCTCTCCAAAGTCAGTGCTTGAGGTCTACATCGTTGGCTCCCACAGGCACAAAAGACAGCAAGTGGAAATGTGAATGGTTCATGAATAAATGGAAAAAGCTTTTCCCCCACTAGCAGTCAAAGAAACACATTGCTTACGAAGCAAATTCCCAAAGTTAAAAAAAATGCTAATACTCATCACTCTTGAAGTTCCCGGAACAAGTTTCCTACAATTCAACTTAGCCTTATGTATTCCTTTGTAAACTTCTTACCCTCTGAGCCCCTATTTCTACTTCTAGGGACTCATAATAAAAAGAAAAATAAAACAAAACAGGCATCTGGACAATTATTAATGTTGAAAAATCATCACTGTGTTATCTATAAGAATAGAAAATAAGCAACAACACAAATGTCAAACATCGGGGGTGAAATAAACACATGTTGGTAATTCTATGTGATGCTATGTTAAAGAGACTGACTAGAAAATGAAAGTTTTGTAATACGTTGTTAACACGATACATTTTTTCTGATGAAGGATTATGTGAAAATAAGAAGATTCAAATGTGTATGAATCTACATGATTCAATAAGAATACACGCACATGCACATATGTACATATACATGGGTGTACACACACACATATTTTTTAAAGAATACACGAGAATGTTAAGCATGGTTATCTCTGTAACTGGGTTGTAATTTTTTTTTTTTTTTTTTTTTTTTTGAGATGGAGTCTAACTCTGTCGCCCAGGATGGAATGCAATTACGTGATCTCGGCTCACTGCAACCTCTGCCTCCGGGGTTCATGCAATTCTCTGCCTCAGCCTCCCGAGTAACTGGGATATAGGTGCCTGCCACCACGCCTAGCTAATTTTTGTATTTTTAGTGGAGGCTTGGCCAGGCTGGTCTTGAACTCCTGACCTTGCGATCCACCTGCCTTGGCCTCCCACAGTGCTGGGATTACAGGCGTGAGCCACCTCGCCCAGCCTGGGTTGTAGTTTTGAATTTTCTCCTTATAATTATCTGTGTTTTCCAAAATAACATTACATTAAGTTTGTGTTACATTTAAATCAGAATAAATATAGGTGTTCTTTGTTTCACCTGTATCTGAGCTATACTGTCTCACTCATTCATTACATTGACCAAGTGCCTACTATGTGGTAAGCACTCATAAAATCGGGAGTTACAGAGACAATTAAGGTCTGATGTGAGTTCCTTCCAGGAGCCGTCAGATCTGTGGAGGAGGTGAAAGCTGTGGCTGGCCCAGTCACGCACAACCTTTAGTGAACCATCTTTTTAAGGAAAGGTCTTAGGATAAAAACAGGTCTGTCTGTAGAGCTCTACCAACAGCTGCATCTTCAGTGATCAGCCTCTGGTGTGGCACTGACCTCACCTCAGCACAGGTTTCCAACATGCCTTCCTGGGAAGGGCTCCAGGCCTCTCAGGAGGTCGGTCATAGTTTTGAAAACAAAGCTGACCAACAATAGACAAAAGCATTTTCTGGCTCCGCTTTTCAGGAGCCTGGTCCCAACTCTGGAGATTCAGATCTGACTCCACAATGGACTCTCATAAACCCCTCCCTTACACTCCACACCAGGTCGGCCCGGCCTGGCCTCTCAGGGCAGCCCCTAGTCTCCCAGGACACCCGGCTCCTTCCCTCTTCCTTTCAGCCCTGAAGACTGTGCTTTTCTAAAAGGCTGGGCCTTGCACAGTTGAGAGCACAGTTTTGGAGCTGGAAACCTGGGTTTGAATTTCAGCTTCATCACTCACAAGTTACATGGTTTAATAACTATGCAGATTGCTAAACTCCCTAAAGCTCAGTTTCCTAATTTGAAACATAGAGGTAATGCAATGACCCTCTCAAAGGACTGGATTGTGAGAGCATTCATCAGATGTGTATTACCAAGTTCTTTATGTGAGTGGGCCTGGTACAGAGGGGAAGAGGCTGTGCTGGGAAACCACACTCTGCAAAAGAAGAAAAAATCCCTGATTTGTAGCCTTTGCCAATTCTCATGTTGTAAATACTCCCACTCAGGCCAATTTCAAGCTACCAAAGTTCAACTGGTTGGCAAGAGTCCTGCGTATTTGACAATCAGCTTTTGGGATCTCTATAACATCAGCACACCATTTGTCCCAAGAAGACAAGCTTGGTCCTGGTCTTCATGGAGTACATGATTCAATAGGAGGAAACCAGTTTGTGCCATTTGTGTAATTGCTTAATATATACCTGTCTTACCTCTGGCCTAGAAGCTCTGTGATGGAAGGGACAATTTATTTTTTAAGAAAACATATTCTTGCTATGTTATCCTCAGCCCTAACAGATCGTTATGTACCTTATAATATGTGTTGAATAAATGAATGTCTTTAGTAACAAACATAATAATCAGAAGTTAAGAGCTGAGATGAAGAGTGATATGGTTTGGCTGTGTCCCCACCCAAATCTCATCTTGAACTGTAACTCCCATAAGTCCACAAATCGAGGGAGGGACCTGGTGGGAGGTAATTGAATCATGGGGGCGGGTTTTTCCCATGCTGTTCTCGTAATAGTGAATACGTCTCAGGAGATCTTATGGTTTTATAAAGGGAAGTTCCAGCTGGGCGCAGTGGGTCATGCCTGTAATCCCAGCATTTTGGGAGGCTGAGGCTGGCGGATCGCTTGAGGTCAGGAGTTTGAGACCATTCTGGCCAATGTGGCGAAACCTGGTCTGTACTAAAAATACAAAAATTAGCCAGGCATGGTGGCTCATGCTTGTACTCCCAGCTACTCGGGAGGCTGAGAATAACTTGAACCCAGGAGGCAGAGGTTGCAGTGAGCCAAGATCATGCCACTGCACTCCAGCCTGGGCAACAGAGTGAGATCCTGTCTGAATAAATAAATAAATAAATAAATAAATAAATAGCAGTTCCCCTGCACATGCTCTCTTGCCTGCTGCCATGTAAGACATGCCTTTGCTCCTCCTTTGCCTTCCACCATGAATGTGAGGCCTCCCCAGCCATGTGGAACTGTGAGTCCATTAAACCTCTTTTCCTTTATAAATTCCCCAGTCTCAGGTATGTCCTTATAGCAGTATGAAAATGAACTAATACAAAAAGTAATAGGAATAACTATTTGAAATAGGAGGCCTCTTTAAAGAAGAGATATTTAAGAATGAAGTGACACCATATATTTAAAGGACATAGCACAATGTCCACTGTATGGAAAGTGCTTAATAACTCAATACATGGTACTTAATATTTCCCTTGCTTTGTTCTTTGGGCCAAATCTTACTACTATCTCAGCTCAAATAATTTGTCACTTTCTGACACAGTACCCTCCTACTTCCTATCCTCACAATCACCCCCTGTGGAGACCCCCACAGTGGCTCTGCCATAGCTTTCTGGAGGTGTTGATGTCTTTTTCTGCCCTTGGCCTTGGTGGCTAATTCAAGGCATCTTCACATTCCCACATATGGGCTCTGGAATAATTCTGGCTGCCAGTGCCCAGCATGGACTATGGGGCCTTTTTCCATCTGGGTGGTTGGGGAGCCTGAAGACACTGGAGGGAAACCTGTTAGGTTAAAACTGGCATGGTTGAAGTGGCAGGTTGGCTCTGGTTATGAAGAACTGCTCAGATTCCTGGCTAATACCTTGGGCAAGTCCTCATCCCCTGAGAACTCAGTTTCCTAGTCTGTAGGATAAAGGTTTAGACCCATTCATGTCTGAGCCTTCTTCCAAGCTTTAACATGTTCCAATTATATGAGTGGATACTCTACGAAATGTCCTTGATGTTTGCAAACTTCTGGACCTGGAGAACAAGCTGTGAGTCCTTGTGACCCATCAGCTCCACTGCTCTCTTGTCCTCATGGCTCCTGGCTCCCCAGTGGTCAGCTACCCTGGAGTATCCTGGTAGCTCCCTGTGGCTCAGTTGGATCTCAGGCCACTGAAGGTGGCCATCTTTGTCAATTTTTCTTAATGTCAGAGGCATTTGAACAGAGTGACTCCATCTTGAATACGGGCTGGGTAAAACAAGACTGAGACCTACTGGGCTACATTCCCAGTAAGTTAGGCATTCTAAGTCACAGGATGAGATTGGAGGTTAGCACAAAAAACAGGTCATAATGACCTTGCTGATAAAACAGGTTGCAGTAAAGGAGCTGGCCAAAACCTGCCAAAACCAGGATGGCAAAAAGAGTGACCTCTGGTCATCCTCAATGCTCATTATACACTAATTACAATGTATTAGCTTGCTAAAAGACACTCCCACCAGCACCATGACAGTTTACAAATGCCATGGCAACATCAGGAAATTACCATATATGGTCTAAAAAGGGGAGGAGTCCTCAGTTCCAGGAGTTGCCCACCCCTTTCCCAGAAAACTCATGAACAACCCACTCCTTGTTTAGCATATAATCAAGAAGTAACAATAGGTATCTTTAGGCCAGCAGCTCAAGCTGCTGCTCTGCCTATGGAGTAGCCATTCTTTATTCCTTTACTTTTTTAATAAACTTGCTTTCACTTTACTCTATGGACTTGCCCTGAATTCTTTCTTGCACAAGATCCAAAAACCCTCTCTTAGCTTCTAGATTGGGACCCCTTTTCCAGTACCATTAATGCTCCATATGCAGAAGTCCAATTTCTGCTGAGATGCTTCTATTTATGGGGAGCTCCCTGCCATACAGAATGAAGCTTTCCATTGTTGGGGGGCTCTGAGAGCATGGGCAAAGGCAACGAATCTGGAGAGGAGAAAAGGGGGCCAACTTCTTACTAAGCCCTTAGGAGGTGCCAGTCACACTGGACACAGCTGTCTGCAAGTCATCTCACCAAATCTTCCTAACAATCTTGGTGTCAGAGGCATTTGAACCACAGCAACTCCATCTTGAATAGGGGCTGGGTAAAATGAGGCTAAGACCTCCTGGGCTGCATTCCCAGACAGTTAAGGCATTCTTAGTCATAGGATGAGTGAGATAGGAGGTAGGCACAAGATACGGGTCGTAAAGACCTTGCTGATAATTGCAGTAAAGTAGCCAGCTAAATCCCACCAAAACCAAGATGGCAATGAGAGTGACCTCCGTTTATCCTCACTGCTACATTCCCACCAGTTCCATGACAGTTTACAAATGCCATGGCAACATCAGGAAGTTACTTTATATATATAATCAAAAACAACCATAAAAATGGGCAACAGCAGCCCTCAGGGCTGCTCTGACTATGGAGCAGCCATTCCTTATTCCTTTTTTCTTTTTTTGAGATGGAGTTTCACTCTGTACCCTAGGCTAAAGTGCAGTGGTGCCATCTCCATTCACTGCAGCCTCTGCCTCCAAGGTTCAAGCGATTCTCCTGTCCAAGCCTCTGGAGTAGCTGGAACTACAGGTGCACACCACCAATATTTGTGTTTTTAGTAGAGATGGGATCTCACCATGTTGGCCAGGCTGGCCTCAAACTCCTGACCTCAGGTGATCCGCCAACCTTGGCCTCCCAAAGTGCTGGGATTACAGGCATGAACCACTGCTTTAACTTTACTCGACGGACTTGCCTTGAATTCTTTCTTGTGTGAGATCTAAGAACCTTCTCTTGGGGTCTGGATCTGGACCCGTTTCTGGTAACATTGGGAGGCATGACTAATCATCCTCCTTTTAGAGATGAGAACATTGAGGCTCAGAGGCACTGGGTCACTTGCTGGAGGATGTACCTCAGGGATGCCTGAGCCTGAGTACCTTGCTTTGTGCCACATGCTGGTCGGGACACAAAGCCCAACCTGATTTCACTGGGAGGGCAACTTCTGCACCACTCTCACCTTAAGCATGCCCCCAGCCACTCTACACTTCTCTCTTAGAGGACCTGGGTCTCTGGGAGCCCTTGGGAGAAAACTCTCACTACCTTCATCTACACCCACGGACTCAGAGAAAGATTTTCAATTATTGAATACTAAGTGCTAAAAAAAAAAAAAAAATCTCACATCTGCTTTGCTCCATTGTATCACATGTCTCTTAAGACAGGTTGCAGAGTTTATGGTTAATAAGTAAACCGTACTTGTTATTGAGTGGACAAAGACACGTCTCTTGCAGAGTTGGAAGTGGAGGCACTAAGAGGCTGGTTGACATTCCCACCCCACAGCGGATAAGGAAAGCTGGGACTTGAATCCAAGGCTAGCTGGCTCAGGACTCAGGACCCTATCCCCAGAGGAAGCCACACATCTTCAATCGCATCGAATTTACCCCTGCACCCCCACTTCCAAACTCTGAGCTCAAAGTCCCCAGGGAGATTAAGGCTAATCAGCTGTGTTTATAAAAGGCAGGTATAGAAGCCTCCAGACCCTAGTTACTCATTACATTGTACTAAATGCTGATATCGCAAACTCTCATAAATAGGCCAAAGGGTGGTAAGTCACCAAAAGGCCAAGCCAGACAAACAAGAGCCTTGCTGATTAACCAAGGCCCTGCCTTCCAGGCCTGCCAGCTGCCCAGCAGCATGGAGGGGCCAAAACTACCGCCTCTGCCAAGGTGGCCAAGCATCAAACGCTGGGCTTGTTTGCTAGGCCTCGATCACCAGGAATCTGAAAATCTGGCAGTGGAAAGGAGCCCTTGACTTTGGTGCCAACTCCCAGAGCCTCTTAAAGGCCCCGTTGCTGGGTGATTTTAGGAAAGTTGTCTCTGAGTCCTGCTTCCTCTGACCTCAAGTGGCTCACTGAGGGGAAATGGGGAAACGCGCTTTCCTCCCGCCTTCCTCAGGGACATCTGGGGGGCTTGACTGTCTTCTCTCCCACTGGACTCAGAGCCTCAGCTGCCACCACTGCTGTGGTCCTCGGGGTGGACGGAAGTCAGGGGCACTGGTGACATTCTTTGGTGCCAAGATAAGCCCACTATTGTTCTTGGCTTCAAATTTTTCATGAATAATTTTTGTGGAGAAACAGAGAGAGGGGAGGGAGAATGACTGACTGCCAGAGGAAACAAACAACAACTAAAAAAAGTTCTGGATATTCCCCCCGTCACTGTCTTGGTTGCTGGGTGTATGAGTTTGCTATGGGGATTGTTGGAAATAACCACAAACTCAGTGGCTTAAAACAACATGAATTTGTTATTGTAAAGTTCTAGAGGTCAAAAGCCTAAAATGCATCTCCATGGGCTTAAATCGAGGCAGGACTGCATTTGTTCTGGAGGCTCCAGAGGAGAATCCATTTCCTTGCTCCTTGCAGCTTCTGGGGGGCTGCCATCATTCTTTGGCTCAGGGCCCCACATCACTCTGTCATTACATCTCCTTATCTGCCTCCCTCTTATAAGGACCCTTGTGATGACATTGGGCCCACTCAGATAATTGAGGGTAGTATCTCCACCTTGAGATCCTTAGTTTAATCACATCTGCAAAATCCCTTTTGCTATGCAGGGTAACCTATTCCCAGATTCTGGAGATTAGGACATTGGTGCCGTTATTCAGCAAACCACAGTGGCTGGAGCTCTTTCCACAGCAAGCATGGACAGACCCTTTGTCCCAAAGGTCACCAAGCCTCCCAATGACCCAAAAGCACAGGCATCCCAGACTTCTTGCGTGGGGCTCTCTCCCCATGGCTCAGGGAGTAGGCACTGGAGACCCCTCCCTCAGGAAGGCAAGGTGCACCTTTGAGCCTCCAGGTGGGAAGGTTCTCATGCTGCCAGGCTTTGGGGCCTCAGCAATACGCCTGTGGGCACTTCTCCACCCTTGGATCCTGATGGAGCTTTGGTTTCTGTTCTCAACCACATTTCCTCTCCTGGGCTTGGGTCTGAAATCAGACTTAACTGTGCCAAGGTCATGTGTGATTATAGTCTCCTTCTAACCCTCCATTTCTTCGCAGGCATGAAAAAACCCAGTATCATCTCTTTCCTAAGCTGTTGTGAGGATGGATTGAAATGGTGGCCATATAACTCAGATACCTGTGAAGGTTTCCTTGGCCCTTGGAATCAGGATGTTTGAAAAACACAGCTCAGATACTAGCACTCCCCTGCTTTAAATCCTGCAGTGGCTTCCCATAGCACTTAAAATTCAGATCTAAATGCCCCTTCTAGAGCCTGTGGGAAATGCATGATCTGACCACTGCCTACCTCTCTGATCTCACCCAAAATCATCCTCTCTTGGGCTTGCCAGGCACCAGTCACACTGACCTATTTCTTGTTCCCTGAACACACCGAACTATGATTGTCTTATTCAAGTTTCTGTTGCTATAAAAGAATACCACAGACTGGGTAATTTAAAAAGAAAAGAAGTTTATTTCTTACAGTTCTGGAGGCTGGGAAGTCCAAGGGCATTGCGTTAGGATCTGGTGAGGGTTATTCCAAGGCAGAAGGCAGAAGGCAGAAGGGAGAGAGGAGGCAAGACGGAGAAAAACAGGGGCCAAACTTTTACAGCAACTCACTCACTCCCATGATAGCAACATTAATCTATTCATGAGGGCTAACACTGTCACAGTAGCATCAATTTCCCAACATAGGAGCTTCTGAGGGACACATTTAAACCTTAGCAAAGTCCCACTTCTGAGGTTTGTCCTTGTTTTCCTTTGATTCTAGAATACTCTTCTCCCAGAAATTTGAATAGCTGTCTGATTCCTCTTCAGATCTCAGCCCAAATCCCACTCCTCAGTCTTGACCTGGCCACTCAATATAAATTAGTTAATCCAATATGAATTAGTACTCCCAGTCTTGATAACTCCTTTATTTCCTTCATAGCATTTGTCTCATTCCTCCTCCTCAACCTCCACCTCCTGGGCACCCTGCTGGACCACATTTCAAGCCTTGTTTGCAGTGAGGTGTGGGTGGCTTTATGACGATGCCCCAGTCAATGGTATGTGAGTGAGAGTAGTCTGGTCTGTTTTGAGTCTTGGTTTGAAAAAAATCTTCCACGTTGTCCTCTGTGCTCTCTCTACTCCTATCTGTAAGGGCAGGCACAGAGAATTCAGCGAGGACTAGATGTTCTTAGCCGACGGTGGAGTCATGAGATAGTGGAGCCTGTACCCCCATATCAAGGAAGACCTCCTAATAAACCCCCATATTGAGTTTCTGTCTGATAAAAAAAAATGCATTTTCATTGTGTTAAGCCACTGAGATTTTGCAGGTGTCAGCCAACCTGACATTTTTATTTGTATTATATTTTCTTTCAGATGTATTGCCTGTCTTTTCCTACTAAAGTAGAACCTCCATGAAGCCAGTCCTTGGCTATTTTTGCCCCTATTGTTGCCTCAGCAACTAGCAGTCTCTGGTGCACAACCGAAGCTTGCTGAATGAATGAATAAATGAATGTTCTATGGAGTTCTATGTTCTATGGAGATCCAAAGCCCACCTCAAGTGTCTACTCATTTCTAAGGACTTGGGTTCAAGGGCTCAGGGTTCTGGCACTTTGCTTTTCTTCCTGATGAATTTATTAATTTTCAGTGTCATCATTCCAGTTGAGGTCCCAGACACCCTGGAGCAGAGGCGAGCCACCCCTGCCATGCACTGTCCCAGTTCCTGACCCACAGAATTCGTGAGCACAATAAAATAGTTGTTTTATGTCACTAAATTTTAGGATCTTTGCTCTACAGCAATATAGCAACAGTAACATCTCTTCCCTGCTCTCTCAGAGGCAAAGAAAAAATTCCTTTCATTTTTCCTCAGCAGAGCTGTGCAGTGGGTTCTTTGTTTGGCTGTCTCAGTCCCTGCCCTCAGGGTCTCACATTCTACCCCAAGTGGCTTGTGAAGGTATTTTCTTAAACAAAGCTCGGAGGTGCTCTGATGCCAGCAATTAAGATAACAAAGTGTTTTATCTCTACCAAGTTTTTTAGTACTTTGCACATAAGACTCTTAATGAATGTTGGTTTTAAATTCCGTGTTCTTCTTTGAACTCATGGGGAGTGGGAAGGTGAGTAGAAGGCTGGAATAGGGAATAATGTCAGGATTCCAGAAATATGCATTGGCTCACATTGAACTCAGCATCTGTAGCAAGTAGGATCCAGCAATCAAAGAGGTTCTACTGAAAGTTTAATAGAGGAAATTTAATCCAGAGAATTAGGTTCAATGGTATTGGAAGAACTGAGAAGCCTTTTATGTAGGGTTGCCAGATAAAATACAGAATTGCCAGTTAAATTTGCATTTTGGATAAACAATGTTTTTTTTACATGAAATTGTATGTCCCCTGTAATATTTGGAAGTAGGTTTGTTGTTTATCTGAAATGCAAATTTAACTGGGCTTCCTGTGTTTCTATTTGCTAATTTTGGTAATCCTACTCACAAGGAGGACATTGAGACAACTGAGAGATTAGAACAGCAGGAAGCTTCCTTTGCTAGGGCTGGAGGATGGGGTGTTAGTATCCCAGAGTTAGTAGAGCTAGAACCCCAGCAGGGGCTGCCTGACAGAGGCTGGGACCAGGGAGGAGGTGCAGCCACTGCAGAGATGCTGCCTGAAGACCAGCAAGAGGAGAAAATGCCCAAACTTCTTCCTTCCTCCTGCCCTCATCTTTCCCCTCAGTGTCTCCTATTGGTTGAACCCAGCCACAAGCCATTGGCAAGGAGCTTGGGAAATGTAGTTTGCAGAAGTCAGGCCTCTGGGACCCAGGCAGAGCAGGACCAGGGCAGAGTATCTATCCTGTGTCACTATATTTACCAAAAATGTGATATCAGATTTCTACAGCCATTTCTTGAGCTCTCCCAATATTTGTGGCTCCATATTAAGCAAACTCTTACTTCCCTCAATCCTTAACCAAATGAGGAAGGCGCTATTTTTTTCCCCTACATTTTACAGGTGAGGATGTTGAGTCTCAGATAAATTAAGAAAATGTGCCCCAAGGCTGGGAGCGGTGGCTCATGCCTGTAATTCTAGCACTTTGGGAGGCCAAGGTGGCTGGATCATCTGAGGTCAGGAGTTCGAGACCAGCCTTGCCAACATGGTGAAACCCGGTCTCCACTAAAAATACAAAAATTAGCCAGGCGTGGTGGTGGGCCCCTGTAATCCCAGCTACTCGGGAAGCTGAGGCAGGAGAATCACTTGAACCCAGGAGTCACAGGTTGCAGTGAGTTGAGATCACGCCATCACACTCCAACCTGGGTGACAAGAGCGAAACTCCATCTCAAAAAATTAAAAAAAATAAAAAATAAAAGAAATCTGCCCCAAATCTCACATAAAATGTATAAGGTGGGGTCAGGTCTTTGCTGCACCAGCAGGGGGTGATTCAGCATGGTGGGCAGGCTGGGGAAGGTTAGAAGTCAAAGAACCATGGAAAGCATCCATTCATCATAGGGTGCTGGGTCTACAAATGACACTGCCCTGATCCACAGTGCCCATGTGCTTTGGCTGATGCTGTACCTGAAATGCCATCTAATGCTCTCCCTTCTTAAAGGTACTACTTTCTTTCCAACATTCAGATCGTACATGTTGGCAGCCAAGCACGGTAGAAAACAGCAAAGTATAGTATAATCGTTAAGAGCTTGAACTCTAGAGTCAGATGTCCAGGTCAAATCCGGCTCTGTCATTTACTACTACTACTACTCTGTCATCACAGAGCTAGTCAATTACTAGTAATTGACTAGCTCTGTGACTCTTGGCAAGATACTAAAGGTTTCTGGGCCTCTTTTTTATTTTGAGATGGATTATCGCTCTGTCCCCCAGGCTGGAGTGCAGTGGCGCAATGTTGGCTCACTGCAACCTCTGCCTCCTGGGTTCAAGCAATTCTCATGTCTCAGCCTCCTGAGTAGCTGGGATACAGGCGCCCACCAAAACATCTGGATAATTTTTGTATTTTTGGTAGAGACGGGGCTTCACCATGTTGGCCAGCCTGGCCTTGAACTCCTGACCTCAAGTGATCTGCCTGCCTAGGCCTTCCAAAGTGCTAGGATTACAGGCATGAACCACCTCGCCTGGCCCTTTCTGAGCCTCTTATTACTCATTTTTTACAGTGCAGCTGGTGATGCCAACAATAGTGTTGATGATGATGATAATGATGATGATGTCTACATGACAGGCAGGCCTGCCACGGACAGTCACACAGGTTGTTCACCATTCAAGGGTGCCTCTGAGTGTCTGGGGCCAGCCACAGCCCTGCGCATAGATGTGAAGGTTCAATAAATTCTTCCATATGAAGTCCTGGCCCAGTGCCTAGTCTGCACCTGACACATATTGGCTGTTACGCATATTACAGAATAATCTAAGTGCAGGATAATGTGTTAAGCATGGGGACACAAAGCTAAAAGCCCTTGTGTGTTGTATCATGGGGAGGTAAGAGGTGGCAGAGACCACACTATTTTAATGTCTTATGCTGAGTTCTAACTTGCACACCGTCGTTAGTCTCAAGGTGGGCAGAGGACAGAAGGAACCAGCTCTGACTGAGGGGTGAACTGGCCTTTCTATTATATTTCAACAAGGAGGAGTTGATCTTGTAGAGAGTGTGGGGAAGAGCATTAGAGGCAGAGAATAGCCGGGAGAAAAGCACAGGGCACGGCAGACATACAAGTGGAGAGAATGGTGAGATGTGGGGCACAGCAGGGGCGAGATGAGAAAAGCTGGCGATGTGAGCCACAGAGCTGGGAGAGGTTAACAAGAGGCAAATATTGTGGATCTCACGAGGACCTCTGGCTTATCAAAGATTTCAAAGGTGGGAAGTTGCTTGTGCAATGGTAGGAAGGGCAGGAGGGGGCAGGCTGGAAGGAATGACTCTCCTGATGCCTTTCTTTACCCCTGGGTACCAATCCTGTTTTCCTCCTACTCCCCCACACCCTCGTCCACCCTCATCCTTCACTTTGCCACTCCTTGGACCTCTTGCCCTCAAATAGCACCCAAACTGGCAGGACACTGCATTCTGGAGCTTCCCAGCCCAGCCTGACCCCTTCAAAACGTATGTGAACTCTATTCTCAACCCTCCGTGCCCTGCTAGGGGCTCAGGAGAGCATGCTAGGTAACTTACACAAAGGGGTCCTGGGCACCCGGACTTACTGAGCTCCTTCTCCTAGATCAGTTTTGCATTTCAACAGATACCTTCAAAGTCCAACGAAGGACAGCAGTGTTATTTTGTTGGGAGCCCCTGGGTAAGTAACTGCACGTCCCTAAATGTGGAGCTGGTGGCCCCTGCGCCCTGGCTCTCTGCAAGAGTCAAAGAAAGTAGATACAATGGTGGACACTAAAGTATAAGGGAAAAGTCAGAATCCAAGTCTAAAGCAAAGAACCCCAGGGATCTAGGTTGATCCTCCTCCCTACCCCAGGTGGACCCTTCTGTGGAAGGCAACTGTCCAAAACTCCCTGACTGGAGCCTTTGGCCTTGGTAGGGTCCCCTCCATCCCACTGAGGAACATGGGCTCCAAATCTTATAGAGGATCAGAATAGGAAAGGCTTTGGGGGACCATGCTGCCTAAACCCCATATCTTACAGATGGGAGACCTGGGGTCCAAGGAGAAACAGGGTGGTCCTATGGCTTCCCAGTGAGTTGGGATCGATGTGGGAAGGGGTCTCTGAGCTTGACCCCTAGTCCCCTTTCATTTGCACTCAGCTCCATTTCTTCCATTTACCCATCTACCTATCCATCCAACTTTAAAAAAGCGATGCCCTTTTCAATTCAACCAGCCCTTACTGAGCTCCTACCAGATGCCAGGCACTGTGTCAGGCACTGAGAACACATGAGAACACAAAGAAAACTCACACATCTCTAACTAAAAGCTCCCCGTTACAGGAGGTAGACAGAAACAGAGAAACAGTTCTGATCAAATGAGAGCAATAGTGGTCCTGGCATCTCTGGAAGCCTGATAAGGGATAGAAGGAGGTGACTGATGCTCCAGCCAAGGCTGGAACGGGCAGGGGATGATTTTCCAATAGACCGGAAGGCTGCTCACATCCTGGACAAACTAGTCCAGTAGCAGAAATGGAGACAATCGCTGGCAGCCACAGCAACTAGCTCAGCAGGGCTGGGGACAGGGCCCTCGGGGAGAAGAAGTTAGGGCCTTTTTACTACAGCTTGAACTTGATTTTGCAGGGGTTGGGAGCTCTGGGAATAATTCAGCCAGAGGGATAATCTGATCAGCCCTGCTTTTTCCAACACTCCCACCCTCACTGTGTCTACGTGAGCCAGGGCAATGAGACTCCCACTGTCCAGGCAATCATGGCCTAGAGTGGCGGTGCACTCTGCATTTTCCACCTTACTTCGGAAAGTTCAGCGGGTAAAGGGAAGCCACGTTTATGTAACAGGAAGCCTGATTTCCAGGACGTGCAACACAATCAAAGCTCTATTTGTGGAACAATTCTGTGGGCTCCGATTTCCTTAGAAACGCAAATGAAACCTCTGCCAATGGACAATGGAAGGGCTCAGCTTTTCTCTTTCGTTGTTTCTGTTCTGACCCTCCCTCCTTATTTTCCTCTGCTCCTTTCCATTCTAAAGGCCTGCTGCTGGGAATGTGTAACCTGTACCCCCTAATCTGGGCTTCTAGAAGAATTCCCACCCATCGAGCACAGGACTGGACAGCTGCCCGGAGACTCAGCCTGCAACCGGCTCCTATCTCCCCAACCTCTGGCCCTGAGGCCCAGCAATGGAGATGCTTGACCCCTACATTCTCCCCAAAAGCAGTAAGAGGGCTAGATTTATCTAAGCTTTCTACTGTTGCTAATGCCCTGTGAGATTCTGAGCACATCTTTTAACCACCCTGGGCCAAGGTTTTGACATCCATGAAAAGGGATTATTAACACATACTCTGCCTGTCTCATAGGGCTCATTATCAAATCAGAAAATAGATAAAATTTTAATATAATATTTATATTGATAATATAAGATGAATATTATAATAATGTAAGATTCGTGTTTAATATAATAAATATAAATATTTGTTTATTATTTTTAGTTGTTTTTTAAGTTGAGGTGAAATGTGTATAACATACCATTAGCCATTTGGAAGCGCAGTACTTAGCGGCATTTAGTACATTCAGAATGTGTAATCACTATTTCTATCTAGCTCCAAAATATTTGCCTCCACCCCAAATATAACCCTGTCCCCACTAAGCAGTCACTCATTCTCCCCAACCCATGACACCCCTCCCTCCCCCAACCTTGGCAACCACCGGTCTGGTCTGCTTTTTGGCTCTATGGATTTACAAATTATGGATATTTCATATAAATGGAATCATATCACATGTGACTTTTCCTACCTGGCTTCTTATACTCTGCATAATGTTCTTGGGGATCCTCCACACTGCAGCATGTACAAGTACTTCATTCCTCTTTATGGCTGAATAATATTCTATCTTATGGTACAGTCGGCCCTAACTATTTGTAGATTCTGTATCTATGGATTCAACCAACCACAGATTGAAAATATTTGAAAAATTTGCATCTGTGCTACATATGTACAGACATATTTTCTTGTTCATTATGCCCTAAACAATATGGTATAACAGCTATTTAAATAATATTTACATTGTATTAGGTATTATAAGTAACCTAGCGATGATTTAAAGTATACAGGGGGATGAGCATAGGTTGCAATGTATGCAAATACTACAGCTGTTTATATCAGGGACTTGAGAATTTGCTAATTTGAGTATCCATGGATTTTGTTTTTATGGATTTTGGTATCCTAGAAGCACTTCCCCACAGAAACTGGGTGATGACTGTATATGCCATAATTTGTTTATCCATTCTTCTATTGGCCATTTTAATTGCTGCCACATTTTGGCTATTGTGAATAGTGTACATGTTTATTTAAGTACCTGTTTCCTATTATTTGGGGTATATGCCTAGGAGTAGAATTGCTGGGTCATATGGGTAACTCTATGTTTAACTTTTTGAACTCTATGTTTAACAGCCAAACAGAAGCTGCACAATTTTACATTACCACCAGCAATGCACAAAGACTCCAATTTCTCCACATCCTCACCAACACTTGTTAGTTTCTGTCTTTTTTATTATAGCTATTCCAGTGGGTGTGAAGTGTTACCTAAGTGTAGTTTTGTATTTTCCTAATGACTCATAACGTTGAACATCTTTTCAATTGCCTGTCATCCATTTATATATCTTTTTTGGTGAAATGACTATTGACACTTTTGTCCACTTTCAATTGCCTTTTTGTTGTTGAGTTGCAAGAGTTCTTTATGTATTCAGGATATTGGGCCCTTATTAAGTATATGATTTGCAAATATTTTCTCTCATTCTGCAGGTTGTCTTTTTAAAAATTATTTATAATACTAGTTAGAAATAATTTTTTAAAAAGGTGTGTATAAGAAGCTTTTGTATTGTCTTACTTACTGTTTATTATTTATTTATTTAGGACACTAGCTATGTTCTAGCAACTGTGCTAAGAGCTTTATGTGATCTTCCCTTCCCCTCCCTCCCTCCCTCCCTCCCTCTCTCTCTTTCTTTCTCGTCTTTCTATTTCTTTTTCTTTTTTTGAGACAGCGTCTCACTTTGTAATCCAGGCTGGAGTGCAGTGGCATGATCACGGCTCACTGCAGCCTCAGCCTCCTGGGATCAAGTGATCCTCCTGCTTCAGCCTCCCAAAACATTTACATGTATTTTATAATTTATTCTGGAGGTACAGTCATTTTTACTTTAAAGATGAGGAAATGAAGGAGCAGAAGGGCTTTGCATATGTTTTCCTGTCTGCCTGGGCACCCTTCTCTGGCCTCTTCACTTGGCTAACTACTGCTGTCTTCCCATCTCGCCCAGCCCTTCTGTCTCCTTCCCTCAGCCTAGGCTTCCTCTAGCAGCTAGAGGTGTCTTCTGGGTCCCTGAGGCATCCTGCCCCCTTTCTATCAGGCTTGTTCATTCAATGATAATGTTCCCCAACTAAGCATCCACCAACCCCCCCACTCCCTGACTGCCAGGACCAAGGGCCTCTCTCCGTGTTCCATAACACCGAATGCAGTGCAGTGTACAGTGGATGTTCAGTAAGGTGTATCTCCTAGATGAAGGTGCTCACTGCTGTTGAAGTGGGATTGGGAAATGTTTCAGTGTGGAGAGTAATGGTTATAGAATAACAAGCCAATAAATAAAATCCAAAAAATAGATCACCCTCTGTTATTGCAACTCTGTTAAAATACACCTGCATATATAAGGAGGGGGAAGAAAGAACCACCTACTGGGTTCTTAACTCTCCCTCCCTCCAGCCTTTCCTTCCCCTCCCCTCCTTTCCCCTCTTCTCCTCTCCTTTTCTCTCCTCTTCTTTCTTCTCTCCCTTTCCTTTCCCTTCCTTTCCCTTCTCTTCCTTTCCTTCCCCTTCATTTCCTTTCCTTCCTTCTTTCTTTCTTTCCTTTCTTTCTCTTTCTTTCTTTCTTTCCTTTCTCTTTCTTTCTTTCTCTCTCTTTCTCTTTCTTTCCTCTCTTTCTTTTCTTTCCTTCCTTTTTCTTCCTTCCTTCCTTTCTTTCCTTTCTTTCTTTTTCTTTTATTTTCTTTCTTTCCTTTTCTTCTCTTTCTCTCTCTCTTTCTTTTTTCAAAGAGAAAGTGGAATGGCCTTGTATTTTTGTAAGAGAATCCAGTCAGAACTTCTGGAGCTTTTGGGCTCTTTCGGGATGCACAGGTGGCTAGTGGTGAGGCATCGCAAACTGTCCTCTTTTGAACAATAGAGCTGGCCGTCCTCGAAGCGATTGGGTGCCCACTGCCCACCTGGGGGGCATTGAACCTGGGAGTGCAGCTAACATCTGACCAAGTCTTTGTGACAAAAGAAGGCCCCAGAGCTTGAACTTGAACTTGGGCCTTTCTTTCTCTCTCTCTCTCTCTCTTTCTTTCCTTCCTTCCTTCTCTCTCTCTCTCTCTCTCCCTCTCTCCCTCCCTTCCTTCCCCTCCCTCCCCCTTCCTTCCTTCCTTCCTTCCTTCCTTCCTTCCTTCCTTCCTTCCTTCCTTCCTTCCTTCCCTCCTTCTTTCTGTTTTTTGTTTTGTTTTGTTTGAGACAGACTGTCACCCAGACTGAGTACAACAGGATGATATCAGCTCACTGCAACCTCCGCCTCTTGGGTTCAAGTGGTTCTCCTGCCTCAGCCTCCCAGGTCACTGGGATTCCAGGCATGTGCCACCATGCCCAGCTAATTTTTGTATTTTTAGTAGAGAAGGGGTTTCACCATGTTGGCCAGGTTGATCTCGAACTCCTGACCTCAAATGATCCACCCTTCTTGGCCTCCCAATGTGCTGGGATTACAGGCGTGAGCGACCGCGCCTGGCCAGGCCTTTCTATTATAAATTGATTTAGTCCAAACCCGTTCAATTCCTCACACACATTATGCGCCTGAACCAGGCTCTCCCTTCACCTCTGGGGATCCAGGGTGGTCCTGGTCTTGTGGGATCTCCAGGCCATCTGGGGAGACGCACGCGTCTTCCCTTAATCACAGTACAAGTTGGACTGTCTGGAGAGTGTGAGGAGTAGAGGCTGGACACTGCACCCGGGCTCGCTCGTCCTAAGTCTCTGGTGGAATGGGGCCAGATATTTCACTGCCAGAGCACATGCTGGCTTAGTTGCTCCTTGTGGGATGTTGCTCAACGGAGGGCAAGAATGCGAAGACATTTTTAAAATGTGCATGTTATTTAAATACACATTCAACTACCACTCCAGGGTTTTTCCTTGCGATGGCCCTTCAGATTTCCCTGTTGGCCTCACTCTGCACCCTTTGGTGGCCCCCAGTTTTCTTGGGATAAAGCCCATTTTTCCTAAAAGACCCAAAGGGACCTGGATCCTGCACCCCTGCTCCCATCTTTTGCCACTGCTTCCCTTGCCCCCAGGGTCGCTGGAGCAAACATCATCTGCCTTGTGATTGTGCCCTACTCTCTCTTGGCACTGGGACTTCGCGGTGCTCTTCCGTCTGCCTGGCACACCCTCTTCCCTCTTCCGTGCTTGGCTAACTCTTATCCCTCATGTCTCAGCTTAATGGCCTCTTCCTCCTGGAAGTCCTCCATGACTTCTCTAGGCAAGCTCAGGCTCTGTACTCTTCCTTGGTCACTTGTCACACTGTCTTCTGGTGGCTAGTTTGGCCACCTCCATTGGGAGAATGCAAGGATTTTATCAGGGTAGTAAGAGCCTCTGACAGCTGTTACAGTGCTGAGACCAATGAACTTGGGTGGAATGAATAAGTGTGGTAGCTATCCCCAGATTCTTGTGGGGCATCTGAATCCTTAGGTAAGGACCAAACCAACTGTTATCTACCCCAGAGGTTGCAGCCAAGACTGAGGCACTCATGTGCAGGGAGGTGGTTGGTGGTTGCAGGAGGCAAGTCCCCTTCTTAGCTGACAGCTCTCCAGCCTCCTGTCCACTGTCCTCAAGCCAATGGGCTCTTGTCCATCCAGTCCATTCACACAGGCCAGAGTTGAGATCACCCGAATACTGCTGCCCTTGCCCCACCCCCCACCAGGCCCAGCTCAGGAAGCACGCAGCCTATTTCCTCCTCTGCCTCTTCTGTTGGGGGAACGAAATGCTTGCCAACCCCTGTGGCATCCCACTACCCTGGATTACGAAGTCTGGTCACATGTGGGCTCCAGAGGGAAAGAGAAGATGTCAGCTATACCCCCGTCCTCTGCTTCTGCTGGAGTTCCGCTATGAGATCCAGCAGACGTGGTCTCGCTCACAGCCCTGCCACACACCGGCTCTGTGAATTTGGGCAGTTATTGAGCCTTCTGAGTCTTGTTCTTTTCATTTTTCATCTCATGAACAATATCACTGCTGCCACTGCCACCTTCACCACCACCACATAGTGAGCTTGGTGCTCGCTATGCACCAAGCACCGACCATTCTTCACTTCATCCTCACAGCAGCCCTCTGAGTTCCTATTTCCATCATCGAAGGGAAGGAACAGATATCCGCCGAGAGCCTACTAGGCACTAAGGCAAGGTTCCAAGAACTTCATGCGCTGGCACAGGACAGGTAAGACAGAAGATTGCAATGGGCTGGAACAGTGAGAGAAAACCACATGGCCTCTTGTGGAGGATGATCTCATAGCTTATAGGGATGGACTGAAGGTTGGGAGTTGGTGAGAGAAAGTGGACTCAAGGTTAGTCGCCGTGGCTTAAACAACAGAGCAATGATGGAGCCTGGCCTGGACTGAGATGGGTAAGGCCTGGGGATGTCTCGGCACACTTCCTTCTCCATGTGCAGTGCCAGACCCCTGGTGCCTGTAGCCTTGCTCCATCAGGGCCTCATTGTAGGATGAGGTGAACAATGCTCTTACTTGCTATGGAGACTAGAGGTGGTTCCTGGAAGCACCCAGCTCAGTGCTTGGTGGAGCAGGTGCTCACTGGATATTTACAACTCCTGTTGCTCAAGTGTCCCTTCTGGTCCAAGCACGTGCCAGGCTCTGAGGACATTGTACAAAATACAAACTGGGTCCTGGTCTTCAGGGGCCCCAGGCTAAGGTTAGAGATGGATGAGTACTGAGATGACTCCAACCACGTGATAAGAAAGCTTGGGATCCTTTAGAAGGTCTCTGTGCTCCCATGGGGAAATCAGGGAAGACTTCCTGGAGGAAATGACATCGAATCTCGGATCAGAAGGTTGGCCAATCCAAGGATAATGAGAAGAGCGCTTTAAGAAATACTGATAGCAGACACTGAGTCCCAGAGGTGAAGTGCAACATGGGCCCTCAGGGACTGTTGCCTCACTGATGGGGCCTGTGGAATGCGGTGAGGAAGAAGGTTGGCTGGAACCAGCTCCTGGCTCTCTTTGGAGTTTGGTTTTTACTTTTTCCTCAGTATTAGATAAGAAAGTAATGTCTATCAAGATAAGTAAATTCTTGCATATCTACTAAGTATACACACATTGCTTGTAATCAACCCTTTAAATACCCCTTGTATAAGTTTCCTTATTTTGTAGCTAAGAATATGAAGTCTAAGTAAAGATACCAGGACTAAAAAGTGATCTGCTGCAAAGCCTTTACATCTGCCACCATGTCACTGTCCTTTAATGAATGTACTGAAGACAGATAAATTCCACTGAAATGTAAGCTTCAAGGGGGTAGACTTTTTGTCTTTTATTCATTGCCATATCGCCAACCCTAAGATAGAAACTAGCATACACTCAATAAATATTTGTTGAATGAAGGAAATGCTGGGAGAAGAAGTCCATTATCATCTTTTAAACATGTTTTTGTACCTGAGAAAATTATATGTATATTTATATACTTTTATTATATTTCTACATAAATATATGTATATGCTTTTATCATATTTATATATAAATATATAAACATATAATATATAGTTAACATACGCATTATCTCATATCTTTTTGTGTGTGGTGAGAAAACCTTTTTTGGTGAGAAAAACTAAATTCTCCTAGCAATTTTCAACAATACAATACAATGTTATTAACTATAGTCAGCATATTGTACAATAGATCTTGTAAACTTATTCCTTCTATTCAACTGAAATTTTGTATCTTTTGACCAACGCCCCTAGTCAACCTCACCCCTAGTTTCTGATAACCATTCTACTCTCTGCTTCTACGAATTCAACTTTTTTAGATTCTACATGTGAGTGAGATCATGTGGTATCTGTTTTTCTGTGCCTGGCTTATTTCATTTACCATAATATCCTCTATGTTTATCCATATTGTCAAAAATTACAGGATTTCCTTCTTTTTAAAGGGTGACTAGTATTCCATTGTGAATATATACTACATTTTCTCTGCACATTCACCAGTCAATGGACACTTAGGTTAATTCCATATCTTGGCTACTGTGAATAGTACTGAAATAAATACGGAAATGCAGGTATCTCTTTGATATTCTGGTTTCATGTATTTTGGATATATACTCAGTAATGGTATTGCTGGATCATATGGTAGTTCTAGTTTTGATTTTTTGAGGAACTGCCTTACTATTTTCCATAATGGCTGTCCTGATTTACATTCCCACCAAGAGTGTGCAAGTCTTGGTCTTCATCTCGATGGGGGAGCCAGTGAAAGTTTGAGCATATGAACAATACAGTCACTGCAGTAAATTAAATGAGTGGCCCCAGTGTCTCGCTCCCTCGTGATGGCGTACAGCTATACCCTTGCCATGGCTTCTTAGTGCAAAGAGAGTCTTTCCTCATCACTGACACTGGGCTTAGCTATCTTTTCTAGTTATCCATTGCTATGTAACAAACTACTCTAAACCTTAGTGGCCCAAAAAAAGAACAAACTTAACCGAAACAAAGAACTAATTTGCCCAGCTCACAAACTTGCAATTAGGATAGGTCTTGGTGGGCATAATTCATCTCTGTTCTACATGATAGCAGTTGGAGCAGCTCAACGGGGACTGGAGAATACTCTTCCAATATGGCACCCTCACATGATTGGTGAGTTGGTATTGGCCTTGATTCCTGTCCATATGGTCCTCTCTATGGGGCTGCTGGAGCTTTCTTGCACTGTCATGGCCAGGTCCCAAGAGTAAGTGTCCCCAGAAACAGAAGTTGGAAGCTTCCAGACTTTTAAGGCCTGAACCCATAACTGGCATAGGCTTCTCTGCCATTTTGTATTAGTTGAAGGAGTCAAAGGAGCTTGTGCAGATTCAAGGGAATCTGAAGGAACACTCTTGATGGGAGGAATGTCAGAGAAATTGTGGTCATCTTTAATCTGTCTCGTCATGTGATTTTCTTCAGCTCACCTGATTTAAGAGGACATAACACAAAGGCTTAAATGTGCTTAAGCAGTGGGACTTGCATCCTTGTGCTCCTGCCTTCTGTGGATGTTCTGGACAAAGAGTGATGAGTGGACAAGACCTGGATGCCCTTGCAGGCCGAAGGTAAGTCCAAGTGAGCTAAAACCTGGAGCAGAGCCTTCTCAGGTAACTAGTCTCATAGTTTGTTATGCAGCATTACCATGGCAAATAGCTGACAGATACAATCGGATTTGGATTTTAGATAGATTCATTTGTACACTGTGTAGAGAATGGACTGGAATGTGAAGATAAGTAGCAGAAAAGGAAATCTGTAGTTAGCAGGTTCTTGATATAATCTCATTGGAAGATAAGAACCTAAACTAGAGCTGAGGGAAGGGGGTTGGGGAGAAGACTAGGTTTGAGCAATAGAGATTACAGAAGCAGAATGGACAGAGTTTGGTGATGGGGCAGCCATGGAAGATCAGAGAGAGGGAGCATCCAGGATGGCGAGCTGGCCTCTGCCTGGCATACCAGGGGGGTCAGTATGCTGCAATAGAGATGCATGGACCAGAAGCAAGGGAAAGGGGAAGATGAGGATGGTGGCATGGGCCTGTGGTTGTTGAGAGTTTTCAGACACCCAAGGGAAGCTATTCAGAAGATTATAGATGTGGGAACCAGAGTAAGGAAAGACGGGAAAATGGGGAGCTGTGCACCCACTGCCAGGAAGAGTGTGGTGTGACTGTGGTTTATAGAAGTGGGCCAGGGATGGAGTCTTGGGGAGTGCAGCTAGTTGAAGGCAGTGTTGATGGTGGGGGACCTGCGAAGTGATTGAGAAGGAATCAGAGAAGAAAACAACAAACAAGGACAGAGGCATGTCCTGGAAGTCACTGGAGGGTACCTTTTTGGTCAACTCCTATTGTACCCTCAGCACCCAGCTTATGTGACCACACTCTCTTCTCCGAGCTGCATGAGCACTCGCACTGCCACCTGCTACACTCCTCCACTTGGGGCTGCTCAGTGCTCTTGGACAAAAGAATCTTCTGGCATCCTCTGGTATTCCCCGGACAGGGCTGGCTCCTTGGTGATGAACCAGGTGACAGGGGCCACCACTGAAGTGCCTCTGGAGCAAAGCTGGAAGTCTCCATCCCTATAGCCTTGTGGGGGATGGAGTGCGAATCATCACTAGCCAGGGCTCATATCATTTCAGGCACATTTTCTCTCCAGAAGCTCGATCTCTGCTGGTGCTAACACAGCATCAGATGTCTTGAAGGCACGTGTAATGGCTGTTTCAGGGATGCGGCAGTGATACGGTTTGGAACTCAGGCTTTGAGCCTGGTGGCCAGGTTCGCATTTGGGGTGACGGCTGCTCAGCCATGCACTCTGGGCCAGGTGGTCCACCTCTCAGAGCACTTGTTTTCTCTTCTGTAAAACATGCATGTCAGTGAGGCTCCCTGTCCCCAGGGTCATGTGAGAAGCAGATGGGTGACCTCATGCAAACACTGAGAATGGGCTGAAACATGTGAAATACTCAGCACATGTTAGCTCTCATTCTATTTAAATAGAATAAACTCCAAAAGGCCTACTAGTCAATCAACAGGATTTTTACTTGCACGCCTACCATGTGCCTGGCATTGTGTTAGGTGCTGGACATTCAGAAGGGAAAAAAGAACACCATTTCTACCCTCAGTGAACTTCTTTATAACTATCCTGGGAAGTGAGCAATTAGGCAAAAAATTGTAAGACAGATTGATTTTTTCCAAGCCCTCCAACGTACAGATTTGGAAACGGAGGCACCAGAAGCCAGTGTAGGGAAGCAGCCACCTGTCTGCAAAATAGCAAATGGCCTGGATTCATTAGCAGAACCCACTCTCTTTCCGTTGTCTCTTCCCTGACGTCCAAATTGCTGTATAGCATCTCCAAAAAGCAACTCTCCAGCCTTTGCCCGTGTGGCTCTGAGGACAGGGCTCACTTCCCCATGAGACAGCAGTCCAGCCATCACAGAGTCTACAGTGGGAACAGGCTTTTGCAGAAGGAGCCAGAGGCCACCAAGAGCACACTCAGCTCCTCTCCAGCACACCAGCTGTTCAGACAGCAAGAGGCAGGGATTGAGACTGGGGTGAACAGCCTTGATCCCAGCGCTCCTGTACCCTGGAGTCCCTGCCGAGGGCCTGCCCTGGGCTGTCCACCCCATTGAGCCTGCAGCGCTCCTGTCCCTTGGAGTCCCTGCTGAGGGTCTGCCTTGGTCTGTCCCACTGAGCCTGCAGAATGGAGCACTCAGCCTGTGTTCGCTCAGCACTGAGAAGGGCAACACAGGCTCCAAGTCCAGGCCTGTGATATGGAGGAGAGGCATGAGGGGAGCTGGCTAGCGCCCCTCCACTGTTCCAGAGGCTCCGAGGCACCTTCCAGTTTTCTTGCAGCTTCGGTTGGACAATGTAGCTAGTTTTGGCTCCAGAGCTTGAATGAAAGCGATGGGTATCGACTCCAGGGGGAGAGTTAGGAGCCAACAAGCCACCTTTATCTCCTTCTCCCCTCGTGCAGTGACTTTGAAGGGCACATGCTGAAGTTAAAGTTGGCAATGTCCCAAGATGAAAACAGCTGGGTAGCCTGAGCCGCCATATGCGGGGCTCATGTAGGATACTGCAATTTCCATCAGACTTTGACCCAGCAGTGAAGAAACCTTTGTTGTTCCATCTTAGGTCATTGGGATTGGGGGGGGGGTTGTCAGTATTGTAGCAGCAGCCTCTTCTGTCCTGACTGAGACAGAATCACATCTGGTTTTTAATCCTGGTTGATCAGTTATGAACTGTAGCTACGGACACATAACTAACAGTCTCTGTGCCTCAGATCTTCCATTAGGACACCACCCCCATGTCATTCATGGGGGCTGTTGTGAGAATTAAAGGAGAAAATGTGTGTGAAATGCTTGGCACACAGAAAGGACTCAGAAAAGGCTGCCTGCTGTCTTTCCTTAATATATACTATGTCACCTTATACCCATTTTATAGATTAAGAAACTGAGGTTCAAAGAAGTCAGATTTTCCCCATTGGTCACACAGCTAAGAAATCACTGCAGAGTCAAGGATAAGGGGTGGGAGAGGGAGGCCAAGTAGAAACACCAAGGTGTGGAGGTCTGGGCAGGCAGGAGCCGGTGGCGCCACGTGGCCCTGTGAAGCCGTGGGCAGCTGGTCAGACACTCACCCTTGCTTGGGGCTTTGACATTTTTCAACTGGTCACAGACTTCTTCTCAGTCTATTTTCTTAACTGGATGACAGAGATATAATCTCCTCATCTGGAAGGCGTTGTCCTTGTTACTACCTAAGATCAAGTTCTTTTAAGTTCTGGCCTTACACGTGGGTGTGTGGCTTTTCCCTTTAGGTTTTCAGCTTGTGTCTGGTTCCCAACCAAACCCCATATTGAATCTGGTGGAAGGTGGGTCCGTTGCGCCCTCTGGTGGCCACTATCACCAGGCGCTCTTGGCCAAGGTCCTAATGAATAAACCTGGCTGTTGGGCTGGGCCAGCTCTGTGGCCATGAGACAGCCATGGGCACTCATCTCCAAAGTGCTTTTCTCTTGAGCAACACCGTCCCCTGTCCCCACACCCCTGGGGAGTATGGCGCGCTTGCAATCTTTACCCAGGACTCAGGAACCCCAGCCCTTGTGATTTAAGTTCTGGCTACATCCCTAACCCCCTGGCAAGTCACTTAACCTCCTTGAGGGGGGATCAGTTTCCTCTTTAAATTCCCCTCTCGAGAGACCAGTGCCTCCTGGAAGGATTGTTGCAGGATTAAATGAGCTTAATGGAAGTAAAGCACTCAGCCCACGTTGCCGGTGTGTGAAAAGGAACCAGCTGCAGTCATTAACGAGCTCCTTTATTTCGTGGGTGTTGCCGCTGTCTGGCTGCCCGCTCGCCTGTCCCCCCATTAACTCTCACCCTCTGGTGGCAGAGACCTTCTCTTGCCCATCTCCGTGTCTCTAGTCCCCATGGCCCTCAGTGCGTATTTGCCAAGTGAAATATATAATAAAGCACATTTGCTTATCACAGTCCTGTGAGGCAGACACCCCCGAATCACTGTTCCCGGTTTGCAGAGACGGTCTATCTGTGGACCCCGGTCTTTGACTGCTGGGGCCTGTGGCTGTCCATGGGTGTCCATGACCCAGTCATACCCTCCTCTTGGGTGGCTGACAAAGGAAGAACTCTTCCAGCCACCTGTAAATCTATGCAAATGATTGTTCCCTATTTTGGACATAGCTTCAGGAAAGCCCATCCCAAACTTACAAAACATAGGGGGCAAGTTCTCAGAGTGCACAGGTACCCACCGGAAGCTGGGCCTGGGTATCTGCGCATGTGAAAAAGCCCCCACTTCCCACGGCAATTGGCTTTACGGAGACACCCTCCTGAGGGCTCAGAAGAGAGAGTTCTGATATCTGCCTAGGGTCCCCTGCATGCCAGGAGGTGCCCAGCACCGTGGTATCCCAGGGAGCCCCCAGCCTGCGAAGGGGCAGGCTCTTGCTTGACCAGCACAAGAACCTGGGGGCTGTGTCCCCTGCCAACATCCCAGCCCACAGCTCTCTTGTTCGGCTCTGACAGCAGTGTTGGGGTGAGGTCTGCATCTTCCGTGGCCTACGTGGGTGTTTAGGACCTTTCGTTGCCACACACTGCTCTGAATTTCCTGTCGCCAGCACCCACCATCTTGCTGCCTGCATTCCCTCACTCATGGCAGACTTTGCAGATCGGTGAAGGTGTTTCTTCCCAACCTGTGCCCTTATCTTACATGACTCTGGTGTCCCTGTGGTGCGCACGTGCAGCCGCTGCCCTCCGAGACCCTGGATGTCTTGCACCGCCTCTCCCTGGGCCCTGCTCCATCCCTGGGAACTGCGCCATCTTGAAACTGCTGTTCACACTCCTTGTGCCCAGGCTGCCCAGCCTCCCAGCCCCCAGGTGGTTCCTGGGAAGACTCTGTGTCCTGACACCAGCAGGAATCCGCTCACGGGGCCTGCATCTTCTCCTGCCTTTCCTCTTTCACCCAGCTTCCACCCCCACGTGGAGGCCAGCCGCCCACCTCGATCCCTGCACCCAGGCAGCTGCTGAGTGAAGGCACTTGACTGCACAGATGGCGCCATCTAACGCATCCTCCCTAACTTCAACCCCACCCTGCACCCTAGCCGCCAGCTGCCTGTACTCACAGTCATTTTCTCCGATGGTCCAAGGTCCACGGGAAAACGTTCCTCAATCGTTCTCTCCTCCTGCCTTCGCCTCAGCTCAGCATTTTATCTCCCCAACTCTAGAGGAAAAGGAAGCTATCAGACGTCAATGACCTCAGCTTCGTGCCACTAAAGCTGTCTGTCCCTGCCTGGGTCCCCACCCTGGCCCCTCACCATCCTCTTGTGATGGAGGTGGGGGTCCCTCCAAGCCCTTTCCCTCTTGAGGGCCCCGCTCCACACTCCTTCTCTCTGCTGCGTCTTCCTCTCTCTACTGGCTCCTTCTGGACAGCATTTAAGTCTACTGCAGTCTCTGCTGCTAGACAAAGCATCCTTCCTCAAATATGTGACCTTCTCCTTTAACCCTGCACCCGCCCCACATGGCGCTTCCCTGTTTCTCTCCTGGCACACTGCTGGAGTGCCCTGCTCACTCCTTATACATGGGTCTTTGTAGCTATTACGCGATTCCAGCCTAGTTTCCACCTCCATCCCAAAGAGAGCCTGCTCTTACCCAGGCCATGCATGGTGCCCCTTCACCACCTCTGGGGACAGGCATCACCAGGGCGAGGCCTCAGTCTCCTTGAAGTGACCTTGCTATAGCCTCAGAGGCACTGCAAAGCCAGAGACCTGTGGCCTCCCTGGCTGCTGCTTCTAACCTCCTTTCCTGTATTTTGCTCCTTGGATCATCTCATTCAACTCCCTGCAGGTCACATCCAAACCCAGGGCTTCGTGATCTATAGCCTGACAAGGCCCAGATTTCTGTCTCCAAGTGGCTGGGGTCTTAGGGCCTCAATCCCATTACCCTCAGTATGGGCTCTGAGCTAAAGGAGGGATTGATTCAGGAACCACCTGCAGCTGTGTTCTGAGTCAAGCTGAATTGGGGCATGTGGCTTAGAATTGCAGTAAAATATCCCTCTTCGTTATCTCATCCAATTGAACTGACTTTCTATACCTAAACACAGCCCCCTCCTTGCGGCAGCCCCGTCAGCCTGGAAGGTGAGCCACATGCAGCCACGTGGGGGTCCAGAAAACAGGAAGCCTCTGCTTTTCACAGCTGAGCTGAGAGGTGACTGCGCTGAGGGCCCCAGGGTCTGATCAGTCAGCTGAGTCTTTTCCACCTGCAGGAGATGCAGGTCCAAGGGAACCAGAGGAGGGCAGAGCTGCCATATTCGGGGGGCTTAGGGCTGGGGAGAGGGAGAAAATGTTTCCCTGCACCAAGCTCCCTCCTCGACCACCATCTGCGGCCCGCTACTCCATGTCCCCTGCTTGGCAGACATGGGTCATTAGTCTACCCCTTACAGCAACCTTTCAGGGCAGGTATTATTATTACTTCTATATTTTGAGGGAGGAAACTGAGGCTCAAAGAGGCCAAGTCCCTTGCCTGCCTGAGGTACCTCACCCTGTGAAATGGTGGCAGTGTTAGTGTGGGCATGTGAATCAGCTTGGGCTACAATTTTAAAAATACCATAGATCAGTGACTTAAACAGAAATGTATTTGCTCACAGTTCTGGAGGCTGGAAGTCTGGGATCAGGAGGCCAGCGTGGTGGAGTTCTCATGAGGCCCGTCCTCCTGGCTGCTGATGGCTGCCTTTCACTGCAGCCTCACATGGTAAAGAAGTCTCTGGGGTCTCTTCTTCTAGGGCACTAACCTGATCATAAGAGCCCCCCATCACTTCATCAAACCTTAATTACCTCCCAAAGGCCCCATCTCCAAATACCACCCCAACAGGGTCTTAGGGTTTCAACATATACATGGGTGGGGGTGGCACAATTCAGTCTCTAGCAGTAGGATTGGAATCAAGCACTCACAAGATATTGGGGGGATACGGGCACATAACAGCCGCATCTCTGAGAAGCAGGTAACCTGGAATTTGCTGAACTATGAGGACTTCAAGTTCCAGCTGAAAATAACCAGGAGGGCTTTGACTCTGACACGTGGATGAAGCTTTATCTCCTTCTCCAGGAATGGATGGGCCCAGGGCAGGCATCAGAGGGAGGGAGGGGGCAGGGCAGATAGCTACATTGTTACCATCATTGCGATAGGGAATGTCATCAGGGTGATATCCCACAGGTGTTTGAACATGACCCCCAGAGTCCTTGAATGAAGCAACTAAAGCAGCAGAGGCTGGCCCTTCCCCAGCAGGTGAGGAAGGCCTGGAGAATCATACACATTTCCTCTCCAGGTCCCCTAGAGCATCGGCCTCCTGGACTTGCCTCAGATAGCCTCTGTCCCCTAGTAGGGGAGGAGCCTCTGAGGGTACACAGACAATTTCCTTTTGTGACATGAGGACCTTCGGTGAATCCTGTGTGAATAAACCACCTGCTAGAGGCATTGGGAGGACAAGCGGGGAGGCCCCTATGACTGGACGCTGGAGGACAGGGCCAATCCTCACCCCCTACCCTGCTAGGTGACACTGCGGTCAGGCAGGACGGCTGCCCCGGGAAGGTGCTCACTCACAGTCAGGGGCAAAGTGGCAGCCTCTGAGCCTCACCCCTGGTCACTGTGGGCCGTCGACAACCAGAAAGAAAAGAAAAACGAGGGGGCATGGGTGGGAAACACCAGCCGTGGCTGAACGTAGAGAATGAGCCAACAGGGTCGCCACACTCTCCTTTCAATCCCCGTGCACATTAAACATCCTGGGAAAGCCAAGAGGAAATCGGACGTTTCCACTTAGGAACTTCTTTTTAGTCCCTTCGCTTTTTGTTGACGGCCAAGCATGTGTTTGGAGCAGCCTCGCAGTTATTCCCAGGACTTCCCAGGGCTCCCAGGCCAAATCCTGGGAGGACCTGCATTTGGGGGAGGGGCGGGGGTGCAGAAGCAGATGGGCCTTGGCTCTGGTCCCAGCATCCAGGCAGGTGCCGGGGTGTCTTGGAGGAATGCCTTTAGGCCCTCAGGGCCCTCCAAGGAGGGCCCTGACAATTTCTTTCCCTGGCCATGGGCTCTAGCCTGAGACCAGGGTGTGATGTGCAGGACAGGGCGGCCAGGCGCTGGAGCCCTACAGAGCTGGCCTGGAAAAGTGGGCGGCGGGGCCGACTGCAGCATAGCACCACCTCGTGGCCGCTGGTCCACATTGCAGCTGTGATGTGAGGCCAACCAGGAGCGAATGTGGGGGAGGCTGTGTCTCCCATAGAGTGGAGGGGTGGGAGCGCGTGTTAGCCTCAGATGACGGCAGGGCCCTACTGTAGGGAGACGACAGAGAAGTGATGGGGCAAGGAGGAAAGGGAACTCGAGTTGAGGAAACAATGTAAGAGAAGATACACGGGCAACATGAAGGCCCGTGACAGGGGGCAGGAGCAGGACAGAGGCATGGGAGGAGGGAAACAGACCGGGCTCCCCAGCAGAGCCTTGCCGTTCATTTCAGTCTTGCACACGGCTCCTTCTCTGCTCCCGTGTCTGATGTGCTGATAACTAACATTTGTTGTTGTAAGCCTTTTGCGTGTGTTAACTCACTTAATCCTCTGTGTGTATTTATATAGAGGTATTATATCATTCCAAACTTAACCATCAGGAGATCAGGCAGCGAGGTTAAGTAACTTGCTCAGACTCACACAGCTAATAGGCAGGACCCAGGGCGGCCTGCCTCCAGAGCCCCTGCGTGAGTCTCTGCCCCATCCTTCCTCTGGGGCTGCCCTCAGAAGGTCCCCACAGACAGTGTCTCAAATAACTCAGGAAACGTCTTTGCTAAGCACAGTGACAGGGAGGCGGCAGAGCAGACAGGAGGCCCAGGACTGGAGAGAGGCGCCTGGCTGTGAACCCACCTCCACCCTCAGCCATGCAGCAGCCTGCAGGGCTGTTCTGAGAGTCAAAGATCACGCCCAGGGAGGCACTGTGTGCCATGCAAACCGGGAGGCCTGGTTACTGTGTATACCAATTTTATCTTACAGGCTCCCAACATTGGGTTTCTGAATCTGTTTTTTTTTTTTTTAAAGGGAGATTAGTGCCAACTTTGGACCAAACTCTTTTCCATCCCTGGGTGTGCCCGTCTGTCGGGGGAGGACAGGCACTAGCCCAGCCCAGTCAGGCCCTGGCCAAGGTAAATTCACTCAGCAAACGTTCAGGCAGGTGGTGCATGTCTACTGGGCCTCTGGAGATGCTTTTGTTTTTAATCTCACATCCCCTCTGACGGCCACTGTTGTTGTGCCCATTTGATACATGAGACAGGCAGCTGAGGTTCAGAGAACTTAGGTGACTCGCCAGTCACACGGCAGGGAATGGCACTCCTGGGCTTGAGAAGAGGCCTCTCCAAGGCCTACGCTGGGGCCTTCCTCTGTGTCCTGAATTCTGGCCATTCGGTAGTGGTGACGCCAACCCAGGAGGCCCTCTGGGCTGCAGTGTTGAAGGAGGCGCAAATGCATGACCCTTGGAGAAAAACAACAAACACACCCAAACAATAAAATAGCTCTTTGTTTATTCACTTTGATTTAGATCATTGGAAATATTAAACAATAAATAAAACAGCGGGGGCTGAGGAAAGCAGGATCTTGCTAACGTCATTCGAATGCATCCCAACCAGTGCTCAGCTGCGTAACGACATGGAGAGAGGCGAGGGGGAATAGAAAGCAAATTTGAAAACGCCAACAGCCAGACACACAAGACTGCACACGAGAAAAAGTGCTCAAGAAACTTTGGCTTTGAAGGGAATTCAGTGAAGGGAAGCGATAGTGCAGGAGGAAGGGAAGAAACCCAAGATCACCCTAAGGGGCGGGGGGCTGGAGGGGGAGGCCCTGACACAGGCTAGGGTTAAAGCTGACGTCCCACAGCTCAGGACGTACAACCGATGGCAGTTTTGTACTAGGAAGAAGCTGAGTGATGAGGCTTGGTGTTGGGATCGCCTGATGGGCTGGGAGGGAGGACGGGAGGTGTAAAGGCAGCTCACCCGCCCGTAGGAAATTCAGTGCTCTTTTGGTAAGAAAAAAAAGTTGGTAATGCCCTGATCCTGACAAGCTGTGAGATGCTGCCTTGCCTGTCTCTGCCTTTTCTTCTAAGTTTTCCTCCTTTTCTTTGCACAGGTGTCAGGTAGCACCCCAGGGGTGCAGGAGCTGGTGTTTTCATGACAAACAAAAATGGGGAGGTTGACTCTATCTCAAAACTGTCTAGCCCAGTCCACAGGGCAGGATAATCCTGATGGCATGTAGCCACATTTGCTGCAAACCAGATGTCTACGATGCATATAATGATACCCTTCTTAGGGGCGAGGACAGATGCTAGTTCCTGATGGCGCATGGCTGGTGTCCAGTCATCTTTAGCCAGGCAGTGGCCCCTCAAGGCTTGGGCTTCCCTGCACAAGGTATTTTTGATCCTAGCCAGGGGAGGGAGAGAGAGTTCTTTTGGTTTCCTTTTTACTTGTTTTTGGGCTACTTCAAAGCAAACATCCCAGTTCCAAATGTTTTTGTGGTTTGAATCCTGGCAAAGAGGCCAGGGTCACACCCAGGTGGGACTGGCCTCTAGCACCACCTTCTGGCCACAGCAGAGAATGGGATTCCATCAAAGCCTCTCAACCAGCCCTTTCCCTAAAGAGTCACCCAGATCTTAACTGCCCTCTCCACCTTCTTTTCTTTTTTCCCCTATTTTACCTTCTATTTTCTCATATCCGGCTATTCTCTCTAAGCCTAACCAAATGCTTTGCTGAATGATGCTTCGAAAAGCCGGAGTTTTAAAAGGCATTCATCCATTTATGAACTTTCTTCCAGTCCAGGATCCCTGCAGAGAACCAGAGGTTACAAATCTGCCCTGCTTTCTTCCCTAAAAAGTGGCTGAGGGGAGGAGAGGTGCATGTAGCTCCAGCTATAGCAAATCAGTGCCCTGACTCACTGGGGAGCCCCAGGGGGCTGGGATGTTGCTGACACCTCATGGGCCACCTCGTCAGCCCATCTTTGTAGCTTCAGGTTCAGCTCTGGGTGCTGCAGGCAGGGACCCCTCTGCTCCCTGCCTGAACGCAGGGCCAGTCTCCAGGGAACTCTCTGCAGAGTAGAAAGAGCTGTGGGCTGGGATTCAGGGGCCTGAGGGAGCCCCTGCCACTTCCTGCCCAGAACGAGTGCTCCTCATTCTCCTGCTGACAGCATGCATGTGCCTTTTGGCTAACACACACTCTTGTCTAATTCCCAGCCACCTTCACCCCAGGGATGAATTCCAGTTGGTTTAAGCCAAACTGGTGCACTTAATTCTGGCTGCAACAGCTGGATTCCGTTAAGTGCCCATTGCTAAGCCAATGAGACATAAGAGCTATCTGCTGGGCTATGGGAAAGAGAAACGCGGTCTCCTGCACTGGAGGGTGTGAGAGGGCCACCCAGGCAGCCTGCGGACAGAGCTCGGTGCTGAGAGAGCACAGGAGAGTCAGACACCTCCATTCTGGTTACGCTTTTTCCAGATGCTGAATGGAGACTCGCTGGGGAAGCCCGCCTCCAGACAATTTCAACATAGCGCCGGTAACACCCTATTTTTGCTCAAACTCTGACTTGTGCTATCTGTCCCAGACCGTTCACAATTGCCCGTCACTTCCCTCCTTCACACTCCACCAGGAAAAGGCCACACCTCCCTACACAGCAGCAGCCTTTTAGGAAATGTGCTCAACAGGAAAAGTGGTTTTTCTGATTAAACATCAGTAACTAGAGTCAACAGTCGCCGTCCTCTCCCGTGCCTGTCACTCTCCACTCCCCACCCAGCTGCAATGTGGCCTTGATTTTCTCATCAGTAAAATGGGGAAGCTGGATTTGGAGGCTGGAAGAGATCTCGCAGCTTGACCATCCTACTGGGAGGGAGGGAGGCCAGACGGAGGCCAGGCAACCGACCCAGGCAGCATCTGGCTCAGACACAGACACATCTTCATGTTGAGGGACATATTCTTACACAGCAAAACCCAGAGAAGTCGACTGCTCAGCCTGAGCCTGTCATCCCTGTATAGACTCAGCTTTTAGGAGAAGGGGGAGAGTTGAGGAGATAGCATCGCTCTCTGTATCAGTGTCTGATGATCTGGAGTCTGCCCCTGGGGTCACTCAGCCACTCAACAAACGTCTGTTGAGCTTTTCATGTCATATATGGGTGTGAGCTCTGCCCTTCGAGGCTGTATGTTCTGAATGATGACTCAGCGATTTACCAGCCTTTCTCAGAAAAAAAAAAAAAAAAAGTCTTTAAAGTTTTGGAGGATTTTAAAGCTGAAACAGGTTTTCTGTTTGTTTAACACATTCCCCATTCTGAACCTTTGAGAATCTAATAAAAGCTATGGAACCTCTCTCCAGAAAAATGCTCATATGCAGAGATTCAAGGAAAAAACCAAACTTGGCGTGCAACTTCCGGGGACTCTTGTGAATGGCCTGAAGCCACCTGTGACCCATAACTGATGTCCCCAAGCTCCTCCCTCCTCGTGTGCAGAGGGGGCTCCCCCGAGCCTGGGAGCACAGGCCCCACGCCTCCGTCACACTCCACCAGGAAAAAGTCACGCCTCCTCAAAGCAGCAGCGGCCTTTTCAGGGATATTTTCAACAAGAAAGTGGTTTTTCTGCTTAAACATTAGTAACTGGAGCCAACAGTCACCGTTCCCCACATTCCTGTCACTCTCCACTCCACACCCAGCAGCAATAAGGTTTCACGGAGTTTTGGAGACTCCTAGCCTGAGAATAAATCCAAGTCCACAGTGAGGAAGGTTGTGAAGGTTGGGTTGGAACAGGAGGATGCTGAGGACTTTCTACAAACCATCCAAGCCCTCATACCCCCAATATCCCACGTCCGAGGACTCCTACAAACCTCCTTTAAGCCCCCCCCATTTCCCAGCTACTGGGTGAGGCAAGCTTCATTAAAACACCAGGACCACCAACAGAGCCAGGGCACAGACAATGTCAGTTGAATAAAAAAAAAAAATCAATAAATAACCAGGAAGGCTAACGAGGAAAAGAGAGTAGCTGGGGAGTAAGAAGATGAGGTATGTGGCAGTCATCATTCCGGGGATGTCCTTGGCCCAGACCCCCAGTGACAGCCCCAAGATGGCCAGCAGGGACTTGACCCTGAGCTCAGGCCCTCGGGGAAAATGCTGCTGGCAGCCTCCTGTGTGGCTTTGGAGGTTATGGGCACCATATTGAACAGTCTGAGAATGAGAATGTATGTTCCATTCTGACGCACTGCTGGGTGGTGTTGAGTATCCTCAGAGCTTTGTTGCAATTCAGGTGCTGGCTCAGGAAACCAGAAAAGATGTTCCCAGCTATGGAGCAAGCAGGGCCGCTGGTGGGGGGTCCCTTTTCCCAAATAAGGGCTTTTGTGTCATTTCAGCCAATGCATGCTTTTCTTTCCCAAATACAAAGGCACATGGAAGTGGTCAGATCCGCTCTCGCCACGATTAGAACCACGAGACTGACTACTCAAAGGAACATCTGCTTGGGAAGAGGCATCTGCAGGAGTCGGAAACACGGCGCCAAGTTTGGGGGTTTTTTTCTTTTCTTTTTTTTTTTTTTTTTTCAGAGACAGGGTCTCACTCTGTTGCCCAGGCTGGAATGCAGTGGTGTGATCACAGCTCACTGCAGCCTCGAACTCCTGGGCATAAGAGATCCTCCCTCCTCAGCCTCTCTAGTAGCTGGGGCTACAAGTGTGTGCCACCATGCCTGGCTAATTTTTTTAAATCTTTTATTTTTGTAGAGACAGGAGTCTCACTGTTGCCCAGGCTGGTCTTGAACTTCTGGGCTCAAGTGATCCTCCCGCCTCGGCCTCCCAAAATGTTCGGATTACAGGTGTGAGCCATGGCACCTTGCCTCAAGTTTCTGTGAAAATCTTTGGGGTAGGAGCCTCTGGTGGCTCATAAATGAGCTTTGGGAAGATGACAGGGTTACCACGCCAAGTGAGAGGCCAGGCTTCGTGCAAAGAAGGGCAGCATCTCGCCCCGAGCGCCAGCACCGCCTGGCCTGTCTCTGTGCTGGAGGTAATCGCCACTCAAGTCTCTGCCCATCTTCCTGGGAAACTGTCCTGTCTCTCAGAATATAGGCGTCTTCTACATTTGTTCCCCAAGCTCACCCCAGGAGCCAAAATGGTTTTAGTATGTGGAGGTTGAACCTTTCCCAGCATCTCCCCAGCTCTAGGGCAGCAGTGGGGGGACGTTGTCCCCACTCAAGACAGGTTCCGAGACATGCTCTGCCACACTGGCAGAGCTTAGTGACCTTGCTGAATAGATGCTGCCAACGGCTGGGTGCAAGAGGCTGCGAGCGCTGCCCGGGCACACACCTGGGGCTGCCCCTCCAAGCTCCGGGATGGAATGACTCCGGCAAGATGCTGGGGCTAGAAACGCAGAGGGTGTGACAGTGCGTCCATCCTCAACCCTTCACTGCGTCATCTCCCCTTGAAGATCCGGATTTTATTGATGGAGGCCAAGGTGGCTGTCACGTTAGACTCAAAGTCTGCATCGTGCACCCCCGTCTTGCGAAAAGCCCCCGCGGATGGGTTGTTCTCCCAGTAGTGGTGCCAGTTCCCTTTGCTGTCTGCCCCGAAGCCATACAAGTCCACCTGTGGGGGCAAAGCAAAGATGAGAACCAGACAGCAGGGCTGCTGGTGGCAACTCTGAGAAAGGAAGCCTGTAGGCGTTCCTGGAATCCCACAGGACCATAAACAGCATTTCCAAGGACTCTGACTAACCCTTCATTAAAACCCTTCTCTATGTTCCTGGAACTCTCAGAGGTTTGGCGAAGCAAATGCAAGTTAAGTAAAACTCAAGTCCAATGCCAGAAGCACCCTGAGAGATTACTGCATGTGGGTGGTCTCAGGGGTCTGGGTCTTACCTCTGCAGCAAGTGCAACCTATTCTCCCAGGATTGAGGAGCTACGGAGGGAAGGAATAGGAAGGAGGGCATGGAATGGAAGACATTGGAAGGAAAGCAGGGCTTTGGGGCCAAGCAAGCTGCCCCATATCCCAGCTCTGCCACTCCATGGTGCCCTGGGCATGTGAAATCACTTGTTCGAGCCTCACTTTCTTCATCTGGAAAATGGGTCCAAGAATCACAATTGCAATGAGGCAGAGGGCAGGGCTGATCCCTTTCTTCTCTGAGACCAACATTCATCTGGTCCAGGCGCCCTCAGGGCCACTAGGCCAGGCCTTTCACATACATGACAAACGCTGTGCATTTATTCTGAGCCCAGCACCCTGCTGGCTGTACTGAAGTTCAGGCAGAGCTTGATCAGATGACAGCTGGGCACCTGATGGGGGAAGCAGACTTGGAGTTATAGCTTCTTGGAGTCACTGACTGAGTGGTCCTTGTTGGAAATGGGGCTAAATTCAGGGCTCCCACATCACAGAGGAGGGAGGAGCTGATGCCCTGAGAGGTCAGAGGAAGCTCTTTGGAGGAGGTGGCATGTGAGTTGGGTCTTGGAAAATGAGTACAAGATGACCGGAAGGAATTGCATGGAGGGGCTTCCAGGGGGAGGACGTGCTATCTGGGCTGCGATGTGGAAGATAGATTGGAGGGGTGGGGACAAAGAGGGGACAGGGGACAGCTCCATGCCACATGTGGCTTTCTCAGGAGATGTAACATGGACATGGGCCTGCTCCAGGGCAGGGACATTAGGGCCAAACAGGTGGAGGCGATGGGAGACAGGGCTCTCAGCAGAACCCCAAGCAAGGGTCCGGGACCAGCTGGCTGGAGGTGGCGGGGGGTGGGGAAATGACAGGGGCACCCACGTTTCTACCTGGGAACACCAGGGCAGGGCTGAGCCTGGGGACCTGCCTGGCAACGCCTCTGACCCTTCCTGGGATTTCCACCAGGCACCAGGCAGGGGGGCGCTGGGGCTGGGCTGGATGAGACAAGAAGGGACACGTGAGGGCGCTGCCTGCACCCAGGGTCAGGGAGGAAGTGGGGGCTGTGTGGCCTGACCTCCTGCTCCTCTTCCTGGGGTGGCAGCAAACCTCTCAGAGCATAAGTGGAAACCCGAACACAGCCTGGTGGACGGCGAAGGACATCGGAAGGGAAATGCATGCTTCTCGAGATCACTGGTTCTCAACCTTGGTAGACAGTGGAACCCCTGGGTGCCTGGCTCCCATTAGTTCTGGTAAAATTGGGCCAGGGTGTGGCCTGGGTGCTGGAACTTAGACCCACAGATGATTCTGAGGAGCAAGTGGGATTGAGAATGATAGCCTTAGACAATTCTCACTATGAGAATCTGCTCCTGTATCCGGAATCTGCTGCTAGATCCGAGCTTCTGCCACCATGGTCGTGGGCACTCACACAGAATGTGCCAGAACTCTTGCTCCTGAGAACTTCCTCATAGAGCACTGTTATTCACTAAAACACCCTGGGAGACACACGCTGCAAGCCCTGTCATAGAGACAGGGAATCCGAGCTTCCAGAAGAGGCAGGCTAGGTCTACCTGCCCTCCCCCTCCCTGGCTTCTCTTGGGAACACAGGACGGTGAGCTCCTTGTGGGCAGGGGGAGGGTGGCATACCTCATCGCAGACATGCATTGAGAAGATGACCGAGAGGATGCCAGTAGATGGGTATCGCCCGTGCCCTTGCAGCCAGTTGTCAAAGACATACTTGATGAAGGCTGGGTGGTAGATCAGGATCTGCGGGGATGGGAAGACATGGCCCTTAGTGAGTAATGGTGGGCAAAGGACATGGAGCGCCTGTCAGATGTACACACTATTGTGGCCATGCAGGCACAGCCATGAGCCTGATGGATACCCGTGCACTCGTGGGCTTCCGTGCTCGTAGGAAAGATGGACACTCATCCATATCACTGTGAGACAGAGGTGCTGAGCTAATAAGTGCTATGGAGAGCAATGATGCAGAGGAGGGCCCTACAGGACCATGGGAGGAGGATCGCTGAGCTGACACATAGAAAAATCCAAGGAGGCCAGGGAGTGAGAGGGGAGGCTGCTCAGGAGAAGGGGGCTCCAGGGAATAGCGTGAGGTGGGACCGGACACTGCCAATGAGTGAAGACATCTGCACCAAGCCACCTGATGATGGCTGGAACCATTGCCAATCCTTAGAATGACCTCACGTCCCAGGTTTCCCTCTCCTCATGCTACAGATAAGAAAACTGAAGCCCAGAGAGGCTAAGTGACCTGCCCAATGTCACACAGCCAGCAGTGGCTGAGCTGGGAGGGGGCCAGTATCAGGCCTGGCCCTGGTTCCACCACCCAAAGCCTGCCTTGAGGACAATGAAAGGGACTTCTCAGGCAGGAGAGGGCGTGCATATACAGAAAGCCAGTCTCCAGCCCCTAGGAATGGACTGGAAGGGTGGATTCTGTGGGTCTCTGGTAAACCATTCACCTCTCAGTGTGGCCTCCTACCATCTCTAGGAGGCTGTCCATTCCACCAACCCCACCCTATAGAGACACATAAGTGGCTCCTTCCCTGAGGCAGCACAGCCCAATGCAAAGGGCAAGATGCTGGAGGCACGGGGAGTCTTCAATTCTAGCCTTATCCAGAACTAGCTGTGTGTCTCTGGGCAAGTTTCCTGACCTCTCTGAGCCTATCTAAGTTTGACAGAGTATGCAAAAGGCCAGTGTGGTGGGCACCTCACTTCCCTCCTTCTTCTGCCCTTTGCCTATCTCTTGGCCAGCCCCATGCCAGGGGTCTGCTGGGGAAGATGGAGACATGGAAACAGATGGAGAAGCAGGAGGTGCAGCCTGGCTTTGAGAGTAATTCACAAACCGCAGCAAACACAGGGGTCCCCGGAGAACGTGTTAAAACCAGAATGCGGGGCGGCCAGTGCTTCTGATTCAGTAGCTTCGAGATGGGCCTGAGGATGTGCATCTGTGACAAACTCCTGGGTGATGCTGCTGGCCCGGGAGACCCCACTTTGAGAATCTCTCCCAGTGTTTGACCTCTTCCCCCAGGGGGATAGCTAAGTGGGAGATGCTACCTCCAGCGGCCTGGGAATCTGGGGGCTGTCTTGCAACTCAATGCCGTACCTTAGAGCAGAGCCTTAGATGAGGAAGCCTGAACTTAGAACAGAGGGGCCGGGGCCTCCACTCACCTTATCCTGTTTCACTCTGATCTTTGCAGGAACTGGGACGTAGGTGCTGCAGTTGGAGAAAGAGAAGCTGGTTAAGGGGGCAGGGGACAGGCCCAGGAACCTGGGCACGCAGTTCTGGGGGTAGTGGCTAGAGAATGGAGCAGGCGTAGCCTCTCCTGCCCCCTACACCTTCCCTCAGGGACCCCCACCTCCCTACCCCAGCCAGGTTTCTGCCCACAGCAACCCCCGATAGACAGCAGAGGGCGGCCTTTCCTAATTTGAGGGCATTCTTCTGGGTTTTGGCCCCTATTCCCCAAAAAGCTGAGGAGGACTTGCTCCAAGCACAGCCTTAAGGAGTGGAGTGGGGCCGTGGTGCCTCCACCTCTCAGGGCCAGAGCACCCTTGCCCAGCTGCTGGGGCACTGGCTGGTGAGGCCCGCGGCTGCCCCTTTCTCACCTGGGCAGTTGCATGCCCCCGAGTGCAAAGGTGCCAAAGCTGGTCCTACGGGTGCGATTCCTGCTCCCGGAGAGGCTGCAGCTGAGCCACACCTGGACCTGGCTCCCACCCCACCCCACCCCACCCCGGTCTGCCTCCCTCACTCCCGGTCTCCTGAGAGCACAGCCCCACCGTCTCGTGCACCCACATCCCAGGACTGGCTCTGTTCCTAGAAAACCTGGCCGAAGACAAGTCGGCTGGTGGAAATCTGGACATCAAAGCACTTCCCTTCAGTAAGGGTCAGATGAGAGCATAGGCTCTGTGTCGAGTTCGACCCTGGGCAAGGTGCTTGGCTGAGCTCCAGGGTCCTCACTGGGAGAAGCACCTAATGATAATGGCTATTGTGAGGATTCATTGAGATAATATGTGCCAAGTGCCACGTGCGGTGCCTGCTCAGGAAACTAGGCTCCTGATTGTCAGGGAAGCCACAGCCGCCTTGCTCAGCACTGCCTGCTCCGGGGTGGGGGGTGTGCCCAGGCTGCACCTGCACTCCCCACTCCTCATTTCTTAGGAACCCTCACCCCGCCAGGCTCACATAAGTTTGAAAAGCAAGGTGTTGTTATTTGTCAGGCTGCACTTCAGAAATAAAGGGAGGCTGAACTCACATGGGCCGACCCTCTCTAGTGGCGGCCCCTTCCCGAAGAGTCTCCAGGGTGCGTGGAGGTCCCTTTAGGAATTGTTAGCAAGACGACACTAAAGCTTGTGGTTTGTTAAGTCACAGGGAGAGAAGAGTTGGAGTAGTCGGGGAGGCGGCCACGGGAACTGGGCTTGTGCATGCCAGAGGAGGCTGGGGGAGGGGAGGCACCCCGGTGGAGGCACAGCAGGACCACAGCAGGGCTGGGGGACAGGGTGCCACTGCAGGGGGCAGAGCAGCGAGGTGGGGCCACAGGAGGGACTCACTGGGAAATGGTGCCTGTGGTGGTGGCGCTCACCACCCACTCCAAGTCGATGGTCTTGAAGGGCACCAGGATCATGCTGACATTATCTCCCACCTCCCGGAAGCTCTCAGGGTACACCAGATGGTGGGTGGTCTTGGTCCCAACATCAGCCTCAAACCCTGCCGTGGGCGCCTTGTTCATCCTGGGAGAGAAGGGGAGAAAGCTGAGTCTCGTAGCATGGGCACCTGTTCTCAGAGAGCCTGAGCGCTCCGAGAGAGTGAGCGTCCAGTGTGACTTCAGGGGTGTCACCTGCCTTCCCCGGGCCTCCTTCTCCTCGTCTGTAAAATAGAGACAATGAAGACACAGCTGGAAGGTTTCTGCTATTTTTCTCTCTTTCATGACCTCAAGGGAGTCTAGCCATCACCACTGCTGTCCGCCTGTCACAGACAATCTCATCCAAAGGGTATTTCCACAGCCCTTTTATTGCAGTCAAGGAAACCTGACTCTGATCCTTACCATGGACGTTCCCACGGGACACCTGGTACACTGAGGCTCCAAGAGGCAGGTAAGTGGTCTAAGGACTAAAGTCAGGAATCACAGACAGGAAAGACTATTCTAGAAGGCTGCTGGGGATGGCCAGCCCCCACCCCTGCACTTCCCAGCATGGAGCACTTATGAGTGGTGTGGTTAGAATGGCAAGCGACCCAGGACAGACTTGGGGCATCTTCCTGAAATACCTATTTCACTTGGCAACGGGGGAAAATGTATTTTACATAAAAGATGTGGTTTTATTATGGTCTAGATTACAAAATAGGGATGAATTTTAAAGATAAGAGTCCTCACATTAGTTTTGCCCTCTCCCCAGGCCTCCATGTGCCACGCTCCCAACAACAGGGGACCTCCCGTGTGTGGCTTCCTCTCTGCACGCAGAGGCCCTTCTAGTCCATTCCCATCCTGCAATGATGCAGAGATGGGGAAGCTGAGGCCCAGGGGGTGCAGTGTGGAGCCTGGGGTCCCTGGATAAGTATAGAGACACCAGGACTGAACCTTGCCTTCCTGAGCCTAAGCCAAGACACTTCCTACAGCTCCAAGGGGCCTCTGGGTGCAGCATGGTAGGCTTGGGAGAGGGTCTGGCACTCACCTGAGCACAAAGTCGTGACTGTCTATCTCAGGCCCATAAGAAGACCCCCTCAGGTTGCCCGAGTTGCCCACAACGGCGCAGCGCCGACAGCCCACCAACGCCTTCTCCAGCATGGGGTCCACGTTCCCAGGCACCACTCTGAACAGCTCCTTGATGGTGTTGTTGAAGTTATTGGGGGTCTTCTCCCGCTGGAGCCTCTGTGGGCAGAGGACAGAAGGGGTCAGCCTGGCTTTGTCGCTCCGGCTTCCTGGCAGCAGAGCCCCTGAGCTACCTGCTGTTGTTTACTGGGGCCTCCTGTTCACCCTTCTCTCTGTTGGGCCCCTGGAGATGGAGGCGGCTCACACACAGACACCTCCACTTCCTCCTTCAAGGAGACTAAGGGATACTCAGGAAGTAAAGAGATCATTCATGTATTCTGCAAGTGTTTACTGAGCACCTACTATGTGCCAGGCACTGCTGAAGCTGCTTGGGTGATCCAGCCACACCTGGCCTCAAAGGCCCCTCCCACTCTACATGTCATCAGCGTTTCTCCAACCTGCTCCTCCCTGGGGGCTCCCCTCTCTCTGAAAGGCCCTCCATCCCCCTACGTGTCACCACTTGAAAGAGAGAAAAATAGCAGAAGCCTTCTAGCTGTGTGTTACTCCCACCCTGCTCAGATACCGGGGCCCAGGGGCTGCGTGCTCCCACTCAAGCCTTAACAAGAAGAGCAAGGAGTAGGTGGAAATGCCAGTTCTCCAGCCCCGGCCAGGGATGGGGGACAGAGCAGTAGGGACGTCTGCCATCTTTCCTGCCTGACCCTCAGTTCCCCCGGCCCCAGGACTGCTGGGCTCCAACCAGATTGAAGAATCAGCAGTTTGCTGGACACACAAGGCCTCTGCGATCTGCCTAGCAAATTGTTTTCATCTTTTAAGACCTAGCCTGGGCCAGGTGCGGTGGCTCACACCTGTAATCCCAGCACTTTGGGAGACCAAGGCAGGTGGATCACGAAGTCAGGAGTTTGAGACCAGCCTGGCCAATATGGTGAAACCCCGTCTCTATTAAAAATACAAAAAAGCCCGGCATGGTGGCAGGCGCCTGTAGTCCCAGCTACTTGGGAGGCTGAGGCGGGAGAATTGCTTGAACCTGGAAGGTGGAGGTTGCAGTGAGCCAAGATTGCACCACTGCACTCCAGCCCGGGTGACAGAGCGAGACTTCAACTCAAAAAAAAAAAAAAAAAGACCTAGCTCGAGGGTCAGCTGCTCGCAGACTGAATGCTAGTTTTACTCCCAGGGTGACTAAATATCCTTATTTGCCCAGGTTAAGGGGTTTCCCTAGATGCAGGACTCTCAGTGCTAAAACCAGGATGAGTTGGTTTCACTAATGGCCCCCGGTGGTTTCACTATTGGCCCCCGCTGCACGCCCAGGCCCGTCCACCGCCTCAGGTGGAGCTCTGGCCACACTTTGTAGTGATGCCTGTTGGTGCCTCAGCCTTCCTCACTCGTGGTAAACCCTGGAGAGGTTTCATAAAAGTGTTGCATCTGACCCTGTCCCCATGCCACAGTGCTGTGTCATTTCACTGTGGGTGAGGTAGGATGCTCTGAGGCCAGAGAGGTAAGCAACTCATCCCAAATACAAACCAGGATTTGAATCCAGGCTTCTAGAAACCCACCAGCAGGTTTCTCCCACAACACAACCCTGACTCTGGCTCTTGGAATCTTGGCCTTTGGAAAGCCCAGACCTTGGTTTTTGGGGTAGGGGTGATAAGCTGTGGGGTGGTTTCCATCGGTTACTCCAGGCCCCAGGGGCAAGGAGTGGCTGAGAGAGGAAGGAGTGACCAGCAGTGGCTTTGGCCACTGTCCAGAAGATGAGTGACCTGGGCATATGTAGGGAGATCCCGGGGCACCCAGTCCCCACTGCAATGGAAGGAATCGGATGCCCCAAGGGGAGGCACACAAGCAGAACCAGATTGCTCTTCCAGTTACACCCAGGCAGCCTCTCCTCTGGCTTAAGACTGTTAGACACGTCATGGGGAGCAACACGATCTGAACCACACTTCACACCCACTGCTACAGTTATCATAAGTAAAAGTGCAAAACATCGAGTCGGTGAGGATGTGGAGAGAACGAACTCGTGCATTGCTGGTGGGGATGTAAAACCGTGCAACCGAGGTAAAAACCAGGTGGTTTTTCAAAAGGTTAAACAGAACAACCATGTGGCCTACCAGCTCTACTCTTACGTATATACCCCCAGAAATTGAAAACAGGGTCTCAAGCAGATATTGGTGTACCCATATTCAAAGCAGCATTATTCATAATAGATAAAAGGTGGCAGCAACCCAGTCTCCAGCAATGGATGAATAAACAAACATAATATGTTCCAGACATATGATGGGATATTATTTAGCTATAAAAAGAAAATTTTGAAATCGGTTACAACATGGATGGACCTGGAAAATACTATTACGATTAGCGAAAGAAGCCAGACACAGAAGGATAAATATTATATGATTCCACTTACATGAGGTACCTAGAGTAGTCAAATTCCTAGAGACAGAGAGTGGCAGCGTGGCTGTCAGGGGCTGGGAGGAGGAGGAAGTAAGGGGAAGTTACTGTTTAATGGGGACAGAGTTTTTGCTTCGGATGACAAAAATCTGCTAGTTATGGTTATAGATAGTGGTGATGGTTACACACGCTGTATATAGTTAATGCTACTGAACTGTACACACACAAGTGGTTAAAATGATAAATATTATGAATATGTTGTCACACATGCAAATGTGATATCCAGATAAAATGCCTGATTCTGATGGGATTGCCCAGGGCGGCTCCATGATCCTGAATATGCGGAACCCCCCCAGGGGCTTGCTAAGGCACAGATCTCACTCAGTAGGTTCAAGCTGACCCTGAAATCCTGCATTTCTAACAGACTCCCGGGCGATGGTGCTGCCAGGGCTGGTGGGGCGACCACACTCTGAGAGCCCCAAGGTAGGGGACCACAGCCAGACTCCCCTGAAGGAACCTCCACGGAGGTCTCCAACCAGCAAGGGCTGCTGTGCCCCTTAGGCTTGTGAAGATGTGCCCAGGCCCAGGGGGTGGCCTTCCATCACGCCGCTACTTTGATTTGGGAGGCTGGCACCGTGTATCCATCATGCAGTGACATTTACTGAGTGTCTACTGGGTGCCACAGAGGCCTGAGAAGCCAGGACTCAAGGTCGGCCATGGACGTGTGTGGAGAGTTTGCTGCCTGCTTCACACAGCACCACATCATCTCACTGGACTCTTACAGACTTACTTTTCTTTAATGACTCATTTAAGAAAAATAAATTGATTGATTGATTTGAGATGGAGTCTCACTCTATCGCCCAGGCTGGAATGCAGTGGTGCGATCTCGGCTCACTGCAACCTCTACATCCTGGGTTCAAGGGATTCTCCTGCCTTAGCCTCCCAAGCAGCTGGGATTACAGGTGTGCACCACTGTGCCTGGCTAATTTTTGTGTTCTTAGTAGAGACAGGGTTTCACCATGTTGGCCAGGCTGGTCTCGAACTCCTGACCTCAGGTGATGCACCCGCCTCAGCCTCCCAAAGTGTTGGGATTATAGGTGTGAGCCACCATGCCTGGCCAAAAAATAAAAATAAATTTATTAGAAAGGAAATCTCTCATCTCTACCACAAGTAGAAAGCAAGAATTACCTGGCAGAAGTAAAATGGTAGTTGTACAATGCAATGAAAACAAAACTACTGTATTCGGTTCCAGCTCTACCCTGCTGCCTGCCCAGGGGCAAACTCTCGTCTCCCTTAGAACAAGGCTGACAAGCGCTGACAAGGTGCAAAGTAAGACACCAGGCCAAACTGAAGCCCCAGCACTGCAGAGACAGGCAGGAAGGAGGGACGGCAGGAATGACCTCTGTGATGGGCTCTGTGATGCGACTTTCTCTAGTGCCCTGCCTCACCTAACATCACAAGCCCCACACTTCAGAAATCTCAGATCCGTTCCAATCTTTCACTGGCAAAAGGGGAAACGGAGGCCTAGGCCCTGGAAAGCGTTCACTTGAGGTCACAGAGTGAGTGCAGGGCCAGGTAGAGCTCAGATGGGAAACTGGCTCTTTCTCTAGATTATCATAGTAAGTCCTCCCCACACCAGCTGAGATGGAGCAGGCAGGTTACTCCACGTGGCATCACTGTTTTGGGAAAGAAATATTCTGGTTTTCTCTGCATTTTGTCGGTGACAATAAAAGAACGGCAGTGCTGGCTGGGCGCGGTGGCGCACGCCTGTAACACTTTGGGAGGCCAAGGCAGGCGGGTCACCTTAGGTCAGGAGTTCGAGACCAGCCTGACCAACATGGAGAAACCTGGTCTCTACTAAAAATACAAAATTAGCTGGGCGTGATGGTGCATGCCTGAAATCCCAGCTACTCGGGAGGCTGAGGCAGGAGAATCACTTGAACCCGGGAGGCAGAAGTCGTGGTGAGCCAAGATCGCGCCATTGCACTGCAGCCTGGGCAACAAGAGCGAAACTCCATGTCAAAAAAAAAAAAAAAAAAAAAAAAGTATGACAGTGCTACTGATATGAACACAGGACAGAGTGTTTGGAGGTTCAGGGACACGCCCTCCCCAGCCTTCCTGACTAGTTTCCAAGTATATGTCTCTGTATACAATCATCGCTCAATCAATGCCTGCCGCCTGGTGGCCTGAGCGCTTTGTAGAAGCACGGGGCCTTGGGTCGGCTTCCCTGGAAGCAGAGGCTGGGGCACCGATGCAGGTGTCCATGGTGGGTGCTGTCTGGAGAGGGACGAGGAGCAAGGCAGGAGAAGGAAGGGGAGGTCTCCATGAAGTCAAGCACTGCAGGCCGGGGGCGACGGTGGGCGAGGCAAGTGAGGAGTCGGGCAAGTGGGATAAGGAAGCCCACTCATGCCCAGGGGCACGGCCCGAGAGCAGGCATCTCCTTGAAGCTGGAGCCCTGGGTGCCTCACCTCACCCTGCACTCGGGCATGAGACACAGGAACTCTGGAGCACGTGCTGTGGCAGTTTGTCCTGTCTTGAGGCACAATGGCTGGAAGTCGTCCCTATCCACAGGCCACACCCGTCCCGAGAGTGTTGGGAAGAGGTACTCGCGCTCCCTTCCCACCCTCCTTCCTCCTTCCATGGCCAGTGAATGATGCACTGCCTTCTGAGCATCCTCCCTTAGACCCTGGAAATATCAGTCTCTGGCCTTCCACACATGGCTGGCACCACTGGGGCCTCACCACAGGCCTCGTTCCAATCCCCAGCTGCTGCTGGTTTCCCTGGCCCCTTTGGCATTCAAGCAGCAGACACAAGCATGCTAGGTAGTACAGGCTCAAGATATGTCCATTGAATAAGTGAATGACAACTGCTAAAGCTAACACACATTCATTCATTCAACTCATCACAACTGAGCCCCTACCACATCCCCGGTGCCGTGTGGAGTGGACAGGTTAGCGCAGTGACAGGCAGTGCTTAGAAACGGCTCATGCAGGACTCAGATGGCTCACCCTGAGCAGAAGCGCATGTTCTATGGTTGCTCTATGCAGGGCCCTATGCTGAGAACCTGATAGGCAGCTTCTCACTGAGTTTCTATAACGGTTGTATGAGAAAGGTGATCTTATAGACCCATTTTACAGGTGAGGAAACTGAGGCTTACAGAGGTGAAGTGAGTTTCCCAGGACCAAGACAGTTTGAATATCCTGGGCCAGACTCCAGATCATGTCCTTTAACTAGAAGGGGATCTGACTGTGCCCTTTGACAGCGGGTGAACTGGTAAGTGCAAAGTGAGGACAATGAGATACCTACACCCTCCTGGCGGTGGGGGTGGTAAGGGCAAGGCAGTGGTACCTGGAAAGCTGGGCCCAGGACCTGGTCAGAGTTGGTGCTAGGTGCCGGGTGGACAGTATGATGGTATTATTTTACATTTGGGCACTGGGAATGGATGTCTGGGATGGGAAGATGCCTTAGGAGGGCAGGGGACGGAAATCAGGGGAGGGTTGCACTCTTTCTGTTCCTTGAGAATGTTCCCTGCATATCACAGAATGGTTTCCCAAGTTGGGGACAAGTAGAGAAGGCAGAGTCAGCATTTGACATGGCTTGTCTCTGAATTGGACATGGGGACTGGGGAAGAAGGAATCCCTGTTCCTGGGTGTCTGGGACAGAGACCCGAGGAGAGGGTCACAGGGGTCAGTAGGTCCAGCCTGGGATGGTGGTGCAGTCTCTTCACTTGCAGGGCATGGGGCTGATTTGTAAACTCAACTCAACTCAACTCAACTCAACTCAACTCAACTCAACTCAACTCAACACAATTTAACTCAACTCGACTCAACTCAACTAAAAGAGTGAGCCCGGGTGACTGCTCCTGTGTCCCTGTTCCTGCCAGGGCTGGGATGAGCTGGAATTGTGATGCCCACTTGACTGATTAGGACTATGAAGCTCAGGGCAGGATGGGAGCTCAGGACCTCACATTCTCACCTAAGATTCTTCCAGCCCCCTCAACAGTAAGGGGGAAACCGCCCCCATGATTAATTATCTCCCACCGGTTCCCTCCCACAACATGTGGGAATTGTGGGAGCTACAATTCAAAATGAGATTTGGGTGAGGACACAGCCAAACCGTATCAGGACCCAAGTCCCGTTCCGTTCATGAAATAGTCCTGCCTGCAGGGGGGCCTTTAAGCAGAGCAATGGCGCAGCCTGGAATTCCCAGGATGTCTTTGATGTCAAATATTCCATGCCTGTATCCTGATTCTTTATTCAAAGCATGTGGTTTCTGTATTATCTATGCATTTTTTAGAACCCCAAAGCTCTAATGCCCTGCTCCTTTCTGTTGATTTCCAGAGGGTGAAGCCCCATTCCTTCCAAGTGGCTACCCTGGGATTAGCCACCAGAGGCTAAACTTCAGAAAAAGACTGCAGAGAAGGGCTGCAGGTAGGGCAAGACATCTGGTAAATGGGAAACAACTAAGTAGAAATATATTCAGCCTTAATTAGTACTGAAAAAAAAAAAACCAAAAAAAACCTAAGTTCAGTATTACTTGCCCATTAAACCAACAAAAATAAATACAATTGTTAAAACGAATGTTTGCAGGGTTGTAGAGAACCTGGTGAAGTAACTTGTTTCTCCCATGTAACACGAAGGAACCTGCGACTCAGTGAGATGAAGAGCTTCTTCAAAGTTACTCCTGATGGGACCTATAAACTCTGAGACAAAACCTAGGAATGCTGATGCCAGGCCCCAGTTCCTAAGTCTACATTATAGCCTGTGTTCTTTGAAGACACATGGGTTATATCCAGAAGCTGATGTTTTTCCCTTATGCCTTTTTAACCCTCCTGGGCGACACCAGCCTAAGAGCTTTAGAAACCACCCTCCCCAAGAAGAAAGATCGATACTGTCTTGGTGATGCTCTCTAATAACAGTTTTTAATACGGTATTTCCAGAGGCTGGATTTGATGTTCTCTTTTGCAAAAGTCACCTAACTTTTCTGAGTTTCAGTTTCCTTATCTGTAAAATGAAGACAAAGGCCCCCAAGTTTCTCCTTTACCTGCTGATATGTAAGGTCCCTTCCTGTTTGATTTATATCCAGGCTGTGTAGCACCCTGTTGGTCCCAAAAGGCCTTTGCAAACAGAATCCCATGGTGACACTGAGTATCACAGACTCCACGCTCTAAAGAGGAAGTTTGTACTTAATGTGGTCCCAGCAACTGCTGCTACAGGGGGAATCAGATCCAGAGAGGAGATGGGATGTGTGTGAAGCCACCTCTGCCATCAATGTGTCATTTTCCCAACCCTGCTGGTTCTCAAGGGAGGGCAACTTTGTGCATGCATGTGCACCAACACACACGCACACCCCACCTGGGACACCTGACAATGTCTGGAGACCTTCTGGCTATCGCAACTAGGGATGGGGCACTCCTACCATTTAGTAGGTAGAGGCCAGTGATGCTGCTAAACATCCTGCAATGCACGGGGCAGCCCTTGTGACTAAGGCTGATCCTGCCTCACAAGTACATAGTGCCGAGGCTGAGAGCAGACCCTAACCCTTACCATGCCTGGCTCACCACTTCCTTCCCTAGACCCTTGGATCTTTGAAAGGGAAAAGACCCTACCTGCCCGGTTCTCTGTCACCTCCCCAGAGCCCACCCCAGGACCAGCACACAGTGGTGCTCAACACAGATTAGCAAACCAGGACTCAGCCAGGCCTTCGGAAGCATAGCCCAGGGCGTTCGACCCTTCTAAGTTTCACGCATGTTTTCTGTACACTTCCAATAGACCTTCCTCCAGAATCTACCTGGATAACCTCTCTGAATCCTTCATGATGAGCCTGGCCATCACCTCCTGTGGGAAGCCTTCTGTGATAACCCCAGGCTCCAAGGGGAGTTGGACATGAAGACCATCGCTCCTGCGCGCACTTCCTGCACAGCACCTATCATCCTGGCTTGAGTTTGTCTGTTTTCCCTTCTCTCCCCATCACTCCCGCAACCCAAGAAAGGAAAGACTCTATCTTTTCCATCTCAATGTAGTGATGCTTAGCATATAGTAGGTGCTCAATAAATAAGAAATGAACACATATATCTTGCTCTTCTTCGATCTATTTTGCATTTAACAATGGGAATGACCTTTCAAATGATAAGATCAGATGAAACCCCCTGACAAAAATTCTACAGTGACTTCCTGTTGCACTTACAAGAAATCCCAGAGTCCTCCCCTGGGTCTTGCTGACTCTCAGGCCTCGTCTCACTGCACCTCCCCTGATTTACAGCCCCCAGCCGTGCGGAGCTCCTCTACTCCCCAATACATCCAGCAGAGGCCACCCTCGGGCTCCTGCACCCGCTGTCCCAGACACCTGCAGTGCACGGTCCTGCTCTTCTCATGGCCGCTGCCTTCTCTGCCTGTGGGTCTCAACTTGAGTCCTGCTGTCTGAGAGAACTCCCTGGTGACCCCATTTACGGAAGCCCCCCTCTAAGTTTCTATGATAAACCTCATTGGATCTGTCTTCAGAGCACTTCTGTGTGAGCCTACCTTGTTTATTTCTTATCTTCCCCTCCTAGTCAGAATAAAATTCCATGAGATAAGGATCTCTCTCTCTTTTGCATTTCAATAGCTGTAGTGGGTGAAATAGTGGCTCCTAAAAAGATATGTTCAAGTGCTAGTCACCTGAATCTGTGAGCATGACATTTGGAAAAAGGGCTTCTGCGGGTGAAATTGTTGAGGATCTCTGCATGAGATCATCCTGGATTAGGGTGGGCCCTAAACCTGATGACAGGTGTCCTCATAAGAAAAGGAGAGGGACATGTGAGACATAAAGGGACACAGGGAGGAAGGCCCCGTGGAAGTGGAGGCAGAGGCTGGACTGTTGCAGCTCTGGGCCTAGGAACACCCAGCACTGCCGGCAGCCGGCAGGAGCCAGGAGCGGGCCTGGGGCGGCTTCCCCCTCAGAGCCTCCAGGAGGAGCCAAGTCTGCCCATAATTTGATTTCAGACTTCTGGCCTCCAGAGCTGCGAGAGGATGCACTTTTGGTGTTTTGAGCCATGAATTGTGCAGAAATTTGTTATGGCAGCCACGGGAAACTAAAGCCGTGCTTCCTGCTCTGACTTAGATATAATAGATCCTCAATAAATAGTGTGGGACAATAATCTGAATCCTACTAACTGCCTGGCAGGGCCCCAGGTGTACACAGGGACTGAGCATTTAACTCTGGGAGCATCTGACTCTCATTACCAGACCCCTACCCTCAGCCCAGACTCCCACTTTCAGGCCAGGCCTCCCACTGTCATCCAGATCCCCACTCTCAGCCCAGACCCCGCTCTCAGTCCACACCCCGACTCTCAGCCCAGACCCCGCTCTCAGTCCACACCCCGACTCTCAGCCCAGACCCCGCTCTCAGTCCACACCCCAACTCTCAGCCCAGACCCTGCTCTCAGTCCACACCCCAACTCTCAGCCCAGACCCCGCGCCCAGGCAGCATCTCACCAGCCACCATTGGTAGGTGTCGTCCTCCAAGAGTGCGTTCTGGGCAGTCAGCAGCGGCTGCATGGTCTGGTTGAACCTCTCGTCAAACCAGGCCGAGAGCTGGCGCTGCCTGATGCAGTGGGTGCAGGTGCAAGGCCTGTGCTTGATAAACCTCTTGAAGTTCTCGGAGAGCCCCAGGACCATCTGCTTAGGGAGCCAGGTGGTGGGCACCATGGTGTGGGAGTAGTTTAGGAAGAAGGAGGTGGCCAAGATGAAGAACACGATGAAGGTGAGCACTTTCAGGCTCCTCTTCCGCAGGGTCACCATCTTCGCAGTCCTGATGGTGGCCTCCCACGATGGGTAGCAGGAACTCCCTCCTAAGAGAGGAGAAAAACGGAAGAAAAATCCCAGAGGTGGAGGCTCAATTAGAAGGGATGGCGGGAATTCCAAGGGAGGACACAAGGGCCGCTAAGCTCGATTTCACTCCCACTGGGGGATGACCCCCAACTGTGTCCCAGACACTGCTGTGTGGTAGACCAAGGCCATTCGTGGCATGTTGGCTTTGCTTGCATATATTTACCTTTTCAGAAAATAAAGTAGCCTATTCTTCTTCAATCCTTAAAGAGCTGATAATGTCTCTTCATCAAGCTTTAACCAGCGATTTCCTTTCCCATCCAGAGAAGATAAGGGGTCATTAATCTCTGTGACAGTCCAGGGTCCCTCAGGAGCGACGACCTCGAAGAAAGGGTCTTGGTATAGCCCGGAGGGAAGCTGTCTCTGCCGTCCTCCTCCAACTGTGGTTTCTGATGATCCTTAATTAGGGCTTTTTCTTTCCCATCCTGTTGCCAGGGACATGGTGGGTATGCAACCAGCTTGATGAAGGCACAGAAGGTTGTCTGTCATCTGCAAAGAAAAGGAGGAAGAAAATAGGGTGAGATTCTGTGATCCTGCTATAAAAAATGTTTCTCTCCACATCTCCACCAGGATGTATTCCGTGGTCTTCCTTCTGGTGTCATGCCAACCTGGCAGGTGGCTCTGGATGGTTTATCTACATTTGTGAGCCTCAGTGCGTGCATACAATGGATGTTATCATCTATTTGCAAGGTTATTATGGGATGCAGAAGGTGTCCCCTCCATGTTTCCAACAAGAATCTAGCACACTGACAAACTCAACAAACATTTGTCAAAGAGCTCGTGATGCATGTAGGTACAATACACACAGGGATTGTTAAATGCATGTTATTTGCCTTTCTCTCTACTTCATTCTCTTCCAGATTTTGGATTTCGGCAACAAGCACAACAACAATGGTATGCTTAGAGTGGCCCAGGGTTCCTTTTACCTGGGCATTCAAGCTCTGCCAATTGGCCTCAGTTCCATAAAAAGGGGCCAGGTTCAAATTGTGATTTCCCAGCTGTGGAGCCTTGGGAAAGTTATTCAACCTTCCTGACCCTCAGTTTCTTCTTCTGCAACACCTACTTATAGAATGGTTATGAAGATAAGATAAAATGATGTATGCTGGGCTTCTGGTATCTATTAGGCCATTGCTGAACTTTAATTTTCCTTCTTCAACATGTGAATGAATCAATATTCTCTGATGATCCACTAAGAGCTGAGAGGATGAGATATTCATGCATACGTATCTCTTCAGATAATCCTCAGAATATACTGCCAGCTAGATACTAGTTTCTCTTTTTGTCTTGGAAGAAACTGAGACTCAAAGAGCTTAGATGACTTGCCTAAGGAAAGGAAGGTGCAGGATCTGAGTCCAAATCCACAGTCCTCTGATTCCTTGCATCTGGAGGGGTTCAGGGACCAGGAACAGGGAGTTGCGGGGCTCTACCCTGGAGCAGACACCTGACTTGTTAACTGGTCTTCAGATTACTATGGCTGGAGGGATATAGAGCAAGGGGGCAGTATTCTTTTGAAGAAGGCAAATGGGTACCTCTCAAATGCCCATTGGAGACCCCCTGGCTCTCACCCACACTTTGGGATTTCTGTATGGTACAACTGTGGTTACACCTCTGCCCTGGAGCATGGTCTCTTTGGTCTTTGCTTGGAATGCTGAAGAATGGAAGGAATCTGATCGATTCCTCCCCATCCTCAAGGTGTAGATCGTCAATAAACAGGGTATATTTTTTTCCAGGAAAATTTGAGTTGAAAGGAGATTGATCACCTTTTGGTAGAAAGGGGGGTAGCTCCAAAACTATATTAAATCCACAGTGCCTTTCTGGAGACATCCAGGGCCCAAGATGCATAGGGTGCAATCCTCTACAGCTTCCAGAACTAGAAGCCCAACGTATGGAGGACAAGGTCTGAGCTCTGCAGCTCAGTTGGCAACGTCATTTCTATCCGGCCTCTGCTCCAATTTTCACTTTTCATGACAACCTAGATTTTGTTTATAACCTAGTGGTGTCCACAGGTATCCCATCCAATTCTCTCCCCACCTGCCCCCATCAAGGAGCAGCTCTGTAATTTAAGTAAGAATAACTTCTGCATCATCACAGGTAGGCTCACAATTCACTTGACTGGTAGAGGGTTCCCACCTCTTACCCCAGTAATTGATCCAGGGATGGGCATGTGCCTTAATTCATCCAGCCAAGCTTCTGTAGGGAGGGAAGAAACTTTCTTTTGCTCTGGCTAACTTGTTGTTGACACGTGGAACATCCTGCTGGCTATTTTGCTAGCGTGTGTAGAAGAGACCAGAGCTGAACAACCCAAATAAATGGTGCTAAGTCCCTGATCCTGCTCAACCTGCAGCCCCACCCTCAGTTACATGAGGGAATAAATCTCCTTTATGGGGTAAAGTAGGTTATTTGTAACTTGAAGCAACATGACTGATTCACGGGTCACAGTTGCTCCTACCTCTGTGCCCCTGCTCAGGCTGTCCCCACTGTCCAGAAAACCACCCCACCCTGCTTGGCCGATGGCTCTTACTCATTCTCTAGGGCTCAGCTGGTGCCGACTCCTGGAGGAAGCCCTGCTCTCTCCTGGGGTGAGTTAGGGGCCTCTCCTGGTTCCCCAGGGTCCTGGCTGCACTCTGTCTGTGCTCTTCACACATATGTCTCCTCCCTGGACTGGGAGCAATGTGAGGATGGAAACTCAGCCTCGCTATGGCAGTGACCCTGTCACCCGTGCACACACTCAATGCTCAGTGGAGGCTTGGGTCATGAAGGAACCCAGAAATGAATGAAGGGAAACAAAATGGCCAACAGTCTAGAGGGAGATCGGAGAAAGAAGGCACAGACTCCGAGTCACATTTCCATTCTCAGCAGCCTGTCCCACTCTACTCACTGTGTGACCATGAACAAGTCACCTAGCCCTTCTGAACCATCACTTCAATGGGAAAAAGGGATTGATAACACAAATTCTGCTCCTTTCTTGGGGCCATCAGCCCATCAAGGTTGTCCATTCATCTCATTCATTGACTGCATATTTGCTGGTCCTTGCGTTCTCCAGGCCCTGGACAAGGTTGCTGGGGTATATCGTAAAAGGATCTAAGGTAGGGGCCTCCCAGGCATCAATAGGGCCCCAGACCCTGTGGAACAAAGGAGGTCTGTATGGCTGGATCAGACAGTGTGGAGGAGAGGAGTGGGTGGGGGGTGAGAGGGAATCTGAGCATGCAGCTGGGGTGAGAGTGTGTTGGGCCAGAGAAGCCACAGTCAAGACTAAGTTTTCTCTGGGTGACATGGAAACCCGCTGGTGGGGCTGAGCAGAGGAATGCCATGGTCTTACTACATTTGCCTTTATAATGAGCAGGGCCTAGGACACCCTTGCCCTTAGTGCCTCTGCACCCCTAATGCCAGGGCAGAGATGAGTTCCCTGAAACAGATGACTGTTGAACCGTGTTGATCAAACAAGGCTCTGGATGAGAGGTCAGGTTTCCTACGATGTCCTGCCTCTGCGTGAGAGATATTAATGCTCTAAGCTGCTGCTAAGGGTGGGGTGAGAGGCAGGGCAGAGGGCAAGGTTGTGCTGCACAGGCTGTGGGACTGTGACAGCCTCCTCTCCTCTGGGGCATCCTGCAGCCACACCTCCAAGGCCAAGGCACTCCCCATAACCATCAGAGGCTTCTGAGCTGGTATTATTTAGCTCTTTCCAAAGCCCTGGATAAAACTGCAGTGGAAAAGCAAGAACACCGCTCCACCCCTTCCCTGGCTGCAGGGGAGAAACCAGGACTGCATGTCTTCTCCGTGCTCTAGCAAGTGTGGGGCAGCCTGCAGGCATGGGGGAACGCCAGCCCTGGCTCCCTGAAATGAAATCTGGGCCAAGACGCCACAGACCAAAGATCTGTGCATGCCAAGTGTGCGGTGAGGGAGGCCTGGCCTCCCAGAACAAGGAGAAAGAAGAGAGGGAGCAGGGAAGGATGGGAAAGGAGGGAAGCTGGCTCCCTGTCCTCTGCCAAATGGCAGTCATTTCCCAGCCACATGCTCAATACGAGGGGGCATGAAGCACCTGCACACAACAGAGCTTAGTGGGGTCACCAGCACAAGACTGACAAATGTCAGCACACTTTTGGGGACTGAAAAGTAAGAATTTCCCTAAGGAGAGTCCCTAGTGAAGATAAACTCCTCTGGCAATAGGGAGTTGGGGGGCAATGACCAGAGACTGAGAGAACTGTGTGAAACTCCTGGAAACACAAATGAATGAACCGCACGGGGTTTTGAACCTGTAGTAAATACCGGCTGAATGGGATGGTAGTAAATACCCATCACAGGCTGGGATGCCCTCCCATCCCTTCACACAGCCCCTGGCACTATGGTCACCGGAGAAATGCCTGAGCAAACTGTGCAGGCTGTTGGCAAAGTTGACGCTTTCAATACAGAGCAGGCACAACTTTCCCCATGTAATCCCCAAGCCAAGGGAGAGGTGGGTAACCCTTACGCTTGTCTCCCTGAAATGAAAAACTAAAACCCAGAGAAGGCAAGTGACTTATCCAAAGTCACACAGCAAAATGGTAGCACAGACTCCTGCCTTCTCCTGTGGCTTTCTATGTAGCTGTGGCTCATCATTCAATTCCATCAATACTTGCTCTTATCTTCCCTTTCTTCCCCATTCCCTTTCGGATAACTTCCTTGGACTTGGTTTACTGTCATCTTCCCAGCCTCTTATGTTGGATAATACCTTGTTTACCCACCCCACTTCTTGCTGTGCCTACTCTATTTGAATTATGGATTCAGTTCTTCATTTCAGTGGTGTCTTTTAGTTCTGGAATTTCTACCTAATTTTTTGACGGGTTCTACTTTGTGGTGAATTTCTCCACCTTGTCATCTATCTTTGTGCAATTATTCACCACAGCCATCTTAAAGCCCACACTGGATATCCTGTGATACTTGGATAATGTGGGTCTATTTCTATTGTCTATTTTCTCGATTGCTCTCTCTTTCTTTGGTTATTTGGTTCTGTCCTTGGCAGGCCTGGTTGCTGTTTGTATTGTGTATGACAAAAATGCAGAGGCTCTGGATGAGGCTGTCCTCCTTCAGAGAGGACTGGTTGTCTCCTGATGAGCAGGTACAGAAGTGGCACATTACTTTGTTCTAACTGCAGCTGTGTTTCACTTTTCATGAAGACTGGTCTATTTCTGGTTTACTCTTACCCCTGGGGCATAGCCGTTCTCAACAGGTAAACTGAGATGTTTATCAGGGTGACTCTTCCTTATAGGCTCCTATCTCCAATTTCTGTCTCCCCTGTACTATGAGATCACCATAAGCTTAGCTTAACTTTTTAGCCTTTCTTTTTTGTTTGTTTAGAGTTTTTTTTTTGTTGTTTTCATTGTTGTTGTTGTGTTTTTGGTTTTGAGATAGAGTCTCACTCTGTCGCCCAGGCTGGAGTGCAGTGGCGTGATCTTGGCTCACTATAACCTCCACCTCCTGGGTTCAAGTGATTCTCCTGCCTCAGCCTCCTAAGTAGCTGGGACTATGGGCACATGCCACCATGCCTGGCTAACTTTTGTATTTTTAGTAGAGACAAGGTTTCTCCATGTTGGTCAGGCTGATCTCGAACTCTCGACCTCAGGTGATCCACCCACCTCGGCATCCCAAAGTGCTGGGATTATAGGCATGAGCCACCATGCCCAGTCTTTTCAGCTTTTCATCTGCTGTTTTCTGCTTGGTTTCTTAGACTCTGGACCCATGAAACTTAAGTGCTGGCAAATGGCTTGAAAGGCAAATTTTAAAAGGCACAGAGCACACGTTCTTTTCTTTGTGGTTCTTTTTGCTCTAGGTTCTTGGTTCCTTGGGTTTTGGTTGACTTAGTAGTCCTAGGTAGGACTAGACTCCCTCTACCTACCTACCTATCTCTGTTTTGTTTTCTCACCTTGCGAGACTGCCAAACACTTTGAACTGCTGCTCTCTGCTCATCCTCTGAACCCTCTGCAAAAATCAGCACATACCTTGTGCAGAAAAGGAGCAGAGAATATTGGGTGTCCCCCAACTTATTTCCTTTTTCTTGCGGGTCTTTGCACCTCAAGTCCTGGCTGCTTTAGTTGTTCTCTAATGCCTTCAAAGAGCTGGATTTCAAGTTTTTCCAGCTTTTATAGTTCTCGGTGGGAGAAAAGATCTGGTACAAGCTTCTGCCATTGCCTGAAGTAGAAGTCACAGCATCTTTCCTTTGCCTTTCCATGTTCCTGTTCTTGGAGTGGTTGCCTGCATGTGTCAGGGGCTTGGCAAATTCAGAGAAGAGGGTGGGGCCCAGAGAGTCCCCAGAGGTGCCGAGGCAAACCTCCTCACACCAGCCAAGTGCACAGATGGTGGGAGAAAGAGGCAGATCTGCAGGCTGGAAAGTTGCAGCTGTAGCCACGACAGCCACCACCTCCCTGCCCCACCCAAGGGGTCCCACTGCATCTGCTTTCACTTTATGTCAGAACATCCTGCTCCCAGGCCAGCTCTGCACAGACAGCGAGGATGACTTCCAATGCAACACATCCGGGGACTTCCCATTATTGAAAAACAGATCCTCCCATGTCCTGGCCTTTGGGATCCTGGCTGGCTGGCTTCATGTATGGGCACAGGGTGGGACCAAGTAAGACCTGACCAGTAAATCTTGGATACTTAATGGCCCTCAAACCTTCCAGTAAGAAGAATGACTCCTTTCTGAACTGCTCTCCGGCCCATGCCTGGTTACTGGGCGCTTGGAGCCCATTTATTCTGGTTTTGTGAAGAATTTCCTAGTGGGTCATGGCCAACAGTTGTCTGAACAACAACAATAAAGGCACAGAGAGAACTGCATTCAAATCCTGACTCTTCCCATTCCTGGCTGTGTGTTCATAGGCAAGGCACTTGCCCTCTCTGATCCTCAATTCCTGAATCTACACAATAGGATTAGAAATGCTTACACAGACCGGGCATGGCGGCTCATGCCTATAATCCCAGCACTTTGGGAGGCTGAGATGGGTGGATCACTTGAGGTCAGGAGTTCGAGATCAGCCTGGCCAACATGGTGAAACCCTGTGTCTACTAAAAATACAAAAATTAGCCAGGTGTGGTGGCGGGCACCTGTAATCCCAGCTACTTAGGAGGCTGAGGCAGGAGAATCGCTTGAATCTGGGAGGTGGAGGTTGCAGTGAGCCGAGATCGCACCACTGCACTCCAGCCTGGCCGACAAAGTAAGACTCCATCTCAAAAAAGCAAACAAACAAAAATGCTCACACGAAGGGTTGCTGTGGGATAAAAGGCCTTGCACAAAAGTGAACAGCTCAGTTCCTGCCACAGAGTAGATGACCACAAAGGTCAATTCTGTCTCTCGCCACTAAGCTTCAAGGTCCTCATTTGTAAACAAAAAGGAAAAAGTCCAGCAGAACCCTTGGCCTGTCCTACTGGCAGGGTTATTTAAAAGACCAAATGAAATCAGGCATCAAATCATGCAAACTAGTGGTATTACACAAATGGTGATTCTGGCCGAATTCATTATTTGTGTGAATTCCTTGATGTGCTAAACAGCTAAATCTTCATGCTTTCTACTCCCGTGGCCAAGACCTCCCAGGACCTGCAGGAAGGAGCTCCTAACACACTGGGGGAAATGTCAGGGTTCCCAGGGTCTCCCAGACCCAGACTCTGCAACAGCCATGCCTTGGGTCAGGAGGCAGCTGGTCCCAGAGGCTTATGTAAGGAGTCAGGCCCACCCGAGTTTGCAACCAGCTTTGACCTTCCCCAGGAAAAGGTTCCTCAAAGTTGCTCTGATAGCTCCAATTTTTCACTCTCCAATCAGTCTTTTTTCCCACATGCTTGGAAAGGCAGATGCATTGTCTTCTGAAGTATCCAAGATTTACACATCCCCAGGAAAGCCTGGCCACCTCACAACCTCCGACTGCCAGTCTTGAATTGGGGGTCGTCTCGTTTTTTGCATTGTTTTTTATAGTTTGCCAAAACAGTCACAGCTGCCATCCATTTGACCCTTTCAGCAGCCCCATTCACTGGGTGGTGAACAGAACACGGGTATTGGGGGTCAGCCAGATCTGGGTTTGAATCCTGAATTTCCGACCTCCTAGCTGAGAGGTCTTGGGTAGGGACCTCATCTACCTCATCAGGCTCAGGGCCTGCACCAGCAAGATGGGGAAAATCACATCTCTTCAAAGGTTCACATGAGAGTTAAGTACATAAATGCTTCACATTTAACAGATGCTCAATACATGGGAGTTACCTTCACTGTCAACTTGCAGACAAAGAAACTGAGGCTGAGGGAGGGGAGGCACCTGGATTGAGTTACAACAACCAGGAGATGGTAGAGCCAACTTGGACCAGTTCTTTTGTATCTTTGGGATCAATGTCTAAACGTTTCTTTCCTCTCTCCTTCCTTCCCTCCTTTCCTACATACTCTGTGCTCGGCGTGGGTCCCCAGGAAGAAGATGCAGTCCCTGGAAGCTGAGTGTGTGGAACTTCCACATGGAACTCTCCCAGCACAGTCCCTTGTGCCCCTGTGTTATTACAAGGGAGTGTGTCTGACCTCCACTTTAATCCCTCATTCGGAGAATCAGCCTAATAAGAAAGCTGGGCCAAGTGAGTCAGAGCTAGAGGCACCTGGTTGGAAGCCTTGCTGGGCTTTAGCAAGCCCACCCCTGCCCCAGGATTCCTGCCACCTGTCCATCCCCCTGCAGCTAAGGGGTACTCCTGGCCTGACACCACTGACCCTGGGTGATGAAGCCTTCTCTTTGCTGATGTCCTTAACCCTCCCTGCTCCCTGGGTATCACATACTGGGAATCGTGATCGGAGACTGTTCAGAAACATTTAAGAACTCAACAAACTTGTATCTATGATCAATGAATAAGGCTAGAAGCTAGAGTGGTATCTGCAATCCACACGGCTCAAATGACCTATTGAGAGTTGCATCAATCCTGCCTGCCTTCGAGGGTTCTCAGGGCACCCTGTTTCTTGCTGCCAGCAGGGGTTCCTATGCTGGCCACTGTCTACAGGAGTGAGGGTTTGTTCCCACCTGCTGTGTGCTTCCCTTAATTGCAGGGGCTGGAAGCCTGGGAACTACATTTCCCAGCATCCCTGTCCATAGTGCTCTGGAAATGGTTGAGATCTGACCAGTGATAGTTGGGACTGGCAGGTAGGTGAGGCAAGACCCTTCCTCCCTCTGGCAGTGGTAGAAGCTGCTGTGTAGCTGCCCCAGAATCCGGACTCCAGAACCTGCCTTCTTCTACCTCCAGGCAGCAGGGCAGCTGCAGATTCTGCCCTGACTTCCTGAAGCTTTGTGGCCTGTGGGCCTCAACCTGAAGCATTGCAGCCCAAACCCTGGAGGGTCCCCATTCTCACTGCCCGTCCAAGAACTTCATAAGCACCTGAATCCCTGAATCAAATCCTCATGCTTCAAGCTGCTGCCTCACTTCAATCCACAGATGTGGAAGCTGAGCTCAGAAACGGGAAGTCACTTTTCCAAGAATACACGGGAAAAGTGCACCAGGGCTAAAGAAAACCAGATGCCCAAGTCCCAGGACCCGCTTGACTCCTTAGAAAGAACCTGCTGTATTCTACAGGGTGGCTACCCCGGAGTAGGTGTTCTTCCCATTCCCAGGGGCAGGATCTTAGGAGATGTCATGGGCTGCAACTGAAAAGAGAGAGAGGGTGGAGCTTTGGGGAGGAGAGAAGGTTGGGAGTTGGTTTAGCTGCTGCCACAAGGGGTGGGGGGCTGTTTGCGGTGACCCCCAGGAAGTTACATGGGCTGCTGAGCCTCAAGTTCCTCATCCATAAAGCGGCGGTTAAAAACCATCCCTACTTGAGGTGACTGCATAGAGCAGTAATGTGTCAACATCGAGGACACCTACCATCGCCTTTGTCTTTTCTACACCCTGTTCTAAGCACAATACCGGTGCACATTGGCTGGGCCCACAACAAGCTCCCGATGAGGGTACTGGGTATTATCTCCAGCTTTCAGAGCTGGGACAGAGGCCCGCAGTGGTCAAGCCACCTACCCAAGGCCCTCGGCCGGTAGGTGTAAAGTCAGGATTACGGCCAATGCAGAATCCCAACTTCACGCCTACTGGTGTGAAGTGGATGAGGCCAGGCTGAGGTCGGCCCCTGCCCTGGGCCTCCTTGCTGTCTGAGCTGTGGAAGTGGGACCAGACTATCCCCACTCCGTGGTGGCAGTGTGAGCACTGAGTGGGCTTTGCGTGTGGCGCAGCTCGGGGCCTGGCAGGGGCGAGTGTGAGCCCTCCCTTCCCTTGTTTTGTTTTCTTTTCTCCTTCCAGCTCGGCTCCACCCGCTCTGAGTCACCCCTGAAGCTGGCAGCTGTGCTCTCATGGCCGAGCCAGGCCTGGACCCACTCAACGCTGCTCTCCTCTCCTGGGTCAGGAAGGATCAGCCGTGAGGGGAGCCAGACCCATTTCCCTCCAGAAAACATCGTCCAAGAGAAACAGGGCCACAGTGAGGTGAGGCCTGAGAGGAGGCCCTGGCTACTGCAAGGTAAACAGGTGATGACAACCTCCCTGTCAATGGCAGGACTGGGGTGGACATTTCTCTCCTTCTATCGATTAAAAAAATCAGTCTCGAATGAAGCCAGCCAGCAACTGTGCTGCTCTGAGGCTCCCTGCGCCTCCCAGGAGAGGAGAGAACACCCACCCCCAACCCCTGGGACAGCAGCCACAGAGCACAGAGTGACTTGGGCCATTTCACGAGCCGAGGCCAGTCAGCTCCTCATCTGTAAAATGCAACAATGATCCCAGCCCCTGCTCACCTAGACTCAGCTAATTGAACAAATTAATGAATATTGGTTAGTCCCGAGAGTCACTTTCTTTTTTCTTTTTTTTTGAGATGGAGTCTCGCTCTGTTGCCCAGGCTGGAGTGTAGTGGTGTCATCTCGGCTCACCATAACTTCTGCCTCCTGGGTTCAAGCGATTCTCCTGCCTCAGCCTCTCGAGTAGCTGGGACTACAGATGCGCACCACCGTGCCTGGTTCATTTTTGTATTTTTAGTAGAGACAGGGTTTTACTATGTTGGCCAGGCTGGTCTTGAACTCCTGACCTCATGATCTGCCCACCTTGGCCTCCCAAAGTGCTGGGATTACAGGCGTGAGCTACCATGCCGTACAATCATGTTACTAATCATCTTGAATATTTAACACACATTGGAATCAATACTATTCCCGACCATCACAAAAGAATATTTAACATTAATATTAACATTAGGGAAATGTCACCTACCCAGGATCATCATTCCTCTGAGAAATTCAGAACTGCATGTATGTGTGTGTGGATAGTGGCTGGTGGGGTTGAAAATGAAGAAGAAATGGCAAGTGTGAGTTTCACACCTACTACATGCAGACACTTTACATACAGCATCTCACTTTGTCTTGGCAACATCTCTGACCTGGACACTGCCAAGCCCCTTTGTGGATTCTCTTTCTTGCTTTCATTCCTTCATTTGACAATTACTGGGCACTGGCCATCTAGCAGTTGCTGTCAAGTGCTGAACAAAACAATGGTTAGACAAAGTAGAATGGCCGGGTGCGGTGGCTCATGCCTGTAATCCCAGCACTTTGGGAGACTGAGGAGGGTGGATAAGTTGAGGCAAGGAGTTCGAGAGCAGCCCAGCCAACATGGTGAAACCCTATCTCTAAAAATACAAAAAAATTAGCTGGGCGTGGGGGCAGATGCCTGTAGTCCCAGCTACTCAGGAGGCTGAGGCAGGAGAATTGCTTGAACCCAGGAGGCAGAGGTTACAGTGAGCCGAGATTGCACCACTGCATTCTAGCCTGGGCAACAGAGCGAGACTCTGTCGGAAAAAAAAAAAAAAAAAAGAGAGAGAGAGAGAGAAAGTAGAATGATCTTCGTCCTTGCTTACTGAAAACAACATCACAGGGCGGGACAGAGGCTGAGATTACTAAGGAATCGCACAAAAGACCAGCTGTGATGGTTAGATGTAATGTATCAGCAGGCATGTGGCTTGTATCTGTCATCCCAGCTAAGTGGAGGCTGAGGCAGGAGGATTACTTGAGCCCAGGAATTCAAGGCTGCAATGAACTATGATCATACTCCAGCCTGGGGGAGTGAGACTTATCTCTAAGTAAATAAATAAATGTAATGGGCCAGCTTGGCTAGACCATGGTGTCCAGTAGTTTGGTCAGACAGACACTTGTCTAGGTGTTTCAGGGAAGGTAGCATGCAGATGTGGTTAAGCTCTACGATCAGTTAACTTTAAGTAAACGAGATGAATGTACGTGGGCCTCATCTAATAGGTTGAAGGCCTTAAGGGCAAAAACTGAGGTTCTCTAGAAAAGAAGAAATTCTGCCTCAAGATTGTAACAGAGAAATCAAGTCCTGCCTGAGACTCCAGCCCTCCGGCCTGCCCACCAGGTTTTGAACCTGGCAGCCTCCACAACTGCCTGAACCAGTTCCAGAAGTTGAATCTCTTAATATGCATACACAAATATGGGATAGGCTCTGCTCCTCTGGAAAGCCCTGACGGGCAGCCTTCAGTGCCATGAGCAGAGGGCGTGGGAGGGACTGGCTGGTGTCTGGGGGAAGTGGTAGTGACTGAGGGTCCACAGGGTGGACAGGTGATTGGGCAGGGAGTGTGAGAGCTTCCCAGGCAGGGGAAGCTACAGGTGTGAAGACCTGTGGGGACAGTAGGTGAGTCCAAGGAACTGAAAGAAACAAAGTCAAGTGGACTGGAAGACTGCAGCGGCACTGGCAGGCAGGGGTGGGCCAGGCAAGGTCTGGTGGCCCACTAAGGTCTGGACAACCTCCTGGGAGCCACAGGAAAACCTGGAGGAAGGCCAGAGGGAGAGAGGGAACTGGGGACAGGCAGTGACTCCCTTGGTGCCCTCCCTGTGGGACAGCCAAGGGCTGATGGCCCCTTGCTCCTGTCAAATGACCCCATCCACACATTAGCTGTGTCCTGGGGGTCTCAGTAAGTCTCTGGCCTCTTGTCCCTTCAGCCCTAGGGTTGGAAACAGTCCCACCATTTCCAGCCCCAGGGACTGCACCACACCTGCTGTTTCCCACACCACACTATGACCTTGTGAATAACCTTTCAACTCAGCTCCCCTCCACTGCCCACTTTGAATGCACCATTTGTGTCCTGCCAGCACCATGACCAGTCCAGGTGACCCCGCAGACCTAACTCCAAGGGGCACAGCTGACAATGTGGTCTAAGCAATGAGTGCCCTAGGAGCTGTGCCCCACAGAAAGCCATGCCTCCTGCCCCACCCCGGAGACCCCTCTGAGGCACTGGCCACCTCAGAGGATTTGCAAGAAGCGTGTGGGTGAGCTGGATGCCCTGAGCCCAGGCCTCCCCTCCACCTTGGGTAGCTGCTCTCTCTAGAATCTGCCCAAACTCTGCTCCAACTGCTGCTGGGGCACTCACCCATCGGGAGATTTCATCATCAGGCTCATGACACTGATAGGATCTTTGGCAGGGATGGCACCAGGGGATCCCTTGCACCACTCAGCCAAGTTCAACACATTCCAGGTCCCACCAGGGGGACACTCCAAGAAGCCTGTCCCCCAAGCTCCCTGATGACAGCATCAGTCCCTCCCATAGAAATGTAGTCAACACCAGTAGAGCCAGAGGGCAAGGTCCCCGTAGCCCGCCCATGGCTGCTCCAATCAGTGCCTGTGGCTTGACCACCACCCACTCCTGGGCACCTCTTGGAGTTTGATCTGCTGGGTCCTCTCCTGTTGTTCTCTGACTCCTGCCAGGCTTAAATATCAAAGAATCCTCATTGTTTGATAAGCCTGCAGACAAAAGGTCATGGAATATCTCTAACTAGATCTAGTGGCCTCTGGTCCGCCCCTCCTTCTCCCCATCTCACTGCCTCCCCAACTTATCTGTGCATGCCTGACCCATCCATAGCTAACACATTTCTTTTGTGTGGATGCCTGGCTGAAGTCCCCAGGGGCTCTTCAGGCAGGCATTTGCTCTTTGGGCAGAGGAGGAAGTTCGGCTTTGAGAGACTATGCAGTATTTTAGGGACTAGCTAAAGTACAGTTCCAGGTCCAATGAGGGAGGTGACATCATAATCCCATTTTACAGAAGGGGATGCTGAGGCCCTTGGGCATCAGTAGGTTACTCCAGGTCACGTGGCTAGGAAGGGGCGAGGGCTGATTCCTGAGCCTGCTCTTCCATGCTCCACTGCCGTACCTCTCACCCAGGTACCCAAGCATGCCTGCGATGCTTCAAGAACACAGCTGGCGGCATGCGTATCTTCACTGCTAGATAGCGAAGCCACAGACTAGGCCAGCTCCAGGATCCAGCCCAGGGCAGTTCACACGTATAAACCTGCTCATGAAGAACCAGTGCCTCCCAGGACATGACGCCAAGGGCCTTAGTGATCCACAAGTGGCAGGTGAATGACAACCAAAGGGAGAGGGAAGGGTGTGTAAGGCGGGTGGCCATGGAGACAGGGGGCATAGCACTGATGGAGGAGGGCAGAGGGGGAGGGTAAACCAGGCCTGTGCCCAAAAAAGCACATGGTGGTGATGATGGAGACGCTGGTATGTTACAGAAAACAGGGCGCCCTTCAGAGAGGCTGCTGTGGGTGGAGCTGGATTGTGGAAGTCCTGAGGAACGTGGACTTGGGGACTGAAGGCAGAGGGGAGCCTGGCTGGCTTCTGAGCAGCAGACAGCAGTGATTGCACCTGGCACATCGTGGCTGGACTGGAGACGGGTGCACAGGACACCCTGTGGGAATCTAGAAAGTGGCCCAGTCTCCAAGAGCGTGACTTGGAAAGTCTGTTTCCTTTGGAGCCTGTTTCCCGGCTCCTTTCTGCATCGACGCCTGCCCATTTCCCCCACAGCCCGGCAGTGCCAGCAGGTTGGGAGAGCCCTTCGTTGTGCTTGCAAATCTTCCTCTTTGCACCTTAGTTCCTCCTGCTTGTTCCGTTGCTGGGGAAGTTGGGGAAAATAAAGATGCCGCTGAAGCACAAATAGTGGCTCAGAGTAGGCAGTGTGGAGAAGTGCCCCAGAGAAACACGATTAACCAGGATTAGGGTCACATGAGAAGGAGGCGAATATGTTTTCATATTCACAGCCTCACAAAAAGAATTTAAATCCATAAATCTTCTTATGTGTGTGGATTGAGGAGCGCTAAATTTGGAGTCCTAAGATATCCAAATGACATCAGAAGCGTGTCATGTGGCTGGGAATTCAAGGGGTTGCACTATATGCGCACCCAGGCTCACACCTGTCCCAGAAGAAAGGATTTCCCCCCATTTGGGTGGTGCAGGAGGCTGATAAAGAAGAGACAATTCAGAGCTCCTAATGCCCCTTGCACCTGCCCTCAGGCATCTATCGCTGGTTCTAAAACCCTCAGCATAAAGGAAGGGCTGGAGGTGTGGCCACTCTGGAGCTGAGATTCACAGTCTGACATGTGGCTTAAGGAGGCCCATTTCTCCCTAGCCCCTGACTTCATGGAAATATTTTAACGCTACTGATTTTCGGGGGCATCCAGGAGGTGCCTGAAGGAGCTGAGGGGCAACCTCTAGTGGTGTCCACAATGGGGATTAAGATGACATTATAAACCCAGCTGCTACAATGGCGAGGCGTGCAGCACCCTCCAGGGTTCTGGGATGGGTGGGAGCGTCAGGCGACAGCAGGCATTTGGATGAACCATCCCATCCCTAGACACTGAAGGTTGGAGGGGTGTCATGGTGTTCAGTTGGATCACAGGATTAAACTGCCCTGGCCCAGGCTCAGCCCCACCCCTATCCCTGGGCCCCAGAGGAGAGGAAGGGTAGCTCTCATCAGAAAGGGCCCAGCAGTCAGGAAAGGAGGGAGACCTTGCCCTCTTGACAAGGGACTGCCAAGCTGTCCACTGGGAGGAGCGAGAGCATGGGTGGCCGGAGCAGATGGGCAAGGATTGGCACCACGGGGCCAGGGCACGTTCAGAGCAGCTGAGGCCTGGCAGCCCTGGTGAGGCTCGGGATGGAAGATACGAGGGGACAATGGGCAGCTTGGGCCAGCAGAGGCCCAGCAAGCAGGTGGGAGAGCAGAGGTCAGTTCTGACCAGGAGGCATTCCCAGAGCCTGTCCCTGGGGGGCAGGAGACATGGACCATGGAGAGAGCGAGATACTAGTATTGATGTCTCCCCAAGTGCACCCCCAGCTCATGAGTCCTGGAGATGGCTGGGGAAGAAAGCACTGGGTCCTGTCCCTAAAGTGTACCAACTCTGCGCCAGGCTCCGAGTCAGCACTTCTCTTAGGTTGCTTGTTTGACCTCAACAGCTTTACCAAAGGGTGATATGTTCTCTTTCAAAGTGAAGAAATGGGGCCAGGCGTGCTGGCTCACGCCTGTAATCCCAGCATTTTGGGAGGCTGCGGCAGGTGGATCACTTGAGGTCAGGAGTTCGAGACCAGCCTGGCCAACATGGTGAAACCCTGTCTCTACTAAAAATACAAAAATTATCTGGGCATAGTGGCATGTGCCTGTAATCCCAGATACTGAGGAGACTGAGGCATGAGAATTGCTTCAATCCGGGAGGTGGAGGTTGTAGTGAGCCAAGATCACACCACTGCACTCCAGCCTGGGTGACAGAGCAAAGCTCTGTCTCAAAAAAATAAAATAAGATAAAAGGTGATCCAAGCAGCCCGGCTCCAGAGGTCCAGCTCTTCATGCTAAGAATCTACCTTTCGGCCTCAGCTGGTCTCTCTGGATGGCGCCCATGCCCGACCTGGGGGAGCGTCTCAGGGGGAGTTCACCTCCACTCAGCCCTACTCCACCCACCCTCCCTACAAAGTGATCACAAGTGCTCTTCACCCTCCGTCCAATGAGGAGGCGACTCTGGCAGGAGAGGTAAACTGAGCTACGCCGAATGACTACTGGGAATGTCCAAACACTCTCATGGCCAGAGGTGCTAGAGACAGCTCTGTCCCAGCTCTGTCTGAGTTGGCCACCAGGTAGGCATCCAACACTGAGAGTGTGCCTCCCATCCCACGCTGCAGTCCTTTCCGGGACCTCCCGGGGGTGGGAGGACTGGACGCCTTGTCCTCAGCTGCCCATTAGAAGGCCTCCCACAGAGGGAACACAGCATTTTAAAAACATCTTGTTCTGCTCAACATTAAAACACACAAGTGTCATTTTATCTCCTCCCACAATGCAGTGATAAGAGGCGGGCCTTGCCAAGGCTGGCTGCACTGCTTGGGTCTTGGAGAGAAACGAAGACAGGAAGGGCAGGAGGTCTAGGGATGGCGATGGCAGAATGTGCCCAGCACTGGCTAGAGACCGCCATCTGAATTCCAGCTCTAATGCTTGGCCAGCTGGCTGAGCATCCTGGGGGGCGTGGAGGGTGCACATGAGTTTGCATGTGGGGGATACTGTGTATAATAAGCCTCAGCTCCTTTCAGATGTACAGCATGGGGCGGGAGGAAGAAACGTGATCTACAGAAAAACCACCCTGGCTGGGTGCGGTGGCTAATGCCTGTAATCCCAACATTTTGGGAGGCCCAGGCAGGTAGACCACGAGGTCAGGAGTTTGAGACCAGCCTGGCCAATATGGTGAAATCCTGTCTCTACCAGAAATATAAAAAATTAGCCAGGCATGGTGGCAAGTGCCTGTAGTCCCAGCTACTCGGGAGGCTAAGGCAGGAGAATCACTTGAACCTGGGAGGTGGAGGTTGCAGTGAGCTGAGATCACGCCACTGCACTCCAGCCTGGGCGACAGAGCAAGACTCTGTATCAGGAAAAAAAAAAAAAAAAAAGAGAGCGAGGCCACCCTAGCTATTTTCTCTTGCCCCTCTGGGGTTCTGACTCTTCACTTTCTTCTCTCTCCTTCTCCCCTAAATGACCAACACCACCCTTTATCCAGGAAGACGCTGGCAGGCAAATTTTGCAAGCATGTCTGAGTGTATGTGTGTTGTGCACTAGAGCTACAAAGCAAACATTAATAGCTTCTCAGTGAAGAAAAGGGATAATCAAAAACCTAGAAGGATAAATTATTAGGAAGAATTTGCTGTTTCTTATTAACGCACAGAATAAGCACAGGGTCTTCAGATTCAATTTCTATTTATAAGGCCCCACAATATGCCTGGGAAGCAACGTTCTCCCTATTTTACAGGTAAGACATGCAGGCTGAGAGAATAAGAGCCTACTGATACACTGTGCCCTGGAATCTGTTCCAAGAATCTCATTCCTGTTTGTTGACCGAGGCTCAGCTTCTGAAAGTATTGACTGAGTTATCATTCCCCTTCAAACTCAGAAGAGTTCCCTCTGAGCTCAGGCTTTGTGCACAAAAAGCAGTGAGATCTTTCCCACTTTACAACACTCCTGACCCAGGAATCTCATGTCTTCTGCCAGGATCCACGAAACACTAACAGGCTAACTTGTTAGTGGCAGCAGGATAAAAGCAAATCCCAGACCTTGCACCCTCTCCCGGCCTCCTCCATGCTATTTTCTGCTCATGCCCCTGCCTACCTGATGCCTCCAGTGGGTTCTTTCCACACCCACAATGCAATCCAAGGCTCTCCTCCAGGCCTGCAAGATCCTACATGAACTGGCCCCTGCCTACTCTCTGATTCCAATGAACTGGCCCCTGCCTACTCTCTGATTCCATTTTTCACACCTTTTCCTTGCTCACTCCAGCTCAGCCTCCATGCTGTCCCTCAAGCAGGCCACCCACAGGACCTATGCAGAGGCTATCTGCTCTGCCCAGAATGCTCTTCCCACAGGTAGTAGTAAGGTCGTTCCTTTACTCAATTCAGGGTGCTGGGTCAAATGGCAAATCCTTGCAGAAACTCTCCCTGAACCATGATATGTATCGGCCTCTGCATTTTTCCTCTATTCTTTTTTTTTTTTTTTTTTTTTTTTGAGACGGAGTCTCGCTCTGTTGCCCAGGCTGGAGTGCAGTGGTGCGATCTTGGCTCACTGCAACCTTCACCTCCTGGGTTCAAGCAATTTTCCTGCTTCAGCCTCCCGAGTAGCTGGGACTACAGGTGTGTGCCACCACGCCCAGCTAATTTTTTGTATTTTTAGTAGAGACGGGGTTTCACCATATTAGCCAGGATGGTCTCCATCTCCTGACCTGGTGATCCGCCTGCCTCAGCCTCCCAAAGTGCTGGGATTACAAGCATGAGCCACTGTGCCCAGCCTCCTCTATTCTTTTCCACACACATGACTAACTGGCATTGCATACTTAATATATAGCTGAAATGATTCCCCATGCAACTAAGTTTCTTGAACTCAAGGGCTTTCTTAGTTCCCTACTGTGTTCCCAGAGGAGTGACCTTACACTCTCTTTCACAGTCACCTGGAAAGTAGGCATTATCCCCATCTTATAGAAGAGGAAACCGAGGCTGAGAAGTTCAGCAATTGCAATTTACCCAATTTCGCACTTAATTTCGCACTTAAATTGTTAGACGTAGGATTCAAAGCCAGACATGTGCAATGCTAATGCATTGTTTGGAGACACTTCTCCATGAGTTTCTTGCATTCCTACACATCTTGCTGGGTAGACAAAGAATGCAAGGCTCTGACTGCTCTGTACCTGGGTTGGGTGTGCAGCAACCAATCCTGAGACATGAGGTAATGTTTCCCTCTGGGACAAAAAGCTGGCTTGCTTGCTGTCTGTCACAAGATGGTGGATCCCCCAAGCTCGGTGTTCCTGTCCTATATTGTAACCTATAGCATATGCGGCATCTATATGGGCCCTCTGCCTGCCCGCCATGGCACTTAGCGGGTGAAGGGGAGCAGACACAAAAGTTCATGCTGCTTTTGAACTGCAAATAATAAAGTCAAGAACTCTCTGGAGTTTTATCAAATAGAGAAAGTGGTCAGGTTGCGCCTGAACTGCTGTGGAGGGCACACACTGTGTCTTATTTACTCTTAGTACTCTCGGTATGTGCCCCTGGCCCCAGGCCCTCATAAGCACTTGTTTAATTGACAGACGAACAGATGGATAACCCAGTGGTGCTGAATGATGATGAGCTTGCTGGTCAACCACTGAGCTGCCTGCTCCTTGGAGGGAGGCTACAGGGCTGGGCTCCGAGTCACACAGCGCAGGAGTTTTTTGAGGCTTTCTTACGAGAACCCTTCAGGAGCTTATAGGCCAGAAACCAGACAGAATTGCTTTCTGAGTATCATTTTTCCAGCTGAGTAAGATGCAGTTAATGGAAGGCTTAATAAATACTTCTGAGCCCTGTGGAAAGAGAGACATTCTGCTGCTTCTGGAAATGAGTTTCTGGTTCTGCAGCCACAGGTCTCAGGTCAAGGAGAGGTGAGAATGGGCTGAAGCTCCGGTCTAAATGTGCAAGACAGGATCACCAAGGTACTGCCCCTGCTTCCCAGGACATCTCTTTGCTAAGAGCCAGAGGTCTACAAAATCAAAGGGGAGCTGACAGAAGCACCGTCCCCATGCCTGGCTACTACCTGCCTTAGAGGCAAAGGTTGTAGCATTTCCAGATCACAGAGGAACACACAGATGACCACACCTTTCTGTTCCATTTTCAGAGTCTCCAGGAGGGGGCGTGACTAGCCCAAGGTTGTACACTGGCCGAGGTGGCACTAAGATGAGACCACAGCACATGAGGAGGCACCTGGCCCTGCTGTGGGGCCCAGGGTTCTGGTTCCTAGAGCGCCTGGAGCCTCAAAGCAACTTTCCTGGGACGGGGACTGAGGCCTCTCTTGGCCATAATGGGCTCAATCCTGAACGCAGGTGTGCTGATGCTCTGGGATTGTCCAGGCCACAGCACCCAAGGGGGATGGGGCTGTTTTTCCCAAATACCACCCCTCTTCCGAGTTCTTGGCCCCAGGAACCCTTCTTTTTTATCAACTCACAAATCTATGTGAGCAAAATAAAAACAGAAAACAAAGTCAGAGAGAACCTGGGGTCCCTAACTTCTCAGCATGTCTCTTCCAGCACACCCAGCCCCATGAACTGCTCCCCCAGGCTGGTGCCAGTGCCACCCTGTGATGAGCCCGCACACAGGGGCCTGAGCCTAATGGCTGTGCCAAGACAGAGGTCTGTCAGCCACTGCACCCCCACCCGGGCCCTGTCTGCCTGCTGCACCTCCCGCCCTCAGCTCAGCACAAGGTCAGCAGTATAGTTTCCAAAACTATTTCTTCTCTTATTTCTGTGGTTTTTGAATCCAGATTCCTGCCCTGCCTGGAAAGATGGGCCTGACATAGTGGACTGCAGTGTGCTGAGAACTCACAGCCCTAGTTAAAGAAGACATTTTGAGAACACATGCAAAGCAAGAAGATAAAACCATTGCAAACTTCATCAAAGACAGAAATTGTGCAAAGAGGATTAAGGACTAAGACAAGTAGTTTCCTATTAGAGATACACCTTTTTTCTCTCCCATGCAATTTTGTTGGATTTTTCTTGCTACACAACCCCCACCCCCACTGCCACACTCCTGCAGACACTTGGAGGTGACTAAGGAAGGGATAGTAGAAGTGAGCAGCCACTGTGATGGTAGGGAGGTGTGGCAGCAAACACCCAGAGAATCAAACTCAAACAGCGTGATGTTACATCAAGCACGCTCCCTGCCCCAGGGCCTTTGCACCTGCTGTTCCCTCTACCAAAACTGTTCCTACCCCAGAATCCATATGGCTTGCTCATTCATTGCATTCACGTTTCTGTCCAAATGCCTTCCTTGGAGAAGCCTTCCCTGGTCACCCTAAAATAGCATCGCTGTCTCTGCCACTTGTTCTGTGGCATTCCCCTTCACAGCCTTCATCAGGAACTAGCGCTCGACAGCGGACTGAATGTCTGTCTCTCTGTCTTCTCCCACCAGAAGGCAGGCAGTTCGTCTGACTCCCTGACTGCTGTGTGCCTGCTGGGAGCAGTGGTAGGCCCTCAATGAGTATGTGTGGACTGCAGGGACAGCGAGCTGTGAAACAGCAAAGCGCTCAGCACTCAGGGAGCAAAGATTCATTCTGATTTGTGCCTCCCAAGAGGTGAGGGTGTGGTCGTTTCTGGGCCTCAGTGTCCTCATCTGGAAAATGGGATGATTGTAACGAAACTTCCAATGAGCCCTGCCCATGAACAGCCAGGGCTGGTGTCCAGCTAGGGCAGGTGCCCTCTGATCTGTGAACCTCGTGTTTGGAGGTTTTTTTTTTTTTTTTTTTTTTTTCTCTAGCTGAGCTCTGCTTGCCCCTGACTGAGCAGACCAACTATCCTCAAAGAAGGGAAGGTAGAACTCAGCCCACAGACTTCCTTTGGCTTTTGCAAAAACAACAAAACCAAAAATACTACAAACCACACCGTGTAACTATGCAACCATCTAGAGTGGTGCTGAGTGAGATTGAGTCCTGCCTGCCAGGATCCTCTGTGGCTGAGGCAGAATGTGAGGCACACAGCACACGAAGAGGCACCTGGGCCCTGCTGTGGGGTCCCAGGGGTCTGGTTCCTAGAGATCCTGGGGCCTCAGAGCAACTCTCCTGGGAGAATGGACCCAGGCCCCTGCTGGCCACAGTGGGCTCGATCCTGAACCCAGGTGCGCTGAAGCTCTGGGTTTGTCCCGGCCACGGTACCCACTGGGAATGGGGATGTTTTTCTCAAATGCCACCACCCTTCTGAATTCTTGGACCTAGGGGTCCTCTCCTTTCAACCCAGGAATCTGTGTGAGCACCATCAAAACAGAAAACAAAGTTGCAGTTCTCCCCTTTTTAGGCAAAGAAAGCAAGGCAATTTAGAGCACAGGTTCTGGAATGAAAGAGAGCTGGGTTTGAATCCCAGCTCTGCCACTTACCGGCTGTGTGACCTCAGTGGAGTCTCTTAACCTCTCTGAACCTCAGTTTCTTCATCTGAAAAACAGAAGAAAATACTCAGGAGACTTAGCATGGGGAGAGGGCGTGAGGATCGGTGAGACAATTTCTGTCCCTACTTGGCTCAGATATACACAGTAAATGTTAAGTGCTCATGTAAAGCCTCTGAGCCCTTTCAAGCCATGCAGTGTGGGGAGAGAAGAGAGTCACCTAAGGAGCACTGGATGGGAACCAGGGGACCTACGTGCAGAAGCTTCCTGTCCCAAACTGCAAACAGAAAGCTCTGAACTGCATGATCTCTAAGACCACTTCCTGTTGTAAAAATGCTAAATTTGGAGAGCCTGCCACAAAGAGTTTTAATCAACGTGCAAAACACCGAAATGGGGAAAGAATGAGTCAAAGAGGGCCAGGACAAAGGGCTCTTGCTCAAACCCTGAAGGATAAGGACGGGTGGGGTAGACTGAAAGTGAGAGGATGGCACATCCTTTTTCTGGGACCTGCTGTGTTCCTGGCACTGGGTTAAGGCCTTTCACATACATTATTTAGCCTCATGACAGTCCCTTGGGGTAGCTCCAGCCTCGCCACCACACACAGAAGGAAACCGAAGCTCGGAGGTTGAGCAGCTCGGCGTACTAAGGCGAGCAGGGCAGAAAGGGGACTGGAACCCAGGTCTGCAGCTCAAAGGCTGTTCTCACCCAGCCCCATCCCCAAGGAAGCGTGTGCACTCGCAACAGGGCTGGGGGCAGGTCACAGATCTCACTGGGCAGGGGTGGGAGGTACTTCTGAGTCTGGCATATTCTTCTAACTGGCAGGAACTAGACAGCTAGGTATTTTGTGAAGGAACAGAGAGACGTGAATCTAAGACTCAAGATCAGAGAAGTGGTGTTGTCATTGTTGTAATGTTTTTCCTAAATCTTGAATGAGAAGAGGGTGCTCAGGGCAATAACAAATGATAATCATGCTCTACCCACAGCTGGCAGCTGCTTTTGCTCCTGTCACCTGTAATGCACTTTTCCACCAGGGACAGGGATAAAAAGAACTTTCTGAGCTGTTAAGACCGCCTGGGCCTCGTTCTCACCCTCTCCCCATGCCCCATCAATAATGGATGAGTCAGAGGCCCTCAGACGTTAATATCACACCAAGAGGCCCACGGGGGCCAGAAGGAGGGAGGAGGTGCCTAGGGCGGGGCTGCCCTGCCTCTGACTCTCTAGAGAAACAACTCGAAAGGGACATTTTTAGTATAGTTAAAAGTAAGTACTTTTCAGAACAAGCAACACCTGCTCTTCATGTCCTTTCCCCCAACACTGCAGGGAAGGTTGTAGGGAGGAGACACAGCTTAACACAACTAATGTCGCCTGGGTCTGAGGGCAGTGATGAGGGTGGGGGGCTATGGAGCAAGACAGCCTGGGTCCAATTCCCAGCCCTGTCATTCACTGGCTGTACATACTGCCAGGAGTCACTTAACCTCACTGTGCCTCAGTTTCCTCATCTGTAAAGAAAAAGAATAACAGTCCCCGCCTCCTAGGGTTGCCAAGAAGATTAAGAGGATCAATGAATATGGAGTTCTTAAAGCATGCCTGGCCTGTCAGCCACGCTCCCTAAGAGCTGAGCTATCATCATCTTCGTCATCATCATCACCTTCTACTCTGGGCCAGATGCTGTACATCTCACAGAAGGTATCTTTGTTCCTGTTTCCCTGATGAGGAAGTTGAGACTGAGAGGGTCAAAAACACACTGAATTAGTCATCATACAAATAATGAATTAGCAGTGAGCTGGGAGGACACCAATAACTTTCACCTGGTGCTCTCCTTCCCAACGCTGCTGGGCTGAGCCACACCAGGCAAGGGGACTTGGACAGGCTTGGCTGTCCCCACGGCCTTTAATCTGTCTCTCCTCAGCTAACAGAGCTCTCTACTAAACAAACAGCCTCAGACATCGTTCTTTCTAAGCAAGGCCAGATGTGGGAAAGGTAACATGAGCGAGGATAGAAAAATCAGCGCAGGGTTTCTCAGTGTTGCCATGGAATCCCAAGAGTTCACCCCAAGCCTAGGTGGTTCTGTGTCTGTGGGTGGCTACTCAAGAGCAGGAAAACACTCAGGCTCCCAGTCATAACCCAGAAACTGCCCCAGAGGCAGGCAGCGAGAGTAAGTTCTCCTATGCCCGTCCAGCCTGGCCCTATCCGGCAGGGTCATTAGGTGCTCTCTTGAGGTGGGGAGCAGTAGCTGTGGGAGGGGGTTTGGAGAAGTACTGTCAATTTGGAATCTATAAGAACATTTATGTAAAAGAAACAATCTCTCTGGCCGGGTGCAGTAGCTCAGCCTGTAATCCCAGCACTTCAGAAGGTAGAGGTGAGAGGATCACTTGAGGTCAGGAGTTCAAAGACCAGCTTGGCCAACATAGTGAAACCCTGTCTCAACTAAAAATACAAAAATAAGCCAGGTGTGGTGGCAGGCGTCTGTAATCCCAGCTACTCGGGAGGCTGAGGCAGGAGAATCTCTTGAACTCGGGAGGTGGAGGTTGCAGTGAGCCGAGATTGCGCCACTGTGCTCCAACCTGGGTGACAAGAGTGAAACTCCGTCTCAAAAAAAAAAACAAAAACAAAAACAAAAAAAAATCTCTAGCACTTTGGCTCTGATCACTACCCATTACTTAGGAATAGCCACAAAAGGCTACAGGGAAATGAAATCTGCTGAGATTTCGTGGGCAGAACAAGCTTTGTCTTAATGAGATGCATCCTGGCTGGCAGAAGACGGTGGCTTGGCCAAAGTCTCCAAGCAGGTCAGCAACGCAGCAGGGAGTGCAGCCCGGGGCACCTCAAACCCTGCATGCCTTCTGTCAACTGCCTTAGGATTCACCAGGGGACTCAAGCATCCATTTCCTGGTCACCTCATTTATGCCAGGAATTGGGAGAGGTCACCAAAGGACAAAGAAAGCAAATGAGGCATTATCAGTGCAGGGAATGGCCAATCATGATAATGTGGGACCTGCTACCACCGGGGCACTAACAGCAGCCTAGCTCTTATTCAGTGCTTGCCTGTAGGCCAGACACTGTCCTAACCCATTTAAAGCATCACAAGAGCTCTGCAGAATTGGCCCTTGGTATGGACTGAACTGTCCCCCACACCCCCACCAAATTCATATGTTGATGCCTTAACCCTCAAGATGACGGATTTGGAGATAAGGCCTTTAGGAAGGTAATAAGGTTAAATGAGGTCATCATGGTGGGGCCCTAATCTGCTAGAACTGATGTCCTTATAAAAAAAAAAAAAGAGGTGCCAGAAAGCATTCTCACCATATGCACATAAGAAAGCCATGTGAGGACAAATTAGAAGGCTGCCATTTGCAAGTCAGAAAGAGAGCCCTCATCAGAAACCAACCCTGATGACACCTTGATCTTGGGCTTCCAGCTTCCGGATCTGTGAGAAAATAAATTTCTGTCATTTAAGCCACTGAGTTTGTGATATTTTGTTATGGTAGCTCTAGCAAATTAATGCAGGACTATAATTATCATCCCTATTTTGCGGATGAGGAAGCTGAGGCGCAGTGTGGTCAAGCACTTTGCTGACGGCCATATGACTACAACTATTAAGTGACAGAAGTAGGAGTCAGACCGATGCATCTGTCTGCAGAGCCCAGCGTGGCCAACTGCGTTATGCAACTATTTATTCCCCTTCTAGCACCCTCCACCTCTCACTGTGGGAGGACAGACAATATACCTCCCTACTTCACTGACATTGGGCTTGGCCATGTCACTTGCGTTGGTTGATAGAGTGTGCACGGTTCTGACATGTGCCATCTCTGAGCGGAAAGCTGAAATCTGACTATATAGTTCTTTCCGTTCTGGTTAGAGGACAGCATGTCCTGGTTAGCGACTGCCTTCACCCTGGACCTTAAACTGAGAAAACTCACAGAGCATTGCTGAGCCACAGCTGAACTGCAGGTTACCCACAGCATTTTTACTTGGAATGAACAAGAAATAAACATCTGTTGCAAGTCACTGAGCTCGGAAGATTTCGTTATGCAGCAAAGCTGACAAACACAGAGTTCCTTTTGCAAGTATTCTATCCCCCCCCAACAAATGTTTGATTTGTAAGAACTGAGTAGATAGTCAGGAAATCTGACTTCCACTCAGGCTCTGCCATTTTGCAGTTCAGTGGCCATGGATAAGCCATTTCATCTCTGAACTTTAGTTTTCTCATCTGCAAAACAGGGATAATAAGCAGCCCCACGTCCTGGGGCTGCTGCAAGGATTCAGTGAGAGGTGATAGAGTTCTCAGCACAGTGCCTGTAACAATTAGGATCCACTGTCTGCTCCCCCTCCGCCCCATCCCCGCCACCCCTCCTTGAAGGCCCTCCTCCTTCCTTTCCTTCCTCCCTCTGTCCAGCCCCCCACTTCCTGGTTGCCTCCAGAAACTCCACCCTAGCTGGGCCAACTGTTCTTTGATCAATTGTTTTTCTTTATCTGTGTCTTTAACCTGCAGGGACTCTTCCGCCTGGGTTTTACAAATGGCAAGTACATCGCAGCTCCACCCTAGGCCTTATCGTTAACAAGGACTTTCCTGAATATCTCCAGATGTAGTGAGAGCAGGTACATGTCAAGTGTATGGAACTACATGGCATTTCCTAAAAATAACTGAACGAGAGTGGAGAAAAAAAAACATGCACTGCCCACCTTGAAAGGCAGCGATGGTGGCACTGTGAATTATGTTTACTACGAGGTGATGTATTAGGGCTGAAGACAGAGGAGTCTGGATTAGAATCAAGTGCTGCTCTTTCAGCACAGCCTTACAGTAGGTGATCCCTCAGCCAGGCAGTGTGGGATGTCTACACTGTACGTGGAGAAGAGGGGAGGCCGGTCCTGCTCAGGGAGGTGGCAGGAAGTAGACTGGGAGGAGCAGAACTTCAATGGGTTCCTGTGAAGTGAAGGCTGGGCTTTCCCGGCCTGGAGGATCACTGAAGCCCAGAATGGAAGGTAGGGAGGGAGGGCATCTGGAGAGTCTGACTCCTCTCCCTCTCCTCCAGTCCTGCATCATAGATGAGAAACTAAGGCCTGGAAAAGGGCAGTGCCTTCCCCAAGGTCATGGAGCCAGCCAGCCTCAGAACTTGGACTAGAACCCAGTCTCCTGAGACCTGCTCAGTCATCATTCCATCGCCTCCTGCTCAGTTAGAAGGAAATGAAATTCACCCCTTTTGCTGGCTTGGAAGGCAAATGTCAAGTTTCTCTACTCTTGTGGGTGGATTTACCAAAACTCAATCCAATCCAATCAGCTTTTCTTTGAGTCATTTCAAAACATCTCCCCTTTCTGGGAAAAGAATCAAGCCCATTCACCCACTCCCTGGGACCTGGAATTGAAAGTGGGTAGTGAAGTGGGAAGTCAATCCCAGGCATAAAATAATAGCTGCTTGTTTCTGGTTTAGTTTTTTGAGTCCTTATTTGTTGGTTTGTTTTTCCCCCAAGTCCTCAGATAGGCCATGTTGGGGGAGAGCGGCCACGGGAAGGTACAGGCTCTGCCCTCAAGAGCTGTCACTCAAGAGTATGAGATAGGACCTTCTATGGTTGAGAGGAGACAGGGGAGTTCAGCATAGGTTGGGCTGGGCAGGGAAGGCTTCGGGGAGGAGGTCAGACTGGCAACTCTTCTGGAAAATGGGAAGAAGATGACAAGGCAGAAGAGAAAAGGAATTCCAGCCTTGGAGGGTAAAGTTTTGAAAAGGAGTGAGGAGGACAAACATTCCAGATTTCTGTTTTTTCAGGGGAACTAAGGGGAAGTAGAAAGAGTTGGTAATGGGTAGGAGAATCCATGATCTCGAAGTTCAGGAAGTTGGGTGGGAGTGAGCCTCAGTTTCTTCATCTGCTAAACAGAAAAGACAAGCTAACTCTGCAGACACCTGGGGGTGGTCAATGATGCAACACATGTGAAACATCCCAGAATAGGCACTGCAGACAATTTGGAGTTGCAGTATCCAATGCAGCATCCATGGTTGACAGACAATTCTTCATGGGTCTCTTGCACTTCTGTGTGTCTTGCAAGCAGAAGCACTGACAGGCTTCTTTTCTGAACTACCTTTTTAAGGAGGCACAGAGCATGGAACATAGAGATAGTGTCTCCTTCCAGAGCAGGGCTCAGGTGTGCTCACTCTCCAGTATCATAAAGATAATGCCTCCCTCCAAGAGAAAAGTTGAGTAGGTTCACTTGCAGTCCATTATAATAAAAGATTGTGGTTCCTCATCTATGAAGCAAGCCCGTGGGACTTGGGGTACAAGTAGAAATTATGCAAACATGAAACTTAGGTTGCCTGCTGTGCTGGAGTAAAGTCTTTTGGCTCTGATCCAGGAAGCTGCTATCTTTTGTCAGCATCTGCCAGCAAGCTAATTTGTTGGCTTGCAAATAGGGTGACATCTCAGGTCTGTCACAGTTCTTTATACCTACTAGCCTCACGTGGCTATTTCTTTTCTTTCTTTCTTTCTTTCTTTCTTTTTTTTTTTTTTTTTTGAGATGGAGTTTCACTCTTGTCGCCCAGGGTAGAGTGCGGTGGTGCAATCTTGGTTCACTGCCATCTCCACCTCCTGGGTTCAAGCAGTTCTCCTGCCTTAGTCTCCTGAGTAGCTGGGATTACAGCTGTGCGCCACCATGCCTGGCTAATTTTTGTATTTTTAGTGGAGACAGGATTTCACTATGTTGGCCAGGCTAGTCTTGAAGTCCTGACCTCGCAATCCACCCACCTCGGCCTCCCAGAGTGCTGGAATTACAGGCGTGAGCCACTGCACTCACCCTCTATTTCTAATTAAACTTATATTTTAAATTTAAAATACAAGTCCTCAGTTGCACTCATTAATTAATTAATGCCACTAATTAAATTAACTGATTAAAATTGAATAAAATTTAAAGAACAGTTCCTCAGTTGCACCAGCTACATTTCAAGTGCTTAACAGTCTCATGTGGCTAGCAGCTACTGACCTGAGCAGTACCGACATAGAGCATTTCCATCATCGGGAAAGTTCTATTGGAGAGTGCTGACTGAGATGTACAGAGCACAGGGTCTGGGCCAGACTGACTTGCATTAACCCTTGTTCTATTCCCCACTGGCTTTGAGACTTTGAATAGGTTATTGTACTTCACTGAGTTCCAATTTTTCATCTGTAAGATGAGAACAACAAGACTGACCTGATGGGGTCCTTGTGAGGCTCACACAAGACAACACGTGCAAAGTGATCTGCCCAGCTCGGGCATGTGGCAAGGGCTCCCTAAATAAGAGCAAATATTTTTAGGTATTAAGCAAATAAATGGCAGATATCCTTTGTATTACTGTGGGAGATGGTGATGGGCAACCTTGAAAGATAGGACTGATTGAAAGAAACTTGGCAAACTGCAGCTGGGCACAGTGGCTCATGCCTGTAATCCCAACACTTTGGGAGGCTGAGGCGGGCAGATCACCAGAGATCAGGAGTTCGAGACCAGCCTGGCCAACATGGTGAAACCCCGTCTCTACTTAAAGTACAAAAATTAGCTGGGCGTGGTGGTACACACCTGTAATCCCAGCTACTCAGGAGGCTGAGGCAGGAGAATTGCTTGAACCTGGGAGGCGGGGGTTGCAGTAAGCCAAGATCATGCCATTGCACTCCAGCTTGGGGGACAAGAGAGAGACTTTGTCCCAAAAAAAAGAAAAAAAAAGAAAGCTGGGCTGGGTGCGGTGGCTCACACCTGTAATCCCAACACTTTGGGAGGCTGAGGTGGGAGGTTCACAAGGTCAGGAGATGGAGACCATCCTGGCTAACATGGTGAAACCCTGTCTCTACTAAAAAATATATGTATATAATAAATAAATAAAATAAAATAAATAAAAGGAAACTTGGCAAACTGAAGAGGGACATCAAAACCCAGGCCTACAAGTTAGTCCTTGACCCAGAGACATTTGGGAGCCTCAGAAGATTATAGGCAGCAGGAAGGAAAGACAGGAATCCAAAAATTCCACATAAGAAACGTGTTCTAGACTCTGGAGTCCAGGTAATTTGGTGTTTGAATCAGATGCTAGGTGACAGTAGGGAAGAAAAATGAGTGTGCTTCCATGCTGTTGGGGAAAGATGGACATTGTCAATTCCACTACTCATCAGTAGGGGAAACCACAGAATAGGGTTCTTGACGTCCCTCTTTGCTCCCCGAAGTTCTGCTTTCTGGTGCTGCCTGGAGAAAGAGAAAGAACAGGAAGGCACAGTCTTTCTGTGATGCATCTTTTCCCCCACCCACGCCCATGGCGATGGTAGGGAAGAGCATAGGCTTTGGCCCAGGAGGGTTGGCTTCGAGTCCTGGCACTGCCATTCCTAGCTGTGTGGTCCTGGGAAAGTATTTCACCTCTGCCAGCCACAGCTTCCACCTTGCAGGCACGGACATTACAAGGCCCATTTCTCGGGGTTGCTGGGAAAGTTAGATGAGATAATATAGGCCAAGTTTCTTGAAGAGTTCCTGGCACATTGTAGGGACATGAAGAAAAGAAGACATATTGTTTCTTTCTTCTCCAGGCCGGCCCAGAGGACCAGCAGGAAACCTGAGCGGCATGGAGGGCAGGGGATGGTAATCAAGAACCGCTGGACTTTCCTTAGGTAGCAAATTACGCCCGGTGACCCTCGGAGCCACTTCACCTGGAAAGGCAGGTTTCAGGTTTTCATTTCCTTAGCTGGGGTCAGGCTGCCTGGAAGGTGCTGGGTCCCTGCAGAGTAGACGCTGCTGGCACTCTGCCCAGGGGCCTCTTCTGGCTGGGCCACCACCCCTCAGCTGCTGTGACTATTGGCTGCTGACAGCTCACAGCTGTCCCTTGATCCAGAGAACTGCCTCTGGCCACAGAGGAGCTGCCTCCCCTGGGAGGTGCCCACCCTCTCACCCCCCACACCCTAGGCAGCCCACAGACAGTGATGGAGGGACATGGGGTTACACAGAGTTGGCCTCCTTTGCCTTTTCGTTCAGTTTCCCCCGCTGATGGTAAGTACTAGAGTTGAAAAAAAGGCATCTTTCTCCAACAGCATGGAAGCACACTCACTTCTCTTCCCTACTGCCACCTGGAGTCTGAGTCAAACACCAAACTACCTGGGCTCCAGAGTCCAGAACACGTTTCTTATGTGGAATTCTCGGATTCCTGTCTTTCCTTTCTGCTGCCTATAACCTTCTGAGGCTGTCAAATGTCCCTGGGTCCAGGCCAAACTTTCAGGTTTGTGGGACAGCCTCATGGTGCAGTTTGTGCCCTGGGGTTGGCCATGGGATCAGGCTGAAGGTTGACTCTAGCTGGGAGCACACCCCTGCTCAGCAGCTGCCCTGTGTAGCCCTGTGTCCCCCACGCTTTCCCTGGAACACTTCCTCTGCAATCTACGTGCATGGAGTCCCAGACTCAGGCTCTACAGGGAGGAAACTGAGATCCCAGTTTGAGGCTGATCTCTGCAGCGACTGTAAGGAAGAGACAACCTCAGAAGCAGGGCACTTGCTCAAATTCAGAGACCTTCCTCAAGAGCCTGGAGGATCCTCAATAACCATCGGGTCCAGACTCTTGGCTTTTGCGAGGAACCAGAGCCATTGCTCATTTAGTAAAGACTCGTTGGGTTCCCAGAATATGCCAGGCTCTCTTTGGGATACTGGAGATACAATGAGGAGTGAAATATATAGTCCCTCTCTCTGAAAGCTTGTGCATCATACAAAACAGTGCAGATAATGATAAATGCTTTTGCACAAAACCCCATGAGACTTGGAGGCAAGCAGAAATGATGCAAGTATGAAACTCAAGCAGGCTGCCCGCAGTGCTTTGAGTAATGAAGTCCCTTGTCTCTGATCCAGGAAGCTCCTGTCTTCTGCCAGCATCTGTCAGCAGGCTAATCTGTCAGCTCGCAAATAGGGAGACATCTCAGGCTTGTCACAGTTCTTTACAGTTACTAGTCTCATGTGGCTATTTCCAATTAAAATTAAATTTTAAGTTTAAAATGCAGTTCCTCAGATGCACTCATTAATTAATTAGTGTTCCTAACTAAATTAGCTAATCAATTAAAATAATTAGCTAATTAACGAAAATTGAATGAAATTTAAAGCACAGTTCCTCAGTGTCACCAGCCAAATTTCAAGTGCTCAGTAGCCTCATGCAGTGAGCGGCCACTGAACTGGACAGTACAGATATTGAACATTTCCATCACTGGGAAAGTTCTATCGGAGCATACTGGTTGCGCAGTTGAGGCACAGCGTCTAGGGCCAGACAGACGTGGGTTCCACCCTTGTGTTTCACTTGCCGTGAGACTCTGACTTAGCTATGGAGCCTCTCTAAGGTTTGTCTGTAAAATGAGAATAGGACTGACTTCATAAGCCTCCTGTGAGGATCACAGGACACCACTGCAAATGACAGGGCATAGGGCACCAGGGGGACCGTGAGACTGAGCTCCTGAGTGAGCCGCTTGCCATCACCATGTGAGGAGAGTGGAGCTCAGGCAGAGGGACACGCCAGTGGGAGATCACAGGGTGGAAGGGAGCCGGTGGTATTCAGCCAGTGTGGGACAGGTGTGCTGAGTAAAAGGGATAATTTTACAGGACGAGGTCAGTGAGGGAAGCAGAGCGGATCACACCCCTCTGGAGGGCAGTGAATGTAACCCAGCAAATTAGTGAAGGAGGGCCAGGCGCCATGGCTCACGCCTGTAATCTCAGTCCTTTGGGAGGCCAAGGCGGGTGGATGAACTGAGGTCTGGAGTTCGAGACCAGCCTGGCTAACATGGGGAAACCCCATCTCTACTAAAAATACAAAAAATTAGCCGGGCTTGGTGGCACACGCCTGTAATCCCAGTTACTCCGGTGGCTGAGGCAGGAGAATCGCTTGAACCCAGAAGGCAGAAGTTGCAGTGAGCCAAGATCACACCATTGCACTCCAGCCTGGGCAACAAGAGTGAAATTCCGTCTCAAAAAAAAAATAGCAATGGAGAATGGCTCTTCACACTTCTCTCTGGAAACTTCCCCTGGTTTCCCGCTGTCCCTACTGCATCACACACCTGTTTTCAGGGGACTTCCCAGGTTAAGTCTTTCAAAAAAGAAAGTTCAACAACTGAAGATGAATCCTTGGGAATAAGCCAATTAGTGGCCTTTTGAACACCAGCTCCACTTCCCAAAGTGCTTCTCTGGGCACAATGTGCAGGCAACTATCAGATACGAGGCCAATAAATATACCATCGCCCCTTCACCTCACATCATGTGAAACACAGGCTACCGGAAGCTCAAAGAATACCTGCTGAACATCGTTAGAGAGGAACAGAGACAGAGTGATCTTTCAGAGATAGTCTGCACCTATCTGAAGACAGCAGGTCCACTACATACGTGCCGGGCAATTCTAAACCAGTGCTAAAGCATTTGGACCCTCAGACTTCTCATCTGCAAAATGGGAATGCAAGTAAAAATGAGAGTGGATTGAAAATCTCAGTTTAAAATGCAGTTTTTCAGTTGCATTAATTAACTAACTAATTAGTGCTGCTAATTAAATTAGCTAATTAAAATAATTAGCTAATTAAAATACTTAGCTAATAATTAAAATGGAATAAAATTTAAAGCACCATTCCTCAGTTGCACCAGCCCAATTTCAAGTGGATTTACAAACTCCATGCACTCTGAGCAGTGTCTGGTCTTCTCATCATTACTGACAGTGTCATGTAGCCTGGACCCAGTGGTCCTCCTGTACCCCGTGGTGGCCACCGTAAGCTGACAACAGCAGAGACTTGGAGCAAACTCCATCACGGGGGAAGGACAGGGAATGAAGCAGGTGACTGCGGCGGCCAATCTTTGGCTCTTTTTTCCTAAGTCCTCACACCTTGTGATTCACGCAAAAAACCAGTGACCTTTTCAAATAGGATTTTAAATGATAAACAGAAGTGCTCATAGCCATAGCAGATAGAGGGCAAAGAAATGAAAACCTCGTCATTTTCCTTCTTTAAATCTCCAGCATTATTATCTAGCGCCTGAATTAAATCCTTGTGATACACTTGCACATTTTGGCAGTAAGTACTCATCTTAGGGGTTTTAAAAGATCAACAAACACATTTTAAAAATTCTTATCAAGCCAAAGCTTGCAAAGGACAGAAAAGCAAGGTTATCTGGGCTTGGGGGCTTTAATTAACAGTGCTTAGGGGGAGGTAGATAGGCATTAAACCTGCAGTTCTTGCAAAAGTTAGTGTAATGGAATTGTTCCAGCACATCTAATAACAGAAGCGTTGTTGTATTTATTGAACACCTACTATGTGACTGGCACTTGGCCTACAATAGCTAACATTTCCCAACTACGTAGATGTGCCACTGTTTCAGACACCTGATGTGGATTAAGCCATTCAATCTTCCAAACAATCTATTATTAGGTGCCTTATCATCGCCCCGTATTTACACAAGCACAAAGAGGTGAAGTTGCTTGTTCCAGACTATACAGCTAGTAGGCAGCAAAGTCAGCCACCCAAACCTAGGTCACCAGGCTCTGGAGTGATGCCAACATGTCACACCAACACATACTACCTAAGTTGTCTCACTGCACCTTCACTAGAGACCTTTCGAGTCACATACTATTGGTCAGGGTTCTCTAGAGGGACAGGACTAATAGGATAGATGTATATATAAAGGGGAGTTTATTAAGGAGAAGGCCAGGCACGGTGGCTCATGCCTGTAATCCCAGCACTTTGGGAGGCTGAGGTGGGTGGATCACGAGGTCAAGAGATTGAGATAATTCTGGCCAACATAGTGAAACCCCATCTCTACTAAAAATACAAAAAATTAGCTGGGCATGGTGGCACGCACCTGTAGTCCCAGTTACTTGGTAGGCTGAGGCAGGAGGATCGCTTGAACCCGGGAGGCAGACGTTGCAGTGAGCTGAGAATGAGCCACTGCACTACAGCCTGGCAACAGAGTGAGACTCTGTCTCAAAACAAAACAAAACAAAACAAAAATATTAAGAAGAACTGATTCACACCATCACAAGGTAAAGTCCCATGATAGGCCGTCTGCAAATTGAAAAGCAAGGAAACCAGTGGTGGATCAGTATGAGACCCAGAATTTCAAAAGGTTGGAAGCCAACAGCACAGCCTTCCGTCTCCGGCCAAAGGCCCAAGAGCCCCTGGCAAACCACTGGTGTAAGTCCAAGAGTCCAAAAGCTGAAGAACTCGGAGTCTGATGTTCGAGGGCAGGAAGCATCCAGCACAGGAGAAAGATGGAGGCCGGAAGACTCAGCCAGTCTACCAGTCTAGTCCTTCCACGTTCCTCTGCCTGCTTTTATCCTAGCCATGCTGGCAACTGATTAGATGGTGCCCATTCAGATTGAGGGTGGGTCTGCCTCTCCTAGTCCACTGACTCAAAGGTTAATCTCCTTTGGTAACACTCTCAAAGACACCCAGGAACAATACTTTTTATCATTCAGTCAAACGAGTTGACGGTCAATATTAAGCATCACACATGCCATCATCTCGGAGGCCATTGAAAGGTGAAGGGCCTGTCCCAGGTCCTACGGCCAGCTGTGAGTCTGTGAGTCTGCACAGGGTTGGTCCAGGCCCAAGCCTGTTTCTCCAGTATGTCATGAGACCAACCAAACTGAGGGTCAGGAGGAGACAGGGAGAACATCCATCCGACCCTCTCATACTCAGAAAACCCTCTGCAAAACCAGCTGGGTTTTTTAGTTTATCATTCAAAGTTATAGGATAGGAAATTTATATCTTAAATACAGCACTGGGTTTAAGAACATCTTTGAAACAGCATTAAAAGAAAAGGGTAGAGGAGCTAGGTGTAAAATTCACATGTGATTCCTTAAGATCAGACCTGACAATCCAGTCTCTGGGAGGGTCCGGATTAGAGGGGAGGAAGGGGCCCGATGGCTTCCATAGAAGGAAGCTGGAGGGTCTCACTTGGGGTCTCACTGGGACTGACAAAGACCAGCTGGTTGGCTGAACATGTCTCTCAAGACACAACGGGCCCAGTGTCCTCTAAGAACACGGTCATCAATGTCAGTGGAGAGAATAAAGATCAGAGGAGAGGCACAGTACGAGGCGACGCCCCTCTGGAGTGCCACCCTCACCCTGGCCCTGCTGAAGAGCTCCCCCAGGCCCAGATGCGTCGGCCTTCACTCGTGACTTTGCCCGTCTGCAGCAGTGCCCACCCTCGCCTCTTCTCCTGAGGACTAAAGACCTACCGAGATCCAAGGAGATGCCAGTACATCTTCTGTGAGCACTCGTCACTGCTGGGGCATTACAGTTACACCACTTTTGAGGACTTTTCCTCTTCTCTAGTTTTTTGTTTTTCTTTCTTTTAATTTTGTAGTAGGGAAGTCCTCCCATATTTATATGGAAGAAAAGACTGAACACATAAGAAATGTGAACATCTGTGTACACAGTGTCCACGGCTACTTTTGTGCTCCGATGGCACAAACAGATGGAACTGAGATGGCACGGCTCTCAAAGCCTAAAATATTTATTATCTGATTCTTTCTGGAAAAAGGTTTTGGCTGGGCATGATGGCTCACACCTGTAATTCCTGTACTTTGGGAGGCTGAGGCTTGCGGATCACAAGGTCAGGAGTTCAAGACCAGTCTGGCCAGCATGGTGAAACCCCATCTCTACTAAAAATACAAAAATAAAAATAGCCAGGAGTGGTGGCTCGCGCCTATAATCGCAGCTACTCGGGGGGCTGAGGGAGGAGAATTGCTTGAACCCAGGAGGTGGAGGTTGCAGTGAGCTGAGATTGCGCCACTGCACTCCAGCCTGGGTAACAGAGCAAGACTCTGTCTCGGAAAAAAAAAAAAAAAAAAAAGAAAAGAAAAAGTGTTGATCCCTGTGCTAAGAGACTAAATACCCTGAATGACAGTGCAAACTAAATGGCAAACCAGGAAGCGTATTTTCAGCCCATGTCGGGCACCTGGCTAATATCCATAATAAACACAAAGAGCTCTTGCAAAACGATCATCACAAATGCACACAACACAAATCTATTAAAATAGTAGATAAAAGACAAATCAATATTGAAGAAATGCACACAACCAATAGGCTACAAAGAGTAGTTCTACTTCGCTAATAATCAAAGTGACACAGACAACAAAGGTATGTCCTTTCTTACTCATGGGGATCTAAGATTAACACCAATGACCCACCCCTAGTTCATTCTTCGTAGGACCATTTCCCACCCAGTACAGCAAGCTCCCTGGCCACAGGCAGTGGGTACTATTCATTTTGGCTTAGGATCACTGCAGGAGCTCAGAATGGACCAGTGTCACAGCTATTTGCTCCCCGTCATATCTCCAGCAAGGAGCCTGGGGTGAGGGCTCCTTCCATGCCATGGAAGAGAATGGAACAGGCAGGAATCAAGATGGTGAGGGTGGGCTGCGGTTGCCCTGCTCCCAAAGGATCCTGTGCTCCCATCTCACAGCCGCCAGTCCTTTCCTGGGGAGCACCTCTCCTCCACCGCATGCTCTCCCTGTGGGATGGTAAATGCACAGGCTGCCCTCCCACGACAGAAGCAAGGGCTCCCTAGAATCTCCTCGTACTCCTGCATTCTCAGGCAATGAGATTCCATCCTGGGCCTTGACTTCTGAGCAAATGAGCAAGGCTACAAGGAAGGAGATGTCCTGCAATCCTAGGGCGCTAGGTGGGGAGGGTCAGGGTCCAGACATCACATGGGTCTGCCTGCTAAGACCCTCGAGATCTCCTGGGTTCCTGGTTTTTCCCATCCAGGGTTCTAGGCCTTCAGTTCAATCCTGTGGGGGCATTCACAGCTTCCAAGGCAGGAGGGAAGCAACACCGCACATTGCCATGTGCCACCCCCAGCCCCGGCCCCCTGCTCCCCTGGCAGATGCCAAGCCCTCTGGAAAGTCCATCTCCCTCTCGCTGCCCAGACAAACCCTACTCATATTTCACAGCCCAGATGACCTGCCCCTCCCTTCTTGATGATGTCTTTGGGTGATCCAACTCCCCCACCCTCTGGCGGCTTCTTCATTTTCTGGACCTCTCTGCTGTCCCGTCATGGTCCTGGCCTTAGCGTAAAGGCCTGCCTCCGAGGACGAGGTCCTCACCGCCATCTTGCAGGAGAGCTCGCTCCCATGCCACGCCAGGCAGCCAGGCCTCCTGGGCCCACACCCCACTCCTGGCAGGACTTTGGCCCCGCTCTGCTTTGTCCTCCTGCTTTCTCCCTTACTCTGTTTCAGTCATGTCAGCTCCTGATATAGTCTGGATATTTGTCCCCTCCAAATCTCACCTTAAAATGGGATCCCCAGTGTTAGAGGTGGGGCCCTGTGGGAGGCATCTGGGTCATGGGGAGCAAATCCCTCATGAATGGCTTGGCGCTGTCCTTAGGGTAATGAGTGAGTGCTCACTCTGCTAGTTCTCAAGGGTTCTCATTGTTTAAAAGAGCCCCTACGAATGTGGTTTTGACCCAGTAGGCTCTGGCCACCTCCCCTTTTCCATAAAGCTTTTTCTAGAAGCCATGACATTTCTCCTCTTTGACGGAGAAACCTTCTTACTATTACCCTTACCATGAATTTTCCAGACAAGCAACCTAAAATTAATAATTAGCACAGCTGTCATACAAATTATTATTTTAATCCTAGGCCTAGCCTATGAGTGAGCCCAAAAGAGGTTAGAATGAATTGAATTGGTACTTAGTTAAACCAAAACAAATGATTTCAACTCATTAGATTATGATAAATCATAATTACCAAATGCCCTCTATTTATATAAATATTATGTTAGCTTTTATTATGTCTTTTTTTTCTGGTAGCGGGGGATGGTGTCTTGCTCTGTCACCCAGGCTGGAGTGCAGTGCAGTGCAGTGGTGCGATCTCGGCTCACTGCAACCTCCGCCTCCAGCCTCCCAGGTTTAAGTCATTCTCTTGCCTCAGCCTCCCAAGTAGCTGGGACTACAGGTGCCCATCACCACGCCCGGCTAATTTTTGTACTTTTAGTAGAGACGGAGTTTCTACTAAACCCACCAGGCTGGTCTTGAACTCCTGACCTCAGGTGATCCACCCACCTCGGCCTCCCAAAGTGCTGGGATTATAGGCATGAGCCATTGCACTGGGCCTTATTATGCCTTTAATGGGGGTAAGCCTACTGATCCTCCCTGCTATGCCTAGAAGGTATACTTTTATCAATATTTATTATGCGCACTCTCCCCTCTCTCTTGTTCCCTCTCCCTCCATGGGGCATGCCAGCTCCCCTTCTTCTTCTGCCACAACTTGAAGCTTCCTGAGGTCCTCACAAAAAGCAGATGCCAGTGCCATGCTTTTTGTACAGCCTGCAGAATTGTGAGCCAAATAAACCTCATTTATTTATAAATGACTCACCCTCATGCATTCCTTTATAGCAACACAGAGAACAGACTGATACAATCCTCATCCATTCTTGGGGAATCAAGCTCATTCCTGCCCTGGGGCCTTTGCACTTGCTGAATTTTCTGGCTCCCTCCTATCATTCCTGTCCCAGCTCAAATGTCATCCTTCAAGGAGGAGGAATATAAAGCCAAAACCAGTTTACATTTCTCTAGCTGTTTTCTTGGCAATTTAGATCCATCCACTCAACCAGAGTCTCACAATAGCTCTGTGAGGCTGGCAGGGCAGCAGTTATAAAAGTGGCCAGCCCCATGTCACAGCTACAACACTGCAAGCTGGGACTGCTTACAACCCTCATAACTCTAAGCCCAGGTTCGTTTCCTAAGTCATGTGCCCGATCACAAAGAAGAATCAACATCCCTCACTGATTATGAGATTTTATAGGCAGGCTCTCTAAAAACACCAGGTCAAGGGCAAGAGGAATGTCCTTAAATCAGACTCCAGGCATCCAGCTGGAGGGACCCTTCAGAAAGAGATAGAGTTGATCTCTGTACTTTCAGGGTGAACATATTAGTTCAGCAAATACACAAACCACTTTCTCTGAGCAGAAGTGACACCTTGGCAGCTTCCTGCCCACTGGCATGAGAGCTGTTTTCCTGCTGGTTGGCAGCAGGCTAGAATTTGCCCTGTGCCAAGTTCCTGGTTAGGATTTTATTGAAACCATTACAGGGACGTTTTCAGTAACACAGTGGCTGGACAGTCCCATGGACGAGGGCCAGCAAGCCCCAGTCCTTCTCTGGATTCTGCTGTTCCAAGCTATGTGACCTTGAGCAAGTCCCTTTACTCCTCTAAACTTTAGTCCCTGCCTTGAATAAAGGTGCTGGGGAAGAGGCCACCAAGCTGGTGGATAACTCACCCAGACTTGTGCACTTTTTTACTTTTTTATTTTATTATTTTTTTTGAGACAGAGTCTCACTCTGTCACTCAGGCTGGAGTGCAGTGGTGCAATCTCAGTTCACTGCAACCTCTGCCTCCCGGGTTCAAGCGATTCTCTTGTCTCAGCCTCCCAAGTAGCTGGGACTACAGGCGTGTGCCAACCCGCTGGGCTAATTTTGTATTTTTAGTAAAGACAGGGTTTCATCATATTGGTCAGGCTGGCCTTGAACTCCTGACCTCAGGTGATCTGCCTGCTTTGGCCTCCCCAAGTGCTGGGATTACAGGCATGAGCCACTGCGCCCAGCCCAGACTTGTGCACTTTTGTGTCCATCATGGTCATTAACTCCCTGGGGACTTCTGGAAAGTTCTTAACTGCTGAGCCTCAGTTTCCCCACCTGTCAAATACTGGGCTAAATCAGAGGTATGAAAACAATTGCCCCACAGGCACGTCTTGTCTGCACTGCAGAGCACAACAAAACTTTGAATTACGTGCAACAATAATCAGAAAGTTTTACATAGAAATCTAGAGTTCTGGCTACCTTTGAAAAAGGTGGGGAAGATCCAGGAACCCTGAGCTCACATTATCCATAGGACAATCTCCTTTGGTTGGCACCTAGTCAGTTTTACAATTCACTGCAGACCCCACTGCTCTCTACTGTCTTGCCCAGATGTTTCAACCCATTTGTGTTACCCACGTGGCCCCTGGGGATATATGAAACTGACTCCTGGGCTGAGTGTTCCAACGGTCACCTCTGCTCCTACTGTCCATGACTTGTCTGATATTCACATGCCACCAGATGCTGCCTGCCATCCCCTGGGGCAGTCAATGGAGGGCTGACCAGCTTGAGGGTGGGTCCCGCAGGGCTGCCTTCCACTGCACTGCTAAGGGAGAGGCCCTGCCTCTGCCAGGATTCCAATCCCCCAGTCAGAACAAAGATGACAGCCTCCAAATGCACCAATCAGCCACCAGCCGTGTGAAGCTCTCTGCTGCAGCTGCAGCCTCCTGTAACTACCTGCCCCGTGTAATAAAGTCCCCATTTAGAAATCTTAGAAAGGATCCTGCAAGGAGAACTTTTTCTTTGATAATTTCCTGATCAGAGAATTTCAGGGTTGGAAAAGACTTTTAAAAGGGCATCTAGAGCAACACCTCATTTGATGCTTAAATCTTATCCAGCGAGACTGACACATACGAATTGGTCAAGGACTTCAGGTTTGCACAGCACTGCTGGAAGCTGGGAATACAAAAATGCAGCAAACACAGCCCCACCCAGGAAGCCTCCCTAGGCTTAGAGGCTGGTCAGGTAAACACAGTGACCAGGAAGGACTGCAAGGACTCTAAAACCCAAAAGCTACCGTTTGCTCAGCCGTATTATGCGCCAAACACTTTGAATAAATTATCCCACCTAATTCTCAAGAAAAGTCTTCTAGGAGGTGCTATTTTTAATCCCCAGCTTGCAGGTAAGGATCTGAGGCCCAGAGAGATTAAGGCCCTTGGTTAATGCCACAGAGCCTGTAGGTGCTGGAGCAGACTGATCCCAGCAGTGCAAGGCTCTGGAGGAGAATTTGTAAACACGACCTCAGCCTGCTATTGACAAGGGCAGCCCATGGAGAGAAGAGAGGAGGCCTGAGATTAGAGCCCCTGGGAGGTGCAAACGTCTGTCTATGTTAAATTCTGAAGGGTAGGCAGAAAAGACATGGAGGTCAGGGTGGGGTACAGAAAGGGAGGACAGGGGGCCTGGTGAGGGCAGGCAGGGCAGGCGTGAAGGTCTAGGGCCTCATTAGCAATCAGAAATGCAAATAAAAACAGAATGAGACATCCTTGACACCTACTAGCCTGGCAAAAATTAGAAGGCACTGTGATGCCAAGAAGGCACTGTGATGCCAAGTGTTAGCAGGCATGTGCAGACACAGGGCCTCACGCCCTGCCAGTGAAAGTGTGGACTCATTAGCCACACTAGGTGCCCTTGGCGGTACGGGGCAAGTTACACACAGGCACACCCTAGGCCCCAGCAATTCCATTCCTGGGTAAATACTAGAGCTGTGCAAGCTATTGAACAAATTCCAGAATGTTCTTATGTATGTTAAAGGAAGATAAATTATGGTTCACAAAGAATTTAAAATAGCATGAGGGAAATGCTTTATTATAATGTCAAGCTGGCACGAGTCAGCAAATAAATGGGACGACAGTAGTCACCTTATCCATAACAGAATTACCTTGGAGGTGTCCGAGAGATACATGCCAGGCACACATTAAGAACTCAGTAAAGGAGGCCGGGCTCGGGAGCTCACGCCTGTAATCCCAGCACTTTGGGAGGCCGAGGTGGGTGGATCACTTGAGGTCAGGAGTTTGAGACCAACCTGACCAATATAGTGAAACCCCATGTCTACTAAAAAAAAAAAGAAAATGCAAACATTAGCAGGGCATGATGGCACTTGCCTGAAATCCTAGCTACTCGGGAGGCTGAGGCACGAGAATCGCTTGAACCTGGGCGGCAGAAGCTGCAATGAGCTGAGATTGCACCATTGCACTCCGGCCTGAGTGAAAGAGTGAGACTCTGTCTCAAAAACAAAACAAAATAAACAAAATGAACCCAGTAAAGGAATGTGGGCAAGTATTGTTACTTCCAAGCATCGTATTTTGGGACCTATGAGCAGGTCTTTACAATCTTCCCCACTCATCATTCCTTCAGCCCACGCATATTTACTAAGCAGCTGCAATGGGCCAGGTAGTTTTGGGGGGCTAAGGCTACAGCAGGGAACAAAACAGATGAAGGGAGCTGAAATTCTATGGGAGGCAGAGACTATGCAAAGAAATGAGTGTGTAGAGGTCAGCCGGTAGGGAGGAACGTGGAGAGGCTGGAGCCAGGGACAGCTCGCAGTGGGGTGTGGTGTGCACAGCACCTGCCCACACGCTCCTTGGTATCTATTCCGTGGTGAATTCCATCTTGATGGAGGCAGCCCCCTCTTCTGGCACCACAGAAGTTTCCGCATCTTGACACTTCTGCCTTCAAAATGCTCCTACTTGCTCCACTTTCAACTGAAACAATTTAGATCATCAGGACTCCTAGAGCTTCTCACAAGTCACTATGAAAAGATGTTGGGTATGGGCCCACCTAGGACCTTTCCTGAGTCAGGAGCTCATAGGTTTGGACCCCTGTTCAGCAGAAACATGAGCCCCTGGCAGGGAAGCAGGGTCTCTGGCAGCCCACCCCACCACAGCTTCCAGTCTAGAACAAAAGGACATTCGCTTGAGGTATCAAAAACCTCAAAAAGTGCTCTCTGCTTCTACTGCATACATAATTCCCCTTTTTGGAGTCTATTCCAGGAAATGGCTCAATGTGCAGTTGTGTGCCCAAAGATGTTTATCATGTTATTTTTTGTGGGTTTTTTTTTTTTTTTTTTGACAGAGTCTCGCTTTGTCATCCAGGCTGAAGTGCTATGGTGCGATCCCAGCTCACTGCAACCTCTGCCTCCCAGGTTCAGGCAATTCTCATGCCTCAGCCTCCTGAGTACCTGGGATTACAGGTGTGCAACACCACACCCAGCTAATTTTTGTTTTTATAGGTTTTTTTTTTTTTTTTTTTTTTTGAGACAGAGTCTTGCTCTGTTGCCCAGGCTAGAGTGCAGTGGTGCAATCTCGGTTCACTGCAACCTCTGCCTCCTGGGTTCAAGCAATTCTCCTGCCTCAGCCTCCAGAGTAGCTGGGATTACAGGTGTGTGCCACCACACCCAGCTAATTTTTGGGTTTTTTGGGGGTTTTTTTGAGACAGAGTCTTGCTCTATCATCCAAGCTAGAGTGCAGTGGCATGATCTCGGCTCACTGTAACCTCCACCTCTTGGGTTCAAGCAATTCTCCTGCCTCAGCCTCCTGAGTAGATGTGATTACAGGCGCCTGCCACTGTGCCCAGCTAATTTTTGTGTTTTTATTAGAGATGGGGTTTCATTATCTTGGCCAGGCTCGTCTCGAACTCCTGACCTCGTGATCCACCCACCTCGGCCTCCCAAAGTGCTGGAATTACAGGCGTGAACCACCGCCCCCGGGCCTATCATGTTATTTTTAACAGCAAAATGTTAGAGAGCTCCTCCTGCATGCTCCACATTAAGGAAGTTATTAAATAAATCATGATATGTTAAAATATCTGTTACAGGACAGAAATTTTCAATCATTAATAATGCTCATGAAGAATTTTAAATTACATGGAGGAATATCTACTACACTGTTAAATTGGAAACGAAAAGAGAAAAGCATTTCAGAATCGTAATTCCAATTTTAGTATATGTCAACCTAGAGGAACCAAAATATCGTGAAAGAAAACAGTATGAACTACTAAGATAGGTACTTTCTGGGAGAGTGGTTTCTGTAGGATTTTTTGTTTTTGTTTTGAGGTTTTATACTTTTCTCTGTTTTCAGGATTTGTTTCAGTGGTCATGGGCTACTTTTCTGATTCTAAAATGAAACTTCCAAACTTCCAAATACAACAAAACAAAAACCTTAAAAATGGTGGTGCCTTTATAATCTTCTCCAGCGCCCAACTCTCGGCAGAAAGCCTCCCAGAAGTCTTTGACGTTAGCACTCCCAAGAGCTATATAGAATGGGGAAGCCATTTAAGATTTAAAATTCTATTTCTAGAAGCTTATGCCCAAAGCAGAGAAAAAGTAGGAAGCAATATAGAAAGCTAGCAGGAAGGAAAGTTCAGAGAATATAGAAAAATGCAGACCCAGCAACATTTTTAAAAAATCTAAAAAAAATTGCAAATGGCTTCCCTGGAATGGTGGCTCAGGACACTGCCCCTAGATGCTGAGGCTCCCCAGGCACAGAAGGTTCCCAGCTTTACTTCAAAGCCCCATCACAGGCACAGTGTGGTTTGATCTCTACCCCTCTGGAAATGTGTTGCAATTCCAAGTCATAGCTGAGGGTCTGAGGCTCAGAGAGGTCAACTGACTTGCCTGAGGCCACACAGCCTGTGTGGGGCAGAGCAGTAAGTGGGACCTTAAGCCTTCACATCTGACTCTCAGAGTACTTTACCCTGTACTCCAGCTGGTCCAGGGTGCTGAGGTGCTGGCACAGAAAAGCCTATGTTCCTATCCAGCAGAGTCACCTGGTGGCCACAGGGTCTTGCTAGTTAACCCCTGAGAGCCTGGGTTTTATCCAAAAACTGAAGACAAACATAACACTGGCCTAAAGGGCAAAGTGTTAAGCACGTGGCACTCCACAAGCACACACTAAATGGATACACTAATTACTGTCATTATTTTGCCACCACTATCCTCCCTGGAGTACAATCCTTCTCTGGCCTCCTGGTGTGCCCCCAACACCCTCACCAGGCAAGGGAAGGGGCTCATCTCACTGTCTCTGTCCCCAGAGCCTAGGACAGAGAAGGTGCTGAGAAAATGAGCACTGTGGGGAAGGGACAGGGATGAAATCTCTCAAGAAGAGACAGGCTTGCTGGGGGAGACATTCAGCATGGTGTTTCTAAACATCATGGAGTTTCTGGACAACTGTGCTCAATTCACTTCTAATTTCAAACAGATGGGGCTGCGCTCTGTCACTCCTAACTGGCCCAGGGCCCTGGCGAGCAGCAAGGGGCCTCTCCCTTCTGCCCTGCTGAGAGGGGAGCTGCATGGCTTCTGGGAGCAGGGGAAGTGGGTCCTAACTCTTCTGTGGGGGGTTGCTAATCTCCCAAATACCACAGAGCACATGGGAGACTGGAGGGTCCAGGTCTCGATTCACAGACACTGCCACACCCCCATGCACACCTCTGTCCTAGCACAAGTCACAGAGGTGTGCAGCTGTTGCTCTCTCCACCCTTAGAAGCAGTACAGAGATTCCACAGCCAAACCACCTGAGCCTCAATCTGGCTCTGCCCACTCTTTGCTGGGCACCCTCAGGCAAGTAACTCAACCTCTCTGTGCCTTCATTTCCTCCTCTGTAAAGTGAAGATGGTGATGCTTAAACTGGCAGCTACTTCAAAGGGGCACTGCAAGGATGCATCAGGAGTTCCTGCAGAGCATTTAGAAGGGTCTTATTGTAGATGGAATGGCCACTTGTCCTGCTCTGTGACAAAGCAAAGTCAACTCTCATGGGACTCTCAGGACCTCCCTGAAGGCCTGCAAGAGGTCAGCACCATCCCTAGGTACCAGATTTATGACTAATTGAGAAATGTCTGTTGAGCTTCTTGCTGGAGAACAAGTACAAATGGACTGGCAGAAGGCTGGGTATGGGAGCCACAAGGGTCTCCATCCCTTGTCCTCGTCGCTCGAAGTGGGAGTGTATTTTTTCACCCTCTGGATGTTGTGACATGCTTCAGCCAATGGAATGTGGGAAGAAGTGCCAAGATGTTAGTTCAGAACCATAATCATAAGAGCTTTGTGTCCTTTGGGGAGCGTCTGACCTCCTTTATTAGAAAAACATGCTTCAGGCAGCCTGTAACCCTCCAGTCAGGGCCAACTCAACTCAAAGGCTAAGCCAGAACCACCACATGTGACCCACAGACCTATGAAATATAAATGAATGCTCTTATGCCATTTCATGGTTTTGTTACACAGCAAAAACTGACTGATACACCTCTCTGCTCAATTGCTCCTATACCTTGACTCTGGCTGGCCCTCTCAGCTCAAGCAAAGCCTGGAACAATAATTTAAAAACCTACCTCTTAAGCTTTTAATGAAGACTGAATGAGCTATTATTACCCCAGTTTTTCAGATGAAAATGTGAAACACAAAAGAGTTAAGAACTTGTCCAAGGTCTCCCAGCTAGAAAGTGGTAGAGCCAGGACACAAACCCAGGCATTGTCCCCTAGAGACAGAGCTCTCAACAACCAGGCAACACTACAGCCCCAGGTGAGACCAACATTTTGCAGGTGAGCAGATCCTGATGTCACAGGATCCTTTGGTGTCACTTTGCCAGCCAGACACCTCTGTGGCCAGCAGCGCCTTCTACCTGAGTATTGCTCATGCCTGCTGGGCTCATTTCACCCACTTGGCCCAGTAGGTTGTGCTCAGCTTATGCTACCAGCCTAGATCACACACCTGCTAAGGGCAAGCCAGGCATGAAGCAGCAAGGGGTGTGTGGGTGAGCTAGCGCAGGGTCCAGCCACTGTGCACAGCCAGGTACACTGGTTGCTGTGACAGGATGGGCAGCTCTGGGCACTGGCACAGGTGCCAGCTCTGTGTGAGGCTGTGGCTGGACCAGATGTACCACACATGGCTTCTGCTGCAGGCACCCATTTCTGGACCCACGTCTGGATGAAGAAGCAAGACAGCTGCCACATTCCTAAGTAACACATCTAGAAATGTTCTAAGGGAATATGGTGGCAGCTGGAAGCTTAGAGACACCAGGAATTGTGGAGTCCCAAAGAGGGTGTCACAGCCCTGGCTTGGGGAGCCCCTAGATCTGGGCTCCCCAACGGGCCACAGCTCTTCTCTCCTTCTTGTCACCTGCAACGTGGTGAACGGAGGGAGGAAGGCGTGTTTCAGCCCTGTTTGTGTTACAGCTCTTTCAGTCCCACCATTCGGCGGGTCCTGAGTTCTTGCCCCATGTCCAGGAAGAATGAGGTATGCAGACAACTGGAGGGTGAGCAAGGCAGAGAGGAGCCTCATTGAGTGGCAGAACAGCTTTCAGGAGACCTGCAGTGGGTAGCTCCTTTCCACAGGCAGGTCGTCCGAGTGAACGTCTAGCTCTCAGCAGAGAAGACACATAATGGGTAGCTCCTTTCTGCAGTTAGGTCATCCCAAAGAGTCAAGGAGACCCAGAGTGGGTAGCTCCTTCCTGCAGGTGTAGTCCTGACACCTGCATGTCTGGCTGAGTCCAGGGTTTTTATGGGCTCAGAAGGGAGGAAGTGTGTGCTGATTGGTCCATGGATGGCCATGGATGGGCTTGGATAAAGCACCATAAGTTCTTATTCCCCCCGGAACTGGCAGCCTGGCCCCCAGGCTTCAGGCTGTCCTTGGGTTGAAGGTGGTGTTTCACCTGGGACCTGCCCCTTTCTGCCCAGGAGCCTGTCTGCCTCCTGCTACCATCAACATGGCATCCACAGCACCCAGGCTGTGCGTGCTGAGGGACGCCTGCAGGCCTGCACTGAGCTGCCCTCCGTCTCCTCTTGGCTTCCCTCCTGTGCCTGTCGGAGACCAAAGTCTATAGGGGGCCAAGGTGACAGGGGTCTGGCATGTCAGCACCACCCAGAGTACATACACACCCAGCTGGGTTGCAACAGCACCCAGACTCAGTTTCAACTTTGCTCCAAAAATCAGAGTGGGCACTGGGAGTGGTGAGATGCCAGGGAGCAGGAGCAGGCAATGACAAGCCTGCATGACAGGGGGGCTTCCTGGGCCCCCAAGAGCAGAGGGATGCCTGGGTCCAGAGCTGTGGGTAGGTAGCTGCAGCTGTGCCTGGGAGCTCAGGGCTCCTGCCCTGCCAACTTGATAGAAGGCAGGGTTCCCACCTGTTCCTGGCCCCTGCCAGCTCTGTGGAGCATGCAGCCCCAGCTACGCCTCCCCTGCTGCAGCTGGCATCCCCACAGCAGCTGCTCCAGACAGGCCACTGCTGCCATCACTGACAATTCTTTCAGCTCACAAAAGTAGCCATGAATTAGGAAAGCTGGGTCAGGCTCCAGGCAGCCTGCATTCAGGCAAGCTCAAGAGCTGAGGATGCCCACCTTTGCAAACATGGCAACTCTACCCATCCCTGGGTCTCCTAGACACGAGAGCCCCCACCCTCTGCTATTATTCTACCATACTCATTCCCCAGCCACAGTCTGGGACCTGGGCTCCTGCAGATAATTCTACATCAAAAACAGGGGAAGTAGAAAAGTTCATGAAGACTCCTAAGTCTCTCCAACCACCCAGGGCCACAAAATCCACGTAGAGGCCTCATGAAGGGTTTTGTTTAATCAAGTAGTTTGCTCCAACCAGCCACCATCTTTCTTTTGATCTAGATGTCTGTCTCCATAGAAAGGGACATCCATTGAGGGTCAGGGACCTAATGGCTTGTGGGTTCCTGAGATACAATTATGTGTCAGGGAGAAACAAAGAAAATTTTGGGACTTTTAGGCAACAGAGAAACCACTGCAAAACCCTGTCATTACAGGGCAAGAAGAAAAAAGTGAACTGCCACAGTGCCTGGGGTAGAAATAACCCAAAGTTGCTTCCTGGATGGACCTAGAATGTTGCACAAGGTGACGTCAGAGTGGTTGCTTAAAAGAGAGGTCATTGGATGCAGTTTTCCAGCTGAGTACAGTGGGTGGGGTGCACTGTTGTTCCTGGGGCAGAGTGGGGGAGGGAGCTGTGGGGAGAGATGAGGAAGGAGGACAGGAAACCACATTTGCTGAAGGCCAAGGGCTGTGACAGGCAGACACTGAGACATATCACTGCACTCAGTTCTCAGAACAACTCAGCCAAGTCAGGCCTTGTACCCCTAGTCACTAGACAAGAAAACAGAGGGTCAGAGAGGTGAGGAGACTTGCCCAAGCTCACCTGATCCCTGATCTGACTGATTCCAGGCCCAGGGCACCCATCCATGCTAACTAAGGTGCAAGTTCGTACTGTCACTTCTTTGTGAAGGGGCTGCTCTTTAACAAAGGATAAAATGAGAGGTTGTTCTACTCTGAGGGGAGGGGAGGCAGAGAGAAAGAGGGGAGAGACTTGCCTCTGTTTGCCTACAGATGCCAAGCCAAAAGAGGGGCTTGGGATTGTGGAGAAAGCATTGAGTTGGAAATCGAATCACCCAGCTTCAAATTCTGCCTCTACTAATGCCATGTGGTCTTGGGCCAATTACTTTAGTTCTCTGTGCAACAGTGTCAGCATCGGGAGAAAATGGGTTGAGGTGGTGGGGTGAGAAGTGTCCACTCTTGGTCCCTGCAAGTCTGAATCCTTTACACTGCAGGTCAGCTTAGAATAATGATGGTTATGAGCAAGGACCCTGGAATCAGATTGCCAGGTTCAAATCCCAACTTTGCCCTAAGCTACAGTGTGACCTCAGACAAGTCGCATATCGGTGACTCAGTTTACCCTGTGTAAAATGAGGATAATGATAATAGTCACAACCTAGGTTGTCATGACAAATGAGATCATGTGTGTACAACCGTCAGAATAACATTTGGCTCATCCTAGGCACGGGAAAACTATATGCCAGGACTCAGCCTATGGCCCACACAGAGCTGGAGAAGATCTGGGGGAAGGAAGAACAGCTTGCTTGCTGGGGGGTCCCAGACTGCAAGGTCTCCACCTACCCCAGCTCGCATCGTAGCTCCTTGAAGTCAATCCAGATGGGCTCTGGCCACCCCAGGGGACTGAGCCCATTCCCATGGAGAGTTCATTAAAATTACCCAGAAATGGGCTGGGCGTGGTGGCTCACACCTATAATCCCACCACTTTGGGAGGCCAAGGTGGGCAGACAGAAGTCAAGAGATTGCGAGTATCCTGGCCAACATGGTGAAACCCCATCTCTACTAAAAAACAAACAAACAAAAATTATCTGGGTGTGGTGGCGCACACCTGTAGTAGCAGCTACTCGGGAGGTTGAAGCAGGAGAATTGCTTGAACCCAGGAGGCGGAGGTTGCAGTGAGCCAAGATCACGCCACTGTACTCCAGCCTGGTGACAGAGCGAGACTCCATCTCAAATAAAAGAAAAAAAAAATTACCCAGAAATGGCGCACTTGGAGAAGCCTATTTAGTTTCACTCCCAGGGTCCCCAGAGACCACACCAAGCCCCTTGCCAGCACTTTGTGCCTGCAGGGAAGGAGCAGGGCCTAGCCTAGATTGCTAAGCTCAGTACCCACATAATTTCCATTCACTTGCTCATTGATTTATTCACACATCCTGCGTGCCTATCCTGTGTCAGGCACCGTGCTAGGCATTGAGGGCACGATCCTGACTGCAGGGCAGTCTGTGCCCTGGAAGTCTCTGTCCAGTGATGGGAACACTAGTAATTAGCAATTAACAAGTACATTAAGCTATACAAGCTGTTTCCCTCTACGGCCTACACTGAGTCAAGACCAGGGGTCATTGAATGACAGCCCACAGGCCAAACCTGGCCTTGCCACCTATTTTTGTAAATGAAGTTTTATGGAACACAAATACATTCATTCATTTATGTTTTGTCTATGGCTGCTTTGTGCTACAACAGCAAATGTGAATAGTCATGAGAGATATGATTTGGCCCACAAAATCTAAAATAGTTACTGCCTGGCCCTTTACAGAAAACATTTGCTACCCCTGAAGCTAGGGTATTAGGGCTCCAAGGGCAGGACCACATTTCCCCTCTCCACCCCAGGGCATCGCATTCGCAGTCCAATGTGACCACATGAAAACATGTCACAAGACGGGGCATCAGCCTCCCAATGGAGATGGTCCTTCCAATGAGTTAGCAAGGGCCAGTAAATACACTTTCTGGATGAATAAACAGAAAAATGGCATTTGTGGTAGAGGAATCAGACTGTGCTAAGACACATGGGGCTCTGCAACTAACAAACCAGTACAGAAACACAGCACAGGTGGGACAAAGTGAACCAGCGGTGACTGAGCAGAGCATACACAGATTTGCAGACAGCTGGGCAGGGCCAGGCATACGGGTCTCGCGGGCCAACCCCTGTGGTGATGGGTCCTCTCACCAACGGGACAGGCTTTCTAGCCCTCTTGCCACAGTGCTCAAGGTGACGCAGATGGAGGCCGACTGGGTCCTCGCCCTGTGGAATTTGGCATCTACTGGAGGAATATGTCAGGCAAATGCCAGACAGAAAGTGGGCCAGAAAGGATGCAGCAGTTCTGATGAAGGAGAGAGACGGGCCTTAAGAGCTTATAGATTGAAGGTGCTGCTACCGAACAAATGTACAAGGTCGTAAAACTCAGGACCTGCCGGCTGTCCCTTATGGTGGGACGGAAAATTGAAATGCCCAGCTAACAGGGGAGACAGACAGGCAGACAGATGAACTCCCACCTGAAGGTGACGACGCCAGGCAAGAGCTGACATGGAATATCAGGGGACCCAGAGGAGGGGCTCCGGGCCCCATGGTAGGCTCTAGGGTAGATGGCCAGAGAAGCCTAGGAAGTCAGCAACAGGAAGTCACTGCAGTCCAGCAAGGGGCAGTTTCACCTTGGAGGCATGCCATGTCACCAAAGGTCAACAAGAACCCCTCTGGTCTGGCCACCCCCTTCTCATCTCACTCACCCACTAGCCCCTCATGCACTGCCCAGGCTCCCAGACTTTCAGTTCCCTGACTCACCAGGCATAGCTCTGTACCCCCCATTTGAGGGCCGTCCCCCAGACACCCACGTGGACAAGGTTCTTGCCTTCCTCAAGTCTCTGCTCATCTTTCTCTTCTCAGTGTTGCTGACCCTGGGCCCCTCTGCTGCCAGCACTCCCCAGCCCCCACCCCCGCCCACTCTTTTCTAGCACCTGTCCTCCTACACATCATGAAATTTCTTATTTGTGAACTTTTTTATCAGAAGTCTCCCCGACTGAACTGTAGGTTTCGCAAGGAACGTTTGATTGTGAGTTTATGGAAGTGTCCCCAGCGTTCTGAACCCTGCCCAGCCCTTGTAGGCATTCCACTGATGTTTGATAATTGAATTAATGAATAAACTAGAGCAGGGGGGTGACATGGTGGGTCTCGTACTATTCAGAATGCCTTCCAGGTGAGCGTCACACTGAGGACCTCGCCGCACAGCAGGCACTCAGAGGACAAGGAGCCGGTGTCCTGACGCCTTCTTCTTTTTTTTTCTTTATTTTTATTTTTATTTTTTTGAGACGGAGTTTTGCTCTTATTGCCCAGGCTAAAGTGCAATGGTGCCATCTCAGCTCACTGCAACCTCTGTCTCCCAGGTACAAGCAATTCTCCTGTCTCAGCCTTCCAAGTAGCTTGGATTACAGGCATGTGCCACCACGCTGAATTAATCTTTTTTGTATTTAGTAGAGATGGGGTTAGTCAGGCTGGTGGTGAACTCCTGACCTCAGGTGATCCACCCGCCTCGGCCTCCCAAAGTGCTGGGATTACAGACATGTGCCACCGCGCCCAGTCCCTGATGCCTTCTTAGCATACTCCAATGCTGTGCTCAGATCACTGACACCGAGGCTTTTGTTGTTGTTGTTCTTGAACCTATGAGCGTTTTCAAAGGCTAAGCAAATGCACGTGCCTTTGTAAAGCTCACATGGAGAGCTTCCAGACAAAAAGCATTTCGGGAAAAGCATCCCGTGTGACAGGAGGAGCAGCCTGGGGTTTCTGGGGACTTCCTGGGGCCAGCGTCGTGGGTTCCTTCTTTGATTTCTGTGGTGCCTGGAGGCAGATGTTCTCCATCAGGCAGCTAAATGAAGACAGTTGCTTCATCAGCAAAGGGAGGGAAGAAGATGAGGAATGTGGTCAGGAGTTGTCAGAAAGCCCTTAATCCGGAGCTCCGAGGACACAAAGAGGTGAGGGCAGGGGTCCGCAGACTCCTGGAGCCCTAACAGCTGACCTGTATCTGGACTCCTACATTTATGATTATGATCTGCAGCACCCCAAACACAGCAGTGGCTGTCCCTGCTCTTAGTAGGGGATAGAAAAGCTGCCTTAAGAAATGGCTCTTACACATTCATATTTTTAGAAATAATGTGAAATGGGTGACTTTTGCTATAGTAACATTTGTGATTTTTCAATTGGTTTTAGTATATGTAATATATATATAGCACAAATATACATGAATATATAGTACACACACATACTCACACATATAGTATATATATATAATGTATGTGTACATATATACATATGTACATATATAGTATGTATGTGATATGTGTGTGTAGCTATAGATACATAACCTGTATAGCATTTAATATGTACCTGGCTGTTCTAAGAGCTTTAAAATATTAGCTAATGTAACTCTTACAATAATCCTATGAGTAGCTACTATTATCCCACTTTATAGAGGATGTGGGATGCAGAGAAGTGAAATCTCTTGTCTATGGTAACCCAATGGGCTACAAGTGGAACCAGGATGCAGTTCCTTCCTACCACCTCCCTGACCTCAGGCAGCCTGCTTGAAAAGCCATGTTCTTCTCCAATGAAAACACATAGATAGGCCGGGCGCGGTGGCTCACGCTTGTAATCCCAGCACTTTGGGAGGCGGAGGCGGGCGGATCATGAGGTCAGGAGATCGAGACCACAGTGAAACACTGTCTCTACTAAAAATATAAAAAAATCAGCCGGGCGTGGTGGCGGGCGCCTGTAGTCCCAGCTACTCTGAGAGGCTGAGGCAGGAGAATGGCGTGAACCCGGGAGGCGGAGCTTGCAGTGAGCCGAGATTGCGCCACTGCACTCCAGCCTGGGTGACAGAGCGAGACTCCGTCTCAAAAAAAAAAAAAGAAAAGAAAACACATAGACACAGGGAGGGGAACAACACACACCAGGGCCAGTCAGGGAGCGAGGGGAGGGAAAGCATTAGGACAGATAGCCAATGCATGCTTAAAACCTAGATGACGGGTTGACAGGTGCAGCAAACCACCATGGCACATGTATACCTATGTAACAAACCTACATGTTCTGCACTTGTATCCCGAAACTTAAAAACAGGAAAAAAAAAAAAAGCCATGTTCTTAACCACTGTACTGCAGTTCTTAAAACGACGTTTCATGGATCTCTGTGAGTCACTGAGATCCTTCTGAGGAATCCATGATATCAAAGCCATTTTCATAATGAGATGAAGGCTTCATTTACTCTTTCACTTTCGTTCTCTCCTGCACATACAGTAGAGCTCCCCAGAGACAAATGACATCTGATTTCACGAAAGACTGAATACAGAGGCAGAGATGAAAACCCAGCTGTTTTCCTTTAAGCCAGATAGTAAAGGGATCTGTAAAATAATACCACTCTTCTTATTTTTTTGTCGTTGATGTTTGTTTGGGTAAGTAGTTATTTTTTTCATGAAAATGTCATTTATGGGATGGGCACAGTGGCTCACACCTGTAATCCCCGAACTCTGGGAGGCTGAGGCGGGTGGCTCACCTGCGGTCAGGAGTTCGAGACGAGCCTGGCCAACATAGTGAAACCTTGTGTCTACCAAAAATACAAAAATTAGCCAGGTGCGGTGGCATGCACCTGTAATCCCAGCTACAGCAGGAGAATCGCTTGTACCGGGGAGGCAGAGGTTGCAGTGAGCTGAGATTGTGCCACTGCACTACAGCCTGGGTAACAGAGCAAGACTCTTGTCTCAAAAAAAAAAAAAAAAAGACATTTATATGATAGATATATGATAGATTCATTATTGATAGATTCATTATTGTGATTTTTCAAATGAAGTACTAAATAAATATTGAAATAATTCCTCGATTTTAATATAGAATATGATACATATTAACAGATAAAAGCCATGACATCAAAAGCTACTTGGGACCAATCAATAGTAATAGCGTGAAAGGATCATCCTCGAGAGCAAAAACTTTGGGGCGGCTCGTGTGATGCCATACACTGCTGTTCTTCAGTACCGAATGTCCAGTGGTGTTCTGAAGAGGACACGTTTAGCAATTTGCCAGGAGTGTTCTTCCTGCCCTTGTGCAGAATCTATAGCATCCTTAGCCCTCATCTACAAAATGCCAGAAGAGTCTACAGGTGCTAGGACAGCCACATGCCCCTCCCTAGCGTGGAGGGGGTGATTGTTTGGGGACGAGAAGCATAGCTTTTGAGGGCTAACTTCTGCTTCACCCCTTCTCTCACTCTTTCCCATATTCATTCATTCAAACCACTAAGGTACTAATTAAGTGCGGGCTGGAGCTGAAGGAGTAGGTGTAAATGGATTTGTCTTTCTTTATGTTTCCCTCAGAGGAATTACTCAGGGGCCATGGTTCTCTGAATTTCCACTGGATGCTGGAATTCCGGGAATCTCTAGATTTCCATGGAATGTGGGCCTTCTAGTCCCCCAGCACCCCTGCAGTCCAATGGCACTCTGAATTCCGTGGAGACCCATAGAATTCCAAACCTCAGAGTTGTGAAAAGTTCCTTAAGTCTGTGGCACCCTGAGGACCAGAGAGAATGGTGTGCAGGTGTTGCAGACGCCCAGGATCTCATGATCCTTGTCTGTGCTATTTTTCCCGTGTGAATTACCAACACCCTAATTTTTCAAATGGACTTGAGGTGAGTCATGGGCTCTAGTGCAGGCATGGGCTCTAGAGCAGCCTACATACGGGTGTGAGAGCTCACCCCACTCCCCACCAACTCACCGCACATTAGCCCCAAAGAAATGAGAGGCATGAGAATGGGCTTTCTCTCCCATCAGGACCGAGTTCCTCTGTCTGAACTTCCTGTCTTTTCATCCGTGTGTCCATCCCTCCCAGCTCCTCATTCCTCCCTGACCCTGTGCCCCATTGGAGGCAGATCCACTTGCCTGTCGAACAATCCCACTGTGGTTGTATCCTGGCCTTTGTACTGGTCCCTGTCCCAGCCTCAACAGGGATCCCCTTCCAGCTCTTGTTCCCCCATCTCCCTTCCACTCCTAATTTCACAGCAAAGTCACAATGGGTAATAGGTGGCAAGAACCTTCAAAGCATTTTCAGTATCTCTCTCCTGGAAACTTATCACAAGGACATAGTTCAAATGACAGAAAATGCTAAAGGCAACACGGCAGTGTTTGTGATAATGATGATGATGACATACACTAATATGCAAATATGCAGCAACAGGGAGAGATGAGTACTTAAGTATGGCACTTCCTCTTGATGAAATATTAACACAATACAACCATATAGCATAATTGTTCTGGGCAATTCCAGAACACTCCCTGAGTGACTTCTCCTCCACCAAAGTACTGGGGATTCAATGGGGAAAAAGACAGGCCCCGCCCCCAAGGAGGTTCCAGTTAGATGACTGACCATCTGTTGAGGCTGCAAAGTGCAGAAAGCCAATTCCATTCTATTCAACCAACAGAATAAGCAAATCATCTCCCCAGACCCAAAGGCCTTCCCTTCTTTCTCTTTTTCTGACAGCCAATCCTCCAGCACAAAGGATATTTTTAGAGACTGTGAGAAAGTGTTTACATGAATGCCATTTCTTCATTGCCATTGAGAAAAATGGTGAAGTGACTTCCCCACACAGGCACTGGACATATAAATATATATATTATATATAATATATAATATATAACACATATATATTATATATAATATATATGTTATATTATATATTATATAATATAACATATATATTATATATAATATATATGTTATATTATATATTATATAATATAACATATATATTATATATTATAATATATGTGGACATTTATATATTATAATATATATGGACATTTATATATTATAATCTATATATGGATATTTATATATTATAGGTCATGGCACAAATGCTTGCCAAATGGATTTCAGACACACTGGCTTTGGGTTCACTCGCGTCTCCTTGCTCCTTCACCCCATGCCATCCATATCAGAAAGGGCTGTGGGATTTTGGCAGGGTGTGTTTGCCTAAGTTAATTGGAGGCAGACAGAACTGCAAACAGCAGGTATTCTGTATTCTGGCCTGCATGGAACGCAGATAAGGCGTGGATCGCAAAGTGAAATGACCAGGAGCGCACAGACATGGGGTCCGCCCATTTCCAGTTCTCCAAAGGCTGGAGGCAAGTCGGAGGAGCTAAAGAAGAGAGAAGTAATCCCCAAGGGGGCCCAGGCGTGTGTCCAGGCCAGTAGCAAGGCCAGCTAGCTGGACGTCATGTCTATCAAACCAGCAGCTGGGCTGGCTCTGTGTGGCTGACACAAATGGACACACTGCACCAGCCTTCAGAGCACCAGTCTCAGTGCTGGTGAGGGAAAGGCATGCCTGGCCCAGAGGGTGCTCTGTGAGTCCAGTGAAGAATAAAGCATAGGCTATCACTGCTCAAGGGGCTCCCAGTGCAGCAGGGGAAAAGGAAAGGTACATGGGCCCTTCCTCACAAGACAGTGTGGTCAGTGAAGGGAAGGCAGACACAGGCAGGGGTTTAAGGGCTGACGAGGGAGAAGCCCTGCAGCTGAGGATGGAGTGGAAAGCGGGAGGAGGAGTCCCAGAAGAGACAACGCTAAAGCTGAGGGCTCCCCAGGAAAGCAAGAGAAGGGCATTCCAGGTAGAGAAGAACACATGCAAACCTCACAGACCAAGTCCTGCAGACATGGCAGGTACTTCATTTGGGGTGATGAGCTCAGGCTACAGCTACATTATATCTATATCTATATCCATAGCCACATCTTTGGCTTCATATTCTCTATAGAATACTGGCTATTAGAGATTGCTGTGTCTAGCAGGGTTCTAAGCACTTTCATATACATAGGCATGCTTCATTTAATCATGCTTCACAGATGTTGCATTATTTTGTTGTTGTTGTTGTCTTTACTAATTGAAGGTTTGTGGCAGCCCTGTGTTGAACAAATCTACTGGCACCATTTTTCCAACAGTATGTGCTCATTCCATTAGCATTTTTTAGCAAGAAAGTAGTTTTAAATTTTTTTTAGAAACAGGGTCTTGCTCTGTCAAGCTCTGATCATAGCTCCCTGCAGCCTTGAACTTCTGGCCTCAGTTTCCCAAGTGACTAGGACTACAGATGCACATGCACCACCACTCCTGGCTAATGTTTTCACTTTTTTTGGTAGAGAGTGAATCTCGCTATGTTGCCCAAGCTGGTTTGGAACTCCTGGCCTCAAGCGATCTGCCCGCCCCAGCCTCCCAAAGTGCTAGGAGCATAAGCTAGCATGGCTTTAATTAAAAAATACAAAAAAGTATTTTTGGTAGAGAGTGAATATAAAATACAAAAAAGTATTTTTTAATTAAGATATGTACATTGTTGTTTTAGACATAATGCTACTGCACACTTCATAGACTACAGTACAGTATAGTATAAATACAACTTTTGTGTGCACTGAGAAACCAAAACAATTTGTATGACTTCCTCTACTGCAATCCTTACTTCATTGCAGTGGCCTGGAACCAAGCCTGAAATATCTCCACATCTGTGTTAACTCATTCAATCCTGGAGTTTGGTGCTGTTGTTATCTGTTATGTCCATTTTGCAGATGAGGAAATTGAGATCAGGAGAAGATACTGTATCCAAGGTGGCAAAAGAAGCAGATGTGTGATTTGAACCCAGGTCAATCTGTATTCAGGGTTCACACTGTGAAGATGACTCTGATTAGCAGAAGGTGGGGTGGGGTGGGACTGGGAGAGCACAGATGAGGCTGGGGATCTCAATGGGGCCCTGACCGTGGTGAGCCTTGTCCTTCCTGCAATGTGGACTCTGTTCCAGGATAGTAAGTGTCGTGGGCATTCAAAGGACGAAGGACATACCCGGATGCCCTTCAGGAACAAAGGTTATCTGTAAATGCCCAAGTGCTTATAGTTGGGCATGACTAGAATAAAAATTAGTCTTTTGAGAAGGGATCAATCTGTAGGTTGACTTCTAGAAGCACATAGAAAATTTCCATCCTTCTGATGGCCCCTCTCTTCTTGGGACATTGGCATTGTAAAGGCCTCTGGGCCTGGCCACAGTGGTTCACCATGGAAAGCCCCTTCTTTCTGGGAAGAATGTCTCTGCTCAGCCAGACAGTCTCCCGAGCCAGCAAGGTGGGAGGCCTGGCTCCTGTTCTTGCAGCTCACTCATGTCCTGCCACAGGCTCATTTATCACAGGCCCAGCGAGGAACCATAGTGATAAATGCACCTGTCAATTACTTAGCCTTCACGATGGTCCAGACACTGTACCCAGCTTTTTGAGTCTTCGTGTCATTTAATCCTCACAGAACTCTCCCAAGTGGATACTATTATTACTTCCTTTTTTACAGATGGGGAAACTAAGCCTCAGAAAGTGTTATTGCCACCTGTTTCATAAAATCTCTCAAACCCCGCCTATCCTCTGCTCTCACACCCTAACGGTCAACACAGAAGACTTCTGTGCCCACAAGCATGGGGATTCTTCCCCACACACCACGCAGTGGACACCAGCTGGGTGTCCTCCAGTTTAATTCTGACACCATCTACCTGGAGACTGTGTCAGTTCCCACAGGTTGAGAGATCAGTGCCCCAGACTGTCCCCAATTCCTACCCCAAACACAAGTCTCAAGTCCGGGTCTCTGCAACTTCTGACCAACTTGCTTCAAATTGGGTTCCCATGACCCCCTTTCTGGGCTCCATTAATTTGCTGGAATGGCTCACAGAACTCAGGAAAACACATTTACTGGTGCAAAGGATACAGATAGAGAGATGCATGGGGGGAGGTATGGGGGAAGGGGGTGTGCTACCCTCCAGGAACCTCCAGGGCTCAGCTATCTAGAAGCTCTTCCAACTCAGTCTTCTGGGGTTTTATAGAAGCTTCCTGACATCAGCATTCCTTCTCCCGGGGTACAGGGCAGGACTCTCTCTGGGGAGGATCTGAAGACCCACAGTCAGAAAGGCGGGGAAAGATTAGAGTCCTGTGTTAGGGCAGGGGAAGGAAGGCAGGAGAAAGTTGGAGAGATCCTGTGTCCTGAGGCCTGCCACACCCAATATTATTACAAAAGGCTGTAACAAGGGCTACAAAAGAATGAGCCAGGAACTGTGGAGGAAATCCAATAATCATCCTAACACCACACTGCCCAAGCTCCAAGGGCTGGAGAAAAGCATCCGGGAGGGATGCCAGGCTTGCAGAATGCCAGGCCCATTCTCTGGAACCCTCTACAGCTTGCACATCCCCGCAGCATCCATCTCCCCTGGGAGCCGGGATTGGCCCCACTGAATCAAGAAAACAAGGCCCTGCATGAATGGAGGTCACGAGGCTGGCAAGCGGCAGAGGCATCTGGAATCTTGTTCCTACAAACACAGGGCCCGGCTGTCTTGGATCTTTGAGCACCCAGGGAGGGCACTTCCTGTTGCCGGCTGCCATGGTTTCAGCTGTCCGGTGCCTGACCTTTCTAGAAGATGGTAATGATGAGAGTTGTGACTGCAAAGCCTCTAGCCATCAACTGAGAAGAGCTACACTCCGAGGTCTGGAAGGTCTGTGCGTCTTCTGGTCCATTTTACACATGAGACAATAGGGGCAGGGAGGGACTGCATTTGAGAGCACTGGGGAACCATGGAGGGCTTCGGAAAGATCTCTCTAGTGAAAGCTGGAGGGAGAAAGTATAGGCAGAAGGAGCAAACAGCAGGCCAGACTAAGTTCCATGACAGCAGAAACCATGTTTTTGTTTTTTGCTGCTGTATCCCCCGTACTCAGCATGTCAAAGGCATTGAATTAAAACCTACTGAATGGCCGGGCATGGTGGCTCATGTCTGCAATCCCATCACTTTGGGAGGCCGAGGTGGGGGGATCACCTGAGGTCAGCAGTTTGAGACCAGCCTGGCCAACATGGCAAAACCCCATCTCTACTACAAATATAAACATTAGCTGGGCATGGTGGTGGGAGCCTGTAATCCTAACTACTTGGGAGGCTGAGTCAGCAGAATCACTTGAACCCGGAAGGCAGAGGTTGCAGTGAGCTGAGATCGCACCATTGCTCTCCAGCCTGGGCAACAGAGCGAGACTCTGTCTCAATAAATAAATAAATGAATAAATAAATAAAACCTATTGAATGCATGTGTGAGTGAGTGAGTGTTATAGCTGCCCAGGAAAGGATGCAAAAGGCTGAGTGAATTCAAGCACTGTTAGCACTTGGTATTCCTTTCTCTGTGCATATGTAATTAGACATCCTACCTTCACACCAAAAATCAGAGCATTCCACCATGCTGGTTAAAAACTCCTTGTGTGGCTCAAATGCATATTATTCCATTCTGCGGCTGTACTGGATTTAGCTCATCTCCTAATCTTGACATTGCAGGTATTTCCAGCATATTGCTGAAAAGCATTAGGCAGTGAGGATGATGGGGAGGCAGCAAGTGGACTGGGCTCTGGAGACGCTGTAAGCCTTCAGAGCGCAGCCCCCCAACTTATTAGCTGTGTGATTGTAAGTTACTTAACCAGTCTGTGCCTGGGTTTCATCATCCGTAAAAAAGGGAAATGACAGCAGCTGGCTGCCAGGGAGGCTGTGGGGTGAAATCTATGTGTGTGGGGTTGTTAGAAAGGCCTAAGAGCCACAGCCAGCCCTGAGACAGTGCTCACAAACACTCCCCCAGCCCCAGGACTCCTGAGCTCAGCTGATTCCTGAGAATGCAGTCCCTGATGTGGGATCACAGGTCAGCCTGCAGAACTTCAAGGAAAGTGCCTTCGAAAATCCCAGCAGAACCAAGAAGAACAAAGTTCTTTAGCTCTATTCCCTGAGCCCAGGCACAAGGACTCAGAGGATCCAGAAGGCAACTAAATTCACTGTACCATGGAGCACCAGGATTCCCACCGCCAACTCCCCTTGTGGCCAGCTCACCCAGCAGGCAGCAGGTAAGAGAAGGCACTCTCACTGACACTGCAGCTCGCAAACTGGGCAAAGAACCAGAGCACGTCCAGGAAGCTGACGCTGCAGCCCCTGGGCTGCACCCCACTTATCTAGGACTTGCATTTTATTTTAAAGTCATAACTTTGCATTATTTTTCCTTAAAGAAAACTCCCAAATTGTATAAGCTTCAGGACCCAAAGAACCAGAACTGCACCTAAACATACCACTGATTCATTAATTGATCTGTTTCTCCCATTAAATTATTATCGTCGGCCAGTTATGGTGGCTCATACCTGAAATCCCAACACTTTAGGAGGCTGAGGCTGGGGAATTGCTTGAGCCCAGTAGTTCCAGATCAGCTTGAGCGGCACAGCAAAACACTGTCTCTACAAAAAATATAAAAATTAGCCAGGCGTGGTGGTGCACGCTCATATTCCAGCAACTCAGGAGGCTGAGGCAGGAGGATCGCTTGAGCCTGGAAGGTCAAGGCTGCAGTGAGTTGTGATGACACAACTGGACTCCAGCCTGGGCACCAGAGTGAGACTCTGTCTCAAAATAAATAAATAAAAAAATAAGGAAACAAACAAGTTATTAACATCTTGAGGACATAGCTCTCATCTTATTCTGTTTTACCTGCAGTGCTCAGCCAAGTGCCAGTGAGCTGGAAGGCACTCAGTATTTACTAAATGAATGAATGAATAAGAAGAAAGGAAAAACAGCCTGAATGAAGCTCCCCCGCTCTTCATTTCACTCATGCCACTTGGATCCATCCTCAAAATCACCCTCTACACATTAATCCGCTAATCCTTCTCTCCCCATCAGACTTTCAGATACTCCAGAGTGCTCCCAAGTCTCCTCTCCCCTCCCACCCCAAACAACCCGTTTCTGCCACTGCTGCTCTTAAAGGTTATCAGCAACGGAAATTCCAACAGCTCCTTGTTGCTGCCCATCAGAATATTGAACGACTGCCAGGATGTCCTCTTATCTAGTCAGAGTGCCGTGGCCTGCAGTCGGTCTCTGGGCCAGCTGATAACACTTTTTTGTTGTTGGAGGAAATGCTTTAGCTCCAAGGGGGAGTGTCCACCCATGTGACACTGCCCAGAAGGAAAACAGGCCTGGTTCTCTGAGGGGAGGCCACAGCCCCCTGAAGAAGACTGAATCAGTCCCTGTGTCCTTTGATCAACAGCCCCTGCTCTCCTTCTCACCTCCCTATTTGCTCTTTCCTGTCCGTCATGTGACTTGGTTCTAGAAACATTTCCTGGAAGAGACACTCCTTGACCACCACACCCATGCTATGCCCTGCCCTGGGACTCCCTGCCCCTGCCCACACTATATATATATATATATATATATATATATATATATATGTATATATATGTAGACTGTGTATCTCTTCCTCTTTCTCACCCCTAGCTAGGATCTTTGTCTGATTAGAGCAGTGCCTGGCACAGAAGAAGCTCAGAAATGTTTGTCAATGCCTGCCTGAAACCAACATTTATCTGGTGCACATTCTGCCTGTTTGCTGGGAGCTAGAGACACAAACATGTTTAAGTTAAGGCCTCCACACCGAAGCAGCTCTCCCAGGAAACCACCCTGCAAAAGAAGAAATGCTCCCTCTGCAGAGAGGCCCAGTTCTATAATCACACCCTCAACCTGATCAAGGTCTTCACAAGGACAGGACAGCAGTCCTGCAACCCCCACAGAAACTCTCTCTCCCACATGCAACTCACACACCACCACATGCATCTACACACACCTCCTAACAGGAATCCATCTGAGAGATGCAGACCATATACATGGTCCACATGTTTTGGCTGGCCTGCACTGTGAGGGCCAGACACTGCTGTCAGCAGGGACAAATGCTTTCCCGGTCTTCTGCTCTTGTTTCTGTCCTGAGACAGAGGTTTCTCCCTAGGCCTTTTGATCAAAAGCCGACGGACAAACAGGTGCTTGTTATAAGCTTGCCGCTTTATCAGCTGTATAATCTGTACAAGCTGATTAGCTTTTCAGGGTCTTGGGTTGCTCATCTGTACTTGGGCTACTGAGTTGATGTCAGAAGTAACAGCAAGGGAAAGGGTCTGAAACTGGGCCTGAACATGGTTTAATAAATGCAGTTGGTGGCGGCATTGACAGTGAGAGTAGAATGACTGTTCAGCATCATTCAGATAGACATGAATTTCCAGAATGTCCTAGCATCATTAGTGTGAACCTATGGTGATTTTAATAGGTCAATTTGAAAATGATCTGAATGATGTGTGAATGTACATGTGGATGTGATTATGTATGTATATAAATGTGGGTGTCTGTGTGATACACCACACACACACACACACACACACAGACACACACATCCCAGTTATGTCTGCTCAGAGAGCCTAGAGGCAATGCTACCCCAGGAACAATGGGCACACCTAGTGGCCAGATCTTGGTTTCTAAACACCATTTTCCATGAAAGGGAACCAGGGCTCCTATGTTGATTCCACCGCTGAGGTGAGAAAGGTAGAAGATAAGGCTGGGATACCTTGCTGTGACAACAAGGCAGCAAGTGCTCAAATGACGATGGAGAAATGTTACAGACACAGGAGCCAGGCCCTAGTGGACAGATTTGGGGCAACGTAAATGTCAAAATAACTAATGATCACAAAAGACTGCAACCTATTGAATAAAGTTAAAATCCATGAATCCACACTGATATAAAGAAAGGAAGGGCCGGGCATGGTGGCTTATGCCTGTATTCCCAGAACTTTGGGAGGCCAAGGCAGGCAGATCACTTGAGGTCAAGAGCTGGAGACCAGCCTGGCCAACATGGTGAAACCCCATCTCTACTAAAAGTACAAAAATTAGCTGGCATGATGGTACATGCCCATAATCCCAGATACTCAGGAGGCTGAGGCAGGAAAACTGCTTCAACCTGGGAGACAGAAGTTGCAGTGGGCAAAGATCAAGATTGCACCACTGCTCTCCAGCCTGGGTGAGAGTGACTCCTCCATCTCAAAAAAAAAAAAAAAAAAAAAAAAAAAAAAGATGCACAGAGGAAGAAAATTTCTTCTTTATAGTAGGAAACCAGCTAATAAAAGAAAAAGAAACAGTGAAATTAGAAAAATCTCCATCTGGCCACTATGATAATAATAAATCTATTCAGGCAAGAATCATCAAAAGATGCTAAAACTAATGACTGATAGACTGAGGACTAATCAGAAATCTACACAATCTCAGAAGTTCTCCCCACGAGATGCTTATTAATTGCAAAGGTGAAACAATAACTTTGCAGTGGAGACACCTGGAAGACACCACCTTAACTGAGAGCTCCAAGCTAACATCACCAGTAATGGGAGACAGCCACACTGGTGCCTCTTGATAGAATACACTGAAAAGGACACATCAGCTCTGGGTTAGTCCTGCCAACCTAATCAGGAGGAAACATCAGAAAAGCCAAAATTGAGTGCATTCTATCAAATAACTGGCCTGAACTTGTCAAAAAGGTTAACATGCTGAAATACAGGATTAAGAAAGTTTTCCAAGAAAGACACATGCCAACTGGCTTTTCTTTTGCCATGAAGGAATTTAGCGGGGGCAACTGATGAAATCTGAATGAGAAATCAGAAGGTTAGATAATAGTCAAATTAATGTTAAGTTTCTGACTTAGAAAGTTGTACTCTAAGATACAAGTTTCTGATTTCAGGAAAAAATATAGAGAAAAAAGAAAAAATGAACATAATAAAATGCAAACATTTGAAAATCTGGACGAAGGGAGTCCAGGAATTTGTTGGCTGTTCTTATAACTTTTCTATAAATTTGCATTTATATAAAAATAAAACAATTAAAAAAACTAAAAATGGAAACAAATGTTCTGGGTTCATGAGATTGAGAAAAAATCAATATATTACTTAGTGCATTGTATGTGCCAATAATTTAAAGCTATAATAATAATTATTAGTAATAATAATAAAAGTAAAGTAATAATAATTATTAGTAGAACATGCACCTGGCACATAATAAGCTGGAAATGGACAAAAAATATCACTGTTAACATCATCATCATCATCATCGTTCTTGGTATGCTTGATTCTAATAAAGAACTAAAAAATTAATACTATTATTTGTGTTACTTATAATTACTTCATATCTGCATTAAACTCCATTGTTTGAAGGTTTGTTATAGAAATGCCTGCTTAAAATGCATACAGCACTCCTCTGTAACGGTGAGGTGCTTGAAGACCAACCAAAAGAAAGAGGCAGGGGGCCATTTTCAAATCTAGATGTGGAGAATACATATCAATTGGATCTTTTCTCATCAATGGAGTCTCTGCTTTATTCTTGCTTGTGCTTGGGTAACCCAAAGATAAGAAAGCCCCACTTCTAAATGCCAAATCTGGGGCCTTTGCCCAGACCTGTTGGCCATCTAGAGTCTCTTCTCTGTTCCTTCTTGGGTCCCTTCCATACAAACTGTGCATCTCAATGATCAGCCCTTGTTATTCCCACTCGCACTGGCTTATGCACCAAGCAGAACCTCCTGCCATGCCCCTAGTCTTGTCCCATCTAAGATGGTGAGCTAGCTCCAGGTCCAAGGCTCTTCCCAACCTGTCTATCGTATAGAACCGGCTGTGTTCAGCACAATTCTGAGATGTGGTATGTTCCCAAGCATCACTACTGTGTTCAACATGCTCTTTCAAAGTAAATCTATGACCATAACCGGGAACCATATTGTCTTTTGTCTCCATTCTTCTTCATTCTTCTAAGACTCACACATGCCACATCTTCAGCTCATTTTCTTCCTCTCCTTGTTTCTTATCACTCTTGCCCATATATTTACCCCTTGGGAACACAGAAGCCATTGCTTCTTCCCCTTTAGAGGAGGCCCCACACGGCCCCTGACCTACCTGTGACACCAGAAGGGCTCAAGCTCACATCCATATCTACTTGTATAAATAAAACTAATAAACCCCATGGCCCAAATGGATTTGTTTTACATGGAATCACATAGAGAGACCACAAGATGGCTCCCAAAGAAATTTTAAAAGTTACTCCATTCTTATACTAGAGAGAGAGAGTGAGAGAGTGCGCACGAGAGAGAGAGAGGTCCTTGCCAATAATCATACAGAAAACAGCTCTACACACTCACAGACATCAGCCTTCCTTCTTGTTCTGCAATGATTGCAATTATCCCCAAGCTGGGTTAGAGACCAGGAGAGCGAAGTGACACATCCAGGGTGATCTCAATTTTTCCCAAGCTAACTCTGCACTGATAAAAATGTACTCTCTCGCCAGGCGCGGTGGCTCACCCCTGTAATCCCAGCACTTTGGGAGGCCGAGGCGGGTGGATCACAAGGTCAGGAGATCGAGACCATCCTGGCTAACACGGTGAAACCCTGTCTCTACTAAAAATACAAAAAATTAGCCGGGCGTGGTGGCGGGCGCCTGTAGTCCCAGCTACTCGGGAGGCTGAGGCAGGAGAATGGCGTGAACCTGGGAGTCGGAGCTTGCAGTGAGCCGAGATCACGCCACTGCACTCCAGCCTGGGCAACAGCGAGACTCTGTCTCAAAAAAAAAAAAAAAACCAAAACAAAACAAAACAAAAAAAAATGTACTCTCTCTGCACTATCCATGGTTACCCATAAGTAACATGTGGCTACTAAGCACATGAAATGTGATATGACTGAGGCCTGAATTTTTCATATTATTTCCTTTTAATTAAAATTTCAATATCCCCATAAGGAGTGGCTCTGTGTGGACAGCTCAGCTGTAGACCAGAGGTTGCAACACCTTTTCTGTTAAGGCCCAGGGAACAAATATGTCAGGCTTTGCAGCCACACGGTCTCTATGGTAATGACTCAACTGGGCTGCTGCGGTGTGAAAACAGCCATACCTGACACCTGAACAAATGAACACGGCGGGGCACCAGCGAAGCTTTATTTACAAAGGCAGGCTGGGCCAGGCTTGTCCTGTAGGCCACAGTTTGCTGAAGCTTGCTCTAGGACACACCAGAGTGTCATGCCAGGCCTTCTTCAGGATGACAGGCCCTTGTCATCAAAGGATGTTCTGAATCCAGGTTTTTACTTACCAGTGTTCATGAGAGCTCAGAAAGCCCTCCATTTAAGAAAAAGAAAGGCTGCTAGATACTAACAGTCTGCATATTTCTCCTGAGGGACACCGTATTCCCCTTCCATGGGAACTCCTCTTAATGGCAAGTTTCTGGGCAAGCAGGACATGTTTAAGAGACGAAGAAATAGAAGAATATCTTCTACATCCTCCATGGAACATAATCAATGGAAAACAAAACAAAACAAAACAGAAAAGACAGCACATCTCACTTGTGCTGCAGACAGATTAGTCACTTACCTCCATAGGCTGAGTGACTGTCCATCTCTGGTCCCCAAATGGAATTGTCCTGACCCAAGCTCAATGCATTTGCTCACTGCAGCTCTTGGGGATGTTAATTTCCTCTCATTGACATTTCCAGTTGAGGAAGATGAAATCTGAAAATGGTACCAACTAGAAGAGAAGAGGAGAAAAGTTTAAGTCAGTTTTGACAATTAGTCCATCCTCTGCCTTTTTAGGATGACTCAAGATAATGAAAAGATATTCACCCACTTATTCCACTCACTCACCCAAATATTTATATAGCACTATCTATTAAACAAACACCTATTCTGTTCCAGGCACAGAGCCACACACCAGGACAGGAAGGTGAGTAACTCACAACTCCTCTCCACAGTCTGAAGACTGGGAGAAAACAGAAAAATACACAAACAATTCAGGACAATGTAATACAGGCGGCTTGGGTGCCTGTAATCCAAGCGCTTTGGGAGACCAAGGCAGGCAGATCACTTGAGGTCAGGAGTTTATGACCAGCCTGGCCAACATGGTGAAACCCCATCTCTACTAAAAATACAGAAATTAGCTGGGCATGGTGGCGCACACCTGTAGTCTCAGCTACTTGGGAGGCTGAGGCAGGAGAATCACTTGAACCTGGGATGTGGAGGTTACAGTGAGCCGAGATCGCGCCACTGCACTCCAGCCAGGGACATAGAGAGAGACTCTGTCAAAAACAAAAACAAAAACAAAAGGGACAAATGACTAACTCCGTGTAGAAGAAGAATTTGAACAGGAGATGATATTTTTAGCTGCTCCCTAAACAAAGCACTAATGAGGTGCTGTTTAGTAAAAACACAAAACATGGGGAAAGGAAAAATAAATATGTAAGATATGAACGTGAAAGTGTGACATCGGGGTTAGGATAATAAATCAGGCTGAGGCCAGATAGGAAAGGGTTTCTGAAGACTTCGTCTGGCAGGGCGCGGTGGCTCATGCCTGTAATCCCAGCACTTTGGGAGGCCAAGGTGGGCAGATCACTTGAGGTCAGGAGTTGGAAACCAGCCTGGCCAACATGGTGAAATCTCGTCTCTACTAAAAACACAAAAGTTAGCCAGGTGTGGTGGCACATGGCGCATGCCTATAGTCCCAGAGACTCAGGAGTCTGAGGCAGGAGAATTGCTTGAACCTGAGAGACAAGGTTGCAGTGAGCTGAGATCACACCACTGCACTCCAGCCTGGGCGGCAGCGAGACTCCATCTCAGGAAAAAAAAAAAAAAAAAAAAAGAAGAAGACTTCATCTGACAGGAAAAATAGCACAGAAACCCTCAACTCTTAACCACTGCTGTAGAAATGGCCCCAATTTGTTCAGGCCACCTGCACGCACACTCTGCAGCGTGGCTTTGCCTCCCCTCCCAGCATGAGGGAGAATCGAAGTTTGGCCACAAGACTTGCTTTAGCCAATGGCACAATAGTAAAGGTGACACAAATAAAGGCTTTAAAAGTGCTTATACCTAAAAGTTCCTCTCCCTTGCTGCTGGGAATCATTCTTTTTTTTTTTTTTTTTTTTTTTTTGAGATGGGTCTCACTCAGTTGCCCAGGCTGGAGGGGCCGTGGCATGACAACCACTCACTGCAGCCTTGACCTCCCGGGCTCAAGCGATCCTCCCTCTAAGCCTCTTGAGTAGCTGGAACTACAGGCTCGTGCTACCACACCAGGCTAATTATTTTTATTTTTTGTAGGGTCTTGCTATGTTGCCATGGCTGGTCTTGAGCTCCTGGGCGTGAGCTACCATGCCCAGCTGCTGCTGGAAATCATTCTGCTGCCACATTAGCAAGCCTGAGGTAGCCCCCTGAAGGATAATAGACAATGTGTGGAGACAGGCTGAGGCACCCCAGCTCAGCCCCCAGATGTGTGGATGGACCAGCACAGGCAATCAGCCTAACACAAACAGTGCAGACCAGATCATCAACCCACAGACATCATAAATGTCTGGTTTTAGGCACTGGGGTTTGGGGCTGTTTGTTATACAGAGAAAGCTGACAGATACAACCACTGAGGTTTCTTTATACCACTGGCAATGGTGATACATGAGGATAAACTTGTGTGTTAGGAAGACAGTTCAGCCCCTGTTGAGTTGGTGATTATGAAGAGATAATGAGGGCCAGAAGACAGGGCCCTGGGCAAAAGGAGGAGTGGGAGATTCAAGAGCTCTTTTAGAGGGAGAAACAACAGCATTTAGTGACTGTCTATGCCCAGAGTTATCTAAAGGCATTTGCCTGGTTCTGGAAACCATGTGTGGTGTTGAGTATAAACAGATTCTATTTGGCACCTGCTGATGGGGGCAGGATGTTTACATAGAAGATACATGAATGTGACCAGAGTCAGCACAGTTGGGGTCAGGGTCCAGGAAAGCTATAGGAACAAAATCCTTTCTTTTCAGAAATGAGAATTAAGGCACGATGCTCACTGCCACAGCCTCCTAGCCAGTCTTAAAATAGCCATCGCCTCTAATGCCAACTCCCTCTCTTGGCAGCAGCCAGGGGGATCCTTGTAAATTGTAACTCAGGCTTCCCTCCCTTGCATCACTGGCTCACATCTTCCCCATTCCCTCTGTACTTTCCACTCACCCTTCAGATTTCAGTGTAATCACCACTTCCCAGAGACATCTTCGCTGACTCTGGGGATGAGGCTGGGGACTGCCCCTTTTTATTTTCAGTGTTCCCTATATTCCTACAAAGCATTATCGCCAACATGTTAACTCCATAAGGGCAAGGGCGTGTCTGCCCTACATACCACTGTGCCCTCGTCACCCAGTACACCACTTGGCATGTGGGAGAAAGTCTATTCCTATTTCTTGAATGAGAGAGTGACCAAAACAATACAGGTATCACACTTCTAAGATGTTTTCTTGGACACACCCCCTTCCAAACTGGAAGCTGGATTAGGGCCTTACCCGGGAGCACCCACAGCTTCATTCATGTGTTTCTTCATTCATTCTCTCATTTAGCAAGAATTTACTAAGCACCAGGCATCACCTCAATCCCACTGTTGGTTGTTCTCACTAGACTGAGCCTTGAGAGGTGGGGAAGGGGAGCTGTATTTTACTTGTCACTAGATTTCCCCACTCTCACCCCCACTGGCTATCATATGGGTGTAGGAGGCACTAAATAATGACCAGTGAATCCATGAATAAATGGGTGAACAGCCAGATAAATCTCAGAGAATCCATCAGGATGTGGCTGATTTATAACTCTGCAGAAGCTAATTACTGAGTTTGGGCCTTATGTATGTTACATCTTACTAAATAGTTGAGAATCCTTGTAATATAAAAACCTGCATGTATATATGCCTATATCAGGATATATACTGCAACTGTTCTATGCCATAAGATGTAAGGCGGTAATCTATGAATCAGATTAAACATGGAGCCCTGCTCTGCATGAAGCCTCTGACTCCACAGCCTGGCACCTGTGGCCAACTGTGATCTTCAATTAAAGCCTAAGACTCTTCATGAAGCAACACATAACATCTTGAACCAATTCTTTCATTGGTCTTAAGTTGGCTTTGAAAAAAATAAGCTGGCAATGGCATTGGATTCCAAATTCCAACTGACAAGTTTGCAACCTGGAGGCTTATCTTAAAAACTAGAACTCGCTGGGTGCAGTGGCTCACGCCTGTAATCCCAACACTTTGGGAGGCCGAGGTGGGCAAATCACCTGAGGTCAGAAGTTCGAGACCAACCTGACCAACATGGAGAAACCCTGTCTCTACTAAAAATACAAAATTAGCCTGGCATGGTGGTGCATGCCTGTAATCCCAGCTACTCAGGAGGCTGAGGCAGGAGAATCGCTTGAACCCGGGAGGCAGAGGTTGTGCTGAGCCGAGATCGTGCCATTGCACTCCAGCCTGGGCAACAAGAGTGAAACTCCGTCTCAAAAAACAAAAACAAACAAACAAAACTAGAAATGCACCCCATGTGGGGCTCACCTTTTGCAGCCTCAGTTTCTCAGCTTCTCTAATACAGCACTGGGGTGTTAAATGCAGAGAAAAGGCAATCATTCCACTGTCTTTCTGCCCCAGATCCCAGGAACAGCCTGATGAGCTCCTTAGACTTTCCTTGCCGTTTGGTTTTAACAGGAGCCCTGGAAATCTTTTCTAAAAGCCGTGTCCCAGTTCTCTTCTCACTCGTGTTCTGCTGTCATGCCTCTTTCTATATTGAGTCCCGATTTCCCCACCCTTCCAAGATTGCTTCCAATTAAGAGCAACAACTAAACTCTTACCGCTGAAACATCTGTGAAGCGTGTTCATACACACGAGCCATACAAGAAAGACAAATCAGAAAGTGTCCCCATTTTTGGAGAGGCTCAGAAAAGCTCACGTGACTCTCCAAGACCACAAATGAGGAAACCAAGGCCCAGAGAAGTGGCTCCTCCATGACACAGCTGGAGAGCTGTGCAGCTGGACAGTGGGCAGAGGGCCTTAGACCCGGGGTTCAATGTTCTTCCCAATACCAGGCGAATTACGATCGTCCTATTCCAGCCCATTCATCCCTTTCATTTCCATCCATCCAACCGGTAGCCACTAGCACCAATCTAGGAGCTAAGCAGGGAACTGCTGGGCTTAAACCAAGAGACTTGGAAGCAAGAAAAATGTCTACCTTCTCCAGCTAGAGCACAGATTAGGACAAATTCCACTCAAACAAATCATGGTTATGTTCTCATTCCTCCTGTTCTGAACCCATAAATTATTATTTCTTGGCCCATATTCACACTTCCACTATCCACAGCCCCCTCATGCCACCTGAGGCTCCTTTCTACTGTACAATATAATACAATAACTCTTATAAAAGAGTGTATTCTCCAATTTTGTGTCTTATTGAAGTACAGCAGCAAACTAGAAGTAAAGCTGGATACCACTCCTGGAGGAGCAGGGCCAGTTTGCTTAATAAATCGTAGCTTTTCCTTTCCATGCAAACAATCATCTGGATAACTGTTACCACTGGGTCTGGCAAAATACTATTGCTGCATTTTTAAATTATAGGGATCTTTTCTGAGGCCTGTGGGCATGACATGTTCCATCCAAAACAGTGTGGCCTGCTTCTAGGTGTGCCCCCAGGGGACACTGGTCAAGTCAAGCTGTGTGATTTTAGAAAAACAGCCTTTCAGTGACTCATGCCTGTAATCCCAACACTTTGGGAGGCTGAGGCAGGTGGATCACGAGGTCAAGAGATCAAGACTATCCTGGCCAACATGGTGAAACCCCGTCTCTACTAAAAATACAAAAATTAGCTAGGTGTGATGGTGTGCCTGCAGTCCCAGCTACTCAGGAGGCTGAGGCAGGAGAATCGCTTGAACCTAGAGGTTGCAGTGAGCTGAGATCACCCCACTGCACTCTACCCTGGCAACAGAATGAGGAAAAGAAAGAAAGAGAGAGAGAAAGAAAGAGCAAGAGAGAAAGAAAGAAAGAGAGAGAGAGAGAAAGAAAGAAAGAAAGAAAGAAAGAAAGAAAGAAAGAAAGAAAGAAAGAAAGAAAGAAAGCCTTTCTCTGAGTTTTACTTTACTCATTGATAAAATGGAACTGTCTCTGCTTCAACTACTTTGCAGGGCTTTGCTAAGAAGTAAGTGAATACAAAACAACATGAAATCGCTTTGATACTAGTAGCAGCAATAACAGATAACACTTAAACTAGCATAACAGATAACATTTGCATTTGCTAAACTAAGCCCTTTATATTCAAAAGCTCAGTTAATCTTCACAATGGTCCTTGGATGTGTGTACTATGATTTTCATCATTTTGAAGGTGAGTAAATGGAGGCTTGAGGAGATTAAGTAATTTGCTCAAGGTCATATGACTGATAAAGGCTGGAGCCTGAATGATTAACTAATTCCTAACTCTACTGTATTATAAAGTCTGGGACTAACACAGTTTACTCCCCTTCAGTATTTACTGAGCCTTGGACTGGGCTGGGCCAAGCACTGTGTTCTGCCCTGCTGGGGACAACAGTACACTTTTGAGCTCTGCCCTAGAAAAGCCCACTGCAGGGGGAGAGAGAACACAGGTCCATCAGCAAGGAACCACACCATTCTGTGTCCAGGGCAGGCTCATGAATGTGCAAGTAGGTGGTTTCTTAATCTAGATTCCCATCCAGGACATGACACTGACAGAGAAGGAGATCAAGACTGAGACAGTCTAGCCAGATCAGTTCGCAAAATGGGACAAGTTGCCCCGGAAGTAGGAAAGTGCAAGAGCAGACAAAGAAGCTGAGTGAGGAATGGTGAGAAGACCTAGAAACATATGGTGTGAGTGCTGGAAGGCCCTCAGCAGGGCCGTTGGCTGGGCTGCATGTCGAGAACCAGGTTTACGGGCAGAAATTCCGGGTGTGTGAACCAGGAATGACATGGCTCATGCCAGCGTGTGAGCAAACTGAGCAGGGAAGCTCAGAGGGTGGGTCCCCTTTGGGTGCAGTGGCATCTCCCTCTGTGGAGACCCAGGGACTCCGAGGGCCAACTCGGCTGATCTGAAAGTAAAAGTGAGAAGAACTTTGGGCAGGAAGCACGTGTGCTTGTTAGACTGGGAAAGCTGTTCTCACTTATAACCTCTCTCTCTGAAATGGGTTCAACACATGGGATCCCTCATAATGAAGTGCCTTTCTGAATTTGAAGGCTAACCACTGAGGTCTGGCTGTTTCGCTGGAAGAGCTATTATCATCAACAATAGCAACTATGGGTTAAGTACGGACAATGAGGCCAACAGCACGCAAAGCATCTCATGTGCATGATTTCATTCAAGCTTCACAGCAGTCCTCTGGGGCTGGTAGTTTTACCCCCATTTCACAGATGTGGAAATTAAGATTCTGAAAGAGTATAATTTGCCCAGGGCCACACAGCTAGAAATTGGCAGAGATGAGACTCAAAGCCAGGTCTGTCTTGAACACAATATCCCTTTGTGCTCAAAGGGATATTGAGTTCAAATGCAGAGGCGGTGCCAGGGTTGACATGACCTTGAAGCACACACTATCCAACCCCCAGTGCACCCCCCTGTTTGCATAAAAAGCCCTCCCTGCTCCATTCTGCTCTGCTGTTAACAGCTCTCAGCACCACATGGTTCATGAGCAGATTCACTGGGGCCAGAACGTAAGCAGAACTGAGACAATCAGTTCCCGCTCTCTCCACCTTCAAGCCCAGGATGAGTTCCTGTACCCCAGCATCCAAACCCTAGATCCCAGCTCCTGTTTCACCAGCCTTGCCCGTGTGCCTCTGGAAGCCTCAGTTTCCTCATCTGTAATGTGGAAATGCTGATGATGATGGTCATGAAGAAGACAGATGAGGAAGAGCCTCACTTTGCCTGCTGTTCATAAGGGACAAACACAATAATGACTTGGCCAATGGCTATGCCATCGATTGACCAGGGTCTTGGACAAGTTATCCCATCACTCAGTACCTGTGTCTCCTCTTTTGGTGATGGGGATAATAAAAGTCCCTGATCTCATAGGGTTATGAGAATGAATTAGAAAATGCACACAGGAGCTCAGAACACTGCCTCGTATGCTTGTTGAGAAGTGGTAGCGAGTATCTTTCTGTTATCATCATTTGAGGGCACTTAGTAAAGCATGGAGCACCAGAAAACATCAGCTGTGATTAGGATCATGCAGTGAAAAGGTCCACAGGCAACCTGTGCCACCTTTGGGAATCTATCTTAGGACTAAAGTAGAGATGGCCAACAGCCTGGATACCAGGTTCCTAGAACAAAGTTTGCAACATAGGTTGGGGAAATCTGAGAGGCCTCACAGTGAGCGTCCAGAAGGATCCAGTAAGCAGGGTGCTAAGGGGGCCAGGAGCAAGAGACACAAGGGAGAAGAGTACAGGGAGGTGTCTGGGGCCTTACTGCTTCTGCAGACTCCATGCACTGAGCCCCTGGAACTGGAGCCCTTTGACAAGATCCACCCAATCAGGGCTGTACAGCAGCTTCAGATTCTCATCAAAGGTGGAGGATTTCTGTCTTTAGAGAATAGGACCGCTCCTCATTGTTGAGCTCCTACTATGGACCAGGCACTTTTCCAAAATTTAATTTTGCAACCATGAGCATGAGTCAAATTCTAGGCCCATTTTTCAGAGTCTGCAATCACCTGCCCAAAGTCACCAGGCTACTCTGGAAGACACCTGAATGCATATGACCATCTGCTGCTCTCCGGCTGCCCCAACCCCATGCTCCCTTGCAGTGAATGACATGAATGAGCCACGTTTACACTGCAGCGGTGGCGGTGGATCCATTCCACTGATCCTCTGACAATGGCGTTCCAAAATCCTACACTCGACAGTGGGATGTAGGGGTGTAGGCAGATGAGGGGCTGAAAGCTGGAGAGTGAGAACTATGAATCAAAGGAAATGGGCCCTTTCTGAAGGTACTAAGGATGTCAAGAAGGCTAGGATTGTGCTGACTGCCCATGACCAGGTCAGCATGAGTGAGCGAGGGTACCTTCTCCTGGGCCACCACTTCCTCCTCTTCACACCTGCTACTGCCTGTCTGATTCAGATTGGAGAAACTTTAACTGAACACCTACTTTCCTCCTAAGTGCTGGCCCAGCCATCTACTTGGGGTTTTTTTATTTCTTTTTGTTTGTTTGTTTTTTTGAGTCGGAGTCTTGCTCTGTCGCCAGGGTGGAGTGCAGTGGCGCAATCTTGGCTCACTGCAACCTCCGCCTCCTGGATTCAAGCGATTCTCATGCCTCAGCCTCCTGAGCACCTGGAATTACAGGCACACATCACCATATTCAGCTAATATTTTTGTATTTTTAGTAGAGGTGGTGGGGTTTCACCATGTTGGCCAGGATGGTCTCGATCTCCTGACCTCGTGATCCGCCAGCCACGGCCTCCTAAAGTGCTGCAATTACAGGCGTGAGCCACCGCGCCCGGCCTACTTGGGTTCTTCTACTTCACTCTGAGGGCTGGGAAGACAAGGGAATGGGAAGGAATTTCCTGGCTGGTGTCTGTGCGGCCTGGGGAGGAAGCAGGCCACCCCCGCAGGGGACTGCTCAGCCTTTCCAGAATTGAACTGAGCTTCACGCCTCTGCCTTTGCTTTTTCTTCACCCATCTCAGCCTGGCTGGGCTTTAGTTCATCTTCCTCATCTCAGATCCAATGGGTCTGTAATGGGAGGAACAGCACACTTCCCTGGTGTGGATTTCTGTTGCTCCCCCCACCGTTGTCATCCCTGGCTCCCCACCTCTCTCAGCCACAAGGCTGGAAATCTCCAAGTCACTTTCCATGCGTCGTTTCTCAGCACTGTAGTGCAATCTGTTCTCAAACCCCATAAAGTCACCAATTCTCACATTGGAGCAAACACTCCAAATGTGGCTCACAGTGACTCTCACCCGTACCATTAATGGGACATTCCGTCCTGCCCTCCCATCCACTGTGAACCTGGGCCACATGGCTTTCCTAAAAAAAAAAAAAAAAAAAAAAGGAGGGGGAGTCTAATGAAATCCCACTCTGCAGGAAGGAAAAGAAACCTTGTTTGCACCTCATTACCGAAAGGATCAAGCCATTTAGGACCCACCTGATTGGGGCCTCCCTGTTTCTTTTTTTTCCACCTCTTCCCTCCAATCACAGGAGTCAGCAGGTGCCTGGCTTGGGCAGTGGATTCCTTCATGGGGTGCCCTCTCCACCCTCACTGCTGCTGTTGGAACGGCTCACCATCTTTCCAGTCCCAGCTTGAAGGTCATCTCTTCTCTGGGGCTGTTCCCAACCTACCCCTGTTTTTTTTGTTTGTTTGTTTGTTTTGTTTTGCTTTGTTTTGTTTTGAGACAGAATTTCACTTTGGTGCCCAGGCTGGAGTGGACTGGCACGGTCTCTGCTCACTGCAACCTCCGCCTCCCGAGTTCAAGCAATTCTCATGCCTCAGCCTCCCGTGTAGCTGGGATTACAGGCGCCTGCCACCACGCCTGGCTGATTTTTTTTGCATTTTAGTAGAGACGGGGTTTCACCATGTTGCCTAGGCTGGTCTTGAACTCTTGAGCTCAGGCAATCTGCCCATCTCGGCCTCCCAAAGTGCTAGGATTATAGGCGTGAGCCACCGTGCCCGGCCTGTTTTGTTTTGAATCTCCACTCTCACCCGGGAAGATGAGTTGGTGTCACCCCCCAGAGCACAAGGGGTAACACTAAGCTCGGACGTGGAAGTCACTTGCCCCAGATCTCACCACTGATCAATAGCAGGCCTGGTGACTCCAGAGCCTGTCTTCTCCCCCTGGCCTTGGCCTCCTGGACAGGAGACAACCCCTTGGCCTTGCTCTTGGATGGACTGAATTTGCTTTCAGAGGAGTGAGATGCTGGCAGGCTGTACGGCTGTCCTCTGGGCCCAGCATTTACTGTTCTGTCTGCTCAGAGTCGTGTTCCTTTCTCGGATCTGGGAGGAATTGTGAAACATGGACCTGTTTGTCTTCTAGGCAACCTCAGCTAATGAAGGCTGCACAGCTATGTACTTTCGAACAAGATTTTTAGGATGAAGAAACAAAAGAAGAAAGGGAGGGAAAAAAAAGAAGGAATGAAAATGGGAAGGAAGAGAAGGGAGAAAGAAAAGTATTAGCCATGGAAACCTTGGACCCAAGGACACGGCTGACATCATATAAAGTCTGTCCCTGGCAAATGTGACCCACAGTGCCACCACTAACAGTCCTATTTATAGCCCTTTGAAATATGGTGTGGTGGAGGGGGGACATATTGTTCTTTTGGCCTCTTAGATGATAAAACTAAGTGGAGGGAAGTGGGAGGGAGATTGGCAGCGGTGCTATTAATGCAGGCAGGGAGACCAGATACACTGGGTCTCAAGCCTTTTATCATGTGCATGCATGTGTTAGAAGGAAACACTGTGACATGGTGGAAAGGGGTATGTGACAACCCCCCACCTTGACCCTCCCAACCTGGAAGACATTCAGGCAATGTCTTCAGCGAGCCTGCCTTCTCAGCTGTAAAACACTGATAACACTAGTGAGCTCAAAGCCTGATTAGACAGTGAATGGGCCTAGAATGACCAGTATGTGGTATTTCCTGGGTGGAACCTCAGGAAGAAAAAGAGGGGAGGCAGATGCCAGAATTCACAAAAGACAATACAAGCTTGCTCACAGGGAGGTCTAAAGGAAGCGAGGAGACTGTGCAGTGTAAACACAGTGGAAATCATCCAGTTAACCAAGGCCTGGCACAATGGAGTCCTCATAGGATACCTGGTACCCATGGTCCAGGCTGCTCTTCCTGCCTGCTCTAGTGCAGGAGGGCACAGAAGGCATGTTCTCTAGGGCACCCTGAGCAGCCCAAGATGAGAGGAGAACTGAGTGGTAATGCAGGCCTTGGCAGTATCACCCCATGGGCTGGCCTCCCATCCAGGTTCTGCCTGATGATGGGCTGAGCTGTCGCACCAGCCAGGCCCCGTCTGAGCTGTCTTCTCAGCTGTAAAATAAAGAGGCCATGGTCTGACTCACACCTGTAATCCCAGCACTTTGGGAGGCTGAGGCAGGCAGATCAGGAGGTCAGGAGTTTGAGACCAGCCTGGCCAACATGGGGAAACCCTGTCTCTACTAAAAATACAAAAATTAGCCAGGCGTGATGGTGTGTGCCTGTAATCCCAGCTACTTAGGAGGCTGAGGCAGGAGAATCGCTTGAACCCAGAAGGTGGAGGTTGCAGTGAGCTCAGGAGGCTGAGGCAGGAGAATTGCTTGAACCTGGGAGGCGGAGGTTGCAGTGAGCTGAGATCATGCCACTGCACTCCAGCCTGGGCAACAGAGTGAGACTCTGTCTCAAAAAAAAAAAAAAAAAAAAAAAGAGGCCAGGGTCTTGAGGTCCCCCTCATGGCTAAAATCTTAGGTATGTCTCTTCTGCCTCTGATGTCCAGCAATGAACGGTCCAGACAACTTTCCCATCCTTAAGTTCAGATAGCTCCTGAGAACACCACTCTGCCATCTGCTCCGGGAAGCTCTCTCTGGTTGGAAGCTTTGAATGAGAAAGAGCCTTCTAAACCACAAAGCTGCCCAGAGGTCAAGATGCCACAGTGTGGGGCACAGAGCTCTCTACCACAGGTAGTGAAAAATGCTGCTCAAGGAGGCGGAACAGGAATGTAATTGATGATGATGTGTTGCCCACAGCATATCTTTAACAAGCACTCTTCTGAGCACGGTCCAAGTGTTAACTCATTGAATGCTTATTTACTACCTCCTGGGAGGTAGGTACTATTATTATCCAGATTTTATGGATGAGGAAAGGGAAGTACAGAGAGGTTCAGCAACTTGCTGAAGGACACGCAGTTAGGCAGTAGCAAAGCTAATACTTCTATTGAGTAAATCAAGGAATCAATGAATGACTCAGTAGACAGAAGAAGGTTGAACAAGGTCACCGCTAAGGCTCTTTGCAAATGCTAAGATTTTGTAATTCTTTGACACTATTTAAGTGTGCAACCTCTGTAACTAATTATTCAACCAACAAACCATACCCCGTCCTCCTGCAAGTAATGGCGACTAAAGTTTATGACACCGTGGCTCAGAGAAAAAGAGAAAAACCTCCTTCACTCCATCTGGGGTAGGTTCCTGACAGTGCAGAAGTATTCTGACATTCAAAACTGTCTCCACAGCCAGTATATATTTTTTTCTCCTTGTTTGGATTTCTGACATTGCATAAATATCAGTTTAATGTATAAAATCTTATACCGCAGGTCTTCCAATAATGCCATTTCATTCAACATCATTTCATTATAACATTGATGAAAAGAAGATGGATTCCCGGCCGGGACCACTGTGTGTGTGGAGTTTGCAAGTTTTCCCCATATCCTCGTGGGTCTTCTGCAGGCACTCCAGTTTCCCACACCCCAAAAAGCTGTGCATGTCAGGTGAACTGATGTGTTTATGTGGTCCCAGGGCGATAGAGTGTGGTTTTGTGTGTGTGTGTGTGTGTGCATATGTGCACGTCCTAAGCCACTGGGACAGGCTGTGGCCACCTGCGACGCTGTTTGGGGCCTTCGTTTAGAAGTTTGGTGATGTTTTTATGAATGGAAATACACCAGAGGAACTTAACTCTTGTTTATATCAATTACCCTATGGTGAAATCAGTTTTTTTATGTCGTTTCCCTTAAACTCACAATTTCCAAGGACCTATCGATGTCATTAAGTGAGGACTTACTGTGGTCCAAGGATCATGTTTGCTGAGCTCAGTTTGTTCCAGGTCGCAGGGAGAAACAGCAAAATAGCAGCAGACCTTAGGTTGGAACCAGTTCTTCAACCCATTCTGAAAGGTGTGTTTTCCATTTGAAGCTTCTATCAAGTGGTGAAAGAAAGAACGATGGTACTGTCTGCTTAATCTCTCCCTTTCATTTTAATTTCCTTTTTTTTTTGCCAAAAGACTGAATTTTAAAACATAAGATTATGCTTTAGAAACAACCAGTAATATACCTCACAAAGACATTCCTATTCGTGGCAGCTAATATGTTTCCTGAGCAACGGTCTTTATTCATCAAACTCTCCACCAGGTGGTAGGATTAACAGTGTTTTCAAGTAAGAAGAAGAACAACAAACCTTTCTCTCCATTGTGAAGATGTTATTAAAAGGGAATTTTTCAAGGTTGCAACAGCGATGCTGACGATTCCTTTTACGTGAAGCAGGTTGCCTCCAAGAGGCTCCCATCTAGCTAGGGAGCTGGCTAAGTTTACATGCCTGATGGCAAACTTTGCACTCAGCCTTCCTGCTCCGTCCTTTCTCCAACCCCCCCGGCAGGCTCAAAGTGGCTCACTGCCTCCCTCAATCCCCAGGCACCTTGGGGCTCTTCGAATTCAATTTATACCAACAAGCCACAAAGATGAGTTTTTGCAAGCAGCCATGCAGGGATGGACGTGGAGCAGTTAAAGGAAACAAAATTACAGATAGGAGGAATAGGTTCTAGTGTTCTGTGGCACTGCAGGGTGGCTATAGTTAATAAGAATTTATAATATATTTTCAAATGGCTAGAAGAGAGGATTTTGAACGTTCCCAACACAAATGATGAATGTTTGAGGTTATGGATATGCAAATTACCCTGATTTGATCACTCTACATTGCATGTATGGAAACTCACTATGTACCCCATAAATATGTACAATTACTCTGTGTCAGTTTTATTAAAAAAAAAACACACTGAAATACCATCACTCCCATCAGCATGACAACTTATAACAGAAAAAGTGTTTGCATTTCATGTGTATTATCTATTGCTGTGTAATAAGTTATGATGAATTTAGCAGCTTAGAAGAAAAAAAACCAGACTGTAACAGGCTAAATAAACCCACGGACTCACCCAGTGATGGTGAATCAGGGAGAAGACTCAGAGCCCCAGGCTTTGGGAGAATGAAGCTGCTGATGTGAGACCTGGAAAGCACCAGGTGGAGAAAAGTCAGGAACTCCTGCCCAAAAGGGTGTTACAGAGCTTGGGTTCATGGTCACCAGAGGACACAGGTGGTAAGAGCACATCTCGTGGGCTGGGCTGGGGGCCAGGCAACTGGTGTGACCAGTTTCCTATCTGAACCTTAGAGAAGCTGCCCTTCCCTTCCAGAGTCCCCACTGAGCCAGGGATATAGGATGACCTGGGAATTACATCGCATGGGGCCTGAGGTCTCAGGCTTCGAACCAAAATGGTGCGCTTATAAATCCTGGTTCTGCCACTTTCTAGCTAAGTGACCTGGGTTAAGTGACTTAACCTCTCTGAACCTTGGTTTCCACATCTATAAAATGGGATTAGGAAAAAAGTGGAAACATACACTTTACAGAGAATCACTGTAAAGATTAGGCTCCCATCGTAAATGAATGAGAAACTAATGAGGGGAAGTAGGCAATCCAGCCCAGCCCAGGTGGAGGGCAGACAGCACCCAGACAGCCTGTCATGTGGAATGCACAGTTAAACTCTTAAAGTTTTCTAGAAAATGCAATCAACTGAAATTATTTTCTGTGAAGCCTTACTCAAGGTTTGCCCACAGCCATCTTTTTGCTTGCTGCCAGTTAATCAGTTTGCCCCAAAAAATATGCAAGCACGATTCCGTCCCCAAACTATCTGCAGGATTTTCCTCCCCTCTGGCCTCAGTTGCTTGACTTTGACTCCATCTCCTTAGAAGCTGATTTCCACCTCTGCAAGAAAAGGATTTACATGCAAAATAACTAAACAATGGGCAAACCACCCAACTACATATCTCTGAGTGCCGTGAATTCCTTGAGCTTTCTGGAGGTTCCACTGAGACACACATACCTGGGTCTCACCATCAGAACCCTCCACTGCTTCCCCTCAGTCTCACAGGTGGCAAATGAGCTCTCTGACATCCTAATGGTTATTGGCCAAGTCAGCTTCTGGTTCTGGTTCACTCCTATTTCACATGAACTGTAAATGGTGGTCGTATTATGTTATGTGTCACGTTATATTGTTGTGATGATAATTTGGGCTCCATCAGCTGACTCTAGGATCTACTGAGGATGTAGACTTAGATTTATGTTGTTGTTTTTGCCACTGTTCTCACGCTCAGCCAAGGAGGAAGCACGCAGGTGAGGTGGAGGCAGTAAGGTACTGGGGTGCCAGGAATGAAGCAAGGTAGCTCTACTAGGGCTCGAGGCCTAGATCTGCCATTTCCCAGACACTCGACTTGATGTTGATCAAGTCACCTCACTGCGCTGTGTACTTCTCTACAGTTCAGAGTGGCAAGGGTGATTGATAAACTAAGGACGAGTGTGATAGAACTGCAAGGTTGGTGAAGATCTGGGCTTATTCCTTCATTAAGAGTGATCGATCCACAGTGGCGTATACCTGTAGTTCCAGCTACTCAGGAGGCTGAGGTGGGAGCTCAGTAGGTGGAAGTTGCAGTGAGCCAAGATCACATACTGCACTCCAGCCTGGGCAACAGAGCATGACCCTGTCTCCAAAAATAAAAATAAAAAAAAGAGATACCCACCAAGTAGAAATGATAATTTCAGACACACAGAAGATCTGGAGGCAGGGCCCCATGTGACCTTGGCCAGTAAGTCACTTCTCCCCTCTGAATCCACATCTTTTTTTTTTTTTTTTGAGACAGAGTCTCATTCTGTCACCAGGCTGGAGTGCAGTGGCAGGATCTCGGCTCACTGCAACCTCCGCCTCCCAGGTTCAAGTGATTGTCCTACCTCAGCCTCCCGAGTACCTGGGACTACAGGCACACACCACCATGTCCAGCTAATTTTTGTATTTTTAGTAGTGATGGGGTTTTGCCATGTTGGCTAGGATGTTCTCGATCTCTTGACCTTGTGATCTGGCCACCTCAGCCTCCCAAAGTGCCGGGATTACAGGTATGAGCCACAGGGCCTTGCCTGAATCCACATCTTTATCTGCAAAATCAGGAGGACCCTCAGAAGAGTTGAACTGAGGGCCAACTGGGGTCAGGGCTGTAGATGCTGGTGTCTGTGAATGTTGCTGGGTTGTTCCGGGTGTTTGAGCTCTTGACCACTGGGAGTTCTTTGCCCTTGTTAGGGCTCCAGCGCACTAAAGGCAGGGAAGGAGAACAGAGTCCTTTAATACTTGGCTAATTCAGGGGATTTATTGTGGGCTCCAGTCGGGTCTTCTAAGGATCTAAGAAAAGGGTTTTTTTTTTTTCTTTCTTTCTTTTTTTTCCACTGGGCCTTTTATTTCCAAAAAGGTAAATGTCTAATTAGATAGATTTTTGTTTATGTGGAGTTGTTTTAGGCTTTTTGAGCTTGAAACAATATTTTGGAGTCATTCCACCCTCTCAGCTAGAGAAGTAGCTGGATTTGCTTTGGTTGGGGTTTATTGGTTGGGTCTTTCCCAAGAGCTCTCTGCTAAGTAAATATGCATGAAGGGACTTTTTAGCCACTCTGGTGTTTTAGTTCACTGTGGATTCAAATGGATTTTTTGTTAATGTAGCAAAATCTATTACAGTCCTATCTGTTGGGGTTGATCTTTTTTTAATGTAGCTAATGAAATTCAGAGGAACTACTTTATTTGCACACCCCAATGTGTACTTTCCAAAAGTCATTTGTACCCCTCTTTTTAATTCTGCCAAATAATTTGGAGCTAACGTTCTTTTCTTCTCAACTTTTCTGAATTATTGCAAGTAATTTTTAAGTCATATTTTATACTCCCTTAAGGGCTTTAGAATCATACATGATTAGATAGGATTTGTTTAATAAAAATTATAGAAGGCCATTGTTTTGGACTAAGTTTCCGCACTAGGCCCCAACAGGGCAGACTGAAAATCAAAATGGAGTTACCCACGCTAAAGTTCCAGGTCCCCAAACCCAAACTGAGGCAGGATAGGTAGTCAAAAAGGGAACCATGTCCTCGAGATGTGGCAACTGTGGCATGGCGACCTCAGGGTCAACACAATAAGCGCCAGCATTCACACTGTAATCCAGTTCATTCAAGCCAAACTACCTCCAGTAAGGAATTTCCCCCGTAAGAGGGTGCACATTTTGATTTTACCTGTCCTCAGACTGAACCTTTGCTCATTATAATAGTAAAAAACACACTTCTGGGTGGAGATTTCAGATGTTAATGAGACATGTAACATACAAGCAAGCATGTACAGCTGCTGCACATGTGCACCCCGAGGACCACCCAGAACATGCTTACTACTAGCGCCTCTTCCAGCCTCCTTATGAATAACCATGTAAGGCTCTCATCAAGGGAGTCTCCCCAGTAAGTCAATGCTGTCCCATCCTCATGAGCAGCCTGCCCTGAATCCTCTCTCAGAGTGTACTGTCTATTCTGCACGTCACTTTCAGAATATCCTGCCTCTTTTGCAACAAATCACTCCATGCTGCATCTCCTTTGCTGTGTGTCTCTTGTTTAATTTCTTTTAAACTAAGGAGACAAGAACTGAGGTTTTACAACAGCCATCGACAAAACTAAGTTGTCATCTCACTTCCTGAGAAATCAGGAGACAGTCAATTTCCCAAATAAGCAGGATTAAATTGTCAACTGGTATGATCATGAAGTTCCCTCGGCTTTAATCCTTAGCAAAAAAAAAGGCAGCCTAAAGTAACCGGATGAAAAATCAGTTATTTTTCTAGTGTTCTCTCTAAATGTAATGAATACACACTTTGTTGCTTCTGGTTTCTTCAGTCCTGTTTATAAAGCCAACCTCCTCTGCTCAGCTCACTGGAAAACTTATTCTGTTTTGTGGAACGAAGTGTTGCTCAATTCTAGAATCACAATAAAGCCAATTTAGGTCTTTAAATTTCTTGTCATTCTGTCCTTTGGCACTTTCATGTGTTTTAAAGAGAAAATACACACACACACACACACACACACACAGAGAGAGAGAGAGAGAGAGTCAGAAGAAATGAAACAAACATTGTCAGAATAACTGGAAGAAAGAAACTTTTAACCTACAAATATTCAAATCATATTATTTGAATGCTGAATAGGTTAAAAGGCCATGTTGGAGTACCACTCACCCCCACACCGCCCTGTCCAAATCTTGACCTTCTCAGGAATCAAAACTAACATTTGTTGAGAGACCTTTACTGAATAAACTTGTTTAGTTTTCACATCAACTGTGTACAAAGTGTGCCTTCATGACAGAAGAGGAAGCTGAGACATAGAAAAGGTCAGTAATTTGATCACTAATAAACCTCCGATTGAAACCCAGGCAAACCTTAACACTTAAACTATTCTGCTTCTCATTAAGATGCTACTGGTAACAATTTAAAGGTCTTCATAATGTCTTACAATGGAGCTTCCTACTTTACTAGGGCTGATAAGACACAATGCATTAAAATGTGGGCTCCCACCAGCTGTGTGGCCTTAGGCAAGGGGGTTACCCTCCAGTTCCTGGGCATCTTACCTGCCAACTGGTAATCTTGCGACTACCCCTCCCCGCCCCCGGCTGTTGCAGATTCAAATGAGATGACAGTTCTGTGTGCCTGTGTGTGTGTGTGTGTGTGTGTGTGTGTGTCCTCCATCTGCCCTCCAGGCCTGCTCCTAATCCACCTCCACCTTGTCCTGCCCTGGGGGGTTCCATCAAGGAGCTCCCTGCCTTTGGCTGCTGGGTGGGCTCAGCTCTTGATGCCACAGAGTTGCACAGGACAGGACGGAGGAGAGCAAGGTTGCAGGGTTGATCTGCCTGGCTCTTCTCCTGCCAAGCTGAGGAGGGGGCCTGTGGCCTCTCTCTTCCAGAGGCTTCTGGCAACTACTGCGATGCTCTCCCGGTTGCCCTAGCCCATCTCCCCGCTGTGCCATTCTCCTGGGGGTGGTAAATGGGCCCAGGTGCTAGAGCATCCCCTGCTGACTTCTCTGAACGCGGGCACCAACTCTGGAAGCACACCTTTATTCAGACCCTCCATTCAATGCCTCCTGCTGAACTCCAGAATGATAAGATGTTCAAAATACTTGGCACTACTGGGTATACATTAAACTATAAAAAGTAGATGCTACTAAAATTCTTATCAATAAGGCAGGTTCCTGTGCTTCATTTTGTGGGGTCCTCCTAACTCTCCTGTAATAGAGGGAGTGGGAATTTATACTACCATCTCCCAGTTGAGGAAACGAAGGGTCAAAGAGGTTAAACAATGTGCCCAAGGTCCCCAGCCTGGAGCAGATGGGCCAGGGCCAGAGCCCAGGAGTTCTGTGTCCTTGGCCAGTGGTTTCCCTGCAGGGATTCCCCTGACTCTGTAGAAAACACCTCAACTCCAGAGCCCTCTCTAACAGTTGTCCCAGGTGGGAACCACAATAGCGTCCACTGCAGGTGCCCTGAACTTTGACACAAGTCCCATCCCTGCTGGCCAGCCAGGCCACATAGGAAGGGCTCCCCCCAGGTGGCTTACGATGCTGGGCACCCCGACCATCTTACGCTGCCCCCCACCTCCCTTGTGTGTCCCTGCTCCTGGTAACAGTGCTTTGGGTGGCTTCTTAGGCCAGGGTTCTGGCTAACTAGTAATTCTGTGTCCTGCCCTAGGGACAAAGAAGCCAAAAGTTTGACACAACCCATAGGAATGAGAGGAGCATGCTCCCCCAACACAGTCATTAGGCCTTACTGCTTCCAGGCGGATCATTCACAAACCATTTTACCTTAAAATCAGCCTCCTCCTACTTCAAGTACTTTTCCAGGAGTTTTCCAAAACTTCCTGCCTTCAGTCAACTCCTCTGTCTCTGGTAGGCTCTGTCTTGAGGAACGCCATCACTTTCTCTTATAAACAGACTTAATGCAACTGGAATCAGGGAGGCTCTGGGACTCCCACGTGCACTACTCTCCCAAGAATCCTCTCCCTTAATCTTCCTGGGAACCCTGCCTCCCCCACATTGCAGGGGGTGATCACTCACATGCACCCCAAACCTGGCTCACGGAAATGCAGGGACTCGCTCCAGCTCACCTAGCCAGCCTGGATAGTAGCATCCCCCTGAAAACCTGGGCGCTTTCTCCTACCCGCCACCTGCCATGCCACCCTCCCAAATCAGCTATGAAAATCTGAGATAAAGTATACAGGCAAGCATTAAAAATAAAGCACTAAGTTTTATTTTATTTTTTTTAAAAAGGCAAACGCAAAGCAGCCACTCTCCGTTTTATACACGGGCATTCCAATGCTTGGAGGCTCTCGTGGTGTAGGAACTTGCAGGCTGGCTGCAGGGCAACAATTCCTCTCACACAAACAAACCAGAGATCAGGACCTAAGGAGGGAAACGGCGCCAAAGCATTGAACCTCTAAAATTCCCAATTCCCTTACCTCTTCGGAACCATGTGGAACAGGCTGACAGCCAATCTTTTATTTTACTTTACTATTATGATGATTATCATTTTGCACACACAGGGCACATGATATTGAATGTATTCAAGAAGATACCTTTGCTCTCTTGCGGTCTGACTCACCCATCTCTAGAACACCCTTCTGTGGGTCTCTCAAGGCGGAGGGAACCTTTCCCTTCTCCGTTCCCATTTTGCTTAGCACTTGTGTATTTCTATACGCAGCCTGACAGGGTATGTCCTTGTCCCCCTCCCCACAGCACTGTGACCTCTGGGACAGCAAGGAACAAGGACTGAGTATTCTTTCCTCTCTGTATCTCAGCACTTCGCATGGTGCTTCTGGAAGGTAATAAGTTCCCGGTAAATGTTGGCTCAACCGAAATCAAAACAACCCAACCACCACCAATAACAAGACCAAATAAACAATAAAACCCCAGATTGATTTTACAGTCCAGTGACTTCCCCTCTGAGCCTCAATATTTTTGCATTAAAGTGAAGGGGTTGACCAAAGTGATTTCTAAGGTCATGTTCAGCTTGTGGATGGGAAGCAAAACAGGCCCTGGTGAGATCACTGGGGTGCCTTCTGTAATATGTACCATTTGGGAGTCCCCACAGATGGCACCCTGGCTCTGTCAGGTTTCAGACCTCAGAGTCCGAAACTTCTGGGACTGCTTTCAAAATCTAGTGTTGAGAACTGCTACAAAATGACTCTGCCAAGGGGGTGTGGGCTCTGAATGGTCCTGGCCACTCTTGGGAGATGCCCTTGGTATGGGGTAGTAGACAGTCCAGCTGCCCCAAGCCAGGGTTGTCTGTGATACCGGGAGGGTTTTGAGGGTGATGTTGGCTGAAGCGAACATAAATCAGGTGGTGGCTGTCCTCACAAAGAGAAGCTTTTAATGGACCCTCAGTGACGGGCAGCAGAACTCTAAAGCCTCTCTCTCTTTATTTTTTATTTATTTATTTTTTTGAGACAGTCTCACTCTGTCGCCCAGACTGGAGTGTCATGGCACGATCTCAGCTCTCTGCAATCTCCACCTCCTGGGTTCAAGTGATTCTCCTGCCTCAGCCTCCTGAGTAGCTGGGTACTACAGGAGCCCACCACCACGCCCGACTAATTTTTGTATTTTTAGTAGAGGCAGGGTTTCATCACATTGGCCAGCTGGTCTCAAACTCCTGACCTCAAATGATCCACCCACCTCGGCCTCCCAAAGTGCTGGGATTACAGGCCTGAGCCACTGTGCCCAGCCAAGCCTCTTATTTTGAGAGTGAAACTGAGACCCAGAGCCTGGAATAGTTTGGGAGCCAAGTTGCAAAGTAACTGAGAGCCGCCACTGGGACTCAAACGCAGGCTCTCACAGGGCCCCGGTCTGGGCTCCTGTGACCAAATTAGAGCAGAAGAGAGCTCTCAGCTCCTCAGGTGTGCCAGCAGGGATGCCGAAGTTTCCACGAAGGCTACACAAATGAACGAAGCTGCATGTAAGTCTTATTCTAGAATTCTTTGTGACCGGGCCAGCTCTTCCATCGGCCTGTGGAGTGTGTGTACACAGGCATGCAGAACTCACTGGAAAGCTTTTACGAGATGACTGGTGGATTTTATTTTTTGCTTTCCCGGTTGCTTTTTGTGGTGTGGGAGGGGCCTAGAGTGAGGGTTAATGTTTAGATCCCTGGCCAAAGCTCTACCCAAATATAAACCCTTTGAGTCAGCAACCTTCTACACAGGAACTGACTCAAGCAAGGTTAACTGACCAGAAGCCTCAGAGTCACACATGGGAGAGGGCCCCTCCTTGCGTAATGTCAACTGCCTGCCTTTGGGTGGTTTCCTGGCTTGGGGCTGCTTGGTGGGGAGGGGAGACAGAGATCTACCTCACCCCCAAAGACCCAGGACCTAGACGGACTCCTTCCTGTCAAGCTCACAGACGACTTCATCCCCATAGGAAGGGCTTGCAGATCAGTGACAGCCAATGCTGTGAGCGCCACCAGGGAAGCGGGGCAGTACAGCCCTGTCTACAATCAGCAAGAAGGCTGCTCAGAAGGCAGTTTCCGCCTGCTGCTGCACAGCTTCGAGGAACAGACTCCACACTCCCTAAGAAACCCTCCTCTGCCATCACTTCTAACAACACTTCTTGTTTTTCTCTCTCACTCTAGGTGGGGTGCTGTGGCCTCCCAGCCAGGGAGGTAGGCAACAAAGGCCCTGGCCTTGTCCAGTCAGACTCTAAACAGCAAATGCCAGCCCAGAAAAATGCAGGGAAAGCAAACTTCAGGGTTTGTGGGATTTTGAAAAGGCAGGAGGAGAAGGAGCCCTCTATTCATTCTTTATTTAGCAAAAAGTGTACGATGGAACTTTCTCCCCTAGACCTGAAGTCAAGGTATACACATACACACATGTAAAGTATGAACTACCTATACATACACATGTTCACTTAATTATATGTATTATAGCCACTCACTATTATGCAGAACGTATTTTGGAGAATGTATTATTGGCCTTATTTTGCAGATATAGAAACTGAGACGCCGAGAGGTTAACTCTGGCGACAAAAGTAAGACAGACAGAGACAGAGAGACGGGAGACTAGAAGAGGCCCCACGCTGTACCCAGATATTGGCAGAGGCTGGGGGGCACGGAGTGGTGAACTCTGGTCAGTCATTTCAGCCAACCATGGGATTTCAGAAAACAGCCGGCAGGGGTCCTAATGTTTGAGGCAGGAAGGGGAGGTGCGGGAAGGCACTGTGAGGTACCCCTCCGGCACTGGGCGCCCCTTCCCCACCGCAGAGACAAGCGGCAGTTTCCACAGCAGCCGGCAGGGGGCAGTGCATCTTGCCTTTTCGAAGCCTCTGGGCGCTTGGGCAGCGCCGGGTAAAGAAAACCAGGAGGCTCCGCCCGCAGCTTCTAGGAACAGGCCAGGAGTAGAGCCCCGCACGTAGTAGGTGCTCCAGGCACGTCTAGAAGCCCAAAGGGCTTGATCGATACATTTGAACTCCATTTTAGAGACTGGAAGGGAAGAAGGGGGCGTCCGGGCCCCTGCCAGCACCTTCCACCTTGGGGCCTTGTCAATGAACACAGCCTTAGCACCTACGACGTGCCAGGCGCCCTGGCGACTACTGGAAAACCTGGCTCCCCTCTCACCCCGTTTTCCTCGTTGGCCAGTCGGCCTCGCCTCCTCCTCCCGTGTCTTCCTCTCGCCACACACACCCAGCCGCAGAGCGGGGGTGGGCGCTCGCTGTCTCCCTGGAGAACCAGCTCATCGCAAACTTGCGGGGCTTGGGGACCCGCGAGGGGCAGAAGTCGGGAGAGGCCAGGGGTGCCCGGAAACAATCACAAGAAAGCCGGGCGAATGCCTGATGCAAGGACGCGGCGAGCCAGTCACTGCCCTCAGGGTCACGGCTGTCTCCCTTTCTGCAGGACTCGCCCGGCCCACGAGACGCAGTGACCTGCCCAACCCCCACCCCCTTGCGCGCTTCTGGGCGCGCACGTGTCCCCTCGCCGAACGCACCACCGAGCCCCGCGCGTGGTACAGCCGGCGAGGACCCCTCGCGTAGGAGGGAGGAGCGAGTCAGGGCTCCAGCAGACGAGCAGAGGCAGACGATCACTACACGCTTCCTGGGAGACCCGGCTGAAAGGCCAGGCTAAGGCGCGCTCCGGCGTCTCTGTGCCAAGCCGGGGCGCAAGCTCAACCCCCATCTCAAGTTCAGCCGCGCTTCCTCCCGCAAGGTCACGCTTAAACACTCGCGCAGAGAAAGGAGGAGCGGAAAGTTGCGCCAGCGTCCCGATTCCAAACTAACTGTACCCTCACCAGGGCGCCTTGCCCCAGTGTCACCGCTGTCCGTCCCCGTGCGCTCCCAGAAGGGGTGGCCCTCCCTGCCCTCACGCAGGTCACACACACGAGAGACACAGGCAAGCTGCTAACTTTTGTCAGATTATTTCTCCGGAGCTGCGACGCCTCACGGGGTTGGGGCGAATTCAGAGTTTCGAGTTGCCACTAACACGACTCCGGCCGCGCTCTCCTTGGCCCACCCGCGTCCCCCACTGTCCGCCACGCCGCGTTCAGCTCTCTTGTCCCGGGTGCCAACTTCACCCTCAGATCCGGAGCAGCGCGCGCTGACGGCGTCCGCGGGGCCGATAGCCACCTCCGGATCTGCGCCTGCTTGCAGCGGATTGGGGGACTCGATCCGGATACTGTCCCACGGCCGCTCGTCCAGAACACTGGCGGCCTGCACGGTGTCCCAGCCTGTGACCCCAAATCCGCTCGAGAGCGCCTGAACCCAGCCACCCAGCGAGGTCTCCTCCCACGGGCGGCCCCAGCGGAGGAGATCCCAGCCCCGCGCCGGGTGCAATGTCACTGGGGCTGCTTTCGGGAACCGCTGCCCGGGACTTGGCGTAGGTTCCCCACAGAGCTCCAGGCAGCTCCTCCAGTGTCGGCCGAAGACCCCTAAGCCCGAACCTCCACCCCGACCTTCTTCCTCTCCCAAAGCCCTGGGTGGTCGCCGCTGCCAAGGAAGGGGTCTCCCTTCGAATGTCTTCCACTAGAATCCTGGGGTCTTCAGTCCCAGCTCCACTGTCACACCCTCCCAGTCCCCTCCCCACCCCTTCAGTTCCCGGGTCCAGACAATCAACCTTCCACTCCGAGAATCCACAGGAAACTGCCCGAGCCCCAACTCCGGCGGACGCAGCCCCCGCGCACCCCGAGCAGGGTTCGCCTCCGCGCGCGCACTCACCACGGCTGGAGGCACGCTGGAGTTTCCGGGATCTGGGCATGAGGTGATTCGGAGGAGAATAAAGGGGTGTGGGTGTCCCAGACACTTTCCCCTTTCCCAGCTCACGTCGCCTCTTCCTTCTGTCTCCGCTCCTCTTCTTCCTCCTCCTCCTGCCTCCGGTCTAGGGCTCTTTGTCTTTTCAAAGTGTCGAAACTGTCTGGCATAGTGGGCTCAGCCGGCGGAGGCTGGAGCCGGGGAAGCGAGGAGGCGGGATAAGGGTGGGAGAGGGCTCGGGAACACCTTCCCCCGGGTGTAACGGGAGTGAAAGGCGGGGCGACCGAGGAGCAGCCGCCTTCCCTGGCCGGCCGGGGCCGAGAGCCAGGGCGCGCTAGAGCCCCGGGGCCCTCCCCTTCCTCCGCCCAGTGCCCGCCCCTCCCGACTCTGCGCCTCCGTTGGGCCCCGCCCACCCCGACTGGGCTCGGCTTTCCCTTGGCTCCGGGCTTCCTGCAAGCCGAATTTAGCTCTGCCAAGCCACGTGGACCGCAGCGGGCTCGGCAGAGGCCGAGCCTGAGAGACGCCGGAGGCGGCGGCTGCGGCGCGGGGACCTGATCGGCGCCCCGAGAGGAGCTCCCCGCTCCCTGGACGCTGCCCTCAAGCTGGCGGGGCTAAGGAAGAGGGCCCGGGAGGCCTGGGAGCCACTGGGGTCCGTTTCAGCAGGAAGACGGGCAAGCACCGAGAGGATGGCAGTGCCCAGAAGAACTCGAGTCTGGGGCACGGTGGGGAGAAGGGGCCGATCCCCTGATGGCGACCGGGCAGAGTCACCCACTTCCTCTAAGGGCGCGGGACTCGAGGTGGGATTTAGGGAGGGGGAAGGGAGGATCGTGGGCTAGAGGACTTTTGCAGCCAGAACTGCTTGCAGAGCCACAGAGCCGGGCATTGCGGCCGGCCGTGGTCCCGGGCCCGCCCCTGGCCCAGCCCTTGCCCTGGCTCGCCTGCGGCCGCTTTTTCCTTCCAGATGCGGAGGCTGCGGCTGGGGCTTGGGGTTTGCGGATTAGGCTTGCAGTTATTTAACCCTCTGTCTTTTACAGGGAAGCGGGGGCGGTGGAGACTTATTTTGCTGAATGTCAGAGTGCAACGCTTTGATGCTAAATGGAGTACACAAGTCATGTAAATCTGGTTTTACGGTTCTTAGCCCCTTACTGAGACTACCTCTTTCGCAACTTTTCGGAGGAATGTTAGAGGAAAGAGACACAGTTTGGCTTTAGGGTCATTGCATCCTTCCAGCGCCCCTTGCTCCAGCTGGAGAGAGATCAGCCTTTTGCAGTGGAAGGGGAGAGTCACCCAGCCTTTGTGTCATCAGACGGCTGCTGTAGTACAGGGATTCAGGCCAGGGCCCGCATGGCCAGACTTCTTGGTTCAAATCCTGCACTGCCACTCAACGGATGTGTGAGCTTGGGCTGCCACTCAACGGATGTGTGAGCTTGGGCTAGTGACTGAACCTCCCCGCCTAGGTGACTCTGTGCCTCGGTGTCCTCATCTGTGAGAACCGACCTAAGAAGTGTTTGTCTGATAAAGTTGTTGTGATGAGTTAGTGAATTCATACACATAGAACCTTTGGAACTGTCTTTGACATGTAGTAAGTCAGCTGTGTAGATGCTGGGTTTCTCCAGTGTCAGGTCCCTGCCCACAGCAGGAAGATGACCTGTGTTAGAGGATGGGGGCTAGGGTGTTGGGGAAGACTTCAGGGACTTGGGAGAGAAAAGGAGAAATATTCAGAGATGAGAAAAGTAGAAGAAAAACCAGCTTTTAAAAGGGGGAGGAGAGAGAATGAGAAAAAATAACTACTAGAAAGGGAAGGAAAAGATGAATAGCCTTTTAGGTGCTTCGAGACCTGCTCTGAGACCTCTTGCCTGACGCCCTTGGTTTTTGATAGAATCCTAGAGAAGGGATGAGCCCTTTTGTCTGCCTGGACACATCCTGTGGGCTTTTCTGTTTCTGAAACTCAGGTCAAGGTGTTCACTGCATCTCCAGATTGCTTGTGTGCATGGGAGGAGGGGGGCAGAGAGTTCTGCTAGCATCAGCTACTGTCCTCTGCAGCAGCAGTGTCTTCCAGAAAGGAAGAGCTTCTAACATGCACCAGACTTTTAGCTTTGGCTGGGAATATCATTTGGGCCAATAAAGAGTTTTTGGATGAAATAACAAAAGTGTTGTTTATTGTATGGATCAAATAATGCATGGGAACATATTCAAAAAATAGAAAATGCTATACTCATATAAGACTACACTACTATATCCTAGTAGATTTTGTGGAAAGAGGATCAGATTTGGCAAGTAAGGAGCCCCAGGTCATCCAGCTGTTCCACTTTGCAGCCAAAAACCAAAAGTAGCTCAGTTTTAGCTGAGTTCTTACTGTACGTACTATACATGCAATACTGGCAGTGCAGTAGTTTTCTTTATACCAGCATCACCACAAACATGTGAGTAATGCATTGAGCTGATGTTCTGATCACTAGGCACAGGAGTTTTCCAGCTACATTAATATATTGTGAGACCACTGTCTTATATGCGTGTGGTCCGTCATTGACCGAAAGGTTATCCAATGCATGACTATACATGTGAATAGTGTAGATTGTATGGGTTCTGCCAAATAGTTCTGCTAACTCAAATTCCCACCCAGATTCTCAGGGTTGGAGGGAGGCTTCAGGAGCATGTCTTGGAAGTTCCCCTGGATGACTCTATAGTGAGATGGAAATTCCTTATTAATTGGCATTGTGGTGAAACACACATAAATCACCAAGTTATTTGAATAAAAAGTTGTACATCAGATGCATCTTTAGTTGATCTCTGAAGGGTTAACCTGGGCAAGGCCTTTTCTGAAAGCCCCACTTTCTTTCTGTTACATTTCTTCCCAGGTAACAGGGACAGCCTCTGCCTCTCCCTTTTTTTCCAGAGTTTTGACATTCCGTGCAAGTAGCACTCTTAACACCCCCTTTTAGGACCCTTTCCAGGGGCTGTGTGTCAGAAGTGTGTGCATGCATTCCTCTTTGTCACCCTGAGTGTTTATCCCATCACATCCTGCCAGAGAACAAGGAGTCATAGTCATTACTGGGAGTGTCTTCACAGTGGGTCCCCAGGGAGCACTGACATTGATTTACTGCATGCTGCTACCTTCTACCTTTTTGGAGCACCAGCAAAGCTTTCAGTAATGATGGTTAAGGAAATTGATTTCATCCTTTCCCTACCCGCATTTCTTGGCACAGCAGAGTGGAAAGATCCTAATGGGTTCTGATCCCATTTGGGTGATTGTGCAGAAAAGAAAAGGGCTGCCTCACTTGTCAGAGATGAGTTCAGGGGTGCTGGGCACAGCACATGGTGTTTTGTGTTTTAGACAGGGGTCTTGGAACTGTGAGGAACTCACTCAAGTTTCTTTAGAAAAAAAGAGTTTTAATGTAGAGATGTGCAGACTGAAGCTGAAAACAAGCTAGAAGGAGAGAGAGCCCATCTCTGTGTCTCTGTCTCCCTCCCAGCCCCCACGGCTGCCTGCCCTCCCACTCTCTGCTCTGTTCTCTCTCTGCCCACAGGATTCTCTGTTAAATCCTGGGGTCCGTTCTAAAGTTTTCTGCATGTTTATGGCCCCAGCCTTTCTGCATCCTGGCAATTGTGGAAACAATCTTTTCAGCTTCACTTCCCACTGTGGTTCCACCAGGTGTTTTAGTTTTTCCAGGAGAGGAATCTGACTGACAGGCCTCATCTACAGAGTCATGAATCACCAATCCAACACTGGATGGACTGCCCAGGCAGCCTAAGCCCATCCCATGAATGACTGTGAAGAAGGACAGTACCCCAGGAGATGTTGCATTAGAGGGAATGTAGGAGACATGGTCCTGACTCTGAGAATCTTGGCAGGCATTTGAGTTAGCAGAACTATTTGGCAGAACCCAGCTACACTCTTCACATGTGCAGTCGTGCACTACATAATGACGTTTTGGTCGAAAAAGGAATGCGTATATGACAGTGGTCCCCACTGATGGCACTGCTAAATTCCTGTCACCTAGTGGTGTAGCTGGCATAACATCAACTCAGTGCATTACTCATGTGTTTGTGGTGATGCTGGTGTATAAACAAACTTACTGCACTGCCCGTATGGCACATACAATATGTACGGTATATAATACTTGATAATGATAATAAACAGCTATGTTACAGGCTTATCTATTTACTGTACTATACTTTCAATCATTTTAGAGTGTGCTTCTTCTGCTTATAAAACCAAGACTTTACTGTAAAACAGTATTCTGTGTCATACCGGCAGTAGCCTCATTCATCTCATTTTTTTCGTGATTGCATGATTTTCTCTCGTGCTTGATTTAATCTCATGCTGTTTTGTTCCTCACGGTCCCTAAGCGTACAGAATCCATGGCTAATGTTGCCAAAGAGAAGCCATATTGAGTGGTTGTATTAGTCCATTATCACACTGCTAAGAAAGACATGCCTGAGACTGGGTAGTTTACAAAGGAAAGAGGTTTAATGGACTCACAGTTCAGCATGGCTGGGGAGGCCTCAGGAAACTTACAATCACCACCAAAGGGGAAGAAAATACATCCTTCTTAACAAGGCAGCAGGAGAGAGAAGAATGAGTGCCCAGTGAAGGGAGAAACCCCTCATAAAATCATCAGATCTTGTGAGAACTAACTCACTATCATGAGAATAGGATGGAGGAAGCTGCCCTCATGATTCAATTATCTTCACTTGGTCCTTCCCATGACACATGGGGATTATGGGAACTACAAGTCGAGATGAGATTTGGGTGGGGACACAACCAAACCATATCAGTGATTGAGCTGGAAATGAAATTAACAGTGATTAAAGACCATGGAGGTGGAAAATTGGTGATGGTTATTGCTCGCCAGGCAGGTAGGTCGAATTTCTTCATAGTTATGATCTTGGAGAAGAAGAACAAAGTGACAAAAGTTGAAACTATCTGCTTCATTGAAGATAATGAGACTTTCAACAATTTAAGAAGGGCGTATACCAGATATAGAGAAATTTCTTATGACCCGGATTGAAGACTAGACTGACACACAAGTGTATTCCACCCAGCCCCACAATGATCCCAGCCAAAACAGAAGGTTTGTGATGCTGAAAGAAAAGGTTGGATTTGACTAGGATGTTGAATTTACTGCTAGCTCTGGGTGGTTTAAAGGACTCAGGAATCGTTCTTTATTATGTAATATGAAAGTGAATGGTAAGTCTGTGACTGCTGATGTGAAGGCAGCTGAAGGATTTTTGGAAACTGTAGATAAGCTGACTGTGGAGGAAATTTACTTGCCAGAGCAAATCTTCAATATGGATGAAACCTCCTTATTCTGGAAATGGATGCCTGGAATGACTTTTACCTATAAGGAAGCCAAGTCAATGTCAGGTTTCAAGGCTTTAATGGACAGGGTAGCAGTCTTGCTTGAGGGAAATGGTACAGGCTACTAGTTGAAATCCTTTGTGATCTGACCCAGTGAGAACCCCAGGGCCTTCAAGCACAGCACTGAGCACATACTGCCAGTGGGCTACAGGAGTAGTGAGAAGTCATAACGGATGCAGGTCTTTTTCCAGGATGCTCTCCTGCATTGCTGTACCAGTGAAAGGAAAAGCACTCTGGAGAATGATCCACCTTTCAAGATTTTACTTATTGCTGATGATGCTCCCACATGTCCTCTTTTTTACTGGTGATCTTCATTCCCAATATCAAAGTGATATTTCTTCCTCCAGGCACCACCTCTTTGATCCACACAATGGAGCAAGGAGTTACAGCAGCTTTTAAGTTCTACTACCTGAGGAGGGAGGACTTTTGCCCAGTCCCATACTGCAGTGGGGGAAGACACTGAGAAGATTCTGATGAAATTCTGAACAGCATCAAGAACCTTGTTTAAGCTTGGAGTATGTCGCTAAGGACTGCAGGAATGGCACCTGGAAGAAGACACCCAAGAGATTTGTCAATAACTTCAAAGGATTTGCCAAGGATGAGGAAGTTGCAAAAATCAAGAAGGCTGTGGTTGAGATGGCAAACAACTTTGACCTGGGTATGGATGTGGATGACACTGAGTAATTCCTAGAGGGGGTTCCTGAGGAATTGATTAATGGGTTGCTGTTGGAACTGGAATAGGAGTGCATAGCTGAAGAAGAGGTAAAAGAAAAAAGAAAGTGCAGGAGAAGGGAAAAAAGAACTCCCAAGAACACTCACAGTGATGGGTTTAGCAGAAGCTTTTTCAGACTCCAACAAGCTCCTTAAGAAGTCTGAAAATATGGACCCCAAAACTGAAAGGTTTTCACTAATAGAGAGGAAAGTTCATGGTGCATTTTCTGCCTACAAGCAAATCCAAGATTCAAAAAACCCTTTGAGCTGGAGCTTCAAAGCACAAAAAAAAAAAAAAAAAAAAAAAAAAGAAACAAACCAAGCAAACCACCATGGACATAGTTATGAGTCTATTAGTGACGGGGATACGTTCTGAGGAATGCGTTGTTAGGCAGTTTCATCCCTGTGCCAGCATCATAGTGTACTTATGCGAATCTAGATGGTAAAACCTACTGCACACCCGGGCTATATGGTTTAGCCTATTCCTCATAGGCTGCAAACCTGTACAGCATGTTATTGTACTGAATACTGTAGGCAATCGTCACTCCATGGTAGGTATGTATGTATGTATCTAAACGTATCTAGACATAGAAAATCTACTATAGAAAAACAGTATAAAAGATAAAAACAGTGTGCCTGTATAGGCCACTTACCATAAGTGGAGCATGCGTTACTGGAAGTTGCTCTAGGTTGAGTCATGAGTGAGTGGTGAGTGAATGTGAAAGCCTAGGACATTACCATATACTATTGTAGGCTTTATGAACACTGTACACTTGGGCTACACTGAATTTATAAAAACGTGTTTTTCTTCACTAATAAATTAACCCTAGCTTATTGTTACCTTTTTTACTGTATACACTTTTTAAACTTTTTTTGACTTTTTTGTAATAATACTTAGCTTAAAATACAAACGCATTGAACAGCTGCACTAAAAATATTTTCATTTTCTTTTTTTTTTTTTTTTTTTGTGAGGGAGTTTCACTCTTTTGCCCAGGCTGGAGGGCAGTGGCATCATCCTGGCTCACTGCAACCTCCGCTCCCCGGGTTCAAGCGATTCTCCTGTCTCAGCCTCCCGAGTAGCTGGCATTATAGGTGCACACCACCAGGCCAGGCTAATTTTTGTATTTTTAGTAAAGTCGTGGTTTCGCCATGTTGGCCAGACTGGTCTCGAACTCCTCACCTCAGGTGATCCACCCACCTCAGCCTCCCAAAGTGCTAGGATTACAGGAATGAACCACTGCACCCAGCCTAAAAATATTTTCTTTATATCCCTATTTCACAAGTTTTTTCTATTCACAAATTATTCATTTGCTTTTCAAACTTTTTTAGTAAAATTAAGACACAAACACTCACATCAGCTTAGGCCCACACAGCGTCAGTCATCAATATCACTGTCTTTCACTGCATATCTTTTTTTTGAGACGGAGTCTCACTCTGTCGCCCAGGCTGGAGTGCAGTGGCGCAATCTCGGCTCACTGCAAGCTCCGCCTCCCGGGTTCGCGCCATTCTCCTGCCTCAGCCTCTCTGAGTAGCTGGGACTACAGGTGCCCACCACCACGCCTAGCTAATTTTTTGTATTTTTAGTAGAGACGGGGTTTCACCATGGTCTCGATCTCCTGACCTCGTGATCCACCCGCCTCGGCCTCCCAAAGTGCTGGGATTACAAGCGTGAGCCACCGTGCCCGGCCTCACTGCATATCTTGAACCACAGGAAGGTCTTCAAGGGCAATAACCTGCATGGAGTTGCCATCCCCCAAGGTAACAGTGCCTTTCCCTGGAACACATCCTGAAGGTCCTGCCTGAGGCTGTATTACAGTGAACTCTGTGAGGTTTGCACAGCCATTAAATTGCCTAATGATGCTTTTCTTGGAATGTATCTCTGTCATTAAGCCACTCCCGACCGTCTTAGACCCGAAATCTATGCTAAGCCATCTGATTAGTCTCAGTCCATCCTGCCCACCCTAATCAATTTGTCAAAAATCAGCTCATGAACAAGTAGCTTTAATCCCTACTTGGACCATCGAGATGAAGAGATAAATATATTAAGTCTTCTTGGAAAAAAGTTTCTAAGAATAAGCCCTGAGTATAGCTTATTTCTAACTGGACATGAACAAAAGAGCATATTTAACATAGTTGCTCTGGGAGGCATCTTTGTGCCCATGAAGAAAGCCAAATAAAGACATTAGGTTCAGAGTCCTAATCACACTATACATGAAGTCTATCCTGGACTTTCTGTTTCATGAGTCAATAAAATTCTTTTGCTTACTCCACTTTAGGTCATAGTTCTGTTACTTGCAACAAAACACTTGATAACGACAGTCAGATTAATTTTCCCGAAGCCCCTCTCCTTCCCTCAAGTCATTTCCAAGCTCAAACCCCTTAAAACATTTGTGGCTTCCCATTGCCTAGGGATGTAAGTCCAGATTCCTGAGTCTAGCACTTAAGACCCTCCTTGGTGTGGTCCTAACGTGTGTTTCTCACTTGCTTCCTTCTAATACTCCTCTTTACAGACCCTCTTCTAGCAGGCATGACTTGGCCCAGAAGCTCTGGTTAACTTACATGTTATGTTCTTAAAATCAACATAGATCTCTATCTTGCCGGGCTGGTGAAGCCCCCAGTATATACAGAAGTCCAGAGGGCTAATGCAGGGCCTGGTGTGAGGAAACTCTGACTCTTGGCAATCCTCACTGCTTCTGCAGAGCCTCCCACTGTCCTGGGCTGCGAGATCCATAAGGATCATGGTTCCTAAGCTTCCTCGTCATAGGGTTCAGCTGGCCCAGGTATATGCATTTCCTAGGATAGCCATAACCAACTACTACAAACTGTGTGGCCAGAAACAGCAGAAATTTATTTTCTCATAGTTCAGGAGGCTGCAATGAAGGTGTTGCAAAAGTTGGTTCCTACTGGAGGCTCAGAGAGAAACTGTCCCATGCCTTTCTATATGACTTCATCTCAACTTGCTTAACCAATTAACATATGTAATTGGCTAAATGTGCAAATACCCTATTTCCAAATAAGGCCAAATTCTGAGGATCCTGGTAAGCATGAATGTTTCAGGGACATTATTCAACCCACTAAACCAGGGACACCGACATCTCCATGCCCACCTCTGGAGCAGATGGTTTCCATTCTCTGTAGCTTCAGCTGACGGGCAGCCCTGGAAACCCTTTTCATCCTTTTCTTTCTGGTGTTCTCAGAAGCAGACTCCTGTCCCCTTTTTTTCATGTAAATGAAAATTTGATTTCCAGAAAGCTAGACCTTCAGCAACTTCTAATTTTCCCTAAGGTAGCAGTCCTTGAGGCAAGGAAACATTAAGGGCTTGACTTCAGGCTTGAAATGGGGGAAATGGGAATCTATAGGGGACGAAAACCACAAATGAATATTTGAAGTGTCCTGCCATACCTATTGCACCTGCATTCCACACACATCAGTTAATGGAATACCCATCATTCCTTCTAGAAGAGCCACCACCTGGCTTTGCATATGAACCACGAGTTCCCTGGAAGGCCCTCTATCACCTGAATCTCCTCCTGTCTAATATGCACAGCTCTTCCCAAGGCAGCGGGGGCAGTGGGGGTGGGTAGTGGAAGGGCTGCCCCCACATGAGGCCTTTGCTATTGGCCCTGTACAGCCCTTATCCCTTCCGCTTATCCTTACTGGGTCTCCCTTAAAATCCGTCACCACTTTGCACCTTTGCAGTTACTTACTTATTAGGCTCTGCTTCCTGTTCGATGGACAGATCCTGAAGGAGAGGTGCAATCCTCCCTTCTTTCATTCATTCATTCAGCAGAAAAATTTTGAGCATCTACTATGTGCCAAATACTTTGCTAAGTGCTGAAGACGTGCAGGTGGACATGACGTAGTTCCTTGCTTCAGGGAATCCACAGTTTGGTGGGGGCCTGACTAATTTCCAGTTATTTCTCCACATTTGGGCAGAAGTGGGTGTAGTGAGACCTCCTCTGGGGTCAGCTTCCCTGGGCTTTCGCCGAGAACCGAGTGTGCAAGCCGAGTGTGTGTGGTGCCGCCCTAAGCCAGCAGAACTCCGTGAGCCAGAGTCTGGCTCTGTTTTGAGAGCAGTCAGAAGCTCTCAGAGAATTTTACATGGTGAGCATTGGCAGATTTGCATGCTAGGCAGACACCTCAGGCAGCCTTGTGGCCATATGTCCAGACAAGAAGCAATGAGACCATAATTTCAATCATCTAAGTGCTGCCAGGGCTCTGACCTAAGAAAGTGGCAGAAGCCTAAAAAGAGGTAGATGAGTTTCAAAGAAGGTGAAATAGATAGATCACAACCATTTTGGTCAGGGGCAGGAGGAGAAGGAAAAAGCTTGTATTTCTGTTTTCCATGAGAGCAAGCAGTGGCATTGCTAATTGCACTGCCCCCTAGCATCCATCTCTTACTACTTTCTGGTAACAGAATTATTTTTGTTTTGTTTTTGTTTTGTTTTAAACACACATGTGGTATCTGGAGATACCATGCATCTAGTAGCATCCATCTAGTAGGGCAAGACCAGCATGAGAAATATGGGGTTAAAAGATAGAAAGCTCTTTGATCCCTGAAGGCATTCTTGAGCATTGGAATCGATGCCAGCAGTATCCTATCTGGGGATCTTGTCTTTGTTTTATGAAAGAAAATATGCAACAGTGGCTGGGCTGGGTGGCTTATGCCTGTAATCCCAGCACTTTGGGAGGCCAAAGGCGGGTGGATCACTTGAGGTCAGGAGTTCGAGACCAGCCTGACCCACGTAGCGAAACCCCATCTCTACTAAAAATACAAAAATTAGCCAGGCATGGTGGCAGATGCCTGCAACCCCAGCTACTTGGGAGGCTGAGGCAGGAGATTTGCTTGAACCTAGGAGGTGGAGGTTACAATGAGCTGAGATCACGCCACTGCACTCCAGCTTGGGTGATACAGTGAGACTCTGTCTCAACCAACAAAAAAAAAAAAAAAGAAAGAAAAAAATGCAACAATACTCAGCCCTAGTCCTAGTCCTTCAAGATAGCGTATGGAGGTTTCTTGTTACTTGCAACCCAAGTAAAACCGTCACCGACACTCAGTGGATGGTGACAATCTCCAGAATGGGACACCTGCCAAGATGGAGGAGAGGAGGCAATGTCATTTTTATTTGTCACAGTACTTTCTGTGCACCATTTAGTTGCAGCTGGTTCTAGTTACTAATCCTGCCTGACAAACCATCCCCAAATTTAGAGACATAAAACTGATATTTCATTATGATCATGGAATCTGTGGGTCATAAATTTGGATGATACTCAGCAGGGATAACATGTCTCTGCCCCACCGTATCTGGGAAGACTTGAAGCTGAGGATAACTCACAGGAGTCACCTAGAGGCTTCTTCACTCATGTATGTAGGATAAGGAATGAGCTGACTTGAGGGCTGGATGCAGCAGGGACTGCCCACTGGAGCATGTTCATGTGGCCTCTACACATGCCTTGGGCGCTTTGCAGCAAGGGGGCTAGATTGTGAGAGTGAGATTTCCCAGGGAACCGGGGGAAGCCACGTGCCTCTTGTGGCCTAGCTCCAGAAGTAAGGTAGCTTTACTTCATTGAACTGTATTCCTTTTGATGGAGAGAAAGGCAAAGAGTCTGTGGCCATGTTTTAGAGAGTCATACAGCCACAGGCAGCTGCATTTTCAGGAGCTGGGGGCCATGAGCTGGAGGAGATTGCCTGGGAATATTGCAGAAAATGAAAAAAGGGCCAAGGATGGGGTCTTGCCGACATGGTGATTCACAGGAAAGGCTAATGGAATGAATAATTCATTCAAGAACATGACTTTATATAGCTAATTCCCCAGGTCAGTGATTCTTTAGTCAGGCCCATGTAAGAGGATCTCAGTTGGCTGAGCCTCTAGTTACCTTTTGGAGTCAGACAGGAAACCTTAGAATTCTGCTTTTCAAACCTTAATGTGCACAAGAACCACTTCAGGAGACTTATTCTAAACATAAACCCCTGAACCCCTTTTCCAAGAAATTCTCATTCAGTAGACGTTGAGATCTGCATGTTTTTGTCCCATTCCAATTCATATGTTTAGTCCTAATTCCAGTGCAATAATATTACTGTGGAGCTTTTAGGAGTTGAGGAGATCGTGAAGGCAGAATGGAATTACTTCCCTTATAAATGAGGTCAAGTTCATTTACCCCTTCCCAGTGTGAGGATACAGCTAGAAGGTGCCATCTATGAAGCAGAGAACAGGTATTCACCAGACACCAGATAAGTTGGCCTCTTGACCTGGGACTTCCCAGCCTCCAGAACTGTTGGCAGTACATTTCTGTTGTTTAGAAATTACCCAGTCTAAGGTATTTTGTTAGAGTAGAGCAAACAGACTAAAACAGTAGACCTGCAGTGCAGTCCAGGAATCTGCCTGTTTAAAACAAGTCCCTTCTGTCATGACTGTAGGGGCTGGGCTGACCACACTCACAGACAGTCCAGTCCTCAGCCACCCATGCATAAATCCCAAAGGGACAAGGCAGTCTTTTTGCTAAGATGTTCTGGCTTCAAGTCCTCACACTGCTGTTTTGCAGCCACCTGACTTCTGACAGTTTCCCTCTCTGACATCAATGTTCTCATCAGTACAATGAGAAAGTTGAGTTAGAGCAGTATTTTCCAACTAGCCTCTATGGAACCTGAGGGGTTCCACGTTGGACACCCATCTGCATCAATCAATTTAGCGCATATTCATTGAATGTTTGCTGGATGTCAGTCCGTGGACTAGATGGTGGGCATGAAGTGGCATACCAGCTGGGCACTGTGTGTTCTTCAGAGGGCTGACATTGTAGGAGAGAAGGCCAGGAATTACAAAATCAATGAATAATTATCATTATGGGGCTGGGTGCAGTGGCACATGCCTGTAATCCTAGCACTTTGGGAGGCTGAGGTGGGTGGATCGCCTGAGGTCAGGAGTTTGAGACCAGCCTGGCCAACATGGTGAAACCCCATCTGTACTAAAAATACAAAAATTAGCCGGGAGTAGTGGCGAGTGCTTGTAGTCTCAGCTACTTAGGAGGCTGAGTCAGGAGAATCACTTTAACATAGGTAGTGGAGGTTTCAGTGAGCCAAGGTGGCACCACTGCACTCCATTCCGGGCAACAGAGCAAGACTCCATCTCAAAAAATGAAATAAATAAAGTAAATCTAACGTGAAATCTTGTGTTTGGCTTTTGTTTTGAGAAGTGACCCTCCCCCATTCCAAGTCATTTGGGAAACCTGTCAGGCAAGAGACTCCCCTTCCTCAGTTGCAGGGTGGCCGGTGTCCCCAGCCAGGTAAATCCTCCATGCCACTTACTTGAACAGTCTGTGCTTTATTTCCTTCTACCTACCTAGATCACTAGACTTTACCTTCTTGCTTCCAGTGTTTAGCATAGTAGTAAGAAGTACTGATTCAGAAACCAGATTCTGTGTGTTCAAATCACAGCTCTGATGCTTCTTCACTGCGTGACCTTGGGTTTGTTACTTAACTTCTCCGAATCTCAGTTTTCTCATCTATAAAATCAGGATCATAATAGTATCCTCTGTCTAGTATTTTTATAAGGGTAAGTTAATACATGTAAAACTCTTAGAATAACTGGTACACAGGAGGTGCGCAATATATGCTTATTATTATTTTATTATTATTTATCACTACCATTTTTATTATTAAGACCTAGTTGCTGAGGTTTTCTTTCAATTCTGTAAATGCCTTTTTGCCTCTTTTTTAAACTAGGGTTGGTTTCTTTTCCTTGTAAGCAAAGACTTCTGGGTGTGGCAAGCCTAGTGTAAAAGAAGGTGTCCTCGGTGCAGGAAGAAAAAGCCCTGCCCTCACCTCATTGACCTCCCTTTACCTGCTGCAGTTTAAGATCACGGATCAGGGGCCACCAACTAACACAGTTCAAGACCCACTGCCTTCAATTATGCTAAGAGATCCTTCTTGGTTTACAGGCTCTGACTTCCTTCTCCAGTTACCTCTGTGGGCCTGGGCCACAGGGTCATGTGCAGAAGAGTGACTTCACACTCTGGACAAATAGCCAAGGAGGACCTATGATGTTCACAAGAATCGCTTATTAAAACAAGGAACTAAACTCGTAATTTTACAATATATTCAACAAGGGCCAATTTAAAATGAAGGAAGGGGGAGAGAAGGAGAACAGCACCAGCACCATCTCTCCTCCTCCGGGCTACCTAGGAGCTGTGAGGCAATCACAGCTCACTGTGGCCTCAACCTCCCAGGCTGAAACGGTCCTCCCACCTTAGCCTCCCCAGTAGCTGGGACCACAGCTAGGTGTTGCCGTTTAACAGTTCTTCTATGACCCCTCTTATCTGTGGACTGAAGGTGACAACTCCTCAGCAGGATGCTCACAGACCTCCATGGACTGCCCTTGCCACCTCTCCACCTCAAATCTTTCTCCTCTTCTCTCCTCCTCCCATCAGATTTCATATTCCAGCAACACCAGCCTCCTACTACATCCTGTAGATTCCATATCCTCTCATGCCTCCATACCTTATGCATTTCCTTTCCTTCTTGCTCTCTTGGCCAATTGGCAATACCCACTTCTCCTCAAGCCTCAGCTTCCATGCTATTTTTCCTGGAAACTATCCCTGACTTCCCCAGGCCTGTCATTGAAGTGCTTCCTCTACTGCCCATTTGCACCTGGTACATAACTCCGTTTTTACGAGCAGTAGATGTGACCTCCTTGAGAACAGACTGTCAACCTAGTCCCTGACACAGACCCAATTGTCTGGAATATTTCCCGAATGTAATCTTCCCCAGACCACACTGTTCCTCTCTGACATGCTTTTCTTTCCTGGGCCTGGCTGGTAGAGCATTATTCTAGCTGGGTTGGTTATTGGTGTAAGTATTGGTTTGATTTCTGCATCTTCTCTTAAAGGCATGCTCCATGAGGACACAGACTGTCTTATTTATTTATTTTTTTTTGATTAGCTGGTTCCCCGGTGCCTAACATGAGTGACTTAAGAAGATGCTCAAATGAACCTGATTCAAATAGAATAACAAATTTATCCACTCACATATTTGCATATCTCTGTAAATGCAGGCCCACTGTGGCCTTAAATAAAAAGGCAATCTCAGCCAAATAGATGGGCTGTCATGTTCTGCTCACCCCAACATGAGGGACTGTCTGAGCTTTCCCTGGAAGCAGAAGCCTGTTACTTGAAATCTGTAGATGCCAGGGTTTGGTGTCAAGGTGAAATGATTCTGATACCCGTGAGCAATGTATCTGGTACTGTGATACCAAGGTGAAAAGAAAGCTTGTCAGTGCCACCCTGGGGACAGTGTGACAGTGTCAAAACAAACTCACAGCAAATGCCGTTAGCTTGGACTGAAGGAACATGATAGGATGTGCACAGAAACAGGACCCAAGGCAAAGAGATGACATTATGGGTGCGCAGCTCTCTTGCTCAGTCGCCACACCCTTGACCTCTCAGCATCTTCCCCTTCCAAACCGATAGAGGAAGTCAAAGGCTCTGAAATTCTCTCATGGCGGTTCTTCTATGAAGGTGACAAAAGAAACCATAGATTGTTTATTTTATGCAATTGTTTCTTTAATAAATATGAAGTGTTTATGATAACAAACAGACAGCATCTTGCAAAAAAAAAACTAATTAAAAAATTCCCTTATTTATCCAAAATTGTCAGGGAAGCTGCAGCAGCCACATGGAGTCCTGGGCTGGGTACCTACCATGTGCCAGATTTAACACACAGCCTGGCGGGCAGGGAAACCAACAAGTGGATTCTAATCCAAATTGTATTTTCCCTCTGGAGATTTTTATTCTTTCTTTTTTTTTTTTTTTTTGAGACAGGGTCTTGCTCTTTCATGTGGGCAGATATGCAGTGGTTTGGTCATGACTACAGCCTCCAACTGCTGGGCTCAGGCAATCTTCCTGCCTCGGCCTCCTGAGTAGCTGGGACCACAGGCATTGCCACCATGCCCAGCTCATTTTTGTACTTGATGTAGAGATGGGGTCTCCCTATGTTGTCCACATTGGTTGGTCTCAAACTTCTGGCCTTAAGGGATCCTCCTGTCTCAGCCTCCCAAAGTGCTGATCTTACCGCCATGAGCCACTGCACCCAGCCTGTGTGTTATTCTTTATTCAGACCCTTATAACACAGCACAAATATGAATCCATCTCATTTCACACATCTGCCACAGACCATTTGGTAAAGGCTACCATTTTTATTGTGATTTATCAAATATGCAGAAGGGTACCCCTTCCATAATCTAAAAATTGCCAAGAATGCAACCAGCCTCACTATTTACATCTTCAACACCAAAGCTTAGGTATCTCCAGTCTTACTTAATCAGTGGGTTCTGTACTGCAAAGAAGGGCTTTTGACTCAACCAGATCCAAGTTTATATCCTAACCCTTCAGTTCACTCTGCACCATGGACAAGCCATTTCACCTCTCTGATCCTCCTTCTTATCTGCAAATTACAGGAGAATGCACCACAATGTCACAGAGCTCTTGCGAGGATTCATTATAGCATAATATTTCTAACCTTGAGACCATATATATAAGCTCTTCAGACTATTCCTGCACCACAAAGGGGCTGAATTCATGTTAGTGCCTGGGTTATCCTTCGAATATCAAGGTCAGAACTGGCAGATACTTGAACATTACTAATTCAGGTCTGTCATTTTATTGCTGAAGAAACTGTGGCCCAGAGAAACTCACTGACTTCCTCAGAGTCCTGCCTATAAATTTAAGGGAGTTGTTTGTTGATTTGTACATTTAATGAAGACGTAGATAACACTTACAGTGTATCAGACGGTGTTCTAGGTGTTTTACAAATATTAGCACTTTTTAAATGCACAAAAACCCTATGACATTTAGGGTTATTATTCACACTTTGCTGATGAGGAAACTGCAGCTTAAGTAACTTGCCCAATTACAGGTTTGTAATTATTAAGAGGGATGCAAACCCAGGCAGTTGGTTCCAAATTCCGTGCATTGAACTGGCTTCTACTCCTGTAATACTCACCATATCTCTTCAATATCCATTGACAGCCAATGGCTCTCTTTTTCTCTCTCCTTCACCTTTCTTCCCTTCCTCCCTCTCTTTAGCCATCCCAATTAATAATAATGAGAGTAGAAATTACTTTCTTTTAGAATCTGTCTCAGCCTGGCTTTCCCAGAAAGCTGAGGCTAATGAAAACCTGACATGCTGCTACTTTACCAGAGAGAATAATCTCAGAGAAGCTGGAGAGAGAGAGAGAAGAAGGTAGGCAGGGAAGAAAGGGGACAAATGAGAGGTCGTGTTACCAAGCTGGCCACATTTGGTGCCAAGTGCACTGATTGTTCTATCTCCTGGACTGTCTTCCAGGACGCTTAGGAACTACTGCACCTCGGAACAGACTGTGAGGGTGGGAGGGGGGAGGGAGCAGAATGTCTGCGCTACTTCGCATCAGCCCTGCTTCCCGTCAGCCCACAGTTCTCCCCATGGACATTACGTTTCCTGCCCTGTCCAGGGTACCGGTGCACAGCCATGGCTGGGGGTTGGGCATCTCCCACTTCAGCAACCACAGAGAGATGGACCCCTTGAGAAGACTGTCATGGTAGTGGTGGGGGCGGGTCCCTGAGGCCATGCAGAGTTGGGGTAGAATAGCAACAGCTGGGGTGGCCAGGGTAGCGAGACAGGAGAAGCTGTGAGGAGCTGAGGGGACTTCTGGGGGAAGAGGGGGTCTGCTCCACCTGCCCTGTAGAGTGCAGAATCCTCTCGACATCCAGATCTGGCCAGGAGTTTTCAGTCTAGTGTATTCTCCTCATTCCAATCGTATCCTTAGGCTAATTGTCTGTAATTTGAGATGCATCTCTTAATTTCTATCACTTTTCCATTTACTACATGAAATAGTATAAAGATCTAATAAGAGCATGATTTGGAAGGGGACATGTCCAAGATTACACAACTGGTGGTAGAGCCAAAAGAAAAATCTAGCTGTTCCAGGGACCCGAGATACTTTTCAAGCAGCATTTCAGAGTAAGAAACTTTTGACTGTCTCCAAGCCCACCGCTGAAGGAGCCCACAGGACAAACCACATGAGCCTATTTGCAAATAGCCATTCACTCCCTCACATCCCCGCGGCACATCTAGAAGTACAAGCTCACAGTGAGTCAAGAAAATGAGTTTTCTTTGTTCTCTAACATCTGAGCTGTCAAAAAAGGTTTTATACATTTATTTATTTATTGGGACACAGTCTCACTCTGTTGCCCAGGCTGGTGTGCAGTGACACAGTCACAGCTCACTGCAGCCTCAATCTCCCTGAAGCAATCCTCCCACTTTAGCTTCCTCAATAACTGGGACCACAGGTGTGAGTCACCACACTGCTATTTTTTTATTTTTTTATAGAGATGGGGTCTCCCTGTGTTGTCCAGGCTGATCTTAAACTCCTGGTCTCAAGCTATCCTCCTGCCTTGGTCTCCCTAATTGCTGGGATTACGAGCATAAGCCACCTCACCCAGCCATGTACTCAGTTTATAACCCAATGTCCCTGCTTGAAGATGGGATCAGTGGATAATAAATACACCCCTGCTTTGCCTTACTGTGAAAGAGGTTAACTAATTATTCAAGACATTTGGTAATTTTTGATAAAGTGTATTATAAGAATAACAGTCATTTATTAAGCGCTTCTTAGTTCCCAGAGACCGTGCTGTATATCCATCAGAATGGTTAGCAATTTTTATGCACTTCTTATATTCCAGGCATTTCTCAATGTGGGGTGACATCTATGACGCATGCAACTTTCCAGACAGTCCTGGGAGACAGATTTGGTCGTGAATATCTCTATTTTACAGAGGAGATAAATGAGGACGGAGAAGTTCAGTAACTTGCCCCACATCACACGACTGGTGGGAGGTGGAACTGTGATTACAGACCAGGCATTTGTTCTAGAATTTACCTTCTATACTTCTCCTCATTGCTTTTTAAGGTTCATGAGGACCCAAATTTGGCCCCTGTGCTGCCAAGTTGCAATCTTTCCTGAAGGACAAAGTGCAAACTCTTTGTAGAATATACTACCTAGCCAGCCTCCCCAACCCCACCACCCTGTCTGCCCTCTGCCCCCTCTGCCTGTGTCAGGAAAATTACAGTCCAACTCCTGAACCTGCTACATTCTAATTCCATGACCCTGAACACTCATTTTCACCTCTCTGAGCCTCCATCTCCTTATCTGCAGAAGGAGGAAAATCCCTTTCTTTACAAGGGTCTTTCGAAGAGTGACAGGCATTGTGTGGATAACCCCTAACTCAATTCCAGGAACACAGAGGAGTTTAGCCAATACCTGTGTTCTTCCCTTTCCTTTTCTGAACTTCTGAACTTGCAGTGAGATTACTGTGTTGTAACGTATCTGTCTGCCTTCCAAATGCCCCCAGCCAAAATGCTTCTCTGCACTTTGCACATGCCAGGAGAGTCAGCACACTCATATATTTATCAGGTCATGTGTCCGTCCTTTTCTAGGGTTAATTGAGGTGAGGCTTCTGGTTTTACCCCTTCGTGACTGACTGCCCCATAGCCAACATAGTTTCCAATAGATACAGAAACTTAATAGCTAATGCCTGCTGAATGAAGTAGGAAACAACTGAAGACAATATGTTCTGGTCCATAATAGCAGCTCAGTAATTACTTGGTGGCTGGGATTTGACTCGATGAGATGTGAGCATGCCTGGATTGATCTGTAGGAGAACACAGTTGAGATGGATTGTTTTTCAGCTTTTCCTTGCTCAGCTCAACAAACATGGTATTACCAACCACAATGAGGCTGAAGCGGGCACAGGCAGGGGCTGATGAATGACATTCAGCCCTGCCCTAATTTCTGCACTTATTGTACCAGTTCTTCCAAACCCCTGCACAAATTAACCACTTGAGGAGCATTTTAAATGAATACACATTTGTCCATGTACTTTGACCAGACTAACAGCTCAGCAGAAAAAACAACCAGGCAGTCTCTAAGATAAAAGGGATTTGGGGCCGGGCGCAGTGGCTCACGCCTGTAATCTCAACACTTTGGGAGGCCAAGGCGGGCAGATTACCTGAGATCGGGAGTTTGAGACCAGCCTGACCAACGTGGAGAAACTCTGTCTCTACTAAAAATACAAAATTAGCTGGGCGTGGTGGCATATGCCTGTAATCCTAGCTACTCAGGAGGCCGAGGCAGGAGAATTGCTTGAGCCCGGGAGGTGGAGGTTGCAGTGAGCCGAGATCACGCCATTGCACTCCAGCCTGGGCAACAAGAACAAAACTCCTTCCCCCCCAAAAAAAAGGGATTTGGGGTGTTTACTTTCTGCATTAACCTCTCTCTCTCCTTTCTCTCTCTCTCTCTCCTTTCTCTCTCTCTCCCTCTCACACACACACACACACACACGACACACACACACAACACACACAGTGGTTTTCCAGGTTTAAGAGTGAATGATCTCATTTTCTGTCTCTCTCTCACACACACGCGTACACATACACATAACACACACAGTGGTTTTCCAGGTTTAACAGTGAATGATCTCATTTTAAGTAGCATGGAAACAGTAGGCTTGCCTCGGCCTTCCAGCTAGGGTTTTTAAACAGTTTTATGACAGCTTAACAAAGTGTGCAAAGGAGTATTTTACACTAAGCAGGAAGGAGAGGCCATGCCCGTCCTTCCATGATGTGTTCCAACAGCTGGCACAGGGAGAAGTGAGACATGAAGACTCTTTGGATGGAGTGCACCCTCTTGTTCCAACAGCCAGCCTGTCATCCCATTCATGAGCAGACACACGCATCCACATCAATTAGCATGATGAGTAAGTATGGCAGGGAGGGGGAGGAAGGTGACAGAGGCTGATGTGCTCCCTCCATTGTGACCAATGGTGGACAGATGATTCCATGGAATCGAACTTAACTTGAGTCACTTTCAGATAATGAAGTGGACTTTCCAGCAGACTGTCTGAGCTTGTGTGTTCAAGTGTCAGAACTGAGTCCCCTCCTCTATGAAGCTATCAATCATTCCACACAGGACTGCATGACGATGGGACCAGATGATGCATGAAATGGCCTATGGTAGAAAGGTACATGGCAGGGACCTTTCTCCTTTGCATGACTGATACAGCATGCACAAATCTTCAGTGGAGAGCTCAATGCATTTTTACACGTGTCTGTATCTACATAAAGAAATGTCACCTCAATCACATTATACGACATTCCCAGCACCCTACGCTGCTCCACTCTAACAATTCTGACCTCAAGTGATCCACCTCGGCCTCCCAAAGTGCTGGGATTACAGATGTGAGTCACTGCGCCCAGACATTCTGGGAATTCTTAATGTAAGTGACACTCTCTTTTTTCCCTTTCCATCCCCTTGCCAATAAACATTACCCCCATCACTTATACTCTCTTTTTCTAACTCCTCACTTACAGGGATACAAAAGACCTTAACATGTAGCACTACATTAGAAAATAGAAGTTGACTAGAAAATTACCACAATGTGTTGCTGCTCTTGCGGCTATTGTTATTTTCACCAGGCCTGTGTTGAATATAGTCATGAATACGATGATTGCTGTTTATAAAGAACTTGGAAGTCTTCCGACCCCAAGGAATTTGAGTTTCCAAGGAGTCATAAAGACATGACACCATCTTGTGGCCCAGTCATTGTTTGTGATGCTGAGGACTGAGCCCTGAAGTCAGCTCTCCCTGTCCTGTTTCCTGCATTTCTAGGAACCCCCTCAGAGGCTGCAGGGCTGGGAGGGAGGACTGCCACAAGTAAGGGTTCTCTGAGTGGTGCCACTAACAAACCGTGGAGCCTTGAACAGGTTGGTTTGCCTTCTGGAGCCTCAGCTTTCTCATCTGTAAAACAGAGGGAGCAATGTTTGCTTTGTTTTTATTGGTATGCTTTAAAGGTAAGATGCCTTATTTCTCCAGGCCCTTTAGGCTTGGCTCCCTCTAAATCCTCAGTCAGAGAGTCTGAGCATTGCTGGCTTATATAAATTCTTCAGGCATTTAGGAAAAGGTGCATCTGCTGGGCAGTGCTCAACTTGGGGTGCAGTGGCTACTTTTGGAGAAAAAAAGTCCCACTTGCTTTGGGCAGGTGTAGCGCTGCACCCACCAGGGCACATAATTTGATCACAAGAGGGTGAGCTCACAGAGTTGGCTGTTGCCTCAGTATATTTGCATTTTTGAGTCCTTGCTCTGACTGTGCCACTTTAAGATCCAGATCAGATGGAACCCTGTTGGTAAAGTCTTCTTGACTGTGCCTGGCAAGCTCTGTTGGAGGGCCTCCCCATCTGCCAGCCCCTCCAGCTTCCCTGATGCCTGCACACGCCTCTGCCGTGCTGTTGTGGACTTCTGCTCCATGCTTCTCCTCATCATCTCACCAGCTTGTGAGGATGAAGAATGTGTCTGCTGCTTCTTTATGTTTCCTTTTATACCAAGCACAGCACCTGGCTTTTGATCATGCTCAGAAAATATCAGAGAGATGAAGGAAAGGAAGAAGGAAGGGAGGGAGACAGGGAGAAAAGGAGGAAGGAATGAAAGAAGGGATAGAGGGAGAGAGAAAAGAGAAAAAGGAGACGCCAGTGGACTCGCCTATGCTTCTATCACATTTGAGCTGTAGCGTGTGATGCATGGGCCTGATCTCTGCAGCCTGTTCTCTACCCACTAGCTTGACCTTGAAGGGTAGGGAGTAGACCTTCCTCATCTTTGCATTCTCTTAGCACTTGGGACCACATCCAGCATGTGGGTGGGGCCCCACCACTGATAAATTGAGTTGAGATCAATGGGGTTGAGGAAGTAAGCTGCAAAGCCTACTCCCCAGACCCTATTTGTCTTCCAGCATCCCAACACGTGCCCGAGACATCACCGGGGCAGCCCACACTGGTAGCAGACCCCAGTTCTCTCCCTGCTCTTAGCTCCTGCCTTGACCCAGACAGACCATTTTCACTCCGGACCTGACTGACCTCAGCCTCCCTGACAAGGCCACAGGCTTGGATCTCCTTCTGTGTGTACAGTGGCCCCTTGGCATTTGTGGATATTCCTTTCTAGGTTTTGACTCTTTGTAGAATCAATTCGGAAGACCTACAATAAGGTAATTTGTTTACAGCACTGGTACTCAATCCAGGTTCAGCAGGTCCTTAGTTTTGTGACCCTGGTCAAGTTACTTATACTTCCTAAGGCTTGGTGTTTCTCATCTGCTGTAAAATGGGATGATAATGGGTATCTTACGGGGTTAGTGTGAAGACTAAACAATGTTATCCATAAAGGTTCCCAACATGTGTGCCTGTGATATGGATGGGCCCTTCTTATGTTTATTCTCTAATTTGGAGTCAGCAATAATTTTCTACAAAGGAAAGATAGTAATTTAGCCTTCATTGCCCACACATGGTCTCTATTGCATATAGATAATAGATAGATAGATAGATAGATAGATAGATAGATAGATTAGATAGATAGATAGATAGATAGACTTACATAAACAAATCTTTAACAATGTCAAATTCATTCTCAGTTTGTGGATCATTAAAATAGACATCTATGGCATGGATGAATTTGGTTAGTGCACTGCTGTTTGCCAACACTGCATATGTCATGTGTTAGAAATTGCACCAAGTGTTTAAAGAAGTCATTTATCTTTTTATTTTTTCAGTTGTCCTTTGTGGAATTTTATGCAGGAAGCACACTAACTTTTTTTAATTGTTTTGTTTTTAAAAGTTGAGAGATTCGTGGTATTTGTTGACATGATCCCTCAATGATTTACTCTCTAATGAAAATACACGCTCCTCTTATTTAATATCTGTATGTGACAGACATTGGCTTAGGTTGGGTGCTATAACAGAAACATCATAGATGGGGTGGCTTAAATAACAAACATTTATTTCTCACAGTTCTAGAAGCTGTGAAGTCCAAGATGAAGATGCTGGCAGATTTGGTGTCTGAAGAGGGACTACCTCCTGGTTCATATGTCTTCTTTGCCCCTGTGTCCTTATGAGATGGAAAGTGCAGGAAAGATCTCTGGGATCTCTTCTTATAAATGCACTAATGTCATGAATGAGGGCTCCACCCTCACGATCTAATCACCTCCCAAAGGCCCCACCATTTAATATGTTTACTTTGGAGGTTAGGATTTCAACATAAGAATTTGGGGGCAGGGCATGAACATTCAGTCCATAACAGGCATAGTGTCCAGTATTTTACTTGCATTACCTAATTTAACCCTCAGAAGTTGGCATCATATCCTCATTTTATAGATGAGGCCAGAAAGGTTCAGACAGAATGAGTAATTTGCCCAATATCACATAATAAGAGGCAGAGCTGATCCTATGGTTGGTCCTGACCTACCAGCTGGCCCACCCTATTCCCCATCTAGATATGGGAGGAAGATGCTGTTCAGTATTTCCTGCTTAGATTCTGAGCCAGGCACCTCTTCTCTCTATGAGTCTTTAAGATCTGCAAAGCTGAGAACAAGAGTCTGAAAAGGAGCTTCATCAAGTCCAGAAAATCCTCAAAGAATAGAAGGCATCGAGGATTAAGCCAGTGCTGGATCCCAAAGTTGCCTAGAGAATCAGAGGCTGCACACAGCTGTCATGCCTGTGGGATGAGGGCAGGGAGCCAAGGCCACTGCAGGGGGCAGAGAGGACTTTGGAGGAGACGCCATTTGGGTTGTTGCATAAGCTTCCATGTGGTTTAGGGTCAATATAAGAGAAATTCAAATAAACTAGTGATAGCAGAAAGAAGAGGGGCATTTTATGTAATACATGTCAGAAACGATAACTAAATAAATACAGTACCAGAAGTGTAATATTGATCTCGTTGGGAGAGCAGAACGTTTTGTCTTGCCAGAGGTACTGAGATCAGCCATTGGCTGATAAGCAAAGCACTTTATAAGCTCTTCTCTTCAGATGATATTTTTGAAAGTCTGGAGTAGTCTGTGGATGGATCAGGATGCTAAGCTCGATTATGATGATTACTGTTATTATTATCTTTATTTCTAAAAACAAAAGTTCTTAAAAGTCTAAAGTGACACCCCATAGATGCATGCTTCCTAAAATGTGTGTGCACACAGATCACCCAGGGATCTTGTTAAATGCAGTTGCTTATTCAGCTGGCCTAGCGTGGACCTGATTCTGCATTTCTAACCAGCACCCAGGGCACACAAGGCAGCCGGTCCACAGATCACACTTTGAGTAATAAGGCTTTCTTTTTTTTTTTTCTTTTTGAGATGGGGTCATGCTCTGTCGCCTGGGTTGGAGTGCAGTGGCACAATCTTGGCTCACTGCAACCTTCACCTCCCAGGTTCAAGCAATTTTCCTGCCTCAGCCTCCCGAGTAGCTGGGATACCAGGCGTGCACCACCATACCTGGCTAATTTTTTGTGTTTTTTAGTAGAGATGGGGTTTCAACATGTTGGCTAGGCTGGTCTCAAACTCTTGACCTCAGGTAATCTGCCTGCCTGGGCCTCCAAAAGTGCTGGGATTTCAGGCTTGAGTCACCATGCCTGGCCTGAGTAACAACACTTTCTAAGCCAATTGTATGTGGAGGTTGCCCCTGCTTTTAAGTAACCTCGAGGATTCACTGAGGGTCATTGTTGATTCGTCTGTGGCTCTGTTGTAGCAGAAAGAATCCAAGGCTATGGGTAAGAGGAGTCCAAATCTTGGCCTGAATCTGTCCCTTATTTATAACAGGGCATTTGGCAAGTTATTTCAGCTCTCAGAGTCTCAGTTTACTCACCTGTAAAGTACAGGAGACAAATACTTATTCCACAGGGAATAAGCTGCGTGGGTTAAATGAGATAATGTATGTGGAGACACCTGGCACCTGCTAGATGATCCAGACCTGCTCTTTATCCCTAATCAGAGCCTGCAGCCGCTCAAGGCAAGCCCTCACTCCACACGTCGCCAGGGCACCCTGGGGGTCACAGGCTGGAGCCCCAAGCTGCCCGTGCTCCGTTATTTCTCCCAGATAGGCTTTTGAGTCTGTGCTTGAGTGTTGGGAAAAGCAGTTATTTTTCTAACATCTGTTTTAGTCCCTTCCTCAGGCCAAGACAGTCCTCTCTTCCCCACCTTGTCCCTTCCCTCCTCTATCTTGCTGTCACCTGCATCCCACATGGTTGTCCCTAGTTCCCTGCCTCGAAGGTTCTGTTTGGAGATTTGCCCTCTTTTAAGAGCAGTACCTTTCCAAGCCCCTCCTGTGCAGCTCCACAGAAACATCTAGAATGGGGACCACCCCACTTCCCATCCTCCAGCTGAGAGGGAAGAAACAGCTGTGGGAGCCCCAATCCCTCACCTGGGACTGTCTGTTCACCCAGTCTCTGGCCCCAGAACCCCCAGACCTCATGACCCACTGCTCAGTGTTCATCAGGCACAAGCTCCCCTCATGGCCCTGTCAGTGGCTGCTGGGTTATACCAGGAATGACCTCGATCTGCGGCCAGAGGGCCAGGGTTTAAATACCAGCCCTGAGGACACCAAAGGCACATGAGCAACTAAGGAGACATAGACATAGTGGACTTCAAGATGAAAAACTTTTGGGCATCAAAAAACACTATCAAGAAAGTAAAAAGACAACCCACAGAAGGGGGGGTAATATTTGCAAATCATCTTTCTGGTAGGTATCTAGTATCCCAAATATGTAAAGAACCTTTACAATTCAACAACAAAAAGGACAAACAATCATTTTTAAAAATGTGCAAAGGTCTTTAATTGACATTTCTCCAAAGAGGGTGTGCAAATGGCCAATAAGCACATGAAAAGACGCTCAACATCATTAGGCATTAGGGAAATGCAAGTTAAAACCACAATGACATCCCACTTCCCTTCCAATAGTATGAACACACACTCACACACACACACTCACACACACACTCATACACATACACCCTCACACACACACACTCACACACACATACACACACACTCACACACACTCTCACACACACACTCACACACACTCATACACACACACACACACACACTCACACACACAATAGCAAGTGTTGGCGTGAATGTGGAGAAATTGGAACCCCCATCTGCTGCTGGTGGAAATGTGAAAGGGTGCAGCCAGTGTGGAAAGCTGGCAGTTCCTCAAAAAATTAAACATAGGATTATCATATGACCCAGCAATTCCACTCCAAATATATACTCAAAGAACCAAAAACAGCTACTCAAACAGACCCATGCACACCAATGCTCATGACAGCATAATTCACAATCCACAGAGGCAGAACACAGATTGCTAGTTGTCAGGGGCTACAGGAGGAGGGAAGAGGGAGTCGCTGCTTAGTGGGTATGAGGTTTTATTTTGGGAGTGGTGAAGGTGTTCGGAAGTAGATAGAGGTGGTGGTTGTACAACATTGTGAGTGTACTAAATACCATTTTCAAATGGTTAATTTTATATTAACCAATTGTATACTTTCAAATGGTTAATTTTATATTAACCAATTGTATACTTTCAAATGGTTAATTTTATATTAATCAATTGTACTGTAATTTCAAATGGTTGTTTTTTTTTCCTTTTTTTTTTTTTTTTTTTGAGGTGGAGTCTCACTCTATATCACCCAGGCTGGAGTACAGTGGCGCGATCTTGGCTCAGTGCAATCTCCGCCTCCTGGATTCAAGCAATTCTTCTGCCTCAGCCTTCCCAGTAGCTGGGACTACAGGCACGTGCCACCACGCTCAGCTAATTTTCTTTGTATTTTTAGTAGAGACAGGGTTCCACCATGTTGGCCAGGCTGATCTCAAACTCCCTACCTCAGATGATCCCCCCACCTCGGCCTCCCAAAGTGCTGGGATCATAGGTGTGAGCCACTGTGCCCGGCTGGTTAATTTTATATTATGTGAATTTCATCTTAATGGGAAAAAATGTATCACAATAACTAAAAGACACCCACAAATGCTCTTTCGTCATTTAAAAAAAACCCTGAAAGTCTCTGACTGTGTGGTTTGGGGCGAGTCCCTTGGTTCCTCTGAGTCATGTGCCTTGTTGTGTAAGATGGAAATGCTTTTCCGCTGCCTAGCTGAACTGCTTTGACGATTAGATAAGGGAGCACCTGATATCAGACCCTAAAGCTACATTTTTAATAAAAAAGTAAAAAGACGTCAAATGCCCACTAATAATCAGCTGGAATTCAGCCCCTTCTCTTTTCTTTTAAAATATATTTTAAAATATACCCCCCTTCTTCTTTCTTTAAAAATATATTTTACTCACTCTCATATATATAATCACTTAATTATACCTTCCCTGCTACTTGTCCTTTAAGCACTCATCCCTAACTATAAATCTCAGCTCTTTATCATAAATCCCACAAAGAGAGATCATCTTCATATCCTCCCTCCAAGCCTCTTGGTGCCTAACCCAGCACCAACCACACCATCATAATGGTACTGCCTTTTTTGTGTGCTTTTAGTGTGCTGAGTCCCATGCTAAGCACTTCATCCACACTGAATTTTATTAAATTCTTGCAATCGTCTATGAGGTAGGTATTACCATGCCCAGTATACTGACAGGAAAACAAGGTCAGAAGGTGAGAGGCTCCCTCAGAGTCCTGCAGCTGGTGGATGAAAGAGCCAGATCCACATTAACATCTGCCTGATTCCAAAGCCAGAGCGCTTAATCCCTGGATCATATCACAAGGACCTTAAAAAATCAGGATTAAGAAATTTGTTTCCACAATTGGATATGAGCTTTGAGAGAATCTTGGTGGAAAGGAAAGCCAGCAGGATGACATAGAAAGACACTTGTCTGTTGGAAAATAAAATGTAGATTCTTTTTTTTTTTTTTTTTTTTTTGAGACAGGGGGTCTCATTCTGTTTCTCAAGCCGAGAGCTGTGGCACAATCATCGCTCACTGCAGCCTTGACTTCCTGGGCTCAGGCAATTCTCCTGCTTTAGCCTCCTGGGTAGCTGGGACTACAGGTGCACACCACCACACCCAGCTAATTTTTGCTTATTTGTAGAGAGAGGGTCTCACTATGTTGCCCAGGCTGGTCTCAAGCTTCTGGACTCAAGCAATCCTCCCACCTCAGCCTCCCAAAGTGCTGGGATTACAGGCATGACCAACAGCTCCTGGTCCCAGAAAATGTAGATTCTGATCCACAACTGCCATTTTCTTTTTTGGGCTTCAGTTTTCCCATGTGTTCAAAGGGAGGCTGAATTGGTTGCTGTGACGGTGTGAGGACCTGAAAGAGACTCATTACCTAAGAGTGACAATTTCAAGCTTCCCTGTCTTTTTTTTTTTGCAGGGATTGGGAGAGGGATTCTCAATTTTATTTTTCAAGGGGAAACTATAGAAAGTCATTCCAGTGTTTGAGAAATGGCCCCACTCCCATACAGTCACCTGACTTGTTGTCAGACAAATTATGACAAGATGTTTTCAATTCACAGTGGCTGGGTCTTTGGGGAGGTCCACATTTGTGCTCAACCCAGCAGGTTTGTAGTGGGTGTGGTGGGCTGCCCAGGGCCCCTTCGGGAAGACTCTTGGCCCTCAGTTGCTGAGAGAGTTGTCAGCCATAAACTCATAGCTGAATCCTCCCAACCAGCAATGGCTGGTAGTTGAAGGGAGCTGCCTCCCCTCGGGTCATGCTTCTGTCCCCAGGCTTTCTGAATCCAATGACTGGTCTGAGTAGGGGCACACAGCCAGGCCCCCTGACCGCAATTCAGCCCAACCCTGCAGGACCATTCATACCCAGAGCTCCCCGAGGAGTCAACTTCGCAGCCCAGCTCCTCCTCCTACCCAACCTGACTTCCTCCCTCCCTACAAACGCTGATGGGGTCTACTCCCTCATACCCCTTCTCAACCCACATCTCTCCCCAGGCTTGCTTCCCAGGGAACCTGTGGTTGGACAGTGGTGTTCTGCTTCCTTCTGTATTTTGGATGAAGAAAGATGGACCACACAGTGATTTAACTTGCCTCAGGTTACAGGTTTGTAAATACCCCTTTCCTGAGAGGTGTGGTTGCCCCCTAGTTTAGGGGGAAGACAGGTGTTGAAGTCCATCACCATGCTTACCTACCCTTTATCAGATAGCCAGGGCACCCCTTCCTCATGATATAGGAGCCCCTACACTGTTGCTATCGATGTCTTCACAATGTGTTAACATTGTCAGTTTATGGAACTGTCTCCTCAATCTGTGAGCACAGGGACTGAGTTTTGTTCAGTCTAACCCATGCTCAGCACATCTGGAACAACCTTCCAACACCTTCCCATGATACACAGGGCCATCTGTGTCCTGGCTCTTGACCCCTCTCGAGCCTCACTTCCTGACATTCCCTCTGCTGAGTCTGACCCACAGACCCTAGCCTTATGAGGGATGAACAAATGCACTCAGACACAGGCATTCAGTGAAAGAGCGGGCTAGGGGATGGGGCCACTCACAGACACCGAGGAGGATGCTGTAAAGAGTTAGCAGCCATGGCCCTGACCAGCCAGCGCTGCAGGCATTTATTCAGTATAGATTTAATGACAAAGACCTTGAGTCAACACGCTTGTGGGCAATTCACATGGTCGCCTCCACCCCTGCCCCCGCCCCCTTCCGAGAGAGTAATCCTGCGCTCGGATGATTAAAGGCCAGGTTCCAAGGCCTAAGTAAACCAACTTATCTAGATCAGTTTCTTTACATCCGCTCGTTATCTAACCTAAGCTTTCGGGCACTGGATAAGAGAGTCTAGCTGCCTTCAGCCAAATCTTTTCCCGAAGATTTTGTAAAACCTTCCAGCCTTCCAAGAAGGTTTGCATCTTTCTACACTTTTTCCCACACCCTGACCAATCTCCTATACCTCTGCTTTAGTCCCTGACCTCCACATTTGCCCTACACAGAGTGACTTCCGTTGATGCCTCCAACAACATGTAACTACTGAGCCTCAACCACTGATCTTGGAGCAGAAGATGACCTAGGTCTTGACCCAGAGCAGCTCACCATAGAGGGAGAGGTAGACACACGAACAGAAAATCACTCCAAACTGGTAGTGGATTCCATGGTGCTAGCAGGCATAGGGTGCTAGAAAAACATAAAGGGGGTCATTTCACTCCATGTTATGGGTCATTCTTGCCCTCACAGAACTTACACTACACAGGTGGAGCCCACTCACAAGGAAGTAGTTTAAGTCAAACAGTCAGAAGATTTGCCCTAAGGTAGGTAGAGAAGGAACATGGTGCTCCAAGGGTGACCCCAGTCTTCTGATTGCAGCATTCTTTCCAGCCCTGTTGCTTTGCATATACTGTTCCCCTCACCTTAAGACTCTTTGCCCTTGACTTGGTGAACTCCTACTGACCTCTCAAGACCAATCGAAGTCATCTCCCACGTTGATCCTTCTCTGGGCCTCCCAGAAAGCATCTACCGCTCCTCTCTGGGTGACCCTTCATCTTGTTATAGAAACCTCTGGATTAAAGGCCTGGGGGTATTGCATTTGCTATTTCATTCTCTGTGAACTTCTCCAAGGGAAACTGGTCATCTCTGTTTTCCAAGCACTGAGCATATGTCCTAGTGCAGTGCTGAACTATGGGCCACATTTGGCCCTTCATCAGTTTTTATAAATGAACCCTCATTGGAACATGGACACACCCTTATTGTCTGTGGCTGCTTTCATGCTCAAACGGCAACGTTGAGCACTTACAACAGAGACCCTGTGACCTACAAAACCTAAAATATTGGCCGGGTGCAGTGTCTCACGCCTGTAATCCCAGCACTTTGGGAGGCTGAGGCAGGTGGATCATGAGGTCAAGAGATCAAGACCATCCTGGCCAACATGGTGAAACCCCATCTCTACTAAAAATACAAAAATTAGCCAGGCGTGGTGGCGCACACCTATAGTCCCAGCTACTTGGGAGGCTGAGGCAGGAGAATCACTTGAAACTGGGAGGCAGAGGTTGCAGTGAGCCGAGATTGAGCCACTGCACTCCAGCCTGGTGACAGAGCGAGATTCCGTCTCAAAAAAACAAAAAAACCATAAAATATTTGCTATCTGGCCCTATTTTAGAAGAATAGTTTGCCAACCCCCACCTTAGAAGATTATAAATGGTCAGTCAATGCTCACTCAAATAAACACATAGGAATTGATAGGTGAATAACAGAGACTACTGTTGTCCTGAATCAGATCAGTGCATTCAAATGAAGAAGTGGAGTTGCTCGGGCAGTGGGTGGAAAATCAGATATAATCCTGCCAACTCTAGGGGAAAAAGTGCCTAACATCCTTTACCATCTCCTTGCCTACCTTCCCTATCTTCCTCATCTTCTGTTCAGCCTTCTTGAAGTAATATCAAGTTCTAAGACACAGGTGGTGATTTTAATCTATAAAGCAGATCTAGCTTGGCTTAGAATTTCTCGAAAGCACCTTTCCTTCCTTAGGCTTCAGGCCAGAGGCAGAGATTGAGGGGTTATTGATAGTTGCTATTATAGCTAAGCATGGGCAAGGGAAGGACAGTGGCATTTCCTGAGCACCTGCCACACATCTGGGATATTACATATGTCATTGCACATGGTCACAGTATTCCCAGGTGGCAGAAATGATAACTTCATATGAAAGCTGAGGCAACTGAGGCTCAGAGGAGCAAGATGACTTTCCAAATACTATATTTCTAAACAGACCCAGATTTTCCTGAATTCAAAGCCCTGCTTTTTGCACTGTAGTACTTTACGGTTGAGCAGGTATAACTCCAAGTATGTCCGGGGGTGCAGTTAGAGTGGATAGTTTGGGGCATGAGGGCGGCCTTCCCTGTACCTCACCTTTCTGCTACATGGGTATAATAGAGCCCTGCTTCCTTGGCTCCTAAGAGGCCGCCTCTGCTCTGGTTGAGAACAAGTTCAACTGCTGCTCAGTTCATTGATATTTTGGCTGAGATGTAGCCCCCACTGTTGGGTCACATTTATGACCATGGACTAGGCAGCACAATCTGAGTAGAAGAAAGGAGGTGGGTTGGGAGTGGTGGCTCACGCCTGTAATCCTAGCACTTTGGGAGGCTGAAGCAGGTGGATAACCTGAGGTCAGGAGTTCAAGACCAGCCTGACCAACATGGTGAAGCCCCATCTCTACTAAAAATACAAAAAGTATCCGAGTGTGGTGGCACACACCTGTAATCCCAGCTACTTGGGAGGCTGAGGCAGGAGAATCGCTTGAACCTAGGAGGGGGAGGTTGCAGTGAGCCAAGATACTCCATTGCACTCCAGCCTGGGCAACCAGAGTGAAAACTACATCTAAAAAAATAATAATAATAAATAAAAAAAAATGAGGTGGCACATGAGCTGTCAGAGGATGAGGACCGGGGGGGAGATTTGGATCTCAACTGAAAACCTATGACACAGAGCAGGCACTGGATTTCCCTTGTTTGAAAGAGCTCTGCCTCTCACTGTACTGCAGTCCCTCCCAGGTAGGGGCCGGGGAGGCTCTGGGAATGGGATGGAGTAGGCAGCTCAGTGGCACAGGAAGCTGGCCATGTGCATTTCCACACAAAATGCAATCCGACTGGGACTTCTATTTGTTCAGCAAAAGTGTAACAATAACAAATTGTGTTTGTACAAAGTGACAATAAACAGAGAGAACAAGTGAGTGCCTATGATAGAGATACACACCACCTCTTGGATGGCTGACCACACCTCCCCAGGTCCATAGTAGTCGCATTCTGACTCTGTTCACGCTGTGCGGGACACTGGGCTGGAAACACACACTTGCATGTTATCTAGGGAGTCGTTCTCAAACTTGTCTGTGCATTAAAGTCACTTGGAAAGAGGGAAGAATCTAAACATGCTCATCCCCAGGCCCTACCGTCGATCAATTCAGCCCACATCTCAGGGCATGGGTTTTTTGTTTGATTTCCACGTGAGTCTACCATGCAGCTGAACTTTGAGAATGCGTGGTATTATGTCAATTGGCTTTCATAACAATCCTGAGATGGTTATTTTTATGTATCCACTTGACTAGGGCCAAGGGGTGCCCCGATTAAACATTATTTCTTGTGTGTCAATGAGGGTGTTTCAGATGAGCTCAGCATTTGGATTGGATTCTGTAAAGTAAATTGCCCTCCCTAATTTGGGCTTCATCCAATCTGTTGAGGGCCTGAGGAATTAAAGGTGAAGGAAGGAGGTACTTGCCTCTTTTTTCAGCCTCATTGCCTGAGTTGAATCATCTCCTTCATCGTCTTCTGCCCTCAGACTGGCATATATACCACAAACTCCATTGGTTCTCCTGCCTTCAGACTTGGCCTGAATAACACCACTGTCTTTCTCAGGTCTCTACCTTGCAGATGGCAGATAGTGGGACTTCTCAGCCACCATAATTGTGTGAGTCAATTCTTTATAACACATCTCCACATATTCTGTTGGTTCTGTGTTTCTGGAGAGCTGTGACTAACACACCCTCTAAGAACAGGTTTTCTTCTAATCTGGGAAGCTTGTCTGGATCAAGCCCTTGTAGCCTTATTGCCCAGCTTGCCTCTAAAGTTGGGTTGAGGACATGGTGAGGACACTAGGAGACACTGATACAGTGTCAGAGTGGCTGGGGATGGTGATGTCGTGGTGTCGTGTGAGTCAGCATGTCTCACTCTGCAGGGTACAGCTGTGGCATGCCCAAGGTAGGAGGATGGGGATAATTCAGATTTCATAGGATGAAATGAGGTCATGCATGTAAAGTGCCTAGGGTATTACCTGGCAAGTAGTAATAAAACAACAGTCATGAGAAGCACCGCCACCACCATTGCCACCACCACAGAAACATCTACTATTTTTCTCTGCTTACCGCCTGGCTTTGTCCTTTACCTGGATATTTTCATTTAATCCTCCCACCACCTTTATTCCTTCCACAACCCTAATAGTGCCCCAATTAGGCACTATTAGTCTTATTTTACAGACAAAGCAGTGGAAGTGCAGAGGCCAAAGGAGACCACCTGGTGCAGCTCCACTCCAGGGCTGTGTGCCAAACCCTGCCTTCCCCAGGGAGCTACAAACCTGGGTCCAGTGGGAGCAGCTGAGGCTGGACAATAAGTGCAATCCATGAGAGAGTCAGGATCCCAAGTCTCCAGGATTGCTGTCTCCCTTTTCCTAGTAAGACTGAAAAAGGGAGAATAACATTCTCTGTTTGTTTTGGAGGGGACTGTCAGATGATTTCTATCCAGCAAGGAATATTTCAATATGAAGGACCAAACCGAGTCTTGAAGCAAGATCAAATGATGGAGGAAAATGAGAGGATGAGGTTTAAAGAGACAGCTGAAGGTCTGGCACATCTCCTTAACTGGAAGACAAGCAGGAGAGATTTAATTTTAAAAATATTACAATCACCACGTATGGTGGCTCAAGCCTGTAATCCCAGCACTCTGGGAGGCCGAGATGGGGGTATTGCTGGAACTCAGGAGTTGGAGATTAGCCTGGGCAGCATAGTGAGACCCTGTCTCTACAAAATTTCGGTTAAAAAAAAATTAGCTGGGCATAGTGGTGCATGCCTGTAGTCCTAGCTACTCGGGAGGCTGAGGTGGAAGGATCACTTGAGCCAGGAGTTTTAGGATGCAGTGAGCAAGGATCACACCACTGCACTCTAGCCTGGGTGACAGAGATGACCCTGTCTCAAAAGAAAGATTACAATCCTCTGTCCTGGTAGATATCAGAATGAGAAAGCTGAGAAGGCCTTTCAGAGGATGAGATCTGGAGCCTGTGGAGATGGCTGAGGACTGCAGAAGGGCTGGGGGTGTGAAGATGGCTGGATTTTCAGGGACCTTTCACTTTTTTACTGGGGTGTGACCCTATGCCAATGTCTTGGTCTCCCTCAGCATCAGCATCCTCATCTGGAGAGGAGGATGAGATGAGATCAGACACATGACCCTTGTGGCACAAAAATAAATGTCTATCAAATCTGAGTCCTCAGTTATAGCTGATAGGATGGACCTAGCAGGGGAAAGGAGTAACTGAAAGAATTCACTTGCAGAGTTGAGGATCTGCCAGGGTAGTCATTTTGGGCATTTGTTCTGTGTTAAGCATCTTTTGGAGTGTCATCTAATTCTCTTAACTTCTTGGACGAAAATTCCATTTGTATTGCAACTGGACTTAAATACAATCTGTGCATATGCATGCACACCCAAATTGGTATAGCCATGGTGGGGTATGGGGGTGAGAATTAGAGGTAAATCCATTCCAACTACCCGATTTTATTGATGGGGAAATGAAGCCTGGAGGAGAGAGGGTTCCAGAGTGCCCCCGTAGAAGGATTAGGATTTAGGCTTTTGTGATGCCTTTTTGTTGGCTAAGAGAAAGGGAAAAAAGGGAGGCAGAATGCTTGGTTCAGATCCATCCTACCCTTTCCTGGCTTTGTAACCTCAGGCAAGTTACTGAACCTCTCTGTGCCTCAGCTTTCTCATCCAATTAATGGAGAATAACAGTGCCGAATTAATGGAATCATTGTAAGTTTAACCCTTGTACTTACATATTCAGAAACAGATACTGCAAATCCACAGGTAAGTATAGAATGCATCTAACAATCCAAGCGTATCAGACTGTACACCAACTATACATCATGGTCATATATGTTTTAGATGAAATGGTTAGGAGCAGAGTCCTTGGAGTCAAAGTGGCAAAGGTGCAAGCCCCAGCTGTGTAAACTTGAATAAAGATCTTCCTGTTTCTGACCTGCAGTTTCCTCAACTGTGGACTTCCTGATCGAGAAGAGTAAAGATGCAATCTGCTGGTAGAGTCCCAGCACAGGGCCTTATGGGTTGGCAGTATGTGTTAGACAGCACTTGCTGTAATGACATGACTCAGCAGAGAAGTCATTGCTTGTCATGGTGATTCTGAGGGGGGCACATGCTTCTTTCTTGCATGTAAGAGAGGGGATGGGCAGCTCTGTCACACCAGCACCATTTGTCTTTATTTGTTTGGTTTCAGCATTTTGCATTTTGGTTCAACATAGTTTTTAATTGCACAAAACATTACAAGTATTGCTTTATTCAGTCATTACTTACTTTTATTTATCCTCCCCAACGTTCTTTTATCACACTCTTTTTTTTTTTTTTTTTTTTTTTTTTTTTTTTTTTTTTTTTGAGACAGAGTCTCGCTCTGTCGCCCAGGCTGGAGTGCAGTGGCGCAATCTCGGCTCACTGCAAGCTCCGCCTCCCGGGTTCACGCCATTCTCCTGCCTCAGCCTCCGAGTAGCTGGGACTACAGGCGCCCGCCACCGCGCCCGGCTAATTTTTTGTATTTTTTAGTAGAGACAGGGTTTCACCGTGGTCTCGATCTCCTGACCTCGTGATCCGCCCGCCTCGGCCTCCCAAAGTGCTGGGATTACAAGCGTGAGCCACCGCGCCCGGCCTATCACACTCTTATTTTCATGTTTCTCCCTGGGATTGTTTTCCTCTTGTGTGATGAACACTCTGTTTTTCTTCTCTTTCTGTTTCAATTTGCCTGAAAATATTCTGTCTTCTTCATTTTCAAAGGATGACTTTACTGCTTATATAAGATTCTAGTTGGCATTTATTTCCTTTTTTGCAACTGAAAGATGTTATTCCATTGTCTTCCGGCTCATATTGTTTCTGTTAAAAAGTAAACTATCAGTCCTATTGATATTCCTTTGAAGGGAATCTCTCTGTTCATCTTCCTTTTCGCTTCTCCCTCCCTCAAGTTCACAGTTCATTGGCCCTTCTTTCCCTCCCTCCCTCCCTCTCTTTCTTCATTCCTCCTTTCCTCCCTTCCTTTCTTTCTCTCTCTGTCTTTAAATAAAAGTAAAGTATAATATACATACAGAAAGGTGCACCTAAGTGTATAAATAGCTTAATGAACTTTCACAAGCTGAACACACTCATGAAATCAGCAAACAAACAAAGATACAGATGGTGACCCATGCCTCCAGAAGTGTGTTCTGTCCTTAACTACCCCCAACACTCACTTCCAACATCATCACTATAGATTTGTTTTTTTCTTTTTCTGTACTTTATATACATTGAATCAGGTAGACTCTTGTGTTGGCTTCTTTTGCCACACATTATGTTTTTGAGGTTTCTTCATAAGCCTGATGTGTGTAGTTGCAGAGCTGTGTCCTCAGTGCTCTGTAATATTCCATGATGTGAAGGGTCCACAATTGATCCATTTGTCCATTCTACAGTGAATGGGCATTTGGGTATTTCCACCAGAAGCTGTGTTGGTATGAGTACCTTAGTGCATGTCTTGGATAAACATAGCTAGGAGCAGAATTGCTGGTCAAAGTTTATGTGTGTATTCAACCTTTGTAGGTACTGCCACACAGTTGCATAAAGGGGTTATTGTTTCCATCTTCAGTAACTAACAGATCCATCTGTTTCATACCTCCCTGAGACTAGGTAACTGTATTTTATATTTAAATCATTCTGGAGGGTGCAGCAACCTTTTTTGAGCTTAGCACAGACACCCTTATTGGACTGGAAACCACAAGTTCACACCCATTGCAGACCAGAAACCAGAGAGGTGAGGCAGGAAGCAGAGGCAGGAAGAGGGCACCTGACAGCTATAGACCCTGAGGCCAGATAAAGCATTATGATTTCCACTTTACAGATGAAGAAAGAGAGGCCTAGAGAGCTGGAGTGACATGCCCAAGGCCACAGTGTTGCTAGGAGACAGGATCTGGATTAGACTATATTTTTACCAGAAGTAGAGCCCCAGTCATACCTCACTGAACACTCACCTGCCTGTTTGACTTCTGGTGCACACCCTGCTGCCTGCTTCTTCTGAACTCCTCTGCCTGTTTTGAAGATCTAGCCTCCTGGTTTTTTTTTTTTTTTTGAGACAGAGTCTCACTCTGTCACCCAGGCTGGAGTGCAGTGGCTCGATCTTGGCTCACTACCACCTCTGCTGCCCTGGTTCAAGCGATTCTCCTGCCTCAGCCTCCCAAGTAGCTGGGATTACAGGCTTCTGCCACCGTGCCTGGCTAATTTTTGTATTTTTAGTAGAGACAGGGTTTCACCATCTTGGCCAGGCTGGTCTTGAACTCCTGACCTTGTGATCCACCCACCTCAGCCTCCCAAAGTGCCAGGATTACAGGCATGAGCCACTGCGCCTGGCTGCTCCTGGCCTCTTTGTACAAAAAAAAAAAATAAAAAAAAAAAAATAAGTGACAGCAAGTAGGTAAAATGTGGTTGTCTATTTTATTCCTACACTGATTTACATGTGAGAAGACTGAGGCTCAAAGAGGTGAAGTGATTTGCCCATGTTAATGTAGCTAGTGGGTGGCCAAGCAGACTCTAGGCCTATTAAGCTCCCTGCCACCTTGCCTGTTTACCTCAGTGGCTTCCAGGGCAGTTCTGAGAAAAGCAGAAGGCAGATTTCTGTTTTATTTTCTTGGCACGAATTAATGTTTGTCTTGAGCCATAATGTGAGGACTGTTTCCAAATGGGGTGTATGTGCATACATACACGTGTTTGTGTATGTGTGTGTGCATGTGTGTGTGTAAAGACAGCATTGTTGAAGTGGTCCCAGCATGTCAGACACAACTATTCATCTTTATTTTGATTTCTAAATCTTCACCAAAGTAGGTTTTGACTACAGGACTCTGTTCCATGTTTTGCAAATGAACTGGTGATGGATATAAATGAATGTGTGTGTATGGGGCGGGGAGGGGGAGCGGGACACACACACAAACATTCATGCAGGCTTTACCAATAGCCCTGTCTTGAGCATGAACAGGTTAAGAATAAAAGCATTCATTGCTCGGGGTGCTGCCTGAAATTCTGGAACGTTAGGAAATATGTTTACAGTTTACTCCTAGGTCCTGGATAGAACCCAGAAATAGGGGCAGGCAAAGGGACCTGGCTTGTGGTGGATGTCTTTCCACTCACCCACCCATCCATCCCCCAAACATTCACTGAGTACTCGTATTTACCATACACTGAGCTGGGTGCTGGGGTATGAAGATGAGCCATACATAGTCCTGGTCTTTGCAGAGATTTGGAGCGACGAATATCAAAACATCTGTGTGAGAAGTGCCCTGTGTACATGCATAATGGAAACTCCACGAGGACAGGCAGGGCCTTACCTTTCCAGCTCACTTCTGTGTCTCTCATAACTGGCATAGTCCTGGGGACACAGAAGGCCCTCATAAATATGCTGTATGGTGAGCGTGAGGGTGGCACTGTGTTGACTTAGGGAATCAGGGAGTGGAGGGAAGTTAGCTAATACAGAAGCCTATGGGCTAATAAGCTTAGCTAATAAGAAGCTGGGTACCCATTCATTCATCCGTCCACCCATTCATTCACTCTTCATACCCTCAGGTGTTAACTGAACCATTTGCTCTTGTGGTGCTCCTCATCCAGCAGGGAGAATCAGTGATGACTAAATTGCAACACAACATGGAAAATGCTGCACCAAGGTCAGTGTGAGATGGGGAACTCCAGAGGAAGCAGGGCCAGAAGTCCAAGGGAGGGTGTGAGGCTCCCCAGAGAGGGTGGCATTTGAGCTGACCTATGAGGGCAATGGCAATCTGCAGGTTTTCAAAGGGAGTGGTGTGAAGATGTCAGTGAGACTGGGGCACCATGGAAGGGGAGCTTCCTGAACCCTGAAGACCCCAAGTTTGGTGAAACTGACAGCACATCCCAACACTGCCATATGTGTGGATGAGCTTTACAAAGTGTGAAGCACCCTGTGAATAATCAGTGCAGGCTAAGCAGAGTAATAATAATTTGAATGCCTGTAAATGTTGGTACCACAAGGTGTTGGCTCTGAGAGGAGGTATTACCACTCTTGACACTGCAGCCAGACACAGAGCTTGATGTCAGGCAGTGGGAATGGGGTTGAAGTGCTGGGTAGGAGTGCGTGATTCACTGGATTTCAGTGGGAAGAAGGTGGCGTGAAGCAGACCTTGAGGTCTCTTACTGGGTGGCTGTGGGAAGCACGGAGCCATGCCCTGAGAGACAGAGAGGGTGGGAGAAGGCTCATGGTGATGTGTGCTGCCTGCCCTCCCAAGCCCCTCCTAACTTGCATGGAAACACTGAAATTAATTTCCCACAAAGTCAGGCTTAATGCTTGTCATTTTTATTTTTTCTTTTTTCTTTGAGACAGAGTCTCTCTGTCGCCCAGGCTGGGGTGCAATGGCACTATCTCTGCTCACCTGCAATCTTCGCCTCCCGGGTTCAAGCGATTCTCCTGCCTCAGCCTCCTGAGTAGCTGGGATTACAGGCACACGCCACCATGCCTGGCTAATTTTTGTATTTTTAGTAGAGACGGGGTTTTACCATGTTGGTCAGGCTGGTCTTGAACTCCAGACCTCAGGTGATCTGCCTGTCTCGGCCTCCCAAAGTGCTGGGGTTAGAGGCATGAGCCACCATGCCCGGCCTGCTTGTCATCTTTAAAAGGCAAAACATAACTGCGGTTAATGTTGCAGGGACTAACTCCAACTTTACTTGGAAGCATCAGCTCCTAATATGTCAGAGTTGACCCTCACAGAGCATCCCAACGAAAGACCATCCAAAAGAGGGCGTCCACGTGTTCGACGTTGGCTCCTGAAGGGCTTGTCCTCGAAGTTATTTCTGCCACCTCTTTTCCTGTGACAGTAGGCTGGCTACCTCATCTCTCCTTCCATATCTTGATGGGGAAAATGGGGAGGCTCACCCCAGTCTGCAGGTTTGTGGTAAGGATTTGACGAGATGGTGACTATCATGTGTTTTAATAACATGGTCAGCTCCTCTCGGCTCAGAAAAATATTTCTTCTTCTAATTAATTATTGTGGTGAGTATTAGATTTCTGACCCATCCCTTCCCCCTCCTGAAGAGACCCAGAGGGAAAATAGAGTGGCTTTTCAAAGCTAAGCAGCCTCTTAGTGGAAGAGTGAGGTTTTGGTCTCAAGTCACCCTGTTCCCAGCCCTAAGTTCCTACTTCTCAGGTGCCCCCTTGGGTCTCCTTCTTAGCAGCTGCTTTCTTCTTCCAACTATATCCTTCATATAAAGGATCAAAGGCTCAAAAGAAGCCCCTGGAGAAGGGAACAGTCTCCAGGTGGCCTTCAGGATTTCTGCAGAGGGTTTCTTTGTGGAATTTCAGAGCAGGAGATGTAAACAGCAACAACACAACCAGCTTGACCAAGAGGCTGTTGAGACCAGTGCAAGGACTGGTTTCACAAGGTCCTTCTACAAACTCTACCAGTCCACAAAAGAAAAAAAAATTTAGGCTGGGCGCGGTGGCTCACGCTTGTAATCCCAGCACTTTGGGAGGCTGAGGCGGGCGGATCATCACGAGGTCAGGAGATCGAGACCATGGTGAAACCCCGCCTCTATTAAAAATACAAAAAAATTAGCCGGGCGTGGTGGCGGGCGCCTGTAGTCTCGGCTACTCGGAGAGGCTGAGGCAGGAGAATGGCGTGAACCCGGGAGGCGGAGCTTGCAGTGAGCCGAGATTGAGCCACTGCACTCCAGCCTGGGCGACAGAGCAAGACTCCGTCTCAAAAAAAAAAAAAAAAAAAAAAATTAACTATTTATTTACCCAGTAAAAATAGTCACTTTAAAAAGTCTCCCTCGGCCGGTGCAGAGGCTTCTGCCTGTAATTCCAGCACTTTGGGAGACCAAGGCAGGTGGATCACCTGAGGTCAGGAGTTCGAGACCAGCCTGGCCAACATGGTGAAACCCCATCTCTACCAAAAATACAAAAAGTTATCTGGGCGTGGTGGTGCACACCTATAATCCCAGCTACTCAGGAGGCTGAGACAGGAGACTTGCTTGAACCTGGGAGGCAGAGGCTGCAGTGAGCCAAGATGCCATTGCACTCCAGCCTGGGCTACAGAGCGAGACTTCATAAAAAAAAAAAAAAAAAAAGGGTCTCCTTTTATTAACTAACAAACTAAAGTGGTTCCATTCAATTCAGCCAGTACGTTTCACTAGTGTTTTTTGTGCACCTACTATGAGCAGATGATGTGTTGGGCATGTTTACACATTCGTCCTCACTGAGGCCTCACTGCCACCATTTCACAGCTGGGGAAGCAGAGGTACAGAGCTGAGCGAGGCCAGAGTGGGAAGCCAGGTCCCCCGACCCTGGGTCTAGCATCCTTTCCACCATAGTAAACTCCCCGGTCACGACAGAACTGACCGGTTCTTCAGGCAATATTGACTGAATATCAGCTCAGCAATCTTTTCCATCAATACAGGTCCTCTGCAGTCATTTCCTGATTAACAGTGGATCCGTTTAGTTGAATTGTGGTCAGACTGGTTGTGTCTGTGGACATAGAAATACCGATGACCTGATTTCCCCCAGGAGTCTTTCAGCTTCGGTACAGGACATGACAGAAGTTGAGAGTGACAATGTGAGTCCTGCTCCCATTTGAGCCTTCGGGGACATCCTAAGTGGGCTTCTCTTGGAGGAGAAGAGAGGAAAATGATGACAAGATGAGCCTTTGACAGATGCAAAGTCCTGGATAAAGGTTCAGAGAGTTGAGTCGGGCTGAGCAGGATCAGGACCCGTCTTCTGGCATCTTTTAAATGTTTGATAAACTCTGACGTTAGTGGTGGTTTAGTATCTCTAAGGCTTTATTTCCAGACCTAAGAGTGGGGCTACTAAGAGCAAGCTTTTAGGGATTGTAGTGAGCATTAAAAAGAACACCTCAGACTGGGCATCATGGCTCACACCTGTAATCCCAGCACTTTGGGAGGCTGAGGCGGGTGGATCACTTGAGGTCAGGAGTTCGAGACCAGCCTGGCCAACATGGTGAAACTCCGTATTTACTAAAAATACAAACAAACAAACAAACAAAAAAAACAATTAGCTGGGCGTGCTGGTGCATGCCTGTAGTCCCAGCTACTCAGGAGGCTAAGGGCAGGAGAGTTGCTTGAACCTGGGAGGTGGAGGTTGAGGTGAGCAGAGATCATGCCATTGTACTCCAGCCTGGATGACAGAGTGGACTTTGTCTAAAAAAAAAAAAAAAAAAAGGGGGAACACCTCTGCTGAAAATTGCATTCACATCCAAGTCGCAACCCTCAGACAATAAGCATAGGGCTGGGTACACCCACATTCACCCACATTTGTGGTATAGGGAAGTAGTGAAGACTGTAGCTTCCTGAGCCAGACAGCCTGGGGTCAAGTCTAGACAGTGACCTTGAAGCAGTTGACTCAGTCTAGATTTCAATGTCCTAACCCGAAGATAGGGACTTCATAGGTTATTCTGAGAATTAAATCAATGAAAATCACGGCTCTTAGGCTTCCTTAGAAGTCAGGAAGCAAGTAGAAGGAGGTGCTGGATTAGGTTGTCCAGGATTTTAAGATAAAGATCAGATCCTATTCACCAAAACACCAAAGTGATGCAGATCTGGCCCAAATCCTACTGCACAGAATTGCTGCGAAGGCAAGAAGTTAGTGCACAAGAATGCACTTTGCTAACAGTAAAATGCTCTACAAATACCGAAATAAGGTCAGAGCTTGTGCTTGTGACCATTTTTATGGAGTTGTTCTTATTATTCTGGAAGGCCGTGTTTCTGGTTCATGTTTTCTGGTTTCCAGGACCGTCCTAGCTTCTAACAGAAACCCGGTTTACCCCCAGGGCTTGGCCCAGTTTGTGGCATATTGATGAAGTTTCCCAAGAGTTTGCTGAATTCCATGTGTCTGCTGGGTGGGACTAGATTTCCCAGGACTCTGGGCCCTTCACACTCTATGTGGGGTGGAACTCCACTATATTAGCTGCTACCGTTTCTGCTAATGATACACACATGTGCACAGTGCTTTGCCAACTTCAGTATTTTGTGAATATTCACTAATATTATTATCTGCCAAGGGGATCCCAAATGTCATCTACCCTTTCTAGGGAAAGAAAATAGATAGTTATCTGCTTGCAACATTCTTCATCTAGCATTTTAAATACGCAGCTTGCCATGTTTTTGGAAAGAAATGCAAATGAAACCATCTCCAGGAATAATTTTCTCTCTCCAAATCTCCACATTTGCACAATGTCCTTCAATTAAACCTGAAATCAAATTATGTTCCCCTTGAGTGGTCATTTTAATATTTGCAGGTTTCCTGGGACAGGAGATTAGGAGGCTCAATTGATTCTGTGAGCCCTCTTCTGCCTCCAGAGACTCTCTTGAATGCCAGCACAGTTCTGTCAGGGGCCCGGAGCAAAGCGTCGCTGTGCACTTGGTCCCTCTCCTTCCTGCGTCTCCTCCTGGCAACCCTGACCCAGACGCAGTCTCTTTCTTTAAATATTGTAGCCCAAACAGCGGCTGGCTCCTAGAACGCACTGTGTCTTTAATCTCTCTGTCCTTGTTCCCTGCCATTCCCTGTATCAAGGCCACTCTCTCCTCACCCGTCCGTTCATGCTTCTCTTGGACCCTGAGCAAGGCACCTCTCTCTCATCTCCCCAGGATCCATCCTTGGGTCTCTGATCAGAGAATCTTAATTTTTCCCCGGGTGCCACCTCTCCCACACTTTCTAAGGTGCCACATGCTCTGGCCCTGCCTTCCCACCCCCGTTTGACTTGCTCTTCTCCCTGTCACTCGCTTGGGTCAATCTAGGGGACTCTTTGCTGCTCCTGAAAACTGTCAGGCCCTTGCTCTCTCAGGACCTTACAAATGGATCTTCCCGGCCGGGCGCCGTGGCTCACGCCTGTAATCCCAGCACCTTGAGAGGCCGAGGTGGGTGGATCACCTGAGGTCAGGAGTTTGAGACCAGCCTGGCCAACATGGTGAAATTCTGTCTCTACTAAAAATATAAAAATTAGCCGGGCATGGTGCTGGGCACCTGTAGTCCCAGCTACTTGGGAGGCTGAGGCAGGAGAATTGCTTGAACCTGGGAGGCAGAGGTTGTGGTGAGCTGAGATGGCGCTACTGCACTCCAGCCTTGGCCACAGGAGCAAAACTCCATCTAAAAAAAAAATCTTCCCTCCTCTGTTAAATTTTCTCTTATCCCAGGGAGTCACTTGGCTCAGGCCTCAGCCCCTTCAGCTTCTGTACGAATGGTGTCTCCTTCTCAGTGAGACCCTCAACTCCCCTTGTTAATACAGCAGCCTAGGCCCCTCTCCCAGCACTGCACCCTCATTGCTTGGTTTATTTCCCCGAGTGCTTGCGCTTCCTGCATCTGCCCCACTATGTCTTTTACTCGTTTGTAAGCTCCCTGAGGGCAGCGAATTCTGTTCTTTCTGTCCTGGTGCCCCCTCTTCTCTCACGGCAGTGTTGGCTCACAACATTCCTTAATGAATGTTCGGGAATAAATGTCACTAGGAAAGGTTGGCACAACCTCTTCCTTATTCCTCTGACTGTAAGGATGGGCACATGGCCCAGGCCTACCGCAGGCAACACCTCCTACCCCCGCATGAAAGGAAAATATCTTGGGCCCCCAAAATCACTAAGGAAAACTCAAGCTGGAAACTGCTTAGGGCAAACCTGCCTCCCATTCTGTTCAAAGTCACTCCTCTGCTCACTGAGATAGATGCACATCAGATTTGCCCTCTTTGGAAAGGCCAATCAGAAGCTCAAAGAATGTAACAGTTTGTGTCTCACCTATCTGTGACCTGGAAGCTCCCTCCCACTGTGAGTCTTCCTGCTTTCCTTTCAAGTTGTCCCACCTTTCCAGACTGAACCAATGTACTTCTCACATGTATAGATTGATGTCTCCGGTCTCCCTAAGATGTATAAAACCAAGCTGTGCCCTGACCACTTTGGGCACATGTCATCAGGACTTCCTGAGGCTGTGTCACGGGTGTGTCCTCAGCCGTGGCAAAAATAAACTTTTTAAATTAACTGAGACCTGTCTCAGATTTTCTGGGTTCACACCTGCTAGTAGCAGGGATTGGCCCAGGGAGACACAAGACCTAAACCAGGGCCGGGCTTGGTGGCTCACGCCTGTAATCCCAGCACTTTGGGAGGCCGAGGTGGGCGGATCACGAGGTCAGGAGATCGAGACCATCCTGGCTAACACGGTGAAACCCTGTCTCTACTAAAAACAGAAAAAAATTATCTGGGTGTGGTGGCGGGCGCCTGTAGTCCCAGCTACTCAGGAGGCTGAGGCAGGAGACTGGTGTGAACCCAGAAGGCAGAGCTTGCAGTGAGCTGAGATCGCGCCACTGCACTCCAGCCTGGGCGACAGAGCCAGACTACGTCTCAAAATAAATAAATAAATAAATAAAAATAAAAAAATTAAAAAAACGAGACCTAAGCCAGGACAAAGACAGTCGGCCCAGGACTACTCCTGGAGCTACTGGGAAATATGCTCTTTTCTTCTCTGGAGTTGCTGGATGCTCTGGGGGCTGCTTGACCACTACTTAGGGAAAGGTGCCCAAGGCTGAAGCTTGGTGAGAGCGAAAGCCAAGCCAGGAGGTGGAGAGAGAGCTGCCCTGGGGCCTGCGAACAGGCCTTTCCTTCAGCCAGGTTCCTTGGGTCCATCCATGCCTGAAGCTCTACCTCTGGACTTGTTTACTTGGGCCAATAAATTCCCTTTTTTCGTTAAAGCCAAGTTGAGTCCGGATAAGTCCCTGGCAACAGAAAGGGTCTTGAGGAGGCCGGGCGCGGTGGCTCACGCCTGTAATCCCAGCACTTTGGGAGGCCGAGGCGGGCGGATCACGAGGTCAGGAGATCGAAACCATCCTGGCTAACACGGTGAAACCCCGTCTCTACTAAAAATACAAAAAAAATTAACCCGGCGAGGTGGCAGGCGCCTGTAGTCCCAGTTACTCGGGAGGCTGAGGCAGGAGAATGGTGTGAACCCAGGAGGCGGAGCCTGCAGTGAGCTGAGATCGCGCCACTGCACTCCAGCCTGAGCGACAGAGCGAGACTCTGTCTCACAAAAAAAAAAAAAAGAAAGAAAAGAAAAGAAAGAAAGGGTCTTGAGTAGTTTCAGGTAAAATGCTTCCTCCCTGGGGGAAGCTCTTCTCTCTTCCCGGAAAATGAGGCGTTCATTCTTCCTGTTCTTTGTCTTCCCGCTGTCTATCTCTCGTTGAGGGCGCTCATCATTGTGTTGTAGTTTATAATTGGCTCATTGCGTTGCAGGTTATGATTGGTCTATCTGATTCCCCACTAGTTCGGGTGTTCCTTGAGGGCTGGAACCATACGGGAGTCATTTCTAGACGTTCCATGCCTGAAACAGTCAAGCTCATAGATGAAGCCCAATAAGTATTTGTTGAACAAACAGTTGAGTGAATGACATCGACTTATTCCATTCCTCGGGCCAAGCTTTTTTCAGGTGTTCATCCATTTTCAAACATATCCGACCCAAACACCTTCTTGGTGATGAGCCTCAGACTCCTCCAATCTTGATGTATTCCCAAGTGTGTGGCCTCTTAAAGAGCTCATCAGAGCCAGCTGAGATAGCTGCTTAATTCTCTACCAGATGCCAGCCCATGTCCTATAGAAAAGCGGCATTTCACACAGATTAAGTTCATCAAACTGAGCCCTGCAGTAAGTTAGAAATTTCTTTTGATTAAAAAATACATTTTATTACAAACACATAGAGGCCAGGAGTGAGTTTACATATTTAGTAAGCGGTTCCATGTTCTGAATCTGATTTTATTTATCAAAGTGGAATGAAAGGAAAACTGGGGATTGGGAAATAATCTATTATTATTTGTCCACGTGGCCAGAGGGGAGTAGGTGGGAGTGAGAGTAGGTAATGTTTGGTGGTTCGGCAGGTGCGGCATGCCCCTAAATCATAGACCAGTGAGCCAGCAACGGGAAGGGGGTTGCTGTCTTATTTTGAACAATGGAGCAATGGGAAGCTTCTGGACTGGAAGCTGCCTGTGCCTTCTCCATTCTCCCACCATCCATTTTTGTTTAGTCACTCGAGTGCTTTGTGCAAATTCTGAACTTCATCACTTAATAATTCCCTGGTCCCACAGGCAATCCAGCCCGATGTGTTTAATGTGGCCTGTATGGCCCTGCCCACCTCTCCAGCCTCATGTTGCGCACCCTCTCCGGGTGCCGGCCCTGTGCCTGAGCATCCCCTGCTCCCTTCCACCTTAGGGTCTTAGCTCCATCTGAAGATGTTCTCATTCCATTGGCTGACACCTGTTCATCTTTGGATTTCCTCTCAAATGTCTCTTTTGCAGAGAACGCGTCTGTCCTAGAATCATGAAACAGTTTTCTTTCCATAGCACTTGTAGAGTTCCTACAGCTGCTCATATACATTTGTGTGTACGGTTGGTTGATTATTATCAATCTCCTCCACTATGGGGATAGGCGAAGTGCCTGTTGAATTATTGTCATTGCTGTTTCTCTGCTGTGTCTGTCCCAGTGTTTATCATAGAACATGACACGCAATAGGTCCTGCCAAGTATTTGCCATGTGATGGGTGGATACAGCATGGAGCTCTGAGTCTGGGGCAGGGGTGGCCCACACCTGGATGGATAATCGTCCGTGGGTCCTCTCTGCTGGTGCACAGCGGCACAGGGATGGGATGAGCTGATGATGGTGAGGAAAATTCCCTCAATTTTTGACAAATACACAGACAATGAGGGTGAGAGTAGGGATAGGGCTGAGGTGGGAGTATCAAGCTGATTTTCACTTTTCTTTTCTTTTCTGTCCTGTTCTTTCCTTTATTTTTTTATTTTTTTATTTTTGAGGCAGATTGTCACTCTGTTGTTCAGGCTGCAGTGCAGTGGCACAATCTTGGCTCATTGCAGCCTCAGACTCCCTGGGTTCCAGCGAGCTACTACCTCAGCCACCTGAGTAGGTGGGATTATAGGCACCCACCACCATGCCTGGCTGAATTTTTTTTTTTTTTGAAGTCTTGCTCTGTCTCCCAGGCTGGAGTGTAGTGGTGTGATCTTGGCTCACCGCAGCCTCTGCCTCCCAAGTTCCAGCAATTCTCCTGCCTCAGCCTCCCGGGTAACTGGGATTACAGGCTTGTGCCTTCACGCCTGGCTAATTTTTGTATTTTTAGTAGAGACAGGGTTTCATTATGTTGGCCAGGCTTGTCTTGAACTCCTGACCTCAGATGATCTGCCCGCCTCGGTCTCCCAAAGTGCTAGGATTACAAGCATGAGCCACCGCGACAGGCCTGATTTTCATATTTTTAGTAGAGATGGGGGTTTCATCATGTTGGCCAGGCTGGGTCTTGAACTCCTGACCTCAAGTGATCCGCCAGCCTTGGTCTCCCAAAGTGCTGGGATAACAGGTGTGAGCCACCATGCTTGGCCAATTTTCACCTTTCTTTTTCTTTTTTTGGGGGGGTGGTGGGGGGAGGGTGGAGTTTCATTCTTGTCGCCCAGGCTGGGGTGCAATGGCTCGATCTCGGCTCACTGCAACCTCCGTCTCCCGGGTTCAAGGGATTCTCCTGCCTCAGCCTACCAAGTAGCTGGGATTACAGGCGTGCACCACCACGCCTGGCTGATTTGTGTATTTAATTTGTGTATTTTTAGTAGAAATGGTTTCACCATGTTGGCCAGGCTGGTGTCAAACTCCTGACCTCAGGTGATCCAGCTGTCTTGGACTCCCAAAGTACTGGGATTACCGGTGTGAGCCACTGCACCTGGCCAATTTTCACCTTTCTTAAGGACCCACATTCCAGAACCCGCTACATTACTGTGAGGAATCACACATGCACATAACTTAGAGTCAAATCTTTTTTTTTTTTTTTTTTGAGACAGAGTTTCACTCTTGTCCCCCAGGCTGGAGTGCAATGGCACGAACTCGGCTCACTGCAACTTCCGCCTCCCGGGTTCAAGCAATTCTTCTGTCTCAGTCTCCTGAGTGGCTGGGATTACAGGCGCCTGCCAACACGCCCGGCTAATTTTTGTATTTTTTAGTAGAGATGGATTTCACCATGTTGGCCAGGCTGGTCCTGAACTCCTGACCTCAGGTGATCCACCCGCCTAGGCCTCCCAACGTGCTGAGATTACAGGTGGGAGCCACCGCGTCCAGCCAAGTCAAATCATTTGTATCCACTCGCTCTAAAGACATAGCTAGAAATAATGCATATATGCATGCTTCTATAATTTATTTCTACTAACTAGACATGGACAGTATTTGCATCTGTTGAAAATAGGTAAATTATATGTTTTCTTAAATTATAGATGGCATATTTATGACAAGCACATATAAATTGTGAGTGCACATTATACATATATAATCCTGTTTGCAGACATTTATGGGCTGTATGCTGTGTGCCAAGCTTTGTGCTGAGCATTTTACAGTCATTATTTCATTTTATCTTCATTGCTGTCCCGTGCAGAAGATAAAATGCACCGGCTTTCAACTTTCTCTTTTTAAAATAGTACCTATTTTAAAAATAAAATATAGCACAGAAACTTCAACATATAGAAGAGACAGAAGCTTTGCAGCACCCTGGAGATGCTCTTAGCATTCCTGCCTCCATCTCTACCCTACCCTCCAAGGCAAAGAGGCAGAGGCAAGGGAACTGGATTCCCAGGCTAAGATGCTCACCCCTTCCCAGCTGTGTAACCTGGGGCAAGTTGCTTAAATGTCTGAACCCCAGTTTCCTTACCTCTAAAAATCCCCAAACATTAATTATGAGAATACAATGAGATAATATATTAAAAATAAGAAAAACATTATAACTCAGTGACTGGCACATAGTGGGTACAAAATACCTGTCATCTGAATTTCCTTCTGCCTTAGGTTGGCTTCTCCAGAAGCAGATCCTGAAATAATGAATGTGAAAGTGGTGCATTAGGAAGTGTGCACCTGAAAACACTAGTGTGGTTGTGGGGCAGTGGGCTTGTGTAGGGGAGGAGACCAAGCAAGGCTATGATGTCAAGCAAAGGCCCGTGGAGGTTGACTTTGGCTCAACTCCACAGAGGAGCTCGGGAAACGGTGTAGGTCATATTTCGGGGTGGCCCTAGGCAGGGGCCAGGGAGCTGTAGTATTGATATCCTGTACCCATCAACCCAAGGCTGTTCCCAGGGACTCTGCCCATTGCATTGACCCCCAGAGTGGGTCCAGCTGCCGCAGGGAAGCCTTTTATCAAAGTGAGGGAGCGATGTGGGTTCTGAGTTAAATGCACTAGGAGCCGCATACCTTGGATGGTCAGAGTTCCCTGGGTGAGGTGGGCAGGGTTCTGGCTAATGACCCCCACAGAGTCCTAATATGTGATGGTCTGCAGAAGGCTCTGGAACCATTTAGAAGAAGGGCTTTCTTCATCATCTCTGCCTTTACTGGACCAAGTCCAAGTGCCAAGTACAATCAGAGCCCTCCTTACTGTGGATTCGCCCCTTGGTGTCTGGCATCTCCTTCTCATTGGAGGCTCGCCTGGCAACACAGTGAAAGACCCAGTATCTCTGGGTACCAGGGTGCCTTTGCATAAAGCACCAGTCCTAGGGCACTAGAGATACATCTGTGCTTTTTGCTGTAGGTTAGAATCAGGAGGGTGCATCTCTCCAAAGGTACCTGGAGGACAGTGACCAGACACACTCCAGGACTGTGCACATGGAGGCAGCCCTTTCCCGAGGGATCACTTCATGCCTTTTCCTTGGATATCACTCAGTCCTCTCATCTTCACACTAACTCCAGGAGGCATTTTGCTGTTTTAATTCCCATTTTCCAGATGGAGATACTGAGGCTATGAGAGGCTCTGCAACTTTAAGGTCTTGGAGTTAGTTACTGCCGGAGCAAGAATTTCAGCCCCAATCTTTCAGACTTCCTCTCACCACTCTGCCCTTCAATTAACCTAAGAGATTTGGGAGCCAGGAGGAAGATTCTGACATTGCTAATTAGAGAGATACTACAGGGATTATAACAAATCTGGAGAATGAACTCTAAGATACAGGTGGTGCCCCCGGAACTTGTCCAGCTGCCCAAATATGGAAGAGAATGAGACTTCAAGGAAGGATGGTCCCTTTTGTCTATGGAATTAACCTATGCTAATTTATTTCCTACTAAATTTCAAGCTGCAGTTAGAAGCTTTAATTAACACTCAGAACCAAGGATGGGTCCAGTGGGAGTGTCCCAAGAACGTGTGCACACAAGCTCATCTCTAAACTCATCCCTAATACTAATTAGCCCCACAAGTTCTCCAAGGGCCTTGTCTGCTAATTTGGAACCTGGCGATGAGCTCTATCTCTGCCTAGCCTTGGAGATCAAGGACACAAATCTCTTCATCTCCATTATCAACATCATGCCAATGGCCCAGGGGGACCATGGAACCATTAATGACTCCCCATTGGTTGGCAGAACAACTTGAAGCCCTTCACGAACTGACTCTGCCTGGTTTGCTCCTCCACATCCAATGTGACATAATGGGGTTAGTTCAGTGGACAACACTGCTGCAGTCCTCACCCCCTACCATGCTGACCTCGGATGGAAATGTACATTCTTGAGGCTTTGAACACAAAGATGAACACAAGAACACTTCAGAAGAGTGTGGGGCTGGCAGTTGGGAAGCCCAAGACCTCTTCCCAGCAGCACCAGTATTTTTCCCATGGCGTTTGTTGTTACTTCTCTGTGTCCCAGTTGCCTTAGCTGTAAAAGGGGGCTGTAATTCTTACAAAACCCTTGTCCAAGGATGGTCATGAGAATTCCATGAGTTAAAGCATGTACAACACGTAGAAAAGTGCCAGGCACATTGTAAGCATAAAAAATAAAAATAAAAAATAATAAAGTTAACTCTTGATGTTATGATTCTCCCATCTCGGCCTCTGAGTTCCCCCCCAACTATGCTTCCTGCAGGGACCACGACCAATGTCTGTGCACCAGGACATGCCATGTCAAGGCTCCCAGACCACAGTGGCCACTGCTTCAGAGGTCTGCTCTATCATCTCTTGCCACCTGCCTCTCAAACTACATTGTGATGTCTTTCAAAAATCAACCTAATAATGCCACTCTCATTACTTGGAAGTTTATCCCAGGTCCCGGTCTACCTATAAGACCCAGCCTAGCCTAACCTGTGACTGCCTCTCGCCTCATTTCTCAATTTTTTTTTTTTTTTTTTTTGGAGATAGAGTCTTGCTCTGTCACCCAGGCTGGAGTACAATGGTGCAATCTGGGCTCACTGCAACCTCAGCCTCCGGGGTTCAAGAAATTCTCCTGCTTCAGCCTCTGGAGTAGCTGGGATTACAGGCGCTCACCACCATACCCAGCTAATGTTTTTGTATTTTTAGTAGAGACGAGGTTTCACCAGTTTGGCCATGCTGGTCTCAAACTCCTGACCTCAGGTGATCCTCCTGCCTCTGCCTCTGAAACTGCTGGGATTACAGGTGTGAGCCACCATGCCCTGCCCTCTCACCTCATTTCTGACTGCACTCTGCTCGGCTTATGCTTCTGTTGCGGCACTGTGCTCCTTGCTGTTCTAGGAGCTGCGAGCATGCCTCTGCCTCAGGGTCTTGCCTCTGCCTTCCCCTCCTCCTGAGCAATAGTGTTGCTCATTCAGTTCTTTCATCTCTCAGTTTAAAGCTGACTTCATTTGAGAGGCCACCTGAAATATATTCACAAGACAGGACAGGATGAACAGGAGGTTCAAAGTCGTGGCTTAAAATAGCAGTTGAAGGGCTGGGTACGGTGGTTCAGCCTGTAATTGCAGCACTTTAGGAGGCCAAGGTGGGTGGATCACAAGGTCAAGAGATCGAGACCATCTTGGCTAGCATGGTGAATCCCTGTCTCTACTAAAAATACAAAAGATAAGCCAGGTGTGGTGGCACGCAACTGTAGTCCCAGCTACTCGGGAGGCTGAGGCAGGAGAATCGCTTGAACCCAGGAGGCAGAGGTTTCAGTGAGCCGAGATTGCACCACTGAACTCCATCCTGGGCGACAGAGGGAGACACTGTCTCAAAAAAACCCGAAAAACCAAAAAAAACAAACAAAACAAAACAAAAAAAAACCAGTTGAAGAACAAGGGCAGTTTAGCCCAGGGAAGAGGCACCTGGTGGTTGGGGGACAGGACTGAGTTGGAATTATCATGCTTCTTAGGGGCTATCGTGGAAAAACAGCAGGCTTGCTTTGTGAGGAAATCTGGGGAGAACAAGGACAAAGAGCTAGACACCACAGGGAGATAGCCACATCTTTAAGGTAACACTGGGAGAGAATATTCTCCCCATCAGACCTGTCCAGAGCTGGGTTGAGCACCCTCAGGATATTTGAAAGTGGAGGCTGAAGAACCACCGGGCAAGATAATCCAGCTATTCCGGTTGGAGGATGGAGTGTTTGTACGTGGATGTAGGTACTGAATTTGGTAAAATTCCAAACTGGAGCTTCTGGGCTTCTTCACTGTTTTCCTAGGCATTTTGTCTCCGGAAGCCCTCAGTGAGACTGTCAATGACCCCGGGAGGGGCAAGTTTCTTGGCCAGAATCAGACCTTTGAACTTCACATGCTGCTGAGACTGGGGAAACGAGTGCAGCCTCCTTTATTCTCTTAAGACAATGGTCCTTCTACACTTATTAAAAGGAATCAAAATATTTTGTTTCAGGGTTCCTCAAACATTTCAAAGACAGCAAAACCTGTGATCTAGGGCACTGCACTGCCCCAGTCTCTCTCCCATGATCTGCCACGGCATTTTGCTTTGAGGTCTATCTCAGGAATTGATACAATGTACTGTAAGGATGTATTTGACCCCTCCAAAAAATGAGTTAATGAGTTTTCTTTTAATTTTTTTTTTTTTTTTTTTTGAGATGGAGTCTCACTCTGTCGCCCAGTAGTGCAGTGGTGTGATCTCGGCTCACTGCAACCTCAGCCTCCTGGGTTCAGGCGATTCTCCTACCTCGGCCTCCTGAGTAGCTGGGATTACAGGTACATGCCACCACACCCGGCTAATTTTTTGTATTTTTAGTAGAGATGGGGTTTAACCACGTTGGCCAGGCTGGTCTCGAACTCCTGACCTCAGGTGATCCACCCACCTCGGCCTCCCAAAGTGCAAGTGTTGGGATTACAGGCATGAGCCATCGTGCCCAGCCCCCCAAATGAGTTTTTTATGTGTAGAGTTTAGGTCTTATTTATTTCTGTATCCCCAGTTGAGTTCAATGTGTGTGTGTGTGTGTGTGTGTGTGTATGTATGTATGTGTGTGTGTGTGTGTGAGAGAGAGAGAGAGAGGGAGAAAGAGAGAGAGAGAAAGAGAGAGTTGGGGGGGTGAGGGGGTGGTTCATTCAATCTGTGTGCAGATTGCATAAGCCAGATGACATTTGCATGATAATCAAGATGCAACTTTTCGACCTTAGGCAGTTTTGGTTCCTGTACTCTGACTGTGGATGAAAACGATAGGCTAATAATTTCTTTTTACTCACAGGAAAATTAGCAGACATTCCTGCATTGCTTTAGCTTTTCACTTCGAAATTTGAGACTTCGAAATGTGAGAGGTGTGGTAATTCCAGTCCCACAAATTCACTAGAACTCTCAGCTGCCTTGGTGCTAAATCTTCTCTTTTCTCGTAGCTTGGGTTGGCTTTGGGGTGCAGCCTGCAGTGGCAAATGGGAGTGTGGCTGGCTTCTGCTTCTGTTCCATCTCTCTGCCTGGTCTGCTCTTTTCCTTCTCTATGGCTGGTTCTGATGTGCCATAGAAAATGCAAACAGACCTACTGAGAAAGTCTCCCTAGAGCCGTCCTAGTTATAAACTAGCTTTGTCCCCTCGGGCCTGGCTGTTGCTCCAAAGAAAGAGCTCTCCCTCCTGTGGGCTCTGGATGGCCCTCTAGAACTTCCCTGCACCCCCCTGACCCAGGGAGGCGGCCTCCTGAATCCCCTTCTTCGGCCACCAGGTGCTCACCTGCAGCTTCTTGTTCCTCCTCTTCCCACCCTCCATTGAGAAGGATCTGAGGCTGTTCTAAGCTGCCTGCCATAGCCCACGTTTTGCAGAGTCACCGTCTGACCACAGCGTGCACTTATGCCCCTGCCCGTCTATGAGCGAACATATTCCAATGAAGCAGCACACTCATGGCCCCCAGGGCAGCTGGTCATCTTCCTTAATCACTTAGGCAGAAGTCAGACCTAGTTTATCCTGTTCCACAGGGTAGAATGGAACAGGTCCTCGCAAGCCCCGTTGAAGCCCCTCTTTCTGGAGCTGGGGTGGAAGGTAGCATCCTGTCCAGATGAAAGGATGGGGCTCTCGCCTTGTGGACTCACATCACTCTCTCCAGAGGTTTCTCCACCACTCTTTTTTTAGTTTCTTTCTCGCCTTGATGTTTCCCACTGAGGGGTCCAAAGAGCAGTAGAGCAGGCTTTCCTTCATTCTTTTTGTAAATTTTGCAGCTGCCTGTGTTGGTGTGGGCTTTTCTCCACATCCCCTTTGGGAGTCTGTTGGCCTAGTCCAGGCACGGTATTTAAACTGTGGCAGGAAGAGTACCACTGGAACAGCCTGTTGCTTGTATGATCCACCATGTGTCAGGCTCTGGGGAGTGAACAGGGCTGAAAGCGGGTATGAGGCCAGGCTTGGGCTCTACAGGAGTGCTTAATCTGGTGGGTGGAGGGAGGGAGAGGGACGGAGAGAGACAGAGACAGAGTGCTTCCGTCAGCCCGTATTTACTGAGTGCCTACAGACGTCAGGTATGATGCTAGGTTCTCAACATGCACAGGTGAAGAAAATGGGCAGGGTCCCCGGCATTAAATATAACATTGTAAGGTCCAGAGGGCATGCAAGGGAGAGCAATAAAGCTGAGGGCAGAGAGCTCTGGACTGTCCTCCTCCTCCATTGACTTCTCGCTTGCCAGTTCTTCCACATGTCAGCCACCAACAAACACTGGAAAGACCCAAGCCTTACTCCCCAGACCTCTTCTCTTTCTACATGCACCTTTGAGGTCAGCACCTCAAGATAATGACCTAAATATCATCTATTCCTTGATGACTCCCCCAGTTTTATTGTGGAGAGGTCCGATATCTCTCTTGCACACAAACATCTCCACTGGATTGCATAAAAAGCATCTCTAACTTTACCTGTCCAAAAATTTCTGATTTCCCCCCCTTCTTCCAACTTCCTCCTCTCACAGTTGTCTTCATCCTAGTTAATGGTCATTTCATTCTTTTGGAGCTTGGTCCAAAGACCTGAAGTCACCCTTTACATGGAATCCATTAGCAAATGTTGGCTGTACTTTCAAATAAACCCCATAGCTGACCGCTTCTCATCATTCCTATCACTCACACATTGCTCAATATTGTTGCTCCATTAGCCCCCAAACTGGTCTCACTGCTTCTGCCCTGTGCCCCTATAAGGGCAGAGCAGCCACAATGACCCTTCTGAAACATAGATCAGATCATGATACACCTTTCAACCCTCCAATGGCTCCCTATCATGGTTAAAGCCAAAGTCCTTGACAATCACCCACAAGAACATAAGTGCTCTGCTCCCCAGCCCCCTCACCTCTCTGCCCTCAGCTTTATTGCTCTCCCTTGCATGCCCTCTGGACCTTACAATGTTATATTTAATGCCGGGGACCCTGCCCATTTTCTTCACCTGTGCATGTTGAGAACCTAGCATCATACCTGACGTCTGTAGGCACTCAGTAAATACGGGCTGACGGAAGCACTCTGTCTCTGTCTCTCTCCGTCCCTCTCCCTCCCTCCACCCACCAGATTAAGCACTCCTGTAGAGCCCAAGCCTGGCCTCATACCCGCTTTCAGCCCTGTTCACTCCCCAGAGCCTGACACATGGTGGATCATACAAGCAACTCTAGAAGCCAACTGAAGAAAGGGTTTCACAAGGAAGCAGTGATTAACTTATCAAACATGGCTGGTATGATGTTATATAACAAGACTGAGGCATAACTGTTGTATATAGCAATGCTCAGGCTATTGGTGTCCTTGACAATGGTTCTTTTGTTGGATTAGTGGAGACAGAATTAGGATTGGTTGGAGTTAAATAGAGAATGAAAAAATGGTGAATGTAGACAATTCTTTCCAAGAGGGGGAAGGGAGATACATGGACAAGAGAGAATATTTGAAAGATAAAATATAATACAGCTGATTAAAATAATGATGCAGAAGAGAAAGATGAGAATGGAGAGAAGATGGGATGTAAGAGAACTAGCTTTATATAGGAACATAGACAGTCTGTAGCATTTGAAAGGAAGGCAGAGGCTGGGAGTACAGGTGCAGGGAGGTACATGAGGTAGTGGCACTGTGTGGAATTTATCTTCTAATTGCCTAAGTTGCTCAGCAAAGTAGGAAGAAGAGGGTAAAAGTGGAGAGAACTTTTGGAAGTCTGAGAAGAGAGTAGACATGGAGTAGTCTAAAATAGTAGGAGATTGGATTGATGCGGGAAAGGCGGCAAGATAGCTGGATAGCCTTAAAGACTCACTTGAGGTTGGTGGTCAGGTTGTCATTAATTTAAAATCAACATTGCTTTGGGTTTTCTTCCAGTGAAAGACAGTTGTTTGGGTTCGGGCAGAGAGTGGGAGTAGTGAGGATTTAACGAGAATTGGAATTTTTCCAGGAAAGTACAACGACAAAGAAAAGGGCAGTGGAGATAAAGGTGTATGAAAGAGATGATTATAACTGTGCTCTGTGACATCTGTGCTAGGCTGGAGGGAAGTGGCCACATGAGTGGGGTGGGGGACAACAAAAATATGGTAGGGTCAATGGATTATAGGGTTGTGTTGAGGCCAAGGACTTGTTGGAGTTAACGTACTATATAGCAGATGGACTGCAAATAAGAGAGGTGGTGGTCTGAGAGAGAGATGCTTGAGGTTGGAATTCTGGAGGGGCTAAAGTCACTGTAATGACAAGGTCTAGGAGTGAGTAGGAGGTAGTAGAGGAAGTCAAGTTCAAAGGCCATGGCCATTGCCTAGGAAAACCATGGTGGTGGCTTGAGTTGAAATGGCAAAAAAGAAGATAGAGAAAAGCATATGGTGATGAACATTCCAATATGATCACGGGACTCCATGCAGCATAGCATTTTCAAGAACTCCAGAGTCTGAATGCTCAGGTTCTCTTCCTGGCTCCATCATTTACAAGCTCTGCGATCTCGGGTAAATTATCTTCAAATGTGATGTGGGTGGACAATAGCACCTACTTCATGCCTTTGTCATGAGGATGAAATAAATTTGTACAGGCAAAGCACTTGGCGTGTAATAAAATATCAATAGCTGATAATAATCTGTAACTCCTAGGCCTGGCCCACTATTGTGGATCCCCATGGCCTGGACTACAGCAGAGGTTCTACAGGAGAACTACCTGTTCCCCTGGGGACTTATATCCTAAGAACAACTGGTATTTTAAACAAAAAAACTACATGGGGTGAGTTAGGTTTTATAAAGATTATTTACTGCAAGGAGAATGGTTTATTTCAAATTTCAGATGAAAAAAGGGCTTGGGACCTTGATGTTCATTGAAGTGGGACAAGCATTGTAATGCGTGTAGAAATGGGCCTGTAGGTAGGAGAAGGTGCTCCTTGTTATGTTACTCAAGGTCCTTCAGAGTTGCCACCCCGCTTTTCCTGGTAGCTGGCTCTCCAGCCACTGCCTCTGCTCAGCATGAGGCACAATTGCCCCAGCCAAACTCACGCCTTGGTTTATGGGAGACCTCTCAACCCTTTCACTGGCCACTCTCTTATTCATCCTTCAAAACTCAGTTCTCAGCCCATCTGTGTAGACTTCGCTAGTGTCCAAACTTGAATGGTTCCCACTTGCTCTCTTCATTAGGATGTCCAAACTGGTTATATTTGCTGTATTCATAAAGGGATGTATTATAAGACTTAAGATTTTTAGGCCAGGCGTGGTGGCTTACACCTGTAATCCCAGCACTTTGGGAGGCTAAGGTCAAGAGATCGAGACCATCCTGGCTAACACAGTGAAACCCCGTCCCTACTAAAAAAAAAAAAAAAAAAAAAAAAAAAAAAAAATTCAAAAAATTAGCCGGGCGTGGTGGCAGGTGCCTGTAGTCCCAGCTACTCAGGAGGCTGAGGCAGGAGAATGGTGTGAACCCGGGAGGCAGAGCTTGCAGTGAGCCAATATCTTGCCACTGCACTCCAGCATGGGGAACAGAGCAAGACTCCACCTCAAAAAAAAAAGAAAAAAAAAAGACTTAAGATTTTCCTGTTTTAGGAATAAAGTTGATCCCTAAAACTCATTGGCCATTTTACTCTGTAGCCTTGGAGGAGTCAAGCTTCCATGTTTGTTCAGGGAACACAATGGTTGATTCTTGTGAGTGCACATACCCCATGGTCTTTTTGAGATCGTGGCAGAAAATATTGACTATCTTTTTGTTTCAGGGTTTTTCTCAGTCTCTGGAGGATTGAAGACAGTTGGTAGTCCAATGGCAGGGCTCTTATCTGGAAGTCTCTGTCAGATTTCCCACTGAGGCCTAAGGCTGAGAACCTTTTTTTTTCTCTTTCATGCTTCAAGTTGGGAGTGATTTGTGTCTGCTGTCTATAGCTCTCAAAGACCTGTGGGTACTGTTTCTCAAAAAATAAAAAAAAATCACATTATTTCAACAGGCAGAACATGCAGAGCTGGTGCAGATTCAGCGAGATCGTCCTCGAAATCTTATGCCAACCTGCTGTTGGTGTTTCCAAGAGAGAGTGTGGGCGTGGCCTGAGACCCTCTTCCCAGGAATATATTGCGGTTATGGTCAGACTTCAGGTCCCAGCTGCAGAAGCCCTGGGTAGCAAATGTCCAGTTGTAGATAAAACCCTAAGGGTCTTTCCTCCTTCAAGTAGAGGTGGTGGAGGAGCAGTGGTGGCTTGAGATTTACTGGGACTTTTGAAACCAAGGAACTTCCCTAATCAGAGGGCTGGATCCTGGGGGTGATGTTTGAATGCTGTCTAGAGAGAATAGAGGGGCTGAAGGAGAACCTTCTGGGGACTCCTTATGGCTTTTTATTTTCCCCAGATGGAGTTTCACTCTTATGGCCCAGGCTGGAGTGCAATGGCGTAATCTCAGCTCACCACAACCTCCGCCTCCTGGGTTCAAGCAATTCTCCTGCCTCAGCCTCCCAAGTAGCTGGGATTACAGGCATGCTCCAACACACCTGGCTAAGTTTTGTATTTTTAGTAGAGACGAGGTTTTACCATGTTGGTCAGACTGGTCTCGAACTTCCAACCTCAGGTGATCCGCCCTCCTTGGCCTCCCAAAGTGCTGGAATTACAGGCGTGAGCCACTGCACCTGGCCCCTTGTGGCTCTTTCTGCTTTATTCTTTATTTGTTAAATGCTAACATTTTAAAAACTGTTGTAAAATCCACATAATGCAAAATTTACCATCTTAACCATCTTTAAGTTTCCAGTTCAGTGGTGTTAAGTGCATCCACATTACTGTGCAACTATCACCACCACCTCGTATAAATGGAATCACATAACATTTGTCCTTTTCTGACTGGCTGATTCCACTTAGCATGACACTCTCAAGGTTCATGCACATTGTAGCAGGTGTCCGAACTTCCTTCTTTTTTGAAGGCTGAATAATATTCTGTGGTATGTACATCCCACATTTTGTTTATTCATTCATCCATCCATGGACACTTGGGCTGTTTTCATATTTTGGCTATTGTGAATTGTCCTGCTATGAATACAGGTGTATTTTACTCTTTATTATAAAAGAATAAAAAGTAGGCCTATTCCTAGTGGAGAGATACATCTGACTTTGCCAAGTGTGTAAACCTGGCCTCTGAGAAGGACTCAACATGGAGGGTTGGGGATGGTTCTCATCCTAGAGCCTTCCTGCCCCAACCCGAGAGTGACCTTGGGAAAAATGGCTCCCTGTGTGGTGTATGGGTGTGAGGGAGACTTCTGGAAGGCTGGCCCATGAGGGCTACAACGTGCAGTGAACTGTCCATGACCAAGCACAGTAACCTGGAGAGAAGAACCCGTGACCACCTCAGTGCACTCCAGTAGCCCCCTGGGGACTCTGCCCTCTGGGGCAGAGGAGGGTAGTGGGCAGAGGCCAGACGGAAGACAGGGGTGTAGCCAGGCAGCCTGTGTTGGTGTTCTGGCTATGCTGTCTGCTGCCACCAGGACAGCTTGCCCACATGTTTAGCTCTCGGTTTCCTCATTTGTAAACAGGGATGATGATCACAGTGCCCAGCTCACCGGGTGGTTGTTAGGATGAAATGTGACAACATGTGTAAGGTAATTAGCATAACATCTGGGCCAGAGGACAATCTCGGTAAATATTCACTGTTTTTGTCATTATTATTTCCCTCTTCTTTGAGGCTGGAGACTCCAGGATCCACTGTGCCCTTTGGACAGATTAATCAGCCCTGGCCTGTCAGGCATATTCTAGGAGCTGGGGGAATAGACACAGAGCCAAGTGGGTTTTTTTCATGAGCAGCTTAGAACTACTGAATGACTAAGTAAATCTTTTTCTGCCAGGCAATGATGGGCATATTAGCACACGTTGGTGGTGCTGCATCGTCACTTTTTGCTTGTGTGTGTGTGTGTGTTTTTTTTTTTTAAAGAGCCTTGCTCTTGTCACCCAGGCTGAAGTGCAGCGGTCCAAGCTCTGCTCACTGCAAACTCTGCCTCCCAGGTTCAAGAGATTCTCCTGTCTCAGCTTCCCAAGGAGCTGGGATTACAGATGTTTGCCACCACCCCTGGCTAACTTTTGTATTTTTAGTAGAGACGGGGTTTCACCGTGTTGGCCAGGCTAATCTCGATCTCCTGATCTCAAGGGATCTGCGCTCCTAGGCCTCCCAAAGTGCTGGGATTACAGGTGTGAGCCACTGCACCTGGCTGCCTGTGAGTGTTCCCCTCCAGCCCCCCAGACAGTGGTCCCTTGAGGTCAGGACCTGGATTTTATTCATCTTGTGCCCTTTGTGCCCAGGACAGAGCTGGTCACAAAATGGGCAACTTACACTCAAGGACTTCGGGTTTGGCCTTTTGCTTTCTGCAAGTCTTGCCCTCACCTGGACTTGGCCTCTGTGGGAAGAGCAGGCAGGCCCCAGTGAACATCAGCAGTGCTTTTTCCTAGAAGAAGTTCCTGAGCTGCAGGCCTCTCATAAATGAGAGAGGAAGACTACATGGGTTTAGAGATTGAGGCCTCGGGGATGATTTTACAAAATTCTGAAATGTTCCAGGGATGGAATCTTCTCAGGATGGTTCATGGGGTCGGGGTCACTTGGAACAGGGCCTAGATCTGGACATCCCATTGTGGAAGAGCCTGTTGCACCCTGTCCTGTCTGTGCCCAGGGATTTCTGTGTCCCTCTCCTAGAAGCAGGGCCAGCCCTGGCTGCTGTCCAGCGAGGCCACTCCTGACACCTGTTGCATTTGCCCAGCAGTGAGTGGGGAGTGACAGTTTTTGCTCTTACGCAGGCACAAGTGGGCCCTGTGTGCAAGGCCAGATTGGCCTGAGGCCCGGGCTAACTTTCCAGCACCATCTCCCCTCTGTCCTCCTGTCTTAGAGTTAGGCCCAACCTGAGTTCAGTTCCCAGCTTTGTTTTCATCACAGGTCAACTAGCCTCTCTAAACCTTATTCTTCACCTGAAAAAAAAAAAAAAAGAAAAAGAAAAAATCCCAGAGGCTTTTACTACCCTCCTGAGGCTGCTATGAGGACCAGATGGGAGAAGATGTCCAAAGCACAGACCCCAGGGTCAACACCACAGAGAAAGGGTTGGGTGGTTTCTTTCCCTTTCTCAGCTCCCAGCACAAAATGTGTCTCAGTACACGAGCGGCTCTTGTGCATCTCCTGCTGGACTCAAGTTGCTCCCTCCCTCCGGGGCGTGCATCTTCCATCTCCCCTAGAGAAACTGTGCTGAGTCTCAAGCTCCAATCCCTCTGTAAAGCCTTCTATGCCCGGCCCAAGCAGAACTGATGGCTCCCTTCTTTGTGGCCTGGGCCTTTGGTAGACCCAACAGAAGATTTCCCTGCAGGTCTAAAATCTGGCATTTTCTGTATTGCTAGGATTTCCAGAGTTTAGGCATTTTTAACTGAAACCCTGCCCAAGGGTACTAAAAGCTTCTTTAAGCATATGAGGTAGATATTTGCACACCAGTGTATACACACAAATGCAAGTCAATATTTTAAAACATTATTTCCAGTACAGGTCTTATAAATGACAAACATTCACCTCTCCCGGTAAGTAGCACCCATCTGTCGTTATTTATAGCTCAGCAGAACACACACATCCTGTGTGTCACTCATCAAAGCAAATTTCCTGTCCTTTCTTTTTTCTGACATTACTAAACTATGATTTACGATAACAAAATATGCATCTTTCTATTGTGTAAAAATTTGGATGAAATCCCAGCGTGGAGAACAAAGATTGATTTGAGCCCTGACATTCAGAAGAGAAGTGCAGGCCCCACCTGTGGAAGGCGGAAGGGGCTGGTGCATGGCAGTGCCTTCCTACAGTGCAGGTAGGAGGAGGCCAGTGACTCTTGAGGGAGGTTCCAAGAGGTCAAGAGGTGTTGAGGTGGGAGATCCAGAGTTAGGCTCTAAGAGAACCTCACTAGAGATAGGAGGAGGAGAAAGACGGCTGAGCACCATCAGGGCGGATGCTTGTGAGCCTCTGTACACCGGGTTGTGAGAGTGTGGAGTACTGGAGAACCTGGCAGACATGTCCCAGGGTCCTGGGGCAAACATGGAACACAGACAGGTGGCACCTCTCACCTGGAGAAGGGAGAAGTTGGAGACAAGCGGAGCTGCGAGGAGACAGGGGGAGTGTTGTGTGAGCTGTATGAGGCAAGGATAGATAGATGGGTTTCCTGTGCAGCCTACTCAAAAGGGCTGCCCGCTAGGTGTGTGGAACCCAGAAGAAGGTAGCTGCAGGGGGACTGGCCAAGACAGAAGCTGAATGCAGGTCCTCAAGTGTCGGGACATGGTTTGGTGCAGGGATGCTTGTCGGGGTCTCTAGAGAACCAGTTCAAGGGGCAGCAACTGTGAGCCTGACGAGCAGACACCCACTGCACCAGCTAAGTGGAAAGGCTTTTGTCTCTTCTGTCTTTCATCCTCGTTCCTCTTAGCTCCTGACCCCGAAGGGCCCAGAGGCAGCAGAGAGAGTGGGAGCCACAGCTAGGGGAGTGCCCAAACCCACTTGTTCCTGGCCTCTTGCTGCTGGTTCCCAAGGCAGAGGGCAGCCTGGCTGACTCGATTTGCATGAGATAGAAGTTTAAATATTACTCTTAAGTAATATTTTTTATTTTTTTTAAATTTAAAGTCAATAAATTTTTATTCAAGGAATTCCATGTTGTGATTTCTTCCACTGTCCATCAAGGTCACTTTAGACCCTCTAAAGAGCTGGCGCCAAAAGATTTATCTTCAAGTTAGCCCTTTTTAACGAAACTGAGGCTTACTTTAATCCAGTTGTCCTGTCAGTCCATAGTTCTTTTATTTTGGCTTCTTTCATCTCATTTTAATATATAAATACTGATGAAGACTTCAAAATTCATCAAGAATCTTTGGGATCTATTTTCTTCAGCCAATTTACTTTAGAGTCATTTTTACTGTAGGTGGGTGGATCTTCCTGGTTCTCAATTTGACACCCTGTCTTAACATGAATGAGTTCAAATCATATTAATTCCTAAGCGATCACACTCAAGAAGAGTACAGATGTGTGGAATATGCCAATACTTTTAACTCCAGATGTCATGTTCTCAAGATAAAAGCCTTTAAAACAGAAAGCCATCATATGTATCAAGTCAACGTGAAATTGGAATACAAAATTAATACGGCTGAGGAGTTCCCTCGTATCCCATGCTGTTTAACTATCTATTCTACAGTCCTGGAATCAATCTTTTTTTTTTTTTAATTAAGAGACAGGGCCTGTCTCTTACCCAGTGGTGCCATCAAAGCTCTGTGCAGCCTCCAACTCCTGGGCTCAATCCTCTTGCCTCAGCCTCCCCTTCCTGAGTAGCTGCAACTATAGGCACACGCCCTAATACTCAGCTAATTTTTAAATTTTTGTGGAGATGAGGTATTTGTTACTTTCTTGCCCAGGCTATTCTTGAACTCCTGGCTTCAAGCAAAACTCCCACCTCGGTGTGGGGATTGCAGGCATGAGCCACTGTGCCTGTCCTGGAACCAACCCTTATGGCTACCAACTCCCATCAGTTAACTGTCTCAGGTATCATAATTTCCCTTCTTATATGTATTAAAACTCATACTGAACAATGAGTTCTGGGTTGCAAAAGAGGATTTGTTTTTTGCACTTATCCATATGTCTTTGTCCACAAGTTAAACAAAAACATACATAAGTGCAGAAGGAATATTTAAATATTACTCATCAAAGTACATTTCTTGTCTTTTTTCCCTAAAATTACTAAAATATGATTTATGATAACAAAATACTGTTTTTCTATCGTGTTAGAATTTGGATGAAATCCTAGTATGGAGAACAAAGATTGACCAGAACTCTAACATGCAGGCTGGGCACAGTGGCTCACGCCTGTAATCCTAGCACTTTGAGAGGCTGAGGCAGTCTAATCACTTGAGGTCAGGAGTGCAAGACCAGCCTGGCCAAGACGGTGAAACCCCGTCTCTACTAAAAATACAAAAATTAGCCAGTGTGGTGGACACACACCTGTAATCCCAGCTAGTTGGGAGGCTGAGGCAGGGGAATCGTTTGAACCTGGGAGGAGGATGTTGCAGTGAACCAAGACTGTGCCACTGCACTCCAGCCTAGGTGACAGAGCGAGACCCTATCAAAAAAAAAAAAAAAAAAAAAAAGAGCCCTGACACCCTGACATTCAGAAGAAAAGTACAGGCCCCACCCATGGAAGGCGGAAGGGACTGTTCCCTGGTGGTGTCTTCCTACAGCACAGACAGGAGACCAGTGACTCATTGGGGAGGCTCTGAACTGTGACTCTTAAGTAATACTTAAACTTCCACCTCAAGCAAATTGAGCCAAGCCAGTCAGGCTGCCCTCTGACTCAGATGTTCCTGAAGGGGAGCTTGAAGCCATGGTTTCTGCTGGAGCTGTCACTCGTGAGTGGGGAGGGCAGTGAAGACAGGCTGCATCTGAAGAAGTCTATTTTGTAATTGTACCTTATCAAATTCAGCCATTCAATAGAGTCATTACCAAATGTCGATAATAAGAGCATCCACCCTGAGTGAGTCTACTCTTTGGATGCTTCCAGTTTTAGGCTCTGGGATATTCAAACATGTCTATTACAGCATGTGTCCATTTACAAAGTTTGCATTGTTTTCATGCCCTCCTGAAACACGACTTTGGCGATTCCAGTGTGCTATGTGGATGTGAGAATGACAAGTGAGCTGACAAGTGAGGGGGAGATGGGACCTCGAACAGCAGGAAGAGCTCCTGGATGCTGTCAGGGCAGAGGGCGCTGAGTCACATAAGACAGGATCCTAGTCAAACCTGGAGCGGTCAGGGGAGGCTTCTTGGAAGAGTAGATTTCTAAGTTGATTTCCCGCTCACAAAAAGGAATTATTCAGGAAGAGAAGAGAGCACACGCATAGACCTGGAGGTGAGAAAGCCACGGGGTTTGGGGGAAGTGTCCCACATGGCTGGAACATGAAGTGAAAGCTGAAAGGTGTGGGAGGGGCAGGAGTGGTGAGCTGGGGGTGGGTGCCAGGTCTACTCAGTCCTTCTTTAGCATTCCACCTCCTGGTGGCAGGTCCCTTCTGCTGGAGACAGACTTATGAAGGCACTTGACAAGGCCAGATTGCGTTGCCAAAAGAACACTCCAGCAACAATGGATGGTGTGGGATGGGAAGCGAAGAGGCAGCGAGGCTAATTCTAGAGGGTGGGAAACAAGATAGGCCACAGGTGCAATAATCCAGGAGGGAGAAAGGGCCTGAGCTAAGGAGGTGGTAATGGGCACAGAATAGATGAGGTTGGGAAGTAGGCGTTACTTATCCCATTTACAGAGGAGAAAAGTGGCTTTTGGAGAAGACAGGAAACTTATTCATAGTCATAAAATTAAATTAGATGATTTTATTCTTATTCCTATGATCGTTGGAGAGAAAGACGTAGAAAAAAGGGACCAAAGAGGCAGAAAACAACTGAAAGGAAAAATCAATATAATTTCATCAACAGAAGCATGAATTCATCAATGCATCCACAGGTTTATTGAGAGACTTCTGTGCGTGTCATAACAAAATACGGGAGATCAGTGCATGTAAAACTAAACCCAGTCCTTGGCTAATCCCATTTCTGACTCAATCTCCTCAACTACCTAAGATTTAATTATTTTCATGTTGTCATATTTCTATCCCAATAAAGAGGACGACATTGTCTGTGCAAATAATTTTTTTTTTTTTTGACCAAGTCTTGCTCTGCCCAGGTTGGAGTGCAGTGGTACAATCTCAGTTCACTGCAACCTCCGCCTCTGGGTTCAAGCAATTCTCTTGTCTCAGCCTCCCGAGCAGCTGGGACTACAGGCAGCTGCCACCACGCCTGGCTAATTTTTGTACTTTCAGTAGAGACGGGATTTCACCTTGTTGGTCAGGCTGATCTAGAACACCTGATCTCAGGTGATCCACCCTCCTTGGCCTCCCAAAGTGCTGGGATTACAAATGTGAGCCACCACACCTGGCCTGTACAAAAGTTTAACATAAATGAGTTTCCCTGTAGAAACAGAATGCCCCTCTCCCCAGAGGTCTTCAAATGATTATGAATTATAAAATTCTGGTATTCCGTTGACCCTATATATATATATATATATATATATTTTTTTTTTTTTTTTTTCCCTAGGGAGTAAGATATTTGGAGATGAGCTTCAGGAGTAGCAAGCTGGGTGTAAGTAGGGAAGCCGCGATTCATTTTGCTAGTCATTACCTTTTAATCTCAATATACTTACACTTCTAATTGGCATCATAAAATGTCTCTGGAGACCAGAGAAGCCCAAAACACTTAACAGCTATCATGGTCCTGGATACAAAATAATAAGCTGAAAAAAACTTCAGTTTAAAAAACATGCTTTTCCTTAAATGGTAAAATCCATTAGAATACATGGAAAGGAGCTCTCATTTAATACACACCTTCTATGAGCCAGATGTATTGCATATATTGTTCTGAAAATGATTCTCAAAACAGGATTCTAAGAGAGACAATATTACTCTCATTTTAAAAGGACAAAATTGAGGCTCAAGAGATTTGAGTGACATACTCAGAGTCAAGCTGTTATAAAGTAGACCAATGTGACCCCAGAGCAAATGCTGTACTCATGACGCTCTACTCATGACACTCTACTCATTTCTGACCAGGGCCACTGTCACATGGTAGGTTGTTGGTTTATGGGTTCAGCAGCAGTGGAGAAATTTAGGTAGGATGCAAGGAAGGACCTGCTGAGCATTAAATGGTAGAATGGATAGATAAGTAATAGATGGTTGCTATCATTTAGACATTTGTCTGCCAAGCCTCATGTTGAAATTTGATCCCCAATGTTGAAGGTGGGGCCTAAAGGAGGTGTTTGTGTTGTGAGGGTGGATCCCTCATGAATGTCTTGGTGCTGTCGTCTTGGTGATAAGTTATTGCTTTATTAATTCCTGCAAGAGCTGGTGGCTAAAAAGAGCCTGGCACCTCCCCATCCCTTAACCCTTGCTTCCTTTCTCACCATGTGATTTTTGCACAGCCAGCTCCCTTTCCCCTTCCACCATTAGTGGAAGCAGCTGGAGGACCTCACCAGAAGCAGATGCCAGTGCCGTGATTCTTGTATAACCTGCAGAACTGTGAGCCAAATAAACCTCTTTTCTTTATCAATTATCCAGCCTCAAGTATTCCTTTATAGCAATGCAAAATGAACTAAGACAATAGCCTTTGCTTATTATTTTGATTATGACTATAGGTGTTTGCCACAGCTGTTTCCTTGCTAAAAGTTTTGTAACACTGTGTTGTTTTACTGATATATCTCTATCATTATAATTATTAATAATGTGCTAGACATTGTAATATTAACAATTACAAAGATTTTTAATCTGGCAAAGATGGTCTCTTTCTATTGTAACAAACTCTTTAAAACAGGTATTATAATTTCATCTAAATAATAAGGAACCTGAATCTCAGAGATGCCAACTGACTTGGCCAGGGCCACACCATGTGAATACAACTCTCTATTCTGGGAGCTGATGTCTTTTGCAATGTCAAGAGAAACCGAATATGAACTTTCCTCCCATGACGGCAGGAAGATGAATGAAATAACCCATTAGTTGTCCATTAAGTCTTTGTTCTTTAAAAGTAAGATAGTGGAAGTCCAATGACAGTTTCCAAATCATAAAATTATGTCTAAAGATCAGACATGGACCTGACTTACCAGAGCAGAACCTGAGTGGGATACTGGTGTTGGGAGTGAGGATCAAGGAAGCAACTTCTTGTAACTTTTCTGCACTCAAAGATGACTCTTACAGCCTTCTCCTAAGAGGGATACCCTCTTCTGCAGGTCAGAAGGGCCTTCACATCCCTCAGTGCTGGCCCAAGGTCCATGGTCAACAAGAAGCCTCCCTTTTCCTGACTCCCCACCTCCTGGGGTGGCCAGTCCTACCAAATCCAAGTTGAGAGGACTGGATGCAGCCTGCTCTTCTGCCCCTTGCCCCACCCTGTCACTGCCCTGGTTCAGCTTCATCTTCCTACTTGAGCCTGTGACACACTAATTTATCTTCCCCATGCTGCCACACTCATCCTTTTAAATAGAGTGTTTTTAGTCTTATAGTCAATAAATACACATTCATTCTAGAAAATCTGGAAGGTACCCCACAAATCATTTCAGAGGAAAAAGCAAAATCAGATTTTGGATAATTTCCTTCCAATTATTATGAGAGGAACATCGTTGTGATAGCTAGAATTAAGTTATCAGTTGCTACTAGGGCAGGAGGCCACTGGAGCCCAGGGAGATAGGAGCTCAGAGGAGGAAGGCAAATGAGAAACCGAGTCATCCTTCCCCACCTCCCCCACCCACAGGGAATCAAGATGTGGGGCATTATAGTTAAATGTTTTCTTCTATGTACAGCCAGAATGTCCCTAAAACCAGGAGGAGGAACTCTCAGTGGAAGACTATTATTTGTTCGAAATATTTTCTTGAATCCATCCATGCAAGAAGACTGTACTTCCCACTGATATAACGTTTGACCATGTGATTTGCTTTGGCCAATCAAATTTAGGTGCAATTAATGTATATCAACTCTGATCGATGTTTTAAGGTTTTCTCTTTTTCTTCTCACTGTCATGAGGCAGGTTTGTGCTAGATAGGGGCTGCTCCTTAGTCCTGGAATAAAGAGGTGTGGAGCAGAGATGTTGCCCATGTGCACCTTGAGATGAATATGATTGCAAGCAAGAAATAAATCTTAGTTGCTGCAATCCACCAAGATTCTGGGGGTCATTTGATCCTTCAGCATAAGCTAAGCTAACTGATACACCTCTGTTGATGGCGGAGCCAGTCATGCAAGGTGGTTACCCTCAGAAGATCTAAAAGCTGAGGACTAGGAACATTAAAAATAAAACATTAGTATTATGCAGTTCAAGCAGACATAGTGGTGGCAGTGGTGATACAGGGGTACAACATTCTGGGAGAGAGCTGCTCTTGTTAAAATGGTGGTTACTCTAAAGAGGACCAAGAAGATGACATACACCATTAACAATGTGAGCCACCATTTATATGGTGCTTCCTGTGTGCCAACAGCCCTGCAAAGTGAAATTACAGGCATGATATCATTTGATCCTTCCCCAAGTTCTAGAAGGGGGATATCCACGATTAGCAGCATTTTAAAGCTCAAGAAATTGAAGCTTAGGGAAATTAGTAACTGGCACACTCACGTAGCTCATACACAGTAGAGCAGTAATTCGTGTCCAGGTCTCTCTGATGCCAGCATCTACCTACTCATAATGGGCAGATTCCTGGCCAGGTTACCTGCAGGGCTGCCCATTAAATGGTAGCTCCTGGCCAGGACCTTGCGGGGAGGGAGGTCGCAGCGGGCAAGTTTCGTTAGAGCAAATTGCACTCCTGGCGTACCCAGAAAGCACAGGCTGTCCATCTTTCATTCTGAGAGAAACCCCTCAAAGCAAAGTTTGGTGGGTTTGTCACAGTTGCCAAGGCCTGGATCTGAACTACAGGAGAGGCAAGAGGCTCCAGAAATTTAAATCATATCCACTCATGCTCTCAAGATATTTTTGAGATTGTAAAAGGAAATCAAATCTATGAATTATAATCAGTTGGAGTGTGAGTGGAAGGAATCCAGCTGGAGCTTGTTTTTGCGAGGGAGAGAGAGAGAGAGTTACTGGGAAGCTACCGAGGCAGTTCCCAGAACCAGGGACGGGAATATGGCAGGTCTTGGGAACATGAAAGTCAGAAGCCAGAGCCTGAAAAACAACGGGATTCTTTCTAACTTACTCTTAGTGCTGCCTCTTTGGAAAATAGCTTCTTTCTTTTCGGCTTCAGCCTCACCCAGCTGCCATCAACTCTCAAGCTCTCACACCTCATGTTTCAACCACCTGGAAAGGGTCGTCTCAGTTTCTTTTCCAGAAACCATGTGGAAAAGACTTCAAAGTGGTGCAGTCTGATTCATGGGTCCATACCTAAGCGGTGGACAGTAGCCTGGCGTGTGGTCATGTTGCACACGTGGCAGCGTTTATGTTACTGAGCTCATGAAGCGGAAGGTTCCAAATGAACAGCTGAGGATGGGGTGGGCAACTCCATAAAGATTCAATTGACATGTGCACCAGAGAATATTTGGACCAAACAGAAAATAATTTGAACCAAACACAAAGAATCCTATCTTCCAGAGGCAACAAACTGGAATATCCTAGCATGTTTCTTTATTATTATTATTATTATTTGAGGCTGAGTCTTGCTCTGTCGCCCATGCTGGAGTGCAGTGGCACAATCTCCGCTCACTGCAACCTCTGCCTCCCGGGTTCAAGCGATCCTGCCTCAGCCTCCTGAGTAGCTGGGATTACAGGTGCCTGCCACCATGCCCAGCTAATTTTTGTATTTTTAGTAGGTGCCTGCCACCATGCCCAGCTAATTTTTGTATTTTTAGTAGAGATGGGGTTTCACCACGTTGGTCAGGCTGGTCTCGAACTCCTGACCTCATGATCCACCTGCCTGCACCTCCCAAAGTGCTGGGACTACAGGCGTGAGCCACTGTTCCTGGACTATCATATTTTTGGAGTACAGAGTTTTACTACATGGTTGAAACTGTATGGCATATACTAAGTTAAAGTGTAGTTAGCAGAGACAAATTCTAGGCCTTAGGTTGAAGATGACATGAAGAGGGTTTCATTGTCAGAGGCTATTCAGCACCAAGGGGTTCATTTGTTTTTCCAATTAAAAACTAGACCCAAAGCACAAAGTAAAAACTCAGTACATCAGTGATAAGTTTAAAGTCTCAGTGCATGTGCTTATGCCAAGGGATCACTTTAACACACTGAACTTAACACTCTCTTCCCCTGGCCGATTCTTTGTTGCTCTCAGCTAAAATCCTAACTCCTCCACACAGCAAACATGGTCTTTTGTCACCTTGCCCTTACGCCCTGCTTCATTCTGAAACTCTAGGCAGATTCAGCTGACTGAAGTGTGCTCACTGATTTAACTTACTTATTCATTCATCACACATTTATTAAGATAAGCAATGCAGATACAGAAATTAGTAAGACTTCTTTTTGCTTGAGAAGCTCACAGCCTAACAGGGAAGGAAAATGAGTAATCAGGAAATATCTACAAGGTGACAAATACCAGGATAAAGGGAAGCCCAGGGTGCTTGCAGCCATGCAAACCCTTGAAGAACTTGCAGGGGTTTTCAATGAGGAAGTGAGGAAGATGTAATTGTACTTGCCTCACAGAGCCAATAGCTAGTATATATATCATAGTCTTTTGCTGTTCCAATATTTCCATGAAACTGGCACCAAGACTTTAGTGCCAACTCCCCTGTGGACTGGCCCTCCTCTTTGCTGTCCATTTCTACAGTATCCTCAGTCCCCAGTAGAGGAAGTGGCACGGAAGAAAGAGGAGCACCTTTGCTTCATAGTCACTGTCACCCCCTGCTTTCCTGGGCCTGCTCCAGCTCGTGCTGCCCATGGGGTTGGCATCAATCCTGCTGTTTCCTCCAGCCCACCCCACCCCCCGCAACCCCGCCGCCCCATTTTCAATGCCCACCAATATTGCTAGATGTAATGAGTCAGGCCTGCCTGCCACACTCCTGGGCTGTTATGCTATTGTCCAAATTGACATCTCACTTTTCCAGTTGTTGAGTTGCCTTCTGCGTGTGTAATTGCAAAAAGGGATCTTCTTCCTTTTGGGTTCACTGCTTATTTAATCCTAGAGTCACAGTAAGAAAATGCGTCTAGTCAGCGAAATTAATTATGGAGAACATTTAGTGCCTCTGCCGAGGTGTTTGTGCAGAGATCGTTCTGAGTGTAGCAGAGAAAACAGGCTCCTGATTCTCAGCTGAACAGGAATTGAGTGAGTAAGTCTTAGAGTCAGGCAGGTCCCTGGACTTCAGCATTAGGTGGGAGTGTGTGTGCGTGGTCTGTCTTTGGATGTGTGCACATCTCTGTGTGTCCATGCATGTGTGTGCAGGTATGCTTTCATAGATACTTGGGGGCCTGAGGACTGGCTTGCCTGTAGGTGACTCTGCAAGCACAAAGGATTCAGGAAGGTGAGAATTCATTCACTCATACATTTATTTACCAGCAGCAAAAGTATATTGGATGACTACTCTGTATCAGGTTTTATGTTTAGGTGTTGGGGATTTAAAAATGAGTAACTTGAGATTTCTACCCTCAACCAAGACCTAGTCAAGAGCAGGGCTTCTCAACTTAGCACAATTGATATTTTGGAACAGTGAATCCTTTGTTAGGGACAGGAGTTTGTTTTGGGCACTACAGGATGCTTACCAGCATTCCAACTCTCTACCCACTCAACACAAGCAGGAACCAACCCGCTACCCTGCAGTTGTGACTATCAGAAATGCCCCTTAGAGATCCCAAATGTCACCTAGGGGGCAAAATCACCTCCAGTTATGAAGCAGTTATAAAAAATGTTGAAGCAGGTAATTTTGATAAGGTAAAGGGAGTCAAATTTAAAGGAGATCTTCACCGATGCTTGGGAGTTAAGAGGAGAGGGGGTAAGGAAGCACAGGAAGGTTGAAAAGGAAGATAATATCATCACAGGTGACTATAGCCAATTGGTAAGCCAAGCTCCAGACACAGGGCTCCTCTGTAGATGGCAGGACAGGACAAGATGGGATGGAACAGCGCTGGGCCTGAGTAAAGACAGAGCTCAGTTGCTCACTTGGTGCAGGGTAGGGCCCATGTCATGGAAGCTCAAATATCAGGCGCTCCCATCCAGGGTGGGGTCTGGGGTGGGGTGTGTGTGCAGGGCACAGGGAGAAGAAGGGAATGAATTCACATTACTGCAATCATAGGAGAAGGAAAACCAGAGAGGGAAGGGAAGCCCACTGTCCTTCTGAGATGGACTTCAAGTGAGCTTCAAGGGGATGGATAGGTATGCTTTTGGCCATCATCTGACAGTGGTGTCATGCACGATACCTGCATGGCCTCCATTGATAAGTGGAAAGCATGTGGCTCTTAGTAGGTGGCCATTAAGCCAGAGGAGGGTGATATAGTTTGGATATTTGTCCCTGCCCAAATTTCTTGTTGAACTGTAATCTCCAGTGTTGGAGGTAGATTCTGGTGGGAGGCGTTGGGGTCATGGGGGTGGATCCCTCATGAATGGCTTGGGCCATCCCTTTGGTGATAAGTGAGCTCTTGCTCTGAGTTCAGACAAGATCTGGTTGTTTAAGTCTGTGTCACCTTCCCCTGTACTCTGTCTTGCTTGCTCCTGCTTTTGCCTTGTGACATACCTGTTCCCCCTTTGTCTTCCACCATGATTGAAAACTCCATGAGGCTTCAACAGAAACTGAACAGATGCCAGCACCATGCTTCTTGTACAGCCTGCAGAGCCATGAACCAATTAAACTTCTTTTCTTTATAAATTACCCAGTTGCAGGTATAGCAATTGAGAACAAACCAATACCGTGGGCTGAGCAGATTCCAAATCTCCAGTCTGGATGCTGGTGGAGATTTCCACTTCCTTGTGTGAACTGTGAGATAAGGTTGCCTGATGATGGAGAGTTGCCATCACAGCCTGCTGTGTATTCATCCTCTGCTTGGGGCCACAGAGTTGCTATTTTAGGTTCTCTGTCTCCCTCCCATCTGTTTCCACCCAGAAGACTGCAGGGCGACCCCTCCCTATTGCATCCTGAGAGTGGTTCCTGTTTTCTAAATGCTCTGGCAATGACATCACACCAGGGTGGTTTGATCTCAGGCCTGTGAAGGTCACACCAACTAGGGCAGAGGTCACATCAACTGGGGGCCGGGGCAGGTGTCACCTGTCACTGGGGGGGAAAGGCGGGCCCCTGGAAGGAGCCCAGCAGGCAGAAGTGACTGGATTTACTCTGTTTTGACTTTTCTCTTTTTAACATGAAGATGTCTGTGGTTATAAAAAGAAGGTAACGCATGACTCCTCCCCGTGGCCCCCGGTTGTGAATGGGCCCCATCTACTTGAAATGCTGCTTTTGATTTTTATTTCGTAGACGGGTTAGGATGAGTGCAGGTGGATTCCTCAAGGAGATCCCACAGGCTTAGAGGAAAAGTCCCCTTCCTTATCCCAAAGTCACAGTGCTCCTGTGGGTGGGTGAGGTAGGTGTAAGATCCGTGCCGGGGGCTCCATGAGGGTTCTAGTGGGCGGTCAGTTCCAGGGAAAGTGCCCCCTTAGAGCTGCTGAGAGCTGCACAGTTTACTCTGCTCAGAGTAACAAAGTGGGGGACCCCATAGGCCTGGGAGATACCCACACAGTCTGTGCAGGGCAGAGGGCAATATGGCCCCCATATCTGCCTGCCTATCTGGGACCAAAACTGTTCCTGGCACATAGCAGGTGCTCAGACGACGTGACAACATTGTACTAAACAGACCCAACTGATCTACTCTAATCCAAGTCACTAACTCCTTGTGTAATCTTGGAAGAGCCTCGCTGTTCCCAGCTGAAAAGCAGGGATCTCAAGAACATTAACCTTGGACTGTTTTAAAGTTTAAATGAGAAACGGACATAGACACTCTTTATGAACTTTAACAAAAGATTAGAAAGCTGCCTCTCAGTTGCTACTGTGCAACTCTTCCAAATGTTAATTTAGAGTCTGAAAAATGCCAGTTTCCCCATGGGAATTGCTCAATTCTAATAGTTTTCTATGCTGTACAAACATACATTATCTGCCTAGGGCCCGGTAAAGCTATTTTCATCTTGAATGAAAAAAGTTAGAGCTTGTAAATATTTTAATTTTTCCTGAAATGCCTTTTGTGTTAATACAGGTTGTTCTGAATGTATTAGAATGTCAGTATCTGGAGACAACGTATGGAAAGGGAACAAGCTGGTGGGGAGGGAGCAGAATTTGTTCTCTGAAAGTCAGACTGTTTAGTTCCCTGGTATTCTCCTTAGTTATTGGCTAACAACATTTTCAAATCTCCAGTATGTCCCAGCAATACTTGACGGAAACAGGGCTCTAGTTTTAGGCTCTCTTGAGGCTGAAATGCAGGTGGCTAAGGAGGGGGTCAGAGAGTATATTGCAGCTTCCTCTTGCTGCTGTAACAAATGACCATGAACTTAGTGGTTTGAAAGACACAAATTCATCTTTTTGCAGTTCTGCAGGGGAAAAGTCTAAAATCAAGGTGTGGGCGGAGCCACATTCCTCCTGGATGCTCTAGGGGCAAATCTGCTTCCTTCCCTTGTCCGGCCTCTAGAGGCAGCCTGTCTTCCTTGGCTCATGGCCACATCACTCTAACTTTGTTTCTGCTTCTTTGACTTCGGCCCTCCTGCTTCCTTCTTATAAGGTCCTTTGTGATGACATTGGGCCTATCCAGATAATCCAGGGTAATTTCCTATTTGCAAAGTCGCTTTGTGTTATGTACTGAACGCTTGTGCTCCCTCAATATCCGTATGTCGAAGCCCTAACCCTCGATGTGACAGTCTTTGGAGATGGGGCCTTTGGAAGGTTAGCGTTTACACTGGATCATGAGAGTGGGCCCTCACAATGGGATTAGTGGCCTTGCGACAGCGAGCACAGAAAGATTGCCATGTAAGGATGCAACAAGAGGAGAGCCAGCCATCTGCAAGCCAGGAACAGAGGGCTCTGGTGGGTGGTCAGTTACAGGGAAACCTGCCCTCTTGGATCCACTGAGAGATGGACAGTTTGCTCCGCTCAGAGCAACAAAGAAGCAGGACCCCATACGGCTGGGAGATACACACGCAGTCTGTGCAGAGCAGAGGGCCACATGGTCTTTATATCTGCCCCCCTATGTGGGACCAGAACTGTTCCTGGCACACACCAGGTGCCCAGACAGCATTGCATTAAATGGAGCTCACTGATCTAGTCTAATCCGAGTCACTAACCCCTTGTGTAATCTTGGAAGAGCCTCACTGTTCCCATCTCTAAAGTGGGCATCTTAAGAACATCAACCTTGAACTGTTGCTACCAGAAACTGAGTCAGCTGGCACCTTGACCTTGGACTTTCCAGGCTCCAGAACTAAGAAAAAACAAATTTGTTTTTAAGCCACACAGTCCATGGTATGTTGTTAAGGCAGCCTGAGCAGACTAAGACACCATGGAAGGACACAGAGTCACAGGTTCTGATGAGGGATTAGGACATGTACATCTTCAGGTGGCCTTTATTCAGCCCCCCACAGGGCATTGTTTCCAGGCAGCCCCAGGGCGAGGTAGGCTTGGGCAGGTAGCCTGGCCCAGAGAAGCTTCTGTCAGCATTAAGGTGGAAGGTCTCAGGCTGATCCGCACTAATGGGGATCTCACTTCCTTACATCTTGCTTCCATCCCTGGCCTCCATGTCTCTGGAATGAGTCTCAGAGACAAAGAAGTCCTTGTTCATTCTTCTGCTCACTGAGGTGGAAACCCACATGCCTGGGAGATGCTTGGTCTGTGCAGGGCAGAGAGCCACACGGTCTTCATCTCTGTGTCCTCTCCAACCCCAGGGACAAAACTGTGCCTGGCACATACCAGGTGCTCAGACTCCCACCAGGTTGGAGTCAGGCACAGGCCGTGAGGTGAATCCTCTGAGGGCTCCAATTTAAAACTTGGGGACTGGGTACTCTCATACTCCACCCCCACCCAGCTCTTGCCATCTTTCCATCGTTCACTTATTCATACATTTATTTGATGGGTATCATTGGGTGCCTACTCTGTGCTAGGCACTCTTCTACGGGCTAGAGATACATCAGTGAGCAAACCAGGTTAATAATTAACGTTTGTGCAATAAGCCCACGTATCATTGACGGCCCCCACTTAGAAGTTCTTAGTTCCTTTCATCACTAGGAAATGGAGGCCAATGAAAAAGGCACAAAAAAAGAAAAAAAAAAAAAAAGAAAAAGAAAAGAAAAAAGAAAAGAAAGAAAAAATAAAAAGAAAAAAGCCAAACAGTTCTTTGTTTCCCAAGGTCTCCTGGTAACTGGGGCCACCAATCCTCTTCTATGCAGACCCAGCTTCCTGCACCCTCTGCTCTTCCTGCAGAGAGCTCATTCTAACCCACAAACCTGATCCTGCCAGATCCTTGCTTCAAAGGCTCCCCATCATGGGCAGTACAGAGTCTGCAGTCGTGGGCAAAGTCAAGGTCGCCATGGCTTAACCTCTGCTTCCCTCCTGATGCCCCCACTTCTGACTCATTTTTCTGCATCCCCATGGCACCTCATATCTTATCTCTGCTATGGCACCTCTCCCTTCAGCAACACCGGGATTCTGAACTGCTGATACAGAAAGAGCGCTCCAGGACTGTCCTCAGCATCTGTATTCACATCCTCTGGCAGGTTTCTCCTACCAAGCTGCTGGGCTGTGGGAGGTTCACCTGACCCCCATGTTAGGGTCCCGGTTTGCTGCATCATGGACTTCATCGGGGGCTGAGTTTGCTGGTGAGTAGTACTTGATGCCGTGGGGTCTGGAGTCAGCAAGACCTAAAATGTAGACCAGATTCCACTCCTGACTGGCTGAGATGGACAAACCACTTCAACTTCTTCACCTAGGAAGAGGGAATAGTGATCCCCATCTCTAATGAACCTTAGGGACACTGGATCCAACCACGTTTTCTGTTTTTGAGCAAATTAGGTCAATTTCCTCATCTCTGCAATGGGAAGCATGAAAGGGCTCTTGGGATGAATGGAGCTAATATGAGCACAATGCATGACACATGGAAGGTGCTCCGTAGATGAAAGTTATGATTGCATAATTACGTTTGTTGGTCTCACGGATGTTCTGTATTTTGCCATTCATCTGAGCCTCTACAAGCAAAGTGTTCAACGGCCACAGCAGAAACTACTCTGGTTGTGCCTGAAATAATAAGACAATCTCCCTGTATCTGAGTTAGCACTGGTTATATGCACATTTGCCGTTTTAAATTTCTGCAAACTCTGAGTGAAGAGACGGATTTCTTTCTCAGATAGCATCTAAACAACCACCTGGTAGCCAGAATTTGCCCAATTTGAGCTCATCAAACACATTCATTCTCAAGATCCCTTTCCATTTGAATTCAACTATCATTCACAGACACCCTCCAGTGCTCGGGGCTGTTTGGTAGACTTTTCATGCCACGTGGATTTAACGCCGGTGGCCGCCGGCGGGTCAGGTGTTAGTCTCATCATCTGACAGGGGAGGAAACGGAGCCATGGACAGATGCTCATTCCACCAGGCCTGGTCTTCCAGAGATGAGTGAGGGCAGAGACGGGGCCTGGGGAAACTGCAGACAGGCATCGCTGGGTAAAGTCCTTTGCTGCTCTTTGTCTGATGTCAGAAACACAGAGAAGCCCGGATCAGGAGCCAACAAGAGCACATTTTCCAGGTGGGAGAGTGATTTTGGTCTCCTCACTTCTACAACTGAATCAAATGCATCTATTACCTCACCCTGGTGATCATGGTTTTCATTTCTTCTTTGAAAATGCGTCTGGAGCAATAGCAATTTGATAAGATTCATTGCTGAAATGAAAACTCCAAGGAGGTGAAATTAGAAAATACCTTCCGGGCTAGAGTGGAGTTTCTTGCAGTAGAGCTGGCCTGCTGCTTGGACAATGCTGGGGTTTAGTGGATGTGGATGAGGAAGGGGCACGGTGCAGACCCCCAACTCCATTCACAACTGGCATTGGCACAGAGTCCTTGGCCTCCCTGCCACACACACACACACACACACACACAATCTTACGAAGGTTGTATTTTCATCTCTTCTATTCTCAGGCTTTTGTTTTGAGAGATGATAGGAGACCATAGTTGTACAAAGATAGCAACTGTCTTGAAACAGAGACACTGTATAATCCTGAGCAGAGAAATGATGGCTGACCTTTAGAAGAAGGGAAGAGGCATGAGCAGAGAGAAGCCTCTAGAAGTGGATGGGTGGATAGATCAATAGAAATTGAAGGACAGGCTTTCAAGCTGGACTTGCAGGTTTAGGTCCTGCTCGTCACCTCCCTAGAGGTATGACCTTGGGAAAGGTACTTACCTTTCTGTGTCTCAGTGAACTCATCTGTGAAGTGGGGGTAATAATAATAGCACCTGACTCATCACATTACTTAGGACTGAATATGAGGAAGTTTAGAAAAAGGAATCTGTTTACAGCAATGCCTGGCATATAGCAAGTGTTAAGAAAATGTGAACTCTTATTACAAGTGAATTGACGTATCTAAGTAAAGCTGACAAAAGCTAAGAACACTGAGACCTAGAAGGGTTTGTCATTTGTGTAGTCTCAAGATGACTCTTGAAAGAATATCTATGATGCATCTCCACTTCTGGACAGTCAGAAGGAAGATGTAGGAGGGGGTGTATTATTCTATTTGCATAATGCTGTAAAGAACTGTCCACGGCTGGGTAATTTATAAAGAAAAGAGAGGTTTAATTGACTCACAGTTCAGCATGGCTGGGGAGGGCTCAGGAAACTTACAATCATGTTCCAAGGGGAAGGGGAAGCAAGGCACCTTCATAAGGCGGCATGAAGTAGAAGTGCCAAGCAAAGCGGGGAAGGGCGCCTTATAAAAACATCAGATCTCAGGATAACTCACTCACTATCATGAGAACAGCACGGGGGGAAACTGCTCCCATGATTCTATGGCCTCCACCTGGTCTTTCCCTTAACACACGGGAATTATGGGAATTATGGAGGTTATGGGGATTATAATTCAAGATGAGATTTTGGGTGGGGACACAGCCAAACCATATCAAGGGGGGACATGGAGTCAGCCTCCAGGGACTTTGCCTGCATGAGAGGAAGGGTCAAGTGTAGCCCAGGTGGAGAGGATGAGGTGTTGAAGTTTTTTTAGCATACTCTAGAGTGGTATAAAATGGGGCCCAAATCCTGGCATTCATAACAGTATGTTATTTAGAGTGGGAAGGGACCTTTGCCAGCCTTTAATCCAGCCTCTTCTTGTTTTCTATTTTAGAGCTGAGGCGATAGACTCAGAGGTGCTAAGGGACTTGTGCAAAGACACAAAGCCTGTGGGTGGTCACAGGCAACACGTGGGCCCTGGGGACCTCCTCTCCCGGAGCACACGATTCTTGAGCTGAACCTCGGATTTTTCCTCCTCCATTACCAACCCCACAGGCTATAGGGCACCCCCACCACAGCATGCAGAGGCAGTTCCCACAAGGCCTAAGGACCACATGCCTAATGAAGACATGGTTCTTGAAAAGTCAGTGATCTTTCCCTCCCCAACTAATTATGAATATCAGAAAACCTTAAGTGCAGTCCTGGCTAGAAACCATAAATAAACCCATTTTCCTGACCCTCCTTCCCTCTGGGTTATTTTATTATAGAGATGCATTTGGTTACTGAGCAAGAGACAGACAAACAGAAAGACTTTCTTCTTCCACGAAGGCCTTATCTGCTTTAATTCTCAAATTTGGTCGTGAATTCTCAGTGGATGGGTTCTGAGACGGGGCATTGCCGTGATCAGGTTGGAGGGAGACACATGGTTTGGAGTGTGCGTGTTAGGGGTGATCCTGCTTGGCCGGGTGAGGAGGACAAGTCTCTGGGCTGCGTTGCAGGGTGGATCCTAGGACTGAGATGACCCTCCTGGTTCCCAGGCTGAACCTCAGATTCCTCCTTCACCACCAGCCCCACAGGCTTTGGGGCCCTGGCACCACAGTGTGCAGAGGTGGTCCCCCTGAGGCCTAAGGACCACATTCCTAATTAAGTCTCAAGCTGTGTGAGAAGGACTAGGGCTGCCTGGAAGAACAGCTCTGCCACTCTGAATGGCTCTTCTGCAGCTGCAATCCCCTGCAAGGCTGCCCTCGTGATCAGCCACCTCACGTGGCAGGGGCGTGGGGCAGGTGGGCCCTCTACACCGTCTCATCAACCCCTGTCCCTCTCTGTCTTCATTCTGACCTTCTTGGTTATTTAATTTTTGTTTCTCTCCCTTTCCTTTTCATGCTTATTTTTGCCCTTAATATGGATTGCTCCTCAATATTAGGACCGTGGAATTGGTTTTCTGTGATGCGGTTCCCCAAGAATTGAAAAAGAGATCATAAAGTTACTCAGAAGAGGCAAATGTGTGATTCTAGAATGTAGGGCTTTATAGGAAAAAAGAACGAGGGTGGCTGAAGTCCTTAAGTGCAAAGATGAATGCCTTCATATATAAATTAAATTACATTAAAAATAAAATAATCTTAAAATGTATACATTTCTATATAACTAAAATGTGACTATTTTAAAATTCATGTATGTATATTAATAAAAATTATTAAGACAATAAAGATAGACTACAGGTAACAAAGTGTGAATAGGATTTTCTGTACTTGAAGATTGCAAGAAAAATAAAAACCAATTACACATGGAATACCCATTTAGCATCCTTTGTGCCCTGAACATCCAAGAGTTTCCTCTTCTGAAGCCTGAAGGAGGCGTTCACAAATGCGGTTTGTAGTAATTAACATTGTTCTTTACTAAATATTTCTAGCTCTCTGCCCTCTGGTAAGATTATATTTTCTTTTCTTTTTTTGAAATAGGGACTCACTTTGTTGCCCAGGCTGGAGGGCAGTGGTGTCACCTTGGCTCACTGCAGCCTTGACCTCTAGGTTCAAGTGATCCTCCTGTCTCAGTCCTCCAGGTAGCTGGGACTACAGGTGCATGCCACCACACCCGGCTAATTTTTGTATATTTTGTAGACATGGGGTTTCTCCATGTTGCCCAGGCTAGTCTCCACCTCCTGGGCTCTGCTTGTTGAAAGTAAGTATGGGGAAGTGATCTGCCTGCCTTGGCCTCCCAAAGTGCTGGGATTACAGGCATGAGCCACTGCGCCAGGCCAGATTGTATTTTCTAACCTTCAGATGTGGCCATGTGATGGGTGTTTGCCAATGACAAGTAAGCAACAGTGACATGTGTTGCACCTGGGTGGGAGCTTTGAGGGCCGGTGAGCAATTTGCCAACTCTTCCCCCTGCAATCATGGTCATGAATCTGACAGGGGCTGCCCTTTCGGCCTGGCCCTGGAGGGAAGACAGCATGGAGCACTGCCCTCGATGGGCAGCCAACCTAAGATGGAAGTAAAAGTCGGTGGCTTTAGGTCTCTGAGATGTTGCATTATTTCTTACACAACACAACCTCGTTCATTCGGACTGATACAAAATAGTATGATGTTTGTGTAGACACATGACTCTTACTTTGTGTGTCTGGCTCTTGACCATATACTTGTTATCTTTTTGATTTCCCACTGCTCTACCTTCTAGAGAGCAATGCCTGTTCATGGTCTGAAGGCCCTCAACACACATTTTCCTTCTCTCTGCAGCATTTCAGAGAAAGCAGGCCCCAGCATGAGAGTGTGTTTTGCTTCCTTTCCATCCCAAGATCTCATTGCAAAAAATCTCTACTCTGGCCCTGACCCCAATCCCTTCACTGCTATTGTGTCAGTATGTTTTGTGAGTGTCCTGCCCTCTACACATTTGAGCCACAGCATTGTTGAAAGTAAGTATGGAGAAGTAAAGGTGGATGGATTATAATTTCCCTGGATGGGAGTCTGAGGTTGTAAAGGGATTACCGTAGTTTCTTTTCTTTTCTTCTTTTTTGAGATGGAGTCTTGCTCTGTCACCCAGGCTGGAGTGCAGTGGCGCGATCTCAGCTCACTGCAAGCTCCACCTCCCGGGTTCACACCATTCTCCTGCCTCAGCCTCCTGCGTAGCTGGGACTACAGATGCCCGCCACCACGCCCAGCTAATTTTTTGTATTTTCAGTACAGACAGGGTTTCACCGTGTTAGCCAGGATGGTCTCAATCTTCTGACCTCGTGATCCACCCGCCTGGGCCTCCCGGGATTACCGTAGTTTCTTAATTTTCTAGAGACATAAATTTTTCAGGGACCTGTTGTTGTTTCCAGAGTCAAGTTTATTAATGCACCTTTTAACCAATCAACGTTGTTCTGGTTGAATCATGGGCATAGTCGCATCAACATTTTGGTAGGTGTTGTGCCAACGTTGGGCACTTCAGTGAGAAGGTACCATGGGTTCCAGAGACAGTGTTCTAGCTGGGGTCCTCCTGAAATCAGAAGGAGCTGGGATGAGGGCGTCTACCTAGATGGTTTATTTGGCAGGTTATCAAGGAGTGAGGAAGCAGGGAAGAAGGGAGAACACCAGCGCCAGGTGTGTTACCGAGGATGCTGCTGTGGGCTGTGGAGCGCGGTTTCTCCAGGGCTGTCTGCGAAACACTCAGGATGCTGCTGGGAAGTGTCAGCAGGGAGGGAAGGAGGCTTTTGGTTCCCACCTTGCCTTCTTAATTGAGGGCACCCCCAGGGCTGCTCACACCCCTTTATGTCTGATCTATGCCTATACATATAGGCTGGAGGAACATCACTGTAGGAGCAGTGCCCTTCCAATGGCACAGAAAGCAGGGCCATGCTGTGCATGTTTGAGGCAAGATGCTGCTAGCACCAGGGGAACAGAAGTCCCCTGGAAACATCCACACCAGTGGCAGCCATCGTCAAAGGTGAGGCAGAGAATGACAGTCACAGTGACAGTGACAGTCATGTCTGCTTCCATATTATGATGTGATTTGCAATAAAACGTGTGTGCCCAGTAGTATTGAACATGCTTGTGTTCCTAGAAAGGCAAGCTGACTGTCAGTTCTGTTGCCAAAGTGCATGGATGTGGGTGAGGTGATGTGGGATGTGGGTGGGGTAGCGCATGCTCTCTAGAAGGTAGCAATCTACCTTACCTTTCATAAGGAAGTTGTCAGATCCTGAATGTTTAGGACTGGGGAAACTGAGGGAATGCAATAAACTTTCCAGGCACTATGTTCTTGGCATTTACCTGAGGACAACCCTGCTCCCATTTGGCCTGGATTTGGGGTCCCTTTAGGCCGTGTTGTGTGTCAGGACGACCTACACGTGAACTCCAGAGGATAGGCCTGCTAGGGATGTTGCTGCTGTTCTGGTACAGAAATAATTGGATGCCCTTAAATGCACATGCTTTCCCATGTAATGTCTTGGCAAAGGGGAAATGAGCACTCAGAATTGCCGCTGGCAGGGGTGCTGCTGGGTTCGTGTTTCTTTATGCAATGTGCCATCTGTAGGAAAGAAATTGATTTTTTAAAATAAACAGGCTTTGTGTAAAATGTATACATATGTATGGTGCCATTATTAGGCTTTGCAAATGCCTTTCTCCCACTGAAGAATTGCCAGCACACGGGGCTCCTCCACTGCCGATACTCAGGCACTCGTGACTGGGGTTTGCATGAGGGAGGAGGCAGGAAGTTTGTGACCCCTTTCACAACCTTCTGAACCCATGAGCCTCAGAGAAGGGAGGGTCCTGGGTGACCATCTTACCTGAGAGGCATTTAATGGGGCTTTTCCAGGCAGGAAAAGAGCAGTGAATGCTGTTCTGCTCTTGGGCAAAGGCAGACGTAACCTGAAACATCGATATTGATATGGGCACTGGGCCAGGTGCAGTGGCTCATGCCTGTAATCCCAGCAGCTTGGGAGGCTGAGGCAGGAGGATCACTTGAGGTCAGGGGTTTGAGACCAGCCTGACCAACATGGTGAAACCTCATCTCTACTAAAAATACAAAAATTAGCTGGGCGTGGTGCCACATGCCTGTAATCGCAGCTACTTGGGAGGCTGAGGCAGGAGAATCGCTTGAACCTGGGAGGCAGATGTTGCAGTGAGCCGAGATCATGCCACTGCACTCCAGCCTCAGCAACAGGAGTGAAACTCTTTCTCAAAAAATATATATATATTGATATGGGCACTTGGGGCATCTGGGATCAAAACAGAAATGATACCCTAACATATTGGGGTCTTCATTGACTGTAACCACAACATGGGTTATTAGCATGATGTGGCTGCTTACAAAAGTGGAGCAGCAGAATTCTAAGATGACCTCTGTGATGGTGACTTTCATGTGTCCACTCAGCTAGGCTATAGTACCCAGTCATTTAATTGAAACCTAATCCAGGTGCACTGGGCAGGTATTTTGCAGATGCGGTTGACTTTAAGGAATACAGATTAGCCTCGATAATGAGGGTGGGCCTCATCCAATTCATTGTAGGCTGTAAGAGCAAATGCTGAGGTTTCCCTGAAAGAAAGAAACTCTGCCTCAAGACCGCAGCATCAACTCCTGCCTGAGTTCCTAGTCTGCTACCAAGCCCTGCAGATTTCAGATTTGCCAGGCCCACAGTCATGTGAGCCAATTCCTTAAAATAAATTTCTCAACATCTATATATCTATACATAGAAAAATAGAGTATATGTCTCAATAGATATATCTAAATCTATGTCTCTCTATATAATCTACACTCATTACTTCAAATCACTTTCCCTGAATATTTATTTCCAGCCCAGACATCTATCTGATGCTCTCAATCAGGGGTCAGCACGCTGTGGCTCTCTAGCCAAATCCAGCCTGTCATTACCTTGGTAAATCAGTTTTACTGGAATACAGCCACATCCAGTGATTTACACATCATCTGTGACTGCTTTCCAGCTGCAACAGTGGAGGTGAGTAGTTGTAGCAAGGATTGTACAACCCGCAAAACAAAAAACATCCTCTCCTTGGCCATTTTCAGAGTTTGCTGGTCTCTGCTCTAGACCCAAATATCCAACTTCTCTATGCAATTTACATGGCCTTCCCATGAGACCACAAACCTTCTTCTGTATAAGACCAACTACCTTCTTTTTCTTTCTGTATCTCAGGGACAGCATCCCCCTCCACCATTTGTCCAGACCTGAAGGCCCAGAGTTGTCTTTGACTTTCTCTGCATCTCCCCACAACCCAACACCCAATACTACATCCAGTCCAACAAATTCAGTCTCCTCAGTAGCCCTTGGATACCTTCCCCAGCGCCCTGGCACTCTCCCTGGGTTCTCTCTAGTTGCCTGTGACAGCCTTCACAATATCTTCTGGCTCCTTCTCCAGCCTGGTCCCCTCTCGTACTGCCGTCAGAGGCTCTTCCTGGAAACAAAAGAAAACAAAACAACCAAGAGGATCTTCTTGTCTCATGACAAGAGACTTCTATGAGACATGGTTTAGAAGTCTGGCTTCTCATTGTTCTCTCCGAGGCCATCCCTGCCTGGTCTCTCCTCCCCTCTAGGGATTCCCCCCAACCCTGTCCAGCACAGCCCTGTGTTCCAGCTTTGGTCATTGTCTCTCCGTTTCCAGTATCTGCCTTGTTCCTGCTGAACTCTGAGATTTGCACATCCTGCTTCCTCCCTCTGTTCTGCTCTCAGCTCTCGCTTTGTGGGTAGACTCCAACGGAACCTCAGTCCCTCTGGGGACATTGCTTTCTTTCTCTGGGGAACTTCCCATGTTCCTCTAGTCTTGGATCCTGCCTTGGGCTTTTCTTGTCAAAGATGTTATACCCCACGTTGTAACTTCCAGTTCTATGCTGCGTCCTCCAGTAGTCCACCATCTCCACCAGGGTAGGGTTCATCTGTTTGCTTGCTGTGGTACCCACAGGCATTTTCTGAGTAAATGAAATGGTGAGCAGATGGGGGTTGGTCCTGCCCAGCTTCTGAGAGGCAGAGGGAAGGACTGTTTCCGTATCACCAAAGCACAGAGGAGCTCAGTTGTTCTCCACGGGATGAGGTGACAGGACAATAGGGAAATAGAGATGTGGCTTCTGTGCCTGGGGAGAGGCCCAGTAAGGTGGGGGAACTCCCTCTTCCTCCTCCTCCCACTCTGGAATCTTCAGGAGCAGAGGCTACTCTTTGTGGTCAGATTGATAATCTCTTTGGTCTCCTCCCCTCCTCTTCCCTCCCCTTCATCTTCTCTTCTTCTCCGCTTCTCATTTCCCTCTTCTTTCTCTCCACTCCACCTCTCCCCTCTCCCAGTCCTCCTCTGCTTTTCCCATTTCCCATTCCCTTCCCTTTGTTTTTCACCTCTCTTCTTATTTCTTGCCTTCTTCCCCTCTTCTAGTGTCCCTTTCCTCTTCTACCTCTCCCACAGGTGGGCAGTGCTGAAACATGTCACCCCACTACTATGTAACCTTTAGCAGTTTTGTCTGCTTTGGACAATTTTAACCCAAGTTAATAACCTTGTATTACGTTTATGTTGAGCCCTCCCATATGACAGGCGTGTGCTGAGCCATTGACATGCTGACATGTGTTGCCTAATCACATTCACAGTATTCCTTTGAAGTGGATATTATTATTTATAGATGAGCAAATTGCATCACCTGTGATTCAGTAGGTGCAAGACACTGTGGAGAATGGAAAAAAAAATCATTTAATACATGGTCTACTGCTCTTAAAGGACACATAGCCCAACGGAGAGCTACAAAAGCCCCCCACAGTCTAAGGCAGATTCTAAGAAGGGGGGCATGCCTTAAGCATGTATCCTGCTGTGCCCTCCCCACCTTCTCTGCTGTTTGCTTTTTCCTCACTCACGTCATGGATCTTGCAGCTTTGACTGCTAGATTCTCATCAGAAACCTCCAGCCCCAACTTCCGCACGAGATACTTTTGGGAATGCATTTTTTTTTTTTTTTTTTTAATGAGATACGGCCTCACTCTGTTGCTCAGGCTGAAGTGCAGTGGTGCGATCTTGGCTCACTGCAACCTCTGCCCTGAGCTCAAGCGATCCTCTCTCCTCAGCGTCCTAAGTAGCTGGGACCACAGATGTACATCCCCATGCCCAGCTGAGATTTTGTAGTTTTGGTAGACACAAAGGTTCACCATGTTGCCCAGGCTACTCTCGAACTCCTGAGCTCAAGCATTCTGCCTACCTCGGCATCCCAAAATGTTGGGATTACAGGCGTGAGCCACCGCGCCCAGCTGGGAATGCATATCATTTTCTGTCCAGTTTTGTGGAGTTTCTGTAAGACATCTCCATTCCTTTTTAGAATTGGGGGTATGATAGAATCAATAAATGAGTAAAACAGTCATCTAGGCACCCAGAGTGCAAGGCACGATGCTGACACTCTAGGCTGGGCTGGTGAGAAGTCCGTGCCTGCCGCTTGCCGAAGTGTTAACCTGGTGGTCATTTCCCAGCTCCAAGCCCCATTTCTACAAGTTGCACGGCACTGCTTCTCAGCAGATTGGTCAGAGGATTAAAGACCTGGTCAAACGCCTGGTGCTATCTGGCATTTGGTTGGTTTTCGGTTAACATTAGTGCCTCTTTAATAACTGGTCTGTTATGGGTTTTCCTTGAGCCTTCTGTTGGGCAATTCCAGCTAATCAAAGGCACTGCTAAAGGTTAAGTTAATGAAACCATGATCATAGTGTAACTTTTTACCCGCTTGCCAACAAACACCTTATTGAGGATAAGCCAACTCTGGGCCATGCTGAGGTAAAAAGCAGCCTTGGGTTTACCCAGTGGATTCCCTCGTGACATCAGACAGATAGACTAAAGGAGCAATTAGCACTGGACACCTCCGCACGACGCTGAGGACGGCTTTCAACAAGCCGGCAGCTGCTGCACTCCCATTAGTTAATGTCACCGTTCCTGCATTTATTCTGAATGATAATTGCAGTATGTACCAATGTGTATTTTTAACTGCTCCTTTTAAAAAAATGGAAAGAATGTCCTTCTCTTTCTACAGAGGCTCAGCTGCAGCATTGTTGCCCCAATAAAGGAAAAGGAAAAAAAAAAAAAAACAACCCAGAACAATCCTGGCCTAGCGAGTGGCCAAGTGAAACCCCAGGCTCTCAGCCTGAAAGGAAAATAATGTAGCCGTGTGTTTGGAACCAGTCTTAGCAGTGTGCAGTGTGCATGTGTAGGGTATGCTGTTTGTGAGGCCACACACATTCCAAGAATAATTGCTCTAGGTTGTTTTCAGTGAATAGTGGTCTTCACACATATCCTCTTGGACCCCTGTTTTTCGTTTTCTTTTTCTTTTTAATTTTTGTAAGGAGTGAGGGAGGCTGGGCACAGTGGCTCATGCCTGTAATCCCAGCACTTTAGAAGGCCAAGGTGGGCAGAACACCTGAGGTCAGGAGTTTGAGACCAGCCTGGCCAACATGGCGAAACCCCGTCTGTACTAAAAGCACAAAAATTAGCCAGGTGTGGTGGCGGGTGCCTGTAATCCCAGCTCCTCAGGAGGCTGAGGCAGGAGAATTGCTTCAACCTAGGAGGCGGAGGTTGCAGTGAGCAGAGATCGTGCAACTGCACTCCAGCCTGGGCAACAGAGTGAGACTCCATCTCAAAACAAAACAAAAAAAAAAGGAGTGAGTGAATTATAAGCTACGAGGAAATGGCCATGAAACAGGCAGCTAAAGTTTTGGTGACCTGCTTATTTTTATTTTTATGTTACCTGAAACTGTATTTTGTAATATTTTTAGATTTATACCAAAGTTGCAAACATACCCTTTACCTAGCTTACCCTAATGCTGACATTTTACATAACCATGGTGCAACTATGACAACTAAAAAATTAATACTGGTCTAGTACCCTGAGCTAACAGACTTCATTTTGTTGGTACCTGTTATTTCACTGATGTCCTCTTCCTCAACGGGATCCAACTCAATCCAGAATTGCACATTGCATTTAGTTGTCATATCTATGTAGTCTCTTCTGATCCAAGGGCTTCTTAATCTTTTTCTTTGATTCTCTAAAGAATTTTGAAGACTATTAGTCAAGTAGTTTGTAGAATGTCCCCCTGTTTGAACTTGTCTGATTAGATTGGGTTTATAGATTTTTGAGAAAAATATCACGGAGGTGAAGTGTTCTTCTGGTTGCATGTTAAGGGGTATGTGACAGCAAGCAAGATAACTTATCACTGGTGATGTTAACCTTGATCAACGTAGTGTCCACTTGGTTTCTATATTTTCATTTCTATACCTCTTTCTTTGGCAACAAGTTACTAAGTCTAGCCCAGAATCAAGAGGAAAGGAATTGAGCTCTGCCTCGTGGATATGTATGTGACACATTATTTGGAATTCCTCTGAAAGGAAGATTTGGGGAGCCTGGCCTTAAACATGGATCTGTCGGTATGTGATTTTGGGCCCAAAACTCAACCTCTCTTAGTCTAACTAAGATTTTTCTTCTAAAAAAAGAGAAGTTGCACAAAGATGCATTTCATGGTGTGGCCAGCTTGAATGCCCAGTGCTTAACCTGTTGTTAGGGTGACAGATTCTGAAATTAGAAAGATGAAGCTTTAGGTTTCAGGTCCACCACTTGCACACATGCCTTTAGATAAGTTTCTTAAACTCTATAATATTCAGGTGCCTTGTCTATAAAATGGAATGAAACTGATACTGAGATATCACCTGTAAGGCATTTAGCACAGAACTTTGTGTGTAGGGACGCACAAGTTCTAGCTGTTATTTTGATCGAATAGCAGCTCAGTTATACACTAGTCGAAAGCAGTGTTTAATGGTATCTGATGACTGTATAGAATTATTTCTCTTCTTATGATATTGAAAAATATTTTAGGACTTTTTCCAGCTTTGCTGAAATGTAGTATCTATAGTAGTAGCATCACAACACCAACCTTAGCTTAACTTCTGACTTTTACACAATTACAGTTTTGGCAAAGTTAACAAAGCCCATCTTGAATGTCAGGTGGAAAACATGGCTTTGGGTCAGCCCAACCACTGGGCAGCAGAACATTTTCGTCTGTGCCTCAGTTTCTTCATCTGTCAAATAACCATGACTATTGTAGCTCCTAGCACAGTGACCAAGACCTGGTGAAGATTTATTCCTGAGCTCAATAGCTGGCCCAGCCATCATAAACTGCTTATTGCAGAAGAATAGATGGGCACACAGCCATTAACTCTCAGAAGGCAGTGTGGTGCTGAGCCCCTGTTAGCCTCAGTGGGAAAAGCACCAAGTTCAAGAGGCCGAAGAAAGGACCCAGAGCCAGCAAATGAGACAAGAGGCTTATGTACAGGGGGCTTATGTACAGGGGGAGGGAGTCCAGTGGTGGTGGGCTGGGCAGGAGAACTGCCTTATGTACAGAAAAGATCTAGTGGCAGTGGGTGGGAAAAGATAACTTCACGGCCCAGTGGTGGTGAGCTGAGCAGGAAAGCCACAACCACCTACAAATATTATGCAGTTCATATATGATTTTCACTTAAGATCTGATATGGTTTGGGTCTGTGTCCCCATCCAAATCTCACTTTGAATTGTACTCCCATAATTCCTACGTGTTGTGAGAGGGACCCAGTGGGAGATCATTGAATTATGAGCGCAGCTTCTCCTATACTGTTCTCGTAGTAGGGAATGAGTCTCATGAGAACTGATGGTTTGACAAGGGGAAACCCATTTCGCTTCCCTCTCATTCTCTCTCTTGCCACCACCATATAAGAAGTGCCTTTTGCCTTCCTCCATGATTGTGAGGCCTCTCTAGCCACGTAGAAGTGTAAGTCCATTAAACCTCTTTCTTTTGTAAATTGCCCAGTCATGGGTATGTCTTTATCAGCAGTGTGAAAACAGACTAATTTCCTCTCCATAATGACCTCTGCTTGGCAACCTTCATTTAACTCCAAACTCAGGGCTTTAATCTCCTGTATGGAACTGTGTTCCATGAGCTGGGGCAGTGTGGGGACTCAGATGTTTACCACAGTTAAGGAACAAATGAATCTCCAGGTTAGTACTCCCAGATTCCCTTGCTTGGAGCACCCATTCAAGTGCATCTGCCATACAGGATCATTGTAAGGGTATGCTTAAATGATTGCTATCAGATAAGTTTACCCTATAGGTGCAAAGTCTCATGACACCCAAAGTGGATGAGATTATGACAGTGGTTTGATTTCAGATAACATAGTCGGTAGGCGTAGTAGAAACAGACAATGAGGGACTTCAAAGGTGATTATCATTTCCCTGTGAAAAAATAAAAGTACAAAGGTGACTAATGTTAGGTAATTAATGGAAAATAAAGGAAATTATCTAATGAGAATGGTTAAGAGCCTCTATTTCACAAGTTACTCAGTAATAATCGGCTAATAACAAAAAGTGAAGCAACATAGGGAACACTCACGATAAATTGTTTAGTGTAGATAATAATAAGGACATGACATGTGTATTAGTTCTTATTTCCACTGCTATAAAGAAATATCTGAGTAATTTACAAAGAAAAGGGGTTTAATTGGCTGACGGTTCTGCTAACTATACAGGAAGCATGACTGGGGAGGCCTCAGGAAACTAACAATCGTGGCAGAAGGTGAAGGGGAAGGAAGCAAGCATGTCTTGCATGGCCAGACCAGGAGGAAGAGCGGGGCTGGGAGGTGCTACACACTTGTAAACAACCAGATCTTATAATAACTCACTCATTGTCATGAGAACAGCACCAAAGGGGAAATCCGCCCCCGTGATCCAATCACTTCCCACCAGGCCCCTGCTCCAACATTGAGGATTACAATTTTATTTGTTTGTTTATTTATTTGAGACAGAGTCTTGCTCTGTTGCCCAGGGTGGAGTGCAGTGGTGCAATCACAGCTCACTGTAACCTCTGTCTTCCGGGTTCAAGCAATTCTCCTGCCTCAGCCTCCTGAGTAGCTGGGATTACAGGCATGCACCACCATGCCGAGCTAATTTTTGTATTTTTAGTGGAGATGGGGTTTCACCACGTTGGCCAGGCTGGTCTCAACCTCCTGACCTCAAGTGATCTGCCTGCCTCGGCCTCCCAAAATGCTGGGATACAGGCTTGAGCCACCATGCCCCGCTGAGGATTACAATTTGACATGAGATTTGGGTGGGGACACAGATCCATACCACATATCAACCTGCATACCATGCTTGGGACTGTGAAAATACATGAGTATGTAGACAGATTCTACAATGGAATGTGTAGAAGTGAAAGCATCCTTCTGTTAAGACAAATAAAACGTAATTTGGTAAAAGTTAAACAAACCTTTTATTTTAAGTTTCCAAACAAATCTTCCAAGTTAGGAAAAACAGAAATAAATGTGATCCAAATTTCTCACTGTTTGGGAATAAATAGATGTATACTTGTTCTGTACACCTGCTCCACATAAATATTTTCTAAATTTCCCTCTTCCTATATATGCCCCTCAAAGCTCCTCCATAAAATTAATACAGTCGACAGAACTGTTTGTAAAAGACAAAAAGAAACAATTTCAGGACTCTATACAAGAAGGGAAAGATAAAGTTTTTTTTCTTTTTTTCTTTTCATTCTTCAGCAGCTTGTTAGAGTCTCAGAGCCTGTGTTATTGAAACCCCAGGGTGACGAGCATGATGGTGAATCTATTGCCAAGCCTGAGCCCTTTAATGAGTGCATTGATCAGAAAAGAGAGGCAAGAAAGCAGAGTCCGGTGACACCTGAATGAATATAAATTTAGCTCCGATTGAAGTTCCTCCACAGTCAGCCTGCTCCACGCTGACAGTGTTATCGAGAGGAGAGAAAAGCAATTTTTGTCTTCAGTCTTGATTCTCTTCATGCTTTTGGCAGTTTTTAAGAAGAATAAGTTATGACTATTTTACTTCTAAAAAGCAGTGGGAACTTGTCAAAGATTTCCTCCCTGGAAGTGACAATTGAGAATGCACCTACTTGGTGCAGATCTTGAATCTGAAATCAATCCAATGGACTGGAGAAAGAAGTACTTTCAAACCAGTCGAATTGTCAGGAAATTGGTCAGGCTGCCTCAGCAGGAAGTGAGCACCCCATCAAGGGAAGAGTGCAAACAGGAGCAGGCTAGCTAGTTGGCAGGAGGTTTCAGAGGGGTTCACACATGAAAAGGAGGCCTGCAGGGAGGTGGAGGGCTTGATACTGAGTCACCTTGAAGATGACGCCAATGTTAGCCTTCTATCATTCTAGACAACCAGCCAGCAAAATGATAAGCATCACAGGTTTTTGGAACTAAACAGATGGATTTTTAGATTGTGGCTTCTCTCTTGTGTGACATTGGGCAACTTACTGTCCCAGTCTTTACTAAAGACTCTGTCTCTTTATAAGTCAAATGGGGATGGAAATATTACCTAACTCATAGGTCTGGAGAGTTTAAATTGGATAATGCCTGAATATAGACTGCTCATCTCAGTGCCTGGAGAATAACCTCTTCTCAGTGAATGTTCTTGTGATTAGGATTGCCCAGTGATTTGTCTTCAGATTCAACTTTGTATATTGAGCCCTTTTTGGATGCTTGACATTTTTGCCCTTGTTATCTTATGTAAAATCCTCAACCACCTTGAGAGGTATGGCTGTTTAACTTCACTTTCCAGAAGAAGACACGGAGGTTCAGAGAGGCTCAGTGACACCTTCAAGGCCACATCGCTCCCTCAAGTAACTGTTTGTTGTTTTCTGAGTTATCACACCTAAGGTGCCCAGCACAAGGTCTAGCACACAGTAGGAGCTTGATAAAGCGAGGGTCTCCAAGGACTAAACTCCACTCTGCTTGCACAACTCAGCCCCTTTCCACCATCAGCCCCTCCCTTCCACCCTGCCTTGAGATGCTATCTCTTGCTCATCTGCTTCCCCTGCATTTTCAAGCCCCTGACTCTCCTCTCTTCTCTCCCCTTCCTCTCCCTTCAGACTTTGGCACATCAGCGCCTTTTGATTTCTGTAGCCTCTTCAGAAGTATTTTTGACACAAACAATAGTCCCGTCTTTTGCTTTTCCAAGAGGCATCAGCACAATTGGAGCAGACACTGGTGACTCATTTTGATCATCGCCTTTAAGCAATTCACTCTGTGAGCCTGGACTTGACAGGCCTCACTGTGCCGTGAAATCTAATACTATTTTTATGCCTTTTAATCTATCTTTTAACAGCCTCCTTGTTTAGAACTCTGCGCCCTGGATTCACGGAAAGCACGTTTTTGAGAGTGGTGAGGACAAACTTGGCCCGTCTTAATCAAAGGCTCGGGAAGACCCAGTCTGGGGTCCTTACCCAATCCTCAACTCTTCTAATGCCTTCCCCCACTGCTTCCTTCTACAATGGCCTCGGCAGGAACCTTCCTGGCTGCTTGACAGAGCCGCTGGCTGGCTTCTTCTATCTTAATAACTGCTGAGCTCTCCAAACTAGGATGTTGTTAAAATGTTTCTAAAGTGCCAGAGTTGTTCCATTGAGTCACTGTCATTGGAAAGTAATTATGGAAATACATTTTCTGGGTAAATGTCAGGGAAGGGGCTAGTCACTTCCTTCTAAAAGACTTCCTAGATAGCCCCAGGCCAAGTGACAGGCTTCTCTCCTGGGTTCTTTAAGAACTGAGTGCGTATCTTTGTGCTTATATTTTATTTAATGTGACAAGCATTCACGAGGGATTTACATGAAGCATTCTGTTATATTTGTTTAAATGTCTTTCTTCTGGACTATACTGTGAGTTTCTTTGTCTTATTAGGAATTTAGGGTGGGGACTCAGCATGCTGATCCCAAAACTCACCTCTGCTCTCTGGAGATCCAGACCAAGAGAACTGTACATACAAGAATGAAAGCCAAGGCTGGGTGTGGTGGCTCATGCCTGGAATCCCAGCACTTTGGGAGGCCGAGGCAGGTGGATCACAGGGTCAGGAGTTCGAGATCAGCCTGACCAGCATAGTAAAACCCCGTCTCTACTAAAAATACAAAAAATTAGCTAGGCATGGTGGCGGGCGCCTGTAATCCCAGCTACTCGGGAGGCTGAGGCAGGAGAATCACCTGAACCTGGGAGGTGGAGGTTGCAGTGAGCCAAGATTGTGCCACTGCACTCCGCCCTGGGCGACAGTGTGAGACTCTGTCTCAAAAAAAAAAAATATGGGAAGAAACACATTCCATTCATAGAATCACTGGGAAAGCAATGTGTATTGTTTACTGCTGAGATTTCTGGGAAAATGGAGCTAGAGAGTGGGATGGAGGCTTGGGTGCTATGGAGATTCTTCGACTTCCCCTGGTACCTAACCCTGGAGCCCATGTGCTCTCGGCCAGGTCCCAAGAGGGTTCTCGAGACCCTCAACACCACCATTGAAGTGGATGAAGGTCAAACAAGGCCCCATGGGGCAAGCATGGGAGCAGGAAATGAAAGAGGAGGCGAGGCTCCAGGCCTGGACTTAAGGTTGTAGCCTTTCAGTTGGCGTGTTTTTCTGAAAGCGTTTAGAAGCTACCAACTGTTTAAATAATGGTCAGCTTTCACTTCCAGTCATAATGAAGTAACAGGGACTGAACTTATCCTCCCACTTTAGATCGCTAATCACATGGACAAAATATATGAAATAACAGTATTCATACACTAGAAAACAGGCAGTACAGGACAGTAATCCTTGAGAAAAAAGAACACATGGGGCAAGTTCTAGGAATATTTCTCCATTTTGCCTGGAGAGAGTTTCCAGGCTGCAGTGCAAGAAGAAGCAGCTCAAACTGAGTCCAGTGGTCTCCCTAAGTTTAGGAGGCAAGACTGAGAATTTAGGGAGGCCAATGTGGCTGGGATTCTTTCAGCAGTGTTCCTGAAAGGAGCGAGCTTCACAGAAAAAGAGCTTTGGAGTTTTGTGGAAGAGTCCTTTTTGAGTCTTCAGCTGAGTACTAATCAGCACATGCACTAAAGAAAACCACCTGAGGCCAGGGAGGAAAAAACAAACAACAAACGAACAACAACAACAACAAAAAACACCCAGAAGGAGTAGATAGAAAAATTTCTGGAGCCATGCAGGACTGGGAATAATTCATGTTCTTGACAGCCATTATAAGATACCTCATATGGCCCAGGGCATCAGGTTGAGTATTCAAAAGAGGATTGTCTCATTGATGGGGCCAGATTAGTTTGTGTCTCTGCCTAGCAAAGCATAGAAACAGGCCTTGAGAGGATCGGTTTGTTTCCAACTACCTTAACTGGTCCCAAGAACAAATCTGAATAATACTTACAGGAATACAGAAAAAATGTAATACCCCAAAATTAAAAGTCACCAATATCTAGCTTCCTACCAAACAGCACTAGATACTCAAAGAAAAATATAACTCATAATAAAGATTAAAAAATCAATCCATAGAAACAGACATTAATTAAATGACACAGATAATATAATTAGTACATGTGGAAATTAAAACAGCTATTATAAATACATTCTGTATATTTAAGAAGATAGAAAAAACACCAGCATGTTAAATGGACATGTAAAAGTTATGACAAAGATCCAAATCAGACTTCTAGAGATAAAAAATACCTGAGATGTAAAATACATGAGATGCCACTAAGAGCTAACTCAAGGCTACAGAGGAAAAGATTAGTGAACTTGAAAAAAAAGCAGTAGAAAACACTTAAAATAAAACAAAAAAAATACGGAAAATAAAGTGAACATCGATGTGCATTATCCCATCAGTGTGCCATGGGGTAGTTTCACAAGATCCAAGGTATGTGTAATTGGAGTCCCAGAAAAAAAGGGGAAGACAAGGATATTCAAAGAAGTCTGTTCAAAATTTTTCCAAATTTGATAAAAACTATACACCCCTAAATCCAAGAAGCCCAGAGAACTCTCCAAGCTGAAGAAACTTGAAGAAAATGACACCAGTGCACATTGTAATCAATTTTCTTAAAACTGATATAAAGAGAATATCATAAAAGTATCCAAGAAAAGTAAGTGCATTATGTGCAGGGAGACAACAATGAGAATGACGACAAACTTTGTTGGCAGCAACACAAACCAGAAGACGATGGGGCAACATCTTTAAAATACTTAACAAAAAGACAAAATACTTAGAATTCTATACTCAGCAAAAGTATCTTTCAAAAATGAAGGCCAATTGCAGACAAATAAGAGGAGATATGTGTTTAGATATACATTTTAGAAGGGTCACTCTGTTCACAGGGTAATGAATACATGGGTAGGAAAGACTCAAGGGAAGAGAGTATTTTAATGATCTCGATATCAGATGATGAGAGCCTAAGTTAAGACAGTTACTGTAGGAATAAAGAAAGAGATGAGTTGGAGAGATACAGACTGTTGTTTGCCTAGGAAATATTACTCTTCCTTCAATGCACACTTTCAGTAGCAGAAGTTGTGACTTCTTCATCTCTGATTCCTCAGGACATAGAATAAGCACACTGGTGGCTCTTAGAAAATATCATTTCAATTCTAGTCACCTTTCTTTGTGCTGACTCTTGTCCATACCTCTCAGTTTTGTTTGTTTGTTTGTTTGTTTTTGAGACAGAGTTTTGCTCTTGTTGCCCGGGCTGGAGTGCAAGGGTGCAATCTCGGCTCACCGCAACCTCCGCCTCCTGGGTTCAAGCGATTCTCCTTCCTCAGCCTTCCTGAGTAGCTGGGATTACAAGCATGCACCACCATGCCCGGCTAATTTTGTATTTTTAGTAGAGATGGGGTTTCTCCATGTTGGTCAGGCTGGTCTCGAACTCCCGACCTCAGGTGATCCACCCGCCTTGGCCTCCCAAAGTGCTGGGATTACAGGCATGAGCCACCTCGCCCAGCCTGTACCACTCAGTTTAACTAGATACTTGCTTCTTCTCGAAATCATGTTGGCCATATATTTATAAATAACGATAATACAACCGAAATTATTAATTTTGAAATGCAATGGTTTGTTTTGAAGTCTTGCTCTATAGTAAACATCATGAGATATACTTAGCAATCTTCTAGTTTTCTGTGTTTTCCTCTACAAAGCAACTGGAATTTATTTAAAAATGCTAATTAAATTGGATACTAGAATAGAGTCAAAAATAAGCAAGATTCAAAAATCTAAATTAATTTTCAGTTTGTAGTATATATTTCAAAATGAAGTAAGTCCATGCTTTTTTGATAATAAAAATTCCTACCATTTAGGTAGCAAACATAACACTACTGAATCAAAATTATTAAATTAGCAATTAGATTATTCTTTCTGGACTAAGGATGACTATTAATTAATGCATTAATATAGTTGTTCAACAAAAAGAATGAGAGTATTACCAATAATTATCTACTTATCCTTGAAGGTTCTGCTCAAATGCCCCCACAGCTTTCCCTGATTCCTCTAGGTAGAGAGGAATACCTATTACTCTTGCTTCTATTGTATTGTGTACATATTTTTATGTTTTTCCTCATCTTGAACTCTCTTCTCCAATCCCTTAGTGAGCTACTACTACTAATTTTACTTTTAGTTTAGAAGTTCCTTTTTCCGAAAAGCCTTTCCTGAATTCTCATGTCTGTGCAGATGTCCCTTTTTTGTCTCTCATTGACCCAGATACCTCCCCTTGTATAGACGTTTCTTAGCTTTGTAATTCCCTCTCTATGTGCCTGCTCCTTCTCTCCACACTACAAATACAGTGAGGGAGGAGACCATATTTCTCATGGTCACATGGATCTCAATGCCTATTAGAATTCTTGGCACTTAGTGGGTTCATTTTTGAATGAATACATGTGTCTAAATTATCTTAGATCCTCAATTTGTAATGTGCACCGTACTTGGCACACAATAGTTACTCAACAAAAAGTATCGGTTAAAATAATTTAAAGCAAAGTCCTTGCTTATACAATCTGGTGAAAGACATAGATACATAAATAGACCACAATACAACTAAGAATGTGCCAAACACTAAAAGAATAATTCATTATAATTGGAAGCTTTGGAAGTATAATAGAAGATTGATGTTCTTAACAAATGGACATGATGGTTAAAGAGGGAACTCTTGGCAGACAAAACATCATGGCACAGCAGTAAAACTTGCAGTGCAATGTATTCTGAGGACTGGTGAGCAGTTCTGTGTGATCACAGCATAGACTTCTCCGATGCCTGGGGCTGGAGTTGGATGAGGAAGCTGTGGGAGCTGGGGCTGGGTTAGATCCAATTTTATCGCTTTCTTTTGCAAAAGAGTTGTCTGGGTGCATAAGTAAGAAAACCTGGGAAAGAAATATATATTTAGGTCAACTTGTGTGGGAGCCTTTGTATATATTATTTTACTTAATACAACAATCTTATGAGAGATTATACATTTTGTAGAAGGGGAAATTGAGGCTCAGAAAGTCAAAAGAAGCTGCCCAAATTGACCTAGGTAAGTGGTAGTAAGTAGAGCCAGGATTTTAGACAGGCCTATCTGAATGAGAGACCTTCCACTTTTTTTACACAATCACTCCCTTGCCTGTGTCTTTTCACCCATATCCCTGAATAAGATATGTACACAATTTTTGGTTAAACCAGTAACAATGTTTATGGAATTATGACTATGTAAATATAGGTCCCTGCTAAGCTAACTAGTGCACAGTTAGATCAACTTTCTCCTTCAAATTTTTGTTTTACTTGGAGTTAATAATTGCCTTGATTTTCTATTGTTTATTTTCTACCTGCCTATTATTATTTTTTAGTGTTTCCACCTTCCATCATCTGCCTGTAAATAGCTCTTCAAATATTTAACCACAGTTATAAGCTTTCAGTTGTATTTATCTATTTATTTATTTTAAGGCGGAGTCTTGCTCTATTGCCCAGGCTGGAGTGCAGTGGCATAATATCGGCTCACTGCAAACTCCACCTCCCAGGTTCAAGTGATTCTCCTGCCTCAGCCTCCCAAGTAGCTGGGATTATAGGCGCTTGCCACCATGCCTGGCTAATTTTTGTATTTTTAGTAGAGATAGGGTTTCGCCATGTCGACTAGGCTGGTCTCAAACTCCTGACCTCAGGTAATCCACCTGCCTCGGCCTCTCAAGGTGCTGGGATTACAGGCATGAGTCACTACGCCTGGCTTAGTTTTATTTTTATGGTATTTAAAACCTGCCTCCTGCATCATGTTTTTCTTTCAGTCTGCATAGATCACTTTTTCAGTCTGATACGCAATGGCCATTCTTTTGCTAATGTTGCTTTTCTCAGTTGGATCCTCTGTCTCTTGGATCCTGGGTCTCCCTTTTCTATTCCTTCATCTCTGTAAGTGCCTCCTTCAGTACTTCCTAAGAAAGGAAATAGAGAAGGCCATTTTACATTTAGTATTATTATTATTATCATTCTCATTATTATAGTGTTGGCAAGTCTGAAACTGCTCTCATTTCCTTGGAGTTGATTGATAATATATTTCCAGGTTGGTAAATCACACCATGAATTGCCTCAGCCAATAGCCATTTCATCTTGCCTTTTCTGTGCTTTCCTATAATTTAGAGTCTGAGAAATTAAAAATATATTTCACAGGCTTCTGGTCATGATGCAGTAGCTGGGACTGGATTATCCCTCCTGCTGTAAACAAATATAAAGCTGGATAAAAATATGAGATAACTATTTTCAGGCAGTGGGCAGTAGGTAATGCAAATCTGCAATTCTTGAGAGAAGGGAAACTTCTGAGATGAATCTTGTGACTATCCATCTCTGTGCTTAGAACAATTTCCTGGTTGCAGCACAGTAAGCTGGAGTCCAAACAGAATGCATGGCCCCAGTGAGCTGACCAAACAGAGATCACAATTAAGAGTTATGGGCTCGGCCGGGCACGGTGGCTCACGCTTGTAATCCCAGCACTTTGGGAGGCCGAGGCGGGCGGATCATGAGGTCAGGAGATCGAGACCATGGTGAAACCCCGTCTCTACTAAAAATACAAAAAAAAAAAAAAAAAAAAAAAGAGTTATGGGCTTGAGGCAGATGGACTCCTCAAGGTGGGCCTTGAGTAGAGGAACCTCTGTGGAAAGGGGATTCCACAAATTGATGGAGAATCTCTAAGATTCTGTGGCTGGATTTTAGTTGTACAGGTACAGGATAAGCCATCCAGCCTTACCATATAGCACATACTATGCTGTTAAGAGCAGAACACAGATACGAGAAGTCAAGCAGTTCTCGGAAGGAGAAGTGCAAGGGAAGTTGGAGATCTTGCCCTGTCAGAGTGGAGACATCTTCTTAATCCATCATTAATACCCTAGCATCTAGCCGAGACTCCAGAAAGCTTGTGTCTTAACAATAGGGATCATAGCATGGACCTGGCCTAACCAAGGTCACAGAAAAGATCCCTAGAAAATACTGAGTTTAGTGTTTGATCCCTCCAGGTTACAGAGGTTTGGAAAATACCTTGAGCTTTTCACAGACTTGAATGAACAAAGTGTTAAACCAAGCATTTAAAATTTCAGGTGATTAACCAGTAATTGAATGACTTATTAATTTGAGAGGACAATACTGAAGCCAGAGTCTCTTCAATGTCTTTTCTACAACATTCAGCATGCAACGCAAATTTCAGTAGATATACAAAGAAATAGAAACATATGATTCATAGTAAAAAACAAAATGAAACAAAACAAAACTGTCAACAGGGACCAAATCTAAGATAATGCACATGTTGTACTAAGAAAAGACTTGAAAATTACTCTTGTAAAGATGTTTAAATAAAGAAAAGTTTGATTTTAGTTAGTGAGTAGATAAAAAAATTCAATAGAAAAAAATGTAGACTATAAAATTAAATAGTGGCCAGTTGCGGTGGCTCATGCCTGTAATCCCAGTACTTTGGGAGGCTGAGTCAGGTGGATCATGAGGTCAGGAGATCAAGACCATCCTAGCCAACATGGTGAAACCCCATCTCTACTAAAAATACAAAAATTACCTGAGTGTGGTGGTGGGTGCCTGTAATCCCAGCTACTTAGGAGGCTGAGGCAGGAGAATTGCTTGAACCTGGGAGGCAGAGGTTGTAGTGAGCTGAGATTGCACCATTATACTCCAGCCTGGGCAATAAGAGCAAAACTCCATCTAAAAAAAAGAAAAAAAAATAAATAGAATTTCTAGAACTGAAACAAATGAACAGAAATAAAAAGTTTACTGAACAGGTCTAATAGATTGGAAATGGCAGAAGAAAAAGTCAGTGAACTTGATCATAGATAATAAAAATTGCCCAATTTGAAGGAAAGAAGGATACAAGATTGAATAAAGTTTAAAAGAACTCCAGGGCCCTGTGTGAAAATAGCAAATAGTCTAACACATCAGCACTAGGAGAGAAGCTAGTGAACAAAATGCAAAGAAAATATTTGGCCTGGCACAGTGGCTCACACCTGTAATCCAAACACTTTGGGAGGCCAAGGCAGGCAGATCATTTGAGGTCAGGAGTTCAAGACCTGCCTGACCAACTTGGTGAAACCCCGTCTCTACTAAAAGTACAAAAAACTTAGGCAGGTGTGGTGGCCAGCTACTCGAGAGTCTGAGGCAGGAGAATCACTTGAACTTGGGAGGCGGAGGTTGCAGTGAGCTGAGATTGCACCACTGCATTCAGGCCAGGGCGACAGAGTGAGATTCTGTCTCAAAAAATAAATAAATAAATAAATAATTGAAGAAACTATAGTCTCTAATTCCCCAAATTTGATGATTTATAGGTCCAAACAGTTAAACAAACATCAAAACCTGATAAATATAAGAAGTTTCATCTCTAGTAGTATGATAGTCAAATGATTGAGAAACAGAGATAATGAGAACATCATGAAAGAAGCCAGAGCAAACAGACACATTATATGTAGGGGACAAGCATAAGAATTATTGCTGACTTGTTATCAGAAACAATGGAGGCCAGAAGATAATGGAGTAACATCTTTGAAGTGCTGAATGAGAAAAGCAATAACCAAACCAAACTGTCAATAGGGAATTCTGTATTCAACAAAAATATCCTTTGAACAAGGGTGCAATAAAGGCATTTTCAGTTAAATTAAAATTTAGTGATTTTACCTCCATCGGACCTGTAGTACAAGAAATGCTAAAGCAAGTCCTTCAGGTCAGAGATGTAATATTCTATAGATGTTCAAATCTACAAGAGAAAATAAAAAGCACTGGATATAGTAAATAAGTAGGTAAATACAAAAGACGGTTTTCTTATTTCTTGTAACTCACATAAAACACAACTGACTATTTAAAGCACAAACAAAAACACTGAAAAGTGAGGTATTACAATTATATCCTGAATTTAGTCATGAAGTAATAAGAAGACAAATTCTGATGTTCATCCTGAAAGACAAATGACGTGGAATTTTCAGAAATACAAATGTCTTGAAAATGCAAAAAGGTAAGAGAACTATTTTTCATTAAAGGAGACTAAAAAGACAGGAGAATCAAATGCAACTCATAACCCTTAATTGGATTATGGCTCAAACACACAGATACACACATTTGCACATGTGCATACACACCCGGAAAAAACAAGACTTAATTGGGATGATTAATGGAATTTGATTTGAATATAGACAACATGTCAGACAATATTATTGTTTCAAATAATTATCCAGTGTGATCATTGTATTGTGGTTTTGTAGGAAAATGTTTAGTTGTTAAGAGATTCATATGCTGTATAATTAGTGGTCAAAATGCCGTGATTGGTGATTACAACTTGCCTTCAAATGGTTTAGGGGAAAAAAAAAGTAAAATATCAGAAATTGCTGTCACAGCCATAGAAGCTCCCTGCTCCAATTTCCCTTTAAGAAAGCACTTACCAGTCAGTTGCAGAGTGTAGTCAGCTGGAAGTTTCTAGTCATTAGGTCCTCCAGGATCCAATTCTGCTTTTGAGCTGAGGCCACACTCTTCCCCAGCAGTGCCTAGCCAGTGACTGATTAGCGCATGATACCAGCTGCACAGTGGGAAATCTTTGCTCTGGAGCTGCTTGTTAGGTCGGCTGAGACCTTGTCAGATCCTTATCTTAGTCTGAGACACTCCCTGCCAGTGCTACTTCAATTCCCTTGATGTCTCATAGACTCTCGTCTGGCATCCTAACTCAGTCTCATCATTAGTGTCCTTCCAACTGGCATAATCAGTGACTCTAATTGAGGACTATATAGGTGTGTATTATCTTACTCTTTCAACTTTAGTATGGTTTGAAATTTTCACAATAATAAAAAGTTAAGTCATAATACAAGAAGAAGAAGCACTTCCTTGTAGCTAGGGTTCCTGAGTAATTCGGGTTTTATTGAGTAGAATTACTCATGTGAACCTTGGAACAGGATGGAAGTTAATTGTATGATAATTATTTTTAATAAGATGGATGGCAGAGATAGGGAGGCTATTTTGGTCAAAAGCTCCCCTATTTGACAATTCCCTATAGTGATGGCAGCAACTTTTCTATCTTAGCAAGAGCAATGTCTTTCTGAGTGCCAAGAGTTGTTCTGGAAGCTCAGCCCAGAGCTTGTTTTCCAGATGTTACATCATATTTTTAAAATCTACACAACACCCTAGAAGTAAATCTCTTTCTGTTCTAGCTGCTTGCATGGTTTCTGTTGTCTTCAATGGAACCTTAGCCAAAATGCAGGTAGAAATCTATTTTTTTTTCTCATATACGTATTTAAGAAATTTTCCTCTTATTTTCTAGGTACAAAGTTGCTGTTGAAAAGGCCACTGTTGTTTTTTCTCCAGGTTCTTTATATGTTTTCCCCTATGAAAACTTTTAGAATCATGTCGTTATTACTTGTAATTTTGAAATTTCCTGATAAGGCAACTTCTTATTCATTATGTGAGTGCTCAGTGGGCCCCTTCATTTATTATACTTGTTACTGGATGTGCATGCCTTTCAGGTACAGAAATTTGCCTGTCTTATATCTTTGACAATTTCACCTTATTTTTCTTTTAGCTCATTTTGGAAGACCATATGTAGAATCTCTTGGTTTAATCTTCTAAATTTTTATTTATTTTAGTCTTTTTTTCTCTCTTTTTTCTTGCTATACTTTCTGAGAGTTTTTTTTTTTTTTTTAAACTTTCAGGCTTTCTGTGTTTTTCCCTAGATTTTATTTTTTCTTCTTTTCTTGTTTAATTGCTGAAGTCTTTTTTTTTAAATTTTGTTTCTCGTTTGTTTCTCTTTTGTTGCCAACTATTCTTTTTGGACAGATATCATATCTTCTCTTACTCTTTTGGAGATAAAAATGAATTTTAGAAAAGTTTTCTTCCATCTCCTGCATTAGCTTCATTTCTTCTGACTCTCTCCTTCCACTGCTTGTTTTTGTCTGTCTTTTCCAGTTTGGAAGCTTTCTTTAATGATTTATAATTTCTGGTTTCCGTGTCCCAAGTATGAAGTGAGTGAATCATAAAAAAGATTATTATGAGCTGTTTACGGGTAGACAGAACTTATGGATTATTGGTTTCATTTCAGGAGGACTATGTGTGAGTTGACTTTTTTACTGAGTGAAACTGAAACACCAGTATCCGACAATTACTAGTTTCTTAGTAATAGAACTAAGTATTAGGATTATTAACTTTTCAATGCCTCAATTTGCTCATAGAAACAATGGTAATAATAATAGTACTTACCTTTTAAGATGAGGATAAAATGAATGAATGAATGTAAAATGCTTAGGAAAATGCTTGGCACAGAGTCAAGCACTACAGTAGTTGCCCCTTCTCTGAGGCTTCACTTTCTGTTGTCTCAGTTACCCTTGGTCAACTGCGGTCAGAAAATATTAAATGGAAAATTCCAGAAATAAACAATTCCTGTTTCAAACTGTGCGCTGTGCTGAGTAGAGTGAGGAAATCTCCCACCGCCTGTCTCCATCCCGTCTTGGACATGAATCATTCTGCCCTGTGTCTCCACACTGTAGACGCTGGCTGTCATTGAGTCACTTTGGAGCTGTCTCAGTTACTGGATTAACTGTCGTAGTATCGCCAATGCTTGTGTTCAAGTCACCATTGCATTACTTAAAAATTGACTCAGATTGCAAGAGTAGTGATGCTGGCAATTCAGATATGCCAAAGAGAAATTGTAAAATGATTTCTCTTCTTTTTTTTTTTTTTTTTTTTTTTTTTTGAGACAGAGTCTCACTCTGTTGCCCAGGCTGGAGTGCAGTAGCATGGTCTTGGCTCACTGCAAGCTCTGCCTCCTGGGTTCATGTCATTCTCCTGCCTCTGCCTCCCGAGTAGCTGGAACTACAGGCACCCACCACCATGCCCGGCTAATTTTTTTGCATTTTTAGTAGAGACGGGGTTTCACTGTGTTAGCCAGTAAAGTGATTTTTAAGTAAAAAGGTAACCCTGGTATTCCTTGGTCAGGGTTTGGTAGCAACTATAGTTTCAGGCATCCCCTGAAACTATAGTTTCAGGCTTGGAATATAACCCCCATAAGCAAAGGGGGATTATTGCATATAAATATTTTTCATTATCATCGTCATCATCATCATTCTTGTTGCAGTGTTGTTTCTTACTAAAAAAATCCTTCAGTACGCTACTGGGTGGTATAAACTTGGTTGCTGGTATTCTGAGAACGAGGCAGGAGTGGTCTAATCAGATCCTCCTAATTCTGTTTGATCCCTTATCACTCCTTTCCTGGTGTATTGAGTCTGAGAACCCTTCAGTTCAATTTGTGTGGAAGATAAGCCTCTGATCTGTGTATGCCCACGTGCACGCACCGGTGTGGCTGGCTGCCTGGCTGGACAAGATCAGTAGGAATTGGGTGGATGGGTGTCTACCTGCTTTGCATATGGATTTCCAGCCAATTCCATCCTCAGCCTTGCTCCTACCTTCCTAAGTACCCGGCGCTCTGCATGAGGGCCTTTTGGAGCTTCTGCAGGGTGATTTGATTCATTTCTCATTGTTCTATTCTACTGTTGCTGTATCTGTTTTTCTACTTTTCATCTCCCTTTCTCTTCCATAACCTGAAGTCAACAATCGTCTTATTTCATATGAATCCTGAAAGAATTACATGAGGTTGCACCAGTGAGAAGCCTGGCATTGTGCTTGCCATATAGATCATTGAAAATCGGTGGGGTCTATTTTCCTTCCCTCCCATCTTCCCTCCTTCTCTTCCTCTTCCTTCTTTCTCTCTTTTTTATCTTTCCTCCTCCCCAGCATTATGCATTCATATGCTTCAACTACCCCAGGCTGCTTTCAGGACAGCAGTTTGTAATTACTGCAGCATGGTGTATAGTGTCTGTGGCAAATTTATTTCCTCTCATATTTCTTGTAAGTGTTGCTGATGCAGAATGAATGTCTCAAATCACTCAGAAAGAAACAAATAGGATGGAAGATCTGCCGGTAATAAGGCTGGATCATGAGGCATGCATGCCTAAAACAATCGTTCTCTTCTTTGTCTTTAATTGTGCAGCCCATTAGAGGCGTGTTTGGGGAGATAACAATCTGCCCTCTCCTGGAGGTGTGTTTTTTCCTAGAAAGGCTTGATCCTGAGCTGAAAGGAAGATGGGAGGACTAGAACCCTGACCTGAGTCAATGGCCTCCTTCTACAAAGTGCTTTAGAAATGAAAGGGAACTTAGAGAGGATTGAATTTGTAGGGAGAGAGGCTGGATCCAGAGACTGGAGTTGCCTTTTTTCAAGGCCAAAGCATTTCATGGCTGAGCCTGGACTACAATCTGGGTCATACCTTGTCCAGGTTTCTTCTGGGTTCAAGAAACAGCCCATTCCTGTTCCCTTTCCTCCTTCTTCTCCAGCCTGTGACGGTTTCTAGCATCCAGCCAGTTGGTTTTGGTTCTGTTTTTATTTTAAATTAATTAGCTCAGCCAATATTTGTGGTGCATTTCATGGTGCCAGGCATCATTCTGGGCACTGGAGACACAGATGAATAGGACTCTGTCTCTCCTCTCAAATTGCTCCCAGGTGGTCAGGGAGACTGATACTGAACAGGCATTTTCAATTCTGTGTGGCTGGTGTCAGAACACAGGGTAGGCTGGGGGCAACAGGGAAAAAAATCCCTGAGTCTTTTCGGGGGCTTCCAAGAGTTTCTGGGAAAGGTGCTGCTTGAACTAAATTTTAAGGAGAAAAGAGAATAGAGCTTGTCAAAAAAGAGTCAGGAAAGAGGAGGGAGAGGAAGCCAGTCTCAGTGGGAAAAGAACTTGTGTGTGATGGTAGAGTGGGATTTCAACTCATGTAGCCTGGGCCTAAAGCCCAAGCCCTCTTCTCTTGACCACACAGCCTTCTGGGCTAAAGGCCATGCTGGTTTGGGGGCGAGGATCCTTCTCAGGGCAAGACAGAGCCAGGACATCTAACACTTAACTTTCAAAATCTCTCCACCTTCAGGAATGACTGCACCCCAAAACTAGACCCTTCCTTCCCCAAACACAGTGCCCTCTTAACCTCAAGCAGTACCATGGAATCACAGTTATGGAGTGACTAATCCAGGGTCTAAGGTTCATTCTTCTCTCCTTCCTCCTGTTCAGCTTCCTCAGGGGGGGCCATGGCAGGATGGTAACCAGAGAAATGGCACCCAGATGTGCAGGGCTTCTTCGGAGGTGCCCCCAGAGCTCACAAAGTACACTCATACACCTGGAATCCTCCCTGGGCAGGTACGCATGGGATAATAACAGCCTTTCATTGGACACTCGCCCTGGGCCAGGTAATGAGAAAGTCTTTTATATTCTGTTTTCATTTGCTGAATCTTCCTTCCAGCACTCACAAAACAAGTGGACTTTATCATCCCTATCTCCTAGCTGAGGAAGTGGAGGGTTAGATAGTTTATGAAACCTTCTCTAAGTCACACAGCAAGTAAGATGGAATCAAAATGCAAACCAGGTCTACCTGACTCCAGAGATTTCACTCTGGAAAACAAACAAAGAAACAAACTCTGTGAGCAAAAATGTTTCTGGGATTTCACAGGGATCAGTGTAAAACCCCAGATTCAGTCTTGTAAAACCCATTGGCTTTAAAATAGATGGAAGAGAAGTGGCTTAGAGACAGATCATGTGTCTAGTAACTGAGGCTTTATTTGACCACATGATGGTGTGACCCAGATCCTCAAAGCCACACTAAGAGCAGTTGGTGAATGGGTGGCCACCAAGAAACAAGAAGTGGCATTGGGCTGACCTCGGTCCAGTCCCTACCTATGCTTGCAAAGCTTGAGAGGTATCTGATGTTGGAATAGGCTGCCTGTGAGCAAGTGAGTCCCTGGCACTGGAGGTATGCAGGGATGCATGCTTATCAGAGAACTTGTAAAGGAGACTCCCGCCCTGGATAGGAGGTAGCTGAGCAGGTAAAGTGAAGCCTAGAGAGAGGAAGGAACTGTCCAGACAGTCCATGGTGCATTGAGGGCAGGACTAGGTCTCTGTCTGCAGAGTCTTAGAGGCATCATGAACATGGAGGAAAGTGACATGCAGGTCACTCTTGGCCTGAGTCACCACTTGAATTAACAGCTTTGCATATTCTACCTAGTGTTTCATCGCCCAGACCAAGGCCTCAGATTTGCAAAGTGGGGGGTGGACGTTGTTAGGCAGTAGGGGGTTGGAATTCCCTTTTGCAGGCCGGGCTGTGTGAGCCATAAACATTTGTCATAGAAACCCTGGATTTACAGGGACAAAGAGCCCTGAGCACAGGAACAAATGGACTCAAGGTCCATAACTCCACTCCATCAATCTTTTCTTCTGGATTGTGCAAGACCCTGGCTATTGCATAAAGCGGCTCCTGGCAGCCTCGAGTGATGGACAGGGGTAGTGATAAGAGGCACATTTCTGGGAAGAAAGAATGTGCTTGGCCTGGCAGGATGGGGACGAGGGAGTTGACAGGGGGCCCAGATATAAAACAGACCCTACACACAGAGATATGTGGACAAGGCACTCCAGCATCCAAGTTGGGATGGGAGGCAAAGACTGGCCAAACTAACTCCAAGAGAGGGCAATTTGGAAGGGGCAGGAGTTATAGCAATGTTTCTTCTCGTTATCGTAGTAATTGTATTTTCAGCTGTCACTTTTTATGGAATCAACAGCAAACTTAATTTCTTTTTGGAAGATGATTTCCCATTGGGGGATTATGCATGAAGGTGCTTAGCCTCCACATGTAAAGGGCAGGCTCAGACATAAAATTAGACCTAGTAGGGAATCTCCTGGGGCTTTGCATGTTGACAAAATAAGACAAAAACAGAAAGAATGAGAAGAAGACAATCAACCACAGCTGGTTGCATGCATGTTAGAAGCAATCCCCTGCTACCTGAGAGCTCTTAAAGCACCGCAGTGAACAGAAAATGCAGCTCTTATCTGGCTCAAAACATAAATGTATTGGCGCAAATAACTAAAAAGTCCAGACATAGATGTTGACTTGGGGTTTGGTTTTTTCCTTCCATCATCTCTTGGCTGGGCCTCCTGTGACATTACCTCCACCCCCTGTGACATTGGCTCCATTATCTACACAGGTATTGTGTTCATGATGGCAAAATGGTTGCAGTAGCTCCTTTGTGCATCCCTCCAGGGTCAGACTTGGTGGAAAAGGGCAAATGCGGGGTTAGCTGGACTGAGGTTAAATTGTCTGCCCTCTGTCTTGAGTCAGCCACTCTTCCCTGAACCCATCACTGAAGCCAGGAAGAAGGAATGTACCAATATTTTTAGACAGAAGGCTTATGTTCTAGTCCAGGCATGGGGGTAAAGTCAGCACCACCAGAATCATGTGGATGGAGAATAGTGGGTGGGTGGATCCACAAGTGACAGTTGAGGGCTGCTGGAGTCGTTAGTGTGAGAGAATGACAACAGGTAGCCAAAAAAATTAACAAAAGTCCATTGTAGCCTGGGCAGGTGGCTCATCTACAATCCCAGCACTTTGGGAGGCTGAAGCAGGAGGATGGCTTGAGACCAGGAGTTCGAGACCAGCCTGGCCAACATGGCAAAACCCCGTCTCTACTAAAAATATAAAAATTAGCCAAGCATGGTGGCACATGCCTGTAATCCTAGCTACTTGGGTGGCTGAGGCACAAGAGTCCCTTGAGCCTGGGAGGTGGAGGTTTCAGTGAGCCGAGGTTGCGCCACTGCACTCCATCCTGGGTGATGGAGTGAAACTGTGTCTCAGGAAAAAAAAAAAAAAAAGCCCATTGTACTTTCCAATATATTCCTTCTCCTTTTAAGTTAGTCATAGTCAATCGCACTTTCCAATATATTCCAATTCCAATTCCAATATTTTTGTATGTTAGCTAAGATCAGTTTCTTTTGCTTGTGCTCAAAGAACCCTGAATAATAACAGAAACTTGAGCTTTGTCAACTTGGGTGGAGATTTGATCCTGTGTCACGGAAATAATAATTGCCATCCCATAACAAGTGCATCTCTAAAATCTTGGCTCATCTGGGAAGCAACCTTACTCAACAGTTTCCTGACTGGTGTTAGCATGGGGTTAAAATACCTTGGCACCAACAGGCACCCTCCCATGGCTTTCAGTTAAAATAAGAGAAGATACACACTGGAAACCCATCCCAGCCAGAGCTCTCTGATAGACAGAATCTAAGTCTTGGAGTCTAGAAGAAATTAGTATGAGTTCTGACTTTCTCATACTCAAGCCATGAGACTTTAGGTAGGTCCCTTAATCTCCCCAAGGTTAAATTTCCCCCTCTGTAAAGTATGGACGATAAGAGTCTTTGCCTTGCCAGGGTGACTGTGAGGATTAAATGAGAAATGATGTGTGAAGTGCTTGGCACATTGCATAACCCATGGAAACATTTTTTTTTTTTTTTTTTTTTTTTTTGAGACGGAGTCTCGCTCTGTCACCCAGGCTGGAGTGCAGTGGCACCATCTCGGCTCACTGCAAGCTCCACCTCCCGGGTTCATGCCATTCTCCTGCCTCAGCCTCCCGAGTAGCTGGGGCTACAGGCGCCCGCCACCACGCCCAGCTAATTTTTTGTATTTTTAGTAGAGATGGGGTTTCACTGTGTTAGCCAGGATGGTCTCGATCTCCTGACCTTGTGATCCACCCACCTCAGCCTCCCAAAGTGCTGGGATTACAGGCATGAGCCACCCGCCTGGCCGGAAACAATTCTTAATCCATCAGGCATGCTATTACCATCATCATTGTATTAGTTTCCTCTTGCTGCTATAACAAATGAATACCAAGGCAGTGGCTTAAGACAACACAAATGTATTGTCTTATAGTTCTGTTGTTCAGAAGTCCTAATGGGTCCCACTGGGCTAAAAATAAGGTATCAGCAGGGCTAGGTTCCTCCTGGAGGCTCTAGGGAAAAATCAATTTTCTTGTATTTTCCACCTTCTGGAGGCTACCCATGTTTGCTGGCTTAGGTTCCCCTTTTCCCGCTTAAAGCCAGCAATGTTGCACTTCTCTGACTTGGCTTCTGTTGTCATGCCTCTTTCTCTGACCACAGCTGGGAAAAGTTCTCTGCTTTTAAGGATTCACGAGGTTAGAGCGGGTCCACCTGGATAATCTAGGCTAATCCTCCAATCTCATGGCCCTTAACCTTAATCACATCTGCAAAGTTACTTTTGTCAGGTCCGTAACATATTCACAGGATCGAATGATTAGAAAGTGGACATCTTTGGGGGTCATTCTGCCTAACACAAACATCGTTACTATCTTCATCTTCATTGTCCTCATTACAAAGAAGTTGGATGACCCAGAACCATGCGTAGTTTGCATATTGCATGACTATAAAAAAGAATTTTATAAAATATGATGAAATCTAGCAGAAGTGATTCTAAAGGAATGACAAGAGGACAATTTACTTGGTAAGGTGGCCAGTGGGCAAGACTGAGAAACTGGTTGCAGTGACAAGAATCACATTTCTGAACCAAAAGCAGAACATCAAAAGGCCATGGTCTGACAAATGTGAATACTTAAGTGGACATTAGGTGAGCATACTGGGAAGATGTAAGAGGGGAAGTGGCCACAGTTGTAGAAGCAGATTTTGGGGTGATCCCATTAAAGTAAAACTTAAAGCCTACTATGCCAAAGGGCCAATTTAACAAATGGAAAAAATATGTATCTTTCAAAATGTCAGACCTCAAGGAGAAAGGTTTGTGACAAATGAAGAGTGTGATATTTGAATATTTTACACTAATAACCACAGTGTTTCATTCCTCAATAGTGACTCATTTTGTTCTCTCCCTCTCTCCACACCAACCCCATCTCTCTCACACAGACACACATGCTCCCTAGTACCCAGGGCTCCCAGGACTCATGCCTTGGGAAGTGAGAGGACTCAGCCTGAATTCATGAAACTCAGATAAAGTGGGAGGCACATCAGCCGGAAGTGCATCCAAGGGCCATTTCCTTGGGAATTTCAGAAAGAATCTGGGAATGTTATAAACATGGTTGATGCTTTGAGAACCCAGGTTCTAGTCTGGATGAAGTCTTGGCATGTTCTAAGAGTTGCCCGGGGCTCCAAGCTTTGGTGATTGGGAGGCTTTCACAGATGCAGAGAAGAAACACTACCCTGTGACAAGCATCACTGCTGAAATCCATCTCTGGGCTAAGCCTCTCCATTTACTTAGCATCTGGGAAAGGAGGAGAAGAGTGGCTTCCTGCCATTTGCCCAATCCAACACATACTTGTAGAGAATCAAATATGCTGAAGTCATTCTAGGCCCTGGAATAAGAGGTGAGCAAAGCAGAATAAATCTCTATGCACTGGGGCTTATTTTCTACTGCCCACCTCTCCTTGGTAAAGTTCTACTCACCTTTGAGACTCACCGTGGAAACCACATCAGTCATCCATGCATGAACACATTCCTATATTCCGTCAACATCTCTTAAAAACCTACCATGCTAGACACTGAACCTTGCAGAGGTTTGAGAAAGTCTTTCCCCCAGAAGCTCAAATGCAGAAAATCAGAGGTGATGGGTAAAGATGTACACACTTGGTACCATGGGGGCAAGGCGAGAAGCAGAACCAGTGCTAGGAGTGTAGATTGGCCAACCCCAGACCAAGGGCAGAGGTGTCCTCAGAGGAGGCAGAATGTCAGGAAAGGCATCCCCAAGGGATAACTGGGTCAGGGTGGAGTGGGGCTGGTGCCGTGGAAGCCCTCAGTGTGGGACGGCTCATGGAGTTTCAGGGAAGCCTGGGACGGCTCATGGAGTTTCAGGGAAGCCTGGGAATCCAGGTAGGCGGAAGAGCAGAATGGGCAGTGGTGGGGAGATATGGGTGACAGGGAGAGCTGGAGAGTGGCAGGCAGCTACCAGGGGCCCTGTGGTCACATTGCAGATACTCTTTTGGGACAGAGTGCCTGGGGGAGGGTGAAAACTGCCTGTCTTGGTGACCCCCACACCAGTGATTATGCATTATGACCGTTTGACCACAAAAAAGCACCCCATCTACCCCTGACCTGTTTCAGGAAACGGTTAGCCACAGAAACCCTTTGCCCTAATATTGAACAATCCTTCCTCTTTTGAAACTGAGGAGCTGCTTGCCTGCCCTTGCAGCTAAGGGCAGCTGAATCTACCTGAGAACCTATTAGGATGTCTCCTCACAGCTAAAAATCCCGCCTTAATAGTATACTTGTCAATCCAAGATTGTCTCAGCATTTCCTGTTTTTATTCTATAAAACTGACTCTCCTTTCTAACACCTTTGAACCCCTGCTGAAATGAAGGTGACAGCAGGCTACCTCCCTTGCTGCAATTTTATGGATAAATGTCATTTGTTTATTTGATCTCAGATGCAGTGCTGTCTTTGCCACTAGAAAGCGTGACATGGAAGATTCTATGATGATGAGAATATCGCTTACTGAAAGTGGGCAATGGGCCACTGATCAGCACTTTATATAATCTGCACAAAATCTCCCATTAAGTAGGTACTCTTGCCTTCATCAGCATCATCTTCACTTTATAGGTAAAGAAAGTAAGGTACAGAGATGATAATGAACTTGCCCAAAGTCACACAGCTGGTAAGTGATGAAAATGGGATTTGAACCCAGGCAGCCTCAAGATTCTGCACTTTTCCCCACTATACAATGTGGTTCTAATACCAATGAGGTTTTTCTTCACATTTTTGAGGGCCTGTAGCATTTTTTGAGTTCGGAAATGACGCGTGAGAATTTAGACCTCTGATGGACTGCTTCAGCATTCCTGAGGGATGATTGGGTGAGGGTGGGAGGCTGAGGGGAGTAGTCCAGACACGAAGCCCAGGCAGAGGCCCCAAACCAGTGCAGCGGCAGCCACAGTGGCAAGTGTGGAGCAAGTGTGAGCCATGAGAGACCTTATCCAGTAGGCTGACACTTATCCAGGCTGGAGTCTTTAATTCCAACCACAGAACTTGGAAGGACAGATAGGTACGGCAGATAGCATTTTATAGAAGATGAAGAAACTGAGGTCAATGGTGGGTCACTTGCCTAGAGTCACTCAGCAAACTTGTGGCAGAACCAGATTCCAAGGATTCACTGGCTCTCGGTTGTGGACCTGGAGGGAAGGTGTAGCCCCAGACACAAAGCTGGAGTCCCAGGACACACCTGTTGCTTCTGCCTGTGGGGTGTTTGAGCAGCTCATGCTCTAGGCTACCTGTGCCTCATCACAACAGTTCCCGAAAGAGATATTGGAGTTAGAGTTTGAGAGGCACATTTATACAAAGTGTCACTTTGTCTTCAGGACAAATGTGAAAACTGGATTGTGATTTCCGTTTTGTGGATGTGGTTTGGGGGTTAAGCGATAAATCCAAGGAGACGCAGCTGGTAGATGGAGCAGCTAGGTCCAGTTCTTGGCTTCGAAGTTGAGGGGGCATTGACTGCATGAACTGCCTTCATTATCCACTCACCTCATTAAGAGCATTGGCAAGACTGTGAAATTGACCCTAAGCATGTGCGTGCTTTCTTTAAAACATAACTTAAAGCGTAAGTGTAAAGATTCACAGGGCACTGGAAAATGGGGGTGAGGTCTCGCAGGGCCTTTTCTGATATTCTGAGATGTCATTTAAATCTTGTCTGGTCTGTTTCCAGGCCCTGCAAGGCACCAGGCTTGCTTTGACTGGCTGTCCTCAGACTGTATGAAGATGAGATTGTTATTAGAATCCAAGTCATTCATTGGCTAGTACTGGTAAACTAAAATCCGAAATGTGTGCAAAATGCGTTTTCTCTTTGGAGAAGGTGACATCTCATCTGAGTGCCTCAGGCCCCTGGAGGATGTTATCTGCTGAGAAGAAATCACACATGCCAGGTTATCCGTCTTCAGGTGATTTCTTTGAAGTGTGGCCGCACCTCCCTTGATGACTGCTGGGGGGTGTAATGAATCACCCACTTGAGGGAGAAGGCTGGAGAATTTGCTTTACCAGAGATACAGAAGTGGAGGGAATGCAGAGATATTGAAGTGTGTGTGCACGCATATGTGAATTTACATGCTTTGCATGCCTCTGTGTGCACACATGTGTGCATTTGTGTGTGCATTTGTGTGTGCATGAGTGCATTGATGTACACACATGTGCATCTCCAGCTCTACTGAGGTCTCACAGAGGGGCAGATCAAGACAGTTCCTTAGAAATAACTACTAGCAAGGCCTTTATGGAAGTGGCCTGGCCCTGGGAAGCTCAGAGCATCAGACTGTGAAGCAGAATTTTACATAATGACTCTAGGAAAGGATGCGGAGTAATGGAAAGAATACTGATTTAGAAAGCAGGGGACTAAGCCCTGTCTCTGCTCCCAGCCTGCTAGGCGACTTCAGGAGACTCATTAACCCGCTGAGCCTCGTTTTCCCCACATGCGAAGCTGTAAAACCCAAACTCCTTGCCAAGGTGTTCCAGGCCTGTAGTGGGCGCTGTGGTGCGTGACTCTCCTTCAGGACTGAGCCCCCCCCCCCGTCTCCCAGCTGCCAGAGTGTGGGCAGCTTGTGCTCCTCAGAAACGAAGAGTCCTTCATCCGAGGTCACACTCCCATCCCTAGGGAGCAGCCAGCTGGGGACACACCCATGCCGGTGTCAGGCCCAGACCCCGGCCTGATACCTCTGCAGGCCATCCCAGCTCCATGCTCCCTGCGGGGTCGGCAGAGACCTTTCTTGTGAATGCAAGGCAGCCCGGCTTCTCTGTTAGACTTCTGCTTCCCTTTCACTCCTTTTCAAACGGACAGTCCCAAGAGCACTTCCTGATGACGCTCCTGCCTGCAGACTTTCATCTCAGGAGATTCCAGACCAACACCCCAGTGGTCGGTACCTCTGTGATGGCCCCTCCCCCACTGTCCCTCACTCTGCTGAGGGCTGTGCAGACCTTATCTTCATCAAAGCACACTCCAGCCTCAGGGCCTTTGCACCTTCCTTCTGTAGAAAACTCTTCCCCCCACCTTTGTAGGTGGCTTCCTACCATTTAAATCTCAGCGAAATGGTCATGTCCTCAGCAAGGCCTTCCCTGACCACCCCATCTAGAGTTCCTCCCTCAATTAATCTGAGTACATCACTGTTTTATTTTTTTTCAAGGCCTTTATCACTGCCTGATATTAGGTTTGTTAATTGTGCAGTTGTTTATTTTCTGTCACCTGCTCCTTTGAAATGAAAGTTCGCTGAGCACAGGATCTGCAGCTTGGCTGCTGCCCCATCTGCAGTGCCAACAAGTGAACCTGGAACAAGGTAAGCCCTTGACAAATATGTGTAGGGTGAATGAGAGACAAGGTGGTACCAGACAGGGTCCTTATCCTAGGATTTGGGACATCCACGCACTTGGATGGTGCATTAAGTGTGACAGATGGCTGCAAGTTGTGTGGCTTAAAGCAACAGGGACTTATCCTCGCACTGTTCTGGCGGCCAGAGTCCTAAATGAAGGCGTTGGCAGGGCTGTGCTCTCCCCAAAGGCTTGCAGGAAGAACACCTCCTTGCTTTGCCCAGCTTCTGGTGGCTGCAGGCGTTCCTTGGCTTCCTTGGCCACATCATTCTATTTATTTTTTTTTTTTTTTGAGAGACAGTCTTGCTCTGCTGCCCAGACTGGAGTGCAGTGGCGAGATCTCGGCTCACTGCAACCTCCCCCTCCTGGGTTCAAGAAATTCTGCCTCAATCTCCTGAGTAGCTGGGATTACAGGTGCCCGCCACCACGCCTGGCTAATTTTTTTTTTTTTTTTGTATTTTTAGTAGAGATGGGGTTTCACCATGTGGGCCAGGCTGGTCTCAAACTCCTGACCTCATGATCCACCCCCTTCGGCCCCCCAAAGTGTTGGGATTACAGGCGTGAGCCACTGCGCCTGGACACATCGTTCCAATTTCTGTCTTGCTGGTCACATTGTCTCCATCTTCACACGGCCTTTTCCTGTTCTCTCTGTCTTCCCTTTCATCTCTCATAACAACACTTGTCATTGGATTTAGGGACCACCTGGGTAATCCAGGATGCACTCATCTACAGATCCTCAACTTACTTGTCTGCAAAGACCACATTTTTTTCCCCCAAGAAGTTTACATTCATCGATTCCAGAGATTAGGACATGGACATACTGTTTGTGGAGCCACTGTTCAACCTATTAGAGGCAGGAATAAAAATCCATCTTCATTTTGCCTAACTTTTAACCAATATTTAGGATTTGCTTCAATCATGAATACAGGCACAGAGCGCAGTCCCCTCAGCGGTGTCTATCAATTTGTCATTAGTTGATATCACAGAGATTTTTGCCATAGGAGAAAAAGATGCTCATCATTTTCATAAACACAGCTCTTATCAGACTCCCCATTAGTTCTTGTTATAGAATCTGATACTAGAGAGCCCCTATGTTGTTCTTTTACCAATTTGTTTTTAAACTAGTTTGAAAGGTTGGGCATGGTGGCTCCTGCCTGTAATCCGAGCACTTTGGGAAGCCAAAGTAGGTGGATCACTTGGGGCCGGGAGTTTGAGTCTAGCCTGAGCAACATAGCAAGACCCTGTCCTACAAAAAATTTTAAAAAGTTAGCTGTCTCAAAAAAAAAAAAAGTTAGCTGAACTTGGTGGTGTGTGCCTGTAGTCCCAGCTACTTGGGAGGCTGAGATGGGAGGATCACTTGAGCCCAGGAGTTTGAGGCTGCAGTGAACTAGGATCATGCCACTGCACTCCAGCCTGGGCCACAGAGTGAGACCCTGTCTCAAAAAAAGGAAAAATAAAATAAACTAAAAATAAATAAACAATTTTGATGACCATATTGCAACTTAATTGGTAGCACTCTAATCCTGTGTATTTTGTTTTATGCATTCACAAACATTATTCTGCGAAGGGAACCATAGGTGTTTTGGGAAAGCCAGAGGAGGCTAAGAGCATCTGGATGGAGGGTCTCAGAGGTGTTTTGAGTTTGTTTTTTTAACCTTCACAGGTTGGGCATTTTTTTTTTTGATCATATAGTTTACTATTGATTTTTTTGTTTGTTTGTTTTTGATCAGTAGTAACACTATCAGAGGCAAGACAATGAGCTCTCTCTCTGCGGTCAGTACTGAGACCCAAGAGCAGAGGGCTGGGCTTTGAGAGAGGAAATGTTCAATGCTATGATTCTTTGCATCTCTCAAAGATGTTTCCTGTCATCCCATGATATTGACAGAGCACAGGGTGGCAGATCGTATGGAAAGCACTTTGGAATCCACAAAGAAGAGAAGCAATTCCACTTTGAAGCCCCCGCATCCATAGCTGGCTGGTGAACAGTCACCAAATGAAGACACACATGAAAGACGGTGTGTGTAATGGGCCAGCAAGACATCACTCCTGTTCAATGAAAGAACCCACAGAGAACACCTGCAGCTTGTTCCCTGAAAGGCTGCTTCCCATAGTCCAGGGGCAAATCAAGGCTGAAGCAGCTTTGCAGAGCACAGAACTGTTCTTGTTAAAGCCTCATAACTGTGAGCCACTCCAGGGCACGGTGGGTCAGGCAGCCATGGCCCATTAAAGTAGGTGATAAATATTTCATACCCTGGGCTAGAGGGCACCACTGGCTTCTGCTCACTCCCTAGCTGTCTACAGCTGTCATGGACTTGTCTCTCCATTAACTGTGAGAATTGTGTTAAAGCTGGACCTATACCAGGTCAGCATTGCTATCTTGCCTGCAAAACAGATTAGATGACTCTCAAGACCTATGTCTATCTACCCAGAGATTATTGCTCAGCCTGATGTATTTTGATGATACAGTTGCTAAGGTTTGTATTTTATTTTATTTTTGAGACAAGATCTCACTCTGCCACTCAAGCTGGAGGGCAGTGGTGCATTCAAAGCTCACTGCAGCCTCAACCTCCCAGGCTCAAGTGATCCTCCCACTTCACCCTCCCTTGTAGCTAGGACTACAGGTTCACGCCACCATACCTGGCTAATTTATTTTTGTTTTTGTAGAGAGGAGGGTCTCACTATGTTGCCTAGGCTGGTCTCAAACTCCTGAACTCAAGTGATCCTCCCTCCTCGGCCTCCCAAAGTGTTGGGATTACAAGTGGGAGCCACTGCACCTGGCCCAGATGTTAAACTTTAAAGAGGAACTGGATAACGTGATTTCAAATAAGAGTCTCATACCTGTTGCCCTTGTGTTTGCACATGAATCCAACTTGAACTTGTGTTGTGTAGGCATCTGACTGTTGGAAGCCACCTGGGAAAAGAATTTACATTGGACTTGAAGTGAGGTGCATCAGCTGCCAAGGACACCACTAAAATCTCAGTCTCAGCTTCATTACAGGTGAAATGGACAAACAAATCCCTGATTCTTCCTACCTTACAGGGTTTTGGAGGGCTGGAATGAGAGAATGAATCATTATAGCTTCCACTGTAGTAGTCCATCGTCCTGCTTATTCCTTGTGGACGGGGCTTGATTGTGCTCAAGTGTTAACCCCACCTTTGGAAGGGGTGACTCTCCTTCCATGGTACTCATGGTAATTTATTTTCCCTTGTTGGGTCTTGAGTTAGGTAGGATCATGTGACACAGCCCCAGATGAGGAGACATGAAGGGAATTCTGCTTGGATGCTTCTGTGAAGGTATTCCTGGTTTTCCAAAAAATAAGATAGTAATTCTCCTCTCTTTGCTTTTGGACAGGTTGTGCAAGGACAGCTCTGACAGCTGTCTCAAAACCATGAGGGTGGCATGGCCCACATGCTGAAGATGGCACAGTGGAAAGGTGAAGTCTCAGAAGTCTTAGGGCTCAGACAAGATTGTGAACTGGCCTTCTTTCCCCAAGTTCCTTAACACAGGAGCCTTCTTTCCCCAAGTTCCTTGTCCTATGAGGTTATACCACTGATTGTTTATGCCATTTTTAGTTGAAGGTTCTTTTGCTTGCAGCCCCAAGCATTCTTACTGACATGAAAGGTCTGCTAGAGTCATGAGCAGATTGTGGCAGTATATTTTGATAGTCTAGATGGAGAAACCTTAGTGCATGGGTTTCATCATAGCAGTTCTGCCTCCCTAAGGATACTCCCCTTCACTTCTGAGTTTACAGCTGTGATCCGGTTAGTGAGTTCACCCTCATTCCAGTGGCATGGTACTGTCTTAACAGGCTGCATGAAGAGTAATGGAGAAATACATCACCTTGACCAAGCTGACTTTGACCCCCTGGAGCTCTCACAGTATTTCGAGATGGTTTGGCCTGTGAAGGGCAGACCTACCTGTGTTTCCATCAGGCCCCAATTTCTTCATTACTTTGCTCAGCTTCCAAGCTGAGATCATTATTAACTAATACACTTATAGTTATTAATATATGGTGACATTAATTAACTACAGTCTACTAAATGCCCCCGTGTGTCTGGTCTGATGCTACACGTTGTGCTGCATTTTCTCATTGACCCTCCCAACAACCCAACAAGGTGAGTTTTGCTATGCATATTTTATAAGAAAGAACCCAAGGTTCAGATCATTCATTAATGTGCCCCAAGGCCCACATTCTGATTGGAAATCAGCAGAGGTAGGATATCACCTCTGCAATTCTCCCTGGTTACACTTCTCTAAGAGGAGTTTTGCAAAGGGAAGCATCTGTTTTAGATTTGCACCGGTTCTTGGCTTGTTCTGGTGGTAAAGAAGAAACAACATTAACCTTAATGTCAAGAACATGGGATTGAATCCTAGTCTGTCTATTGAGGCGATGATGAGGAGAGGGGGAGGTGTCATGGCGTAGATTGATTTTTTTTTTTCTCCTGAGTCTTAGTTGTTTTTTATTCTCTAAAAGGGATAATAGTCCTTAAACTCCAGGAAATTTATTGTCAAAGGAAATAACAAATGTTAAATTGCCCAGGTACAGTATAATAGGTACCAAAACCCTATGTTTAGTTCATTCATTTATTCATTCTTCACTCATCCCTTATATCAACTTCTGGGTCTGCAAGATGCAGCATGTGAACACCCTGGTAGTGAACTTGAACACTCTGGTAGGAGTCATTCTCCATCACCTACCAGCTGTGAAATGGTGGGCAGTGCAAGTAACCTCAGTAGGTCTCACTTTCCCTTCTGTAACAAAAGTATTTCTTTTGTGACAGCTACACTTTCATCGTTTTAAATGAGTGAACTCATTAAATCTTCTCAATAGCCTTCAAAGTCGACATATAATTATCTCTTATTACAGATGAGGAAATTGAAGTACAGGGGAGTTAAAAACTTGGCCATGTCACATGGCTAGTGAATGCTGGAATTGGAAGCTGATCCCTTAAAATTGTATTGCAGAACTCACGGTCCAGTACCGCTATTTCTCCTCCCAAAGGTACTGTGAGGATTCAACAGATGTCAATTGCATGCAAAAGCGTGGCTAGCACATAAGAAGTAGTCCACAAATGTCAACTTATTATGTCAGTGAGATAGTGTGATGGTCACATAAACAAGTTCTGGGGCTGGGTTACCTGGGTTCTACCCCAGCTCCATTGCTAAGATGTGCAAAGTCTTGGACAAGAGTTCCATTGTCCTCATTAGCAAAAGACAATAAGAAAATTCTACATCTGAAGGCTTTTGAGAGGATTTATCAAGCTATCACAGGGAAAGTATTAGAACAGAGCCTGGAACATTTTAAATGCATTCTGAGCATTGGTTTTTATTTAAAACCTCTTGCCGCGTTGGTTTTATTTAAAACCTCTACCTGAGCCACAGCTGTGAGTGCTCATGCTGCAGATCTTTTGCAGGGGCTGATGTCTTATTCACCATTGTCTTCTTGCATCTCAGAGCTTAGTGCTCAGCACAGAGTCCAGGTGGAGGTGCTTAATTGAAATAGGTTGATCTGAATATAGCCTGGGATGCTTTGGATACTGTTACCTCTTTGTGGCATAGACATTCATAGGACCTGTGCATTAACTAAGCCCTTTCTGAGCAAGTCACTCACATAACAGGCTCCAGTGGGACAGATAAATGCCAAGCAGCTTGGTATGAGAAGGGAGGGGTTGGAGTGGAGAAACCTGGAATCATGAGCCCTTTCATATTTCTTTTAGCTCTGACACTGAAGGCATTTGTAATTTGCCTCTACATTCATTCAATCATCCACAGTTGGGAGCATCCATTTCTGTTTATTTCCTCAAGAGAGGCAAAGCTGAACATTTAATTACTCCTTTCTTCCTTCATCGCTCTGAAAATGGAGAATTTTAGTCATGTGGGCATAGAACACACTCCATCCTTTGTCTCAGGGAGAAGCCAGGTTACACATCCTAAAACTCACTCTTCTCCATTCCTGTTCTCTGTGGCTTCTTTCAACTTAACCTCCCAAATATCTCTCTAGTATGCCCCTTTCCTCACGTGTGCACCCTTGCCACCCGACCACTGGTTTCCTGCAGCAGGTCTCTCTTCCTGCCTTCCAGCACTGCCTTTGGTCTGGACTCTTGTAATCCATTCTCCATCCTGGGGCCAGAGCAATCTTTCCAGATATGATCATCTCAATTCTCCGTTTATCATGTTTTGATGGCTTCTATCTACTGGCTTCTACCTGAAAGCATTGAGCAAACAGATGCAGCCTGTGCCCTCATGGAGCTGGTGGCTAGTCTGTGCTCATTGTCCACAGCGGTGACCATTTCTGCCATTCACACATTGGGACACTTTGAGTGTGGACGTAGGGAAGGCTTACCTAGTCTGTCTAGTTGGGATAAATAACAACATGCCTTGGGAGTTGCCATGTGAGCTAAATGCCGATGACTAGGAGAAGTTGACCAGGCTCTTCAGGGCATACCAGGGAGAGGGGGAACAACCAGCACTAGGACAAATGGATATGGGGAACCTGCCTCTGGGTTGGCTCCTACAGCACTTGAACGTGTTGTCACTTGAATAATGGTCACTTACTTATTTGTGAGCATCTGTTTTCTGCCCTGTCCCCAGAGTTTCCTGAGGCCAGAGGCCCTGTCTTCTCTTATTCTGCATCCTCAGTGCTTAGTGGACACTCAAGAAGTATTACTGTCAGTGGGAGACTAAATAAAGAAGGGAATAGTCTCTTTTCTATCCCTTCATCATTTGTGTGAAGACTCCTCCTGCTGCCCCACCTCTCACTGTTGTTGTTGCCTTTCCTGCTCAGAAATGTATTGAATCTCTCATTTCTTCTAGCTTGGCCCAAGATACACCTCTTTTGAGTTAGATACAGAGAATTCAGTGGCAGCACCTGTAGGTAGACACAAAATTCTGCAAATGCCACTCTTTGAATATTAGATGCCTGCACTCCATGTCCATCTGCCTTCCAAAAAAAATGTGTAGTTAGAGTGCTCCATGAAGCAGCAGGTGTGGGGTGTGTGTATATGTAGTGTGAGTGTGTGTGCATGTGGTGTGTGATATATGCATGTGTTTGTGACTCAACATGCTTTAGCGGAAGTTATATTCCTACCTTTGGATTCAGGCTGTAAGTTCTAATCACCTACATGGTCATTTATTGCTATGTCATCACTTGACCTCTTGGATCCTCAGTTTCCTTATCAGTAAAATGAGCACAAGCGTACCCTTGGAAAGACTGTTATGAGGATTAGATATACTGCATTTAAAGCACCTGACATCTAAGGTTTTGATTAATTCCACTTCTCAACTCACCTGTTAGAATGCTCAGGGGTTCATCCCATGCCAATGAAGGGCACTGACAGCTTCAGGTTTGAACCTATGAGCTAGACCTAGCCAGGGGCCCTTTGAGCCAAGACAAGGACAGACCTGAGCCATGGGCCCTTGACCCAGCAACATCCTAGAGAAGACATAATGTTCAGCCTGATTTTTTTCTGAATAGGCCTTGGGGAGGGGCTGGCAGAATTCAGCCTAATGGAACATACATTAGGTGGTTGAATCTGCTTGTCTTCATTGGGCCCTGTCCAGCACTGAAATTTCTGAAGCTGAGGTCATGGAGGAGACCTCCAAGGAATATGGGCAGCTCCACCCTTTCCCAAACTCACACTTTTCTTCAGGCCCTGACCAGTATCCAAGGGGAGGCTAAGAATCAAAATAGCCCACTTTTTCTCATGTGTCCGTTAAGTCCCAGACACTGAAATGGGCACTCTGCAGGTGCCATTTAATTCAGTCCTCAAAGGCAGTGGCTCTCAACTGGGTGTGATTTTGCCCCCCAGAGGACACTTTTCAATATCTAGAGACACGCTGATTAACAAAAACCACATGATGATCTCAAATGCAGAAAAAACATTTGACAAAATCTGTAACCTCTTCATTATGAAAAAGGTCGACAAATTAGAAATAGCACTTTCTCAACTTGATCAAGTTTGTCTATGAAAGCCCCACAGATAATACCCTACTTAATGGTTTTGAAAACTGAAAACTTCTCCCTTAAGATCAGGAAGAAGGATATTTGCTGTCACCACTTCTATTTAACCTCTAATATGTTAGAGGTTCCGGCCAGGGTAATGAGGCCAAAAGAAGAAAAATTAAATAAAAACAAAAATAAATAAAAGATACTCAGATTGGAAAGGCTGGTGAGGAGGGGAAAATGCAGTTGACTGCCTTGTGTCTACAGCCTCACATCTGAGTTGTCTTTGGAGTTGCTGACATCTGAGGGGCAGCTCAGCAGACTCCAGAACCCCAGGAGTGCTCTCACCTCTCCCTCCATCCCCACCAGCATCCAGGAAACTTTTGGGTACATGGACTTGGCAAGCCATATGTGGAGCCACATACTAAAACACTCATTCCTTCGATATAGAGATACTTGGTTTCTACCTCTCTCCAGACACTGTGCTAGACCCAAGAAATACAGACATGAGTGAAATGTGGTGCCTGCCCCAGAGAAGTGTTCTCTGTAGCAAAGGAGAAAAAGCCTGATTGAACCAGTGCATATATGGTGTGGTCCATGAGGGAAGCATGTGTAAAGCAGTCTTCCTGGAGGAGGCACTCGGAATATGCCAAAAAGTATAGATTTATTTACCAGGCAGAAAGAGTGCCTGAAAAAAATCATTAAAATGTAAAAATCATTAGATCTCTTGATCCAAATATTGCTGTCTCTCCCTACTCTCTAAGCTATGGTATGATTGCATTCCCATGCCTCTCCCAACGTGCTTTGGTCAGTGGAAAGTTGAATGAAAAGATTAAGAGATAGAAAATGATTTGCCATGGTTTTTTCTTCTTGCTGTGATGACAGAAGAAAGCTTTATCAGTTTGAGTCATAGAGTGACTACAATCAGTAGATATTCCCCCCACAACTCCTGCTCCCAGTTGCAACTTTGGGCATGTAGAATAAAATTTAGGGGATGTTTGTTTCTGCAGCATAACTTAGCTCACCCTGGCTAAAACATGAAGGCATCACCAAGGGCAGTAGAAATAGCACAAGAAGGCTGGGCACAGTGGCTCACACCTGTAATCCCAGCACTTTGGGAGGCAGAGGTGGGTGGCTCACCTGAGGTAGGGAGTTCGAGACCAGCCTGGCCAACAAGTTGAAACCCCATCTCTACTAAAAATACAAAAATTAGCTGGGCGTGGTGGTGGGTGCCTATAATCCCAGCTACTTGGGAGGCTGAGGCAGGAGAATTGCTTGAACCCAGGAGGCAGAGGTTGCAGTGAGCTGAGATCATACCACTGCACTACAGCCTGGGTGACAGAGTGAAACTCCGTCTCAAAAAATAAATAAATAAATAAATAAATAAAATAAAAACAGAAAGAGCATAAGAAAATATCTGGAGGTGAGAAATAGGCTCTTGGATATGAAAAACTCTAAAAGCTTAGTATGGCTATTGTATAAAGTATGACACAGGAAAATGGAGACATGACAGGGCAGAATCTGAAGGTTCTGTTATGCTTTACAGAGGAGCTGTGTTGTTCTTATTTTCCTGTGAGCAATGGGGAGACATTAAGAGTTGCATTTTGAAAAAAAAAAAAAATCACCCTAGCTGCAATGTGGAGAATGGATCTGGGGAAAACCTCAATGCAAGGAGACTCAGGAGGAGCCTGTTTTAACCCTATGGGTGCAAGGAGAAGGGAGCCTGCGTGAGGCCCATGGCATAGGGATGGAGGAGTGGGGACACACAAACAGAGAACTCAACAGGATGGAATCTGCAGGACTTGGTAGCTGACTGTATATAAGAATGTGGGAGAAGAAAGAGAGTGGTCTCACTCTAAAGCCTGTGTTCTTTCCACTCACTTAGCTAGTTTTATTTGGATAAATGCTTTTGCATTATCGCCTAATTTAATCCTCAAAATTGTCTTCTAATTTAGGTTGAGCAAATTTATTTCGACTTTACAGATGAAGAAACTGAGTCTCAGAGAGGTGACAGAATGGGTTACTTTAAAATCAAACTTCTCAAGTGTCCAAATAGCCAATCTGCTCTTTCTCTAAATTTCTGACCTCAGTCACTTAGATATTTTAGGGGTGGAAGTAGATTTTGAGGAGGCGGTGGCAGCAAGGTGAGAGGACTGGTAGTGAGCAGGGCTGCTGCTTTTCAGCCATAGTTACCTCGCTGATTTATCTTTGAATATTCAGGCATATGTTACACACATAAAATGCAGTGTGCTCAAAGGAAGCCTCATATACCAAAGTCTGGATTTATAAGACTCAAATGAGTGATTGTTATTCCACTGTTCAAGGCTTTTTTTTCCTTCTTACTCTATCAAAGTATTCCTCGTAGGGTTTCTTAAAAGAGCAATCTCAGTCTCCCAGGATGCTTTTAAAATACAATTTATTGCCCACATTTTATTAGCATTCCACTGCTTAGTAATGCAGTCCATGTTTAAAATGGCATGTATCCACTCATAGAATTGTGTCAGCCTGAGTTGTCATTAGCTTGGTATTTCCAGTTGTCTTCACGGTTGTTTTAAACAAAGACACAATGAGTAGAGTCAGTTGTATAATTTAAAGTGGCCCAGTTTCCCCCAGTCAAACTCAGGGTAAAACACTCTATGGAACTGCATGGACTGAGAGGACCTGGAGAGATGGCAGTTAGCAGACCTGGTTTCTCATGCACTCCTTGACTTCAAACAACCCTGAGCCTGGGCCAACACCCCTCTTCCCTGAGAGTTACTCTCCTTTTCTGTAAAGTCGGAAGATGGACAAGCCAGTGGCAGCTCTGGGCTTAGAGTTCTGTCCTCCTGGTCAGCCCATTACTCCCTTAGAAACCCTTGGGAAATCGGGCTGTGGGGAACAAGTGGAATTCTTAGGGTTAGATAGTCTGACACCTTCTAGCTTGGGGAATCATAGAGGATTTGAGTCTCTAACCTACTTCAGCCACTCAGAAACTCTGAGAGCTCAAGTAGGTCCTATAGCTGTGTCAAGTCTCTGTTTTTCTTATCTGTAAAGTGGTACTTTCATATTGTATTTGGAGGGTTCTGATAAAGGAAAAAGCCAGCAGATTGTTCAGAACCTACCTATGTTTAGTGTGTGTGTAAATGCTGTAAATGCTGACATTTATTCAGCTTTAAATACATGCTGGGACTACTTAAAGCACTCTACACATTTAATTCTGACAACACTATAAAGAAAGTGCTTTTTCTTTTTTTTTTTTTATTTTTTTTATACAGAGTTTAGCTCTTGTCACCCAGGCTGGAGTGCAGTGGTGCGATCTCGGCTCACTGCAACCTCTGCCTCCTGGGTTCAAGTGATTCTTCTGCCTCAGCCTCCCGTGTAGCTGGGACTACAGGTGCCCACCACCATGCTCAGCTAATTTGTGCATTTTTGGTAGAGATGGGGTTTCACCATGTTGGCTAGGCTGGTCTCAAATTTCTGACCTCAGATGATCCACCCACCTCAGTCTCCCAAAATGCTGGGATGACAGGCGTGAGCCACCACACCCAGCCGAAGAAGGTGCTTTTATTTTCCTTCAATTTACTGGTGAAGAAACTCAATCTCAGAGAGACTGAACAACTGACTCAAGGTCAAAAAGTTCGTAAGTGATAAATAAGCACACTGGAATTTTTATCATATTTCATACAGACCTGGTCTAAAAACTGAGCTGAAAATTTAATTCCACCATAACTATTTATGTAGTTAGTCTGACACAGTGATCTGTTATAGTGGTGGACAGATTCTAATGTGGCTTTCCGTAATAACTGCCTCTGGTGTTCAGTGCCTAGTGAACTAGGCACTCCTGGTGTTCAGTATAGGCAGGACCTATGACTTCCTTTTAACCAAGAGAATACGGCGAAGAATGCACACTGTATATGACTGTCAAGCTTATCTTGTTGGAGTCTTTCTCGCTCTTGCAGGCCTGGTGAAGCAAGCGGTTATATTGGAGGTCCACATGGCAAGGAGCTGAAGACAACTTTTGGGAGCTGAGTGTGGCCCCCAGTTGATAGCTGCCACAAGGGATGGAGACTCACAGTCCTACAGCTGCAGGGAACTGAATGCTGCTGACATCCAAGCGAGCCTTGAAGTGGCTCTTCCCGGATTAAGTCTCCAGATGGAAACTCAGCCCTGAACAATACTTTGATTGCAGCCTTGCAGCTGTGCTTGACCTCCTGACCCTGAAAAACTGTGAGATAGTAAGTGTGTGTTGTTTTAAGCTACTAAGTTTGCAGTAAAGTTGTTACACAGCAATAGATAACTAATACAGTTATGGTTTTTATTTATTTTATTCTTGTTATCATCATCCTAATAGTTATTATTTAAAATATCCTTCTAGGCTGGGCATAGTGGCTCACACCTGTAATCCCAGCTCTTTGGCAAGCTGAAGTGAGGATTGTTTGAACCCAGGAGTTTGAGAGAAGCCTGGGCAACATAGCAAGACCTCATCTCTACAAAAAATAAAATGCAGCCAGGTGTGGTAGTGTACACCTGTAGTCCTAGCTACTCCACAGCCTGAGTCAGGAAGATCATTTAAGCCCAGTAGTTCGAGGCTGCAGTAATCTCTGATTGTGCCACTGCACTCCAGGCTGGGTGACAGAGCAAGACCTCATTTCTAGAAAAATATAAATAAATAAAATAACCTTCTATTAGGCTAAGTGCCCTTATGGGAAACAATTAGAGATGCAAAACATTAAGTGAACACCAGAGAAAACAGAATCCCAGATGACAGAAGAAACAGCACTTGATCTCCTAAACCCGGTTCCAGCATCCTCAGTGCCTTCAGCTCTCCCTCACCAAGGAGTGGCTTCCAGCTCCCTCATGAAGCCCCTTTGCCAAACACTGCACAGCCTGCCGATGTCCCACTGGAAATGCTGCAGCCAGAGCAGAATGCATGTTCTGTAGAGTAGGATGCTTTCTTCCTGCCATGGACTCTCCCCTCTTCAGTAAAATGCATTGCCAATTTCTCTGAGGAAACTTACCACTCTCAGTTCATATAGTTTAGGTGAGGTCTAGGATGAGTCGGCATGGGCTCTGGTCATGTTGCATGTCCTATTTTCTATAGCCCCAGGTAGGCCAACGGGATTTTTCCCTAGGACCCCTGCTGGACCTGCTTGGAAAGGGGCACCTGTTCTTTTTGCAAGGACTGCTATTTTCCATGAGGTCCCTGCCAGTGTAGGAGTTGCCAGGAGTCATGATGTGCAGAAAGTGAGCCAGCATCGGGGTGATGCCAGTGGAGGAAAGCAGAGTGTAGGGAAAGAACAAGAGTCATCATATTCTAGTGACCAATCCATGGGGCCTGAGTGAGTCTAAGCCTAGACTTTTCACCTATATCGATACATTTCCTTTTGTGCTTAAGCTAGTTTGAGAATGTTGTCCATCCCTAGCCATAGAAAGAGAGCACTGGCACACATGTGCTGAGGGTTAGATAACAATTATTCCATAGAGACATCACAACATTTTTTCTTTTCTTTTTTTTTTTTTGAGATGGAGTCTCGCACTGTCTGTCACTTGGGCTGTAGTGCAGTGGCACGATCTCAGCTCACTGCAACCTCCACCTCCCAGGTTCAAGCAATTCTCCTCAGCCTCCTGAGTAGCTAAGATTACAGGCGCCCACCACCATGCCCTGCCAATTTTTTTGTATCTTTGGTAGAGACAGGGTTTCACTATGTTGGCCAGGCTGGTCTCGAACTCCTGACCTTGTGATATGCCCATCTCAGCCTCCCAAAGTGTTGGGATTACAGGTGTGAGCCACTGCGCCTGGCCATCCACAACTTTTAACTTAGACATTGACACAGGATGGCATGTCTATTTCCATCAGACATGTAATGCTGCCAACCCACAAAACTAATGGTAACAATACCTACCATGTGTTGAAGGCCAGCATCGTGCCAGGTAAAGATCACCCTCCTTTGTGAGTTATCTCATTGAAACCTCCAGAACCATGCGAGAAATGATGAGAATGACAGGCAGCCATGGTTGGCACCTGCTGTGCATCAGGCTCCTTGTTCAGCCCTTTACACACAGGATCATCTCATTAATTTCCCACCAACTGTCTTACAAAGGGGGTGACAACTTCATCTTCACTATGAGATGAGGTAGATTGCACGCTTTGTTTCTGCTAAAGCACCTCCAATTTTCTCATAAACAGCAAGGCCAAGTATCTCTGTGGCCACACAAGGTCCTCATGTAAAAGCTGGAAGGAATGACCATCCCTATCTGTCTCCAGGGCATCTGAGCTGAGGGCAGCCCTGGGGGGAAGCACTGAGGCATAGAGGGCTGCATCCGCACATCTGGTATCCTGAGATATTTGTTGATGGAAGAGCTGAAATGTTGGGCAGCACATACTCCTTGACCCAGCAGCCCTTCTAGGACAGCTGGTTCAGAAGCTGGGGATTAATGTTAGGCAGGCAATACAGGGATCTCTGCCTTGGACAGCATGAAGTGGCTGATGCTGTCTGTAAATACACCTGTGTTCATTCTTTACCTCCAGGATGCCCCATGTGCTGTGTAGGGGCCTGGGGTTAGGAAATGAGGACTTAATCTCTGTGGCCTTTCCAGGGCTCATTTTGGATATTAGGGGCTGTATATACTCATCTTTGAACTTTTTTTTTTTTTTTTTTTTGAGACAGAGTCTCTCTCTATCCCTAGTCTGGAGTACAGTGGTGCGATCTCGGCTCACTGCAACATCTGCCTCCTAGGTTCAAGCAATTCTCATGCCTCAGCCTCCCGAGTACCTGGAATTACAAGCACCTGCCAGCATGCCTGGCTAATTGTTTGTATTTTTAGTAGAGATGGAGTTTCGCCATGTTGGCCAGGCTAGTCTTGAACTCCTAACCTCAGGTGATCTGCCTGTCTCCACTTCCCAAAGTGCTAGGATTACAAGCATGAGCCACCGCACCCGTCCTCTGAATTTCTTTCTGGTTCTGGAATGCAAAGAGAATGGATATTTATAGGGCAGTGCAGGTGGATGAGGCTGAAGAGGTCTCGAGGATGAGATTATGAAGAATTTTGGATGCCAGGCTTAGGACTATCAGGAGGATCCTCATTCCAGGAGCTTCTCACATCTTATCTTACTGTGTCCTCATAGCAACCTCAAAGGGTAGATGTATTAGTCAGCTTTCACACAGCAACAACTAATCCCCAAATGTCAGTGATTTACAACAGTGGATTCCAAGCCTGAGCCTGCATCAGAATTACCTAGAGGCCTTTTTAAAACACAGATTGCTGGGCCCAACACCCAGAGTTTCTGATTAAGTAGGTTTGAATGAGGACTGAGAATGTCCATTTCTCCAAATTTCTAAGTGATGTTGATGCTGATGGACCACACCTTGGAAACCACTGGTTTATAACAATAGACATTTCTTTCTCACTCACAGCCCTACGGGTGGGCCATGGTGCTCTGCTCTGGGCTGTGGATGGAGTCCAGGACTGCTCCACCTGTTTCTCACTCCAGAACTCAGGCTGAATGAGCAGTGGCTATTCAGGCATGATCTAATCGCGCATGGCTGGAGCATAAGAGGCCAAGCTAAACCAGTCATGCACATTTAATGCCTCTCTTTTGATTGGCGTATGTCTCATCTCATTGGCCAATGCAAGTCACAAGTCTAAGGCCAGCATCTGTGGGAGTGAGGAAATATACTTCTATTGAGGCAGTGGGAAGGAAGAGTAAATATGCAATTTATAAGGTAGATGCTCTTTTTCCATTAGGCATATGAGAAAATTGAATCTCAGAGAGGCTAACTGACTTGTCTAGCATCACGTGAATGGCAGAACTGAGATTTGAAACTGGAGCCTGTTTGAGTGGCAAGGTGAGACCGAGGTCAGGGGTGAGTGGGCTGATGATTGCTGGTGGCAGGCTTCCTTCTGGATCCTTAGGAGGCCATGGTGAGAAGACAGCAAGTAAGCACAGGATCCAGACACACCTGAAATGAAATCTTGATTCTATCAGCTGCATGAGCTGGGCAGTCACTGACCTCTTTGAGCTTTGGTTTTCCATTTGGGGTGAACAAGGGTAATAATTCAAAGTTCACAGCATTGTAGTAAGAATTAGGTATAGTGCAGGCAAAGTGATCAGAAGTTTCCCTCAAGAGAAAACACTTGACATTTTAAAAGAATGAAGCAGATAGTGAAACTAACCAACAATAGAAGAGATATTATTTTATGTTGAGGGGACAGAGGTACTGTGTAATCCTCTCCCCACTGGTCCTATAGGAATCCATCTGCTCAGAAGACCAGCCAGTTGGTCTTTCACAGAAAGAGCCTCACTCCGTTTTTCCCTAGAGATTGGACTGGGTGAAGAAGTTGTCTTTTCTGATCCTCGGGTCCCAGACAAATCTCTGAAAAACTGGGACCCCAGAATGCCTGGCTTTGCATTTTCTCACGCATTGTGCCATCTGTATTTCCCCAGGATTGGGTAGATGGCCTGATACTTAGTATATGCTCAGCAAACACTGTGTGAATTGCATTCTAACTCATCCTTACAACCTCCTTTCTCTCTCTGAAAATGGAGTCCCAGGTATCTTTCAGCTATATTCCGTGAGCCTTTAGTGCATTTATGTTTTCCTTGGCATGCTTTGTACTGAAAGCTATTTTCTTTCCTGTCATCCCCTATCAACTTGGTGAGACCAGAAGTCTGGGCCATTGTGATTATGGATGCACCAGGGCCTGGGCAGGATGGCAGCTTCATATTCTTATTGTCATGCTCTTTCCATCGTACCAAGTTTGGAGAAGCTGCCACAGTGTGTTCATTCATTCATTCCTTCATTCCTTCATCATCTGTTCATGCTGGCAACACACACATGCTGTTAAGGTTATTGCCCACTTGGCATCCTTCCCTAGCCTGATTGTGAACTCCAATTAAGAGATGGCTTATAAGCAGCCATGTGGACTCAATTGCAGTATCACTGAACTCCTGCCACATGCATCCTAGTTTTTGCCTTTCCTTCATCCATTTCCTCTTTTTCTGGCAATAGTTTACTGGTGGTTCACTCCTGAAACCTTCTCCCCCTACTCTCAGAACATGTTTTGTGGATGGGGTGAATAACACCCCCGGCTTTGGAGGCTGAGCTTGTGACCTGAGCCTGGCCCATCAGAGCATCGTATCCTTCTGATTGTAAGTGATGCTTTGACTATGGGCACATGGCCTGACTTAGGCCAATCAGAGAAAATAGAACCCACCACTGTGGAGTTTGTTGGAACCACTGGGAGTAGGCTTAGAGTTGTGAGCAGCCATCTTGCTACCATAAGGTGAAAACCTGAGAATGGAACAAACAGAAGGCAGAAACAACATGGGGAAAATGAGACTGAGTCTGGGAAACAGTGCTTGAAATCTGGGGTGAGCCAGTGAAACTGACTTTCTTTTCCTTCCTTCCTTCCTTCCTTCCTTCCTTCCTTCCTTCCTTCTTTCTTCCTCCCTCCCTCCCTCTCTCCCTCCTCTCCTTCCTCCCTCCGTCTCATTTCTCCCTCTGTCCCTCCTTCCTTCCTTCCTTCCTCTCCCCCTTCCCTCCCTCCTTCCTTCCTTTCTTCCCTCTTCCTTTCCCTTCCTTCCTTCTTCCCTTCCTTCTTTCCTTCCTTCCTTCTTTTCCTTCCTTCCTCCCTTTTCTCTTTTCCTCCGTCTCTTCCTTCCTCCTTCCCTCCCTCCCTCTCTCCCTCTCTCCGTTTTCTCCTTTCTTCCTCCCTTTTCTCCTACCTTCCTTCCTTCCTTCCTTCCTCCCTCCCCCCTCCCTCTCTCCATCTCCTTCCTCCCTCCCTCCCTCCCTCACTGCCTTCCTCCTTCCTTCCTTCCTTCCTATCTCCCTCCCTCCCTCACTGCCTTCCTCCTTCCTTCCTTCCTTCCTCTCTCCCTTCCCTCTCCTTCCTTTTCTTCCCTCTTCCCCTTCTTTCCTTCCTTCTTTCCTTCCTTCCATCCTCTCTCCCTTCCCTCCCTCCTTCCTTCCTTTCTTCCCTCTTCCCTTTCCTTCCTTCCATTTCCTTCCTTCCTCCTTTTTCTTTTTTCCTCCCTCTCTTCCTTCCTCCTTCCCTCCCTCCCTCTCTCCCTTTTCTCCTTTCTTCCTCCCTTTTCTCCTTCCTTCCTCCTTCCCTCCCTCCCTCTCTCCCCCTCTCCCTTTTCTCCTTTCCTCCTCCCTTTTCTCCTTCCTTCCTTCATTCCTTCCTCCCTCCCTTCCTCCCTCCATTTCCTCCTTTTCTCCCTTCCTTCCTTCCCTCTTTCCTTTCTTGCTTTCACTGGTATGGATGCAGATGAGCAGAATACATAAATATATTATCATCTGACACACTGTGTACCAGTGATTGTGCTGGACCCGGGGGACATGATGATGGCTAAACAGAGATGTCCACTGCCCTCTGGGGCCTTGCTCTGATAAGGAATAGAGATGATATGCAGGATACACATACAATCACAGCTGTGTCTGGTGCTTAGGAGGAGAGATGTCAGAGGGTCATTTACCAGGAGGTTTGACTCAGTCTGGTGGGTCTCTCTAAGGCAAGGTTCTCAGCCGGGGTGATTATGCTCTCCCAGAGGATACTTGGCAGTGTGTGGAGATATTTTTGTTGTCATATTTGGAGAGAGGGGATGCCACTGGCATCTAGGGAGCAGAGACTAAGGATTCTGCCAAATATCTTACAATACACAGCACAGCCTCCTATGACAAAGAATTATCTGTCTCAAAATGTGGATAGTGCTAAGGTCGAGCAACTCTGTTTTAAAGCAACAGAGGCTGAGCTGAGAATTGAAAGGTAAGACGTTAACAAGGCAAGGGGACTTAGAGTGTTTCAGGCAGAGGAAACCCAAAGGGCAAAGGCTCAGCCAAAGACAATAAAGAGTGGCCAGGTGTTAGATGGTGCAGGTGAGGTTGGAAGTCAGTGAACATACAGGACTCCTAAATGTAGTTAAGTATTTTGGTCATCAATCTAAGATCTCTTTGAATATACTAAGAAAGAGGTGATAGCAGTGACAGGATATTATTTGCATTTCAAAAAGTCCTCTCTGGCTGCATCGTGGAGAGTCGATTAAAGTGAAGTACAGTAATATGGATAGACCGGTCATGAGGCTATACCATGATTCTAGGTGAGACAGGAGTGTTGCTTGGACCATAATAATCTTGGTAGAGTTGGAAATAAGTAAAAACTATTGAAAGCCAACTAAGAGTTAAGATATGTGGGGCATGGTAGTGGATTGGATGTACGGAGTTCGTGTAATAGAAAGAGATATTACCCGTGGCTCGGTGGTTTCAATGCAAGATGGGTGGACAAAAGTGTCATCAGCCAAAATAGGAAACACTAAGTTTGCACAAGAAGATCATTAGTTAAGTTTTGGCCATTCGAGTTTGAGGTGTTGTGTTGATTTTCAAGGTGTATCCAAAATGCATTGATACTTCTCCCCTTAAGAGGTAGAGTATAATATCCCTCCCCTTTAGTGTGGGCTGGACTTAGTTTCTGGTGACTTGAATATGGGAGGAGTGACAAGATGTTAAGTATGAGACTAGGTCATAAAATGACTATGGCTAGGTCACATGGCTATGTGACTAGGCTATGGCTATGGGACTAGATTATAAAATGATTGCACACTGGGTGCAATCTCACCTTCTCTCTTGAGTCACTCAGTCCGCTGCTATATCATGAGATAGCCCAGGAGACAGGCAAGCCAGACAGAAATGTGTGAGGATATTTAAGCAGCTCACAAAGAGGCCCATGTGATGAGGAACTGAGGCCTGTTCATGGCCTAGAAGCAGGTCATCCCCAGTGAAGCCTTGAGCTGACAGTTGACTATAGCCCCAAGTGACTGATTGAGGACAGCCTTAAGAGATACCAGAACCACTCAGCTCAGCCACACCTGGATTCCTGACCCACAGAAACGATGAGATAGTAAGTGTTGCCTTACACGTCTAAGTATTAGATAATGTGTTATACAGCAATTGAAAACACAGAGGCCTTTGAAAGACTCTAATGGCTAAGGCTATAAAGCATATCTCAGCATCATCTAGAGTTTTGACAAAATTCCTCTTGATATTTTTGCAGATGTGATTATAAAATATGGGATGAATAAGAGTACAATTAGCAATGGCATTGTAGAACAATTTATCTCAAAATGCAGGCAAATTCATGCCAAAGACGAAGGTGGCTTGGTTCTCAGTCCTATCCTATTCAGCAATGATCTATGTTTCCTGGATAATGATGCAGAAGGCAGACTGGGAACATCTAAAGATGTTACTACTGAAAGCTGAAAATGAGGGCTGATTTGCTACATAATCCCTAAAAGAGGCTAGAAAAATGAAATGAAAACTTTCAATGGTACAAGACAATTTCATTGGCATTGTCTTACTTAATCTTAAAAAAATTACATTCTATTATTACAGATAAGGAAACCAAAATCAAGCCATTTGTTTAAAGTCATATAGACAACGAGAGAGGACCACAACTCCAATCCATGCCCTTCGGCTCCTGGCCCACCCTTCTTTTCACCACACCAGGGCTCCCCGATGGCAGAATCAGGGCTGTGAAGGATTTTAAGAGCCTGGAAGGAAAATGGACCAAAAGGTTTATGTTTATCTCCTCAAAGTGCTTGACTCTGTAGGACTGGGCTGTCTAATATACTAGCCACTCACATATGTGGCCATTTAAGTTTAAATTAATTATGATTATAAAATTGAAAATTCAGTTCCTCAGTTGCACTAGCTGAATTTCAAGGGTTTGATAGCCATGTGCGGCTGCTGCCTGATGCACTGGAGCATGCAGATACAGAACATTCCCATCATTGTAGAAGATTCCATGGGACAGCATTGCTGGACTGAAATACTGCTCTTTGTGGAGTGGAGGCAAGTTCACCAGTTTTTGGGGTTTTTCTGCTACTGAAGGACAACTGTGGAGAGACAGGAGTGGGGAAGCTGATGAATACAAAACATCAGCTAAAATGGGAAGGAGTGAGTGTGTGACAGAGCGGTGAGCCAGAGGGGCTGCCAGGAATGACAGGCATCAAGCAGGGCTGAGTGTGATAAAATGGGAGCACATTGCTATACATGCCCCATACCCTGTCCTCATGACATCACAGAGGGACTTCACCTAAAGGAACATTTCAAGCCCCTCTCTGCCCTGCCCCTCTTTTCCCCAGTCCCCTTTCCTTCCTGGCTGCCAAAGAGAGATGGTAGAAAAATACATTTGATTGGGAGAGTGGCTAAAAGCTGACATCTGTTTATACTTTAGTCCAGGCTGTTGATCTGGGTGACATTTATTGTACTGGGCCCCTCTCTCTTCCTCTTTATTTCTCTCTCTCTTTCCCTCTGTCTTCTTATTGCCTCTTAACACACATAAAGTAGGGATTCTCTCTCCCCACCGCAAGTGAGTATAAGTATCTGCTTTGCAGGCTTTCCTAAGTCCTTGGGAAGACAGAAGATCTTAGATCACCTGATTATGCCTACAGATCCCAGCTATGTCTTCTGGTCTTGTTTTAGCAGAGTTATTGTTGATCTAATCTCCACCTTGCTGGCCATTATGCACATTTCTTAATTGGTCCTAAACTTGGAGGAGGGGTACAAGAGTGATGAGTTGTCACTCTTCAATCTCAACAGTGATTAAAGTGGAATTTAAGAACATTGGTCTCCCTTGCCAATTGGATCCACTTTAATGCTATTTAAGAGATGAAGGAACAAAATCATAATACCAAATTACTATCAGTTTTTTGACTGTTTTTTTGAATGTCATCGCCTCAATCCAGAGTCACATAGTATATCAGGATATACTGGATTACCCTTTGAATATGATAGTGCTTTCTAGTACAGAGAAGTGGGCTGAAGTGGATCTGGTCCCTGTGGCTCTTGGAAGATGTCTCTCCAAGGCTTTTATTTCTTCAGGATTAGAGGAGAATATTTAGCAAGGAATTAAGGAGGCTTTAAGGGGAGGCTTTATGAAAACTGGTCCAGAATCCCAGATAGAAAAAACAAAACAAAACATTTTTCTTGAAAAATACTTTGGAACTGAGGATATAGCACTGTTCAGACTGCGTTATCCAAAATGTTCTGTGTTCTTCATGGAGTAGGACACTGAGGCTGAGAGAGGCGACAGTGACCCTAATAATTAAAGCCACAACTAAACTTGATTGTGTATTTACTCCACAGTAAGTGCCTTTCTAAGAACTTTCCTTCCACGACCTTGTAGAATCCTTACAACAATGCTTTGAAGTAGGGACTTGTGGTGTTCCCACTTTAGAGATGAGGAAATTGAAGCATATGGAGAGGTTCAGTAACTTAAAGTTTTTCAGCTGGTAAGTTAGGAAGCCGAGATGTGAACTTAGGTGTCTTTAATTCCAAATCCAGCTTGGAGATACTGTTGGCTGTGCCACAGGTAACCAAGCTGATACCAGTCATCACTACAACCACTCAACAAATAGGGTCATTAGCATTTATTAAGTGCCACTCACTGTGAGTATGGCAGACACCTCAGGTGAACCAGCAGTGGTTAGGGTTCCCAGGAATTTTTCTGTCTAGTGGCAAAGACAGACAACGTAAAACCATAATCAAAACACATCCTCATTTTATAGGTCAGGTACCTGCAGCCAAGAAGGAGGAGCCAAGCTGCCCAAGACCCACAGTTGGTGGGTCCCAAAAGGGCCAAGCTACATCTGAGGCTGGGACAAGACTGAGTCAAGAGAGGAGCTTAGGGGGCTGAAGGAAAGGAGGCTCCCCCTGCTGTAGGTGCTGCCCATGCACTTGTGCCACTCTGAGAACAAGTCCCTCCTTAACTTTTTACCTTTGGCCATGAGACACTGGGATTTAAATTGTGGCTGCATCATTTAAGCCTCACCCCAGTCCTAGACCTGACTACAGCCCAGATCTCTGACTTCAAGAGTCACCCCATAGCCTGTGTTCTCACAGCATGATTCTTTGCCAAATCTTTATTCTGTTTTACATTTTTTTCCCAATAGACTTTTACAGAGATTTTACCAGTTGTGATATAAAACATCTTCTGGGATTTCTAAGTCAGTTATCAACCAGCTCATAAGCTCTAGAGCCGGGGGCTCTGCATCACCCATGTGTCCTGAGCATTAATTTTTTCTTTAATACTGAATTTTAATTATTCTGAGACTCTGGGGATTGTACGACTCATCCTATTTTTGGAGATGTTAAAGTGTTCAAAACAGTAAAAGCCTGTCAGAGAATCAATGAAATAGAGTAAGAAGGACATGTTCACTGCCTCGATTGAGCCCCTTTTACATGGAACAACTGATTCTCAGTGAGTCCAAGGGTCTCATTTGAGGTCACAGGGTTAATCAAAAGCAGAGCTGGCCCTGAAACCCAGGTTTCTGTCTCCTGACCTGAATCATACCTGATCCCAGAATTGTGACTGTTAACTACTGTGCTTGATATCAAATATAAGTCTCTTTTTGTTGGGGCATTCAGGGATTCTCACTGAGGAGGAGCGATGCATGAGGGGGCAGGAAAGATAGATTTATTCTGTCCCCAACCCATTTCGCATGAAACCAAAGTTTATTATAACCTTAATTTTGACAATCTTGGAGTTTTATGGGAAAGGAAGAGGTGGGCAGCCATAACTTAAACTACCCCCTACCCTGTTTATTTTCCCCTCTCTTTTTCCTGTTTTCATTGTTTTCTTTCCCTTCAGCACTGTGCAGTTGCTTGCTGATATGGTTTGGCTACATCCCCACCCAAATCTCATCTTGAATTGTAGCTCCCACAATTCCCATGTGTCATGGGAGGAGCCCAGTGGGAGGTAATTAAATTATGGGAGCAGGTCTTTCCCATGCTGTTCTCTTGGTAGTGAATAAGTCTCACGAGATCTGATGGTTTTATAAAGGGGAGTTCCCTTGCACAAGCTCTCTTGCCTGCCACCGTGTAAGACGTGACTTTGCTCTTCCCTCATCTTCTGCCATGATTGTGAGGCCTCCCTAGCCACGTGGAACTGTGAGTCCATTAAACCTCTTTCCTTTATAAATTACCCAGTCTCAGGTATGTCTTTGTGAGCAGCATGAGAGCAGACTAATACACTTGCCGGCCAGGCAGGGGAATGTCTGCCGGGGAAAGTGCCATCAGACCCCTCGGGCACTAGCACCACAAGGGCACGCTTGCTCTCAGATTCACCTCACTGACCCTACCTTGGGTTTTTACAAAGAACCAGAACAGTAAACAAAGGGAAGCATTCTATGAGTCTTTAAAAGGCCCTTTTTAAAAAGCCAGCAAAAATCAAGTAAGATGTATCAAGGTTTGATAAATAACCCATCTTCATTTATAAGTAGGAGAAGTCAAAGATCATAACTATTTTGTGATATTTACTCTAAACTATTCAAATATTGGCACTGCACTCAGACTGTGGAGGGGAGAGAGATAAATAAATGTCAATTCCTGCCTTCTACAGCCTCACAATTCTTATTGGGGAGAAAACCATCATCATTACAATGCAGAATGGGGTGAGTGTTAATTAGAGGTGTGAGAGGAATGGGCAGATGGAAATGTTTTGTGGAGGAAATAACTCTGGTGTAGAGTCAGGCAAAGTCTATCTCAGTCGTTAGCTCTCTGAGTAACATCAACGAGATCTTCAAGCTCTCTGGGCCTCAGTTTCCTCCCATGTAAACTGGGAACATTATATTTAGCCTATAGGCTGTTTGAGAATTAAATGAGCTCACACGTGTAATTGTTCTTGACATAGCATAGGTTCTCAAAACATTAGTTCCTTCCTTTCCCCTTTTCCTCCCTCTAAAATTCTATAGATACGCTCCTCCATCCCTCAGTTCCATGCCCTTTGGTCCCTATGAAAGTTTAGGTTCCCCAGTCATAGTGCCTGAGAGAAGGTCTTGGGTATAGATAGTCTATCTTTGAGGTAGCACCAGGAAGCAAGAGTGAAAGAACAGAGAGGATGAGACAGAGAAAGAGAAAATCTAACACGAGGTTATGCTTCTCTCATTATAGACCTGCATTTTGTCAGTGCAGTGGCCTCTTCTTGGATTTCCTGACCTAAGAATGAAATTCTTCCAACTTCCCTTGCAGCTGGAAATGCCATGGTAATGGATATAATTGCCGAGCTGGCAGCAGCCATCTTGCAACCATGAGGCAACAAGCATGTGTCAATATGTAAGGATGGCAGAGAAAACAACTAGAAGGTGCTTGGATCTATGATGTCATGGTCGAACAGCCAAACCAACGCTAGCAGTACCCCATCTCTAGACCTCTCCCCATGTGCAAACATTAAACCCCTATTTGTTTAATTTCAGCCAGTTTTCTGATATCAGCCTGGGAGCATATTTCCTGACTGACATATCCTTATGAAAACAAGGACAGTGGCTCTGTTGATCCAGTGGTGCTTTCGTGAGCACCTAGAACAGCACAGAGCACACAATTGGTACTCAGCAAATGGTGCTATTATAATCTCATGGTGTGGCTGTGACTCCAGTCTGAGAGGCATTTCCTGTTTCCCAGGCTTATCTCCACCAAGGGGCAATGGCATCTGCAGGGGAGACTTCTGCAGTCAGATTTTATCCCAAGCCAATTATCCTCTAGCCTTTAACTCAATTTCTCCCTAGATGACATTCATCATCTTGTCAGCCTGTCCCAAAGGCCCTGGAATGTCTTGGAGCAATATCCCAGAGCATGAGTCATGGACTTCTCCCTCATGACCCTTTCTGGTGTCTCTAAGTGAGATGCTGGTCCTGGTCAATCTCAGATTCAGAAACTATTTCCAGAGTGATACCAACCCAGGCTTTCTCCTCTAGGGCTGTAGAGGGAATGAGGAGTAGGGTCTCACAGGAGTAGAGCTGGAAAGCATTGGGACCAGACAACCAGGCCTCTTAGTCACACACTCCAGGGACATCATTCCCCCTGTATTGCTGTCAGTGGTACCAGTGGAGTTGTACAGTGCACGACCTGCACTGCTGCGTGGACTGCATGAAGAAGCCCTGCTGGCTGCACAGCTGCAAGGCCTCTGGATGCTGCCACGTCCCACCAGCTTTTTATAAAGAGGACACTGAACAGCAGAGAGGTTGAGTATATCTTCCCAAATAGCATCCCAATACATAGCTAGTATATAGGGAAGTATATCTTCCCATATGCCATAAATGTATATATCATATTACAAATATAAATGCATATTCATATAATTGTATATTCAGTTAGAGAAAAAAAAGCCTGGAAGAAAATAGTTAAACCAGGTTGCAGGATCATGAGTGAATTTGCTGCTTGAGATCACACAGCACTAAAGGAATGGAGCCTGGACTTTATTTTTATTTATTATTATTATTTTTTGAGACAGAGTCTCACTCTATTACCCAGGCCGGAGTGCAGTGGCTTGGGCTCAGTTCACTGCAGCATTAACTTCCTGGGCTCAGGCGATCCTCCCACCTCAGCCTCCCAAGTAGCTGGGACTACAGATGTGTGCCACCACACTCAACTAATTTTTTATTTTTAGTAGAGATGGGGTTTCATCATGTTGCCAAGGCTCATCTTGACCTCTTGGGCTCAAGTGATCCTCCTTCCTTGGCCTCCCAAAGTGCTAGAATTATAGGCACGAGCCACCACACCGTGCCCTAGACTGGATTTTAAAATAATCTGTCTGGGTGCCTCGAAGGCCTTTGACCTACAAGGGCCCATCTAATCTGGCACCTGCTGCTTGTCGGGACAGGCCCACTCATGGTGCTGGGCCACACCAGCTGCTTGGCTGTTCTCTAGTTGTTTGAGCTTGTCCTGCCCCAGAGTTTTTGCACTGGCTCTTTCCTTTGCCTAGGATGTTTTTCTCCCTTCTTGCCAGTCAAGTTTTGGTTCAAACGTCCATTTCTCAAAGAGGAGTTTCCTGACTATCCAGTCTAAGATAGCCTCAGTGACTCTGCAAATCACCTCCATGTTAGGTTTCTCTATTTAGTATCTGTTTTAAGCCACCTTATCTCCGTGTTACTGTCTGTCTCCTGTGAGAATGTTAGCCCCATGAGCTCCGTCTGCTCTTTCTCCATTATTTTCCTGGCACCAGCACTTACCATATGCTGGGTGTTTAGTACTATTTTAGGTTTAATAAATTAAGGGGTTGGAATTGGGATTCTTGTAGCGATCCATCTGACTATAAAGCCGACACCCTTTCCCCACATTAGGTTGAAAGCAGTAATGGCCAAATGGGGAGAACAGAAAAACATAGCTTGGCTCAAGCCATGAAAGTCAGCACACAGTGCGAGCTTTCTATATGCCAGGCTGTATCTCAAATTGTGGACACAAGTCATCTCATTTATTCTCTCAGCAGCTCAGTGAAGCAGATACTATTATTGCTATTATTTGCTTCATTTTACAGATGGTAAAACTAACCCCCAAGGAACTAAGTGATCACATAAATAAGATTATATGGCTAATATGTGGCAGGGTCAGGATTTGAAGCCAGGCAGTACAGTTGTAGATCCCAGGCCTTTAACCATTATGCTATCTTACCTGTCTATGCAGAAAGAGAATCACCAATATCACTTCACTTACATCCTTTGCAAAATGTGAGGTTAGACTTGTTGTCAATGAAAGTTTGGAGCCTAGTAGAGAGTGAAAGATTGATTGTAGTCATGGCCAACTTTGTCCAGGCCTCCCTGTTATCTCACCTTCTGGCGATGCACCTCCCTTGCTCATGCCTTCCTGCACTGACCCTGGGCTTGCCCCTTAGACTTCCTATAGGGCAGTGGCAAACACCCATCAAGCATGTGCTGACACCACCATGTGAATGAGCCTGTGCGAGTTTGCTGGGGGATGAGAGGCCAGGTGGGGCAGAGATGACTCATCCACACTAAGGCTGTTCTTGACCAGGCAACCCCCAACCGGGAGACCAGCTAATCATTGCTGCTAATCCAGCCAGATCAGCTGAGCCTGCTGCCCAGCAAAAGAACTCCCCAACTAAGTCCAGTTCTAAATTGCCAGGCTACAGAATCATGTGCTACAGAAATACTTGTTTTAATCTGCTAAGTTTGAGATGATTTAGCACACAGTAGAAACTAACTGATACAAAGGCTGAAGGGATTGCCAAATATAATCATGCATTTAATCCTCCCAGCAGCCCAGAGGCAGATACATTATCTCCATTTTGCAGATATGGAGAAGGCAAATAACTCTCCCAGCTAGTCAGTGATGAAACTGAGATTTAAATCCAAGCGGTCTCATTCTAGAATTTGTCTTTTTAACCTCTATACTATATTGCCTTTTAAAGACTCATTAAGTCTGTAATCCCAGCACTTTGGGTGGCGGAGACAGGTAGATAACTTGAGCTCAGGAGTTTGAGACCAGCCTGGGCAACACGGTGAAACCTAGTCTCTACCAAAAACACAAAAAATTAGGCAGGCACGGTGGCGTGCGCCTGTAGTCCCAGCTTCTCAGGAGGCTGGGGTGAGAGGATCACTTGAGACTGCGAGGTGGAGGTTGCAGTGAGCAGAGATCCTGCCACTGCACTCCAGCCTAGGTGACACAGTGAGACCCTGTTTCAGAAAAAAAAAAAAAAAAAAAAGACTAATTAAAATCTGACCATTTGTCAAAAACTATGCTAATTTCTGGGTATACAAAAACAAATAAAACAAAGCCTTTTACTCATAAATTTATACATATATATGTGAATACATATATTCAGAGAAAGGGCTATTAGTCTTCATGTAGAAATAATTTATATAAATTAATAAGAAAAATATCACAAAGAAAAATGAGTAGAGCAGAGGTATTTATTTTAAAAATGCATGTTTGCAAAAATGTATTAACCACATCAGAAAGAAAGAAAAGCAAATTAAAGTAGGAATGAAAAATCATTTTAAACCCATGAAATTAGCATTTTAACCAAGAGTAAATAAATAAAAATATTTAATTCTTCTGGTGGGAATGTAATAATTTGGCAAGAGTTTTAAATGTTTTCATGGTAAATGTAATTCTAAACAAAGAAAATAAAGATACAGAGACATACATCATAGTTATTTTTAAAATAGTAAATATCTAATAATAGAGATATTAAAATATGTTATAATATATTTTGATGGCAGGCTATTGTGCAGCCATTTAAAATACTATTACATTTATTGCCATAAAAATATGGCCATGTCATAATTGTGTATAATACATCTTCCTAAATATATTATAAATATATACACAATTAGGGAAAAAAGACTGGAAGAAAACACTAAAATGTAACCAGCAATTAAACCAGGTTTTAAGATCATGAGTGACTTTTTTTTCATTTGTTCTTATACCTTTTCTTAAATTTCCTAAAGTTTTTCCATTGAGCATGAAAAACTTTTCTAACAGAAGGAAAAGAGCAAGTTAAAAACAAGGGATGTCTTGAAATCCAAATAATGTATGAAATTCAGCTAACAGTAATGTTACTTGGCTGTGACAAATGTCTCCTAGTAAATAAGATGTTCATGATGGGGAAACAGTCCTGGGTGTATGAGAACACTTAATACTGTCTTTGGAGCTTTTCTGTAAATCTAAGGCTATTCTAAAATAAACATTTTATTCAAAACAAACAACATCACCAACAAAAATCAGGCAGGACTGCTGTAGCTCACCTCTGCAGCAGGCTGTGCAGTACAGTTGCACAGTTTGCACCTGCAGAACCCCTGATGGAGCGGAAGAGGGTCGGAAGCCTCCGTAAGGAGGTGTCCACCCAGGGGAGCACCTTCCTGTACTTACCCACCTGGACAGGCTGTTTTCTTCTAATGCATCCAAAGTCACATCGAGCCCAGAAGCTGCCCTGCCTTCTCCCCACCCCATTCTCATTGCCTGCTTTTATTTCTGCCTCTTGCTGTGTTCCATCTCCTTTAAACAATGTCAGACCTTTTCATAGAACTTCACACAGCACCTGTACTCACCGACCTTCAGGCTTCTTCTTGTCATCATGGTTTTGGAGATGTGGTTTCATTCCGGGAGAATCCGTGCTGTTAAAGAATGGCCTTTGCACCCCTACGGTAGGCCTGTGGGTATGACTGTTACCTTCTCTCCTTCCCCGTGTCACCATTTGTGATGGCCTCCGGTGGTACAGTGCAAAGAGCCCTTGATGGGGATTCAGAATCTTTGGCTGCACTTCCTGCTGCCCCTTCTACCAGTTCCTTTCCCCTTGCAGAGCCTCAATTTCTCAGTTGTTTAGAGTTAGACTGCCCTGTGATTCTGGGCAAGTTGCTTAATCTCTTTGTGCCTTAGGCTCCTTGTCTGTGAGATGGAAATCCTCACAGCTTCTATTTCTTTCTTTCTGTCTTTTTTTGAAGTAAGGTCTCACTCTGTCACTCTGGCTGGAGTGCAGTGGTACGGTCTCAGCTCACTGCAACCTCCACCTCCAAGGCTCAACCTCCATCTCACAGGTGCTCGCCTGTGGTCCCTGCTACTCGGGAGGCTGAGCTGGGAGGCGGAGTAGCTGCAACCACAGGCGAGCACCACCACACTCAGCTATACTTTTTGTATTTTTAGTCGAGACGAGGTGTCGCGATGTTGGCCAGGCTGCTCTTGAACTCCTGAGCCCAAGTGATCCTCCAGCTTTGGCCTCTAAAAGTGCTAGGATTATAGTTGTGAGCCACCTCACCTGGCACAGCTTCTATTTCGTGGAGATGTTGTGAGTTAATGCATGTAAAGCTCTTAGAAAAGTGCCTGGCACATAGTAAGTGCTTAGTAAGTGTCAGTTATTATTGTTACTGTTATTGTTACAATAAACATGACTTGTGCTAATATGGTAAAGTGGTCTTTCCCAAATAAATTCCACACAGGTATTTCCACTGCACAAAAATCTTCCATGGGACTCCATCCCTGTGTTGCCATTTGCTGTTGTAACAAATTGCCACACACTTAGTGGCTTCATGCAACACAAATTTATTATCGTATAGTTTTGGAGGTGGTCAGAAAGCCAAAAAGGTTCTATAGGCCTAAAGTCAAGGTGTGGGTGGGGCTGCCTCTCTTTCTAGAGGCTCAGGGGAAAGTCTGTTTCTCACCTTTTCCTGCTTCTAGAGGCTGCCTGCATTCCTTGGTTCTTGGCTGCATCATCTGACCTCCCTTCTGTTGTCGCTTCTTCTCTGAGTCTGACCCTCTCGTCTCCCTCCTATAAGGACACCTGTGGTTATATTGAGCCTTCCTGAATATCCAGGATAACCTCATAATCTCAAGATCCCTACCTTAGTCAAACCCACAAAATCATTTTTGCCATGTAAGGTGATGTATTCATACCTTTTGAGAGTTAGGAAGTAGATCTATTTAAAAGCCATTATTTTGCCTAAGCAATCCTCTTCAGGATAAAGCCCAGATTCCTGAGAGTAGTGTCACAGCATCTAAAATTTGGAGTCCCTCCAGTTCTTCCAGCCTTCAGTCCTACTGAATCCATCTCCAGAACATTTGCTATCTTCCCATCGGCCTCAGTTTCCTACTTTCTTGCCTTTATCTTCCTGTTCCTACCTGGGAAGTCCCCTACCTTCTCCAAACCCACATCTTATCCTTTCTTCAAGATCCAACTTAATATCTGTAGTAGACAGCAGTGACCGTAAAAATACTGCATAACACAACTGCCCTGAAACTCAGCGGCTTAAACCCATGTTCATTCACATTTATGTTTCTGCCGCTCGGCTGGGGTCAGGTCTGCTCCATGCATATTTCATCCTCCATGGACCAGAGCTGATTTTTGTCATGGTGAGGACAGTAGCATGAGAAGAAAGAACCCCACTGTGCAAGCACACTCATCTCTGGCCTCTATTGTGGTCACTAACAACCTACTGGCCAAAGCAAGTCATGCAGTTCAGCCTAACATCAATGGAACAGGAAATATACCTTGCTTCTAGAAGGAGGTAAAGTACAGTAAATGTTTCACGTGGCTCAGCCTAAAATCAATGGAACAAGGAAATGTATTGTGCTCCCAGGATGAGGTAAAAGATAGTAAATATTTGCTGAACAATGATTCAAGTGATCATAAATCCTCCTCCTCTAGGAAGCCTTCTTTGAGTTCCCCAGCTGCAAACTCTTTATTCTTCCTTTGGCATCTCGCAGCCCTCTAACTCCGCTTTTCTTAGAGCCAAAGGTATTTATCTATAGCATAGTTCATTATCTCTACTAGGATATGGATACCTGTGTATGAGCCACTTGAGGTCTAGACAAGTGGCTGATTCTTGTTTACTACTAAGCCCACTCTTCATCCCACTCCAAGTATCTGATGCCTACTCAGTAAAGGCCCCAGAATAGGACAACCAGTACCATCCATCTCTTTTCATGAAGCTTTGGTGTAGAAGCCCCATCAGGCTCACCTGGGAATTCTCTTATTGCTGGCAGCCAAGCTTGCAATATTTGGGATACTGCATTGGACACACAGGACACATTCATGACTCCCAAGGTGATGGTGCTTTCGTGGTCCTAATTATCAGAGGGATAAGAAAAGCCTAGTCTTTTTTGGCTGAATGGCTTCAGGCTGCATTCTCATGGGCATTTTTTTTCAGGAGGGACTTTAAAAATAAAAGAGGTGCTTTTTCTGCTTTAAATCCTGTGGAAGTAGATTATGAGAAACACACTTTGGGAATTGCCAGCCCAGGGGCCTATCCATGGGTCCATTTAAACTTGGGCTTAAAACATGATTCTTCACTGACAGGGAAATGCCTAACTCTGATTGGTGTATAGGGCTTTGTTTTAAGAGTTTGCACTCCGTGGCACTGGGATCTGGTTCAGTTTCCCATCAGTTGGATGATCTTGGGCAAGTCACTGGCTCTGTGAGCTCCAGGTTTTCCATCTGATAAGTTGAGGCCTGGCTGGTCCTGGACACTCACCAGTCAACCCCTGTGCTAGCCCTTGTGTCTAGAGGATAGTGTGGGCATTGAAGCATGAGGTTTGCAAAGTGCTTAGCAGCCCAGAGGGTGGGCTCAGCTCACTACCAGACTTTCCCTGTGCACCCACACTGGGGCTGACCCTGTTGAGGAGTCATGGGTTCTTTCCCCAGTCTGCATGAGCCAGTTGGAATGTTTCCAGATTTCCTTCTTGCAGGCTGGGCAGGCCTCTTCATTCCCAGCCAATGGGTCAGAGCAGCTATAAAATGAAAGACGACATGGTTTGTAGATTTATGCCCTGGAGGCCCCTTCTCATATGCTTGCTCCTTCAGAATGGAGTTCTCAGCACTCCCCACGGGGAAAAGCCCACACTGGAGCCTGGGCAGGGGTGGCTGGTGAGGCTCCCAGCCTCACCAAACACTCCCAGTGTATTTCCTGGTGAAGTGGAAAATGACATCACTTAAAGAGTGATGCAAAACAAACAAGAAGTTGGAACTGGGATCCATTCCTGCGGAGGTGGGTGGAGGAGGGAGGTTGAGGGGGACGTGACTAATAATAGTATAGTCATAAACATTCATATAGTTCTCTCTGGCTTCCTTTCCCTGCCTCTGTAAAGAACTTCCTGAAGCTTAGGGGTGTGGGGGCTGAGTGAAATGTAATTACAGCCAAGAACAGGACACAATCTCAAAGCGACTATCAGACACAGAAATTCACTGATGTTCATTTCCCATCACGTGGCCTTCCTCGTGGGTCTGTGTGGGCCCTGGCCTCTCCTGTGTACCGGGGACTTCTCTCCTGCACTGCCTCTCACTCTGAGCCACACAGCACCCTTCCCCTCCCTCCCCATGTTTTTATGTCTCACTGTTGCACCACAATAAAAATAATCATGATGGGAATTACAAATGCTTATGAAGCCCTGACAATGTGGTGTGCATATTTTAACCACTTTACATTTATTAGCTCATTTAATCCCCATGATTATCTCATGGGGTAGGTCCTATTGTCCCATTTTACACTTGAGGAAACTCAGAAATACTTCATGTTTTACAATGTAGATTTTATTATTATTCAGGTATGATGGGGCCACAGATCAGAGTGTGATGCCATTGAAAAGACAGTTCCCAAGAGGAGGGGCACACCAGGCCATGGGGTCCATGGGGGAAGGACTGTGTCCTCCTGTCAGAAGTCACAGGGAGTGGGAAAAGAGCCTTCATTGTGGTTTCCAGGGGAAGGAATGGTCAAGCAGGCTTAGGATTGGCGAGTTTGAATACTTTCCAGGACTCTGGGGCTGCAGAGTTCGACCCTAATTGTCCAGCACCTGTCCCTGGGGTGAGTAGGTCAGGGAAATCATGGCCAAGAGTATGAGAGCAATGGAGCAGGTGAAAGTGTGAGCTCCGGGTTGGCTGGTTTATATACCCATTTGTAATTGGCAAAAGGGTCCAGCTGCCCATCGCCTGCAGAAAGAAGTCCAAATAATCACAAGTTAAGAAAAGACATTGTAAGATTTCTTTATTACCCATGCCAGCAAGAGGAAGAGTAGAAAGCAATTCCACTCTTTAATTTGTGAAGGGAGTGCAGGGGTTTTTAAAGAAAGGGTTTGGAATATAGAAGAGGCAGGAGGGTGCTAGGAGGTGCCATGTGGTGTGACTTGCTCTAACGGGGCATCTTGAATTGTTGTCCCACTTGGTGGAGGGGCTGGCACCGTTGTGGATCCTCCCAAGTTATAAATCAATCACAGTCAATATTGTAGTCGGTCTTCAGCCAGGAGTGGGTTTCGACCTTAAAATATTTTTTTGCTGGAGAGAGAATTCTGATCTGGTCCTTATCACGATCTAACTTCTGAAGCTTCTAAGGAAATAAACGACCACATACGGGAGCATGCTGTGAGCTTAACAAGCATCTAGGTAAATAAATGCACATAAGGCATGGAAGCGTAGAATGGGAAAAGAAAGGGAGTGGATGTTCACAGCACATTCCGAGGCTGTATTTCAAGATGAAAGATAACCCATATGCAGTTTGTGTCAAAGTTATACCTTGAGACTTGAGGGTGTGCAGAGGAGGAAAGGGGAAATGAAAAAAATAAAAGTTTTAAAACGTGGTTTGAGGCTAAGCTGCTCAGCTACATTTACTGTCTGTAGGAATTGGCCATCCCTGGGAGGGTGGTCTCTTCGATACAAGCAAGGCTGTCATTGTCAAAGCATGAGAATGACAAGACACACTTCATACACTTGGAAGTCTACAGAATGTTTTATGGAAGCCCCATCAATCTATGGGATCCCAGCTCTACTCAGCTCCCTGCCAGGCACCTTTCTGGAGGTTGAAGGTAGTCAAATAAGTGACAGCATAAATCTCTGCCCTCAAAGAGTTCCCAGTCTCACGAGGAAGCAGACATGTAAATCTCCTTGCACCACCTGATACTGTCCACCCGTTCACCCCCAGCTGGAGAGAAGTGCAAAGTACTATTTGATGAAGAGACTAGCAAGAAAACCGCATAGCTGAGAGGCAATAAAAGCTAGACATGAGGGATAAGGAAGAACTCTCTGGAAAGGTAAGCATCTGAGTTGTACTCAGAGAGGAGGAACAGAATTATGGAAGATTAGGGAAGTGCACACATGTAAGCTGCCTCTGGAAAACAGTACAGAGGCCAGAGCAGTTAGAAAACAAGATGTGGGCAGGAGCAGGACTGAGACGAGGCTGCTGTGGAGTTCAACCGTGTTTAGCATGATCATAGCATCCGGGAGTGACTGAGCACTTTCTACACGCACTTTCTACCTCTTGCTATTGCAAGAGGTCTCTAAGCAATAGCATTTCCTCATCCCTCACCGCAGGAGGAGGAAATTCAGGCACAGGTGTCCCAGATCACAGAGGAAGAGGGGGAGGCTGGGTTCAAATTTGAGGCATGTGACTCCAGTGCCCTCACTTTTAACTGCTGCAGAGGGAGCTCCAAAGGGTTTTACAGTCCAGGTGACAGTTCTAGAAGCTTCCTCTTGTCAGCTCTGTTGAATATTTTTCAGCAGGAGATGCTGAAGACAGTGAGCAATTAGGAAGTTGTTGCATTGGTTCAGAGGGGAAAAATAAAGAAGAGAAAATTTGTTGGAGAGAGATGATGTTTATGGCACAGAATTGACTGGATCAGGTGAAAAGATGAGCTGCATGTAGGGGTGAAGGAGAAGTAAGAAGGGAAGGTTGAGGCTCCAGCCTGGGCAGCTGTGCAGGCACCAGCCCCCTTATTTTGGGGGTAGATATGCTTGGGAAGGAGCTGGGGTCAGCGGGAGGCTGGGAGTTGGCGGGCCCTGCACGAGGAGGCGAAGCCGGCTGCAAGCAGCACCCAGGCTCACACCGAAACCCCTTTCCTGGTGCTGCTGCATCACAGCACAGAATTTAGTCCTGCGCTAGAATTTTGAAACCCCATTCTCTGTTCTCACTCTCTGTGGGTCTAGGAACACCAGGCACTGAAATACTTTGCAACTCCCCCTGCACGTGCAGACCTGGATTCGGTAACAGCCCTCTTCCCTCGACCACTCCCACTCTTGCTAGGTCCTGGACCCTGCTCCCCAGGTGCGACTCCACTACCCAACTGGCAGGTCTTTACTGCAGATGCAGCCTCCCCAGGAAATAGACTCTTCTGCAGGAGTCTGGGAGTGTGTCTTTTTACATGAAGGATTTGTGGGGTATCATGAAATGTGTCTGCAAAGGCCCTGTGAACTCACTCCAGATTCTCTTACATTTCCCTCCCATAATAGTTACACATATGCTGCAGTTGTCTGCCTGGAATTTCCTGCCTTCATCCTGATCCCGACCAGACCCAGAGGAACCATTTTCTCCAGTTCTCCCTTGGTCCTGCTGGTGGCTGGCAGGGGCGTTAGTTGTCCTTCTACCATCTGCACCCTTGGGGAAGAAGCCAGAGTTCCAGGCATCCTTTGCTTAGGGTCATCTGCTTATAGGCTTGCTCCTCTGTCCCTGCTCTCAGTAACAGGGTCCCTGGGCACTCACCACTGGTGCGAAATTTAAGGGGGCACCAAAAAACTCAGTCATCGAGATAAATAATTTGACGCAAAAATTTTTTAAAAATCAAAAAGAATGCAAAAAATCCAAATGTTTAACAACAACAGAATCCACCTCTGCAGTTGCAGAGCCTCTGCCTCGCTCTCCTCATCTTAATCCCTTCCCTTCTAATCCCTTAAAGCCTGTCTTTATCTTTAAAATTGATATTTTGTTTATCATGAAGATTTTGCATTAATTTTGATTTTAAATATTGAATTTAGTATTATTTATCTTGCTTTTTGAGTTTCTTGGAGCCCCTTTAAATTTTGTACCTGAGGCAAGCGCCTCCCTTGCTCACCCTAGTCCTTGGCCTGCTTAGAGCTGGATGGCTGCAAGGCCACACTTTCTCTGCAGATGCTAGAAGAGTGTCTGCCACACTCTCTAGAAGGCATGGCCCAAGTGTTAGACTTGGAGCCAAGGGGGTCAGGTTGCGGGGGAATTTCACAGGAAAGCTCACACTGTTTGCAACTTTTATCAAAACTCTCCAATTTGTGCCACCAGCTGTAACACTGAATGCCAATTTGTTCCCTCAAATATGTGATGCCTCTTTGTTTTTGAAACCTCATTGGTGCTTAAGACATGTTTACTAGGTGAATGAAGAAATTGGTGAGTGAATCCTCAACTGCATTTTCAATTATGTATAGAAATTTCCCTTTAGAACCCTCAGAATCTTTCCACACACACCATGTCTGGATTCCATCTTATTACTGTCTTCCTTAAACTTGCAGATGGTAGAGGAGAATGTTCTTCAGGTAGTAACATTGCACAGGTTAATGCAATGGCCAATTAGGAACAATAGTGGCAGCCAAAGCTTTAACGGCTCCATTGTTGGAGATGCTGCACTTAAATTGGATGGAGCAATTGTGCAGATGAAGTTGGCTTTCTCTGCAGCATATATATCACCTCGCGTAAAAAGAAATTAACTATCACTCTGCATGAGGCATAAAAGAAGAACAAAAATAATACAGAATTTCAAAGATAAGAGGAGGAGAAGCCAGAGAAAAAGATGAAACTATTTCTACAGTTACACTTGGCTAAGGGTGTCACCTGCTCTCTAATAAGAAGAAATCTGAGCAAAGAAAAGTAAAACTGCAAAAGGTATTGCGTGCTTAATTTATTATTAAGTTCAAGTTAACTTTATATAGTTATTTTTAGTATTGTTAATTGACTCTCAAATAACCTTTAATGTTTTTATAGAGCCCTAAGAAAAGGGAGCTCCTAGGTTGTGTATAGTCTGAATTGGTTAGCCCAACACTGACTAATCTCTTAAAAATTCTGGTACCTGTATTGGGAGAACTAGATAATAAATTCATGCTACAGAAAGGTGCCCAAGCAAGGCTCATTTGGGGAACGGGGTTTGCTCCACCATACCAATGGTCTTCACTATGTTTGAGCACCTACTATATGCTCAAGAGCATGGAAGATGGAAAGAGGGATAAATCTCAGTCATTGCCCTCAATGAAGTTATTGTCTTGTGGCCAAGGCAGACACGTACACCAGCATTTGCCCAATGAGGTTAATGTCATGGGAAGCTTTGTTTAAAGAGTAGAAAAACCTTCAATGGAAGCCTGATGGAATCTACTTTGGGTGAAGATTTGGGGATGATGATGATTCAGAAAGTCTTCATAGATGTGAGGCCATGTGAATAGAGTCTAGAAGGAATTCTGGCCATATGACAGAGAGTCCAGCAGGGGCCACTTGCGAGACTTTGAAAGAGATTAATGCTCTCATCTTAGCAGTTTGGCGGGCTGCAAAGTCCACAGGACCATTGTAGGTGGAGAAAGTTGCACCTTTGGAGACTTGAATTTTCTTGGAGCACAGGAGTGAGTGATAAAGGGATGGTGGTGATAAGGCTTAGGAGTGGGTTCATGCTGGTTCTATAAGGGGCCTCGCATGTCTCAGTAAAGGCTGCTAGGCATAAGAGCAACATGAAGCAATCCACACTTACACCAGCAGGCGGATGACCACACGGAGGACGGAGTGGAGCAAGACCAGTGAGAAAGAAGCTCCCTCATTTCCTTGGGGTCACAGAGCTTTATGTCCCCTGATGGGGGGCTCTGATTCCCTAGGGTTGTTAATCTAATAAGTGAAACTGGCAAGACCCTTCTCTGACCTAGCTTTTCAGAAGCTTCCTGGGGTGCTGTTTTGCCAATTATTCTCCAATCACATTTGTAATGTGGGCCTGGCTCTGTGCCAGGAGCATCCATATGGATTCTTTCAGGTAATTTTCACAACAACACTGAGAACTGGCATCATGACTCCGTGCTGAGAAAAGGAAACTTAAGCTCAGAGGTCACATGGAGGAAATAAAGAGCTATGGCATGAATCAGGTCTTCTGACTTTGAAATTTCATGTGCTTTTCAGAGACATATATTATCTCATAATTTCTCTCTCTTTCTCTTTCTTTCTTTCTTTCTTTCTTTCTTTCTTTCTTTCTCTCTTTCTTTCTTTCTTCTTTCTTTCTTTCTTCTTTCTTCTTTCCTCTCTCTTTTTTCTTTCCCTCCCTCCCTTCCTTCCTACCTCCCTCCATCCCTCCCTTCCTCCTTTTCCCTTCCTTCCTTTAATTTTTAAAATTTATTCATCCATCATATTCATTGAAAAATATGATCCTCCACCTTAGTGCCCTAGAGTCATTAGCTACCTGATGGGATCTTCTAACAACTGAGTTGCATTCAGAAAATATTTCTTGACAACTTCTATGTGCTTGGCATCTTATAATCTCTGAGGAATCCTGTGATGGTTAAGCTATGGTTTCCACTCAAAATCTCCATCTAATGCAAGAAACAGAAATTACAGTTCGCTGAGTTAAGTGTTGGAAATGAGCTATGCTAGAAACGACCTAATTCCCCCACACTGTAAAACAGATGACTTATGCTGTGTTGATCTCCACTCCTCACTCTTGTATGCACCATGCTTTAAAAACGAAAAGGCAGAACAAGCCGCTCTGGTCTTTTACTCTGTGTTAGTACTTGGATGAAGCATGCATGTTCTCCATTGTCTGCTTTCTAGAATTCCTTATTAAATAAGGGGAAAAACTGAAAAATTTACATTTTAAGGCTTAATAGCCTGTGAAATAATAATAGACTTTGCACAAAAAATTTCATCTCAAATTATGGAGTTCTCTATATCAATGTATCAAAGCATACTTCTTGGATGCTCTTAGTGTCTTATGAGATTGAATAATAAATAATTTCAAGAGGGTGATAAATATTTATATGAGATAGTAAAAGTTTGATTCAGTCATAAAGGAGTTTGAGGAAAAGAAAATTAAAAAGTATTGACATATGCACAGGAAAAAGATAAACATAAAGGAAGTCAAATGAAATGTTAATAGTGGTTATTTCTGAGAATCAGAATTATATGTAATATTTATTTCCCTTTCCATATTTTTGTGTGTCTTCCCAAAACTCTGCAGTGAGGATGTGTTGCTTATATTTTTAGAAAATAAATATTACTTAAAAAAAGAAACTTCTTGGTAACTTGAAGATTGTATTTTGTTGGTGGGCTTTTCACCGGCCGACCTGCGCTTTCCGCCATCTGACCTGCTCTTTCCACCATCCGACCTGCTTTTTCCACCATCCCACCTGTGCTTTCCACCATCTGACCTGCTTTTTCCACCATCCAACCTGTGCTTTCCACCATCCAACCTGCTCTTTCCGCCGTCCAATCTGCTCTTTCCACCATCCGACCTGTGCTTTCCACCATCCAACCTGCTCTTTCCACCATCCAACCTGCTCTTTCCACCATCGGACCTGTGCTTTCCACCATCCGACCTGCATTTCCCACCATCGGACCTGCGCTTTCCACCATCTGACCTGCCCTTTCCACCATCCAACCTGCTCTTTCCACCATCCGACCTGCTCTTTCCACTGTCTGACCTGTGCTTTCTGCCATCTGACCTGTGCTTTCCACCATCCAACCTGTGCTTTCCACCATCGGATCTGTGCTTTCCACCATCCGACCTGCATTTCCCACCATCTGACCTGCGCTTTCCACCATCTGACCTGTGCTTTCCACCATCCGACCTGCGCTTTCCACCATCTGACCTGCTCTTTCCACCATCCAACCTGCTCTTTCCACCATCCGACCTGCTCTTTCCACTGTCTGACCTGTGCTTTCTGCCATCTGACCTGTGCTTTCCACCATCCAACCTGTGCTTTCCACCATCGGATCTGTGCTTTCCACCATCCGACCTGCATTTCCCACCATCTGACCTGCGCTTTCCACCATCTGACCTGTGCTTTCCACCATCCGACCTGCTTTTTCCACCATCCCACCTGCGCTTTCCACCATCTGACCTGTTCTTTCCACCATCTGACCTGCTCTTTCTACCATCTGACCTGTGCTTTCCACCATCCAACCTGTGCTTTCCACCATCGGACCTGTGCTTTCCACCATCTGACCTGCTCTTTCCACCATCTGACCTGCTTTTTCCACCATCCTACCTGTGCTTACCACCATCTGACCTGCTTTTTCCACCATCCTACCTGTGCTTACCACCATCCGACCTGCTCTTTCCGCCATCTGACCTGCTCTTTCCACAATCTGACCTGTTCTTTCCACCATCTGGCCTGCGCTTTCCACCATCCAACCTGCGCTTTCTACCATCCAACCTGCTCTATCCACCATCCAACCTGCTCTATCCACCATCTGACCTGCATTTTCCACCATCCAACCTGCTCTTTCCACCATCCGGCCTGCTCTTTTCACTATCTGACCTGCTTTTTCCACCATCCAGCCTGCTCTTTTCACTATCTGACCTGCTCTTTTCACCATCCAGCCTGTGCCTTCCACCATCTGACCTGCTCTTTCTACTTTCTGACCTGTGCTTTCCACCATCCAACCCAGTCTTTCCACCATCCAACTTGTGCTTTCCTGGAGGGGATTTGGAATTGACTAGGGTGAAGCTCTCTTCTTTGTAAAATAAAAACTAAACAGGTTTGAACTAACTTAATGAGTAAGCCTCCAAAGTAGATGTAGATGACTTCACCTATGCAAGGTGAGCTGAGGTTGCTGAAATACCAGCTTTCCTGCCAGGAATCCCGCTATAGTGTCTACAAGTACACTAGCAATGTAAGACTTCATGGATGGGGACTTTAAAAGTACTTTGACAAAGAGTCCAGTCAGAAGTGAGTTGATACTGGCTGTCACAGTTGATAATGATAAGAACAACAACAATGGCAAGTGCTTATTTCAACCCAGTGCCCTCTCCCTGCCAAGCTCTAGTCTCCATTCTTCATATGTTAGATTATTTTATTAATGATGATTAGGCGAGGGAGCAAAGAGAACGTATTTAGAAACATTTGGGTCTTGTCATTCCAATGCTCTGGACATAGTTCCTTATTTCTTTTATTTATTTTTTGTATTTATTTTGAGACAGGGTCTCATTCTGTCACCCAGGCTGGAGTGCAGTGACACAATCATGGCTCACTGCAGCCTTGACCACCTGGGCTCAAGTGATCCTCCCACCTCAACCTTCTGAGTAGCTGGGACAACAGGTGCACATCACCATGCCCAGCTAATTTTTAAAAATTTTTTTAGAGATAGGATCTCACTATGTTGCCCAGGATAACCTCGAACTTCTGGGCTTAAGTGATCCTCCTGCCTCAGCCTCCCAAAGTGCTGGGATTACAGGCATGAGCCACCGTGCCTGGCCTGGGCACAGTTCTTTAATCCGTAAAAAGAACATGATGCCATCCTTTGTGTTGAGTTTATTACAGGGGTGATGTGGAGGGTAAAGTGACATTATGTAGGTGAACCAAACTTCCTTACCAACTCACTCATCCATTCACACGCATTGCCATTTATTTAGTTTAATCCTAATTTCAAATAGAGAGATCGAGGGGTATTGTTCTCTGCCTCGCACCCTTTCTCCTGAGCTGCACCGGCAGCTTCTCCATCCCATGGTGATTCTGAGATTTTCCACCAGGGCGATTGTCCCAAACGAAGCCAGAGACATTTGGAAAATCCCTTCAGGGAGCTGTCTTTTCATTCAGGGTCACAGATGTGTGGATGGGATGCAACTTGTAAAGCTCATGTCTGAGAAGGAAACAAGGCAGATCTGAGTGAGAGAAAGAGTCCATGGGACCTTGACCATATGGAGTCACCATGGCTTAACCTGTCCTCCACCCCAGGATATCTCAGTTACTTGAGCCAATACATTTTGTTTTTGGCTTCTGATGACTGTCATGAAAAAGCCTATTTTCTATGTAAATGAAATCTGAAAGGAATGATCCAAATATTAGCACAGAGGAAAGTATTTATTTTCATATTCTTTTTTTCTGTGTTTTTACAAGTGTTTTATAAAGACCGTTTTTACTTTTATGCTAAGAAAAAATTAAAGTGTAAATGTTTTAAAGGGTTGTGTTGTGATATCTGTCTTGGATACATTCCCTTCCTTTGTATGGTTGGGATTGTAGGCTAAGAATTTAAGGCTTTCCCACCTTCGTCTGGGTGCTGCCCCAGGTTGTAGATTTCAGTATGATTCTGCTGACAACTGAATGTTTCTGACCTCCTTAAATTCATATGTTGAAATCTGATCGCCAAGATGATGCTATTTGGAGGTGAGGCATTTGGGGTGTGATTAGGTCATGAGGGTAGAGCCTTCACGAATGGAAGTAGAGCCTTTACAAAGGGGACTCCAGAGAGTCCTTCCCTTTAGGAGATGGCCGGCCGCCAGTGAACCAGGAAGCAGGCCCTCCCCAGATACCCTGTCTGCCAGTGCCTTGATCTTGGACTTCACAGCCTTAAAAATAGTGAGAAATAAATTTCTGGGTTTTTTTGGCCCCCTAGTATACGGCATTTTTGTTATGGCAGCCCAAACAGACCAAGGCAGGTGCTGTATCCCTCCGGGTCCAATTTAGAAATTTGGGCTCTGCCAGTTCCATTCCCAGTCCCCACTTGACACTCCCCAAATGTCCACATTTGCACTGCCATTTCCATTTCTAGCCTCCCTCCGCGCCTTGTGTTAGTTGTTTGTTTGCCTGTACCTCTCTCACCTGCAACCTCCTGGGAAGAGATACACCTTGTTCTTCACTGCTGCCCAGCCCAGGAACTGGGCCATGAGAAGTCATTTGTCCATTTGCTAAATGCATGCATGGCAGAGCCTATGGGCTGGCTTGTACACCACCCATCCTAACTACCTTCTTCCTGGTTTTCTCTTGTAGAGGTTGGAAAGCAATCATGTTTTATTTCTCAGCTTATTTTTTTAGCCAACTACCAAATGTTTGCGGAAGTCCAGGAAATGATTCCACTCCCAAATAAAAGAGCAAAATCTTAAGAAAATCATTCAGCTTCCTGCCCTGCCCCTTTCTTCTTGCCTGTAACGCTGACATTCAACTGTGTACATGCTGTAGCCATCTTGTGTCTGTGAGGCACTCAGTACAAGGGGGAAAGCCAACATACTCAAACAGAAGACGTAAGGAGGGATGGAACCTGGGTCCCTACTGACATCACTGAGATCATACTGGTCCTCAACTGCCTACCACTAGGCTTCCTATGTTGGCAGCCACATAAACCCTATTTTCTTTCTCCACTGTGGTCAGATGTCTGTTATGTGTAGCAGATCCCCTGATACTTGCATGAATGAATGAGAAACCCCACATCAACAGGTGGGGGTGCATAAAGGGCATTGGAGAGCATCAGCATTGAATCTGGCCCAATGCCTCAGATCAAGGGCTGATATTCATGGTGTCCCTGGACCTACAGAGGCTCAGCAAGGATGATGGCTTGCAGAAGAACACACAATTGAGCACTGGCAAAATCGATAGGCATTCTTTACCTTGTTATGCAATGTCTCTTTTGTAAGCATGTTTCAAGGTGCTGGGCATACAGAAGGTATTCACTGTATTGCTTTGTTAAATAATAATAGCAGAAATAAAAGAAGTGTTGCTTGATTGGGAAGTCACCTTTCTTTTTCTCCAGGTGACTGCAACGTAATCGAACACATCCCAAGACATTTTATACAAATGTAACATCAATTCCCTTTCTCCCCTGCCTAGCCCTTGGAGTTCCTGGACATCACCAGTGTTATTGATTCTTGGCTCAGTGCAAATGTAGATGGGATGTGTCACACTCCAAGGAAATGTCACTTGAGGAAACAGATCAATAAGTTTGATTATTCACATTACAAAGGAATCCAGGCTAGTGCAGTGGAATAATTGGTTGTAGGAAAAGAATTACTATAGAAAGACAATGCTGCTTGGTGGAAAAAATCCCAGTCTTTAAGACAGCTCTGTCTCTTACTATCTGGGCTATCTTTCCATGCTTTTTATAGAATAATAATAGTCATGGGGTAGAAATAACTACAATCACAATGACGATGATGCTAATTTAACCTTCTAAGGTTGTTTTTTTATGTGTGAACTACTTAAACTGAGTGAAAACAAAAAAGCAAGCAAACCTAGAACAGTGCTGGACCATTCAGAAATCAATATTAGTGGTTAAGAGTATAGTTATGGGAAGCCCTCAAACAAGAAAAGAAAGTTATTTGAAGAACAATTATATCTAATATGGGAAGCTTTTCATCCATAGCATGAACAGGGGTTACAGGTAAAGAGGTAAAGAGCATTTGACTTGGAAAATTTTCCTCTCTGTAAAGCCAGACCCAGGCACTGTCTGCCTTTGCCCCATGGACACTACCCCCTCAAGCTCTTCACACTGTGTTTGAGTCTGTTATGATCCTGGAAGGGTGTTTTCTCCAGGGATATGCAGAGAATTCTGATTCTCAAAAAATCTGGAGGGACAAGGGGATATTTTCTTATCAGTATTGAATGGGTTGAAGAGGGATGCTTTCTAAATAGACTCCTGTCACCCCATTCCTGATTTGAGAGGTCACTGCTATTAATGGGACTTTGGCCATCAACATCATGAAGGCAGAAACCACATCTGCATTCTCAGTGCACTGTCTGACATGTAGTAGATGCTCAGTACATATTTGTGGAAGAAAGGGATAAAGGAAAGAGGAAAGAAGGGGGTATAGGGGTAGAAGAATGGAATGAAGGAAGGAAGAGAGGGAGGAAGGAAGAGAGGAAGAGAAAGAGGGAGGGTGAGAAAGAAGGAAGAAAGAAAAGAAAGGAGGTGGGGAAGAAGGAAAGAAGAAAGGAAGGGAGGGAGAGAGGGAGAAAGAAAAGAAGGAAGGAAGGAAAAGAAGGAAGACAGGGAAGCAAGAAAGAAAGGAGAAAAGAAGGGAGGAAGGGAGGAAAGAAAGGAGAAAGCAAGAGAGGGAAAGGGGAGGAAGGTAGGAGAGGAGGAAGGAGGGAAGGAAGGGAAGGAGGAATAAAAAGAGAAAGAGAGGGAAGGAGGGGAGGAGGGAAGGAGGGGAGAAAGAAAGGAAGGAAGGAAGCAACAGAAGGTTCAAGGAAGAAAGGAGGGAGGAACCTCAGGTTGTTGGGGCAGGGCAATACCTGAGAGCCCCAGGTTTAGAGGCAGTATTGCCTATTGTCTTATGAACTTGAACTAGTGCAGAGGCTGGGATTCTGTTCCCAGCTCCATCACTCATTAGCTATGTGACCTTGGTCAAGTCACCTCCCATCTCAAAATGCTGACACTTTGGAATGGCTCTGGGACACAAAAGGAATCAAAATAGATAAGGCAAATCACCTCACTTTTATCTCAGGTATAGACGTGATCTCAGAATGTGAGTACAATTATAGTAAGATTTGCCCTTAAGCATCTTTTGAGGCTGACAAAAGTTGACATGGAAAATAAAACTTTTTGTCAAAGGATATTCCGATGCTGAACCCACAGGTCTCCCAACTGGCCCTTGTCCTTCTGTGGGGAAAGTCAATAAAAAGCCTTTAATGAAAAATATTCTAGTTTGGGGATGTGGAAAGCAAGATATGAGTGTGGGGTGGGGTCCCTCAGACTGAGCCCTTTGGGAAGGTGAGGGTGGAAATCCCTTCCTAAGTCTGAGGATCTGAGTGTAGAGAGGAAGCGAGTAAGGCCCAGGGGTCTTGTTGAGATGGCCTTGGTTCCATCATGCATGGCAGCCAGTGAGCAACCATGACTGTGTGGCATGACGGGCAAAGCAGGGCAGGAGAGGGTTCCTGAATCTCCTATGGTCTAGCTAAGGCATGGAAAGGTGAGAACAACAGCAGAACTTGAATCATTGTCCTGTTGGACATCAGTTGAAGACATGGCTCCCAGCAGATTTCCAGGAGAAAGGAGGAGGAAGCGCTTAGCTAAAACCAGATAGAATAAGACTTAGGGGCCACAGAGGGCAATAAAAGGGTCCAAAGTTGGGATATGAATGTAACCTTCCCACAGTTGCCCAGGTTTCACCATGTAAGCCCAGAGAGCTTAACATCTGCTCTAAGGAAAAGTGGAATTGGGAGTACGATTGAGAATAGGCATCTTATCATGGGCATAGGGTTTGCCAATTTCCATGATGTCAGTGTCAATTCCAGCTTGCACAACTCCTAAAAAATTAGTGATCATCTTTTACTGGCTACATGAGCACAACATGGGGCAGGAGGGAATTCCTGAATGTAAATGAGCAGATACAACATGGCTGGGAGATTCCAGAATTTACTGAATTTTCTGAACCACATAGAATGGGACCTAAAAGTAGAAAGAAGAGCAATACAACAGTAAAGGAAAAATTATAGACTCCCAAGATAGGGAAGTCCAGAGCAGCTCCAAAGTTAGAGCTCAGTGGGGCTAAAATTGTGTCAAAGATGGTTGGAGCCACCCAGGACTTAGCACTGTGGGAAAAGGAGAGATAGGCAGTGTTAGGAAATGACTGCTGTTAAGATCACAGTCCCTGGCCTCCTGGAGTCTCTCATGTTTCTGCAAAGCTCACAAGCACATAGACTGGCTCTCCTTTGCTCCAGATTATCTTTATGAGGACATCGGTGTAGCAAACAGCCTTGGAGAGAGATAGTGTCTCTCTCCAGAGTAAAAGACAGACAGGCTTAGTGACTATTATAAAAGGTTTAGGGTCCCTATATTTGGAGTCCCTCTCCTGGAATAAACCCTGCTATGGGTGCAGGTGCTACCTGGCCCTCTTCACCTTGCCATGTAGGAACAATGGCTTGTAGAATTGGTGTGACAATGATGATGCTTGGATTAAATGCCTATTGCCTGAGTCATAAATTGCCCCATGCCCCTGATCAAGGAGCCTCATAGCTTCTGCAGCATCCAGGAAACTGTGCCAGGCTAATTTGGCCTGCAAATAAAGTAAAACCTCAGCCCCTTCACAGTTCTTGACAACTACAAATCCAGATTATGAATAATCGCCATGTGTCAGATCATACAACAGGCACTTTAAGAGTTTGGAAACACAGCTGACTAGAGCGAGGAGGTTTGGAAGCACAATTTCCTGGAGTTGAATGTCACCGTCCGATCCCGTGGGTAAGGAAACCGAAGATGGGAGAAACAAAGGTCTTGCCCCAAATTCTGAGGATAGGGAAAGGCAGGGCTGGTGTTTGACAGAGGTCTGCCTGGCTCTAGAGCCCGTAGTGTGTGCCCTAAACTGGAAGCCCTGCAAAGTTTTTTGCAAATTTAGGAGGTGAGGGCGGACTTTGAGAGAGCCCTGACTTTTACAGCCAAAGACAGGTTGGAGGAGGCAGTGGAAGCTGCATGGGCTTTGGGTTGTACAGATCTGGAAGGCAGTCCTAGCTCAGCCCCTGTACCTCAAGGGAACTCAAGCAGCTTATTTGGCCTTTCTGAGCTTAATCTCTCTCATTTGTGAAATGCAAGAAAGCCGTGCTTACCTCACAAAGTAGCCATAGGCTTAACAAGGTAAAGTGAGTGAAGCTCCTAGCAAGATGTCTGCAAAGAGCCAGAACTAAGAATAGTTCCTCTCCAAGGAAGCATTCTTCCAATGGTAGTAATTATGATCATTCAACAGGATGCTGGAGAACCAGGTCTAGGGCGCTGAATAGCAGATGGAAGAACTAAGTTCAGGGAGGGGCGAACTCTCTCATGTTCCGTTCCCAATGCATGTTAGTGTTTGAGTCTGGATGGGACCTCATCTCCAGCTCAGTCAGTCCCTGTGTCTCCACCCCTCCCTGCCACTACTGCTCAATGTCCCTACCTGCCTCTGTGCCCCTTTCCACACAGTTCAAAAGGATCCAGCCATCTCTCTCAGGAACCCAACATTTCTCTATTTAATGCTTTTCTCTCCCGTCTGGGTACAAGTTCTATGGGGGCAGGATCCACGCTTATTGATGTTTGCTGTATCCCAGCCTCAGCATGGTGCCTGGCACAGATTGGGGCTTGATGGATTTCGGTACAAAAGCTACAAATGAGTGCACGAATACATGCATGAATAAAACACTCTGAGGCATACTGCAGGCCTGCAGGAAAGGAAAGATTAGGAAGAGTGGGATGTGTGACTAAGGAAGGGCAGCATGGAGATGAGACAAGGATGCAGAAGTTTGCCTGGGTCTGATGTATCCTCTCTGTGGGAGCGGCAGGTGGCACCAAAGACGGCTGGGCCCCAGGTGCAGTGGCTGGCCCAGGCAGATGGTGCCACCTTTATCATCTCTTCTGCCCTGTTGAGAAACCCTTTCATATTTATTCAACACAGTAAAGGGTGCTTGTTGGCCAGAGCCTAGGAACTGGTGAGGGAGATGAAGGGGTGAACAGAGGGGACCCTGGGGGTGGGCACAACATTGGTGGGGCAGCTGAGCCATTGGTGCAGAAGGTCAGGGGTGCTTCTCAGAAGAGGCAGCACCTGAGCTGAGTCTTTAGGGAGTGTTGGGATCCTCCTTATACAGAATGACCCAGCTTCAGGCTCCTTCAGGGTCCAGGACAGCCAGCACAATGCCAAGTGCTATGATCATCCCACTGTGCCCAACTGGGCTAGCCAAGGCCTTTTGTGCTTTGCACCAATCATGTGGGAAGCCAGCCCTGATTTCTCAGGATAATGCCAGCACTGAGAGTGAGCCTGGCGGGGTGTTAAGAGCATGGGCTTTTGAGCTGGACAGACCTGGTCCAAGTCTAAGCTACCCCAGCACTGATTGTGTCACTGCACCTGTCTGAATTTTGGTGTTTTTATTTGCTCAACTGGAAAAATACAAGTACTTGTATGTTTTTCACAAGTAATGAGATCATCCATGGGAGGTGCTGTTGTCGTTGTTGTTGTTATTATTTTGGGTTTCCTTCTGATTTTACCATTTCTGTGTTCATATCCAGGCAAGTTTTGGGGGTCTCTCTTTCCTAGTGTGGATGTCTCTACTCAGCATGATCTGCAGCTTTTTGCTTCTCAGTTCACACAATAGAAACTGAGCAGATGAGACCCCCTTCTCTGTGAGGCCTCAGCAAAGCCACCAGCATTGCCATCTTCACCACCTTCATGCCTGGGCAGTGCCAGCTTCTAACAGGACTGTGTGAATGGTCCCCAGGCAACCATGAGGGCTCAGCTCCAAGATTCTGTGACAGCTGGTGTCACCAGTGGGAAAGGGTGTTTCCACCTTAAGTGGGAAGCTTAAGGCAGGACCAGTCTGGCCTGTCAGCTTGTTTATTTACATGGCAAATTGCATTTTCTACTTCATTAGCCACCACGCTGCACCCAGGAGCTTCTTCTGGGCACTGGCTCTGATCAGGGATTGGAGTGCCTTTGTTCTGGGGCTGGAGGAAGATGGGTTGGGAAAGGAGGGGAGTTTGGGGTCACTGCCAACCTAGGAGGCATCTGCAGAAAGAAAACTGACACTGTGAACTGGGGCAAGAAATGCTGAAAACCTGTGGGCTTTTCCAACATACAATTTGCTGGAAATGAATGTGCTGCTACCTCAACATAAACCGGGGTGTATTTCTTTTCTTTTCTGAGTCACGATATTTTCCTCTACAAAACATAGCTTCTGCCAAGGTGATTATGATGACCATGCTCACAAATGATGCCTATGTGTGCAGTTCTGTAAACTCCAAAGTCAAAAGCAAAGAGGGTAGGTGGTGAAGGAGAATAGATATGGCTTCAAAGCTTTTGTTCTCTCTAACATTCATGTTGAAAATTAATTCCCAATGTGACAGTATTGGAAAGTGTGGAGTTTGGGGGATGATTGAGTCATGAAGACTCTGTCCTCAGGAATGAGATTAGGTGCCCTTATTAAAGGGCTTGATGCAGGGAGTTCAACCCTTCTGCCCTTCTGCCCTTCTGCCATATGAGAACACAGCATTCTTTCCCTCTGGAGGATGCAGCATTCAGGGCACCATTTTGGAAGCAGAGAGCAGCCCTCACCAAACAACAGACCTGCTATCACCTTGATCTTGGACCTCCCAGCCTCCAGAACTGTGAGGAATAAACTTCTGTTCTTCAAACATTCCTCAGTCTGTGTTCTGTTACAGCTGCCCAAACAGGTTAATAAAGGAGCAAAGCTCCCTTTGTCCTATCACAGCCACTTGAATCCATCTTGGGGAAGATAACCTTAATGCAAAAATTCTCTGTGTCTCAGTTTATCCATCTTCAACATGAGGGCAGGAACACCTACTGCCGAAAATGCTGTGAGAATCAAATTGGATAAGGCACACACATCTTCCAGCACACTCTCCAGCACTTGTAAGATGCTCAGTTCTCTGAGGCTCAGTTTCCCCGATTTGTCAAATGGTGAGGTTGAATAATAAATTTAGAAGAGCAAAGAAAGCACTTCCCAGAATCCAGGCCTCATGTGCTCAGTGCACTACCTTACTTATTCCCATAAAGGTGAGACATGTTAGGGTTTTGATTATCCCATTTTACAGATAAGGAGAGTGAGATGTGGACAGGTCAAGTGTCTTGTCCATGCTCACATCTCCAGGAGGTGACAAACGTGAGATCCTGTCTTCAGATCCAAGGCTATCATGGACCACCCTAAGCTGTCGATAGAAGTTGGACTGGACCACGGTCCTTCAGTCCTTCTCTGGGAAGCTGTTATGACTCACAGGACCTCAAGGGCTGATTGAGCCAGGCAGTCTGCAAGGTGAATGTGAACTCCTTTGAATTTCACAAAGACTTTTGAGGATGTGGACGGCTTGAAAGAAGCTCCTTCTACCTGCTCAACATCTGTAAGTGCTCTTTGAAAAGTGATCCAACTAAAGATGCATCTGGGCTCTGCCAGCTTTCCCCTCTCCCCATGCCTTTGCAGAACTTCCATTCCCTTTTTGTAAAGGAAAGCCATTCTTCATCCTGAATGTAGCCTCTGGAGCATCAAACCAAGATAGAAATTCTATGAGTGCCAAGTGAAGAAGCTTCTGTGAGAAATACTGAAGGTGGTGGTGCCTTATTTCAACCAGGCATCAAACACAGGCAAGAGCAAGTTTCAGATCTAGTTCTCTCCCTTTTTCTCTTGTTGTCTATTTATCTCCTATGTATCTATCCATTCATCCACCCACATCCATCTGGCTATCACCTTCTCTCCACTTATCCTTCTATTCATTCATCCATCTTCCCATCGATCCATATAGCCAATCAGCTATCTCTCTTAAAATTTGTTTCAGGAATGAGAAGGTTAACAGAGCTTGTATATTAACACATCTCCTTCAATTTTAGAATAAAGTCAGGCTCTCCTGTCAGTAGATTGGATTTGGCTGATGGGTTTGACAGTAAGAACTGGCTTTGCCATCTAAGCTACATGGCAGATATTTTTCATGAATTAAATAAATTAGGTCAGGCACAGGGGCTCACACTTGTAACCGCAGTGCTTTGTGAGGCCCAGGTGGAAAAAATTGCTTGAGGCTAAGATTTCTGGCCCTTTCTGTACAAAAAAATTTTAAAAAGTAGTTTGTCATGGTGGCACATGTCTATAGTCCTAGGTAGTTGGGAGTCTGAGGTGAGAGGATGGCTTGAGGCCAGGAGTTTGAGGCTGTAGTGAGCTACGATTGTGCCACTGCACTCCAGCCTGGGAAACAGAGCAAGACCCTGTCCCTAAAGTTAATTAATTAAGTAATTAAAAAAAGTTAAACCTGAATTCCACAGTTTTGACCAAATCGAGTTAAAGCATTATACAATATTCCAGACCTGGGCCAGGAGCAGTGGTTCACACCTGTAATCCCAGCACTTTGGGAGGCTGAGGCGGGTGAATCACGAGGTCAGGAAATTGAGACCATCCTGCCTAACATGGTGAAACCCTGTCTCTACTAAAAATACAAAAAATTAGCCAGGCGTGGTGGTGGGTGCCTGTAGTCCCAACTACTCAGGAGGCTGAGGCAGGAGAATGGCATGAACCCGGGAGGTGGAGCTTGCAGTGAGCCGAGATTGCACCACTGCACTCCAGCCTGGGCGACAGAAGGAAGACTCCATCTCAAAAAAAATAAAAATAAAAATTCCAGACCTGCACCATCCAAATGATAGCCACTAGCCACATGTGGCTACTAAGCACTTGAAATGTGGCTGTCAAAATTGAGATGTACTGTAGTATAAAACACAACGGAGTTCAAAGATTTAGTGTGAAAAAAGAATGTAAAGTAGCTTCTTACTATTTATCATATTGACTATAGGTTGAAATGATAATACTTTGAATATATTGAGTTAAATAAAATATATTATTAAAATTAATTTCACCTGTTCCTCTTTTACTCTTTAAATTGTGTTGAATAGAAAATTTAAAATTGCATATGATGTTCTCATTATATTTCTATTGGACAGTGCTGCTTCAGGGAACAGATTCCTTGGAATTATTCAAATGAATGGCAAAGATTTAGATTTCTATTTATAATGTCACAGTGGTACATATTGTTCAGAATTTTCATAGAAGGTATACAAGCCAAGATTCCATATTTTACAGGTGGAAAAATTCTGGCTTTTCTAATTTTGTGGTTTTGTGAGAATTCTATAATGGACACAGAAAATTTACTTTCAACCTATTGAGTCTTGACAAATATAGGGATATTGACCTTAGTAAAGCTCCTGCAAAGGTTAACGGAAGACTTCCCTTTGGAGAGCATATCTTTTGCTTGTGCTCTGAGACCTTCTAGCATTTGCCAAATACTGAGAAGCTATCTGTCATTTGGCCAGGACCCTCCTTCTCACCCACCCCAGATCTGAAAGAGAATGGGGGAAGAGAGGAAGAGAGGGGCTGAGGGCAAGAGGATGGGGTCTGGGTCCATTTACAGTGGCTAACTTGCTGAGTGACCTTAAGAAGTCACTTCCCCTCTGAGTCACAGTTGAATGATCAATAAAGCACAACCTTAAAACCCACTGATTTACATGATCCCGGCTATGGCCTAAATGTTTGTTTCCTTCTAAAATTCTTGTGTTGAAATTCTAACCCCCAATGTAATGGTCTTTGGAGTTGGAGGCTTTCCCAGGTGATTAAGTCAAGAGGGTGGAGCCTTCATGAATGGTAGTAAGTGCCCTTCTGAAAGACACCCCAGAGAGCTCCTAGTTCCTTCTGCCACATGAGGATGCAGTGAAAAGACAGCCATCCCCTGAGCCGGAATGTATCATCAGACACTGAATCTGCCAGTGACTGACCGTGGACTTCTCAGCCTCCAGAATGATGAGAAACAAATCTCTGTTTGTGTATAGGCCGTTCATTCTATGGTACTCATAACAATGGCCTAAATGGACTAAAACAATTCTAAAGTGACATTTCTCTAGCAGTGACATTCCTGTTTCCTCATCTGTGTGATGGGCATAACACATTCCCTGGCCTCCTGGGGCTGTTGGGAGGGTTGACTTAATCAATACATCACTGTATTGGAACAATGTGGCCTGTAGCATTAAAATGTGCCTGTCTTTCTTGAAGTGCTCTCTTCCTTCTGAAGAACACAGTCTTCAGAAGAAGTCTGTGAGGACACAGTTGGCCCATTTTACAGAGAACGATGCTATGCTCAGCCTCAGAGAGATGCAAACCCACCCAGCATGTTAAGGTCAAAACTGGTCAGGATTGAACCTGAGGACCTGGGACTCCACTCTCATGGACTCTTATTTCTAATCATGGCAAAATATATGTAATATAAAAGTTACCATTTTAACCGTTTTTAAGAGTATACTTCAATGGCACTATGTATATTTGCATTGCTGTGAAACTATCACTACCATCCATCTCCAGAACATTGTCATCATCCCAAACTGAAACTGTACCCATTAAAAAACTCCCTGTTCCCTCCTTGCCCAACCCCTGGAAAACACCATTCTACTTTCTGACTCTATAAAAGTTCTTACTCTAGGAGCTTCATATAAGTGGAAACACACATATTTTTTTCTTTTGTAACTGGCTAATTTCACTAAGCAGAATGTCCTCAAGGCTAATCCATTTGTGGTAGATGTCAGAATTTCCTTCCTTTTCAAGACTGCATAGTATTCCATTGTATAGATCACCACCATTTTGTTTATCTATTCATACGTTGATAGACACTTGGGTTGTTTCCACCTTTTGGCTATTATGAATAGTGCAGTTATGGACATGAGTATACAAATAGCTACTTGAGTCCTTGCTTTTAAAATTATTTTGCATATATACCCAAAAGTAGGGTTGCTGAATCACATGGTCATTCTATGTTTAATTTTTTGAGGACCCATCACACTGTTTTCCATAGCAGCTATAATTTTACATTCCCACCAACAGAGTTCCCAATTCTCCACATCCTTGCCAACACTTGTGCACAGGCCTCTTTTTAAACCCACCTCAGAGTCTACCCATGTGAGGGCAAAGTAGCTGCTCAAAAAACTCTGGCTGCTTGGCAAGCAGTGGAGCATGGAGACTACACCAGGAGCCTGTCAGACATTTTGGTGGCCTGTCCAGGCCACTGGGATGATTGGAGCCCAGAGCCATATGTGAAAACTGAGATACTAAAGTCTCTTCATGCAGGTTTCAAAGGCCAGATAAGTACCTGCCTCTATTGGCTCTCACTACTGCAGGGCAATCCTGATCCCTCCCCAAAGCCTCCTTTTTCTGAAGCCTTCTCATTAGGGTAAGTAGGGCCTTCACTTGTCTTGGAGATCAGGTCAGAAGTCTTAGAGTCACATGACTTGTCTATTTCTCTCACATTCAACCCCAGTTCATCAACAACTCTTGTCAGCTCTACCAGTGATATCTATCCAGAATACTATCACTTTTCAACTCCTCCCCTGACCAGCCTGGTCCACACCACCTTTATTTCTCACCAAGGTCCCATTGAGGCCATAAGGATCCTCTCAAAACTTGGGGCAGCTTAGAGTGTTCACTTGCTCAGAGCCTCCAGAGCTGATGCCTTCACCTAGGTCAAACCCAAAGGAAGTCTCCACCACCACCCACAGGACTATAGGATCTCCTCCCAGGCCTGGTGACTTTCTTAACTCACCTTCTAACTCTCTCTTGCACTCTCACATTCCTCCATGACCTATGCAGTGGCTGTTCCTCTATAGGAATATCCTTTTCCTGGGATGGCTCTCTTCTCCAACAACTCTGCTCAAATGTATCTTGTTGGTGAGGACTTCCCCAACTTCCCTTTATAGAACAGCACCACCCTGCCCTGGGCTGCACAGTTGTCTCACCCTTTGGGTTACTTTCCTAGAGCTTCCCTAACAAATTACCACAAACACAGGGTCTTAAAACAACAGAAATTTATTCTCTCAAAATTTTAGGGGCCATAAGTTGGAAATCAAGGTGTCAACAGAGCTGTGTTTCCATACAAGCTCTGGGGAAGAGTCCTTCTGTATTAATCTGTTTTCACACTGCTATAAAGAACTGCCTGAGACTGGGTGATTTATAAAGAAAAGAGTTTGACTCACAGTGCCACATGGCTGGGGAGGCCCCAGGAAACTTACAATCATGGCAGAAGGCAAAGGGGAAGCAAGGCATGTCTTACACAGCGGCAGGAGAGAGAGCCAGAGATCAGCCAAACACTTTTAAACCATCAGACCTTGTGAGAACTTACTCACTATCAGGAGAATAGCATGGGGGAAACTGCCTCCACAATCCAATCATCTCTCACCAGGTCTCTTCCTTAACATGCGGGGATTACAATTCAAGATGAGACTTGGGAGGGGATACAGACAGAGCCCAACCGTATCACCTTCCTTGCCTCTTCCAGTTCCTGGTGACGCCAGGAATCCCTTGGCTGTGGCTGCATCACTCCAATCTCTGTCTCTGTGTTCACATGGCCTTCTTTTCCATGTCACTGTGTGTTTTTTTCTGACTCTTATAGGGACTGTCTCGTTAGAGGCAGGGCCCACCCTAATCCAGTATGGCCTCATCTCCATTCTTACCTTAATTACATTGGCCAAGACTGTATTTCCAAATAAGGTCACATTCTCAAGTTCTGAGTGGACATGAACTTAGGGGACACTATTCAACTCACCATAGCTCTCTCTTTTTTTACTTCTTGCACTTATGACCAATGACCTTCTGATAGAATCCCAATTTAGCTGTTTAATTGCTGAGTCACACTATAAGAACGTGAGCTCCAGCACCACAGACTCCAAGTCTGTCACTGACTGCTGTGGGTCCGCAGCAGGGTTTGGCACATAAGAGGGGCTCTGAAACCACGTGTGGGCTGGAGGACTGGATGTCGGTGCCCCTCAGGGGCTGCTTCTGCCTTGCCAGGGGTCCACTGTGCTAGCAGCACCCCATGAGGCTGAGGGTTCCCTCATCTCCTGAGCTGCAGTCCCTGTCTCTTTGGGTGGCCACCATCCCTGGAGAGCAGCTGAGACTCTGCAGCCAGCCTGGCCACATTCAGGCTGCACAATAGTTTGTAAAATGGATTACTGTCTCTATGTGAGTTTTCTCTGATTAAGGAGGTGAAGCATAGGTGGATTGATTGAGTGGTTGAGAGATTATTAATGGATTTTTGTTGTATTATAGGATTTGTTAATTGCTTTTGCATTACTTTTTAGAGTTTAAAAAAGCTAATAAAATGAAATGAAAAGGTACTGTATATTCACTGAAAAGAAAAAGACAAAAACCTAACAGTAAAATCTGAAGAAGAAAAATCTCTGTAATCCCACAACCCACAGGCAACCGTCTCTGGCTTGTTATCAATCAAACAGTTTTCTGTGCAGCATGAATTGTGGTTGAGATCATACCCCACACTCAGTTTTAAATCATGCTCTTTTCCCCTGAAAATTAGGCGATGAGCATTTTCCATGTCATTAACGACTAATAACAGTTACCACTTGTGCCGTGCTTACAGGGTGGGAGGCACTGGGCCAAGCACTCTGTCCAATTGACTCTTAATTTTCACAACTGCTGCATGCAGCATGGCAAGAAGCTGTGGGCCTTGGAGCCAGGCAACTTGGGTGCCAGTCCTGGCTCTGTCACCCCTGAGCTGTGTGACTTTGGGTATGATGGCTGTGTTCCCCATCATGACAAAAACTAGCCCTATCTCGATTATGTTTCAAATTTTCCCATCAACAAACACGAATATCCTCCTATCTATCACAATCCTATCCATTGTAGTGGGTGGTTGAGGAGGACTTAACCAAACACAACTGCACAAAATCCTAGCCTACTCCTCAATCACTCACGCAGGTTGAATAATAGCAGTACTAATCTATAACCCAAACATTACCATTCTAAACCTGATTATTTACTTTATCTTAACAACAACCGCATTTCTAGCATTCAATCTGACTATAAGCACCACATCCCTGTCACTATCTCATGCCTGAAACAAATTTGCATGGTTGACACCCATAATTCCACGAATTCTACTATTCCTAGAAGGTTTACCTCCATTAACAGGGTTCCCGCCTAAATGAATCATCATCTAAGAATTTACAGAAAACAATAGCCTATTTACCCCGACCATTATAGCTTTCATAACCCTACTCAACCCGTACTTTTACATACGCCTAATTTATTCCATCCCAGTGACAATATTCCCCACATCTAATAATATGAAAATAAAATGAAAATTCGAAAACCCAAAACCCAGATTAGTCTTTCCCCCACTTATCATCTCTTCTACCCTCCTCTTACCCATCTCTCCATTAATACTAACTATAACTTAGAAATTTAGGTTAAATAAGACCAAGAGCCTTCTAAGCCTTTAGTAGGTAAATTACACTTAATTTCTGTAACAGAGCAGAGGACTGCAAGAGTCTATTCTGCATCAATTGAATACAAATCAACCACTTTAATTAAGCTAAGCCCTTGCTAGATTGGTGGAATTCAAACCCACGAAAATTTAGTTAACAGCTAAACACCCTAATCAACTGGCTTCAATCTACTTCTTCCGCCATTGCAGGGAGCAAGGGGGGAGAAGCTGTGGCAGGATTGAAGCTGCCCCTTTGAATTTGCAATTCAACATGAAAAATCACCTCGGGGCTGGTAAAAAGAGGCCTTGGCCTCTGTCTTTAGATTTATAGTCTAATGTTTACTCAGTCATTTTACCTTTTCCCCACTTCTGTTCATCAATTGTTGATCGTTTTCAACTAACCACAAAGATATCGGAACACTATACCTGCTATTCCGCGCATGAGCAGGGAGAGTAGGCACCGCCTTAAGCCTTCTAATTCGAGCAGAATTAGGCCAACCAGGAACTCTGCTAGAAGATGATCAGATCTACAATATTTTTGTTACCACCCACGCATTTGTCATAATCTTCTTTATGGTAATACCAGTCATAATTGGGGGTTTCGGCAACTGGCTAGTCCCTCTAACAATTAGTGCACCCGATATGGCATTCCCCCGGATAAATCATATGAGCTTCTGACTTCTCCCCCCATCTTTTCTACTTCTACTTGCATCTTCAATAGTAGAAGCTGGTGCTGAAACCGGCTGGACAGTTTATCCCCCTTTAGCAGGAAACCTAGCACCTGCAGGAGCCTCTGTGGATCTGAGCATCTTCTCGCTCCACTTGGCAGGTTTCTATTCTATTTTAGGGGCCCTTAACTTTATTACCACAATTATTATCATAAAACCCCCAGTTATATCCCAGTATCAAACACCCCTTTTCGTCTGACCAGTCCTCATTACAGCAGTCCTTCTACTCCTTTCCCTCCCAGTCCTGGCTGCCGGCATTACTATACTATCAACGACCGTAACCTCAACGCTACTTTTTTTGACCCTGCTGGCAGGGGTGACCCCATCTTGTACCAACATTTATTCTGATTCTTTGGTCACCCTAAAGTCTATATCCTAATCCTACCAGGCTTCGAGGTAATCTCCCACATCGTAACGTATTATCCTGGAAAAAAGGAACCATCTGGGCTCCTTTTTGGCTGTGTTAGTTTCCTGCGGCTACTGGAACAAATTACCAGATGCTGTGTGGCTTAAAACAACACGCATTTATTCTCTCACTGTTCCGGGGGCCAGAATCTGGAATTAGGGTATTGGCTCAGCCATCCACCTCTGAAGACTCTACAGGAGAATGCTTCCTTGTCTTTTCCTAGCTTCTGGCATTGCTGGTAATGCTTGGTCTTCCTCGGCTTGTAGATGCACCACACCTCTCTTCTGCCTCTGCCTTCACATGGCTTTTATATAAAGACATCAGTCATTGGATATAGGGACTGCTCTAAGCCAGTATGGCTTCATCTTAACTACTTATATTTACAGTACTCTATTTCCAAATAAGGTCACATTCTGAGGCTCCAGCTGGACATGACTTTTTGGGGACCACTATTCAATCCAGTAGAAGGGGTAACCCCCCCTGCAGCTCATGTTTCTCATATGTTGGATGCAGAGACTAGTGTCTGTCTTACAAGGTTAATGCAAATGATTACATGAGGGTATGGATGTGTATCTATGGCTGGGAACCGTGACTAGTGCATTGCAACTTTCAGGGTGGGGTTTGCTGTGACCACGAGGCAGTTTTACAATCATCTTCATCGGTCCGCTGAGGAAGTTGTGTCTCAGTTAAAAGTTGCTCAGAGCCCTTGCCCCAGGATGGCAGAGCTGGCACACATTGGAGCTGCTGGAGAAATTTCTGGGAGGTGTCCCGTTTTTAGGAGACAGTATCAGTAAGCGATCAAGAGAAGAGACTTCCATGCCAGCCAGGGCTGAGGACAACTCCCAGCTTTAGTCACCAGCTGCGTGGCCTTGGGTGAGTCCCTCAGACTCTCTGAGGCCCCTTCCCTCAGCTGTGACTTGGGACAAACCATACCCATCTCACAGGGCTATTGTGAGGCTAACGCAAGTCTGCAGGGGATTCTCAGCTCAAGAGGAAGCACACAGCAATTCGCAAATGGCAGCTGTTATTAGTTTACTTTTAAATCTAGTTTTGCTGATTTGACATGTTCACTTGTTAGTTTTAAAAATAGCCTTCAGGCTGGGGGCAGTGGCTCACGCCTGTAATCCCAGCACTTTGGGAGGCCGAGGTGGGTGGATCACATGAGATCAGGAGTTCTAGACCAGCCTGGCCAACGTGGTGAAACCCCATCTCTACTAAAAAATATAAAAATTAGCCAGGCATGGTGGTGCATGCCTGTAATCCCAGCTCCTGGGGAGGCTGAGGCAAGAGAATCGCTTGAACCCAGGAGGCAGAGGTTGCAGTGGGCCGAGATTGTGCCATTGCACTCCAGCCTCCGTGACACAGCGAGACTCCATCTCAAATAACAATAATAATAATAACAATTTTAAAAAGTAAAAATAGCCTTCATTTCTTTTCTTATTACAGAAGTCATATATGTTCATTACAACACAGTCAGAACATGTAGATAAGCCAAGAGCAAGCATTAATCACCCATAATGTTACCATCCAGAAATAAAACCTCCTAACTACCCTTCTAGTATTGCATATGTGGAGGTAAGTAAAGAAATATGCACATATAGAAAACATACATCTCTGTGGGACATTTGTGAGCTGTCTTTTATTTTAGCTATATGTGATGAGCATTGTGTGTGCGTGTGTGTGTGTGAATATAAACTGTCATAGCTATACCACATTGTTTCAAGGCCTGTGTTGAACCACAGCCTTACTGAGACACCAAGTAGTGGTTGCCCATCTCATCTTTGGTTAATTTCCATGATGTGTCTGTTTCCATGTTACTGACATGGGTCTGTGGTGCAGTGATGGGGCTACTTCTGTGTCTAGCCCAGTGGCCACAAAAGAAAAAGGGAATGTCACTGAGGACGCACTTGTGATGGTTCACAAAGCATCTCCACAGCCTCTTCCCAGTGTGCCCTGGCTGTTTGAATGCGGGGTTCCCTTTCGTAGGTCAGGGACTGAGTGTTTCGAGAGGCCAAGAAAAAAAATGGCAATGCCAGGACCTGTCTTAGCAGGGTCTCTGTTCTGCCATATAAAGGGCGGGGACTGAATGTCAAGGGCCTCTGTCTGCTCGCCCTTCACCGTGGCCCCCTCTCCTGCCTCTTCTACCACCCAGAGGAATAAACAGATGAACTCTCCCTGTGCCTTTTGGATCCCAAGGCTTTCCACCACTGGGGGACTTGAGTATTTGGAGGAACCCTGGAGAAGGATTCCTTCTCCAGAAATGTCCTCTCTGTGCAGACTTCTATCGCAACAGCTCTTACCCTGTCTGCTTCCTTCCTTAGCCTCTGAGCCTCTTGGGCAGGGACTTTTGTTTTCTTCAATCCAAACTCTTGTATCTAACAAGGGAATTCAATAAAAATTATGCCAGTTGAATTGAGCCAATGAAGAGAGATGAATGGTGGAATCTCAGGCAATAGCTGCCTGCCTGGCTAGAGCCTGTTGGCTACTGTATATTTATTTATTTGTTTATTTATTTATTTATTTTTTGAGATGGAGTCTCGCTCTGTTGCCCAGGCTGGAGTGCAGTGGTGCGATCTTGGCTCACTGCAAGCTCTGCCTCCCAGGTTCACGCCATTCTCCTGCCTCAGCCTCCCGAGTAGCTGGGACTACAGGCGCCCGCTACCACGCCTGGCTAATTTTTTGTATTTTTAGTAGAGACAGGGTTTCACCGTGTTAGCCAGGATGGTCTCTATCTCCTGACCTCGTGATCCGCCCGCCTTGGCCTCTGAAAGTGCTGGGATTACAGGCGTGAGCCACTGCGCCCGGCCTGGCTACTGTATGTTAAAGGTTTCTTACGCTTTTGTGACATTATACAGATTCGAGAGGGCTTTGCTCACATCCATTGTCTTGTAAGGTAGGCTGAGTTTAGATGATAATGATGTGGTTTCACAATGAGAGTGATTTTTTCCCTCTTGCATTCACTTTTCTTCTGGATCTTATACATTTCTGGTGACACCATCAACAGCATTGTGAATTCTTATTTTTTAAATATTAATATAATGGGAGTAAATTGATATTTCTTTCCATTCATTGATTTTTAGCAAGTTTGAACATTTTTGGAAAGTGTTCATTTCTGTTCTTCACTCATTAACATCTCGAGGTCTCAATATATTATTTTTTATCAATTCACATGGGCACAGTCATAGTTGTGACAATTTTTCTCCAGACATTTTTTTGAAATCAATTTGTAGTTAAGTGCTTATTTTCATGCGAGTTTAGCACTTTAAGTCATGTTTCTTGATTTTTTTCATTTTGGACTCCTCAAGCAACTTTGAAGTTTAGAAAGTCATTCCTGTTAATGATATTTGATAAGAAGAAAATCTAGTTTAGTATAGGTTTTTATGTTTTAATGTGTCATAGTTTACTGTTTTAATCTACCTGGAGGCTATTTTGATGCTAGCTATAAAGTGAATTATGAAGACTTGAAGCTACCTTTTCCTTCCCCAAATTAAAAATTAAAAGCAGTCTTTCAATTTCTACTTATTGGTTTATCTTTGCCATCTAAACACACACACACACAAACATTCCTCTAAGTCATCTTCAGGTATTAAATGTAATAAATAAATAAATAAATAAATAAATATCTGGGTATCTATTTCTACTGGTAGTTGATATTGCATGTCCAATTTATTTTACAGATAAGACCATTGAGACAGAGAGGCAAATTAATTTTCATGCACTCACCCCGTGAGTTACTGGAACATCTACGAGGAAAACCCATTTCTGTGGATTCTCAACTCGATGCTGTTTCACTGATTTCATCCACTCTCTCAAAAGAGGTTACGATTAACGTCACTTGTTTCCACACTCTGTCTTTCCAATTAGACCCACATCGTCTGATACCATAACCACCAACATGTGGCTGTTGAGAGTTTGAAACATGGCTAGTTCAAATTGAGATAGGCTGCAAGTATCAAATGTGCACTGATTTTTGAAGACTTGATGTGGGAGAAAAAGAACGCAAAATGCAAAATTAATAGCTTTTATAGTAATTACCCATTGAAATGATAACATATTGGATTAATGGATCAAATAAAATTTGTAATTAAATTTAATTTCAACCATTTCTTTTTACATTTTAATATAACTCCCCTCAAATTAAAAATTACATATATGGCTTGTATTATGTCTCTATTGGACAGTGTTGAAAATCAGATTAACTCTAAATAGGCACTGTAATTTTTTTGTTTTTATTCTTTTTTTTTCTTACCACTTTATCTTAGCAATTAGCACAGTTTCTAGTGTATAATGAATGTGTGAATAAGGGAACCACACAACTACAACCCCATCCGCTTGTGAAAGGACATGATTCTCAAAAGTCACGATGGTTGTTTTCTCTCCAAGTTTAAAGGGGTTGGCTAGGCCACATGATCATAATCAAAAGGGTCCCTTAGTCACTAGGGATCCACAGGGAGCAATCTAGGATGCCCATGAACTCAGGTCATGGAGGCAGCTTGTTTGAGAGCCCCTTATGCCATGATTCTAATCACACTTGGCAGATCTAAAGTTCCTACTCACACAATGTCATTTGCTCTATCGCACTTTCTCTTTCAGTTATCGTCCTGCAGTTCAACCCCCTCTTATCATGCACTTCCTCAACTTCTCTTTTAAGCAGGAAGCTGGAGGTAGCGGAGCCCAGGACACATGTGACAGCAGAATGTGGTGGGAGGAGCATGCAAAGCAGAGGCCAGGATACATGTGAGAGCAGAATGTGGTGGGAGGAGCACGCAAGGTGTAGGGTCCCAGGGTCCGGGAAGGATGAGGTTGGCAAGAGGAGAGGCTACAGGATCAGCAGGGCCTGCGAGTCATCTCTCTCAAGGGCACACAATGACAATGAAAGCTTCCAGAAGGGGAATGACACATTCAAATTAGCCTTTCTGACAGCTCCCTGGGGCTGCTGCATGGAGCATGGATGGAGACACTCAGGAGGCTGGTGTGATCCCATGGCCTGCCGAGCAGGGGCTGTGTCCACGGAGCCAAGCAGGCAGTCTAGAGAGCGTTTAGGTGCCCAGGAGGGATATGGGTTCCTGGCGTGAGAGCAGGTTGGCTGGAGGAGCTTCATAAGTATTTGCTGTCTGGATGCTTGGGTGGATGGATGCTTAGATAGTGGATAGATGGTTAGATGCTGTGCTTTCTTCAGACCTCTGTGCCTTAATACTCTGTTCACCTTGGGTGTCCTAAGTCCTTATGGTACTCGACAATTTGTCTCCAGCCTCCTTTCACTCTCTTTTCCCAAGCTCCCTCCCTTGGGTGCCCACAGCATCCTGCAGTCACCTCTAAGCTCTCCACTAACATTGTCGCCTGACTTCTGTCTCCATATACTTTAATAATGGAGGGGCCCTGCCTTTCTTTTCTTTGTGTGCCTAGTGTCTGGCTTATAGAGAATATTCGGTTGGTGTATGTTGAATGAACGGATATGTTGCAATAATATCTAAATTCACCAGATTATAGACTCCATGACAGCAAGAGCCACACCTGCCCTAGGCATCATCCTGTCCTCATGTCTGCCTGTGACACAGGCTGGCCTCATGCAGAGGTAGAATCAGAACTTTCTTAAAGGGTAAGATACAAAAAATGTCTCCGAACAAATCTGTGCTCCTAAGAAACTGCCCTAGGACCACACCATTCTTCATTCTTGCTACATCTACTGTAAGTAACTGGGAGAGAGACCTTTTTCTGTTGAGGGCTTTGGGACTTGGCACACTCACTTATGCACTTCTTCACTTTCTCATTCATTCATTCACTAATTTATTTATTCTTTCAGCATCTTTCAATCTGCTCTGGTCACAAAACCCCTGGTGTTGATATGCTGGTTCTGGACACCGTCCTTCATCAATCAAGCAGGGTGATGGCAGAGTTGGCATCCAAAACCCAGGATGTCCTGAGGGTGTGTTCCTTGCCAGTATGTTCATTCCAAACAACACAATCTGTCTTCATATTCCTAAAGACCTCTGTGAGAAGGAATAGTCATAGGTGCCTTAGGGGAAGAGATGTGAGCCTCCTGAGAAAGACTCCCCTCAGCCAGAGGACGGCTGCTCTGTGAGTTGGGGTACTCTGCTCCATGGGTATAAGGAACTTCCTAGGGGCTGGTTGTGGACCTGGCTGAGCTGCTGCACAGCCATCTATCATGTAGGTCACAGGCTGGGAGAGGTGAGCTCTGACGCCCATTCTAACACAAAGTGTCTTGCAACGTCACTTTCCCTTAATCTACCTTTTATGTTTTTCTAATGTTTTAGCATCTTGAATGCAGAAGCTGTGTTTCACAAAGCCAGTGTCATGGTCCAAAATAGGTTAAGTTTGAATCTTTGCTCATTAACTGTGTGACGGCACGGGAGCTACACAACCTCTCTGAGTCACCTTCCTACTTCCTCAGTGAGGAGCCCCATACCTTCCTCCTGGTTTTCTGCATATGTGAAAACACCCAGTAGTGCCTTTGGGACAGAATCCCATTTATGGACTCCCAACTCTGTCATTTATAGCTGTGTGACTTCGAAGAAAATAATAGAATTCACCTTTGGAATTCCATTAGTTGATATACACAAAGCTCTTAGAACAACACCTGCCACGTGTAACATATGAAGCATTATATAAATGTTAGCAATGATTATTATCTGTATGTGCCCTTCTAACACCCTGTATGTCCCAGTGAGTCCTCATTAGGGCGTCTTTGAATTGCCCATCTTCGTCTGTCCAGTCCCCCATCTGCAGCAGTTCCTTCCCGCCCCATCCCCACCCCAGAACCTGGCAGAGCCTGGATCACAACAAAAGCTTAAGTCATCCACAGAAATTACTGAAGGAAGAGGCTGCTGTCACCTGCCACTCAGCTCCACAGCACCGTGTCCAGCTCAAGGACAGCTGGACTTCCCAAGAGCACTGTCTGAGGAGTCCTGCCTTTGGGCCAGCACCACCACATCAGACATCTCCAGGGGGTACCAGGACTCATGCACATTGGCGTCTCCACAAATGGGACCCGAGGGACACTGTTTTCTGGGTGAATGCTCTCCATGGGAGCTGTGGGACCTCAAGGCCCTGATTGCTGTGCCAGCCTCGTGTGCTGGGCCTCTCAGGAGCACCCAGGCATGGGCAGGGGGCCTGGGTAACCAACACTTCTCTCTGAGGTGCAAGGGATTCCTGTGAAGCTGCAACTAACCATGTAAACTGAGTCTGTGTTGTTGATAAAATATTTCAGGGAGATGTGAAGTGCCAGTGGCCACAAATCATTTCTGACTTCGCAGCTGGGGAGAGGTTGGTGTTAGGGCAGATGAGAAAGAGAATGCCAGGGGAGTGTCGGGAATTCCAATTAGTTCTGTGCTCAGGGCTGACCCTGTTTTCAAATACTTGACCCAAGGTATGTTTGAAGCAGGAAAATAGGGTCTGGAGGCAGGAAATATAAGGCCGATTCACACTTCAGCTATGACAGGAAATATCCTCTCCTTAGAGCAGACATGGAGTAAATGACTTTGTAACTTTACTTCAGCCTCTTCATTTATATAGGGCGTACACCAAGTAGCCAGTGGAAACCCTTAGAGTGTATTTAAACCCCTGCAAATTCTATAACAGGGCCCTCGAGCCCCTATGCTTGGGCCCGCTCCCACCCTGTGGAGTGTACCTTCATTTTCCATAAATTCCTCATTCTTTCCTCACTTTGTTTGTGTGTTTTGTCCTATTCTTTGTTCAAGATGCCAAGAACCTGGACACCTTCCACCAGTATCATGTTGACATGAAGCCCTTTGTGTGCAGTTTTCCTATGGGAACAAGGCCTCGAAGATGGGCTTACTTTCTATAACCCATGTGGAGTCCCATGCTGGGAATCTGAGGGGGCCTCTCCTGGGAAGGTGCTATGAAACACACCTAGGAGAGGGTGTGTGTGTGTGCATGTGTGTGTGTGTGGTGATGATGGCTGTAGTGGGGTGTGGAACTGTGTGTTTTGAAGTTTTGGGGATTGTATGCACTATAAACAGACTCCAGTTTGTTTCATTAAGGCTAAAGTTTCATTAACCGGAAGATCCCTGGCCTGCTCAGGGACTGAAGAAGAGTTGAACAATGAAGATGCCCACAGTGCAAGGAGTGTGTGGCTTGGGGAAACCTTGGCAGCAAGTGTTTTTGGTTCTCTGGAGATCACAGGTGGGCAACAATTTTCTGTAAGGTGCCAGGTAGTAAATAGTTTCCACTCTGGGGCCACACTCAGTTATGCTTATCCTGTGAAAGGAGCCATAGGCTGCATGCATGAGTGTGGCTGTGATCCGAGGAAACTCTATTACATATTTACAAAAACAGGCAGTGGCTGAATTTGGTCCTCAGGCAGCGGGAGCTGGCGCCTGGCCTGGACTGAAGCTATAATTAGGATGGTGATTTCCTCCCTGTGGTCACTGCACTTTTTCCGTGTGGGACTCCATCTCCTCGAAGGAGTGATTCTGTTGGTGAAAGCCAGGGTGTGATTGCATGGAGGCAGAAGAAGCTTCATCCTGGATGCTGATCTGCCACATTGACTTCTGATTAACCCCAGTTCCGGGATGCCTCTAAGAGTTGGCTTTTATCTACTGTTCCTTGTGTAAGAGCATCTACTTACCTAGTAAATCCTGCCCTTAGGTTAAACCATCTTGACCATAAATCCTGCCCTTAGGCAGATTCACATTCATTCTTGTCTTTCCCTTTCCCTGAGAGGTCCACTTCAATTGTCCTACACATCTCTTCCCCTGGGTCTGAGGGTAACGGCCCAGGGAGACCATTTCTCTGGAGACTGGGGCTTGTTTGTTAAGTCTCTGCTAAATGTCGCTTTCTGAAAAACAATATGTCAGCCTCTTTCCCCGGCCATGAGACATCTCCAGGGGGTACCAGGACTCACGCACATTGGAGTCTCCACAAATGGGACCCGAGGGACACTGTTTTCTGGGTGAATGCTCTCCATGGGAGCTGTGGGACCTCAAGGCCCTGATTGCTGTGCCAGCCTCGTGTGCTGGGCCTCTCAGGAGCACCCAGGCATGGGCAGGGGGCCTGGGTAACCAACACTTCTCTCTGAGGTGCAAGGGATTCCTGTGAAGCTGCAACTAACCATGTAAACTGAGTCTGTGTTGTTGATAAAATATTTCAGGGAGATGTGAAGTGCCAGTGGCCACAAATCATTTCTGACTTCGCAGCTGGGGAGAGGTTGGTGTTAGGGCAGCTTCCCCAGGTTTTGGAACAGGTGTGCACAGGCCTACCCACCAAGACAGATTGGTTTAGCACCCTAGGCGCAAGCCAGTCAATTCACTGACTCACCACTGACCACAGTGATTCGCTCAAGTTGTTCCAATCAGATTAAAGCAGGGGCTTTTGTTCAGTGAAAGGGAGAAAGGTTTTTCTCCTGATCACCTCTCCCTCTCCTTCCCTTCCTCCCTCTCTTCCTCCTATACAGGAACAGCTGATATCTGTGCAGGAGCACATGAAGTCCGATGTTTTTGTCAAGTCAGGATCCAGGGCTTCTGCCCACATCCCTTTCCAATCAAGTCACACCAGATTGAGCTAATTCCATGTCCTGAGCTGTTACTATGTGTCAAATGCCAGTGAGTCCCAGCAGGTGGCGAGATGCATGAGCCAGAAGAAACAATTCCCCATGTCCTCAACCAGCTTGTGACTGGCTAGGAAGATGGAAGCACAACCAACAAAATCACAACACAATGTGATGCAGCAAAGATGAAGCATGAGAACAAGGCATTGCCCTTGCATAGAGGAGGTGGCAGGGCTGGAAGAAGGAGATACTGGACCAGCAGAGGTCATGTCAGAGCAGATACTGGAAGACACTTTGGCTTCACTGGGACACATGCACACAGAGAAACATGTGCAGCATCACAAAGGGTGAAAAACCCTGGTGTGCTCAGAGATCCCTCTATATCTTTCATAGTCTACCTGCCAAAATGAGACCTGGGCTTCTTTAGAATGACAGACCCAAAGAGGTGCCTCAATGCCATCACTCAATAGCTGATTGAAGCCCCAGCCAGCAGATGCTGGGAGCAGCTGACCTTGGCCGAGCCCATTGACAACAGAGGTGAGGAGCTGGCTCTCCAGGACAGATGGCCTCAGGTTACATGGGCAGCCGTCAGGCTTCTGCCTGATCCACCTCCAAGCAAATTTGCAGCCTTCTGGACTCTGTAATGCACTGCATGAGGCTGGGTTGATGTCAGATAAACTTGCATCCCAATTCTGGCCCAGAAATTTTTCATCTGTGTGACCCTGGGCAAGTCACTTTACGTCTCTTGACTGCAGTTAGCTTATATGCACAAAGAGGTTATTTAAATCCATCTCCTAGAGTGGTTGTGGGGCTGGAAAGCATGGGTATAGCCAGCCTGGCACACAGTGGAGCTTAGTAGCTACGAGACAGGAATGCTACTAATCCCATAAGGCTGGTGCTAGGGTGTGCAAGGACTCCTTGGAAGGAGAGGTTGGCAAGGGCCAGAGCTTCAGAACCTGTGGAAACAGGTGAAGACTTCTTTGATAGATCAAGTCTGTCTACTCTTCCGGGCTGCTTGAGTCATCGGTTGACCCGGATGTAGCCTTAGGCAGGCATGCCACCGTCTTTACCCCTGCGTGACACTCCTAACAAGCCAGGACTTCACACCTGCGTGGATGAGATCAAGACCAACCCACGCACACCTCCTCCCAGGACCGGTCCTGACCTTTGACCTTCGGGCTCCTGCCAGAGCTCTTCCGACCACCTGTAAACCAAAAATAAAATTCTAAGCCTCCCAGTCAACAACTGCTGGACCTTCATCTTGGCCAAAAGCATTCCAAAGGAAACCCGAAAATCTAGTTCAAGCCATAATGGGAAGGGAAGGTCAGACATACCTCATGATACCCTCATCCCTTTGGAATTCAGGCACAACTGACCAGCATTAGCATGAAAACAAAGATCTTTAGAATGACAAAACAGAATCTTTGGTAGCAATAAGACACCAAATTCCAACCTAACTCTAATATAGTATCACATGAGAAATAGCAGGCCCTGAAAGAAATTGAAGCATTTTCCCACAAAATAGATTTCTTTGGCTTTTTTTTTTTTTTGATAGATTCTTGCTTCGTGCAGGCTGTAGTGGAGTGGCAGGATTTTGGCTCACTGCAACCTCTGCCTCCCACGTTCAAGTGATTCTCCTGCCTCAGTCTTCCAGGTAGCAGGGATCAGAGGCGTGCACCACCACGCCTGGCTAATTTTTGTATTTTTAGTAGAGAAGAGGTTTTGCCATGTTGGCCAGGCTGGTCTCGAACTCCTGCGTTCATGAGATACTTCAGCCTCAGCCTCCCAAAGTGCTGGGATTACAAGTGTTAGCCACCGCGCTTGGCCTTTTTCGCGTATTTTGAAATGGTCTGTGAAACTGTCCCGTGAGGAGAAAATCTACATTCTATGGAGAATCTCCTTCTGTTTCCAGGTCTTTTCGCTTATCCAGGAGAGAATTAACTGAGTCTGGCACCTTTTAAAATCTGATGAGAAACATTTACCATCTGTTCTCTCTGTACCCTGCTACCTGGGGGTTTCATCTGCAAAATAAGAACCTTGGACTCCACAATCCCTTACTTAACCCAGACTCTCCCTTTATGGATTCCAGGTCTTTAGATAATAACTTAACCCTTTCAGCCAGTTGACCCACCCTCTTCAAGTTGTCCTGCCTTTCCAGACCAAACCAGTGTGCATCTTACATATATTGTTTGATGTCTCCCCAGCATGTATAAAACCAAGCTGTCGCCTGACCACCTTGGGCCCACGTTCCCAGGATCTCCTGGGGCTGTGTCACGGGCCATAGTCACTCATATTTGGCTCAGAAGAAATCTCTTCAAATATTTCAGTTTGACTCTTTTCATAGACATGTTGAAACGCCTGAATGCCGGGGCTTCAACCATGCACCATGTATATCTGTTTAAAATATGTATTTGTTTTAAAAATTAATTACAAATAGATTAATTGATATTTCTGTTTTTAAAATTAAGCCTGATACTATTAAAACAAACAAAGAAACAAACAAACAAACAAAAAACAGCTTAGATGGGCCAGGACATTCCTGCTGTGGAGGAAGGCTGTTTGAAAGAGCCTTTACCACGCATAGCTTGGTGAGGCAGCTTTCACAAAACCTCCACATTCCTTGTCTATGTCTGCATCCACATTTCCAATGAACAGCATGGGTAGAATGGATTGCATTGAGCCTCTTTGGACACTGATGGGCTTAGCAGCAAGGCCATTATGCTATTTGATGTTTGGAGGTGGAGGGCCCCCAGGGGGGATTTGTTGTCATTGCTGGATACTGACTCCTGCATTTGTGGCCAGAGCATTTTCACAGTTGCGGTCCACTCTGCAGGCTTGTCAGCAGCCTCTGCAAATTGCAGGTCGCCTCCCTCAAGTTGCTAAACCTTGAAAAGCGCAGGACCTCAGCTGCCCAGACGAAGAGTGGTGTCTCTTTCCAAACCTATGGCCAGTTGGGTGGGTGCCCCAAAGGAGCACTGGGGGTTCAGTGAAGTGTGAATTCAAGTTCTAGAATGTTCTCATTATGTGCAACCAAGGAGCTGCCTCTTGGTGGCTTGTTCCCTCTTTCCTTTCCCTTAGATGTGGTGGGAAGAGCCCCACTGCAGGGCGAGGAGCCAGGGGAGAGGTACAGAGCCTTTCTGAGCCCCAAAGTTGTGGCCTGAGAGACCCCAGTAATGCCAACTATCACCAGGCGGGATCCTAGGAGTGTCACATGCAAGACTCATAACAGGGGCTTAAGTGAGACCACGTGCTCTGCTGGCTATCCTGGGTCTGTGAGAACACTGATTGAGGTCCCAGGTGACAATGGCCTGCTATGCCCAGCTGGTGGATGGTGAGAAGAGGCCTCACTGAAACCACCTATCGCATCCAGGATCTTTACTGCAGGACTCCGAGCCACAGAGTGGGGTAGGGGAGCTCTGGGGAACACAGATAGCTTTACAGCTTCTGCTTAGACAATAACTATCTCTCAAGGCTGGGGGAGCCCAGGGCAGGCCATAGGGCTCCACAGGGAAGCACCAAGAGAAGTTCCCTGGGTGGCCTTAGAACCAATCTTCCCTCCTTTCTCAAATGTATGCAATGTGCTGTGCGAGGCCCTGGAGATGCACTGCCCTTCTACTGCAATCTGTTTAATGGTAACTTCTTTTAGCTCTCTGGACATGTTGAGGGTGGGAGGGATGTCACCAAATTGTAAATCATCCAGCTGAGGTGAGTGATTTTTGCACCGGCCATCATGCCACGCATGGGGGTAAATAAGGCCCCCTGCCTGGCCCCCTGTTCTGGGTGCACAGTTGACTGCACAAGAATATGCTCTGCAACAAAGGATCAAAACAAGCCCAGAGAAGAGAGGGTCTCTAAGGGGACGACTGTGTGAGCTCAGCTCCTGGCTGGGCCTTGTGGAGGATACAAGAAATGAGCACATCTTTTGTGCCCTCTGTTGGTGTGGATTCGAACCTTCTGGCTGCGTGGAGTCATCATTTAATATTTATTTATTTATTTGTTTTTTCTTTGAGACAGGGTCTCACTCTGTTGCTGGAATGCAGTGGTGTGATCACAGCTCACTGCAGCCTCTACCTCCTGGGCTCAAGCAATCTTCCCACCTTAGCCTCCTGAGTAGCTGGGACTACAGGCACACACTACCATTCCTGGATAATGTTTTAAAATGTTTTGTAGAGATGAGGTCTCACAATGTTGCCCAGGCTGGTCTCCTGGGCTCAACCGATTCTCCTGCCTCAGCCTCCCAAAGTGCTGGGAGCACTTTGGCCACCACACCTGGCCATCATTTAGTATTTAAACAATTATCCCATGTAGAGGTAAAAACCCAGACTTCTCCCTTACTCTGAAAGTTTCAAGGATTCTCAGAGACTTCCTCATTTCCTCAGTTCCTCTTGCACCAGTTCTATGCTTTAACATTAAATTAGTCATCCCAAATACATTTTCTTTCTTTGTCTTGGTTTGGGTCCCCTAACACCCTGAGATGATAATTCAGTGCAAGTTTTCTGTTTAAAAAATCATCCCAGGAAACACTAGTCCTGTAAGTGAAGGGGCTACATTGTCTGGGGTATATAAGCTGGGGTTCATTGTCATGCGCCAGGAAAATTTAGGGCATGGATACACATGAGGAGTTTAGGAGTGGAGGTTTAATAGGTAGAAGAGAAGAGAAGAGAAAGAGAAATAGCTTTCTCTATAGAGGAAGGGGTCTCCCAACGTAAAGGACCAGCTGGTGGCAAATGCGCTGAGTTTTATAGTTCACTTTGAGGACGTGGTGTCTGATTTACGTGGGGCTCACAGATTAGCTAGATCAGGTATAACGTTTACATAGCACACAGAGAAGGCTGGTCGCCCACCCTGATCTTCTTATGCAAATGGGCTTTCCAGTTGATCCGTGCCAGCTTATCTGCTCCTTGCAATACACGTGGCTGGCAGAGAAGGGAAGATGGAGCCACCGTCTTGAAAATATCTAGTCCTTAGTTCCTGCTGGCATTCACCCGTTCAAGCTCCCAGTTTGCAGGCTGCTCTTTGTTAGAAAATGGTTTGGGGCTGCTTTTCATTAAAAAGAATAGCATTACCGAGGACTCCCATGCCCTTACTATCTGCCTAAGTAATTTCTTCTTAACTCCTGTATCATAAGGATGTGGGGAGGTGGTGAGGGAAAGAGGGTCACTTAAGGGTGTGTTATGAAGCCAGGTACTACTGTGGGCAGCTGAGCTTAGTCCACTGGGGGCTCTGAGAGATTACATAGAATGTGATGCAAAGTTGTCTCCACTGAGGGGCAAGGAAGCTCGGATATTTATCCCTCACTTCCTCTGTCTGTTGCTGGCTGAGGGCTGATTCTGGGGCCTAATGCAGGCTGATGTGGGTGGCCTCTAGAAGTTGGAAAAGGAAAGTCCTCCCCTGAGGAGTTCAGAGGCCTTAGAGGGAGCAGCAAAGGTGACAGCTATCTACAATGTCATGCAAAATGTGACATAGTATGAGCGAGGGCGGACAGCCTTGGGAACCAAGAAGGGTTCTTGCACCAGCCCGTGGGTGCTGAAGAAGCTTGCTACAAAGATGAAATAGCTGAGCTCCTTCTGAAAGTAAACTGGGGGTCAGCCAGGGGTGAAAGGCAGCCCTGGGATGGTGGACTCCCAGGGAACGTCGTGGAAGAGCCGCATCAGAGGGAAACAGCACAGTGTATTAGGAATACATAGGTGACTTACCCAACACTGGAGGCCTGGTGGGGGCTGAGGCAGGAGGTGAGGCTCACGGGGTCATCAGCATCGGGTGCGAAGCACTGGGGCAGCAGGAAGAGCGGGATACTCCAAAGAACAATGGGGCCAGGTGTGGGGTCTTGGCATCCTCGTTACATCCAGTGGAGTTTGGGAGAAGGAAGGGGAGGGTGGGGTCACTCTCCCTCTTGGATGCCCCATCACATTGTGCTTGGCAGCTGGGCAGTGCCAGCCCAGGGCCCAGTGCTTTATGAATATTAACCCGTTTACTTTTCAGAACCACTTTGTGGAGTAAATGGTATTATTTAATCCACTGCACAGATGAGGAAACTGAAGCACAAGGATATTAGATTACTTTGTTGAGGTTAACATTGTCGAATAGAGATGTAGTAGACCGAATAATGTCCCCCACAAAGATGTCCATGTCCTAATTCTGGGAACCTCTAAATATGTTATTTCACATGGCAAAGGGACTTTGCTGACGTGATTAAGTTAAGAATCTTGAGACGGAGGAATTATCCTAGATTATTTGAGTGAGCCCAGTGTAATCACAGTGGTCTCTACAAGAGGAAGGCTGGAGTGGCAGCATCGGTGGGGATGTGATAAAACAGTGTTAGGAGTGATGCAGCCACAAGCCAGGAAATTCAAGCGGCCTCTGGAAGCTGGCAGAAGCAAGGAACATGTCCTGTCCTAGAGCCCCAGAAGGAACCCTGTATTGTTGATACCTTGATTATAGCCCCCTAAGTCCATTTTGGACTTTCTGACCTTCAGAACTATAAGATATTCAATTTATGTTGTTTTAAGCTGCAAAGTTTGTGAAAATCTGTTAAAATAGCAACAAGAAAGTAATACAATATGTAATGGGCTCCATTCTACCTAGTAGATGGAGTGTGAGTTCCCTATGTGACACTGAGGTGGGAAGACAGACGTGTAAAGGACAGATTCATTGCACAAGTAAGCCTCTGGGATGCCCTAAATTCTAAAGTCTTTGGCGTAACAGTCATGATCCATTACGATCTTTCTGAATTGCCATGTTCCCCACCTTCCCCCTGCTAACCTTCCCCAGCCCCTGGCATTGCGGCTTCCCCTGGTGAGGCCATGCTATTCATCTGCGCCTCGAATGCTCAGCCCTCAAAGCTCATCCCGCTGGTTCCTCTACCTGGAGACCGCTTTTCCCCAGGTTCAGCTTACTCAGATCATTCTTGTCTTTCGAGGTTAATGACAGCAGGAGGTTTTTATACATCTTGGACAAAAGGACTCGGTCTTTTGGGAACTGGACTATTTATAGTATTTGAGCTTCTAAAAATTCCTATAGAGGATTATGGAAGACTTTGTTCCTCGCCAGCTATGGGGTTGGCACACATCAGATTTTTAAGTTAGAGATAGTCTAGAATGCTCCTAGGTGGGCGTGAGGGGCGGGAGAAAGGAGAAAGTATTGTTGTTGAACACCCCTTTCTGCCAGGTGCTGCAGGGGCCCTTCTCCTTTTTGTGCTTCTTATCCAGGTTGGCGAGCACATGTTTAACAGAATGGGCTTCAGAGCCAGAATGTTCAGCTTCAAATTCAAACGTTGCCAGCTTCTAGCTATCTAACCTAGGGCAACATCTTATCTCTATTCTTTCCTTTCCTCATCTATAAAATGAGAATAACGGCATAGGCCTTGTTGTGAAGATCACATATTTAATGCATTTTTAATATTATTTTTATTTTATTTTATATGAGAGAGGATCTTGCTCTGTTGCCCAGGCTGGAGTGCAGTGGTGTGATCATGGCAACCTTGAACTCCTTCATGCAACCTTGAACTCCTGGGCTCAAGCGATCTTCCCACTTCAGCCTCCCTTGTAGCTGGGACTACAGGTGTGCTCCACCACACCCTTCTTATTTTTTTGTAGTGATGGAGGGTTATCACTATGTTGCCCAGGCTATTCTCAAACTCCTTGGCTCAAGCGACCCTCCCGCCTGGACCTCCCAAAACACTGGGATTACAGGTGTGAGCCACTGTGCCTGGCCCATTTTTAACACTCTTCAAATGGTCTCTGACATCTGGAGGATGTGAAATAGCTGCTAGGTGTTATAATGATGATCATCAATGTCATAGTTACAGCATCCTTATTTCTTACTCCACGAAAAAGATTTATTCTCATCTCTATTTTGGAGGTGACAAAACTGAGGCTCACAGAGTTCAACTGCATGTCCAAAGCCACGTGGAGAGTGGATCAGAGATGGCTTTCAGTACCAGAGCTCTCTTTTAGTGCCGAGCAATTTCTGAAACTTTATTTTCCTCTGTACATCCAGGACACACAACACTTGGGCTGTCTCTTCCCAGTGATCCGATTCCCAGGCCCTTGGGCTCTGTCAGTTCAGATTCCCAGCATGCTCAGAGGCTCTGTCCTTCAATAATGAGTTCTCTGTCAATCACCAGCTCCTGCCCAGCAGCCTCCGGGGCAGTGTGGGCCAATTGGTCTGTCAGGCTGGGGGCTGAGCAGAGCGTCTCAATTTGGGCAGCTACTCAGTGGTCAATCACAATCTAAAACAGAGACATCAGGGTGGCCTTACGCCTGGTGATTTCTGGAAACCAGCCAGCCCTTCTCCCCAATAAGACACTCCATTTCTCAGCATGCAGTTTTCTACCAGACTTTTAATGCTAAGCCAGGCTAGTCCTAATTGTAATTGGTTCTGGCTAGTTCCCGTAGGAGCTGTTAAATCTTTTATTTGCTCACTCTATGGGGAAGTCCTCCATGTTTGGGAACTAACCCTTACACCCCTGAGAAAAGGTGTCTCCCCTGACCCTTGCTAGAACATACTCTTTCACTCCTGTCCCACCTCACCCCAGGCATCAGCAGTATCTTTAAATGGACATTATTTTTAATCTTCTAGAAAAATTAGCGTGCCCTGATTTCTTTGGTAGACCTTAAGCCTGGGGCTCCAGACATCTGCTTCTCTGTAGGGAGTATTTGCTGGCAAATCGACCTTCTATTCAATAAGAACGAGCCAGTAGAAGCCCTACCAAATTATCCTTGTGCTTTCTACAGGTTTCATTGGAAGTTTATGGTGTTCAACATGCGTGGTCACTAAGTTTAAATGGTGCATTGATTTAGGATTTACCTCTTAGCTGGAGATGGTTTCTCATCAGCCCAGGATCCTAGTAACTGCACAGAGCTGGAGCTGTCTGTGGTCACAAAACACTTGTCACAGCTATGATCCTATTTGGTACTGAGACTAAGTCTTCAAAGTAGGGGTTATTATTATCGCTGTTTACCAGATGAGGAAATGGGGCTCAGAATGGTGAAATAATTTGCCCCAAGGCCAAACAGTTATGACAGACCCAGGATTTGAACCTGATGTCACTTGGATGCCAAGCTTCTTGTTCTTTTTACTGTGTCCATTTTCAATTGTCTGTTCATTTATTCCAAGCCTATTTATTGAGAGCTTACCAGACAATGATCTAGGCCCCAGGAGCCCAGCAGCAATGAAATGGTTTCCACCCTGGGGGAGAAAAGCAATGAACAGACAATATTGGAAAGTGGTAATTGCTCTGCAGAGAATTTAAATAAGGTGAGGCTGGTGGAAGTGTAAACTGGGAAAGGCTCTGTAAAGAGCAATTGGGCAATAGCTATCAACATTTAAAATGTGCATCGACTTTGATGTGGCAGTTTGGCTCCTAGGAAATTTATCCTACAAACATGTTAGCACATATGCAAAGCAACTCATATGTGTACAAGGATATTCACTGCACCACTGAACTAGCAAAAAAAAGGGGAAACAATTTAAATGTCCATCAATAGAGAATACAGTGTATCCCTACAATAGGGCCCTCTGGAACGATTAAAAAGAGTAAATAGACGGATAGAAATACAACACAACATCTAAGATGTTTTGTCAAGTGAAAAAAGCATCTTATAGAACAGCATATTGAGTGTGCTGCCATTTAATTATGGGAAAAATCAAACAAAAGAATACATGTATGTTATTAATCACATAGACCACATGAAGAAAGACTATGTGAGAAAGTAGGGACAAGAGTTACCTCCAGGGACTATTGGGATGGCTGGAGAAAGGAGAAGGAAAAAAATGTTTGCTTTTTTCCCTGCTTGTATAACCTTTGGTATCTTTTGAATGTACATGCACTGATTATTCCAGAACATACGTTAAATTTATTTGTTTTTATTATTATTTCAATAATTTTTGGAGAACAGGGGGTGTTTGGTTACACGGGTAAGTTCTTTAGTGGCGATTTCTGAGATTTTGGTGCATCCATCACCTGAGCAGTGTACATTGTGCCCAATGTGTAGTCTCTTATTCTTCAACCTCCATCCCAATCTTCCCCCCAAGGTTTCAGAGGTCGTTATATGATTCTTACACCTTTGCATCCCCATGGCTTATATCCCACTTATAAGTGAGAAAATATGATATTTGGTTTTCCATTCCTGAGTTGCTTCACTTGAAATAATGGTCTCCAACTCCATCCAGGTTGCTGTGAATGCCATTATTTTGTTCCTTTTAATGACTGAGTAGTATTCCATGGTATGTATATACCACACATTTTCTTTATCCACATGTTGATTGATGGGCATTTGGGCTGGCTCCATATTTTTGCAATTGTGTTGCTATAAACATGCTTGTGCAAGCATCTTTTTCATATAGTGAATTCTTTTCCTCTGGGTAGATAGCCAGTAGTGGGATTCCTAGATCGAATGATGGATCTACTTTTAGTTATTTAAGGAATCTCCACACTATTGTCCATGGTAGTTGTACTTGTTTACAGTCCCACCAGCAATATAAGTGTTTCCTTTTCGCCATATCCACGCCAACATCTATTCTTTTTTGATTCTTTAATATGGCCGTTCTTGCAGGAGTAAGATGGTATCACATCGTGGTTTTGATTTGCATTTCCCTGATAATTAGTGATGTTGAGCATTTTTTTCATATGTTTATTGGCCATTTGCATATCTTCTTTTGAGAATTTTCTATTCATATCCTTAGCCCAGTTTTTGATGAAATTATTTTTTTTTTCTTGCTGATTTGTTTGAGTTCCTTATAGATTCTGGATGTTAGCTCTTTGTCAGATGCATAGTTTGCAAAGATTTTCTACCACTGTATGGGTTGTCTGTTAATCTGCTGATTATTTCTTTTGCTGTGCAGAGGCTTTTTAGTTTAATTAGGTTCCATCTATTTATCTTTGTTTTTGTTGCATTTGCTTTTTGGTTCTTTGTCATGAACTCTTTGCCTAAGCCAATGTCTACAAGAGTTTTTCTGATGTTATCTTCTAGAATTTTTATGGTTTCAGGTCTTAGATTTATGTCTTTCCTCTATCTTGAGTTGATTTTTGTGTAAGGTGAGAGATGAAGATCCAACTTCATTCTTCTACCTGTGGCTTGCCAATTATCCAAGCACCGTTTGTTGAATAGGGTGTCCTTTCCCCACTTTATGTTTTTGTTTTATTTGTCAAATACCAGTTGGCTGTAAGTATTTGACTTGATTTGTGGGTTCTCTATTCTGTTCCATTGGTCTACATCCCTGTTTTTATACCAGTACCATGCTGTTTTGGTAACTATAGCCTTGTAGTAAAGTTTGAGGTTGGGTAATGTGATGCCTCCAGATATGTTCTTTTTGCTTAGTCTTTCTTTAGCTGTGCTGGCCCTTTTTTGGTTCCACATGAATTTCAGGATTGTTTTTTCTAGTTCTGTGAATAATGATAATGGTATTTTGATAGGAATTGCATTGAATTTATAGATTGCTTTTGGCAGTATGGTCATTTTCACAACATTGATTTTACCCATCCATGAGCATAGGTTGTGTTTCTATTTGTTTGGGTCATGTATGACTTCTTTTAGCAGTGTTTTGTAGTTTTCCTTGTAGAGATCTTTCACTTGTTTGGTTAGGTATATTCCCAAGTATTTTATTTTATTCTATTGCAGCTGTTGTAAAAGGGGTTAAGTACTTTATTTGATTCTCAGCTTAGTTGCTGTTGATGTACAGCAGTGCTACTAATTTGTGTACATTGATTTTGTATCCTGAAACTTTACTGAATTCATTTATCAGATCTAGGAGCTTTTTGGATGAGTTTTTAGGGTTTTTGAGGTATACAATCATATCATTGGTGAACAGTGACAGTTTTTACTTCCTGTTTACCAATTTAGATGCTACTTATTTCTTCTCTTGTCTGCTTGTTCTGGCTAGGACTTCCAGTATTATTTTGAATGGAAGTGGTGAAAGTGGGCATCCTTGTCTTGTTCCAGTTCTCAGGGGGAATGCTTTCAACTTTTCCCCATTCAGTGTAATGTTGGTTGTGGGTTTGTCATAGATGTCGTTTATTACTTTAAGGTATGTCCCTCCTACGCTGATTTTGCTGAGAGTTTTAATCATAAAGCAATACTGGATTTTGTCAAATGCTTCTGTGCATCTATTGCGATGATCATATGATTTTTATTTTTAATTCTGTTTGTGTGATGAATCACATTTATTGACTTGTGTATGTCAAACCAACTCTGCATCCCTGGTATGAATTCTACTTGATTATGGTGGATTATCTTTTTGATATGCTGTTCAATTCAGTTAGCTAGTATTTTGTTGAGGATTTTTGCATCTATGTTCATCAGGGATGTTGGTCTGTAATTTTCTCTTTTTGTTATGTCCTTTCCTGGTTTTGGTATTAGGGTGATAATGGCTTCATAGAATCATTTAGGAAGGATTCCCTCTTTCTCTATCTTTTGAAATAGTTTCAGTAGAATTATACCCATTCTTCTTTGAATGTCTGATAGAATTCAGCTGTGAATTCATCTGGTCCTGGACTGTTTTTATTGGCAATTTTTTAAATTAGTATTTCAATCTTGCTATTGTTATTGGTTGGTTCAGAGTTTCCATTTCTTCTTGGTTGATAGGAAGGTTGTATATTTCCCGGAATTTATCTATCGCTTCTAGGTTTTCTAGTTGGTGTGCATAACAATGTTCATAGTAGTTTTGAATGATCTTTTTTATTTCTGTGATATTGGTTGTAATATCTCACGTTTCATTTCTAATTGAGCTTATTTGGATCTTCTCTCTTCTTTTCTTGGTTAATCTTGCTAATGGTGTATCACTTTTGTGTATTTTTTAAAAGAATCAGCTTTTTGTTTTATTTCTCGCTTGTATTTTTGTTGTTTGTTTCAATTTAATTTGGTTCTGCTCTGATCTTTGTTATTTCTTTTCTTCTGCTGGGTTTGGTCTGTTTGGTTGAACAAAAGAAATGATTTGTTTTTTTCTTGTTTCTCTAGTTCCTTGAGGTGTGAGCTTAGAGTTTCTATTTGTGCTCTTTCAGACTTTTTAATGTAGACATTCAATGCTATAAACTTTCCTCTTAGCACTGCTTTTGCTGTATCCCAGAGGTTTTGATAGGTTGTGTCACTATTGTTGTTCAGTTCAAAGAATTTTTTAATTTCCGTCTTTATTACATTGTTGACCCAGAGATCTTTCAGGAGCAGACTATTTAATTTCCATGTATTTGTATGGTTTTGAGGGTTCCCTTTGGAGTTAATTTCAAGTTTTATTCCATTGTAGTCTGAGACAGTACTTGACATAATTTCAATTTTCTTAAGTTTATTGAGCCTTGTTTTGTGGCCTGTCATATGGTCTATCTTCGGGAATGTTCCATTTGCTGATGGAAAGAATGTGTATTCTGCAGTTGTTGGGTAGAATGTTCTGTAAATAGCTGTTAAGTCCATTTTTTTGCGTGGAGTATAGTTTAAGTCCATTGTTTCTTTTAAAACTGTTGTTGCTTTAAATCTGTTTTACAATTAAATACACATTTCTCATACAATCCAGCAACCCTACTCCCAGGTTCATTCAGGAGAAATGACAACCTATATTCATACAAACACCTATATGTGAATGTTCATAGTGGTTTTATTCATAATCACCAAACATTCCAAACTGTCCAAATGTCCTTCTACTGGATAATGGATAAACAAAATATGATACATTCATACAGTTAAAAAAAAAGTCCGTTTTGTCTGATACAAGAATAGCTACTCCTGCTCAATTTTCCATTTGCATGGAATATCTTTTTCCAAACCTTTACCTTAAGTTTATGTGAGTTCTTATGTGTCAGGTGAGTCTCTTGAAGACTGCATATACTTGGTTAGTAGATTTTTATCCATTCTGCCATTCTGTATCTTTTAAGTGGAGCATTTAGGCCATTTACATTCAATGTTAGTATGGAGATGTGAGGTACTCTTCTCTTCATCATTCTAGTTGTTGCCTGAATACTTTTTGTTCACTGTGTTATTGCTTTATGGCCTGGTAAGATTTATACTTTAAGGATGTTCTATTTTGGTGTATTTTGAGGTTTTGTTTCAAGATTTAGAACGCCTATTAGCATTTCTTGTAGTGCTCATTTGGTAGTCACAAATTCTCTCAGCATTTGTTTGTCTGAAAAAGACGTTATTTCCTTCATTTATGAATCTTACTTTTGCTGGATTCAAAATTCTTGGCTGATAATTATTTTGTTTAAGGAGGCTAAAGATAAGACCCCAATCCCTTCTGGCTTGCAGGGTTTCTGCTGAGAAATCAGCTGTTAATTTAATAGGTTCTCCCTTATAGATTACCTGATGCTTTTGCCTTATAGCTCCTAAGATTCTTTCCTTCATCTTGACTTTAGATAACCTGATGACTATAAGTCTAGGTGACTATAGTTTTGCAATGAATTTCTAGGGTGTTCTTTGAGCTTCTTATATTTAGCTGTCTAGATCTGTAGCAAGACCAGGGAAGTTTTCTCGATTATCACCTCAAATAAGTTTTTTAAACTTAGATTTTTCTTCTTCCTTAGGAACATCAGTTATTCTTTTGTTTGGTCATTTAACATAATCACAAGTTTCTTGGAGGCTTTGTTCTTTTTTATTTTTTGACATGTTTTACTCTGTCACCCAGGTTGGTGTGCAGTGGCACAATCTCAGCTCACTTGAACATCTGCCTCCCAGGTTCAAGTGATTCTCCCACTTCACCCTCCTAAGTAGCTGGGACTACAGGTGTGCACCACCCTGTCTGGCTAATTTTTGTATTTTTTGGTAGAGACAAGGTTTCACCACGTTGGCCAGTGTGGTCTCAAACTCTTGACCTCAAGTGATCCTCCTGCCTCGGCCTCCCAAAGTGCTGGGATTACAGACGTGTTCATTTCTATTTGTCTTTAGTGAATTGGGTTAATTTGAAAGCCTTGTCTTTGAGCTCTGAAGTTCTTTCTTCTATTTGTTTAATTCTATTTTTGAAAAGTTCCAGTGGATTTTGCATTTCTCTAAGTCTGTCATTCATTTCCAGAAGTTGTGATTGTCTTTTCTTTAAGATATCTATTTCTCTGGAGACCTTTTCATTCGTATTCTGTATTATTTTTTAAATTTCTTTAAGTTGTTTTTCATCTTTCTCTGAATCAGAGAAAGGTGAAACAGGGAAGGAGTATTAAGCTACTCTGAGTAGCTTAATAATTAACCTTCTGAATTCTTTATCTAGCAATAGAGAGATTTCATCTTTGTTTAGATCTATTGCTCGAAAGATAGTGCAATCTTTTGAGGGTGTTATAGAACCTTGTTTTGTCATATTACCAGAATTACTTCTCTGGTTCATTCTTAATTGGGTAGACTGTTTCAGTGGAAAGATCTGAAACTCAAGGGCTGCAGTTCAGATTTTTTTGTCCCATGAGTTGATCCCTTGATATGGTGCTCTCCCCCTTCTCCTAGAAATGGGGCTTCCTGAGAGCTGAACTGCATTGATTATAATTGCTTTTCTGGATCTAGCCACCCAGCAGGGCTTCCAGGCTCTGGGCTGGTGCTGGGAAATGTCTGCAAAGAGTCTTGTGATGTGATTTGTGTTCAGATGTCCCAGCTGTGGATAATAGCACCTGTTCCAGTGGAGGTGGCAGGGGAGTGAAGTAGACTCTGTAGGAGTCCTTGGTTGTAATTTTGTTTAGTGTATTGGTTTTTTCAGATGCTCATTATGCTAGCAGTGAAGGTGTTACATGGACATACTAAGGACCTCTAATTAGTCACGGTATTGCAGGTGGTGGAATTAGCTGTTGTTTTCTCCTTCTTCAGAGCAAGGTTGTTCTTTTATGAGTTACTGGAATGGCTTAAGTTGGTTGACCTCCAGCCAGGAGGTGGCACTTCAAAAAAGCACCAGCTACAGTAGTAGAAAGGGCATATAGTCCTGCCTTACATTGGCCAGGATAAGTACTGGGGTTTCTCAGGTGATGGGCGGGGCCATATTTCTTCTAACAGTGTATGTCTTTTGTCTTGAGCTACTAGAGCAGATAGAGGAAAGCCATCAGGTGGGGGCAGGGTTGGGTCTGAGCTCAGACTCTCATTTGGCAGGGCTTGCTGCGACCACTGTGGGGGATTTGGGGTAGTTCTCAGGCCAATGGAGTTATGTTCCCATGGGGGGTTATAGCTGCCTCTGTTGCATTATACAGGTCACCAGGGAAGTGGGGGAAAGCCGGCATTGACAGGCCTCACCCAGCTCCCAGGCAGCCAGCAAGGCCAGCCTCTTGACGTGCCCCAACGACAGCACTGAGTTTATATCCAGGCAGCCATTGAACAGGGTTGAGATCTTGCCCCAGGTTACAAGCCTTCCTGCTGAGAAAGCAAGCAAGGCTGTCAGGCCTCACTCCTCCCCACCTACCTGCACCTTTGGCTGTGGCTTCTGTACTCATATCTGCACTTCCCATTGGTCCCCCCATGATTCCACTCAGGAAAATTTGTTGAAATTGTTACAAAGTTCAGCTAGGAGCTTCTTTCACCCTGTGGACCCTCTCCAATTCCACTGGCTGTCTTCCCTTCTCCAAGGACCCTTGTGAGATAAGGCCAAAAATGGCTTCCCTGGGCTCAAGCTGGGGACAAGGAATGCCTATAGGGCTTTTCCCACTGCTTCTTCTACTTTTATATTTCATTTGGTTCTCCAAATCCATGTCAGCTGTAAGTAAGGTTAAATCCTTCTCCCGTGATCTGGATTTTCAGGTTCCCCAATAGGAATGTGTGTTCAGAGGCAGATTTTTTTTCTCTCACGCTTTGAAAACTCACAGATTTTTGGCTGTCCTGTGGAGTTTGCAGAGGTAAGCTGTTTCTTTCAAAGGGTCTGTGAATTCTTTGAGTTTTCCTGTACGTTCCTGTGGTGGTTCTGGGAGCAAAGGTTTGCAATGTGAGTCTCCACATACTGTTCTTTCTGTCCATCTGAGCAGGAGCTGCAGGTTAGTCCTGTCTCCTGCCCACCATTTTCTCCCTCTCTCCCATACATTAAATTTGTAAAGAGGTCAATGTGAGTGACTAGTGGTTGATCAATGAAGATTTGTCTGTAGATGTGAGGTAACAGTAAGCTTTGAATGAGAAAATGCCATACGCCAGTTAGGGGTTAAAACTTCCTGGCAGAGGGAACAGCTGATATAAAAGTCGGGAGTGTGAATGAGCTGGTCATGAGGAACTGGAAGACGACCAGTGTTGGGGAGCTGAGGAGGTGAGGAAGATAGCCACATGGGATTAGCCTAATTATATTGGCTGGGCACAGACTATATATAGATGTTTTTATCAACCAGCATAGGAAATTTGGACTGTTTTTGTTGTTGTTTTTGAGATAGGATCTTGCTCTGTCACCTAAGCTAGAGTACAGTGGTACAATAACAATTCAGAGAAGCCTTGGCCTCCTGAGCTCAAGGGATTCTCCTGCCTCAGCCTCCCAAGTAGTTGAGAGAGCAGGCGCATGCCACCACAACTGGCTATTTATTATTATTATTATTTTGTAGAGACAAGGTATCACTAGGTTGTCCAGGCTGGTCTTGAACTCCTGGTCCCAAGTGATCCTCTTGCCTCAGCCTCCCAAGTATTGGAACTACAGGTGTGTGCCACCACACTTAGCTATTTTTTATTTTTATTTATTGTAGAGACAGTGTCTTACTATGTTGCCCAGGCTGGTCTTGAAGTTTTGGGCTCAAGTGATCCTTCTACCTCAGCCTTTCAATGTGCTAGGATTGCAGGCATGAACCACTGCACCTGGCCAAAAGTTTGGACTTTTTTCTCCTCAGTTTCCATAGGCTTTATTGGTATATACACTGTAGAAAAGAATGATTCATCCTATGGTTTCCACATCAGTGGTGTGGAAAGCCACGCCTAGGGATATGTCAAACAGTGCTGCAGGGATAGCTGCTTTGTCCAACTCTTGTGCAGGGATCCAGTCCTAAGCACCAGACTTGTAGTCAGCCAATTCTTCAGGCTTCAAGCATAGGCTGATTTCTTTTTCAGCTCTTTTTATGACTCACTGCCATGATATTCCTGCCAACTTAAATGCAGACATCCCCACATATGGTGCTCAGCTTAGACTGAACTGGATTGGTGTTCCCAAGCCAGGAGTTTGCATTCTGTTCCAAGGATGATGAGAAGATATTGATGGATTCTAAACAGGCAAAAACCAGTTCTAATTTATGTTTGAAAGTGATTATTCTGCTGGGGTGAAGAAAGAGTTGAAAGGAACTAGAGAAGTAGCAAGAAAAACAGCTGGAAGCTACTGCATTCATCCACAGGAGACATGATGGTGGCTTCACCAGTGGACGAGGTATGACAATAAGGAAAATGCACAGATATGGAGTAGGTTTTGGAGTTAGGGCAACTAGACTTGCTTATTGAAAGACTGAGAGTAGGGTCTGTGCAAAAGAGAATCTCAGATAATTTCTACTGTTTTGGCTTGAGCAACTGGATACCATGTACCATGGTGAAGAAGACTTGGAAAGAACAGATCTGGAGAAGAATCAATAGCTCCATTTGGATTACATTAACTCTAACATTCCTACTGAGATCATCGTTCCTCCTGAGACACAGTGTCTATGCGGAATGTCCAGTACATCTTTGTGTACAAGTAGTCATAGATTTAGGGAGAGGTAAGGACTGGAAACAAGAACTTGAGTACTTAGATAATATTTATGACCCTAGGAACAAATAAGAGAGTTTAGTGAATGAGAAAGGCGTTAAGAGTCTCCAACTTTGCCAAGTCAAGCAGAGACACAAGATCAAGGAAATGAGGCTGAAGGAGTGGGAGGAGGATAGAATCAGCCAGTGAGTTAGGTGGGATATTTGAGAAGTGAGCATGATGGAAGTCAAGAGAAGAGCAGAAAGACATGATTCTTGAAAGAGGAAGTGATCAGCCAGGTCAACTTCTGCTAAGTGATTATTGGAGACCACGCAGGAAAAAAATATTTGTTTGGTCATGAGGACAGAAACCCAATCAAAATGAACCAAGGAGTGGACCGAAGGTGAGAAAATGAAGATGGACACACAGTTTTCAAATACCCTTTAGTGCAGGAAAGTGGATAAATTGGAAGGAGCTAGAAGTACTATAGAGGCAAAGAAGGTCTTTGTTTGTTTTATTTGCTCTAAATTATAGAGACACTAGAACATTTGGTATGCTAATTAGGAGGATCTTGTAGAGTGGGCATGGCTTAGCATGCAGACAGGAGAAAGAGGATATAGGAGCAGGAGCAAAATCCTTGAGTAGATGAGGTTGAATGATGTCTACAAAAACAAGCGGAGGCTTTACCTGCAAGGATCAGAGACACTTTTCTTTTTTTTCATAAGAAGAGGGAATATTGAGAGGATGTGAGTAGGTGGTTGGGATGAGTGAAGGGAAGATGAATGGGGTTTTGTATAATTCTTTTTGTATTCTCAGTGAATATAAGGTACACACACACACATACAAAGTAGCAAGCAAAGTCACAATTTGGGAATGACGTGGAGGAGGGGACATAAGGATGTAGGGGCTCAGCAAGAGGAAGAAGATTTAAAAAATCATCACTTTGGAAAGTAGAAAGAGTGGCAGGAACTCAGGAACATTTTGCATGATGTCTGAAATCTGTTACCCTGAATTTAGAGTTAGGTCAGTCAGCAAGGTAGTGTGTTTTCCTCCAGCAATATTAGGTATCAAAGAGGATACCTGCCTCACCTCTCAAGACTGTGCAAAGTACTGATTCTTCATCTGTTGACCGTTACAAAAATAGAATCTGGGATTGCTATTACAGTTTGGAATAGGGGTTGTCCCTGAGCTTGGCTCAGTGTTGGCTTTCAGTATTTGTATTTAAGTGAATGATTTTTCAGCCCTTTATTGCAATCTCTCTCTCTCTCTCTGTCTCTCTCTTTCTCTCTCCCTCTTTATGTCTCTGAAGTGTAGGCCACTACATCAATGAAGAAGTGAATTAATGAGGAGTGGGCTCTGATCAGGTAAGAATGATGGAGAGAGAGAGAGAAAGACAGAGAAGCTAAGGGTATTTTCAAGGAAGTGATTTCATTCATGGACCATGGTCCCTGAGATAGATAAGGAGAAAAGTGAGGGTGCACATGAGGTACTTACAATAATAGATTGGTAAGGTTAATGAATTCTTCAAAAATTGTTGCAATGGGTACACTAGTTAGGTAATAGGAGGTAATAAAGAGTTAGTGGCTTGGAATAGAATGTTAGATGGGTGCAGTTATGGTAACAAGGTCAAGGATATGACCATAAAATTGTGTAGCTGAGAATACAGAGGGGTAGATTATTGGAGGTGAAGCAAAGGTGATTTGATGGATCACATATGGATGTATAAGTCTTCATGAATCATGATAATATTGAATAAAAGGAAGACAATGAGCCAAGACCCAATGTTAACCATGAATGAATACACTAATGGAGAGTCAGCAAGCTGGTGTGTTTGCCTTCAGTAATATTTGACTGATCAAGTGTAGGCCACTGCCTGGGTGAAGAATGACTTAGTGAAGTTTGGGCTTGACCAGGTAAGAATGACAGAGGAAAGGACAAAGAGTTCAAGGTGTTTTAGAGGAAGTGATTCCAGTGAGAAGCCATGGTCCCCGAGGTAGATGAAGAGGGAAGTATGGGACAAGTGATGTATTAGTATATGCCAACACAAAGAGCACTGGAGGACAGGGATCTGATGGCATAGACTTCTAAAGAAATGAAGTTTTGGAAAATGCCGATTTCTCCCTCTCTCTCTCTGCAACGACTCATGCATGTTACTGTTTTCTCTCCAATAAAATAGAAAGTGCTTAAAGAGCAGAGAATGTATGTTTGCTTATTATTATTATTTTCTCCTTACAGAGTCAAGCACCACAAGATCAGGCATAAAGGCCCATTTTAAATTGGCTTATTACTCATGATCTTGGTTGCTAATGAGAGAAACCTAGTTGAATCTGGCTTAATGAACTGCCTTAGAAGACCAGGAATGTCACAGAGTGAAGCTGGCTCCACGCATGTCTCTATCCTGGGGTTCACTGATGACTTGCACTGGGAGTTTGTCCTTCTCCCTTGGGTGTGTCTGAGTTGGCTTCCGTTTCAGATCGTCTCTCCCTGAGAAGTGCAAAAAAGGTCCCAGCAGCTCTAGGTTCTAGCATCCTTAAAATGGAAACCCAGTGAGAGAGAAAACTATCTTCCAGTGGTTACACAGAATTTTTCTGGCTGATTTTGACTAATTTGGCTTGGGTCATATGCCCAAGTGTAGACTCTTGTCTAGAAAGATGGAGTTCTCTGATGGTCCAGCTTATAAGCTCTCAGCTCTCTTTGGGGCCAGGAAAGGGATCAATCCTATTAAACCTCATAAAGAGAATGTGAAAGAACCATGGTTTCTCAAAGGAAAATTGAGTTGTTACTATCAAAGAAAGAAGAGGAGGCCTGTTGGGCAGCAAAAACACCAGATGTTCATACACACACAGGAACAGAAGCTACTAACTGGGTTATCAGGGAGATTAACTGAGATACAGTATAAAAAGCCCTGCTTTGGTACACGGTACCAAGTAGGTGTTAAATACATTTTCATGTCCTGTAACTCTCCTGCTGTATTCTGGGCTCCGATCATAACTTGTTCTGTGATGCTGGATAAATCTCTAAACTTCTTTAGGATCAGTGAATTTATATATCTGATGTCTTCATGGTAAATCTCAGCAAAAAATGGCCACAATTTTCCCCCTTTCTGTACTCATATTCCTCGCCACAGGACTTGCAGCTCCTCCCAACAGAAGGTACTGTCTATTATCTCACACTTTGAATTGAGGCTGGCCTGGTGACTTGCTTTGGCTAATGAAATATGACAGAACTAGTGGGTCAGTTTCATACCTAGGTTACCGAGGCCCTGTGTTTCTGCTCCCTGCCTTGGGAACTTGCCCAGCTGCCATGTGAACAAGCTTGAGCTAGCCTACTGCAGCGTGAGACTGCGTGGAGATGGAATTCTCAGCCAAGGTCCATCCTAGACTAGCTAGGTCTTAACAGACCTGCCGGCAAGTGCAGATTTGGAGTGAGCTCAACTGAGATCAGCCCAACCCAGCCCAGACCCACAGAACTGCTCAACTGACCCACAACTACATGAGCTAAGTAAACGCATGTAATTTTAAGATACTCAACCTTTGGGTGGTTTGTTACACAGCAATAACAATTTGATACTGGATACTGTCCCTTTGTAGCACAAGACTCCTATATTTTCAATTCTTGTTAAATGCCACTTTCTGCTTGCTCTTTGAATGTATTTGATGAGATAAAAGCTCTTTCCTTTCCACAAAACTGAGTTTCCTGCATACTAAACAGCTCTCTTTCAGTAGCTTCAGTTCCCAGGGTTTCGATCTACACGTGTTAGGCAGCAGTCTCTGCAATAAAAGCATGTTCCAGGACACTTTTCCTGATCAACTATGTCATCTGTTGATTTTTCTTGTTTCCTGGAATCTTGGTGAATGTTTTAATGCCAATGCTTTCCCTTTCCTTTGGTTTTTACATAGTTATTATCTGTGGATTTTATAGGTTTTCTCTTTTATTCCTTAAATTTCAATGTTTTACTGAATGAACCTTTGCAGTTGGATTTAGAGGACACAGGTGCAGAGCTCAGCTCTCCTTTCCCTGGCTGTGTTGCCTTGGACAGCTGTAGCTCCGGGGCTTCCTCACCTGTAGCATTAGGGATTATTAGCATTGGGCTCACAGGATTCAGAAAGGATCACATGAAACTGAATGCCAGAAGGTGTTCCTGTGGTGCTGGGCATATGGAAGGGGCTCGATACATGTTAGTTCTCCTTCCTCATAATTGTAACCCTTTTGAACCTACCATAATGGAACTGAGCTCCATTCATGTATCCTGTGATGGCTGCTGAAAAACAGAGATAAATGAGACATCACAGAGATTATCTTCTAATTATGATGATTATTTCTAAAAGAGTAATTGTAAAGAATGCTGTAATAACAAGTCCAGAGAATAAGGGAGCACTGGAGGGACATCTCATCTGCAGTGGAATCATGAAATAGGCTGAGGTGCAAAGATCTTAGATCTCCCTGTTGGTGGTGGTTAAGAACTAGGATGCAAGGTTGGGTGTGCCTGACTTCAAATCTTAGTTCTGCCATTTATAAAACAGGTGTGACTGCCCACAAACTACTTCAACAACACAAGCCTCAGCCTCTTCGTCTGCAAAATAGGGAAAATAATAATATCTCCTTTATGTGGATGTTGTAGAATGAAATGAGAGGGTACTCAGCCTTGAGCACAATGCCTGTAAACAGCAAGAGAGATATTTGATTTATCCACACCTTCCCTGGGTGCATGAGGAAACTGAGACTCTGAGAAGGTCTTCGGCTTCCTGAGGTTGCACAGATGAGTAGGGCCAGGCCCTCCAGTTTCTGGTGTTAGTAAGTGGTAATTTGAGCTAATATCTTCCAGGGTATAAAATTACAAAGCAGATTCTCATCAGGGAGAAAGGATTTCTGCCAATTTTCAAATCAAACAGCTATTCTTCTAGTTGTGAAATAGAATTGATTTTCGGAGCTTAAAAAAGTAATGTAAAATGAGCAAGTCAACTATCAGAGTGGTTATGGCATTTAGCAAGCAACCTGCTACCCAGAGGGATGGGTTTGGCTTCTGTGGTGGGCTCGGTGTCCCATCATATCCAGGTATGATGGTGTGGGGCATGGGGAACATCACAGACAGGGACAGGGAATGCAAATACTTGAGGAGCCTCAGACACACCTAGAGAGGACTGTCAGGCAGGCAGGAGCTGAGTGCTGAAGGGTGATAGATGGTGAGAGCTAAAGGTAAAGAGAGGACAAGCTCTGTCTTCTAGGAACTTCTACTAGAAGCTTATTATTCTGGTGACAGCCAGCCCTGGAAGGGCCAGGCTGAATTAGCACAACATGAGAATTTAAGAACATTTCATTAGGGACATGTGGCATTGCCACTTCTAAATGAAGCATTGAAACTTAGACTGGCCTGATTTAATGATAAGGAGAAAGGGTAACTTTAAAGTTTCTGAAGGAATATTCAACCAACTTTGGTTGAACCTCCTAAGAACCCTGCTTTCTGCTAGGCACAGGAGGACAAGATGTAGTTCTTGCTTTCCAGTTGTCCAATCCAGTGGGAACAACAGATGGAAACAGAGAAGTCAGCAGAGAGTGACCTTAGAGACACAGGCTCACTCTGGTGGATGCTGGAGGGGCAGCCAGAGAGCTGGGGTTTGAGGACGAAGAGGAGTAGACCAGGTGGAGATGTGGAGGAATGGGATTGAGAAAGTAGGAGGAGTGTATGAATGCCTTCAAAGGCTGTGGTGCTTGAGAGGTGTGAGAAGGTCATGGTGCACCTATGGGCAGGACTAGTCCCAGGGAAGTGGGAGGGGAGACTGGGCAAGATTGTTTAAGAATTCAGAGAAACTGACTCTTCCTAATTGCTTCTATATCTCTTAAAAATCCCATCATGATACCTAATCCATATTAAGACATTACATCTTTGATGAATAAATGAATGAATGAATGATGTGCCAATGCTTGAGTACAGGGTCTGGTAGAAGGGAAGGGGCTGATCAGAGACAGAAGGGAATGCTGCATGGGGAGTCTCCAACAGTAGCGAGGACAAGGCAAGTGCTGAGGCAGCAAGGATTGCTGAATGAAGAATGCTGTGGAGTCAGAGGAACTAGAGAGGATCTCGGCCAGGCCAAGCAATCTATCTGTGGTTCTGGCCAACTCAAGAAACCTCTCGGCTGGGCACGGTGGCTCACACCTGTAATCCCAGCACTTTGGGAGGCCGAGGCAGGTGGATCACCAGGTCAGGAGATCGAGACCATCCTGGCCAACACGGTGAAACCCTGTCTCTACTAAAAATACAAACAACAACAACAACAACAAAAATTTAGCAGGGCAGCCAGGCGCGGTGGCTCCAGCCTGTAATCCTAGCACTTTGGGAGGCCGAGGTGGGCGGATCACAAGGTCAGGAGATCGAGACCATCCTGGGTAACACGGTGAAACCCCATCTCTACTAAAAAAAAGTACAAAAAATTAGCCGGGCGTGTTGACGGGCACCTGTAGTCCCAGCTACTCGGGAGGCTGAGGCAGGAGAATGGCATGAACCCGGGAGGCGGAGCTTGCAGTGAGCCGAGATCGCGCCACTGCACTCCAGCCTGGGGGACAGAGAAAGACTCCGTCTCAAAAAAAAAAAAAAAAAAAAAAAATTTAGCCGGGCGTGGTGGCGGGCGCTTATACTCCCAGCTACTCAGGAGGCTGAGGCAGAAGAATGGCATGAACCCGGGAGGCGGAGCTTGCAGTGAGCCGAGATCGCACCACTGCACTCCAGAATGGGCGACAGAGTGAGACTCTATCTCAAAAAAAAAAAAAAAAGAAAAAAAAAAGAAACCTCTCAGAGCCTCAGTTCGTTCTGCTGTAATACAAGGATAATAATGAGAGTCTGGTTAGTCAGCATCACTTTGCTTGTAAGGGAGAGAAAACCCAACTTGAGATGACTTAGGCAAAAGAGGGATATATTGTCTCTTGAAACTGAAATGCCTGGGTGTGGCTTAGTCTGGGAGCACACATGAGGTTGCTGTGACCCACTTTGTCTCTGTCCGTTAGCCCTCCTTTCCTGCAGGCTGGCTTTCCTCTCAGATGTGGCGTGCTGGTGAGTGAGGAAATCAACCTCTGTCATAAACGGAACCTCATATCACACATTCTGAAAGTTCAAATGCCAGCTACACAGAGATTATTAATATTGTATTCCCTGGAGTGAACACCGGGGCCTCTTCCCAGATGTTCAATGCTACACTCCTCCAGACAAATTTTGTGATAACTTTTGCGATGGCTAATTTTTTGTGTCAGCTTCGCTAGGCTGAGAGATGCCCAGGTAGTTGATAAAACATTATTTCTGGGTGTGTCTGTGAGGGTTTTTCTACTTCCTTCCTATAATACAGTTCTTGGAATGGCAAAGCCATTCTTGTTCTTAAATGTTGAGGCTAAGTTCAATTTTCCGTAGTACAAACGACTGCTGATAGCTCAAGGCCTCCATCTCTCTTCCTAGACTCAAGTCTGGTAGAAAAGAAATCTGTTTTCTTTCCCTTATTTCAAGCACAGATCTTGGGTCTAATTTTCCTTGCTCTGAATTTGATCCTGTGCCTATTTCTGTGCCTAGTCCCTGGGGCCAGTGGGTTGGGCTGCATGATTGGCTTATGCCCTGCTCACCTGCCCACTGAGAAGAGGAAGAAGTCAGCTACACCAAATGACATCAATCAAGAACAGATTAGTGATTTTCCAAAAAGCAATTCAGGGTGCTATTACCAGAGAAAGAAATGGCTGCTGACCCACAGCCAACAAGTGTCTAATATACATTACTAATTGGTGATAGTGTGAAGATGGATTAAGATGGCATATACAAGGGCTCTGACATGTGGTATGTACCCAATAAATACACAATATTAGTGTATTTTAGAATGCAGTTGCTGATGCTAACAATAATAAGCATGACTTCCTGCTTCATTCCATTTATTACACTAGGAAAGAGCATAAATCCCAAAAGCTGCCTGCTTGAACTCCAATCTCATCATTTCCTCTTGCCAGTTCTGTGTTCTTGGACAAGTAACATTCCCTCTCTGTGATGCAAAATACCTACGTCATGCCTTATGGGAACTAACTGAGTTAATACAATTAATGTGTTTAGAACAGTGTCTGGCACGCAGAAAGAGCTAAGTGTTTGTGGTTATTACCCAGAGCATGTCTGTGGTCAATTATACAGCAAAGGGCTCTGATCTCTGCTTCTTAGGCAGTTAACCATGCAGAAGGAATAGACTCCAATTACAAAGAAATCCTCCCATCTCCCTCAGTGCATATATAAACAATCCCAGATCCCTAACCAAACAGTGCAGAGGGCCATCTGGTATTCTTCAAGCTAAGGTATGGGATCTGGGGAAATGCACAACCTTCTGGTTAGTGAATTGTGGTCAGAGACAAATAAGGTCCAGCTGGAAGCATAGAGTCCAGGCTAGGTTGAAATGGATTGATTCCAGAGTCCAGAGATCCGTCTTCAGCCCTGCAAGGATTTGGGAACCAAGCTTTTTGAGGAGTGACAACCAGTGGTGTGATGGTAAATGTTTAACAATTGGCTCTCTAGGGAAGGAAAAATGGCATGATTTACAGGATTCCATGCTGTAAATACTCCCACCATTGCTGACTTCAAACAAGCAATGTTAGTTATTAACAAGGAGTTGGGAAAGAGAGGTACATGGTTGCTTCTTACAAGCCTGTATAAGCAGGTGCCAGCACACCACTGCCTGGATCCTCCTTGGTGATTTCCAGCTTTGCCTCACTCCTTCAGCATCATTTCTGGCTACTTACACCCTCAAATTTACTCCCTGGGCACACTGCAAGATGTGCAGTTCCCTGAGCAAGTGTCATTGCTCAACTCTGCCTACTCAGCTTTCTCTCCTTTTTGCCTGATTATCCTCACTTCCCCAGAATGACCTAAGGATACTGCGTCAGGTAGAGCAGGCTGTGTACTGCACCACTCCAGGAAGGCCATCAATGAAGGCTGGAGCTGTGCAGGGCACAACAAATACAATCACCTGTGGCAGCTCAAATCCCAGACTTTTCTTTCTCCAAGAAGTCTTTCCCATTCTTCCAGGCTGGGTTGTTACTGCTCTTCTGTACTCCTATAGAACCCTGAATTTTTCTCTGTTCCCAATTTCCCTAAGATAGGAAAGACATCTTCCCTAAAATATTGAAAGAGTCTCTTTTAGTGTTTGATATGGTTTGGTTATGTGTCACCACTCAAATCTCATCTCGAATTGTGATCCCCACATGTGGAGGGAGGGGTCTGGCAGGAGGTGATTGGATCATGGGGGTGGTTTCCCCATGCTTTCTTATGATAGTGAGTGAATTTTCATGAGATCTGACGGTTTAAAAGTGTACGGTGGTCCAGCTAAAGCAGTGTTAAGAGGGAAATTTGTAGCACTAACTGCCCACATCAGAAAGCTAGAAAGATCTCAAATCAACACCCTAACATCACAAGTAAAAGACCTAGATAAGCAAGAGCAAACTAATCCAAAAGCTGGCAGAAGACAAGAAATAACTAACACCAGAGCAGAAATGAAGGAGAAAGAGACACAAAAAACCCTCCAAAAATCAATGAATCCAGGAGCTGGTTTTTTGAAAAATTAACAAGATAGACAGACTGTTAGGTAGACTAATAAATAAGAAAAGAGAGAAGAATCAAATAGACACAATAAAAAATGATAAAGGGGCTATCACCACTGACCCCACAGAAATACAAACTGCCATCAGAGAACGCTATAAACACATCTATGCAAATAAACTACAAAATCTAGAAGAAATGGATGGACACATACACCCTCCCAGGAAGAAGTCGAATCCCCAAATAGACCAATAACAAATTCTGAAATTGAGGTGGTAATTAATGGCCTACCAACCAAAAAAAGCCTGGGACCAGACAGATTCACAGCCAAATTCTACCAGAGATACAAAGAAGAGCTGGTACCATTTCTTCCGAAACTATTCCAAACAATTGAAAAGGAGGGACTCCTCCGTAACACATTTTATGGAGCCAGCACCATCCTGATGCCAAAACCAGGAAGAGACACAACAAAAAAAGAAAACTTCAGGCCAATATCCCTGATGAACTTCTATGTGAAAATTCTCAATAAAATACTGGTAGACCAAATCCAGCAGCACATCAAAAAACTTATCCACCATGATCAAGTTGGCTTCATCACTGGGATGCAAGGCTGGTTCAACATACACAAATCAATAAACGTAATCCATCACATAACAGAACCAAAGACAAAAACCGCATGATTATCTCAATAGATGGAGAAAAGGCCTTTTTTTAAAATTCAACATGTTTTCATGTTAAAAACTCTGAAAAAACTAAGTACTGATGGAACATATCTCATAATAATAAGAGTTATTTATGACAAATCCACAGCCAATATCATACTGAATGGGTAAAAGCTGGATGCATTCCCTTTGAAAACCGGTACAAGTCAAGGATGCCTTCTCTCACCACTCCTATTCAACATAGTTTTGGAAGTTCTGGCCAGGGCAATCGGGCAAGAATAAGAAATAAAGTGTGTTCAAATAGGAAGAGAGGAAGTCAAATTGTCTGTGTTTGCAGATGACATGATTTTTTTTGCTTAGAAAACCCCATTGTCTCAGCCCCAAAACTCCTTAAACTGATAAGAAATTTCAGCAAAGTCTCAGGATACAAAATCAATTTGCAAAAATCACAAGCATTGCTTTACACCAGCAGTAGACAAGCAAAGAGCCAAATCATGAATGAACTCCCATTCATAATCACTACAAAGAGAATAAAATACATAAGAATAGAGGTAACAAGGGATGTGAAGGACCTCTTCAAGGAGATCTACAAACAACTGCTAAAGGAAATAAGAGAGGACACAAACAAATGAAAAAACATTCCATGCTCATGGGCAGAGAGAATCATTGTTGTGAAAATGGCCATACGGACCAAAGTAATTTACAGATTCAATGTTATTCCCATCAAACTACCACTGACATTCTTCACAGAATTAGAAAAAAACTACTTTAAATTTCATATGGAATCAAAGAAGACCCCATATAGCAAAGACAATCCTAAGCAAGAAGAACAAAGCTGGAGAAAACAATGCCACCTGATTTCAAACTATACTACAAGGCTACAGTAACCAAAACAGCATGGTACTTTTTTACCAAAACAGACATATAGACTGATTGAACAGAACAGAGACCTCAGAAATAACACCACACATCTACAACCATCTGATCTTTGACAAACATGACAAAAACAAGAATGGGGAAAGGATTTCCTATTTAATAAATGGTGCTGGGAAAACTGTCTAGTCATATGCAGAACATTGAAACTGGACCCCTTCCTTACACCTTACACAAAAATTAACTCAAAATGGATTAAAGACTTTTTTTTAATTTTTTTTTTATTATTATACTTTAGGTTTTAGGGTACATGTGCACAATGTGCAGGTTTGTTACATATGTATCCATGTGCCATGTTGTTTTGCTGCACCCATTAACTCGTCATTTAGCATTAGGTATATCTCCTAATGCGTCCCTCCCCCTCCCCCCACCCCACAACAGTCCCCGGAGTGTGATGTTCCCTTTCCTGTGTCCATGAGCTCTCATTGTTCAATTCCCACCTATGAGTGAGAACATGCGGTGTTTGGTTTTTTGTCCTTGTGATAGTTTACTAAGAATGATGTTTTCCAGTTTCATCCACGTCCCTACAAAGGATATGAACTCATCATTTTTTTATGGCTGCATAGTATTCCATGGTGTATATGTGCCACATTTTCTTAATCCAGTCTATCGTTGTTGGACATTTGGGCTGGTTCCAATTCTTTGCTATTGTGAATAGTGCCGCAATAAACATACGTGTGCATGTGTCTTTATAGCAGCATGATTTATAGTCCTTTGGGTATATACCCAGTAATGGGATGGCTGGGTCAAATGGTATTTCTAGTTCTAGATCCCTGAGGAATCGCCACACTGACTTCCACAATGGTTGAACTAGTTTACAGTCCCACCAACAGTGTAAAAGTGTTCCTATTTCTCCACATCCTCTCCAGCACCTGTTGTTTCCTGACTTTTTAATGATGGCCATTCTAACTGGTGTGAGATGGTATCTCACTGTGGTTTTGATTTGCATTTCTCTGATGGCCAGTGATGATGAGCATTTTTTCATGTGTTTTTTTGGCTGCATAAATGTCTTCTTTTGAGAAGTGTCTGTTCATGTCCTTCGCCCACTTTTTGATGGGGTTGTTTGTTTTTTTCTTGTAAATTTGTTTGAGTTCATTGTAGATTCCAGATATTAGCCCTTTGTCAGATGAGTAGGTTGCAAAAATGTTCTCCCATTCTGTAGGTTGCCTGTTCACTCTGATGGTAGTTTCTTTTGTTGTGCAGAAGCTCTTTAGTTTAATTAGATCCCATTTGTCAATTTTGGCTTTTGTTGCCATTGCTTTTGGTGTTTTAGACATGAAGTCCTTGCCCACGCCTATGTCCTGAATGGATTAAAGACTTAAATGTAAAACCCCAAACCATAAAAACTCTAGAAGAAAACCTAAGCAATACCATTCAGTACACAGGCATTGGCAAAGACTTCATGATGAAAATGCCAAAAGCAATTGCAACAAAAGCCGAAATTGAAAATAGGATCTAATTAAACTAAAGCGCTTCTGCACAGCAAAGGAAACTATCATCAGAGTGAACAGGTAACCTACAGAATGGGAAAAAACTTTTGCAATCTACCTATCTGACAGAGGTCGAATATCCAAAATTTACAAGGAACTTAAACAAATTTACAAGAAAAAAACAACCCCATCAAAAAGTGGGCAAAGAATATGAACAGACACTTCTCCAGGGAAGACATTTATGTGGCCAACAAACATATGAAAAAAAGCTCATCATCACTGGTCATTAGGTAAATGCAAATCAAAACCACAATGAGATACCATCTCATGCCAGTCAGAATGGCAATTATTAAAAAGTCAAGAAACAATAGACACTGGCAAGGCTATGGAGAAATAGGAACACTTTTACACTGTTGGTTGGAATGTAAATTAGTTCAACCATTGTGAAAGACAGTATGGCTATTCCTCAAGGAACTAGAACCAGAAATACCATTTGACCCAGCAATTCCATTATTGAATATATACCCAAAGGAATGTAAATCATTCTACTATAAATACACATACACACACATGTTTTGCAGCACTATTTACAATAGCGAAGTCATGGATCCAACCCAAATGCCCATCAATGATAGACTGGATAAATATAACGTGGTACATATACACCATGAAATACTATGCTTCCATAAAAAGGAATGAGATCATGTCCTTTGCAGAAACATGATGAAGCTGGAAGCCATCATTCTCAGTGAACTAACACAGGAACAGAAAAACCAAACACTGCATGTTCTCACTCATAAGTGGAAGCTGAACAATGAGAACACATGGACACAGGGAGGGGAACAGCATACACCAGGGCTTTTTGGGGTTGGGAGGTGAGGGCAAGAAACTTAGAGGATGGGTCAATAGGTGCAGCAAACCACCATGGCACATGTATACCTATGTAACAAAGCTGCACATTCTGCACATGTATCCCGGAACTTGAAGTAATTTTTTATTTTAAAAAGGTGTGTGGTGGTCCCCTGGCCCCATTTTGCCATGGTAAGATGTGCTTGTTTCCCCTTCCACCATGATTTTAAGTTTCTTGAGGCCTCCCCAGTCATGTGGAACTGTGAGTCAATTAAACCTCTTTTCTTTCTAAATTACCCAGTCTCAGGTGGTTCTTTATAGCAGTGTGAAAACTAATACAGTGTCTGTCTCCACTTGTATATCGTAAGTTCTCTAAGAAGAGGAGTCAAGTTGTATTCACATCTGTATCTACAGAACCTACTACAGGGGTGTCCAATTTTTGGCTTCTTTGGGCCACATTGGAAGAAGAATTGTCTTGGGCCACACTAAAGTACACTGAACACTAACAATAGCTGAGGAGCTAAAAAAAATCTCATCATGTTTTAAGAAAGTTTACGAATTTGTATTGGGCTGCACTCAAAGCCGTCCAGGGCTGCATGTGGCCTGTGGGCCATGGGTTGGACAAGCTTGACCTACTAGAGCATGTGGCCCAGGGGCTGTGTCTGGACTATGTTAGATTGGGGCAGAGAATCCTCAGGGCAGACAATTAGAACTGTGCCTGATTACCAGAAGGGACTGCATGCAAAGAGTACCTGGATTGGTTCTGTGGAACCCCAGAGCACTGATATAGTTCTGCTGAAGGAAAGACATTCTGGAAGACAGATGACAATTCTAAAGAATGATATTTTAACCGACAAAACTCTTCAAGCAGTGCAAGAGCTGCCTTGAGAGGTGGTGAGATTCTTGTCTCTAGAAGTATGTAAGTGAAGGTTGAGATATATACAGAAGGTAAGCTATATGGGGATTTATCGGTGCAGAATCTTTTGTGAGGCATTGAAGGAGGAAGATAAAATATAAGTGGGCATTGACTTCGCCTTAGCTTCATAACAAGTGAGATATCTTCAGAGAGTCCATGCAAAGCTCTAGACAGTGTATCATAGGGAGAAAGGGGGAATTGACTCCTCAGCTCAGGTCTCCAATCAGTCAAAGTTCACAGGACATCAGCACCCTTGCATTTCCCAGTTGCCATACCCGATCCCTCTGGCAGCCTCTGGAGAAGCTATATCCCAAAAATCTGTGGAGTCATTTTAGGGCAAACCACCTGCCTTCTTGGAGCTTGGAGGGCGGCTGGGCCAGGTAGCAGTGGGTCTGTGAAATCCTGCACCTCAGCAGCAGCAGAGAACACCAGAGAGAGAAGAATGTGCAGGCCAGGATGGGAGAGGCACAGGAATTGTGAGGCAAGATGCTTCTGAGCTTGCCCACTGGCCATATGCAGGTCCAGGTTGGCATGGCCGGCTGAAAGGGAGGGACACCATTCAGGGAATGGCCCCTTCCCAAAAGATGGCAATATAACTCTAGATTCTCTATTCAATAAAGATGAAAACCTCCTCTCTACAGCCTACATAAATTATATTGATTGCAGAAATCTGCCTGAATGTTCATCAGTAACCTCAAAAAAAAAAAAAAAACAAGAAACACCCAGCTGAGTGTATCCAGGGAGGCACTTAAACTGAATCCAGCACAGACTCCAACTTCACAAATGCAAATCATCAATATGGACATTTTCTTCATTCCAGGGAATGTATTTTTCCAGGATTTTAGTGGTAAGAGAACATGTTACAGTCCTTTTTACACTTTTCCTTTTTGCAAATGAAAGGATGAAACCAAGGTTGATGAGGTCTGCACTGAGAAGTCAGGATGGAACATTTACTATGAAGGATGTGCATGTGTGTGTGCATGTGTGTTTGTGCATGTGTGTGTGCATGTGTGTGCATGCATGTGTGTGGGTGTGGATGCATGAGTGTGTGCATGTGTGTGTGCATGTGTGTGTTTGTGCATGTATATGTGTGTGTGCGTGCATGCGTGTGTGCGTGCATGCATGTATGTGTTTGTGCGTGCGTGTGCATGCATGTATGTGTTTGTGTGTGCGTGTGTGCATGCATGTGTGTATGCACATGCTTATAAGCAAATGTGAGTTTGCATTCAAATGAGTGTGTTCCATGCGTCAGTGTGAATATGTGGGCTTGATTATACTTAAAAGTACACATGCATTCTCAGCTGTGTATGCACATCTTTGCATGAGCCTAGATGTAGGTGTGAGTGTGTCTTATTCACGTGGATCTGAGTATGCAATGAGAGTGCACTCTGGTGTGTGTCTGTGTATGGTGTAAAAAGGCCCTGTCTGCTGGTTAATGTGTGTGTGCAGCTTGCTCTTCAGCTTCCCGTCCCATTCTGCCTGCCCCTGGAAGGACCTGTGTTCTCCATATTTAGGAATCTCCGGACCTCTGCCTGCAAGATAGACTGAGGTTCTTTCTGAGGAGGAGCCAGCTTGACCCACCTCTAAGCCCTGGGCCCTGCCTGGGACAGTGGACTACACTGTTGACTTTCTCCTTTGGGAAATGGGAAAGAATAAAAGCCCAGACCTAAAGCAAATATTCCACAAGACAGTGTTACTAAATACTGCCTGTACTCATTGAAGAGAGCATCAAGGTGACAAAAATCAACAGGTCAGCTGGGAAATGCAAGTCTGCAGAGCTCCTGCCATTCTCACCAGCTCTGTCCCTGCACTTGCCCCTACCCAGCTGGGTTCAATATGTCTGGTTTCCAACTCCCAGACCCTCTTGGCCTGCCCTGTCTAATGTCATTTGGTTCAATGCAATTCATTTCAAGACAAGTTGATATCATCATGAAAAAAAAATGGAGAAAATCCCTAAAACCAAAAACACGTTTAAAAAGGTGTAGGGCTGCAAGGTAATTTATGGATTCAATGCCATCCCCATCAAGCTACCAATGATTTTCTTCACAGAATTGGAAAAAACTACTTTAAAGTTCATATGGAACCAAAAAAGAGCCCACATTGCCAAGTCAATCCTAAGCCAAAGGAACAAAGCTGGAGGCATCATGCTACCTGACTTCAAACTATACTAGAAGGCTACAGTAACCAAAACAGCATGGTACTGGTACCAAAACAGAGATACAGACCAATGGAAGAGAACGGAGCCCTCAGAAATAATACCACACATCTACAACCATCTGATCTTTGACAAACCTGACAAAAAACAAGAAATGGGGAGAGGATTCCCTGTTTAATAAATGGTGCTGGGAAAACTGGCTAGCCATACATAGAAATCTGAAACTGGATCCCTTCCTTATACCTTATACAAAAATTAATTCAAGATGGATTAAATATTTAAATGTTAGACCTAAAACCATAAAAACCCTAGAAGAAAACCTAGGCAATACCATTCAGGACACAGGCATGGGCAAGGACTTCATGTCTAAAACACCAAAAACAATGGCAACAAAAGCCAAAATTGACAAATGGAATCTAATTAAACTAAAGAGCTTCTGCACAGCAAAAGAAACTACCATCAGAGTGAACAGGCAACCTACAGAATGGGAGAAAATTTTTACAATCTACCCATCTGACAAAGAGCTAATATACAGAATCTACAAAGAACTTAAACAAATTTATAAGAAAAAAACAACCCCGTCAACAAGTGGGTGAAGGATATGAACAAACACTTCTCAAAAGAAGACTTTTGTGCAGCCAACAGACACATGAAAAAATGCTCATCATCACTGGCCATCAGAGAAATGCAAATCAAAACCACAGTGAGATACCATCTCACACCAGTTAGAATGGCGATCATTAAAAACTCAGGAAACAACAGGTGCTGGAGAGGATGTGGAGAAACAGGAACACTTTTACACTGTTGGTGGGACTGTAAACTAGTTCAACCATTGTGGAAGACAGTGTGGCGATTCCTCAGGGATCTAGAACTAGAAATACCATTTGGCCCAGCCATCCCATTACTGGGTATATACCCAAAGGATTATAAGTCATGCTGCTATAAAGAAACATGCACACGTATGTTTATTGCGGCACTATTCACAATAGCAAAAACTTGGAACCAACCCAAATGTCCATCAATGATAGACTGGATTAAGAAAATGTGGCACATATACACCATGGAATACTATGCAGCCATAAAAAATGATGAGTTCATGTCCCTTGTAGGGACAAGGATGAAGCTGGAAACCATCGTTCTCAGCAAACTATCGCAAGGACAAAAAACCAAACACAGCATGTTCTCACTCATAGGTGGGAACTGAACAATGAGAACACTTGCACACAGGAAGGGGAAGATCACACACCAGGGCCCGTTGTGGGGTAGGGGGAACGGGGAGGGATAGCATTAGGAGATACAACTAATGTAAATGATGAATTAATGGGTGCAGCACACCAACACGGCACATGTATACATATGTAACAAACCTGCATGTACATGTTGTGCACATGTACCCTAGAGCTCAAAGTATAAAAAAAAAAAAAGTGTAAGGCTGAGACTCTGAGACTGAGAATTGCCTGCAGGGGCTTCATTGGAGAGTGCTGTCCTGAACAACACCTCCAGGATGGTGAGGGAGGCAGGTTTGGACCTGAGGGAGAAGTTACACTGAGACAAACTTGCATCAGAGGCCTCTGTCCCACCAGCAGCTCTGGAGCTGGGCAGCCTTCAGGGTTGTCATCAATTGAGGCAAGGGGGCAGGTATGTACACGTCACCACCAACCCTATCCAGAAACTCTTTCCATCTTGCAAAAATGAAGCTCTATACACCGTAAGTAACATCTCCCCATTTCTCCTTCCCTGGCAAACACTCTTCTAATTTCGGTCTCTGTGATTTTGACTACGCTATCACATGTAAGCGGAATCAGAGAGTATTTGTATTTTTTGTGACTGGCTTATTTCACTCAGTTTAATGCCCTCAAGGTTAATCCATGTTGTGGCAGTGTCAGAATTTCCTTTCTTTTTGAAGCTGAAGAATATTCCATTGTTCGTATATACCACATTTTGCTTATCCATTCGCTTAGTGATGAACACTCAGATTGCTTTCACCTTTAGGGTACTGCGAGTAATGCTGCTATGGATATGGGTATACAAATGTCTCTTTAAGATCCTACTTTCAATTCTTTACTGTATATGCTCAGAAGAAGCAGAACTGTTGGATCATACGAAGCATAAAATTCTGTGTTTAATTTTTTAAGGGACAGCCCTGCTGTTTCCTATGAAAATGGTACCGTTTTACAATCCCACAAGTAATGCACAACGATTCCAATTTCTCCACATCTTCACTAACACTTATTTTATTTATTTATTTGCCATCCTAATGGGTGTGAGGTGCTAAATTGGGTTTTGAAATATGGAGAAAAAGGAGTGGAAGAGGATCAGGAGCAAATTGAATGTACACAGCCTTACCCAATTTCACTGTCCCAAGCACCGTCTATGCTCTTGGGTGCAAAAACACAGAGTAAATAATGATTCTAAGAGGGAGAAACATAGAGAATAGTAGAGGTAAGGTGTGAGTTAGGATGGTCAATAGAGTCTGTGGTTCTGCTTTTTTGGTCACTTAGAGATAATTGAACTCTCCACATTGCTAAAACCACAATCAGGAAATGTACCAAGATTAGGCACCTTTTCATAAATCCCTGATGATATAGAAAACTGTTCTTGTTCTGTCATAGCTATTTGCTTGACATCACACGAAGTGCAGGTGTGACTAGCTAACCTACTAAGGTTCAGATCCTGAAGGAAGCAAAGGGCCTAGCCTGGCACTGCCAAGAGCCCAAATAATCACACTTCTACCACCCAGAAGCAGAGGGTCAAGCCTCATCAGTTGGCGAGAAGCCAAGCCTGGAGGTCAAGAGACCCAGGAATAAGTCCAGCTACTGAATCCAGTCAACCCTGCCCATGGCACCACCTGACCTCAAGGTAACTTCAGCTAATAAATATCCTTACAAGGCTTGGTGCTTTGTGTTTCAGACCCTGGCTTCAGTGCCAGGATACACGGGTGATTAAGATCCACTCTGTGCCCTACAGTAAACTGTAGCCTCACCACATAATCAGAATTATAATGCAGTGAGTACTGTTGGAAGGCGAAGGGGAGCTGCACTTTGCAGCCTGGGAATGGGAGTCAAAGAAGGTGAAGGATGAATAGAATTGATCCTATTCTATTGAGGAGAGCAATGGGATTACAGTCAACTACAGGTCACAATGCTGGCCATATTTTATGGGCTTAAGAGAGCATCCATGTTGTTGATGATGATGATGATGATGACGATGATGATGATGCTATGACTCCCAGTTTAGTGCTGTTCCCTGAGTCTCTACCCAGGCAACCCATTGCAAGAGAATGCAATGAGTTCACGCACACAACTTAACTTGGATTTACACAATGCAAATTCTCAATCAGAAGGATTCTCACTTCTTGCCTACTGCTGTCTGCAGATGGGATCTCATTTCCGTGCATTTGTACCACGGGGCTAGGAAAAAGAAATGGGGTTGGGTTTTGTGGTTTGTTTCATTTTACTGCCTGTTTCTTCTTACATTAGGAGGAAGCCTTCTGGTGTGATGGGGAGTGCCCTGGGAGAGTCAGGAGCCCTGGCTGGGAGAGCTCTCCATTTACCATGGCACATAAACAACAAATCTTTACACATCCATGGGTCTGTTAAGCATGGGGAGGGTGGGAGTTTGGTCCAAATAACAGCAATTATGGGCACAGTTTTAGCATTTTTGTATCTTACATGATCTCCCTAAATCTTGGAGGAACTCTAATATAGTTGAAGGAATAGCCATGTTGTGGAAAGAAGATTGTTCTTGGACTCACACCCTTAGTTCCGTCTCTTATGAGTTCCACAGCAGAGCTCATCCTCATTAAACCTCAGTTTTCTCATCCATTAAATAAGATTCATCATGCCTCTCTCGAAAATTGTTTTGATGATTTGAATGAAGCATTAAAGTGTCTTACATGTAGTAGTTAGAGTTGAATGTTAGTGGAATCTGTAGGGGAAGGATCACAACCCTATTTCAAAGCTACTATCCAAGGTGGTGTTCTCTAAGGTTCAGCAACTTCTGTGTTCTGGAAACACTTCTGACACCACCTTTTGGCTTATATATCCAAAGGAACATTTCTTTTAAGAAGTTCTTCCAGGAGGCTAAATATTTATTCCAACAAAGCTGCTGTTGCTCAAAACATAATCAGTCTTATCTGGAAATGCCCTTTGGAGCAGTGTTGTCTAGAAATACAATGTGAGTCACATGTGCACTTTAATACTTCCTGGTAGCCTCGCTGAAAAAAATTAAAAAGCAGGTGAAGTTAATTTTAATCATATATTTTATTCAACCCCCAATATTAAAAATATTATCATTTCAATATGCAATCAATATAAAAACTGTTAATGGATATTTTACATTCTTTCTTTCATATTAAGCCTGTAACATCCAGTGAGTGTTTTACTGACAGCACATCTCAATTCACTGTAAGTACTGGATTTATACTGTAATCTCAGAATTTACAGTTGCAAAGATAGATTCATACATTCACATTGCTCCAAACATGCTTAAAATTTTTCAGTAAAGTTGTGTTCATGGCAGACTCTTTTACTGTGCTTCAGTTTTTAGATTTAAATTTAAAGTATTTAAAATTAAAGAAAATTAAACACTCACTTTCTCACTCATACTAGCTATTTTATAAGCACTCAACCACATGTAGCTAGTGACTACTTACTGGACAGCACATCTCTCGGGCCTGGGGACATTCCTTTAAAGGTCCTCAGCAACACTCATCTTTTTTGAAGTTGGTTCCATATTTTCTGAAAAACACTCTGAACTCACTGGGAGTCTTGTCATTTGGGGGAAGATTGTGAAGAATGATAAAGTGCTTAAGTTCAGAATGAAGACTGACTACACTGAGAAAGGGTTACTTCTCTCATGTGACTCCTGCCTGGAAATTGTTTTTGTGATCATGAAAACTATTTGGGTAAACAAGTCCCAGTGTGTTTGCTTTACAATTGCTTGCATTACTTCACAGTCACGCCTGGCTCAGATGGCAAGATAGGTGGTGTGACCCGATGCACAGAAACACTGACATCTCAGCATTGGTCATGAGTACAATGGCCAGGCAAACTGTAAATCAGCTGGGGAGTTGGGTCAGAATGTCCCTAGGGCTGTCTGCCCCCACCAAGTTTGTACCCTTCCTAAGAAGGCAGGCTCCAGGCTACAAGGAGGCCTTCACTAAGGCAGGGCTAACATATTAGCTGTCCCATCGTGGACACAGGCAGCCTGATGATTTCCTCCTTGGTGCCTGGCTTTATATCCTACTTCCCATCTGGCTTATGCTGAAACTGTTTTGAAAATGACCTATAGGTAGAATAGCAGCTTTGCTTCTTAACACCCTAACCTGTAATAGCCTCAGCAGGTACCCAAATTGAACTATACTAAAAAAAGATTTTTGGTCACAAAACCCAGAGTTCCCCTATTAGCTACTTGAATACATTATTATTATTATTATTGCAGTTAACTGCATTGAGCAGTGCCAAGATTATACGAGCACAAGATATGACAATTCTAAGCCCACCTCACACACAGAAAGGTAGTACCAGGAGCCTTAGGGTTAATTTTTATCTCCCCACTCCTTTCTTTTTCTTCAATTTTTCCATTTAATCAAATTTCAAAAGCATCTGGGGCAGCTGCTAGGGTTTCTAGGACTAATGAGACAGGGACCTTGTTCTTTTGCTTTAGTAGATAGAAACAGATATGTAAATACATAAATATAAGTATGTACATAATAGTAACTGTTATCTTCATCAGTTTAAATACTTCCCTAGCCATTATTTTATTCTGGCACTGAATTGGAAAGAGTCCAGGATTTGAAGTGAATGGATCCAAATTCAAAATTCCAAGTTTTTTTATACAACATTTTATGTACTCTTGGGCAAGTCACTTAACTCCATTGAGCTTCAACTTCACCTGTAAAATGGGGTATTAATATCTACTTTACAAGGCTGGTTGACCAAGGTAAAACCACATGTGTTCCAGGAGCCCTTGGAACACAGCTGGCTCTCAATACATGCAATGCCAGTGAGTACTATCTTTAATGAATCCTTCCAGCAGAACTGAAGTGGTCTTCACTGCCATGATAATTGAAGCCCAGAGGAGAAAAGTGTCTTGCTATTGATTCAAATGTTACATGCCACATTGGAGTCTTAGTCACTTGAAGATGAGGACAGGCCATTAACCTGCCTCAAAATGCCAGGAAAGTGCATCTGAGGAATATCTCACCTAGCGGGGAATAGGGGAACGCTCCCTGGGGGAGAAACCTTCTAATGGGAGAACTAAGGAAGCTCAGGGGAAAAGGATGTTGAGGGGAAAAAGAAGGAAAAGAGGAAAGAGATGAAATAATGTCTAAGACCAAAGGACAGAGAATAGGCAATAACCAGGGACAAAAAAAAAAAAAATTATGGCATCTACAGATAACAAAAAGAAATTAAGCATGACTACAACGAGTGTGTGTGTATGCATGTGTGCATATGTGTGAGTGCATGTGTGCGTTCATGTGCACATGTGCATATGTGCATGCATGTGTGTGTTCATGTGCACGTGTGCATATGTGCATGCATGTGCATGCATGTGTGCGTTCATGTGCACGTGTGCATATGTGTGTGTTGTGACTGGAGAAGTACATGATGCTCAGGTCACATCAAGCTAAATTAAGACACTGTTTTTATCTTTGCAAAGCATTGAAATGTTTTCAGCTGTTCACGTATGAATTTTAGGTGGATCATAATGACTGCTGTGTGGAAAAAATATAGCAGAGGGAGACTGGAGGCAGAGAAAGCAGGAAAGACACTCTTGCCATCATCCAGGCAAGCAATGACGGTGGGCTGCCCCAAGGAAGCAGCAGTGGGGATGAAGAACCCTGCACAGGGTTGAGAGATATTCAGAGGGTAGGGTGGATTCGAACCCGTGGCTTCTGATCTATGGTTACTAGTCCAAACTTCTATAGAAGCAATAATTCAGTTGATTCCTAGAAGTTCACAGACCATGGTTTGTTTCTAGGTGTCTGCTGTAGCCTTGTCTTGGGCTTTTTTTCTTGATGCAAATGAACTGTTGTCATTGGGGTGAAACTCATTTTATAAACATAGCCTTAGATTGGGCGGCTGTGTTAGGGGAATTAATGTTAATTGTTATAACAAGTAACCCCCAAATTTTAGTGGCTTAACACAATAAAATTTTGTTTTCCCTGACATAAAACTAAATGTGGTTGTGGTGGATGACTTTTCTCCAAGTCCAGATAACTCAGTAATTCAGGGGCCTTTTAATTAGTGGCTTAGATGTTCTCAGAGCCTTGGAATCCACTGCTCCATCTTCTGCATCCAGCCACCCTATGATCAAAAGGAAAATTGTGTGGGAAGTTTAAGGGGCCAGGTCTGGAACTGGTATAGATATATGGATGCCCATATTCCATTGTTCAGAACCAATCTCGTGGCTCATATCTAAATAATCTGACAAATACAGTTTGACCATATACAAGGGAAGAAATAGGATCTGGTGAACATCTAGCCAAATTCTGCCATGATGCAAGCAGCAACTGGATGAACCAAAAAAGTGGGTTCATTTCAACAATGTTTACTTTCCTCAACCCAGAATCCTCTAGGTTTCTTCCTCTATCTGAAATAACTGCCACTCTTAAGAAATGTGAACAGAAAACTTCAAGTGTGTTTAAGGCTGGACTCATCCCTTGTTTGGTTTTGTGCCAGACCCAGTAAGCATGGTAGAGAATGACGATGAGATGCTGATGTTAACAGCAGAATGAGGCTTGAGTCTTTAGTTTCAGCCTAATCTAGGCATTCATTAGACACTAAGATTCTGGTTCCCCTGTCCTGTCACTTGCTGGATTGGCTAAGGCAAAAATTACCCTGTGATTCCTAGTGTATGAGTGGATCTTCAATATTTCCAATTCTTTTTGAAAAGTATAGCCACCCAGTACAATGAAGAGGAGGGCAAGGGAGTTGTAATTGGGGGCATATGATAGAAGACAAAGTCCCCTCAGCAGTCAGCAGGAGAGGCATGTCTAAAACTGAGCTTTATTGCTTAGCAGTTGAACCCTGTCAGCCTAAATTAATTGTTTCATGTAGTTGTTTTTCTCATCCAAATTACCTGCTTAACTAGAAGTCCAAGAATCCTTTATTTAAGTTCATTCTCTAATGGTTATTGGTTGCTTGGCTTTTGCAAAGCTCCTTGCCCATTTTATGCTTCTATTTTCTCATTTCTAAGTTGGATTTGATGATTTCCAAAATTGCTCTGGATCCTAATCTTTCATGCCTCTGTCAAGGAATCATGAAAAAGGAGAAAAAAGGTAAAGGAGATAAAAGCTGGCAGTCCTTGCTTTCATCATTACTGAGGAATGCATTAGGCATCTGACATTCCCAGAAAGGCCTGGGATCTAATATGTTGTTGATCCAACTGTGATTAAGGAATAAAATAGTGTATTCTATACTCAGTATAGCTAGGTCACTGACACTTTATGTGCAGTGCTCCCTCATCTGTCTTGGCAAAACTACATGGGTGAAAATGCTGGTCTCACAGTCAAAAAGAGGAATCCTTTACTCCACAAGGCCATGTGAAACATAGTGGGTACCTGACTGATGGTGATTTCCACCTAGAATCAGCGTTCAGTGGAAATTGCAGATGAGTGAATTGCCCTCTCTACTGTGTGAGTGAAAGCACTCTGTGATAAAGGGTTGACTCAAAGACCACTCAGTGGAGAATACACTGTCCAGGGAATAAAGAAGCTACACAGATTCAGCAAGGGAATAAAATAGACATCAATTGTTTTGCCCATGACTTCTCCTTTCTTCTGCTAGAACACTCTGATTTTCCTGGAAAACTCCCCCTTTCCTTCTGCCATTCTCTGTGGTTATGGTGGGGTTAACCTGGTCCATGAACTCCGGTCCAAATCCAGTCACCCTGGTCAGAGGATTGGTTTGAAAATGTTCAAAGACATTTCTTGGGATTGATGGGAGAAAATGTCCCTACGAGGGCTATTGAGAGGGGGATGCTTGAGGAAGAAGCTGCAAGATAGAAATGCCATTTGCAGCAACCTGGATGGGATTGGAGACAATTATTCTAAGTGAATTAACTCAGGAATGGAAAACCAAACATCGTATGTTCTTACTCATAAATGGGAGCTAAGCTATGAGGATGCAAAGGCATAAGAAAGATACAGTGAACTTTGGGGATTCAGGGGAAAGGGTGGGAAGAGGGTGAGTGATAACAGACTACAAATTGGGTTCAGTGTATACTGCTCAGGTGATGGGTGCACCAAAACCTCACAAATCACCACTAAAGAACTTACTCATGTAACCAAATACCAACTGTTCCCCAAAAACCTGTGAAAATTTAAAAAAAGATAGAAATGCCAGATGAGCAAATAGAGAAACTGAGTCTTGAGGACCTGTTCAAGATCCTGAATTTTGCCATCTTTGAACCTTGTATGTCCAACAGATACTTTATTTTCCTTTTGATTGAAAATATTTTAAGGGAATGGGGGAAGGGTCTCTATTGCATAACTGAAAAGGCCTTGACTAATGCAAGAGGGAACCAGATTGCTTATAGTCTTTGAATAATGATCATTTATAATTGCATTGATAATGACCATTCTCTGAGCTCCTGCTAGGCACTTCACACTATGGCTCCTTCTCTTGCAATAACTTACAAGAGATACAATGATCACCATTATGTAGTTGTAATTATGAAGGGTCTGTTACATTGAGTGACTGGACCAAGGTCAAATTGCTCATAAGAAGTTAAGCAGAGGCCAGACACAGTGGCTCACACCCGTAATCCCAGCACTTTGGGAGGCCAAAGTGGGCGGACTACCTGAGGTCAGGACTTCAAGACCAGCCTGGCCGACATAGTGAAACCCCATCTCTACTAAAAATTCAAAAATTAGCCAGGTGTGGTGTTGCGTGCCTAATCTTAGCTACTTAGGAGGCTGAGGCAGAAGAGTTGCTTGAACTCAGGAGGTGGAGGTTGCAGTGATCCAATATGGAGTCATTGCACTCTAGCCTGGGCAGCAGAGTGAGACTCCGTCTCAAAAAAAAAAAAAAGAAAAAAGGAAAAAAAAAAAAAGAAGTGAAGCAGAGAATTGAACCCAATTTTGCTTGCACCAGATTTTATGGGCTTGTCACTCTTTCATATGGTTTTTCCTGAAGGGAGAGGCTCAGTAAGCATGAGGACAAATCAGAGAATCAGAGAACACAGTTTGTTTAGTTATTCAAACAATAGGATTTTCCATCAAAGACACAAATATCTAGAAAAGGGGTTATTGTTACATCAAATAAAAAGATTGAAGAGAAACAAGCAAACAAGCATATTTGAAAAGAGCATTTACCTAAATAAAAACAAAGGGTTTGTTTTGTGCCTAACATTTGGCTAGGATTGTTTGGTGCATTGGTAGATATCAACTGGAACTAATTTGTTACTAGAATACAGAAGTCTTACAGAGCCTGATGTTGTGGACTTAACTGAGTTTCAGACAAGATTTGGAAGTAGAGACCAGAAAAACCTCAGGCCTCTAATTCTTATTCCCACTTCTCTCTGCTTCTCTATTTTGCCCTTTTCTTCCTCTGTAGACAGGCTTTCTGTCATCTGCTGTCTGTGGGGCAGAACCTGGCTGCCTGCAACTCCCTGGTTGGCATATTTCACAGAAACCCAGTCACCCACTGAAGCTGATTTCCTGTCTCAACTCCCACTTTCTGCCACTTCCAAATTTCTCAGAAGAGGGTATCTGACTAGGTTGGTGGGGTAAGCGCTCCACCTTGGGAGACTCAATCCTGGATCATTACTGGAGTGGAAAGGGAACAGTGCCAGGACCCCAAATTTAGGAGCCCTCAGGAGAGGGCCTTGTAATGCACTGCTCCGATGCCCTGCCAGGCACTGACAACTTATCGTCTCAGCTAGCATCAGCTCCTTTCCAACATCACCTTGCCAGAGGTCATGCCACCTTCATGGAGGGGTAGGGGTTCTTCCTCCAGGTGGGGCATCTCTGAAGGTTACTTTGCAGGGGACTATTTTGGGCTTACATCCAACTCAATTTCTCCCTCCCTTAAATCAAGTTTTCCCCTTCTATCTTACACAATTTCTCTTGAATAAACATCCTGTGTTCAAATTTCCACCTGAATCTCCTTTGAAGAAACTAGCCTGTGACAGGTGGTTCCAAGGACTGTCTGAGAAAGGAGACATTAAGATGAGATTCTGGGACAGGATAACCCACTGCTTGTCTGGCAATGAGGACTCTATTCCTGGGGTTAGTTGGAGCACAGGTGCCCCCAGAAGTGGGTAACAGAATAATTGCTGACTTTTCATGAGTGATGATCTGGGATGGATACCAGGGGAAGGAGATGCATTAGCTGGTGTGAAGCATCAGATGTTTATAAATATGGGGCAAAGAGTAAATATGAGTGGAATAGGGTGGTTATTGCTAAGCTCAACTGAGATTTTGGAAAATGGAAATGAAAAGGTGAGAGTGATTAATTGGTAAGTCAGAGCTAAGTATGAAAACCAGGAACTTCCTGGTTAGCATACAAAGAGACTCTCAGCGTCTATAGCAAGAGGCCAGGCCGAGCTGTGGACTTAGTTGTCACAATATTTGAGCTCTAAAGAAAGTAGAACTCCCCACTTAGGCAGTTCAGCTAGTTTTTCCAAGGGCACGAAATCTTCAATCTCCAGGATCCCCTGGACCTCTGGGCCACTTGCCTCTATTAAGTACTAGACTCCTTCTTTGCTTGAAGATGATTTAGAGGCCTTGACTCTACCAGAAAACATGAGCTGCCCTCAGGATCCACACCCACTGCCCCACAACCCCCTCGCACCTAGGCTAAGAACCAGGAACTATTCCCCTTTCTGCTTGGGGCATGCTGAGAGAAGAGGAAGAAAGCTATATACTAAAAGAGCTACATACTAAAAGACTAAGAGACCTAGTCAGCCTTTGTCAGCAATAGCTGGGAGAATACACAAGAGATGAGATTTTAGGGTGTGAGATCAAGGAGGAGTTTATTGATTTGAGAACTTTCCTGGGATACAAGAGTTAGCTCCTTGGAAAGAACCCTGGGAGATGCTAAGAAAACACTGACTCCAAGAAGCGTGGAGAGATCAGTTGTCCCCAAACTCCAACTTGGGACAATTCCAAAGGTTCATCAAATCTCTAGAGTCCCCATAGGGTCAAACTGAGGCCTTTGCTGGAACTGCAGAGTAACTCAGCTTCTTTTTTTTGCCAAATCCTACTTTCTTCCCCTCTGTTTCACAGGCCTTAAGAGCAATTCCCAATAAACTTTGTGCATTGTAATTTTTATCTCAGCATTTGCTGCCAAGAAAACTCAGCTCGCTACAGACACCATCCCTCTTGATGGGGCTGAAGATCCTAGAGTTTAGATGCTGGATACTTACTCCATAGAGGTCTCCATATATACAGCATTAGAAGAACAATTGATTTGCCCAGAGAAAATTGGTCATGCTGCCAAGTCCAGATTCAGATATGTCTGTCTTCAAAACCATTGTCTTGAAAGCCATTTGTATACTGCTGTGTTTTCCTATTTAATACATATTTTTATGATTGATCTGTTGGCAAAGTGTCTAAATTTACAGGCAGAGAAAATCAAGCTGATAGACATCAATTGCAGCATGTGGTTGGAAACAGTTGGAACACGATACATAAGATGAGCTAAGTGTCTGTGATTCATTCATCCATTCTCTGATTTATTCATTTAACAAACTTTTATTAAGCTCTTACTCTGTGCCAGCCCTAGGCTAGCTGCTGAGGTTACAGCAAGAAATGAAGCCTAGATTCTGATTTCCAAAGTGCATGGTCCAGCAGGAGATTCATAAATCATTTAAAGGCTGATAAAGAATGGTTCAAACTTCCACTTACATTCCACGGGAATAGCTGAGCACTATTTCTTGAAGACAGAGGCCCACAGCGCTACAGTGCGCCTCAGGGTCAGTAAAATGCTGAAATCATCTGGTATAGAACTGGCAATAAAACTGATAACCCTGTCTTTCCTGGTACAGCTCACTCTGATTTGAGCCAAATACCACGTGCAGGCCTACATCCCCTATTAGAGAAATTACAACCAGTGCCTCTTAATATGATAGCACAGGTAGGTATGGCCTAAGACAACTTTTGGTTGAGGCAGCATATGGTGACAACATTGTCCTGTTAATTTCCTCCTTTGGTGATGATTTCCAGTGCCAAGCAGGATGAGAGGCAGAGCCCCTCCGCTAATATAGAAACTGGACTATGGTGTTGAAAGAAAGTGGGATGCAGTGCCACAATGAACTAGTGGACAATGGGTGCTAGTGAACATATGGCCATAGTGGTGCATGGAAATGTCATCAGTTTTTGTTTTTTTCCTTTTTCTTCCCCCATCGTTGGTCACCAGTAATCTGTATCTGCCATCCTACTTAGTGGGCACATACCAGAGCTTCCAGTGGTAAGAAATCCCTAAGTAAAGGGCAAACACAGTGAAAGTCCATCAAGATGAGGAAGTGAAGAATTATGTAGCCATCCCTCAGTATCCATCAAGGATCAGTTCCAGGACCTCCCAAGGATACCAAAATTCAAAGATGCTCGAGTCCCTGATGTTAAATGGCGTAGTATTTGCATCGAGCCTACACACATATACCATGTAGTTTAAATCATTTCTAGATTACTTAAAATTCTGAATACAAAGTAAATGCTATAGAAATAGTTGTTACAAATTGTGTTGTTTAGGAAATAATGACATAGAAAAGTCTGTACATGTTCAGTAAAGATGCAGTTCTTTGATCTGTTATTGTTTGAATGAACGGATGTGGAACTCACAGATATTGAGGGCTGACCATAGGAAGAGAAGAGAGAAGGAGAAGAAGACATTTAATAATTAACCAACAAATGAGTACTGCATTGTTTTCCATTCCAGAGCCTGTGGCACTGAGTGGCCAGAGAGGATGTGATTCAGTGCATGCGTGGCAGGGTTGGTCTTAGATCCGGTGTCAGGAGGAGACAGGTGTATAACACGGTGGCAGGACAGTAATGGAGGTGTGGCGGCAGGGATGAAGGGGTTTCCTACCAACAGGGCTGTCCAGTGCCTTTATTTGTCAGTCAAAGCTTTTCTCCAGCTAATGTCAATTTGCATTTCCATGTATCTTACCTTGTCCAAACTTTAACCTACATGACCCTGCCAGGCCTTCAGCAGCAGATGTTACACATAAAGTTCCTTTTGCCCAGAGTCTCCTGTGTCCTCTAGTAGCGAATCCTCCCCACAGCCTGCACAATGGCTATCACCTATCTTGCTTCCTCTGATGTGCCTGGACAGTCAATCCTTCTGCCCTGTGGGCTTCTTTGTTACTTGGTTTACTCGTCTGTTGAAGCTACCTGTGCATGAAGGTGGAGCCTTACTCATTGCTCAATCAGTAGCTCCTAACATAGAGCTCAGGGTTGGCCAGTCATTCCACAGACCACTGGGAATGAATGATTGTTAGAAGGAATTAATGAGTGAGCATCGCATCATGCCACTGATCTAGCTCTCGATGGACTCATCAATGACAGGACTGCACAGAGATCGGTGGATGAGATTAGTGGCTCTCACTGGGGGTGTCCACCAATGGAACCAGAGGGAATTTGGGGAAGGCTGGGCCCACTTAGAATTAAAAGAATCAGCCTCTCTGGGTATTTTTAGGGGACAGTGGGATGCCACCCTCTGTGTTAGGAATCAACCTCTGGGCAGGTCTCTCAAGGCCCTTTCATTTTGTACATTTAATGAATTCTATTTTGTTCTGTGGGTTTCAGCCTGAAAAAGTGGTGCTCTGATACCAGAATGCATTGAGCCTTCCCTGAGCGGCTGCCCCAATTAGCCTGAGCAGTGACATGCAAATCCCTGAGATGTTTTGCATTTTTTCTGGCATGGTCCTCACCACAGCCTGCTCTGTGTTGTCTTTGTTTGTGTTAAGAGCTGAATCCCAGCTGTTTAGGAGCCTCGACAGCCAGGAGCCGATGTACTCATTTCTGTTTCTGCCACAGACCTAGTTAGTAACTGACTCACAATGTGTCCTCTGTCCACTTTTTGTTTGCTTTTTTTCTCATCGAAATGAAATTGAATTCATCTGGGCAGTGCCCTTCTACCCTTAGTTACAATTTTGACCTTTAGAAGTATAATCAGCTGTGTACAAATTTTCAAATTAACGAATTAACCATTTATCTGGAAAGGTTTTACAGCCCAGAAGCTCCAGGTAAATGCTACACTCTTACTGGCACACATGCTGGAGTGCAGTGGTGCAATCACAGCTCACTGCAGCCTTGAACTCCTGGGCTCAAGGGATCCTCCTGCCTCAGCATCCTGAGTAGCTAGGACTATAGGCATGTGTCAGTATTCCTGGTTAAGTTTCTAATTTTTTGGTAGAGGTATATTTTCATCCCACATTGGTCTCAAACTCTTGGCCTCAAGCGATCCTCCTCCCTTGGCCTCCCAAAATGCTGAGATTACTGGCATGAGACAGTGTGCCTGGCCACGCAACCTTATTTTTTATGGAAGTGGGCACAGCACTCCCAGTAGCCTGCAGTCACCGCTGGGCAGTGGGGCACAAGCCAGGGGAAGTAATCCCATTCTCTGAGCACCATGCTGGGTGCTTCCCCACCATCAGCCTGAAAGGAGGGTGCTAATGGCTCTCCTCTCATAGATGAAGAATTTGAGGCTCGGTGATGAAGGTCACCCCTGCTTAACATGTGTTCTGGTGATGAGAAATCCACCTCTTTGTAGAGAATCCCTCCTCCTTGGCCTCATCCTCAAGGCCATTGACTTCCAAGTAGCTGCCTGGTCCTATTGAGAGAAGGCTGTCCTTGGATTGCTAAGGGTCCTGGGATGGTGAGAGAAGTACACGCTTGGAAAAGGATCTACAGACACCTCCTGAAAATGAGCCAGAAAGAGCCCTCCATGCAATTGGAGGAGGATGAATCCATCATGGAAGAAGCTAGCTCAGTTTTCCTTCAGTTTCAGCTCCTGACAGTCCCTGCATTCAGTGCTGCAGTCTAGATTTACCCAGAGGCCTGTGGTTCTCCCTCACACCCAACTCTTTCTCCATCTCAGACTTTGCTCACACTGTTTCCTCTTCCTAGAAAGGCCTCCTGATATCCTTGGCTCTTTCTGGCTGGTGCCTCTTCACACTGTAGCAGATGCTGCTGGCACCTGGTCTCAGCTCACCCTGGCCACTTCCAGGTTCCCCTGCAGCAGCCGCATAGCTTCCAGCCTCCACCTCCTCATGCCTCTGCTCCTCTGCCCAAGGTCTTCATTTGGCAGAAGCCAGCTGATATGGTTTGTCTGTGTCCCCACCCAAATCTCATCTCGAATTGTGGCTCCCATAATTCCCACATATTGTGGCAGGGGCCTGGTGGGAAGTAACTGAATCATGGGGACAGGTCTTTCCCTTGCTGTTCTGGTGATAGTGAATAAGTCTCATGAGATCTGAAGGTTCTATAAACGGGCATTCCCCTGCACAAGCTCTCTTGCCTGTCACCATGTAAGATATGACTTTGCTTCTCCTTCACCTTCTGCCATGATTGCGAGGCCTCCCCAGCCACACGGAACTGTAAGTCCATTAAATCTCTTTTCTTTGTAAATTACCCAGTCTCAGGTATGTCTTTATTAGCAGTGTGAGAACAGACTAATATACTAGCTCAGCACTGTATATGGCAGGTGGAAAATGCCAGAGATTTGGCACCCTCAGGGCAGTCCTCAGCCAGTGAGGGAAGAGAATGCATGTAGAAATGCCCTGACTTCCTGGTCCCTGGAGGGGACAATGCTAAGATGCTTTCTACAAAATTGCCACCTGTCGCCTAGAGGGGTCACCTGCCCTTTGAGGCCCCTTTCTCGGCTTTTATTCTTTCTGATTTACATTCCCTCTCATTCACTTTTGCTTCCAGGGATCACATCCCACGTAAGCTACCTGCACCAAGACCTGGTCTCAGGGTCAGCTTGGGGTGGGGGGTGGGGGGCGGGGGGTGCAGGGGGAGAGTACTAAGACTATAATAAATAATAGCATGTTGTATATGTCCAAATTGCTAAAAAAGTGGATTGTAAATGTGTTCACCACAAAAACATAAGTATATGAGATGATGGATTTGTTAATTAGCATGATCTGATCATCCCACAGTGTGCATATATATCAAAACATACAATAATTTTTGTCAATTAAAAATAAAATTAAAAGAAGACACTCATTAAGGTCCACTCACACCTTATCTGGTGACCCCACCCCAGGTGAGAGCTGGCGAGGGTCTCCTCCTCAGAGGGCCCAGGAACCTGTGGTTTCCCCTGTCCCAGCACAGAGCAGGATGGAGTGCAATGGTCTCTTCACTTCTCTGTCTCCCCCAGTAGGCCGTGGGTTCCTGGAGGGCAGGAGCTCTGTCTTGTGAGCTTTAGACTCCAGTGCCTAGCAGATAGGAGATTCTCAGTGTTTACATTTCAACTCAGTAATTCACCATGTGGCTCAGTTTCTTCATTTATGAGCTCCCCTATAGGGCCCTGGACCTTGCGAGTCTTCATGAGGACAGGATGTGGTGAAGGCCAAGTGTCACCTGGGGCTCCTGCCACCAGACAAGGTCCTGATATAACTATGGTTATAGTTGTGGTGTGGGCAAGGGCTTCCCAGCTCCAGATGAGCAGATTTGGGTCAATTTCTTAACATTTTTTAAGGGCTGTGATGTATCTTAGCTGTAAATGGTCTTTTCTGTGCCTGGGGCTTTTTCTTTTAGAAATGCTGCCTTGGAGGTCAGATTAAGATGTGTTTAAATGGAGCATTTAATGATTGTTTTAAAACAATCCAGGTCATAGCATACAAACACACGCACACTGATTCTGTGCTCTGTATCCTACGGCCTAGAACCAAGACTTGCTGAGTGAGTCCTCACCCTCCAGCTTAGAGGAAACAGGTGAGGATGTGGCCACCACAAAGCAAGAGGACAGGGCAGGGCAGAACAGAACAGAGGGCACCCTGACCCACTGCACTGCACTCCGGGGCTCCTGCAACCCATTCAAATATGAACAGCAAGTCTCTCACCAAGGGCTGGATCGGCCACCGTTCCCAGCTCCCACCCAAACATTCCTTTACAAGTATTTCCTCTCAGAGAAAAAATCAAAAACACCTGTAACTGCATGAGGGGAAATGAGTGTAGATTTCAGACTAAGCCAATTCACACCCTACCATCTCTCCAGACTCTCCAATCTGGCAAAGCCCTTTGAGAGTATTTCTGTGAAACCCACTTTTCTTAATATTTATTGTCCCCAGATCCCCCCTTTGGAATACCATGAGACTTGCAGTTTCTTTCCTTGGGGAAAGGCAGGACGCATGCACCCAGCAATCAGACACAACCTCAGGGATGCCTGGATCCCCTGAAACCTAGTGGATCCTGAATGGAGCTACCTCCAGATGACAAGTGCAGGCCAAGGCTCTGGGAAGGAAGGGGCCTGGCCACTCACACATCTAAGTCAGCGGGAGGCTTAGACATGAAGCCAGGAAGCCTGGTGCCTATCTCATCAGAGAGAGAAAGATCAGGTAATTCACCAACAACACAACCATTGATATTTAATGTTGTGTCCAGGTTCAGAGCCAATTGTATGTATATTTTTTTGAGACAGGGTCTTGCTATGTTGCCCAGGCTGGAGTGCAGTGGTGCAATCACAGCTCACTGCAGCCTTGACGTCCCAGACTCAAGTGATCCTCCCACCTTAACCCTTCCAAGTAGCTGGAACTACAGGCGTGCACCACCATGCCTGGCTAATTTTTTTTTTGTATTGTTATTATTTTATTTTGTGGAGACAGGGTTTAACTATGTTACCCAGGCTGGTCTCAAACTCCTGAGCTCAAGCAATCAGCCAATCTCGGCCCCCCAAAGTGCTGGGATTACAGACGTAAGCCACCAGGACCAGCTGTATTTTTAAAATAGTCTTTTTTTTGAGGTGTAATTTACATACCGTGAAATTTAGCTATTTAACATGTACAAATCAATGATTTTGTAGTGTAGAATTGTGTTCACTAAAACAGTGATAGTGATAGTGACTGTTACTAAAAATTTACTGTAGATTTTTTGTAGAATTGTAGAAAAACTTTATGTCCACTAACTGTCACTCACCATTCTTACCTCTACCTTAGGTAAACACTAATTTACTTTCTGTCTGTAGATTTGCCTTTTCTGAACATTTCACAGGAAAGAAATCACACAATATGTGTTATTTTGTGCTTGGCTTCTTCCACTTAGCATCATGTTGTTGAGGTTTATCCATGTTGTAGGGCACAGTAGTACTTTGTTCCTTTTTTATTGCTGAATTATAGACCCAGGGCAAATTGTTTAAAGTGGTAGCGTGTGTGTGTGTGTTTGTGTGCATGTGTGTGCATATGTGCATGTGTATGCATGTGTGTGTGTGTGCATGTAGAAGAGACACGAGCAGTTGAGGTCCTATAGGGAGGACTGGCTGGGTTTCTATATCACAGGCTGTTTTAGTGTCTATCCATTTTTAATGGTGAGATGACCCATACTCAGGGGCTCCAAGTTAGCTGGAGAGGACAGGGTGAGTATCTGGTGGTTCTTCCTACTTTAGAGGCAAGGGCTGGCTAAGACAGTCTGCCTTTTTCCTCCTTACTGAGTCATTGGCACATTTCTTCTTAAAACAATAGGGATTTTTGATTGTTTAATGCATTAGTCCATTCTCATCATTGCTATAAAGAACTACCTGAGACTGGGTAATTTATAAAGAAAAGAGGTTTAATTGACTCACAGTTCTGCACGCTGTACAGGAAACATGGCTAAGGAGGCCTCAATAAACTTACAAATATGTTGGAAGGTGAAGGGGATGCAGGTACATCTTACATGGCCAGCACAGGAGGAAGAGGGCAAAGGGGGAGGTGCTATACATTTGTAAACAAGCAGATCTTGTGAGAACTCACTATCACAAGAACAGCAAGAGGGAAGTTCACCCCCATGATCCAATCACCTACCACCAGGCTCCCCCTCCAACACTGAGGATTATAATTCAACATGAGATTTGGGCAGGGACACAAATCCAAACCCTATCATTCAAGCTGTAGGACTGCGGGATCTTCTCCTCAACAAAGCTCTACTTCTTTTGTGCTTGACTCATCTGAATTCAAAAGCTTGAATATCTTTATTCTCACCCGAGACTCAAGGAAAGAGATCCTCATGATACTCTTCCTTTTGATGCAGGGTCTGGGGTGGAGTTGGTGGGGTGATTGGCTGGGCTATTGGTGATGGGTGATTGAAGGGGCAATTGGCAAGGCCAGGCACCTCATAGGCAGCCTTGCGGGGATGTATGTGCTATCCTTCCTGACCCGGGTTCAGCTTGAACCTTGGCTGAGAGCAAGGCAGAGTTGGAGCACAAGGCGATGCCTAGGAGGACCCTGGAAGGCTGGAGCCCATCCCAAAGATAGGCTTTGGAGAGCCCAGAGAGCACCATGTTCCAGGGTCCTCCCAAACAGCCTTCAGATTACCAAGGGCTGTTACGTGGGAGAAAGTATCTGCACTGCATGATGCTCCAGCATGCTGGACAAAAACCGGTGTTCCTGAGTCATAGCTTGTGGACAACAGGAGGAGGCTGTGGCATGATGAGCCACTGGAAAAGGGACTTGGGTCTGGCTAGTCTGCCAGTCCCAACAGGTGATCCCAGTTAGGAATTTAAGTATAATCCTGACCATGTCAACTGGGAAGCCTTGGCTTGCGCTGGGAAGGAGGGGGCCGCTATTCATGCCTTAGGCTCACTTCTGCTGGGTAGACACCAGGCTGAGGGCTTGGAGACACTAGGGTTCTGCCTGTCCTTGGTAGCAACTAACTCATGAAATGGGCATGGCTGACCCTTCTTGGGCAGGGCTCCTGGGTCTACCATTGAGTGAGCTAAAAGAAGTTAGAGTTAATTTCTTTTTTGTCACTCTAAGTATCTTTCCATTTCTCTAAGCTCTGGGCTTTGGGGTTAAACTACTGGGGTTAAGTAATAAGAAAGGAGTAAATTCATGAGTCATTCTCATGTCTTTCTGATGTCCTCAGCTCTATTAGTCCCCAGTAAGTCCTCCTTAATATTCCCAGCGTTATTGAGGCAGTTTAATGGCTCCTGTATTTAAGAGGGACAGTGAACTTGCCTTACAATCATTCTTATAAGATCCTTTATGAATAGCAACGATGTTCACGTTATGATTTTACATTCCGCTTTAATAAGGATGGAATTGCCATGGGCAATTCTGAATGAACTGGTCTTGGCTTCTAATTGCTGTAGGTCTTCTGGCAGCATCCTGCTCTATTTCCTGGCTCTTCACTAGATTAAATTAACTTTCCTCACAGTTCAGCCCTTAATTAACCCTTCTTTGGGCTAGCAATCTGGAGAGACAGATCAAAAGATTACAGAATTTTTGGCACTCAAGGGTCCCCCTGACCCCAACAAAGTGCAGATTCTTCAAAATGGCAGAAAAGATCTATGGATGGTCCAATTTCAACTTGAATCTACCAAGGACAGGTCTCCCTGTTTTAGCCACAGATGGTTCTTTTGCTAAGTAGCTCCAGAGAACTCCCCTTAACATTGAGCAGAGTGGACCAGAGAAAAGTGGTTTTGGAGACAAACAGATCTGTGGTGAGTCTGACTATATCTATAACATTAAACAGATTATTCTGTTACTCTGTGTTTCAGCTTTACCATTGGTAAAATGCACATAATGATGTTGACCCCAAGTTGTATGCAGACTTAGCTTTGATAATAGATGGCAATGCTGAGCATGGAACAGGTGCTCAACAAGCTCTAATTATATTTGTGAGTAATAGTAACACCCTGGCAGGTACTAAAGACAGAATTCTTCAAGATCTATTCCAAACCACTTCAAACTCACCTTTACAAGAAAGGCTAGAAAGCCCAAACTAAAACAAAATTAAAGAATGCTGAGATTCCCTGTTCTCTGCTGCATCCAGAGTTCTGTGTGTGTCTCAGCTTCTGCCAGAGATTGGAGCAGCAGTGAGAAAGTGGAGGTGATGGCCTGGATGGGATAACTGGATCTTTCTGGCAGGGGTGGTGTCTGCGTTTCCTGGAGTAGTCCCTGTAGAGTTCCTAGCATTTGGTTCCCAAGCACCACAGAAGCTAAGTGGAGCCCCAGTCTGGGATTCTCTACTGGAGTCTGAGCTATGGTTAAGCATCTCTCCTGCCTACATTGGTCCTGGGCATGTAGAATCTAAGTCTGATTTCCTGACTCTTCCAGAGATGCTGTGAGCTAAGTCTTTAAGAAATTATTTATTGTCTAAATTAGCTTGAATCAATTCCTCTTTTTAAAATCTGTAGCCTAAAACCATGATCAATGTAATTGCTTGTAATAATTCCTCCACTTCTAAGAGCTATCTAAAATGCTTTTTTAAATTTTTTTTTTAATTTTTTGAGACAGAGTCTTGCTCTGTCACCCAGGCTGGAGTGCAGTGGCTTGATCTCGGCTCACTGCAACCTGTGCCTCCCGGGTTCAAGTGATTCTCCTGCCTCAGCCTCCCGAGTAGCTGGGATCACAGGTGCCTGCTACCATGCCCAGCTAATTTTTGTATTTTTAGTAGAGATGGGGTTTCGCCATGTTGGCCAGGCTAGTCTCAAACTCTTGACCTCAGGTGATCCACTCCCATCGCCCTCCCAAAGTGCTGGGATTACAGGCATGAGCCACCATGCCCGGCCTAAAATGCTATTTGGAGCAGCATAGAACACACCTGTGTGCAGAGATCCAGCAACGAAAAGATCTCAACAGCTCATTAATGTGGGCACTTTATTTTAGAGGGAGGAAAACTGAGGGCCAGTAGTGAACAGTAACTCTCCCAGAGCTCAGTGTCTAGAGTACTGAGCATTTGCTCCCGCTGTGCCGGGCTGTGTACTCAGTCCTGTATTTGTCATCTCATGTAATTCTTTCTAGAGTCCTGAAGTGTAGACTTTATCATCTATTTACAGGAAGGAAGTAAGGATCAGAAAGGGTATGTAACTTTCCCAAGAAGTCAAACAGATATTATCAAGCAGAGCTGGAACTTTGGCATGGAACTAGTGGAACTTTGGCATGGAAATTTGGCATGGAACTAAAGCCAAAGCCCATACTTTTAACCTGAATGTGTGTCTGCCTTTGATTACATGGATTTTCATATCACCCCTTCATAATCCTAACTAACTTGGAGTGATTTTAAGGTGATTAGAAAGGGAATGTAAAACGGCATTGGTGCCACTTCTGCACCCAGTGTTGCTGGCTGGGTGCTGAAACAAAGGCAATGTTGTGCAAATGTTAATTCTCTGAGACTAGATGAAGGCTTCACAGTCAAGGACAAAGGTAGGTTCACTATGAGCACAGAGAATGGCTACCTTCATGGAACAAATAGTATCTTCTATGCATGTAGAGAAACGATTCCTGCCATTCCTTCCCACTCTTTCACCTTCTATCCACCATCCAACCAACTCCCTTATATAGGAGGACATTGCTAATATAATGGATCTGGTCTTGTGACTTGGATTGGACCACCTTTTACCAGTGCCTGGACAGGGACTTTCTGTTCAGGGGCCTTGGTGGGATCTTTCTCTCTCTATCTCTCTCTTTCCTTCATCTCTCTGATTGCAACCGTACGGGTCATGAATTCATGAGAAACGACAGGGGTGCTGAACAGCATTCATGTTTGGAGAACTACAAGTAGATCCAGATGACTGAGAGTGTGGTGTATTATAGAAGGAGATGGCCAGAAGGTGGAGCAGATCATACTGGGCTCTGAGTAGCTTTACGGCACCCAGGCGTTCAATCCCTGCTACCCAGCCAAACCCCATATGTAACTAAAACTACAAGGAAGTCCTACTTCAACTTCTCCTTACATTGCCCTAGCTTCTCTCTACCTTCCTTCCTCCCCAGTCTCTGATTCCCTTTTGATACCTTTTCTCTTCAAATACACTTAGCATGGTGATTTTAACGGGCTTTCACTCAGACCCAACTATCAAACGTAGATGAACCCTGTAGACCTGTATCCTACTCCCATTCCAGAATGTCACACAAACAAAACACCTACTCTAACCAGAGTCCATGCCTGTGGCTTTCCTATCATGATAACTTTTGATGATCTGAGCACCCAGTGAGTTAGTAGTCATCAGCCTCTTTAATAGGTTTGGGAGACCCAGAGAGACTTGGCAAAATGGCCAGTGTTGCTCAGAGTCTTAGTAGCAGAGCCCAAAATCTTGACGGTTGTGACCCTAATGCTGGTGCTCCTACTGGGCTGGGGGTTTATTTTATCGTCTTCATCCTTGGCCTTAGCCAAATGCTCCTGAAATCTATGGCAATGTCCTGCTGAACTTGGCCCCACAGAATAAGCCAGGTCTGGTCCTGGGCTTGGTTATCTTTCCTCTTGTGGCCCTGAGCCCCCTCATGTTGCTGGAGAGCTCTAAAGAACGGCATGAAAAAGCGAGGTTGCTGTTAGCAGGTGGGAATTTAATGGGTTTGGTTGGTTAGTAGATGATAGCAGAAGCCTTGCTGGAGGACCTTGCTTCTGCTTTCCTTAGTTTCCTTACCTGTACAGTGAGGAAGCTGGGCACACAGCCTGGCTTAGCTCTCATTGCTCATGGGTCTTCAGTCCAAGAAATGGAAGGCCAAAAAAAAAAAAAAGGAAAAAGAAGTCCTGCAGGAAGGCCAGTTCCTGCTTTTCTGGGTCCACCCCTGAGCTTCAGCCATGCAGTTTCTGAGCTGATGAGGGCCAGAGGCCAACATGAATCTATGTGTCATCTCATGGGAAACTAAGATGGGTTGGTGGAGGTGGCACAGATGGTATGTTGAAAGAATTCTGAGGCTACCCTTGAGCTTAGCAGGGAAAGAGTTCTTGACATGATTCGTATTGCCTACCATGAGGGCAGGATTTGGAGGTGGTGACAGGCTTGCCACAAGCAGCCAGCTCTAGCCAGTGGTAGAATCAGCTCATCAGCTGTGGAGGAAAGAATGACTTTATTCCCACTGGCCTTGAATCAGTTTTCCCAGAAGTGAGCTCTAGGTCTCCTTTCATCCTCAAACCATATTTCATGGACAGACAGCAAGATTCTTATTTTATATACAAGTAAATCAATGCTCAAAGAGGTTGGGCAACTTGCCCAAGGCCACTCAGCTAGGGCATGATGTATCTAGGATTCAAATCCAGATCTAATTCCAGTCTGTTTTCTTTCCATGCATTGGTACATTCCGCTCCTTATGTTTCCTCTCTGGCAAGGGCTGAATTAAAGTTTTATAAGTATGCATGTATTTTTTCAAAAGACTATCAACAAATGAAAAGTTGAAATAATCTTTAAAAAATATTTCTCAGCTCAAGACTAAAAATCCTGATTTGAAAAATTAAAGCCATAGAACAGTTGCAGAGGCAGTCATTAGGTCCTTCAAAATCTCCTAAACTTGAGAGGGAACAGCTAGTGAGAGCCAACAGAGATGCTTGCAAAGGTGACCTCAGGCCTTTCCAGAGATTAGCCCAAAGCAGATAAGGATAAAATACTTTTATTAAGGCAATTAGAGCTAGCATGAGAGGAATGTTCCCAGGAGACATCACTTCTGGGAGACTTTAGCTATAAGCCCCAGGTCTTTGACAGCCACAGTACCTTAAAGCAGAGAAAGGGTTAGGTCTATTTCTAACTGCAAAAGCAGGAAAACTCTCCACTGGGTTCAGCAAAGAGTTCATCCATGGGTAGTCTATTCTGATATCGGATGTAAACTTTTTTGTATTTCTTCTCAATGTCTGATTTATCCAGCGGCATATCACATGACTAAACACAAAGCAAGTAGAGATGAGAGAGTTACCAAGTGACGCCCAAGGGTTTATAGACTTGAGGCCATTCTCTGAAATCATAGAACTCTTTAGGATCTATTATATTGGTATCTGTTTTTAGATACAATCTGGGCATGGTAGGTGACAGACATGAGAGGTGGGGGCTAGATGATGGGGGCCCTTGAGTGGTGTGCTAAGATAATTGGACTTTATCTTATGGGCACTCTCTTCAAACAGTTTGAAGGGGGTACATTGATATCATCAGACTGGCATTGCACATGGCCAAACCAGTGAAGTGTGGAATGTGGACAGAGGGAAACCAAGCTGGAGGCAGGGAGATAGTCAAAAAGTAGGTGGAAAAGTGTCTGGTTTCCCATTTTACTGTTTCCATGAGGGCAGAAATTACACCTGATTTACCTATTTGTATGTCCCTAGAGCTAAGGATAGTTCTGCCACCTAGCAGGCTGTATTAGTTAGCTTGCACACTGCTATAAAGAACTATGTGAGACTGGGTAATTTACAAAGAAAAGAGGTTTAATTGACTCACAGTTTCACATGGCTAGGGAGGCCTCAGGAAACTTATAATCATGATGGAAGGCACAGGGGAAGCAAGGCATGTCTTACATGGTGGTGGGAGAGAGAGGTAGACTTTTAAACCATCAGAGCTCATGAGAATTCACCCACTGTCACAAGAACAGCATGGGGGAAACCCACCCCTATAATCTAACCACCTCCCACCAGGTCCCTCCCTAGACACATGGGGATTATAATCTGAGATGAGATTTGGGTGGGGCTACAGAGCCAAACCATGACACAGGCCCAAAATAAGTATCTGTTAAATGATTGAATGATGTGATTTCAGTAATCCTATTGGGAAAAGAGAGTAAAGTCTTAACCAAATTCTTTATAAAGTGAACTGAGAGGAGAGGATGGATTTGAGAAACAGGGGATAAAGTGTTAGATGCCTGAAGTTTTCTGGCTTGGGGACTTGGGGACTCTCACTGAGTGTGATGGAAACAGATATGGGGAGATGGTGGGTCAGGGTGAGATTGGGATGCCCTTGAAACATGCATGGGAGCATATGCTCATATCACTGAGCAGCCAACTTTCTCCTCTGCACTGGCCCTTTAGCATGCACTGTTATCTTCAAACCAGAATCCCTTCCTTCCCTTTCATACAGTTAACTCTCCTGTGCTTTGGACCCAGCTCTACCTCACTTCTCCAGTGAAGACTTTCCTAGACCCAGCTAGGCCAGTCAGATTCCCAGGCTCTAGTAGACTGCCTCCTTTTCTTCTAGCTGTAGATCTCAATTAGCAATGGGCCCCTTGTGTGTGGTTCATGGATTAATGTCTATCTCCCCTTTTAGAGAAGGTCAGCTCCATAAGTACCAGGAGCATGTCTCTTTGGTAGTCACCACTGACTCCTAGTAATAAACACCACGCCTGGCACATGGTAAGGGCTGAAAAAAATATTCGTTGAATAAACGATCAAGAGAATGAGTGTCTGTATAAACAAACGAATGCATGTACAGCTGTCATAGCTCTGTTAACATTGAGTCCCAATTAGCTTTCCCGATGGAATCAAAGAGGCAGTTTTGCAGAGCTGGAATAACATGAGTTTCTGGATTTGAATTGATGTGCCTGCAACACAGTAGGTGCTTGGTAAATGCTCACTGAATTATTCCAAGCTTTTCTGATCATCTCATCTGAACATCTTTAGGCAAGAAATACAATGTTTTGAAACTTTGACTTGATTTATCCATATGAGGATAAAGACATCTGTCTCAGTTTTTGAAAAATGAGAATTTGGTGAGATTACCTATGTCAATACCAGGCACATAGTAGACACTCAATAAATGTTTATGATCAACTGAGTGAATCATGTAATAAAAATCCGCAAGAGTTTACAGGGACCAATCAATAAAAAATGAGTGCCGCATCAAGAAAATCCAGGTCCTTCCACACACAAAAGGACACACACACACACACACACACACAGCCCTGACCCCATATCTTTGCTCTGTATTTTCTATCAGCTTTCTGCAGCTGGTCAAACTCTTAGCAAGGGGATAGCTTTCATGCTGTGAAGAGTTTCCAAATATTTTAAGACACGACTCAAACACAGTGAAGTGAGTGAGTTTCTGAATGTGTGTATGTGCTCAATGGCAATGTCCACTGCATGGCGGACACTCAGTACCTGCCTACTTCTTTTCTTTTCCATTTTCCCCTGTCTTCTCAGCTCTTTGCACAGAGCTTAACACATAGTAGGTGCTCTGTGAAAGTTTGAGCCAAAGATACAGGGAAAAAAGAAAAGAAGAGAGGGAAGGGGGTGGTATAAACATGTGTTCACGTTTTCCTTTCTTTCCAGGCACATTATTGCCAACAGACATGAATTGAAGGAGAGAGTGGAAGAGGTGGGAGCTGTCAGAGAGGGCAGGCTTATTGTCTGGAGCTGCCTAGCACCTTTACGTATGATTAATGCCACGTGGAGCCCCTAGTGTGGCTTGAGTTTGCAGGCTCCATGTTGCCCACTGTGCATAACGTTCACCCTGCTGCTGTTGTTAAATCACCAGGAGATCCTGGCCACCTCCCTGTGACTTCCCTGACTCTGTTTCTGGATGCCTGGATTTGGTGATTCTCTAACAAGTGTAAGAAGAGTAGTAACAGCTCTTTCAATTGTACAGCACTCTAGAGTTACAGATCTCCCTATAGACCACTCTCTCTCTTGAGCTGCCTTCTGGACATCTCAGCAGGTGCAACACGGATCTCATGATCTTGCAGGCTTCTGCTTAGTCCCTTCTCCTGCATCATTCAACTTGTCAACTGGTAGAGTGTGAGTCATCCTAGAAGCCCCAAATCAGTTGGTGTTGAACCTACCGGCATTCAGATCCATCTCAACCCCTTACCAAATGTGTGACCTTGAGTAAATTACATAACTTCTCTTAGCCCCAAGTTTTCTCATCTGCAAGAATGGAAAAGAATGAACCTTATTAATAGTTGTTCACAAGGATGGTAAAAGGTCATGCTTGCAAAAATGTCAGCCTAGTGTAGACAAGATAATTAATACATGAGTCTTTTCACACCTTTGTTCATCCATGTCACTTCTCAGAAATTAATAAATCATCACAGAATGGCCACTTTTCCTTGTAATATTTTAAGTCTTAAACCTCAGTCAGCATCTGCATCATGAAAGGCACAATTTAAAATGCAGGTTCTCAGCCCTGCTTTTTAAGATGCAACTGCCTTCATGCTGCAGGGCTCAGGAGTCTGCATTTATAAAGAGGGGCCTGTGACGTTGTAAAGGCTGCCTCTTGAAAAAACCTTGTTTTCAGTAAAGATCTGTGTTTTAATTGGAGCTCACTCATTCCCTAGCTGACTGGCTTGAGGGTTTGTGGAGCAGAGGAAAAAGAAAGAAGGGAACTTAACAAAAGGATGAAGAGATTAGAGGGGGAGGGTCCTGCACAGTTGTCCCTCACTGGATGGGAAAGGTTGACAAAGCCTCTGTCTTGTGTTGCCCATAAAACCACTATTGTGCTTAAATTGGCAATGCTTAAGGAAAGAAGCACGCCGTCTTGGCCTTGCGTAGCTGTAATCATGGCTCTCCTAATTAAAGGCTGCTGGCAGAAGGCCGTCCTGGCATCTAAAAACTCCCTCTGGGGCAGCCACATTTCTAAATGCCAGTGGTTGGTTCCCGGAGCTCCGAGCAAGGGGAGCTCCCAGAGGGTTCCTGGGGAACTTTGTTCTTGAAGATTATTTGTATCTCCTAATAAGCATCAGAGAGTTGTAGGGGAGGGGTTCTCAACATCCTTGCCCCTTTCTCATCTCCCAGAGGTCTTTAAAGACTTAAGGGGTGCTGAGAGGGTAAATTGCTACCTTTCGCTCATCCTCTCTCCTTGCCTCCTCTCTCCTGCTTGGAATCAAAGGACAGTTCCCAGGATGGGAATCAAGTGACCCAGTAAGTGAACAGGAAGAGAGGGTCTTCACACACAAATCCCAAAGTTCAGATTCAAGGTCTGGTTTTCCCCCTCCTTTTGGCTATTTTGTTGATTTTTGGACATTGAAAAAGTAACTGCAAAGTCACTTCTTAAAATCTGGTGTTGCTGTTTTCAAACTAGGAGAAGTCTTGGCTCCATTTCAATAGCACATGGAAATCATACCTTGTAGAGCTTAGGGGGAATCAGAAACAAATCATGCAAGGTGGCTGGCGTAGCATGGTGGAATGGTTTCATTTGCTGCCCATTTAAATGTTGTCTTACAACAGCTTCCAGAGAGAGACACATAAAGGGGAAGGTTTGGAAGTGAGAGAGCCGTGGGTTCAAATGCAATGTTCCATGTACCATAGTAAGGCAGCTGCCAGGAGGAGCCCACCCTCTCTGATTCCGACTCCCTGAGACTACGCACCAGTGCTGTTAACATCCAGCTCAGAGTTTTAGGTAGAAGTGAGTCATTCCTTCTTCTTGTAGAGCAAAACATCTCAGTAGTCCCCTACAATATAAAAGTAACACATGAGAATATGTTTCTGTAGTGCATGCTGCTTGGCTTTCAGTTGCTGCGTAAAGTGAGGTCTCAGGAACACCTTGTTCTTCTTCTATTGGCTTGATGGGTCGCTCCTATCATAACCTGAGGCCCACTTTTTTTTTTTTTTTTGATGGAGTCTTGCTCTGTTGCCCAGACAGGAGCTCAGTGGCATGATCTCGGCTCACTGTAACCTCCACCTCCCGGGTTCAGGTGAGTCTTCTGCCTCAGTCTCCCAGGTAGCTGGAAATACAGGTGTGGGCAACCATGCCCAGCTGATTTTTGTATTTTTAGTGGAAACGGGGTTTTGCCATGTTGGCCAGGCTGGTCTCGAACTCCTGACCTCATGTGATCTGTCCACCTCAGCCTCTCAAAGTGCTGGGATTACAGGCATGAGCCACTGTACCTGGTCCCACTTTCAAGTTTTCTAACCTTCTCCTTGGATATCTCACTAGTGGTAAGATACTCCAGGGCTGTTTGATTTCATTTACTGCATATTTGTATTCCAAGGCCCAAGGATTATGATACAAATCTCATATATATATATGCATATTATATATACATATATTCATGTACATATGTATGCACGCATAGAACATACAACATATATATGTATGCATGTGCATATATATGTTTCTATGCATAAATACATATAGAACACATGTAAGCATGTACATATTGGCATGCTTCATATATAAATGTGTGTATACATATGTAGTTATAAACACCCATGGCTACATTATCTACATGCATGTGCATGTACACACGTATGAAAAATGTGTGCTTGGAAGTCCCAGATGTATGTCAGAGGTCATACTCTCAGTGGTCAGCAAGGGCTCCCAGGCCTTCTCACTGTATGTAGGCCGTCACCCATGGAGCCTCTGAGCCGATGCCCTTGTTAGAGGTCACCCGTGGCATCCTGGCCTCCTGGTCTCTGCCCAGCACCCTATCAGCCTGCTGCTTCGTCTGCTGCAGCCCACCTTGGGCCACGGTATCGGTGGCAGCAGTTCCCACTCGGTTGCTCCTGACTTTGGAGGAGGCCCAGCACAAAGTGGTTTGGGTGCTGAGCAATTAACAGGCAGGCTCTTCCGGTTCTTGCCGGCCCTTTCCTCCCGAGCAGAGCAGGGGCAGGGTAAGGCTAGTTGGCATGCACTTTCCTGTTCCACCCTCAGGCCTGAGGTTGAGTCCCCTTGTCAGATGACCTCGCTCAGAGTCCTTCTGAAACCCCTCGCTGCAGGGTGCCCTTAATTGTGTTGCGTCTGCTCCAACTCCCTCCATACCCACACCAAGCCACAGCCCTCCACATAGGCCCTCAGGTGTCTGAATGCTAAATTAAAATCTGGCGTTGCCCTTTTCCTAAAAGATACCTTGGCTCCACTTCAATAGCGCATGGAAGTCATATCTTGCAGAGATAAGGGGGAGATTAGAAACAAAGAATGCAAGGTGGCTAGCATAGCATGTGGTGTGATGAATGAAGGGTGGCATTGCTGCCCTCGTGTCACAGCCGAAGAAATAGAGAGGTGAGTGAACTTGCCCGATGTTACCCAGTTGAGAACTGGGATACTGGAGTCAACCTCAAGTTTGTCCCTCTGACTTGGAAGCCCGCCTGCGGGGCCTCTTGGGGCAGCAGCAGAGCTGGGAGAGGCACCGGCTTTTTTGGCTCTGGGCCCAGTGTTCTTTGTGCAGTACCAGGGCCTCTCCGAGTGAAAATCTGAAGACACAAGCTCAAAGCCTGCAGGGCCCAGGGAGCTGCTGGTGTTGATGAACCGGTACTGGGGCCAGCTCCAGGGGGTCAGGGGAGCCTGGCCAGCTGGAGGGGAACACCCCCTACCTAACGGGGCATCTGCTCCTCTGCCCAGCCTGTGGTTCCCCTGGGAGTAAAGGCCCAGTGTTGCAAGATCTTAACGAAAATCATACGTTGGGGATTTTAGGTAAAATTAACCAAGGGCTAATTCCCAGCAGCTAGTTCAAATTGTGTGTGTGTGTGTGTGTGTGTGTGTGTGTGTGTATGCCTATTATAGTAGCTAAACAAAACACATATGTCAGTAGGATCTTGCTGGCAAGCTGCCAATTTGCCTCCTCTGCTATAAACTGTTTTACAATTTAAGGGAGGTATTTTGGTTAATTTTTGTTTGTTTGTTTTGCAGATGAATCTGACAAACCTACCTCAGTTACCCCAGAACTCCTATGACCGGCTTTAAGCTCTGCTCAGGGAAACAGGCAAAAGCATCCTGAGAATTACTGAGGAAGACTGGACGGAAACCAGGGTCAGGTGGGACTCATGGCTTTTTGAACCCCTGAGGCTCCAGCTCACCTGTAGAGCGAGCTCTTTGGTTGAGCCAGACGCAAGCTTTGTATCCTCATCCATAGCCCGGGAAAGCACCAACTTATAAGGTCAAAGAGAAGGCTGCAGGTTTGTGTCTGGAAAGAACCTAGGGTAGTACCTGGGACAAAGCAGACTCTAAATGGCAGCTGTAGGCCTGGCTGCTTGATTTATGTGTCCCAGCACAAGAAAGAAATGTGAGGTTGCTTGTTCCAAACTTGTTAAGAATTTCAGTACAGTGACAGCAAAGTATTAAATGGAGCTAGGAGCCCTTCTAAACACAGGCCTTGTGTGACTGTATAGCTTATATGCCCGTGAAGCCAGCCCTGGGTGGCCATCATTATTAGCTAGCAGAGACAATATTTGTTGAGCAACTACTGTGTGCTGGGCACCATGCTAAGTGCTTCCATGGTTTTATGTAATCCTTGCTATAGCCTTAAGCATGGATATAGCTATTATTCTCACTTAACGGGTAAGGAGAATGAGGCACAGAGAGGTTGAGTCATTTGTTCAAGATCACACAGCTGGCGAGTGGCAGAGTTGGATTTGACCCAGGCAGTCTCGCCCAGAAGCCCATGTTAGTAACCACTGGGCTATATTACACCGTTCTTATGATTGTCATTATCATTTTCATTGTCTTCTTCTGAACTTAAACAGGAAGCTTGGTCTGACTAGGATGGAGCACCCAGAGACTCCCTGAGCCAGGCCCAGATATCAGGCCCAGGAGTCTTATTCCCAAAGCCAGAGAGGCTAGGTACAGGAGGCAGGACACAGGCCTCCCTGGAGATGCTGCCTGTGAGGTGCTTACATTGGGAGGTCAGCACCCAAAAAGCAAGGAGAAGAGAGTTCAAATGAGGACACTCCTGCTATTCATTAAACCAAGGAGAGGCCTCTGCAGGACTGAAAGCACACGGCTTTATTCTTTATTCTCTAATCCAAAGTCTGGATCAGAGCTAATCAACCGCAAAGCGATTACTCACATTACACAGCTTCAGGCTGACTCAGCACCTTCGGAACCCAGGTTGGATAACAGATCCTCTCTTACCACTGTCCTGTAGAGATTCTAGGCAGTGGGGGCCACCCCATTTGATATGAGACTTCAGCAAATTCTCCTGAGATCAGACAGGTGCCTGCCCCTGACTAGGGAGTATTCTTCCTTTGTGTTTTCTCTTTCTGGCACGGAGAAGTAAACTGCATGTACGGTCCCATCTTCTTTTTTTTTCTTTTCTTTCTTTCTTTTTTGAGGCAGTCTCGCTCTGCTGCCCAGTCTGGAGTGCAGTGGCACAATCTTGGCTCACTGCAACCTCTGCCTCCCAGGTTCAAGCAATTCTACTGCCTCAGTCTCCCGGGTAGCTGGGATTACAGGGGCATGCTGCCATGACCAGCTAATTTTTTGTACTTTAGTAGAGATGGGGTTTCACTGTGTTGCCCAAGCTGATCTCAAATTCCTGGGCTCAGGCAATCCACCTGCCTCGGCCTCCCAAAGTGCCTGGGATTACAGGTGTGAGCCACCGCTCCCAGCCCTCATCTTTTTCAAATAATCTCATGAATTCAAGATTTTAAGTTGAAAGCAGGAGGATAATGTATCAGCAATATTTTTGAAAACGTTGAAAAGAAAAAATGTACCCCAATTTCAATGATTCTCAGAGCAATAATTTAATTTCTCACCTATGAAATAGGAATGATGCTAATAATGATGATGATGATGACGACGATCATAACAGCTAACATATATTGAGCCCTCAGAACATCCCAGGCACTTTGCTAAATGCTTGACTCAAATTATCTCACGCACGCATTCCTACCTGACATAGGTGTGATCCTGCTGTCCAAAATACTTACAATCTTTTTTCAAGATGCACTAAATTATAGCTCAGGCAATTTACATGCAATTAATCTCCTTAATGGAATGTTTATGGTTACATAATAGAACCATGGTACAGATGAGTGGCAATTCATTGAGCTCCTCTGCTCAAGTTGGATCTTTCCTGTTCTAAGAGGAGTGTGGTGGGAGACGTGGAAAGGAAGGTGAAGGAGAGGCAGGGCTGGGAACCTGACCGCTGCCAGTGACCCCCTTTTTTCCCTCTGTATCTCCCTCACTAAGCTTGCTCCCTCACTAAGCTCCAGCTACACTGTCCTCCTTTTGTCTTTCTTTGTTTCTTAAATTCTGTGTGCTCTATGCCTCTCCAGGGCCTCTGCAAGTGCTGTTCAACCCCTTTCTCTTCTGTGTGCCTGGGTAGCATCCACACATCCTTCTGGCCTTCAGCTTGGTGTCATGTTCTTGGGAAGCCCTCTCGGACCCTGGGTCCTGGTTGTGCTGCGCAGCCTTCTTCCTATTGCTTGCCAAAGCTGGACTTGAACGTTCGTTTTGGATCTTATTTGTTAGTGCCTCCCATGCATTAGACTCTTCACACCACGAGGACAGAGACCATGCCTATCTTATTCCTATTTATTATCATTGCATCTCTACCACCTAACACATAGTATGGATTCAATAAGTGCTTGTTGAAGGAGTGAATAAGTAGAAAGATGTGTTCAGGTGGCACATATGCATCAGCTCCGTGAATGTGGGTGATGAATTCATGCTGAGCTGGACCCTAGTCTACACCTGGGGAAAGGGGATAGGGTGTCATGGCCTCAGCCAGGGGTTGGATAGGCACACTGGATACTTTGTAGGTTGATGGCAGCAGCATCATTGAGTCTGATTTTCCAGGGTATGGGGCTGACCTTTATGTGGACTGGATTTGAAGCTGGAAAAAAGAGGAACTGAGAGAGCCAGGCAGGTGCAAGGCAAATGCCCCTCCACTGGCCCAGAATTTTCTCCCCTGCCCGAAGCAGAAGCACTGGGCCCTCAAGGTCTAGACCAAGAGGAGGTAAACAGTCTTTGTAAAGGTCCAGATGGTAAATATTTCAGGCTTTGTGGGCCTTATGGCCTGTGTTGCAACTATTTAACTTATACCATCATAGCACAAAAGCAGCCGTAGACAATGCATCAGCCAATGAGTTTGGCTGTGTTCCAATAAATATTTATTTATTGACATTTGAATTTCACGTCTTCATGAATCATAATTTTTTTTTAATTTTTTTCTCTCAACCATTAAACGGTGTTAAGGCCGGGCACAGTGGCTCACGCTTGTAATTCCAGCACTTTGGGAGGCCGAGGCAGGTGGATCATGAGGTCAGGAGTTCGAGACTAGCCTGGCCAACGTAGTGAAACCCCATCTCTACTAAAAATACAAAAAAATTAGCCAGATGTGGTGGCATGTGCCTACAGTCCCAGATACTCGGGAGGCTGAGGCAAGAGAATTGCTTGAACCTGGGAGGCGGAGGCTGCAGTGAGCCAAGATCACGCCATTGCACTCCAGCCTGGGCAACAGAGTGAAACTCTGTCTCAAAAAAAAAAATGTTAAAACAATTATTAGCTTGTTGGTTGCACAAAAAAACAGGTGACCTGCTGGATTTGGCTCACCAGCTGGGGTCTGCCGACCCTGCTCTATATGCTTGCTCCGTATTTCTGTTTTCTGTGCCATTTCATAGAAGATGCTTTTTTAGGTCGGCCGGGTCCAGGTCCTCAAGTACCATTTCCTCCTTGTGTGATCTAGGGGGTGTCATTTGATCTCTTGGGGACTGGGCATTTAGGGGTTGGGTTAGATAAGTTCCAAGCTTAGGCTTTCTGTTAATGGTTGGGTGACGCTGATATCTGGAGACTCTTGCTGGGGTCTCTCCACTCCATGCTGGGGGTTCTTCTGGGGAGGCTCTGCATGGCTTTGAGAAAAACTCTGAACATCAGAGCGAGACTACCATGTAGGAAGCCACCAGTGGATAGAGAGGCAGATTCCAGATTCCTGAGCTGTGGGTGCCACTGGGGGTCTTGTTCATTGAAAGAACCTCCGATTCACACTTGGAACCGGACCTGAGCCACGTATTCATTCATTTTCCTTCCAGAAAACTGTGCAAGATTACCGGAATCCATCCTTATCTTCAAACACTCTGCTGTTGTGAAATAAGGACTTGATTTCCATCAAGCAGGAGGAGGTGAGGCTTGAGTGGGTTAAGGGATGTGGTACATGTTACCACAAGTAGTGTGTGGGCAAAGATCACAGCTCACAGCCGATTTGAAAAACAAAAAGCCTGGCCAACCTGTTTTTTGTCTTATTTCCTTATTCTTTGTAGATGACCCAAGTATATACCCAACCCGGAAACCGGGGCTTACTCGGGCCTTCCGTCCTTTCTCCCACACACACCATTAATCCTGTCAATCTGTGCATTTTTCCCAGGACCACTTGCGAGTGTGTGGCCTTTCTTGGACTCCAACCCATACTTCCTTCACTCAGCACTTTACCTTCCTGCACCTGGACCAAATTTGACCTCCTAAAATCGTTAATCATCATCCTGCCTTTAGACACTTTCTAATTTTCAGGTCATGATACATGTTGTTGTGTGTTTGTTTTATTTTCCAGAAATGAAAATCTGATTGTATCAGTTACCTGGTAGAAATTATTTAATGGCCTGGGATAATGAAAAGTTCTGGAGCTGGATATTGGTGACAGATGCCCAACAATGCAAATGGGCTTAATGCCACTGAATTCCACTTAAACGTGGTTAACATGATACATTTATGTTCTGTGCATTTTGAATTTTTTTTGTTTTTTTTTACAGACAGGGTCTTGCTCTGTTGCTCAGAGGTTACAGCTCACTATAACCTCAAACTCCTGGGCTCAAGCTTTCCTCCTGCCTCAGCCTCCCAAGTTGCTAGGACTACAGGTGTGAAGGCACAGCACCAGGCCTTTAAATTTTTTTTTTTTTTGTGGAGGTGGAGTCTTGCTATGTTGCCTAGACTGTGTTCTATGGATTTTACTACAATAAAATTTCTTTAATCATTCTCCATCATTGCAAAACACATTTGTAAGGTTTATGGGGACCTTGTAGAAACTCGAATCTCTCACCATGCAAGTTTCATTCCACGCGCTCTGATCTTAGCTTCACCTTCAGCAACTTGTCATTCCTAACTGCACTTTTTTTGTCTCCCCACCTTCCATTTCCATTTCATCTGACGGATGTGTATTTCATCTTCCTCTCCTTCCTACTGCCTGAACATCTATTCAACTTTGAAGATCCGGGTCAACAAGATACTGTCATCTCCCCCATCATTGTCCTCTTACTGATAGCATTAAAGGACTATTTGTTTAATTTTAATACTAATACTAGATCAGCAAAAAAAGCCCTGGGTATTTATAAGGGGTATGCCAGATAAATGTCAGATAAAGAGAACCTCAGTAAAATGAACAGCGCTCATTCTATGCAAAAGATAACCAACATCTTTGTAGTTGTGTGTATTTCTGTTCCCAAACTTCTTTCCTTCCTGCCCCCTTCAGATTTGACTCCTACCATGAATTTCGTATGTGTCCATCAATTTGTTTTCTTCTGTTTTGTCATGCCAATTTTTCTCCCTGGCAGCAGATCATGTAGTTGAACATGCTTTTGAACTTTACATAAATGGAATCACACTGCATCTTCTCTGTGACTTGCTTTCTCCCCCCCAAAATTAGGTGTGTGAAATCCATCCACTCTTTTGCATGTTATTACAATTCATTCATTTCACTGGTATATACTGTTTAATTGGATAAATATAATACATTTTAAAAACCTATTCCTGTTGGTGATGGGAATTTTAATTGTTTCCAGCTTTTGCTATAAAAAATTGTGCTGATGTAACCTGGCTGTCTCTGTGCAGGTTTCCTGGAGCAAACCCAAGATTCTCCAGGTATATAGACAGAAGTGGAAATGCTGCCGCAGACTTACACATCTCCTTAACTACATCTGATGATGCCAAATTGCTGTCTACTGTGATGTTATCAAATTACACTCTCACCCGGCATTGGTTGAGAGGAGTGATTGTTCCATTTCCTTGCATCATTGATGATCAGACTTTAATTTTTGCTTACTTGGTGGATGTGAAATGATATCTCATTGTGGCTTTATTTCACATTTCCAAATGACTAAAGAGGTTGAGTTCCTTATTGCATGTTGATTGTTGATTCACATTTTCTCTTTTATTGAGTAAAATCTGCTTTGCTTATTTTTTCTACTAAATTTTTTGTTTTGTTCTTATTGATTTGTAGTTTGTTATATATTCTGAAAAGTACTTAATTAATTTATATATTGCAAATGTTTTTCTCTAGCTTTGGCTTACCTTAACACTCTCTCTAGTTTCTTTTGATGAGTCAAAACTTTTAAGTTTAATGTAGATGATATTGTCTATTTCTTTCTCTGTCTTTATTTTAGAGATAGGATCTTGCTCTGTCACCCAGGCTGGAGTACAGTGGTGTGATAATAGCTCTCTGAAGCTTTGATCTCCTGTGCTCAAGTGATCTTCCCACTCCAGCCTGCTGAGTAGCTGAGACTACAGGTATATGCCACCACACCTGGCCAATTTTTTTTTTAACTTTTTGTAAATACAGGGTCTAGCTATGTCGCCCAAGCTGGTTTTGAACTCCTAGACTCAAGTGATCCTCCTGCCTTGACCTCCCAAGATGCTGGAATTACAGGAGTGAGAAACTGCACCTGGACATTCTTCTTTATTGCTTATGCTTTTTTGTATCTTGTTTAATAAATCCTTTCCCAGCTTGAGGCCATAAAGGCCTCTTCTGTGTCATCTTTTAAAATTTTAATAGTTTTACCATCATGGTATTCAAGTCTACTGAAGTTGATTTTTACTTACAATGTAACGAAGGTGTCCCAGGCAAAATATTTTCCCATGTGGATGTCAGTGATCCCAGAATCACTCATTGCACATCTGACATCTCCCCCGAGATCTGCTGCAGGGCTTTCATTGACTGAGGTTCTGTCCCTGGGCCTTCTATTCAGTTCTAGTGTCTATTCCTGGGGCCTCACCACACTGTCTTCGTTCCTAGAGCTTACTAATGTGTCTCAATATTAGTCAAGGCAACTTACCTCAGCAGTTCTTCTTCTGAAATGCCTTGACTGTCTCTATTTCTTTACTTTTTCATTTACATTTTATTACAAGCTTATCAGATTTCATTAAAAAGTCATGATTTGAATTATACGATTCTTAATCATGGCTGTCATAGTGTTTCATACGATGCACATAAATCTGTGCACACTTATTTGTACCCAGGATTCACATCTTACCCTTAAAGCTTTTCATAGCACCTGATACATAGTAAGTTCCTTAAATGACTGGATGAATGATCAAAGTTCTCTATTCAGCTGTGGTTCTATCTTATACAAAACCCAAAATTTATAGTGTAATTAAATTATTCCCCTTTCAAGAGGATCTATCACTCCACAAAAGAGCAGGGACAGGCCAGGCGCGGTGGCTCACGCCTGTAATCCCAGCACTTTGGGAGGCCGAGGTGGGTGGATCATAAGGTCAGGAGTTCAACCCTAGCCTGGTCAACATGGCGAAACCCCGTCTCTACCAAAAATACAAAAATTAGCCAGGCGTGGTGTCGGGCACCTGTAAACTCAGCTACTCAGAAGCCTGAGGCAGGAGAATGGCTTGAACCCAGGAGGCGGAGTTGCAGTGAGCAGAGATCGTGCCATTGCACTCCAGCCTGGGCAACAAAAGCAAGACTCAGTCTAAAAAAAAAAAAAAAGGCGGGGGTCAGAAAGAGTACCTGCCATTATCTGATGATCAGCTACCATGTGCCAGGAATGTTGCTAGGGCCATGCTTCCTGACCTTCAAAGCTGTAGTCTTGAAGCCTGGGTTCAAATCCAGGCTCTGAAGTTCCCTGAATGTCTGACAATAGGTGGACACTTGATCTTGGGGAGGGGCAAAGTTGTCACTGAAATGCAGAATGGAAATAACCAGGCTTGTCTTCCATGAGGCTATGCTCTTGGGATGAGGAACCCCTCGTAATCAGTAACGTGTCATGGAAATTCTAGCTCACTCATTCATTCACTCAAGAAGTATTCACTGAGCACCTGCTATGTGCTGGGCTCCACAGAAGAAGTAGACGCACAGCAGTTGTGTGTTTTAGAAACTGTCTTTTTTTTTTTTTTTTTTTTTTTCCGAGATGGAGTCTCACTCTGTCACCTAGGCTGGAGTGCAGTGGTGCGATCTCGGCTCACTGCAACCTCTGCCTCCGGGGTTCAAGCGATTCTCCTGCCTCAGCCTCCCAAGTAGCTGGGACTACAGGCATGTACCACCACACCCAGCTAATTTTTGTATTTTTAGTAGAGATGAGGTTTCACCATGTTAGCCAGGATGATCTCAATCTTCTGACCTTGTGATCCACCCGCCTCAGCCTCCCAAAGTGCTGGGATTACAGGCGTAAGCCACCGCACCTGGCCAATTTTTGTATTCTTAATACAGACAGGGTTTCACCATGTTGGCCAGGCTGGTCTCGAACTCCTGACCTCAGGTGATCTGCCCGCCTCAGCCTCCCAAAGTGCTAGGATTACAGGCGTGAGCCACTGCGCCCTGCCTAGGAGCTGTCTTTTGCCAGTAATAGAAATCCAACAACCTTGGTTAATACAAGCAGATGGTTTTGGGATGGGAAAGCTCTCACAACTAGTAATGTGTCCTGGGAATCCTAGATCACTAATTTGTTCACTTGAGAAGCATTCACTGAGCACCTACTATGTGCTCGGCTTTATAGTAGAAGTGGATGCACAGCAATTAAACAACAAAACTCCTCCCTTAGGGAGTTGGTCCAGTGGTAGGAGATAGACACTAAACAAATCAAGATCTATGGAGAAAAACAAGATTGTCTAATAAGCGGGGCAGTGACTGTGGGAGTAGGAGTAGTGATGGGAATACTGTATGTGAACTGGACAGGAAAGGCCTCTTTGACCAGGTGACACTTGAACAGTGGGAACTGACATAAGTAAGGGAGTGAGCCCCAGTCTGTCTGGAGAAATCTTTCCAAGCAGAAGGAACTATAAGCATAAAGTCCCTGAGACAGGAGGTCACCATGGGATGGCAGGTGACCCGAGGTGGGTTGGGTGGGGCTTGCAAGTCTAGTGGTTGAATCCTCTGAGCAAGGGTGTCCAGGGGCACGGCCCATGTTTTTCTAGTCTGCAAGTGTGAGGATGAGTGAAAAGAATGTTGGATGAAGCAGGACTCAGAAGGAACCCCTCTTGCACAAAATGCCCCCTTTCAATAAAAATTCATTCAGCCAGTTGGAAAGGGCTTCCTCCAGAATCTATTTCCATAGACTTAGTGAGTGACTAAGTCTATGATTTAAGTCATAGATTGAGTGAGTGACTGATTCATATCACAGCTCTGTGAGGTGACCTGTGAAGTCAGCTTCCCCAGGAAACAGTCTCTAAGGTGGGACTTACCATGTGGGGCATTTATTAAGGGGTGTCATTGGGACCAACATCTGTGGATGGAAGGAGAAGCAAGCAGGATTGGGCAGAAGGGGAAGTTGAGCTGTGATGATGTCCCTACAAAAGCATCTGACATATCGACTTTTTAATTCTTTTATCTTCTGTCTTGCATTGCATGACAATGCAAGCTCTTTGAGAACAAAGATATCTGTGTGTTTTATTCCCTGCTAAACCTCTATGTCCTAGAATGCCACCTGGCATAGACAAGGTACATAATGCGTATTTGTTGAATAGGTGTGGAATGAAAGGGTCTTAATTTCTCTAAGCTTAAATTATTCACGGAATGAAAACACCTATCTCCCCAGATCATTGTGGAGATAGCTTTTAAATGCTTAGCATCAGGACATGGATTGCTGGCAGATGTCAGTGCAATGATAATGGTGAGTTCTATAGACCCCTGTGGCTGTGGCAACACTTTTCATAGGCTGACCCTGCCCCTGAAAGCTTTTGTCAAAGGAAGATTTGGGTCAGTGTTTCCCACATCTGGCTGCAGATCAGCTTCACATGGGAGCCTTGTAGCAGTGCAGCTTTCTGGGCCCTGCTGTGATCATTCTGACCCAGATCCCTGGATGGAGCTCAGGAATCAGTGTTTTTTAAATATTGCGGTAGCCATGGAATTTCCCCTTTAGGAATCAGAAAGGAGGCAACTCCAGAGAGAGGTATTGTGATGTCAGTTACCAGTGCTTCCTGTGAAGATCATTATTATTATAAAGAATAAACACTTCCTGAACAACGTAAAGGCTACGTATAAAAAGCACAATTGTAAGTGAAGGAAAGGGAGCAAAGGACTATTGACCAGAGAGAACTTGCTCGCAAGGAGCAAGCAGTTTGGTGAGATACAGAAACTACTGTAGCCACATCCATAGCAGACAGGCTGCATTTCTGTAGATGAAGCCAATGAAAGCAACGTGATAATTATATTTCTTTTTTAAACACTGCTGAGTAGCAAGCAGGTAGTAAATGCTTCCAAGACTGTTTGCATTGCTGAGTGTTTAATCTTTTAATTATTACTCTTGAAGTTTTTTTTTTTTTTTCAATGTAATGCCAATAAGCAAACACATGGCCTCTTTCTTGAACTTAATTTCATGCATGGAGTGTTGACACAACTGTGAATCCCTGCAGTGCAAAATACTGGGGCCAAGAGCTAAACCCATTGGATAAACAAACTGAAATCATCCTGTGTTTACAATAAAATAAGTGTATACATAAGTAACCAGGCTGATATTTTCTTAGTAATTATCTAGATCCGTGCTGTCCAATACTGTAGCCATTAGTCACATGTGGCTTTTTTAATTTAATCAAAATCGAATTAAAACTTCAATTCCTCAGTTGTCCTAGCCACTTTTCAAGTGCTTAGTGACCACATGGGGCTATGGGCTATCGTGCTGGACAACACAAACTAGAGAATTTCCATCTGCTGGACAATGCTGATGGAAATTTTCTAGAAGTGTGTGGAAATCTGCAACATATGGTATATGCTAAACAACAAAATGGGCCCAAAGCACGAAAGATGTGTTGTTGAGGAATTTGAGTCTTAGAGCCAGATTTTAAAACCTTGTTGTCTTGGACATTTAAGAAGGGGCTGTAAATTATTGATAGGAGGACACTACCCGTATATGAAGCAGACGATTGAAGTGGCTGTGCGTGGATGTTTGGAAGCTCTCTCCCAAAGAGTGACTTTGCTTGGGAAGGAAATAGAAAGACGAGACTTCTGTTCTTCCTAGTCTCCTTGCAAGGATGGCTGTGCTTCTCACAGCCCCTCACCAGGGGAAGAAGATAAAATGAGAAGCGTTCATATTTGGATCGGTATTTGCATTACTATGCCCTAAGAAAGAAAACCAGATTGGATTTGAGAGTGACGTTACCTGAACTCATGCTGTCTCTGCCCTGTTGATCACCTTCTCTTCTCATAGCAAAGACAAGCTGGAATCATACAAACCGGGGGCTGCTTCACTGTAATATTTAAACCGCAGAATCAGCCTTAATGAGATCTGGCTGTGTGACATTGGTCAAGTTATTTCACCTCTATGAGCTTCAGCTATCCTGTCAGCAAAATAGCAACAATGTGTCCATCTGATGGAGCTGCTTTCAGGGGAAAATAAGACAGTGCATAAATGCACTGAACAGGCTGCCTGCCTCATGACACTCACATAATAAATGGTTTATCATAATGCATGCACCCAGCACCAATCTCAGTTTTGCTATTAATTATCTGCTTCACTAAACATATTAATGCTTTTATGTTGATTTCCTCATCCGTAAGTTGTCAATGACGTTACCACCTATGTGGAAATTTGTTATGAGAATCAAATGGAATGAACTACGCCAAGGAGCACTGACATGAGTTGACACATAGTAGGAGCTTCACGGACGCTGTTGCTACTTTTGGCCTAAAAACATCTTTGGGAGCAAAACCTATTTAATTCTTAAGCTTTTAAAGTTTTTCTATTAAGGTCAAGACTGAGCTGGACCATATTCAACAGCCAGTGGATTTCCCCTCTATTCATGAGCTTTGCTGGGCCCAAGCATTCTTTCCACTCTCCAGAGGATAGGAGTGCAGAGCCCCATTCCATATCAGAGGGTCCCTGAGTACCATGGGCAGGTCAGTGGGTGAGAACAGAAAACGTCAACTGGGCTTGTTGCTGAAGCCTCAGCTTCTTATGTAGAGAGACTTCGTCCACTGGAAGCTGCCTCCCTGCAACAGCTGGGCTTGTGTGCTGGTGGGAGAGTGGCAGCCCTGTGGATCTGCTCTGCTTTCCCCCCTAGAGTAACTAACCTGCACGTTTACCTGGGGCTTTCCACCACTCCATGTGATTTTTTTTTTTTAATTTTTAAAAATTTGTTTAACTTTTTTTAGAGACAGGGTCTTGTTCTGTCACCCAGGCTGGAGTGCAGTGGCAGGATCAGTGCTCACTGCAGCCTTCAACTCCTGACCTCAAACAATCCTCCCACCTTGGCCTCCCAAAGCGCTGGGATTAAAAACATAAGCCACCACACCTGGCCACCCAGGTGGTTTTCACAGCACCCCAGGAAGAAGGCAGATTGTACCGCAGTGGAAGCTGACCCTCAGAAAGGAGGAATACTTTCTGCGAAGACATAGCTTGTACATGGCCAGGCTGGGATGAGAGCCTAAGACCTCGAATCCTACTTCTGTTTTGCTTTGTCTTTTTCACTGTAACTTCCCTTGCACTGCCTCTCAGAGCTCTGTATCCTCTGTAGCATCCCCCAGGCCCTGCCCAGCCTTGTTTTGCCTACTGCAGCCCCCCTGCTCCATGCACACCCCATCTCCTCTAATAGCTTCATCCTCACAGCATGACCGAAGTAAATGTAACTTGAACGAAATGATTCTTTCTAAATACACAATGACTAATATTTAACAGCTCAAGAAAGTTTGGAAAAAAGAAACTGGATTATTCTAACCACATCCCACTGTGGTGAATTCCAGGCACTTAGTAACACCAGATCTCGAGGCAAGGGGCAGAGTGGGAGGCATAGCTTTGCTGCTAATCGGCAGGTGACGTCGGGCTGGCTTCTTAAACCTGAGCCTCAGCCTCTTCATGTATGAAATGAAGTCATTCAACCCTAATGCTTTCAGAAGGCACATCCAGCTCTAGGATTCTTTGAAATAAGGAGAAGCATTTCAACCGCTGAAGAGATCATGTTGCTCCATTCTCCTCCTCCTGTTTTGGGTAAGGATGCACCTGGATTTGGACACCATATCAAGGCGAGACATGGTCAGTTTCCCTTGACATCCTGCAGCAACTCCCTGTGCAGGGAGCTATGGGGACATAAAGCTCAAGATTCCACTCTCCTTGGAAATCCCTAAGGATTCTTCCCTTTTCTTTAGTCTCCAGGGAATCTCTTGTTCCCTTTTGGACCAGGTCCAAGGTTGTTACTATTCAATTCTTAGGTTTGTCTCCATATCTTCTCCTTCTGCCAACAGCCTGCACAGTTCCCCTAAGAGGCAGAAGGGGTGACTGTGTGTGTCTAAAGTTTCTTCAGCTTTTGACACAGCCACAAATAAAACCTTTAGGCAAGGAAATCAAGCCGTAACAGAGAAGAGCAAACTATCTGTAATGGTGAAGATGAAATACAAATTAATACTCCAATTCTGTCATCTACATGTATATGTATACATCAGCCAGGGGCTAATGAGCACAATTCAATACTCGTCAAACATCTATTGAGCACCTACAATATAGGTGCTTATTTGCAAATTGCTTTGTAGTTTACAGAGCATAGATTATGCACTGAATTAGTCAAGGTCTACTAGTAGCAAAAAAATGAAAACCAGTTCTAACTGTAACTAACTTTTTAAAAACATATGTATATGTGTGTGCGTGTGCATGTGTGGTGGGTGAGATTTACTGGAAGAACACTAGGGCAGTTCAGAGAAACAAACAAAGAACATCTAAGACACAGGAGGGTAGGAACCTTGAGCCCTTTGGGACTGCATCAGTCAGAGTCAAACTTAGTGAACCGAAACTATTCTAGGTCTTTTGAGTAGATGGCATTTAATACAGGGAAGTGGTTACACAGGAGATGGAATAACCGAAAAATCCAAACAGAGGACAGAAACTTCACCCAGATTAGCAGTAGCAAAAAGACTACTTCTTCTGGGGCTAAATGTTTTCATTTCATTGGGAGAAGGTGATACTCAAATTCACAAGTGGGGCTCTGTACTGAGAGCTGGAACCACAATAGGGCTGTCTCATCAGGTGCTAGGACATCGGGGTGAGAGGGTTACTCTAACTTGCCATTGAAACTACTGAAAAGAGACAAAGCCACTGCTGAAGACACCAAAGGGAACATAAAGGTGGGAGAAATACCTGGTTCTTCCCTCCTCTTGCCCACCAGTCTTCTGCCTGAGCTTCCCACTGCTTGAGCCTACCCAGAAGGCAGCTGGCAAGGGTGCTGGAGTATGCAGCTGCCTGCAATGCAGAGTATTGCAGAAGAGAAGAGTCTGCGAGGAGGCAAGCAAATGGCCAGCTTGGAAACCTCAGCCATCCTTACTCCAGAGCACGGCCCCCAGTATGACTTAGCTAAGCCAACTTTAGTCCCTGGCTTATTCTCTTAAAGGTTCAAGTTCTCAGCAAGGAATGTAATGGCCCCAGCTTGCTTCAGGCAACTCCTCTGGAAGCTCAGCTATGGTCAAGGCACAGGGTCAGTAAGGGAACTGTTGGGAGTTCCCCCATCCCTGACCTTCTCCAATATAAAATTATAGCAGATACATTTTCTCACTTAAGGTCCTGGGAACTGGTCTTTATTTTCAGCTTACTGTGCAGACAAAGACACTGAAGCTCAGTAAGAGAGAATAATTTCCCACATAGCGTGTGATGGCCAAGAGCTATGTGGAGTTACAGAGTTTGGATTCAAATTATGACTTCGACTCTCACTGGCTGAGTAATGTTGAACAGACAATTTGACCTCACAGCATTGTTGGGAAGATACAATGAGATCACACACACATACACCCACCCACACACACACGCACATGCAGGTACACACAGACCTGGCAAAGCTGGTATTCAGAAATCTCTATTTCCAACAGAGCAGCTGCTTTTCTTTGCATGTCATGACCCAATTCATGGAAGGTTTTAGCCACGTTAGTGAGCTTTCCCATCTCATTAAATAAGGCTGTTGTGATGCAAAGTGTCACTCAGAGTGATCTGCATACACAGAAAGATGCGATTAATATCTTCTAATCCATGCATTCTCAACATGGCACCCGGGGATGGTGGTGGTACGAAAATTGGTTCTTGAGGAAAGAAAATATCTTACTCTTTTTGTGTATAGAGCACATATACACACATAGATTATGTGAAGGACTATAGAATATGTTTTTGGTATTAAAATTTCATGGGGGAAAGTGGTGATTAGGAGAAACATATGTAAAAGGCTCCTTAGGCAGGCAATAATCAGATGCCCTTAGCTCTCACTAGAAGGTCTTTTATTGCTCAATAGAGAGTCATTCCTGCCATGCCCAGGGGAGACTTTTGGGGGTAGGTAGCTGATATCCTCTGACTTAAGAGAAGCACGGGGCATAGAGGTCATGCTATGGGCTTTTGAATCAGATAGAAGTGACAGTCTCTATTGCATCCTAACCACATGCCCTGGGAAGCTACTTTGCCTCTCTGAGCCTCAGTTTCTTTAACTCTGAATTGTGGATGGTGATTTTTCCTTGCAGACACGTGGAAAGTATGGGAGACAAAGCTTGTGAGGAACAGTAAGTGGCACGTTTTTGCTGCTCCATGCAAGGTGCTTGGATCACCCTAACTTTGCTCAAGGCTGAGACTTGAAGCCTTTTTCTCATTTCTGATTTTCATATCATGCTGTCTTCTTCTCTCTCTCCCATCTCCTGACTCCTTACTCCTCCCCACCCCTGACTCATTGGCCTGATATCTTTCCCTGCATCTGACTTTCCTCCAACGTATAGGACCCACCCTGGGGTCCACACCTGGGGTCCACACCAGTCCTACCAAGTGCTGGGCTTTCCTTGCCTGCCCTAAGTGGCTTTTGAGAGTAGATCAGACAGTCTTGTCTGTCCCTGAGTCCTGTCCACTCACCCTTAGCCATACACCAGGGATGCAAAAATTATCCCACGCAATGATTATCCTGTGTGGCTTAGATGGTGGTTCTGCCTTCAGAATTCCAAGACAAGGCATTGTTCCCCACGCAGTCTCAAAGGCCTGGCATTGCAGAGCCAATTTCTCTGTTTGTGCCCAAGCTGGCAATTCTCTAGCTTCCTGCCTGGGTGCTAAGTCTTTAATGCTGCCCTTCCTATGTTATTGCCAGTGGGTGGTGGAGAAGTTCTCCGCAAACACTCTAGATCTGCCTCCTTCACAAACGACTGCTTCTGCTTTGTCTCAGTTCACCTATAGGTTCTTCAAATACAGACCTGGCTCTAAACCCCTCTGCATTGGTGTTTTTTACTAATTCATTTATCATTCATCCATCCACCCATTTGATCACTCAGCAAACATATATCAATCACTTACTGTATTAGTTTCCTAGTGCTGTCCTAACAAAGTGCCACAAAATGAGTGGTTTGAAACAACAGAAATGTACTGTCTCATGGCTCTGGAGGGTAGGACTGCACATTCAAGGTGTGGACATGCTCCCTCTGAAGGCTCTAGAGAAGAAGTCTTCCTTGTCTCTTCCTAGCTTCTGGTGGTTGCTGGAAATCTGTGTTCTTTGGCATGCAGATGCATCACATCAATATATTCCTCCTTCTTCATACCATCTTCCCTGTGTGTCTCTCAGTCTCTTAAATTTTCTGTAGAAATGAGATCTCACTATGTTGCCCAGGCTGGTCTTAACTCCTATCTTCAAATGATTCTCCCACCTCAGCCTCTCAAAGTGCTGGAATTAAAGTGGCATAAGCCACTGTACCTGGCCTCTCTCTGTCTCTTCACATATCATTTTTATCTCTTTGCATCTATCTCCAAATTTCTCTCATTTTATAAGGACCCGAGTCATAGAATTTGAGCCCATCCTAATCCAGTATGGCCCCATCTTAACTTGACTACATCTCTCAAGTCCCTGTTTCCAAATAAGGTCAGATTTACAGATACCGAGGGTTAGGATATCAACATACCTTTTTAAGAATGTGATTCAACCCACTATGTCTACTATTTGCCAAGGCCTGTCTGTGTTAGACTGTGACCAAGCAATGGACTCACTGCTCAACTTTATTGTGAGTCAACTGGTAAGGAGACAGGAGGTGACACTCAAAGCTGTCTCCCCGATCTGGGATGAGTCAAGCTTTTATGACTATGATCCTAACTAGTCCCAGCTGATGCTAATGCAGCCGCTCAGCCAGGCTGGTCATGTTAACAATTAGAAGGTTAAGACTTTTTCCCATTGAGCATGCCCAAACCACATGACTTGCAGTCTTTGCTCTACTTTATCTATAGCAACTTAAGCAATGACTGATTGGCTTGAGCTAGTCCCATGGCTACAGTATTACTGCCCAATTCTTAGTGTGGGCTCCATGAGTTCGTACCTTCAAGGTACATTCAAGCCATGAGGGGTCATCAAACTAATTCTTTGTTTCTGCCCAGTCATCATTCTCAGGCAGCCACCTGGATCTCTGGCCATCTCTTTCCATTAGAGCTAATTTTTTCAGATTTAAACAAAAAAACATTTTAAAAATCATCCCATTGTCTGTGTCTAACCTCTAGGAAACAAAAACTTTAGCTCAGTGGCCTATCTGTGCAAACATCTGCCAGGATGAGACTGTGCTGCTAGCTCAGAGTATAATAAGAAGAAATTGATCTGGGCTGAGATGATGGGGTTTTCTAAATACACAATCATGTCATCTGCAAACAGGTTCAATTTGACTTCCTCTTTTCCTAATTGAATACCCTTTATTTCTTTCTCCTGCCTGATTGCCCTGGCCAGAACTTGCAACACTGTATTGAATAGGAGTGGTGGGAGAGGGCATCCCTAAGAGGGCATAAGAGAAAAAGAATTGAATTAGAGGGAACAAAAATAATCACCTGTCTCACGTTCTCTTGGAGGGAGAAAAAAAAAAAAACCATGATTTCAATCATTTTCAGGGGAATCCTCACTCCCAGCTTCACAGATCCAACAGCTCTACTCAATTTTCCCTTTGGAAACTGGCAGATTCAACAGTTTCCCAGAAAAATCAGTTACTGCAAGGGTCAGCAAACTCGTTCTACAAAGGGCCCAATCGCGAATACTTGTAGCTTTGTGGCTGCAGGGTCTCCATCACAACTGCTCAGCAATGCTGTTACAGTGAAAGCAGCTGTGAACAATCCACAAAGGACTCCCCCTCACTGTGTCCCAGTAAAACCTTGTTTACAAAAGGCAGTGAACCGGACTTGGCATGTGGGCCATACTTTGCCAACTCTTAGGTTATGGCAGAGAATTATGAAGAACCTCCAAGGAACTGACTCTGAGAACCAGAAAGGGCCTTGAGTATGAGCCGGTGGCAGGGGATTGGACCATCTCTGCACAGCCAGCCTAGCTTGCATGTCGCACGATGGGGATAGGTACTTCTCCAGATCATGCACTCCATCCATTCTGTAAGGAAGTTCCTACTTACGCTGACCTGAAATCTGTCTCCCTGTGTCTTCCTCTATTGGTCCTTGGGGCCACGTAGAACTGCCCCAAACTCTTGCACCCAATAGCCCTTTGAATATTTATATCCCCCGAGTCTTCTCTCCTCCAGATAAAACATTCTAAGTTCTTGTGATTATCTTTTTGGCTAACATGGCTTTAATTCCTCCCCTTTTCAAATCACCCTCATCATGTGGAATGTTGGTTTTAGACAGAAAAGCAGAAAGAGCTGTTACCTGAGACACTCACCTGGAGGGCGAGGTGATTGACTTCTAGGTGGCAGAGGCCCCTCAGCTGGGGAATTGGATAAGGATGCTGAGCTCACAGAGTTGCTGTGAGGAGGAGATGGAAACTATTTCCTCCCATGGGGCCTGGTACACAGAGGGCTCTGGGTAAGTAATTCAGGTACTATCTTGGGACACTAGGTATTGATGGAACATATCTCAAAATAATAAGAGCTATTTATAACAAACTCACAGCCAATATCATACTGAATGGGCAAAAACTGGAAGCATTCCCTTTGAAAACTGGCACAAGACAGGGATGCCCTCTCCCACCACTCCTATTCAACACAGTGTTGCAAGTTCTGGCCAGGGCAATCAGGCAGGAGAAAGAAATAAAGGGTATTCAATTAGGAAAAGAGGAAGTCAAATTGAACCTGTTTGCAGATGACATGATTGTGTATTTAGAAAACCCCATCGTCTCAGCCCAAACTCTCCTTAAGCTGATAAGCAACTTCAGCAGAGTCTCAGGATACAAAATCAATGTGCAAAAATCACAAGCATTCCTATACACCAATAACAGACAGAGAGCCAAATGATGAGTGAACTCCCATTCACAATTGCTTCAAAGAGAATAAAATACCCAGGAATCCAACTTACAAGGGATGTGAAGGACCTCTTCAAGGAGAACTACAAACCACTGCCCAATGAAATAAAAGAGGGCACAAACGAATGGAAGAACATTCCATGCTCATGGGTCGGAATAATCAATATCGTGAAAATGGCCATACTGCCCAAGGTAATTTATAGATTCAATGCCATCCCCATCAAGCTACCAATGATTTTCTTCACAGAATTGGAAAAAACTACTTTAAAGTTCATATGGAACCAAAAAAGAGCCCACATTGCCAAGTCAATCCTAAGCCAAAGGAACAAAGCTGGAGGCATCATGCTACCTGACTTCAAACTATACTAGAAGGCTACAGTAACCAAAACAGCATGGTACTGGTACCAAAACAGAGATACAGACCAATGGAACAGAACAGAGCCCTCAGAAATAATACCACACATCTACAACCATCTGATCTTTGACAAACCTGACAAAAAACAAGAAATGGGGAGAGGATTCCCTGTTTAACAAATGGTGTTGGGAAAACTGGCTAGCCATATATAGAAATCTGAAACTGGATCCCTTCCTTACACCTTATACAAAAATTAATTCAAGATGGATTAAATATTTAAATGTTAGACCGAAAACCATAAAAACCATAGAAGAAAACCTAGGCAATACCATTCAGGACATAGGCGTGGGCAACAACTTCATGTCTAAAACACCAAAAACAATGGCAACAAGAGCCAAAATTGACAAATGGGATCTAATTAAACTAAAGAGCTTCTGCACAGCAAAAGAAACTACCATCAGAGTGAACAGGCAACCTACAGAATGGGAGAAAATTTTTACAATCTACCCATCTGACAAAGGGCTAATATCCAGAATCTAAAAGAACTTAAACAAATTTACAAAAAAAAATCAAACAACCCCATCAAAAAGTGAGTGAAGGTATGAACAGACACTTCTCAAAAGAAGACATTTATGCAGTCAACAGACACACGAAAAAGTGCTCATCATCACTGGCCATCAGAAAAATGCAAATCAAAACCACAATAAGATATCATCTCACACCAGTTAGAATGGTGATCATTAAAAAGTCAGGAAACAACAGGTGCTGGAGAGGATGTGGAGAAATAGGAACACTTTTACACTGTTGGTGGGACTGTAAACTAGTTCAACCATTGTGGAAGACAGTGTTGCAATTCCTCAAGGATCTAGAACTAGAAATACCATTTGACCCAGCCATCCCATTACTGGGTATACACCCAAAGAATTATAAATCATGCTGCTATAAAGACACATGCACACGTAGGTTTATTGCAGCACTATTCACAATAGCAAAGAGTGGAACCAACCCAAATGTCCATCTATGACAGACTGGATTAAGAAAATGTGGCACATATACACCATGGAATACTATGCAGCCATAAAAAAGGATGAGTTCATGTCTTTTGTAGCGACATGGATGAAGCTGGAAACTATCATTCTCAGCAAACTATCACAAGGACAGAAAACCAAACACTGCATGTTCTCACTCATAGGTTGGAATTGAACAATAACACTTGGACACAGGGTGGGGAACATCACACACCAGGGCCTGTCGTGCGGTGGGGGGAAGGGGGAGGGATAGCATTAGGAGATATACCTAATGTAAATGACGAGTTAATGGGTGCAGCACACCAACATGGCACATGTATACATATGTAACAAACCTGCACGTTGTGCACATGTACCCTAGAACTTAAAGTATAATTTAAAAAAATTTTTTTTAAAAAAAGAAAATGGAGGGTGTATTTGTTGAGGAATTTATCCATTTCTTCTAGATTTTCTAGTTTATTTGCATAGAGGCGTTTGTAGTATTCTCTGATGGTAGATTGTATTTCTGTGGGATCGGTGGTGATATCCCCTTTTTCACTTTTTATTGCATCTATTTGATTCTTCTCTCTTTTCTTCTTTATTAGTCTTGCTAGCGGTCTATCAATTTTGTTGATCTTTTCAAAAAACCAGCTCCTGTATTCATTAATTTTTTGAAGGTTTTTTTGTGTCTCTATTTCCTTCAGTTCTGCTCTGATTTTAGTTATTTCTAGCCTTCTGCTAGCTTTTGAATGTGTTTGCTCTTGCTTTTCTAGTTCTTTTAATTGTGATGTTAGGGTGTCAATTTTGGATCTTTCCTGCTTTCTCTTGTGGGCATTTAGTGCTATAAGTTTCCCTCTACACACTGCTTTGAATGTGTCCCAGAGATTCTGGTACGTTGTGTCTTTGTTCTCGTTGGTTTCAAAGAACATCTTTATTTCTGCCTTCATTTCATTGTGTACCCAATAGTCATTCAGGAGCAGGTTGTTCAGTTTCCATGTAGTTGAGCGGTTTTGAGTGAGTTTCTTAATCCTGAGTTCTACTTTGATTGCACTGTGGTCTGAGAGACAGTTTGTTATAATTTCTGTTCTTTTACATTTGCTGAGAAGAGCTTTACTTCCAACTATGTGGTCAATTTTGGAATAGGTGTGGTGTGGTGCTGAAAAAAATATATATTCTGTTGATTTGGGGTGGAGAGTTCTGTAAATGTCTATTAGGTCCACTTTGGGCAGAGCTGAGTTCAATTCCTGGATATCCTTGTTAACCTTCTGTCTCATTGATCTGTCTAATGTTGACAGTGGGGTGTTAAAATCTCCCATTATTATTGTGTGGGAGTTTAAGTCCCTTTGTAAGTCACTCAGGACTTGCTTTATGAATCTGGGTGCTCCTGTGTTGGGTGCATATATATTTAGGATAGTTAGCTCTTCTTGTTGAATTGATCCCTTTACCATTATGTAATGGCCTTCTTTGTCTCTTTTGATCTTTGTTGGTTTAAAGTCTATTTTATCAGAGACTAGGATTGCAACCCCTGCCTTTTTTTGTTTTCCATTTGCTTGATAGATCTTCCTCCATCCCTTCATTTTGAGTCTATATGTGTCTCTGCACGTGAGATGGGTTTCCTGAATACAACACACTGATGGGTCTTGACTCCTTATCCAGTTTGCCAGTCTGTGTCTAAACTAGTTCAACCATTGTGGAAGTCAGTGTGGCGATTCCTCAGGGATCTAGAACTAGAAATACCATTTGACCCAGCCATCCCATTACTGGGTATATACCCAAAGGACTATAAATCATGCTGCTATAAAGACACATGCACACGTATGTTTATTGCGGCACTATTCACAATAGCAAATAGTTGGAACCAACTCAAATGTCCAATAACGATAGACTGGATTAAGAAAATGTGGCACATATACACCATGGAATACTATGCAGCCACAAAAAATGATGAGTTCATGTCCTTTGTAGGGACATGGATGAAACTGGAAAACATCATTTTCAGTAAACTATCGCAAGGACAAAAAACCAAAAACCGCATGTTCTCACTCATAGGTGGGAATTGAACAATGAGAACTCATGGACACAGGAAGGGGAACATCACACTCCAGGGACAATTATGGGGTGGGGGGAGGGGGGAGGGACAGCATTAGGAGATATACCTAATGCTAAATGACGAGTTAATGGGTGCAGCAAAACAACATGGCACACGGATACATATGTAACAAACCTGCACATTGTGCACATGTACCCTAAAACCTAAAGTATAATAATAAAATAAAAATAAATAAATAAATAAATAAATAAAAAGAAATTGAACCATTTTTATAATTTAGAACATCTCCAAAAAGTGTTGAATTTTTGTTAGCTTTAATAAGAAAGTAATTGAGACATGCACACAGCTAGAAGATGAGTTAGTATATCCAGTGAGTAACAAAAGTATACACTACACAAGATTATTTGAAACATGGTCCCTATTTATTTGTGTGCAATCTGTTTGAGAAATGTTACTGTATTATTTAACTCTCTTCCTATGTTGTAGTTTATCATGTTCTAATTTAAACTTCATTTAAACTTGGTTAGTTCTAATTAATATTTGGGTCATCTTTGGGTCATCTTTGCATGTAGTAAAATTATTGCTACTTGCCTCTTTATGAGCACACAGTATAGTATATCATACACAATTCTTGAGTAAATAGTAAAATAAATGAAAAAAAAAAAAGAAAATGACCAAGTGAATCAGCACCTGCTCACCTCTTTATCATTGTAGCTAGACTGACGTGAGGCTGACAGGGAAGAACTGGTGATCCCATTTTACAAAGAATGGAAAAGAGGATCTGGGAGATATAGTGAGTTTTGCAAGGCCACGTGGTCAGTGAGAGACAGTGCTAGGCCATTCCTCAGAAGTCAGGCTAGTTCAGTGTTTGTGTGACCACCATACCATATCACAGGCAGCTTAGAGCCAGAGCTGGGACCAGAAGCCTGACTGCCTTGGCATTATTCTTCTCCCTGCTGTGTGGGAGTAGTGAGGGTGTGTACTCTGTGCCTTCCTCGGCAGAATCCTGAGGCTTATCAGTGTCAATGAGGAGGAAAGTGACAGCCAACGCCAGCTCCCTTTGGCTTCAGAGAGTGCGATCCAGTCATCTCAAAGAAAAGCAGTGGGGGAGGCAATCTGTGGCAGACACTGTGTTATTAGCTTCCAGGGTAGGCAGTGGGACTCAGGGGGGAGCCTGCTGAAGAGGATGGAGCCCAGGAAAGTGTTGGGACACAGCTCTGGGGCAGGTGAGGGAAGGATGGGCCAGCAGGCTGACCCAGCCACTGGGACACTAAGCCTACCCCTGGATGCCAGTCTGGCAAGGATGGAGGTGAAAGAAATGGCAGGTCTAGAGAATGGCTCAGACCCAGAGAGAGAAGCGGTGGGGCCCAGTCCTCATGACTTGGTAGCCATCAGGGTGAAATTAGAAACCCATCCCAGATTGCAAGGCTTAGGCTTTGCTATACAGCCAGCACTGCTCATGGAGCCTCACCGCAATACTCAGCTGTCCTTCCTTTCCACATCCGCCCTCCCCACACACGTACCCTGGGCTGGGTAGGACTATAGGCACCATGCAGGCCCCATCCTCCCTCCCCACAAGCTCTGACTCTGTACCCCCACCTCCGGTAGGTTCTCAACAGCTACCTCAGTCACTGCCACCCAGGCTGGGGCACAAGCTATCCTCCAGCACCTCTGCTATTCTCTAGCCCATCCAGCATTAAGCCCTGGTAGCCTACAGAGCTATGAGTTCATTCCCTGCCCATCACCCCTGTCACCTCGGCCAGCTTCACCAGATGTTTCCCTGGCTGGCCGCCTGCTCCTTCCTCACCCTCCTTTCAGCTCACCAGCACCACTCTTTCATCCAAGCACTTGCTTGATCATTTAACCAATATGGGTTGAAGCCCTGCTATGTGCTGGGCACTTTTGTAGACACAGCTGTGAATAAAATGAATAAACCTTGTCCTCATGAAGCTTATATCCCAGAGGTGAGAATGCAGACAATAAGCAAATCAATAAGCAAATGTGGTATGTTGGGATGATAAAAACGTACACAGCAACACACACACACACACACACACACACACACACATGAAAGAGAGATAGGGAACCTGGGGTGAAAGGTTGGTGTTTTAAACATTTTGGTTAAGAAACACCTTATGGAATGGGGATTTTTTTTTAAGTGGCTAAAATTTATCTTTTTAAAAATTTTATTTCATTTTATTTTATGCTCTGGGATACATGTGTAGGATGTGCAGGTTTGTTACATAGGTAAACATGTGCCATGGTGGTTTGCTGCACCTATCAAACCATCACCTGGGTATTAAGCCCCACATGCACTAACTATTTATCCTGATGCTCTCCCTCACCCTCCCCCACCCCACCACCAGGCCTGACCCAGTGTGTGTTGTTCTTCTCCCTGTGTTCATGCTTTCTCATTGTTCAGCTCACACTTATAAGTGAGAACATGCGGTGATTGGTTTTCTGTTCCTGTGTTACTTTGCAGAGGATAATGGCCTCCAGCTTCATCCATGTCCCTGGGAAGGACATGATCTCATTCTTTTTTATGGCTGCATAGTATTCCATGGTGTATATGTATCATATTTTCTTTATCCAGTTTATCGTTGATGGGCATTTGGGCTGATTCCAGGTCTTTGCTATTGTGAACAGCGCTGCAATGAATATATACGTGCATGTGTCTTTATAATAGAATGATTTATATTTTTTTTGGGTATATACCCAGTAATGGGATTGCTGGGTCAAATGGTATTTCTGGTTCTAGGTCTTTGAGGAGTCACCACACCATCTTCCTCAATGGTTGAACTAAATTCACATTCCCACCAACAGTATAAAAGTGAGGAACAGGACATTTGAGCAGGCTCTGAAGGAGGCCAGAGAGGGGTCCTGTAGCTATTTGGAGGAGAACATTCTAGGCAGAGGAAAGAGAAAGTTCAATGACCCTAAAGTAGGAATCACTGGTTGTGTCCAAGGCATCAAGGAGGCCACGGGCTGCAGTGAGAGGGACCCATGGAGAGATTGGCAGGTGAGGAGGTCAGAGGGGAAATGGGGCTGGCTCTGGAGGCCAGGGCAGGCCAAGGCAGGGAATTTGGCTCTTCTGCTGAGTGAGATGGGGAGACATCAGTATTTGGAGCTCAGGAGTTGTGCCATCTGACTTGCACTTTGAAAGGATTCTTTTGGCTACTGCTCAGGTAACAGATCTTAGGAGACAGAGAAAGGACACTGATCTACTCTTCTAGGCAACAATCAAGTGACAGAAGTGGGTGGGTGGGAGGGTGCTGGCAGTAGAGATGGTGGGTTGGGGTCAGGTTCTGGCTATGTTGTGAAGGTAGTGCTGGAAGAATTTGCTACACTTTGGGTGTGAGTGGAAGAGAAGGGGCAAGGTTTTTGGCCTATAATCTTAGAAGACTGGAAGGACCATTTACAGAGATGGAGAAAAGATTAAAAGAAGCAGGTTTTGCAAGGAAAAGACGAGGTGTTTAGTTTTGATACCATTAAAATTGTCAAGCATTTGCTGTTACAGAGCATTTTTAATATACATTCTTTGATTGGATTTCATCCTTATAACAAACCTGTAAAGTAAGCAGGAGCCCGCACATGCGCACATGCACACCGCACCCCACCCCCAACAGTTTCCAAATATATCAGGATACTTTTCAGAAAGCGGACAGATACATTCCAGAGAGGGCAGTTGCCACAGCAATTACTTTTATCTTGTCATCTTCTTTATTGCAAAATTATAGAAGGTTATTTCTCTCTTGTATAACAGGGTAGAGCTAAGTGTTTCTGGGAAATCTATTGTCTTCTGTCTCTGGTTCTAAAACAATGGTTCCAGTCATACCTGGAATGGAGAAAGAGGATGGGAGGGCATGCCCCTTGTCTTTGAGAAGCACAACCTGCATGGTGCACACAGTGCCTCTGCTTACATCCTGTTGGACAAACATGAATCACACAGCCTTCCCCAGCTACAACAGAGGCGAGAAAGCAGAATGTTTGCAACTGGGTGGCCATGTTTCCAGCTATAGTTTGGAGAGGTCTACCCCTGAAAAAAATGTGAATTCATAAAGGAACCATGCCACACTCATCCTCCCCCAATCCCATTTAACAGAGAACCTGACCTCAGCAAGATGACAATTTTCTCAAATCACCAATCTGACTGTTAATATCCTAAAGTGTAATATATTCCTTCACTGATTTTCTGTCTCCAACAAAGGGTCAGTAAAAGAATGATTCCACTGTATAACATCCTAGAGACCTTCTCAAAGTCTTCTTTACCCAACATCTCTCTCCCCCAAATCTCAACCTCAGCTTAGCTTATCAACGTCATTTTAGCTTCTGTTGACCTTTCCATTCGTATCTCAAGCCAATCACCAATTAGCAAACTAAAGTCCAGACAAGCAATACAAACATTTTCTAGATCATCAGGAAGGAGAATCGAAGGGGAAAAAGTATGAATAATGATAATGTAATGTTTTGACACATACACATGAGTGTGTGTGTGTATGTGTGTATGTGTGTAACATCTGAGTAGTCTCCCTCATAAAATCTCCTCAAATCACCTAATGTCCATGCATTTAGAGGCTGAGGTTTCTTTCCTCTGTCCAAGACCTATGCAGAGATTTTCTTTTATTATTATTATTATTTATTTGTCAACCAGGAAAGCAGGGACACATTATGGAGCCCAGAACCTCAGAGCCTTCCTCTGTCTCCTTGCTCCAGCTTTTATGCATACTCTCAGGAAAAATATACACATTTCTCCGTTTTGTTTTGCAGCAAAATTCCATTCCAACTAGGAGGAAGCAAATCTATCTGAAGGGTTGAGTTATGGTTTGCCAGGCAGGCAGGTAGATGGCATTTCAGCATTTCAGTTGGAGCAATGGATAGGCCTCTGAGGTCTTCCCCTATGTTAGCTCCCCTGATGTTTGAATTTCATGTATAATTGTTCTGGCCCATTGAACACCTTCTCCCTCTCCTTACCTCCATAACGATTCACACAAAAAGTAGTGAAAACTGGAGATACCCAGTTGCCTGTTCATTCGTGGTTCATCTTGGATCTCTACAGGTGGGAAAGCAGCTACTGGCTGATTGTGTTCAGAGTGTGACAAGAGAATGACCCACAAACTAGCCAGAGCATCTGCAAGGAGGCCGGGTTGAGAAACCCACTGGTGCCACTTGAGGCACCACATTGCAGAAATGAGCCACAAAGTGCCTGGAGAGCTTGGGTTGGGAGGAGTGGGGCAACCCAGAGGATGTGGGTGGGCAGCCAGGGGCAGAGGCATCCAAAGGTTTCAGCTCCTTTCTGGCTCTGCCACATGATGCCCTGTGCCCCTTCTAGCTCTTTTGGGAGTCTGTGCCTTCCCTGCTTCTCTGTTACTCCCTTTGGATAATAGGAGCTTCTCCTGTTTCTACAAACAAATTAATAACAATGATCCCCATTCCCAGGCTGGCCAAAGGAAGGCTGGCTACATAATTTGTGCGGTATGGTGTAACATGAAAATGCAGGTCCCCTTATTCAAATATTATTAAGTATTCCAAGACAGCTTCAGCATAGTGGTGAATGAAGCACAGAAGCTCCCTGGGTGAAGGTGTACTCACCTCACCCTGAGTTTTGGTGAGGACAAAGCACATCCAAGCCATAGCAAGGGCTTTCACAAATGTCTGTTGCACCAAGCTGACCCTACAGTTCCTCATCCATGTCACATCTGCCTTAGAGAGTTCTTACATAGATTCCACACAACAGGAGAGGAAGGGCTGAGCACAATGCCTGGTGCAAAGTTGCTGTTTAATAAATGGCAGCTGCCTTTGGAATAAAATAAGAATAATAGCAGCTACATCTTGTTTAGTGCTTACAATGTGCTGGGGATTAGTTGAAGCACTTTTCATGCATAGTAACTCATTTCAGCCTCAAATGCATCTTATGTGGCTGGTACTATCATCATTTTCACTTTAGAAAACTGTTCCTGTGTACACATTCAGTAAGTGGTGGCACTAAAATTTAAATGAGGGCAGTTGGGTTGGAGTCTGTGCTCTTAGCTCCTAAGCTTGCTGCCTTCCTTGCAACACAACATGAACCAGGGCCTTTAAGTGATCTCTGATGCGGCAAGGTACCTGCAGATGTTCAAAGCTGCATTTCTTTACTTTCTAGTGATACCATTTAATGATTTATTTCACTTTTTAACTTAAAATTTAAAAGAATTTTAATTGTGGTAAAATACATATAACATAAAATTTGCCATCTTAACTATTTTTAAGTGAACTGTTCAGTCATGCTAAGTACATTCACATTGTGTGCAACCAACCTCCAGAACCCTTTTATTTGCAAAACAAAATTCTATTTCCTTTAAACAACTTCTCATGTTTTCCTCTCCCTAGCCCCTGGCAACCGTAATTCTACTTTGTGATTCTGTGAATTTGACTACTCTAGATTGCTCTTGGAATCACACAGTGTTTTTCTTTTCGTGACTGCCTTGTTATACTTAGCATAATGTCCTCAAGGTTCAGTCATGTTGTAACAGAATTTCCTTTTTTTAAAGACTGTATAATATTTTATTGTATGCATATATTATGTTTTCTTTATCTATTTATCCATTGGTTAGCAAGTGGGTTGCTTCCCACCTCTTGATTGTTGTGAATAATGCTGCTATATACATGGTATATGAATAATTTTTCAAGGCCCTGCTTTCTTCCTTGGCTATTATTTCAGAAACAGAATTGCTGGATCATATGGCAACTCTACCTTTAATTTTTTAAGGAATCACCATACTGTTTTTCACAGTGGCTGTACCATTTTGCATGCCTACTAACAGTATACAAGGACTCCGATTACTCCATATCTTTGCCAATATTTGTTATTTTCTCTTTTTAATAGTATCCATTTTAATGGATTTGAGATAATATCTCATTATGGTTTTGATTTATATTTTCCTAATTATTAATGATGCTGAGCATATTTTCATTTGCTTGTTGGTCATTTGTATGTTTTCTTTGGGAAATGTCTATTTGGATTCTTTGCCCATTTTTTAAATTGGGTTATTTGGTTTTTGTTGTTGTCGTTAAGTTGTAATTCTTTATGTGTTCTGGATATTAACCACTTATCAGATGTTATATTATTTGCAAATATTTTTACTATTTCATGGGTTGCATTTCACTCTGTTAATTATGTCCTTTGATGCACAGAAGTGTTAAATTTGGATGTAGACAAATTTGTCTATTTTTACTTGTGTTTTCTCTGTCTTTCACGTCATATTCAAGAAATCCTTGCCAACTCCATTGTCATGAAGCTTTCCCCTATGTTTTCTTCTAAGAGTTTTATAGTTTTAGGTCTTATGTTTAAACCTTTAATCCATTTTCAGTTAATTTTTGTGTATGGCATATGGTAAGGGTACAATTCGATTCTTTTGCGTGTGGATATCCAGCATTCCCAACACTAACTCTGTCCTTTTCCCATTGAATAGTCTAGGCGCTCTTGTCAAAAATCATTTGACCATATATCATTTGGTTTATTTCTGGGGTCTCTGTTCTGTTCCATTTTTCTATAGGTCTGGCTTTATGCCAGTAACACACTGTTTTGATTACTGTCATTTTGTAATTAGTTTTGAAATCAGAAAGTGTGAGAATTCCAACTTTTTTTTTTAAGATTGTTTTGGCTATTTGGTGTTCCTTGAGATTCCATATTAATTTTAGGATGGATTTTTTATTTCAGCAAAAATTTCCATTGAGATTTTGATAGAGATTGCATTGAATCTGTTGATTACTTCGGGTAATATTGTCATTGTAGCAATATTGTCTTTCAATTCATGGACATAGAATGGCTTTCCATTTATTTATATCTTCTTTAATTTTCTTCAGCAATATTTTGCAGGTTTTAGAGTATAAGTCTTTTTCCTTCTTGGTTAAGTTTGCTCCCAAATATCATATTCTTTCTGATGCTCTTGTAAATAGATTTATTTTCTTAATTTTCTTTTAGATTGTTTATCATTACTGTACAAAATGCAACTGATTTTTCCATGTTGATTTTTTATCCTGCAACTTTGCTGAATTTGCTTATTAGTTCTGAAATAGTTTTTATATAATATTTTGGTTTTTTATATATAAGATTATGTAATCTTCAAATGAGGGTAATTTTACTTTTTTCTTTCCAATTTATATGGCTTTTCATTTTCTTGCCTAATTGTTCTGGCTGAGACTTCCAGTACTATATTTGAACGGAAGCAGCAAAACTGGGCATCTTTGTCTTATTTCTAATCTCAGAGGAAAAGCCTTTAGCCTTTCACTATACAGTATGATATTATTTTGATTGGTAGGCTATTAATTACTGCCTCAGTTTCAGAACTTGTTATTGGCCTATTCAGGGATTCGACTTCTTCCTGGTTTAGCCTTGGGAAGAGGTATGTGTCCAGGAATTTATCCACTTTTTCTAGATTTTCTGGTTTATTTGCATAGAGGCGTTTACAGTATTCTCTGATGGTAGTTTGTATTTCTGTGGGATCAGTGGTAATATCCGCTTTATCATTTTTTATTGTGTCTATTTGATTCTTCTCTCTTTTCTTTATTAGTCTGCCTAGCAGTCTATGTATTTTGTTGATCTTTTCAGACCAGCTCCTGGATTCATGGATGTTTGAAGGGTTTTTCATGTCTCTATCTCCTTTAATTCTGCTCTGATCTTAGTTATTTCTTGTCTTCTGCTAGCTTTTGAATTTGTTTGCTCTTGCTTCTCTAGTTCTTTTAATTGTGATGTTAGGGTGTTGATTTTAGATCTTTCCTGCTTTCTTCTGTGGGCATTTGGTGCTATAAATTTCCCTCTAAAGAGTGCTTTAAATGTGTTCCAGAGATTCTGGTATGTTGTGTCTTTGTTCTCATCGGTTTCAAATAACTTACTTATTTCTGCCTTAATGTCGTTATTTACCCAGTAGTCTTTCAGGAGCAGGTTGTTCAGTTTCCATGTAGTTGAGCAGTTTTGAATGAGTTTCTTAATACTGAGTTCTAATTTGGTTGCACTGTGGTCTGAGAGACTGTTTGTTATGATTTCCGTTCTTCTGCATTTGCTGAGGAGTGTTTTACTTCCAATTACGTGGTCAATTTTAGAATAAGTGCAATGTGGTGCTGAGAAGAATGTATATTCTGTTCATTTGGGGTGGAGAGTTCTGTAGATGTCTATTAGGTCTGCTTGGACCAGAGCCGAGTTCAAGTTCTGAATATCCTTGTTAATTTTCTCTCCCATTGATCTGTCTAATATTGACAGTGGGGTGATAAAGTCTTCCACTATTATTGTGTGGGAGCCTAAGTCTCTTTGTAGATCTCTAAGAACTTGCTTTATGAATCTGGGTACTCTTGTGTTGGATGCATATATATTTAGGATAGTTAGCTCTTTTTGTTGCATTGATCCCTTTACCATTATGTAATGCCCTTCTTTGTCCTTTTTGATCTTTGTTGGTTTAAAGTCTGTTTTATCAGAGACTAGGATTGCAACCCCTGTTTTGTTTTGTTTTGTTTTGCTTTCCATTTGCTTTGTAAATATTCCTCCATCCCTTTATTTTGAGCCCATATGTGTCTTGGCATGTGAGATGGGTCTCCTGAATACAGCACACCAATGGATGTTGACTCTTTACCCAATTTGCCAGTCTGTGTCTTTTAATTGGGGCATTTAGCCCATTTACATTTAAGGTTAATATTGTTATGTGTGAATTTGATCCTGTCATTATGATGCTAGTGGGTTATTTTATCCATTAGTTGATGCAGTTTCTTCATAGTGTTGATGGTCTTTACAATTAGGTATGTTTTTGCAGTTGCTGGTACTGGTTATTCCTTTCAAGGTTCAGTGCTTCCTTTAGGGGCTCTTGTAAGGCAGGCCTGGTAATGACAAAATGTTAATGATAAGCTTTTCTTTTCTGTTTTCTTTTTTTGAGACAGAGTCTCACTCTGTTGCCCAGGCTGGAGTATGTGGTGGTGCAATCTTAGTTCACTGCAACCTCTGCCTCTTGGGTTCAAGCAATTCTCCTGCCTCAGCCTCCCAAGTAGCTGGGACTACAGATGTGCATCACCACCCCTGGCTAATTTTTGTATTTTTAGTAGAGAAGGGGTTTCACCATATAGGTCAGGCTAATCTCAAACTCCTGGCCACAGGTGATCTACCTGTCTCAGCATCCCAAATTGCTGGGATTACAGGCATGAGCCACTGCACCCGGCCATATAAGCTTTTCATAGATGGCCTATGTTATGCTTAGGCAATTTCCTTCTATTTACTAGTGTGTTGAGTGTTTTATCATGAAAGCGTTTTGTATTCTCCTAAGTGCTTTTTTTGCAACATTTGGGATGGTCACCTGTTTTTTCCATCATCCTGTTAATGTGGTATGGTATGTTGCATTGACTGATTTTCATATGTTGAACTATCCTTGCATTTCAGGTATAAATCCTTTTAACAGTAGAATCCTTTTAATAGTGATATTATATTTGTTAAGTGTACATGGTGTGCTGTTATTAATATCAACAACTTATGAAGATTATTTCCACTATTTCAAGTGGCATTATTATGAATAATAATTCATGGTATATGTACAGTACCTGATAGCAATCAACACTGAACTTTTGCAAATCAGTGCTGATACTCCTAGTTATCCTATAGGTAAAAGAAGGTAGTTTTAATCTCCATTTCATAGATCACAAAACTGTGAAAACAGAAAGGTAAAGTCATTTTCTCTAGGTCACCAGTAAGAATAGTCAACTAGCTGCTATATGAATATAAATTATTGATTAGGCCTGTTCTGTGTGGCCCTGATGAAGGTAAGTAGGAATTCTTTGGTAAATGGCATGTGAAGACGGGCTTTAGTCAGCAAAATTACAGCACTCTGATTCTCAGAACTGCTTAAAGTGAGAACGGCATGCAGTAGGCAGTGTGGTCTTCATTTTAGGGGATTTACTTGCAAAAGTGGGGAGGTCTTCACCAAGAAAGATGCTGTTGAGGAAATGGCTGAAACAACAGATGAAGATGAGAAAAGAATGGATATTGTTTAATACATCTCCAGGTCTTTATTATTTTTGTAGCTCTTTTCAGCACTAAGCACTAAAGGTAAACAAATTTAGAATTACCACAATGTTCCAAAGCTGTACCTATATTCTAAGAAATATGATTTAAGAAGAGAAAGATCTAGAATCTAAAGACAATTCCTCCACTCTGGGTATTCTTGAAGACAATAGCTTTGTCTTACACATTTCTTTATCTGTAGTGGTTAGCGCAAGACATGGCCTATAAATATTTGTTGGATGAAAGGACAAAATAAATAAATGGATGAAATAAAAGGAATTTATCGGCCGGGTGCAGTGGCTCACACCTGTAATCCCAGCACTTTGGGAGGCCAAGGCGGGTGGATCACAAGGTCAGGAGATCGAGACCATCTTGGCTAACACGGTGAAACCCCGTCTCTACTAAAAAAAAAAAAATACAAAAAATTAGCCGGGAGCAGTGGCGGGCTCCTGTAGTCCCCGCTACTCAGGAGGCTGCGGCAGGAGAATGGCATGAACCTGGGAGGTGGAGCTTGCAGTGAGCCGAGATAGCGCCACTGCAGTCTGGCCTGGGTGAAAGAGCGAGACTCTGTCTCAAAAAAAAAAAAAAAAAAAGGAATTCATCTTCCTCCAAACTAATTTCAAAAGGTTTTTTCATAGCTGGTTAAGGAAAGAATTATTGTAGAGATCATTAACTCTACTTGTCTCTTTTGATAAAAGGAATCAATGACCAGCAAGATTCAGAAATTTGCCAAAAGTTAATTTGGTGAGGTTGTGTTCCTTCCCTTCCTTCCTGATCATAACTGTTATAGACCTGTTACCAGCTGTTATGGACCAAATCCTTGTGTTGCCCTAAAATTCACATGTTAAAACCCTACCCCTTAATATGATGGTGTTAGGAGAAGGGGTCTCTAGGAGAGAATTAGAACTAGATGAGGTTGTTAGGCAGAGCCCTCACATAGAATCAGTGTCCTTCTAAAAGTTTCAAGAGAGCTTGCTTCTCTTTCCACTGTGTAAGGACACAAGAACAAGACAGCCATCTATAAAACAGGCCCTCACCAGACGCCAAATCTGCTGGTGCCTTGTTGTTGGACTTTCCACCCTCCAGAACTGTGAGAAATAAATGCTTGTTGTTTATATCACCTAGTTTATGATATTTCAAGATTCCAGTTACCTTGTGTGTACCTTTTAACAGCCAAAGCTAAGACACCAGGTAGCACTGACATCTGCTCATTTTTCCAGTATATCCCACAATAACAACAAAGTGTTTTTATACGATTATTGAATGTATTTCTAGAGGGCTTGCTCTAGGGTACTTATCAAATTCAGTTTCGTGGCAAAGATAAAATTCACAAGTAGTATTATTTACTTTGGAAAGATCTTTTAGGGCCTAATCTGCTACTGAGTTTCTCCTTGTAGTTTACTTTAGTCTCTCATGCTATAATTTCTGAGTTATCTCTTATAATGCTGAATTCATAGGTCCACTATTCTCTGGGCTCTGCGAACGTCTTCTGTGAAAGATCTTACACTCTTAAGATTCAGAGTACCCTGTGTGTCTCTCTCACTAAAGAACATGCTGCTTCAGGCCAAGGATCCTGCAGGTGCCAGTGCCAACCATGGATGGGGCACTTGGAGCATGGTCAGGAGATGTGTTGAATCAGACCAGCCTAGAAGGAGCCCCAGAGACCATGGGGTACTGTGCTTTCATTGTACAGTCAAGGAAACACAGGTTGCACAACGTATTCAAAGTCACATTGCTATTTTGTGGCAGAGCTGGAACTCAATGATTTCAGCCAATCAAATAACAAAGATGATGACATCATGAAAGAAACAGCAATACAGCTTTAATTTTTCCAACACTTTGCTATTCACAAAGAATACCTTTGTGTCTGGATCAGGTATCCTCACAATACCTTTATCGTTATTATGAGTCTGACAACACCACCCCAACTCTCAAGGTACCTAAAGTTGAATTTAGGGAAAACTCTTCTCAGACTTTCCTCCACCACCACCTTATTCACCTGAAATTCCTGTTCATTGAACAGAAAGATGATAGTACTTCTTTGTAGTATTCACTGAACATCCTATTCTAGGCAAAAGTAAGTACTTTCTGATCTATTTTTCTCTTTCTGTTTTATACATTCATTCCCAGCATTCTCTTATTTTTAGAACAAAAGTTCATAACACAGTCTGCCCTCTACCTGTTAACTTTATTTATCTAATTTAACTTTTAAGTGATTTGAAAATTATTTTAAATGCCTCAATGAATGACCTGCATTTTTATTAAGGACTATTCAATGACTTGTGATAAAAATACAAATATTATTTGTATTTTTGCATGACAAAATTAGACAACTCTTCTCTGATGGAATTCCCATATCTTGACCATATTTCTGTCTTCATTCTTATGTCTATACTTTATTTTTTGCAGATGGAGAACCAGAGTAAACCCTCATGGTGTCCCGGCTTCTAAGGATTTTGTTGGTGAGAAGGGATGACCAGGCACCCTGTTCATCTGCATGAACAAAGCCTGCAATACAGGTGTTGATAAGGAGTAAACAACACTGAACAAGCTGCTTGTCCACACACAAATTTTGAACTAACATGACTGGCCAGATGCACTGAAAAGAGAATTGAGACACTGAACTCAGAGCACATGGAGAAAAAGAGAGGGAGAAAGATTTAATTTTGTCTAACTGCTCTTGTATGTTTCCTCAATTTTGTCTTGAAAGGAGGTAAGGAGAATATACTCTCAACTCACCTTTAAGCCACATCGTACTACCAAGAAACGAAATCTCAAACCAACCACTCCTCCGTCTCCTGCCTTCTTCCTTGTGTGCCCCTTGGATGATATCTATGAAATCAATGGACTGAGTGTGGGGACTGGTGCTTTGCACACTGACTTAAGACATTCTTCTTAGGGAAATGTGATCTTTTTTTTATATAGGGAGATATAAAAATGCATATGAATAGGCAATTTTATTGCTTGATTTGAGCATTAAATTTTATTAGCGCAGTGGGTGTGTTTTGTCATATCCATTATTGTCTGTTAACAGTGAGGATAAGAGTGTTGTTCTAGCTTGCATGAAGAGGGACATTCAGAACAGTGTTTTAGGTGAGCTCCCTGCAATATTGCACCAGTTTTCCAAAGCACCAGTCTCATGAGTCACAAGTTATTTGATGCTCTGTCTATTTCTGCAAGCATTACAGGACAGTTGTCTCCTTGTGGGCAAGGAGTACTTGTTAACTCTTTACCTGGCATGTGCCTGGTGTACAGTTGGTGCTCAGTAACTATCTTGATTTCCATTTCCTTCTTTTGATTGTAATTGCAATGTTCTCCCCTATGTCCTGTGCTGCCCTTAGAGATAGATCAGGCTTTTTGTGCTTCCTCCAAAGTTCGTGCTTTATCATTCACCAAACCATCCTTCTCTGTGCCCAGGATAATGTGTCCAAGGATGGCGTGTGGCCTTGCTGATGCAGCATTCCTTGGAGAGGCTGTCTCCTGTCCAAGGCCCTGTGAGAGCAGAGGCCGGCAGGGCCCCATCTTGCCACAATTGATCTCTGCGTGATATGCTCAGGAAATGAATTGGCAGGCAGGTTGGGAAATGTTGCAAAATGAATAGTCACTTATAAGGGATCAGGAGTTGGAGCCAGAGCCCAAGAGAAAGTTACTACCAAACACTAAGACTTAGTGAGAGGTTCCCCAGGATGCTAACTTCTGTGCTGAGAGCTCTTGTTAAGCTATTTAAGCCCCTGCAAGAGAGATGCTGCAACCATAGAAGAAATGAAGAGCAGTCCTGAGTCATGGCAGGAGAAGACCCTGGAGCAAGGCGAACCTGAGTTAAGATCTGCCCCTTCCACTTACTAGGAAGGCTTCGAACAGGCTGCTTAAGGTCTCTGAGACTCAGCCTCCATAAAATGGGTCCAGAACACCTTTTTCTGTGAGAGGTACATGAATTAGTAGGGATCCGGTGGTGAATAAATAATCTGTTGAATGAATCATTTAATATAAATCACCTTCCCAGTGCCTAGTTCCTCATTTATGCTTTTGATGAGTGAATAAAGAAAATATTTTTCCTACCATGATGCATGATATATAGTCTATTTTTAAAAATAAGAAGTTAGCTCTTTCCCCCACTAAAATTTCACCCCCTTCAACTTCTTTTCTTTCGTGATTTGTAATTTCTGGCCCAGAGAAAGGAAATGATCTTGTGAAGGTCACAGAGAGCAAGCAAGTCAGAACTCGGTCTACTGCCCCTCACCCCAACTCCTTTTCTCTATCTGGCACCTTGAGTTTTCTTTTCTACGTAATTTACTACCATGTATTGAATTTATATGGCTTTTGTCTGTCTGGGAACACCTTGAGGGCAGAGATTCTCTTATTCTTCTCACATGTTGTAGCACAGAGCAAAGTTGTATTTAAAAAACAGAAGGAAAGAAGGAAGGAAGGAAGGAATGAAGGAAGAAAGGGAGGGAGGGAGGAAGGAAAGAAGAAAGGGAGTAAGAAAGGAAGGGAGTAAGAAAGGAAGGAAAAAATAAAGGAAGGAAGGGAGAGAGGGAGGGAAAGAAAATGGCCCAAAAGAAATGCAATACCAGCCTCCATTGATGGAAATGAGTCACAGGAAAACAAAAACCAACTGGAAGAGCTCCTGATGGCCAAAGCTGGAACAATATGAACAAGGAAATGAATGAATATTGGATTAAACCCAAAGTATAAAATATTCATGAGTGCATGCTCACATAAATAAATAACTGAATTAATGAATGAGGAAAGTTTTCAAATAATTTATGTAGATATTCCATCCTCCAAGAAGAGAAACATAACTTTCTACTTCTTAGGTGTCAATCGTATGTGGTGACTTTCTTCTAAAGAGAACAGTAAGGAAAGAGGGAAAAATAGCAACTTTTCAGTGAAGAAACCTGACAAACACTACCTCAACCAGGTGATCAAGGTTAAACATCAACAGTCATAAATCATGTTGATTATGTGTACCCTGATATGATGTGAAAAAAATGGCACTTCATCTCTTCCTCCCAAGAAGTCCAATCATGAGGAAAAAAATTCAGTAGTGGAACATCTTACAAACCGTCCTCAAAACTGTTAAGGTCAGGCTGGGTGCAGTGGCTCACACCTGTAATCCCAGCACTTTGGGAGGCTGAGGTGGGTGGATCACCTGAGGTCAAGAGTTCAAGACCAGCCTGGTCAACATGGTAAAACCCCATCTCTACTAAAAATACAAAATTAGTCTGGTGTTGTGGTGGTCACGTGTAATCCCAGTTACTTGGGAAGGTGAGGCAGGAGAATCGTTTGTACCTGGGCGGCAGAGGTTGCAGTGAGCCAAGATTGCATGACTGCACTCCAGCCTGGGTGACAAGAGCAAAACTCCATCAAAAAAAACACAGAAACAAACAAAACAAAACAAAACAAAAAGTCAAGTTCAAGAAAAACAAGTTCAGTCTGAGAAAGAGCCAAGTAGAACCTTAAAGAGACATGACAAGTAAATGTAACGGGGTATCCTGAATGAATGCTGGAACAGAAAGAGAACATTAGGTTAAAACTAAGGAAATCCGAATAAACTGTAGACTCCAGCTGGCAATATGGTATCAATATCACTTTATTAATTGTAACAAATGTATCATGCTAACGTAAGATATTAAAAATAGAGGAAATGGGTGTGGAGTAAGTGGAAATCTGTAATATTTTCTCGTTTTCTGTAAATATAAACTGTTTCAAAGTATGAAGTCTATTAGAAGAATAAGAAAGTTGGACAGTTATCAAACATCAGCCTATAGCAATGTCTTGAACTTCCTTATTTGGACCTTGATTCACAACAAAGAAACAACACCAATGAGAGAGTGAGAGAGACAGAGAGAAAGAGAAAGGGGGAGGGAGAGAGAGGAGAGGGAGAGACAGAGAGAGAAGGGGGAGGAGAGTGAGAAAGAGACAAAAAGAGAGAAAAAGAGAGACTGGGGAAAGAGAGAGGGAAAGGGGAGAGAGAGAGGGAAGGGGGAGAGAGAGAGGGAAGGGGGAGAGAGAGAGGGAAGGGGGAGAGAGAGAGGGAAGGGGGAGAGAGAGAGGGAAGGGGGAGAGAGAGAGGGAAGGGGGAGAGAGAGAGGGAAGGGGGAGAGAGAGAGGGAAGGGGGAGAGAGAGAGGGAAGGGGGAGAGAGGAGACAGGGAGGAGAGGAGAGGAGTAAAAAAAGAGAGAGAGAGAGATTGAGAACCAGGACTCAAACCCAGGGCTGCACCTTTAAGTAAGACTATACTTATAACCTGTGAAAAGCAAAGTATTTTTGTTTCTTCTACTGATTTTCCCTTCTCATGGAAGATTATTCCCAGAGCTTAGTTTAAGTCGCAAATTCCAGTTTAGCCTTAATCTTTCAGGTTTGAGAGACTCATCTCCCTTCACCCCAAGCCTAGCTCATAGTAGTGATTTTTATTCTGAAGAGGGAAATCAACTAACAAACAGGATAAGTGAGGACAATATCCAGATATTAGCTCCTCCTCATCAGCCACAGAAGTTTGTGTCTACTCTCTAGCTCCACCTACTGGACCTTGTGTAAATCACCTGAATAAATGCACAAGCGCTCACTGCAAGACCCCATGCTATGCAAGGCACTGAGGGAAAGGAAGCAACATGCATTCTTTCAGGCACTGCTAGGACTAAAAGAAACTTTTCAGGTGAATCTCCTCTTTTACTGAAGAGAAAACTAAGTGCTAGATGCATTGGGCATTTGCTGCATGTGGAGTCAAACTGGCCAGAGTTTTACGGTCCTGCCACTTCCTGATAATGGCACCTCAGGTAAGTCACTGACTCTCTTTGGAATTCGGCTTCCTCCTCTGTAAAATGAGGATAACAAACCTATACGCTGTGGTTGTTGCTATTGTCGTTTTTTATTTTTATTACTTAGTTATTTACCTTTAATATGAGGGCAAAGATATTTTTGGTAGATATTTCTTGATGGATACTTGAACTTATAACTGTCTTTCTTTTGGTCCCCCTACACACACACATGTGCACACACACATTCACACATATACATCATCCTTCCCTTGGGAGTTTTGGACAGACAGCAAGACTTGAGTTGGACCATTTCAGTCTAGGCTGGGGCAGGTAAGGAGGAAAAAAGGCAAAAGAAAGACAGCTGGAACCAGTAAGATTAGCAAAGTGAACATCTGGCTCCATCTCACTGTCACGTTGCATGAAACCCATTATATATTCATGCATTCAAAAATATTGACTTCATACCTTCTATATGGGTGATCTCTGCCCTCATGCCACAGCATCACCAGCTATTAGACTTTCATTGCAAAGAAATTCCTGTAAGAATGGTTTTTGGTTTCTCTAGTAATATTCTCAAAATGTGAGTGATTGTCTGGCAATCAGTATCTGATCAACTAAGAAGGTCAATCTTTAGGCAAACATGGGCCGTCAGGCTACTATTGCATCAAGTCTGTAGTTATCAAGATCCTAACTAACTCCCCTAACCCCACAGCTCATGGGCAGCAACTTTCAAACTAGTAACAACAAATATGAATGTAGCTTTTTTTCCAGGGATCAGATGTTCTGCCCAACAGATGCCCTCATTCTGGTCCTTCTCTTAGTTACATTCCAGCCACTGTCACCTGATGGTAGGACATAAGGATTTCTACATTGTAGAAGCTCAGTTTATATCTGTTGAATGAATGAATGAATTGAATGAGTGAATAAATATTAGTCTCTACATAATGAAATAGTTGTAAATTAACAGCAAGAGACAGGTCGCCTCTCCACTAGTCAAATGGAGATTTTGACTTGAAGATCAGAACTTGGGGTTATACTAACACCAGGAAAACTTCACCCGTTTGCTTGTAAATGAAGCATAGAGACAGCCTCAGTTTCTTATGACTCAGTACATGACACCCAGTTTACTGTTGATTGCATACCTTTTAAAGGTCATATTGCAATTTTTACCAATATACTTGCTTATATTCTTAGTTAGATTGTGAACTACTTTTGAAAGAAAAATCCTCAGAACGTGTTCTCAAACTAAGGCACAGGGGTCCTTACCCATCATTCTGGCTCTTGCTTCGACCCTCATTCATTAACTTTTACCTGCTGAGAGTTCACTGTGAGCCAGGCATTGTGCTAGGCTCATTGAAATAAGGTTCTACACCTTTTATCACAACATTTGTTTTCCTCTCATTCCTTCATGAAGTCATTGCAATTTGTGTCTTTATCCTCCTACCAACATAAATGTGTCTGATAAGGCAGTGGTTCCCAACCTTTTTGGCACCCAAGACCGGTTTTGTGGAAGACAATTTTTCCACATATTGTAGTATGTGGGATGGTTTCGAGATGAAACTGTTCCACCTCAGATCATCAGGCTTTAGTTAGATTCTCATAAGGAGCAAGCAACCTAGATCCCTCAAATACACCCTCTCACAATAAGGTCCATGCTCCTGTGAGAATCTAATGCCGCCACTAATCTGACAGGAGGCAGAGCTCGGGGGTAATACTTGCTTGCCTGCCATTCATGTCCTGCTGTATGGCCCAGATCCTAGCAGGCCATGGACCAGTACTGGTCCGTGGCCTGGGGGTTGGGGACTCCTGTAACAAGGGAAACCATTGACCATTTTGTTGCAAAACCTAAGAAACACATCCCTTTATTACTCTATCAGACTTCTCTGTGGTATCCAATTCCATTTACCATTCCATTCTCATAGAAAGTCCTTACTTTTAGCCAGGAGCAGTGGCTCACCCCTGTAATCCCAGCACTTTGGGAGGCTGAGGCGGATGGATCACCTGAGGTTGGGAGTTCTAGACCAGCCTGACCAACATGGAGAAACCTTGTCTCTACTAAAAATACAAAATTAGCTGGGCATGGTGGCGCATGCCTGTAATCCCAGCTACTCGGGAGGCTGAGGTGGGAGAATAGCTTGAACCCAGGAGGCAGAGGTTGCAGTGAGCTGAGATTGCACCACTGCAATCCAGCCTGGGCAACAAGAGTGAAACTCCAAAAAAAAAAAAAAAAAAAACCTTTCTTTTTTCTGCTTTCCATGTCAATACTATCTTCTAGTCTTTTTCACTTTCTTTCTGGAACTTTGAACCAACAGATCCACAGTGTACTCTCAAGCATTGTAAGTTCAACATATCCGAAATTAAACACGTCATTACATTCCATTGAAAAAATGGTACTGAGAATAAAGGGGTGTTTTCTGAATGGGGCACTCAGATTGGGTCGAAGTGCAGATGGTTGCATTCCAAAAAGATTTTGAGGTCAAAGATGACTCCACTACTCCAAAACTAAGTGGTCAATGCAAGGATCTAGATGCAAAATAGGAGAAGATGGCTGTGAAAACAGGAGCGCTGCAGCTGAGTGGGAGATGGATGGCAATATTAGAAAATTAAAATGCTGACATGGAGATGCTAACGATGTAATTTTTAAGCTACTTTACATGGATGCATGAAGTTCATTTAAATGGGCAGGCTGTCTGCGTTAAAAGCCCAAGTCTTTTAAACTATGAGAGATTTCAGGCAGGGGAAAGTAATATATGGCCGATGAGAACGATATTAATGGAAACCCAATAGAGCCATCCTTGAAATGGGCCCTGCAAACTCTACAGTAAAGGGAGCTTAGAATTCTCAGTGCAGAGAAACAAACACATTGGTGACCACGTGCATGGCAATCTTCTCTTTCTAAAGGAATTTGACTTCAAGTACAGAAGTCCTCACAGCCATATGCTGCAGACTTCCAACTCATAGAGTCCAGGAAAAGAAAAATTGGCAAGAATTGTCTTACGTGTTACGTGCTTTTGCTTTAGAGGAATGAGAGGAGAGAAAGAAAGAGATAGAGCAAGAGAGAAAGAGAGAGAGATATGTGAAAAGGTTAATTAGTATTTAAACACACAGTTGTGTTTTCTATTTGGTCTGACTAGGAAAATAAATTATGTTCTTCAAAGCACAGGCTTGAAGGCTATAATTGAAAATAGGCATGGTGAGTACAGCTTTGCCAATGTGGCACAAAAAAACAAAAGAGAATCAAATAGAAACAAGCAGAAGAGTTACCCCCCACCCAAAGCCTGGGGCTGAATGAGAAAGTGGAGAGGGGGCTGCAGAAGTGGAGAAGCTCACTTTTTACTCTGGCCCTGCCACTTTCCTCAGGTCACCTTGGGCAGGTGACCTGGCTTTTCTGAACCCTGGGATTTTCAGTTATAAAATGAGGGTAACAATGCTTTTTTCTCAGTGTGTTGTTAGGAGTTAATGAGATAGTGTTTGGGAGAAGGGCTGGCATGGTGTCAGGCACAAAGTGATTATTCAGGAAGTGCTTGTCCCCAGTAACTTTGTTTAGTCTACTTTCATCTCCCCTGTCTCTGAATTTCTGTAATTTTATAAAAGCTCAGAGAAGCCCTTAATAAGATGGTGTCTCCTATTGTTCCTTAATTGTATCATGTTTAGGTTGCATCCTTGTCAATTCAATCCAATTTCATTCCATTTACTTTAGCTCAATTAAAAAATATTTGTTAATAAGTGTGTTCCTAGAACAATGCTTGCGAATACAAACATGAATAAGAACCTGTAAATGCCTTCAAAGACCTTAAGCGCATTGTGAGAAATAAGAAAAGTATTCAAGGGGCTCCAATCAGCATTTGGACACCCATTATTAATCAGTGGGGAGCTCCTACAAAGACGTTAATCAACACGTCCATCATCATTTTCACAGCAATCTCATGAAGCGGTGACTGTACAGATTGGGAAACTAAGACACAGAGAAGGTAACTGACTTGCTCAAGGTCAAGTCAAGAGGATGGGCCCTGAATCCACATCTGCTCGCCGGAGGCCCCTCTGTGCTTTGGTTTTCTCCAGGACTGCTGTACCACCCCTGCTCAGCCCAAGGCATCTCTTATCTTCCAGGGCTCAGTGGTGCCTGTGTGCTAAAGCCCAGCTATTTGCAACTCTTCATGCTAAACCCATGGGACGAAGGCATACATAATATATCAAATACGCTCATTGCTAAAGACAATGGCATTGGGGTTCTCATCAAGAAGACTTCCCTTTTCCATGACCATCAGGGAAGCACCCTAATATAGTTTGCATAATTTGTCCTTGCCAACATATCACATTGAAATGTAATCCCCAGTGCTGCAGCTGGGGCCTGGCTGGAGGTGTTTGAGTCATGGGGGCAGAGCCCTTATGACTTGGTGCTGTCCTTGCAGTAATGAGTGAGTTCTCACCAGATCTGGTTGCTGTAAAGTGTGACACTCCCCCCACCACACAGCTCTCTCTTGCTCCTGCTTTCACTATGTAACATGCCTGCTCCTGCTTCACCTTTTGCCATGAGTAAAAGCTCTGTGAGGCCTCCCCAGAAGTCAGCAGATACCAGAGTCATGCTTTTCTGCACAGCCTGCAGAACTGAACCAACGAAAGCCTTTTTCTTTATAAATGTCTTTCTTTCTTCTTTCTCTTTCTTTTTCTTTCTTTCTTCTTTCTTTCTCTCTCTTCCTTCCTTTCTTTCTCTCTCTCTCTTTCCTTTCTTTTCTTTCTTTCTTTCTTTCTTTCTCTTTTTTTTCTTTCTTTCTCTTTCTTCTTTCTTTTTTTTCTTTCTTTCTTTCTCTTTCTTTTTTCTTTTTCTTTCTTTCTTTCTTTCTTTCTTTCTTTCTTTCACTTCTTTCTTTCTTTCTCTCTTTCTCTCTTTCTTTCTTTCTTTCTTTCTTTCTTTCTTTCTTTCTTTCTTTCTTTCTTTCTTTCTTTCTTTCTTTCTTTCTTTCTTTCTTTCTTTCTTTCTTTCTTTCTTTCACAGAGTCTCACTGCTGCCCAGGCTGCAGTACAGTGGCACAATGATAACTCACTGTAGCCTTCACCTCCTGGCCTCAAGCAACCCTCCCACCTCAGCCTCCCATGTAGCTGGAACTACCATAACCTGCTAATTTGGGTGTATTTTTTGGTAGAGACAGAAAAAATTTCCAGCCTCTGAAATTTTTTACAGTAATGCAAGAAATGAACTAACTCATATCCCAAAGGCAAGTCCCGTCCCATATAACACTCTATCTACAGTTTACATGCACCACCTCTTTTTTTATTTTAATTCAATATTTAATATGGAATTTGATATTAATTTTGTTATTAATATTAATTTTTTTGAAAAAAAATTAAAGTGGGTGTCAGCATTATCATATGTTACCAAGGTTAGTCTAGGAATACATTACAATTTACATTCACAAATTCATGCAAAAAAAGACTTTTCTGTCTTGCTCATCTCTGTATCATCAATGCCTAGAAGAGGGCACCTAACAGGAAGGTGCCGGATACTTACATTCACTGCAAGATGATGACGATTTCCATTCTTTCTGCTGTTAAACTTTATTTCCAATATTTACACTCAACTAATTATTTTTCTAACAAATTCTACATTTATTCTTTATCTCAATCATTCTCATAAGGCACATATTATCTCACTTTACTCATTAAACATCCCAGTATCTTCTTTGTTATTAATTTTAATTTCACCACCTGTAAAACACACAATAGCAATCATTATTAATTTCTTGAAGTCAATTGTTAAATATGCTTTCCACTATATTTTACTACTTTCTGTGATCACCTGTATTTTCTCCATCCAGATCCATCCTCTTGCTGATTTTGTTTTTCAGTAAAGGCTAATGAGTAGTGAATTTTTTGTATTCCTACACGTCTTTATTTAACTCTCATATTAAATAATCATTATGCTGAATACAGAGCTCTAGGCTACCATACAAGTGCTCAAAAATGGAGGCCTACTATTTATTGTTTATGTTAGATTGTTAATCATTTCTCCTCAGCACCTTCCCGATGATACACCATCTTTCATGACATCTGTTGTTGGGGACATAAGGTCTACTGAACGTATAATTGCCATCCCTTTATAGGTAACCTCTCCTTTTCCCTGATGACTTTGAATACTGCCATTTTCAATTTGATGCTCCAAAGATTCTCTCTGAAAAGTCTAGTCAGGGGCTGCCTGTAATCTACCCTTTGGGCTTGCCACCTATGGGGTGCTGAGGGGCATCTCCTGGCACTCTTGTCTTGGGGCCAGAGCCATCAGTATCTGGTGTCAGCTCCTCATCCTCTCCTGACAGTGTGTCCCCAACACACACATCTCCTTCCTTTCAGTCACGTGGAAAGATTCATGGTGGTTTCTCACATGCCAGGTTCTTTCACAGCTTCTCACCAGGGCCAGGGCTAGGGTGAGGCATGTGAGGCACCCAGGGTGCACGACTGAAGGAGGCTCTCACTCCCATGCACTGGCCCTGCACTTGCACCACCCCGGAACCTAAAGTCATCGTGAGTTAGCAAATAAGAAAACCAAAGCAGCCCAGCACAGTGGCTCCTGCCTGTAGACCCAACTACTCAGGAGGCTGAGGCAGGAGGATTGCTTGAGCCCAGGAGTTCAAGACGAGCCTGGGAACACACAAGACTTGTTTCTTCCAAAAAAATTGGCTGGTTGTGGTAGTCCCAGCTACTTGAGAGGCTGAGGTGGGAGGGTTGCTTGAGCCCAGGAGGTGGAGGCTGCAGTGAGTTATGACTGTGACACTGTACTCCAGCCTGGGCAACATTGACAGTGTCTCAAGAAAGAAAGAAAGAAAGAGAAAGAGAGAAGAAGGGAAGGGAAGGGAAGGGAAGGGAAGGGAAGGGAAGGGAAGGGAAGGGAAGGGAAGGGAAGAGAAAGGAAAGGAAAGGAAAGGAAAGGAAAGGAAAGGAAAGGAAAGGAAAGGAAAGGAAAGGAAAGGAAAGGAAAGGAGAGAGGGAGGGAAAGAGAGAGGGAGGGAAGGATAGAGGAAGATAGGAAAGAGAGACAGAGAAAGAAAGAAAAGAGAGAGAAGGAGGGAGGAAAGAAAAGAAAAGAAACAGAGAAAGAAAAGAAAAAAGAAAGAGAGAAAGAAAAGAAAGAAACCAAAGCAGAGGGAATAAAATACATTGCCCAAGAGTTGGTGGCTTATCAGAGACAAAACTTGGATTGAAGCTCTGATCAATCTGAAGCCAAAGTCATTCTTTCTAACAATCCTGGGCACAAATCATTATGCAGCTCCTGCAGTGAGATGGGGCTGGAACAACTGCCATACACAGGCAGAATGGGCATGGGATGCAAGAGGGTTCCTGGTTTGCCCACATGCAGGGCTCACTAGCATGGAAGCATCATATTGCATTGCTCTGTTTTTAGCTACAGTTTGGGTTTCACTTCTGCATCAAAAAGTCCTTCTGGGGCTATAGACTTTCTGACGACTAGGAGGGGTTGTGTGTTGCTGCTCAGAGAGGCCCATGTCCTGCAGACTCGTGCTATGTCAACCTTTATTCAGGCTCTGAGCCTCTGTACCTCAAAGACCAAATTTGGCCATGGTTTTCAGAATCACAGATGGAAGCCAGTGTCTATCAGCAAGAAAGTGCTGTACATGGAGCTCTGGGCTAAATTCCAGCTCTTATACCACACGCACGTGTGCATACGCACACACACACACCCCACAAGCACACACACACAGGGGCATTGAACAATATCCTATTGCAGACTTACAGAATAACCTGGAGGCATGACATTTCTTTCTTTTCTCAGAAAATCAAGTTTTTATTGAGTAGCTAGTATGTGCCAGGATCATTTGTGATATATATATATATATATATATATTCTGGGTGAATACATACATCAAAGTGGGGTAGTATGAGAATCACAACACAATGCCATGCTCAGTAAAGCCTGGTATTTATCGTTACTCTCCCATCATCCCAAGACTGCCACAAGCCGAAGACCCTTACCCAAGCTGTTCCATCATACCTATCTCCCTACCACCAACTTTCAGTTTCTCCTTTCTCCCACTTCTTCCTTCCAGATTCATTGTATTAAAGTTCAGTTTTGATCATGTGATTCCCTTGCCCAAAAATACTTATTGACTCCCCTATTGCCTACTTCATTATGTACCAATTATCTGGCTTAACTCCCAAGTCCATCTATCTGGGAGATCTGTCCTTTAATTTTGACCTCTGAAAGCTCCATTGTGTTTACCTTCATGAGGCTCTTCTTAAACCCCCAGTGGACAGTGTACAGCATAGCCTTCATGCTGGATCCAGCTAGCGGGTTCATCCCTCAGCTCTTCTATTTACCAGTTGTGGGATCTTGGGTAAAGTGTCTATGACAGCATCAGTTTCAGAATGGCATTGTGAGATGAGATGCATTGACTCAGCGTGAAGTCCTTATAACACTGCCTGGCACATGCTAAGTGCTCTGCAATATTTTTGTCCTTGCAATGAAGTCCTTCGGCACTCTGTTTATAATAGACTTATTTTTAGCTGTATGACTAACATTCTAGATAATTGCCTATTTTTAAAAATCTTCTCAACTCTTGGAGGATGGGCACAGTGTCGTGTTAATCCCCTCCAGTACCTACAACAGACATTAAACTAACACCAGTGAATGTCTGTGAAATGGAATTACTTATCAAATGAACATCCAGAATGTATATGTTCAGCTCTGTTGGGTTGTGCCAATAGCCCATTTGGATGAGTCAGTCTTCTTTCTTAGCTGATTTACGCCACACTTGATTATAAACACTGTCCAAGAAGCCTATGTGACCTCCTATAGAAAATGAAGAATAAGTGGGAGAGGCCTGGTGTCTGAGGGTCCTATAACACTTATGCCAGACCAGTCTTCAGAGAGGGTAGAATCCACCCCCCCAGGTGCAAACCTGATATCTGGGCTTGGAAATTTCCACAGTTGACTCAGGGTTTCATGGCTGCCTATAAGTAGATCTGAGTTCCCCTTCCATTCTGAAAGTTCTCACCCCAAATGGAGGAGTGAAGCAGCAGATTTCTGCTTTCTATAAGAATTCTAGAATACTACAAATTCTTTCATAATTCCTCTTGTAGACGATTTGGACATCACTTTCAAGTGGGACGGAAATCAGATATCCATCATGGCTCTGAGCTTGACGTGTGGCCAGCTGGACCACCAGCCTTGTATTTCAATTCCAACTTCTCCATGTGGCTCCCAGCAGGGCTGGTAACTCTCTAGAAATGAGAGTTACATTTTCCTCACTAGACTATTTAAGGTTTCCCTCAGTCCCTTAGGAAATAGCAATAGAGTTGATGTCAGAACCATCTCCTTTGCTGTGAAGTTTATTGAAGTTATGCACAGTTACATCACCTGTGATGTAATAAATACCACCTCACCACATGGCGTGTGTTGTGTTTTATTTTTAAAGTTTTATTTTTGACTTTTGTGAAGTGTAGATTAAAAGACCCCTTCAGTTAGTTCAAATCAAAACCATGCCAGTCCCCATATCTCATGCATTCCAAATACCTACATGACTGCTGGTGGGCGCGTTGACTTGGACAGCTGTTTTGGAAATCAATGTGGTAATATTTGTTAAGACCCTTCAGGATCTTGATTACTTTATTTCAGGAATTTCACTTCTAAAAATTTACCCAGTGAAAAAAAGTAGAAATGTAGACAAAGACCTATATGTGTGTAGGTATGCATTTTGAAGATGATCTTTTTGGTAAGAGCACAAAGTGGAAACAACCTATCTAACAATATTGTGTCATTAAAATGACAGTACATTAGAAGGCTAGGATATAATGCAGCCACTAAAAATGACATTTATAATGAATGTTTAATGATGAGGAGCAATATCATGATGTGACATTAAGTGAAAATGCAGAATATAAAACGGTGTGTGGATCTCAACTATGATATTTTACACACGCATTTGATTAAAATGTATTTTTTTCATAAAAGAACAAGAATTAATATATGATGGATCTAGGTCAATTGTTCTCAACTGGAGGTGATTTCGCCCCCTAGGGCAATGTCTGAGGACATTTTTGACTGTGATGACTTAGAGGAGGGGAGACTGCTGGCCTTGATTTGTAGAGGCTGGAGATGATGTTAAACATCCTATGAATTGCAGGACAGCCCCCCGACGGCAGAGAATTTTCCAGCCCAGCATACCAATGGTGCTGAGGTTAGCAAACTCTGTGTCTTCACCTCCTTTCAGACTTTTTCTAACATGAATAAATTCCCTCATCTCTTGCTCCCTCTTTTCCTCTCTTTCTTTCTCTCTCTCTTCTCTTTCTAATATCTATTAAGGCCTTAGTATAGGCCAGGCACTGTCTTAAACATTTTACCACATATTAGCTAATGTTAATACACAACAATCTCATGAGGTAGGAACTGTTATTGTCATCCTAGGTGAGATAACCTTTCAAACTGTTTTGTGGTTTCAAAATAATTAATCAAGAGTGCTTAGTAGCACAGTGTCTGATACACAGATAAATACATACATACATATATGGGCATGTGTATGTATACACATACACACAAGGAGTGTATATGTTACCTGTGTATATTATGGCAAGATTATAGAAATGACTAGTTTTGGATAACGGAATTGGAAAAAAGTTTTGTGTTTTTTCTTTATACTTTATATTTTTCTATATTCACACATTTCTATATTTCCACGTTTTCTTCCATACATGTAATTTATTTTTGTTACCAAAACAACCTAATAGTATATTAGAGTCCCAGAGGGCTTAAGGACTCTCTGTGAGAAGAACAGTCCCTGTTACATGAGAAAGTTTAAAGACACTATATTCCCATCAAGCCACATACTTCACTAAAATAGACCACTGGATCACATTGTCAAAACAAAACTTCAACTTCCTCTGATTCAATGCAGTCAGCATTAGGGCCACAGATCCTGCTTGTAGCAATCAATTTGCTTGTTATATTTTGCCGCGGCTAACTCCTTTGGGATTAATCATTTCCTATTGATCTCATTATGCAACAGAAATCTTTTTCGTTCATCCTTTGGATGACCCTTCTCATTTCCTCTCAGTCAAATAACACTCTAGTAAGGCAGACGTAGGGTTTTCAACTTTGTTTACATATCAGATTTATCTGGGGAGCCCTTAAGAAATAAAAATGACCCATCCCTATCTTGAGAGATTATGATTTGACTTCTCTGGAGCTGAGCACTATATTTTTAAACTTCCCAGAGCTTTTCATATGCAGCCAGGTTTGAGAATCACCACCCGAGCTATAGTCACGCTTACAATTTTTGAACTGGCCCAAAGAGGAGGGAATTAACCTTTCAGATGCAGCCTACATCAAGGAAGCTGCCTGCTGTTAGGGGAACAGGATACCTGCAGAGGCTCCGGTCCTGACAACGCCTTCAGCTCCACCTCCCACCAAAGACCTGTGTGGTGTCAGCAGCAGCCCCATTTGCAGGTGAGGAGAGAATTGAGCCCTGACTGTTGGGACCCTCTCCACCTAAAATGCAACCCCCTGAGGTGCTGAGGAACATACCAGAGCCTTCTTCCACTTGCCAGCCCTTCAGCTATTTACAGGTGGGCCTCACATCCCTCCACAGTCTTCTCTGCCCACCCCCAGATAAACATTCCCAGTTTCTTCAACCATCTCTCAGGGGATAAATGTGCTCCTCACACATTCTGTTTCTCTTGGTTCCTGCTTTCTATCAAACAAGTTGTTTATAGCACCTGGCTGATCCTCACCATATGTTACTGCTCATTTCTGGAGTCTGAATAGTCTGGCTAATTATCATTTCTCCCATGGGCAGAACTTCCCAGAGCAGGTTATCTGCAATGGAAGCAGTGATGCAGCACCCACATGGCCCAGAGGAAGGGTTGTCAGCTGACAGCTCACAGCTGGATCATGCTGGGGGATTTTTTCTTTCCCCTGGGAGAAAATGCATCTAATGACTGATTGAGATGGGGAACAGAAGCCTGGCGCTTTGCGTAAGTACGAAAGGTCTTTGAAGGGCCTTGTCAACTTCTGCACTCCCCATGGAATCAACTGAGATCTCTGTTTTAACTGTATGGCAAGTTAACCTCGCCCTTTGCCCAATTCTGCTTCCTTTATCACTTAGGTTGCTGATCCTGACAGTGCACCACGATAAACCTTCTGCATAGATATTTTCATCTCGGGGCCTGTTTCCCAGAGAGCCCAACCTAAAGACATCTGCTGTAAATGCAAAATGAGCCTGTGAATTAACTGCCTTGAGTCAGATAGTTAGAACTCATAGTTGGCCATAACTTTCTTTAGGAAAAAACAGCCTAGGGACAAGGATAGAGCTGTTTCCTTTACACAGGGGTGATAGGAAGGCCTGTCTCCATGATCATACCAGAATAAAATGCTTTTGAATTCCTTTGCCACCCTGGCTCCCTTCTCTGCTTCAGTTTTGGTGGTTTCAAAGGTCTTATATAGGACTAGAAACTTCAGACAGGATCTGGATAGTGGAGAATTGAGATGGAACCTCACACTATAAATAATTGCCACTAATTTATGTACTATTCTAGCTTCAATAGCTACAGTCCTGTGTTTATTAGCCTAAATATGACCTAAAGTTGTGGTGTAATCTTGGCTAGCCTTGTTTCTCTGACTGTATCTCCTGACATAATCCTGTGTTGCGCCCATTGCTATAGCTTGTATACTCTATTTACTTTAGTATAGCCAGTATATGCGATAGCCGTAGTATAGGTTGTCCTCTCTGTAACTGAAGTTGCCAACTGGCTTGAACCTCTTTGTCTTTTCACCAGCTGTTTCCCCTGCCCACTTCAGTCAGCCTGAACAACTTCTGTATTTCCTTGAAACCTCAATTCACTCATCATTTTATTCTACATTCTTAGCACCTTTGCTGACCTCTTTAAGCTAGATGAGTCATCTCCACTTTGTGCTCTCACCCTAGTTGCCCTGGAGACCTCCATCACAGCACTTGCCATTTTTCTTTGCAGGACCCTATCCTTCAGGGCACTGGTCACATCTCATCCACCTTTGTACCTCTAGCAGCTAGCACAGTGCCTAGGACATAGAGAGTGGAATTAGAGTAAACTAAACTCAAATTTTATCGTTCTAATTTTGAGACTTTCAGCCTATTAGAGAGGTATCAGCTCTGCCAACCTACCACATTGCCTTGTGATACATTAGGCAAATTTGCAAGTAGTTTCAAAGTTTCCATTTGTGATTGACCTAACTCCTCCCTAAACCCACAGGAGGGATGTGTGAAATGGGCTTGATGTTTACAACGACAAAACTAGACATGCAAGTTGCTTCTGTTTGTTTTGATTCAGAAATATTTCAGCACAGAGCATTGGATTAAGAGGGATGCCTGAGGGAGGTGAAGCATGTGATCATCCTGACTTTACGTTTGGGGCTACTCTTGAATCATGGCTTAGGAAAGGAGAATCCAAGCAGAGCACAGCAGGTTTGCTAAGCTGAGGAGGCAGAAATCAGAGTTTAAAGTTTACAAAGTTTCAGGATAACAGAGAGAACAGAGCTACATAAAAGAGCAGCTCTAGAAATTTATGTATCAGTCCCCTTAAGGCACTGGATGGAATTAAAGTATACATGTTTAGGGCAAGACTAGCCAATCTTTGGCAAAAACAGCTTCTGGAGAGCTATGAGATGAGCAGAAATCGCTAATGATACACAGTGTGGAGAAATACAGGTGTTCCAATCATCCAGCATGAAGAGAAGACCTCAACTGAGACCCAGAAAGGCTACATCTGAGAAGCAGCGTTCCTCTCATCCTAGAGTAAGAGTACTCTAGAACCACTCTAGCAAAGCTTAACAAGAAGCCTTAAAAGATCAATCTAATCTTCCAGCAAATTAACTGCCCGCAATAACAAAACTTAGCATTCTCTGAAGAAAAACAGCAAAATGCAGACTCTCAATGTAGCATCACAATGTCTAGAATACAATAAAAATTCATAGACAAACATAGAAGCAGGAAAATGCAATCTATGCAAACATAGCTGATGAAAACTGATCCTAAGATGACTCAGATGTTGGGTCAAGAATTTTAAAGCAGCTTTATATATATGTTCAAGTACATAAAGGAAAATGTAGTGATAATAAATTAACAGATGTGGAATCTTAACAGAGAAATGTAAATTATAAAAAGAAACCAAATTAAAATTTTAGAACTATAAAGTACAATATCTGATGAAAAACATTAACTGATGGGCTTAACAAACAATTGGAGACAACAGAAGAAAGGACTAATAATCTTTCACAAATTAATAGAAATTTTCCAGCAGAAAACAGCTGGCAGAATGTCAATATCTGGTAAAACTAATATTTATTTTAATATTAGTTTTGCCTTAAAACATTTCTCTCTCTCTCTCTCTCTTTCTCTCTCTCCACTCATTTCTCTCTTTTTCTTTCTATTTCACAATGATAACTCCAATTTTAATTTAGCACCATAAGGTCGATTCTAGTTTTCTCTTTCCTATATTTGTCACTCCCTTCTGTGATGGTGCAAAATCTAGGTCCCATTTTCTTTAACACCATTACTTATTGGATCAATCCTCTACATATGTTTCAATCATATATGCCCCACACCATCACCACCCTCTCTCTTGTGCAGGTGCCCTCCTCACTCTGCTTAGGCTCTGAAAGCCCATGCCAAACCACTGCCCTCTATGGACACTCCCCTTAACATTCTCTAGCTTAGCTGCCTCATTGTGTTTCCTCCCCAACCCTTGCAAGTGGAAGACTCAACATTCATTATTAGACCACTTGGATTTATGAAACATGCCAGACTCACTTGTATTTCTGCCCATCCTCAAATTTTCATGCCCTTTGCATGGAATATCCTCTCTGACATGACCAATGGGCAAAGTCCTCTTTTTAAATTTGAGTTTAAATATTTTCTAATCTTCAAAGCCTTCTTCTGTGCCAGAGATGTTTGCAATGCTCCTTTATCCTAGTCTTGATCTTGCATGCCCCTCCACTGCCCGGGTATTTCCAGACCCTTGTGCACCCTGGTGCACTCTGAATTCCTTGCAGGGTGAGCATCATCAACTTCTCACACATCAAAGATGCCTGATGGTGTGGCCACTGAAACCCCTATTGCAGCAGCACCAGGGAGGTGAGAATGGCTGTGTATGGAGAACAATGTGTGCAGTTAATACACCAGCTTCAAGCATGTTTTGGGGCACCTGCATATCTATCTCTCATGCCTTCCGCTCTACTGCGATGGGTCAGATTCCACCGCCTGCCGCTTCATTGCTGGAGGATCCTAAGAAATTCAAGATCATTTTACTCCTTTGTTGTTTTTCAGGCTTTGGACAAAGTCTGCTGCCCACAGTGCAGTTTTTGTCCTATCAAATAACTTGGGAATAGTTCTGTCTTCACAGTTAAATGAATATGAACCTTTGAAATCCATAAAATAAATAGAATGAAAATTTAGCCCATCAGATTTGGCAGCTTCATAAAACTTACCTCAACCTTCTTGTGCCTCTTGGATTCCAGTTTCCAGCCTCAGGCGGGGAATGAGAGACATGCTGATGTATTTAATACTCATGAGAACCACTCCAACGTTGGAAAGGGAACCCCAAGAGAAAGGTTTCATGAAGAAATAGGAGGTGAGAAGGGACTTCTTTCTGCCCTGAACATAACACGCAGAAGGAGGCTGGTTTTTAGTTTGGGGCTAGTCTGCATTTCTTCATGGAGCAAAGTAAAGAAAGAGGTTTGGGTTGCAGGATTCAGGATTCCCTGAAAGATAAGAGTGAAACACTCCCTCTCCCCACCTAAGCCGCCACCATCTCGGGGCAGCCGCCATCAGATCTCTCTGGGATCCTGAGGGGCCTCTCACCTGGCCTGCCTGATTTGAATGTCTCTCCACTTTGATCAGATAACTTGTCTCTTTCAGGTATCTGGGCTGCTGATCCAATAAAATGGAGCCGCTGTGACCTGCTGTCAGGGCTTTCACAACTGGTCCCGCATGATGACCCTGCCTGACAACCCCAACTTGGCTTCAGCCTTCCTCTTGCTGGATGACTTCAGCAAGTCAGACACTCTCCATGCATCTGCCTTCTTGTTTATAAAACAAAGACAGGATTATTGTGAGAATCAAAGAAAATAATGGATATAAGCATTTGTTGATTGTCAAGTGCTAAAAAAGTTGTTATAGTTATTGTTGTTATTACAAGAACTCAATGAGACATGTTAAAATGAGTTTCTCAGTGGTTTGGATAATTAAATATAAAAATTACTTGAGAGACATGTGGAGCCTCTTTGAGTGGATCATAAAATCAAAAACTGGGAAAGACTGGCAGTGATTAAATCTACCACCCCAAACCATGGCTTTATGATGACTATCAGTATCTTAGGGTTAAGTATATGCCTTTATCAGTTCTATGATATATGGAGCCTAAAGGAAGTCCAGGATCTTGCAGTCTAATCCTGAAAATTCATAAATGAGGAAATAGAGCCCCCAAACAGCCTGGTTTGCTCAATGTTGTACAGCTACCAGAAGTGCAACTAATAATAAAAGTAAAGGACTGTACACTTTCAGTGAAACGCCTTTGCTACATGACCTCACTCCGGCTTCAGAACTGCTCAGGACAGACATTAACTAGCTTACCAGAGTTTCTCGGATACTCATTTTTCAAACCAATCTCTGAAGATAGGCTACAGACATTCTTCAAAAACCAACCAAACAAAAACTAGTTAAAGGTTTCTCCCCCCATCCAAAAATGGAGATTTAAATGTTCAGGGAACCCATGTGCTGCTTTTGTCTGTTTTATGATAATGTTGGGGTTTTGCTAAAGATTCCATTTGAAACACAGGGTCTGCTACTGAAAATGCTATGAAAATCATTGATCTAGAAGAAAACAAGCATGTGAAGGGAGCAAGGATAAGACTGCATGCAGGTGGGTTTGTATGTAAGTGTAGAGGGGTGGCGTGTATTCAGATGGGAGCGGGGAAAAGTCAATGCATTCATCAGATATTTTTCAAGTCCCTAACATGTAAATGTGTCAACAACAGGAAGTGGATTTTACAGTTCTCCAGCTACACCAGAAAGTATTTTCTATGCCACTGTCTGTTACTAAAGCTCTTTCATAAGGACTCCTGCCCTTGTCTAGCCAAGTCATCTGCAGAACACACATGGCTCTGTTCTATGAGGACAGATGGATTTAGCCCTCAGGTAGGAGCTATGAACACAGGTTACTCTCTATGTTCCTAAGGATGTTGCCATTGAAGTGCTCTCATGAGGAAACATATCAGGGAGTCCTTTTATCTTATTTTTTTGATAAGGGCTTTCTCTTAGAAAGAGAAGAGAGAATGCTGTGGATAATTCCAGTCACTGGGGCTCCAACATTTTTTATGTAAGAAAAACTTAACATAGTGTTTTATAAACTGCCTTGTCCCATGACCTACAGTAAAAATTATAGTTTACATTATACTCCAATATGCACACATGCACACAAAAGACATAAAACAGAACCAAATATATTACACAATACTCACTACAGGCAATGCACTCATTCCATTCTATTTTTTAATTTTTGAACATCTGGAAAGTACCCACTAGATTGACTTTAGCATCCACTAATATAGCTTGTAGTTTAAAAATATTTACTAAAGGGCAACAATCGGAAAGTTGGCAGCTAGAGGACTAATCTCAAAACTGGTTTTGCACTGTGTGTGACAGTAGATTGAGACTATGTCACTGTCCATATCAGTGAAGGGAACTGGTAGAGATTATGGGGGAGCTTTTCACCTCCACTAGCTCCATGTCTCTCTCTGGCATGGCCACTGGTGCTGATGACATATCGGAACCTGCTGATTTGCCACACATCAACTCCCCAAAGTGTTCCCAGAACAGAGTAACCAGGTTGGAAGAGGACTTCATATCTGGTCTTCTGAGGAGCTGGGTACTTAGGGGAAGAGGTGACTTGGGGCAGTTGAACATGGTTTGAGCATGGACTTCCAAGGACAGGGTCAGGGGAAAGTATGGAGACTCTCGGGAGAGGGACTGGGGTACCCTGTGAAGGTGGGACCTTTTTGCAAGCCACCTCTGCCTTCAGGGGCTGAGTGCCCAGGGAGGGAGTCAGTGTTGGGAGAGTAGAAGCTGTGAAGAGGTGCTTCCAGGCAGGCTGTGCTTAGCCTAAATACGTATTTCCTGCCTCTTTTGTGACAGTGATCTATCTACTGATTATTAATATTAGCTGATTGTACACCAAAGTCATTAGGTGTCAAGAGCTGTTCTAAGTGCTTTATATATAAAAACTCATGCAAGCCACACAAGAACCCAGGAGGTAGGATTTATTATTATCATCCTGCTTTACAATTGAGGAAATGGAAGCCTGGAGAGATTAATTGCCCAAGATTGCCAATTCAGGTTTGACCTCATGTGTCGGGCCCAAGAGCTCCCCATTCACCACAGATCCGTGTGGATTTTTGCAGGGCAGCCACGTGCCCAGCATGCTGGCTGACACAGGTCAGGGATTGGGTGGACTCGACATTACCTGTAATTGTTCCCTTACAGCACAAATTATGAAGCAGGGATTGACAAGACATAAGGCTGCAGAGACAGAGGACGTGCATGATGCCCTGGGCCATCTACATCCTGCCTGAAACCTTGTACTCTAGTCTATAGGTTGGGGTTTTCTAAAACACCAGTTCTGAAGGACAGGATCAAATATGTTTTTAAAATATTAGGGTTAAAAAAATTAAATAGGTTCCTGGTATGCAGGTTCAGTCAACACTTGAGGCTGGGGTGATGTTTAGCCTACAACATTCCCTTCCAGTATTCTAGGCAGCACTCATGAGAGAACAACTCCTCCAGGCATCAGAAGTTATCTTGAGGTCTGACATGGGGGCAGTGATATGAGGGGCTTGCATTTTAGAAAGATCATTCTGGTTTCAGAGTAGAAAAAGGATAGGGTGGGAGGCTGGGTGGAGGTGGAGGGACGTTGCTCGGAAGACCCATTGGGAGGCACATCCACCAATTCTGGGTGAAAAATGCTTAGGTAAATAGAGGATAATCCGTATATGCTGCAGTGATGTATGAGGAGCATTTGTGGATGGGAAGGATTGCAACATGTGTTAATTTTCAAATGTAATTATACATGTTGTGGAAAGGAAACAGCCCAATTAGAGCATCCTAAGGTGAAGATAATTATATTTTGGAGCTTTCATTTTCCTAGAAACAGGGCACATGGATTATGGCTTCTTTCCCCGATATGAACATTGTCAGAAAGTAAAAACGAAAAAGCTATTCCTTGTGGTTGACTTACAGGCATTCTCTCTGATCCTTCTTCAGGTTGATAAGAAACTAAGAACCAGACCCATTGACTGCATTCTTTAGAAATAGAGGAAAGATTGTATCCCTTGACGATGTCTGTCAGCTTGAAAGAGCTATGAATCACAGCAAAATGGCATTTTATATTTAGTTATTCATTTTCCATTCAAATCCAGGTGACAAATCTTGTGCAAAACAGCTCCGTATGACTCACATCAACTTTTAAAGATGTTGGTAACGAAGTCTGACGAATCGTTATTGACCCAGCTTTGAGGGTGTACACAGTTCATCTCAGCTATTAATAAGATATGCAATCTTCATCTGGTTCAGAACATAATTATAATTATTTTCTCCCTCGTCATGACTCTCATGACAAGAGGGAAGATGTATTCTGGACTTAACAGAGCCTCTGTGAGTTATGTCAAAAGAAATGCTTCTGGATTTTACCATATCTAGAAGTCTTGGAATGGATTCCAGATATAAGACAAAAGTGAGGAACACACAAAACTGGGCATGTTACAATAATAATAATTTATTAATATTAAAATTCATATAATAAAAAGTGCAAAAGGTTGAAGAGATGCTAAACACAGGTGGTTCAGAATCACCACATTGTTGTTTCTTGTGGCGCAAGCCTGGGTTTTTTCTATCAGCCCCTCTGACTTGTTGTGCCAAATCTGACCTTTGTTATTTAATTAGTTCACTCATTTTTTGAATGGATAGTTATTCAGAAAACATATTAGGTGCTGGAATATGAAGCTGGATAAGGCCTGGTTTCCAGCTGAGAAGGTGCTCACAGCCCCAAGGAGAAGTCCATGATACTCATAATTCATCTTGATTCTGCATAGATTTAGGTAGGCCTGTGCGACCATAGAGAGGAGACTGAGCAATTTTGTGTGTGTGTAGATTCCCCTCAGATTTCAGAGAGGAACAGACATTTGATTTGCAGGACAGCACAGTAATTAAATCACAGAATTGGGAGTTAGTGGCTTGGGCTTGAGTCTTAGGTTAGAAACTTTGGACATGGTGTTTACCTTTCTAGCTCTCACCTTTTTCTTTTGTAAAATGGGACTCATCATCTTTGCAGTAAAGGGAGGCTTAAATGAGCCTATGCATGTGAACGGGCTCACAACAACACATGAAAAGCATTTAGTAGTGTGTTTGGAGAGTCATACTGAAGACCTGCTTTCTGAATGAGTAAATGAATACTCACTCTGTGTCAGGCATTTGGCGATCTTAGAAACCCCTGCCAAGCATGAGCTGGAGGGGTTGGATGGACTTGAACCTAGACCGTGAGACCTCCACACTGGCAGCAACAGCTGTCTCCCTGGTGTCCATATGCATATGTATCTTGGTGCAATATGAGAGACGGCTTCTTCAGCTATTTTCTCTTCTGTCCTTGCCTGCTCCCTGCCTCACCTTGTTTGCTTCATCATCAATCTGATCCTTACATGCATTCAGTGGCAAATAAAAGCAACCCAAGTAATGAGAGTTTCACCCATCAATGGATTTTTTTTTAATCTCACGTTAAACTGTTGTGTTGGAAATCATTAAAAACCAGTGCCTACCATGCCATCTCCATGTTTGATGTTGTGACTCATCCTCATGGTCACATGAAGGCTGCTGCATCTCCAGGCCTGCTATCTACATTCTAAACAAGAACAAGAGAGAAAGGCACAGGAGCAAAATGAATGGATGCTGGGCTGAAGTGCATGCTAGCTGGGTCTCTCTTAAAGAGTTCTACCCAGGGACTTCTGATATTCCACAGGGCAGACTGGGCCACATTATCACTACTATCTGTAATGGAGTCTGAAAAGGAAGGCAAGGAGACAAGGAGTTGTGATGGTTTAGGGGTTGCTCTAACATGGTGGGTGTAATACCTGCCACCCTCGAGGTCCTAATTTAACTATCACTGGCTCCATGAATCCTCTCTTGACAATTGGCATCATTGGCCTGTTACTCTTGTCCCATGAAAGGCCACAGCATTCACCCTCCATACCCCATTGTTAAGCCTTAAACACTGACATTGACGACAACACTGGTGAGCACATCACTTCACAGTTAACAATGTACTTTCTACCATGACCCCATGACTTCCTATTCAACTCTAACAACCGTTCAGTGAGCCATACAGCTTTTCTGAGGTTCCAAGAAGGAAATAGTCCAATCTCACAAGAAGGATGGTGAGAGAAGTACTAGATTTAGTGCTGGAAGTAAAAACTTTTAGTCCTAGCTTAGGAGTATTTTGGAATCAGGTGGTATCAAATTCCAATGTTGGTTTGGCCAATTATTAGCTATGCTAACCTGGTGTCTTAGTCTGTTTTGTGCTGCTATAACAGAATACCACTGACTGGGTAATTTATAAGGTGCAGAAATGTCTTTCCTTATATTTCTGGAAGCTAGAAAGTGAAAGATTGCAGGACCAGCCTCTTGCAAGGTCCCTTCTTTCTGTGTTGTCCCATTGTGGAAGGCAGAAGGGCAAGAGAGAGAGAAAGGGGACTGAAATCACTTGTATAATGAATCAACTCTCATAATAAAGGCATTAATTCATTCATAAGGGAAGTTAGACAAGAGATCTCAGCCCTGATTTTTTGAACAAGTAAGCAGAAACAAAAATAGCATGGTACAGAAGGAAATAAAATAAGGTCAAAAAGCACAGATACTAAGGACTGTGTGATGGAGCTTCATGTGGTTGCTTATAAGGACTGAAATTCTAAGATACAAGTGTTTTGCTCAGCTTACCTGCAATGCCATGCAGCAGATAGGATCCAAGTCTCAGAATACCCAGGGCAAGTATCTTTCCAACACACTCTTCATAAATGAACCAAATAAGCAGCTAATGTCCAGAGTGTATCTCTTCAGCTTTGTTCAAGAGGAATGATGCAGGCATTTGTTCAGATTTTGTAGCTGGGACCTCAGAATGAGATGAATGGTAAATGCCATTGCTAAAGCCCCATTCAATGCCCAGATGCTATGTTTCTATGGAACAATTTATTGCTCTTGTTGTTGCTTCCCTTTCTTTTTCTAAAAGTCATTTATTCCTTCATTCATTCTGCTATAGATATTTATTATTTATTAAGCACCTACTGTGCACCAAGGATGCTGCCTCCATCTGGCTCTTTCCTCTCCTCACTCATAGTGTGGCACTGTGGATGCCACACTGAATGAGAGGAGCTGCTTCATGAAGCTTTGAGTCTTGTGCAGAAAAAAACTCATCAGGTAACAAACAAATAAACAGGTCATAACAAACAGAAGAGAAACATGAGGGAGGAAGCCCACCTTTTGGCATGAGGAAGAAACTAGAGGTGATCCACATGGTTAAGGAGGTTGGGAAAGACCCTACTGATCAGGAGACATTGGGCAGACAGACTGCAGGGCTAGGACAGGAGCTGGGATGTGGGCAGACAGACTGCAGGGCCAGGACAGGAGCTGGGATGGGTGCTCAGGGACCCAGGTAATCCAGAAGCTCCTGAGTGACAAGAGTTACCAGCCAGAATAACAGTTTCTTGCCGGGCGCGGTGGCTCACGCTTGTAATCCCAGCACTTTGGGAGGCCCAGGCGGGCGGATCACGAGGTCAGGAGATCGAGACCACGGTGAAACCCCGTCTCTACTGAAAACGCAAAAAAATTAGCCGGGCATGGTGGCGGGTGCCTGTAGTCCCAGCTACTCGGAGAGGCTGAGGCAGGAGAATGGCGTGAACGCAGGAGGCGGAGCTTGCAGTGAGTCGAGATTGCGCCACTGCACTCCAGCCTGGGCGACAGAGCGAGACTCCGTCTCAAAAAAAAAAAAAAAAAAAAAAAAAAACAGTTTCTTGAATTTTCAAACACTAGACTTGTCTGCAATTGCCAGATGCACACAGGCTATTCAGCATCTGGCAGAATGGAGGAGGGCTTTCAGCAAGGCAGGCAGTTAGCATGGCTCTTTGCCAGGAAAGCCCTGCCTCCTGGTGGATTTTTAGGGAGACTGTGCGGAGATGGGCTGGGGAGGAGGGGCATGTCAGAGCCCCCGAGAAAGGAGGGCATGGTTGGTACAGAAACTGTCTGGGCAGCTCTGGGCACTCCATTCTCTGGCTCGCACAGGATCCTGTTCTAAACCCTCTCATGGCCCTAATCCTAAGCTATTTTGCAATTTACTTCCACATCTATGTCCTTGGATGGAAGAAGTTTCTCGGAATGTTCTGAGTAGAAACTGTCATCCCCGCAACCATTCTCCTCGTCTGCATTTCAATAAATACATCATCCCAATAAATTCCCATTGCAATAGAAACTACAAACTAAGACTTTTACATAAACTATCTCCCTTGCTTCTTACAGTAAGGCAATGGCAGAGACAGTGTGCCAATTATTCCCACTTTACAGAGAAGAAATGAAGTTCAGACCTTGCTGTGTGGAAAGCAATGGGAGAGTTGGCATTTGAACGCAGAGCTGACTCCAAATCAGATGTTTTAAGCCCCATGGAAGACCATTTCCTCCTTGAAACAATGTATAGCCCCCAGGAACACCATGTCTTGTGACACTTACTACTAGTAACATCAGCAGCAGTAGTAGTAGTACTACTAGCAGCAGCAATAGTAGTAACTGTATTCATAGCAGCAGTTGCGATAGTGGTAGCAGTGGCAGCAGTGGTAGCAGGAGTAATAGTAGTCACATCAGCAGTAGTAACAATAGCAGCAGTAGTAGTAACACTTTCTGAGCACTGCCTACGAGTCAGGCGCTGCTTTATGTGATTTCTGTGAGTCAGCTCATTTAATTTCAGAAGAATACTAAGAGGCAGGTAGTACTGATGTCTCCCTTTTCCCTGCACTGAAAACCACAGAAGGTAAGTAGCTGGTCTGAAGTCACACAGCTGGTAGGTAGCCATGTGGGTTTTCTGCCTCCACCTGGCCCTTCCTCTTCCCACTCTGCCTCTTTCTAGGTTTTCAAGTGGAATGTCTTCATGTCATAGATTAGAAGGTGGGTGATCACAAGGGGCAAACATGGCTATGATGAGACTCAGGTAGACACCTGTCGAGATTCCAGTTCTACTGCTTACTCAACCAAAGACTTTGCCTTTCTGTCCTCAGTTTCCCCTTACACAGATTGGGGAAGGGAATAGAGTCCAACTAAGCAGGTTGTGTCAAGAGGACAGAGGCATTCAGCATGTAGTTGGCTGGTGCAGGACTGGCCCTGCATGCCTTGCAGCTCGCATGAAGAGGCGTTGGAGAAGTCCAACCCAGGTCCCGTCCAACATTCCAACAGCCCAGTCAGTGCATTGCTGACAACCATGCATTAGCCTCAGTCTGCAGACATTAGTGGAAGGAGCTCATTTGTCCTGCAGCAGCCCATCCTAATGTGAATCTCCTAGAGGGCTCTAAAAGGAAAATAAAATCTCAGGACCCCAAACTGACTATGCCAAAGGGAAAATTTAAACTTGGACACTGACTCATGCAAAAAAAAAAAAAAAAAAAGCCTGCTTTTCATTTTGCTCCTAAACAAATAGCTACAACACAGAAGACCACATATCTCCCTAGGTGGCCCTTCTCACCCTGACAATGTAAATTAACAGCTTATCTTCACAGGTACAGGACAAAGACAAAACTAGACATCATCCTTCCGCCTACCCAGAGACAAATGCAGATTTACTGAGCATGAGATGAATGCATAATTGACTATTCTACCCTCTCCTTTCCAATGTGACATACGGATTCAGTGAGCACTTCTCAAGAATGTGGCCGCTTATTTCACTACGAACCCTCCATTTTTTTCTTTCCGCCTTCCCTCCTGTCTGCTCTTTTTCCTTTAAATATTGAAACCAGCAGGTGGGGTGGCTCACACCTGTAATCCCAGAACTTCAGGAGGTGAAGGTGGGAGGACTGCTCAGGAGTTTGTGACCAGCCTGGGCATAGTGAGACCCCCACCCCTACAAAAAAAAATGGTGGCGCATGCCTGTAGTCCCAGATACTTGAGAGGCTGAGGAAGAAGAATCACTTAAGCCTGAGTAGTCAAGGCTGCAGTAAGCCATGATCATGTCACGGCATTCCAACCTTAGCAAAAGAGTGAGACCTTGTCTCAAAAAAAAAAAATATATATATATACATATACACACACATATATATTTATATATACATATATGTATATATATACATATATATTTATATATACATATATGTATATATATGTATATTTATATATATGTGTGTATGTATATATATGTGTGTGTATGTGTATTTCTAAAGAAGGTTTTGAGGGTTTATATATGTGTGTGCGTATATATAAGTATAAGCCCTCAAAATATATATATATAAAATATATATATAAATATGTATAAAATATATATATATAATATATAAAATATATATTATATATAAAATATATATAAATATATAAATATATATAAAATATCTATAAATATCTATAAATATATATAAATATATATAAATATATATAAAATATATATAAATATATATATAATCTATAAATATATATAAAATATATATATAAATACGTATAAAATATATATATAATATATAAAATATATATAATATATATAAAATATATAATATATATAAAATATATATTATATATATAAAATATATATAATATATATAAAATATATATTATATATATAAAATATATATAATATATATAAAATATATAATATATATAAAATATATATTATATATATAAAATATATATTATATATATATAAAATATATATAAATATATAATATATATAAAATATATATAAATATATAATATATATAAAATATATATAAATATATAATATATATAAAATATATATTATATATATAAAATATATATAATATATAATATATATAAAATATATATTATATATATAAAATATATATAATATATAATATATATATAAATATATATAAATATATATAAAATATCTATAAATATATATAAATATATAAAAATATATATAAAATCTATAAATATATATAAAATATATATAAAATATACATATATAAAAATATATAAAATATACATATAAAATATATATAAAATATATATATAAAATATACATATATAAAAATATATATAAAATATACATATAAAATATATATAATATATATAAAATATATATATACAAAATATATATATATACACACATTCACATACCCCCACATACACACGCATATAAACACACATATTTGTGTGTGTGTGTGTATGTACATGTGTGGTGTGTGTGTATATATATATATATATATATATATATATGGGCTTATATATACATATATAAGCTCTCGAAATCCTCTTTGGAAAAACATGAGCCACAGATCTCACTGCGATGTTTCTCTTTTTCCTAGGCACATCCTCAACCTTGACAAAATAAACCTCTAAACTGATTGAGACCCGTCTCAGGCACTTTTTATTTCACAACACAAAACAGACAATCCCTGTTCTATGTGTGGCGACGCCCTTGAGCATGCTTTCCTGTCCACTTTCTCAGGGTGGAGCTCTGCAGGCCTGCCAGCTCTGCCCACCATACAGGGTCCTCTTTCCTGAAGAGAACCCAGCCTTTCTGGCTCTTCCTTGGCACCTGTGTTCTGGCCACTTTTTCTCCAAATCTTCCTGCTTCTTTGCCCTGCATTCCTTCCACAGAGACCCCACCCCGCATCCAGAGGAAATTTCTGGGGCCCTTGCTTCACCTGGCATGATCCCAGCTCCTCACCATTGTCTAAGCTATGCCCCCCGCTAGTGTGCCCTCCCTCCTGCACCTGGGGCCATTCACTCCTGCACCATCCAAGCACCGAGGGACTGCTTGGCAGGGAAACAGGCAGGTAACCAGGTCATGCAAGTCTAATTCATACTCCAGGGAGAGAAGTGAACCGAGCCTGTCCTGACGATGCCAGAAGAGGAGCTCCTTATGAAACCTGGGAGGAGGAGATGGGAAGTCCAGGAAGGCTTCCTGGGGGAGGTACTCTCTATCTGCATTAGAACTGTTGAGAGGGCCTTTGCTTGGTGAAAATGGGGCAGGAGTCTAAGCAGAGGGAACAGTGTAAGCAAAATCATGGACGAGAGAACAGCTTGTATGTAGGGGAAGCACTCACTATCTGCAGCTTGTTGTGTGTGTGAGAGAGAGATTGGAGCCATAGGCCAACCTCTGTGCCAGGGGAAAAAGCTGACTTTACTTTGGAGTGTTGGATGTGTTCTAGAAAAGAACGCACCACAGTCTTTTGGAAGTACTACTACTCATCCTTCAAACCTGCAATTCAATCCCCACTTCTCTGAAGAGCTACCCGTGCTCCTCTCTCACGAGCAGTAGGGGAAACGTGGTCCCAGGAAGCAGACAGCCAAGTCAAAGGCCAGGCACTGCCATGTCTTCACTGTGTGACCAGCAAGTTACCCAGCCTCTCTGTGCCTCAATTTTCTCATCTATTAATTGGAGGATATTGTAATCCACTTCACAGGGTTTTTTTTTTTTTAATAATTAAATGGGATGCGAAGTACATTCAATAAAAATTGTTCTTTTCCCCACTAGAATGTAAGATCCGTGAGGTCAAGAACTATGTTTTGTGCACTGCTGCATCTGTGCTGCTTAGAGGAACATGTGCCATATTGATGTTTGATGAATAAACAAAGGAATGAAATACAAGGTGACATAACATAGTGTGAAAGGATGTATTGTTCTTGGCAATTTGTTTGTCTCCCCACCTGGCCTCTGCCCTCCAGGATAAAGGTCTTTTTCACTGGCGTCTGAATCCCAGTCCTTAGGCTGTGCCTGGGACACAGAGGGTCCTCACACAGCCTTTGAAAATTGAATGAATGAATGAACATGTAGCTGAAAGGAGTCCATAAATCAAGGTGAGTATTGGCAGAATGAAGGTAGGATGCTGCACAGCCTAGGCCTGATGAACTCCTTTGGTGGTTTTGTTTCAGGAGCTTCTCTTGGCAGCTCTGAGAGTCTGGTGATGGGGAAGTTGCCAGCCTCAACCTCAGTCTGTGGCTTCATAAGCACATGCTGTGGATTGGAGGCTGAGTCCTCATTTAGACCTTCAGGATGCTCGAACTGTCAAGTGTGAGATTTGTCCAGCCCTGGTATCACCAATTTACACCTCTCAGCTGCCCTTGACCACCTCCTCTGCAGGAGCTCGAACTTGCCAGAGTCTTATTACTCTATTCAGAGGCTCCCTTTCTGCCAGCACTCTCAGGTCTCTTCTGCATCACTCATGGCTATTGCCTAACAGCTGCAGATGCAGCTTCCCATTCACATTCACTGAAAGCTGTGTAGGTGCGAAGTGAGACCCTGGAAACAGAATTCTAAGGCCCAATTGTGCAAGACCAGAGCAGTGGAGAGAACACTCAGGCAGGCATAGGAAGCAGATTGATGCCTCTCTGCACTGATCATTTCTGAAGAAAGAATGGGAAGATCATTATAGCTTTATTGGGGCTTTTTATTCCCTATATGTATGTATGTATGTATGTATGTACGTATGTCTTTCCCCAGCATCTTCAAGCACCAGGTACTTCCAGACAGAAATATGGATTCTGAGATGCAAGTGCATTGCCCACCCCACCTACCCTATGGTTACCGGTTGATTGTCCCCAGTTAGGGAAGAAACTCTTGTCCCCAACACTTGCTCCCCATGCCAGGCTTTGTCTCAGCCTTCCTCTCTTCTGGGCTTCTTTCTCGAACTCTCCACCCTGGCTCTCTCTGCTTCCCAACAATCTTTCTCAATGTTTCCACATCCTTTTTCTTTCTCCCCTCTCTGTGCATTTCTCTCTTCTGACACTCTGGATCCTATTTCATTCTTTGTGTATCTCATCTTCTCTTCCTCAGTTCTCCTATTGTCATACTACTCTTTCTCTGCTTCTGTCTTTTCTCTCCTTTCCCATTCTCTGCGTCTCCCTTTGGTATCTGGATTCTTTATCTCATTCATTTGCTCACCTTAGATTCATGGAACACATGCTTAGTTAGTGCACATTGTGGGTCATGCACTCTGGAAGGCTGTAGGGATGTAGTGGGGACTTTATATAGCAGAAAAGGCAGTCACTGATCTATACTTAGCACCCTTCTCCCCTCCTCACAGCTCAAGACACTTGCTGTCTTTGGTCTGTGTGGAATAATGTAAGAAGCATGAACCTCAGTCATACGAGTCTGAATTTGAACTCTGGCTCCCTTGCTCACAAATGGTAATGTAGGGCAAAGCTCTGGATCCCACTGAACTCTCCTCTCCTCAACTTTGTGTGTAAAGTGGTTGGTTATTGTGACTGCTTAATAGATTTAAATAAAGGGAAACCTTCATCTCCACTCTCAGTCAGCAAACAGAGTGTCTGCATTATGACAGGCACTAAACATTATTAATAAGACAAAGTTATATTTTTCTTTCCAGCATCTTACACTCTAACTGAGAAGAGAGATTGTATATAAATGATGCTGTAATCCAAGTATAATTTGTGTCCACATGTGGTTCAGACCCTGCATAAAATCACATTTAAAGAAGCCCAGTCCAGCCACAAAATGTCATTTTCAGAAAGCAATTCCAAACTTCTTTTGAGTCTTTTGAGGAACTTGGACAATGATACAATTTGTAATCCACATCAGCCTTTCACCGTCTTCTTCCTTGAGTCCTTGCTCCTTCAGATTCTGCCTCTACTCAGAAATGTCTCACATGCCACCGCCCCAGCATCTCCTTCCAGCTTCCAGGCCACTTGGCTTAGCCCTCCCCCTCGTTCTCTTCTTCTGCCCATCCTCTTTAGTGTATAAATTGACTTTGCCTCTTTGGCTGAGATCTTGTCCCTTTCCTCTCGTCTCTCATGTTGGGATATTCTTTTTCTGCTCTTCTGACAAGACATGAAAATCATCTTGTAACCACTGTAGCCAGTACTTGCCTTGCATTGAGTACAATGGTAAAATCAGGGTTGCGTGTATTGGTAAATCCTACCCCCGTTATAATGTTAATGCAACCCACATGTTGATAATTACTCCTAACAGTTAATAACTATCAAGAATATGTTGTCTTCATGTACACTGTCCTTCAAAACTCAGAAAACGTTAATGAAAGTGTGAGTGCTGAGTTGCCTGCATTTAGCTCCTCCTCCTCTTTGCCAGGGCCTAATGAACCCATCCGAACTGGGGGAGAAGATGCACGGACACATCTTCTTACATCGTGCATAGAGGTGGTTCTTCTCTCTCTGCCGCTGAGGATGAACAATAAACAACCAGCCTCAGCTCCAAAGGGAAGCAGTGCTGAGGGCAAAATGAACATTGACAAGAAGGCCAAAAATCATGATGAAATGGGCAGCAACTGGTCACCCCAAGCCTGGGCTCACACTTCCTCCTGATTTCCTGCTCAGAACTGTGCTTGTTTCTCAGGTCACGTTAACTCAGAAACCCACTGACATGTTCAAAGCTCTCAGATTTAGGGTGATGGTTTAGGGTAATGGTTTTCTTTTCTCAATCCTCTAAGACATCTGAGTAACTTTCTTCTTGACAAAGTGTCACTTCCATATTTCCAGCACTAAATATGTGAGATTTTAAAGATAAAACCAGAACAAAATATTGACAAGAAAGAAGCAGTTTCTATTCCCAGGTTTCTTCAGGGTCTTTCTGTTTGGAAGCAGCTGTGTAGAAGGGCCAGGCTGGCTGCTAACTTCATCACACTGGTTTCAGAGCACTGACCTCACTGTTGACTTTGGAACATGTTCTAGGCTCTGAATAGAAAAGAGAGTCTCCACCAAGTAATTCCGTGGGATTAAAAGCAACTACAAGCAATAGTTTCCTTTGAAGCTCAGCTCTGGAGAGAACCCATTCATTTCATAATCAAATTAGATCAGAGGGTGAGAAGGCAGCTCAGCAGAAGGTCCTCATGAGATCTGCCAGCCCTTGGATCTGAGGAGTAACTGAGGAAGAGTTGGTCTTAAAAGAAGAGGCATCAGCCAGGTGCGGCAGCTCACGCCTGTAATCCCAGCACTTTGGGAAGCTGAGGCAGGTGGATCACCTGAGGTCAGGAGTTCCAGACCAGCCTGGCTAACATGGTGAAACCCCATCTCTACTAAAAATACAAAAATTAGCTGAGAGTGGTAGTGGGTGCCTGTAATCCCAGCTACTCGGGAGGCTGAGGCAGGAGAATTGCTTGAACCCAGGAGGCGGAGTTTGCAGTGAGCCATGATGGCGCCATTGCACTCCAGCCTGGGCAACAAGAACGAGACTTCATCTTAAAAAAACAAAAAAAAAAGAAGAGGCATCATCTTTAGCAAACTGACACAGTAACAGAAAACCAACTACGACATTTTCTTACTTATAACTAGGAGCTAAATGATGAGAAGTCATGGACACAAAGAGAGGAACAACAGACACTGGGGCCTACTTGACAGTGGAGGGTGGGAGGAGGGAGATCAGAAAACTTAACTATTGGGTACTAGACTTAGCACCTTGGTGATGAAATAATCTGCACAACACACCCCTATGACATGAATTTACCTATCTAACAAAAATTCACATGTACCCCTGAACCTAAAAGTTAAAAAAAAAATTAAAGTTAAAAAAATTAAAAATAAAATTAAAAAAAAAAGAAAAGAAGAGCAACAATCAAGGTACACATTTGGTTCTAGGGCCAAGCTACTGCATTGGAGAGGACTGGGGAGTTCAGCTGAGGTCTGTCATTGAGACTGTCTGTAGACCCCCAGCCAGGCCCCATGTCTTCCAGCCTGAGTTTGAGGTGAGAGGGCTATTGCCTCAAGGCTCTCTGAGACACTGGAAGCTCAGAGCTGCTGTGCCTTGGGATGTGGGGGTGCAGTGGTGGGATGGAGAGAGGCCCTGCCTTGAGCAGAGTGCACATGGGAGCTGTGTGATGCAGCATGGCAAGGCCAAAGCTGCCAGTTAGTTATGAAAGAACATTCCTCACCACTTGTGGGCAGGTTTCAGCAACGGGATCCCAGACATCAGGAAACCAGAGCCCCAGGAGGAGAGGCCATGTTGAGTCCCATGCGTCTGAGCAGGCAGGTAATCTTGCCCCTCATCAGGCTCCCAGAAATGGGTGGGCATCCCTGGTCATGGGAGAGGCTAAAAGCCTTTACTGGGTGGTCTCCTTCATTCCCCAGCTGGAAAAATCTCAGGGTTAGCTCAGATTAAAAATGCAAAGACATGTTGTCCTTTATAATAGAAATGTTAGGCTGGGTGCAGTGGCTCACGCCTGTAATCCCAGCACTTTGGGAGAACAAGGCAGGCAGATCACGAGGTCAGGAGACTGAGACCATCCTGGCCAAAATGGTGAAACCTTGCCTCTTCTAAAAATATAAAAATTAGCTGGGCGTGGTGGCATGTGCCTGTAATCCCAGCTACTCTGGAGGCTGAGGCAGGAGAATCGCTTGAACCAGGGAATCGGAAGGTGCAGTGAGCCCAGATCGCACCACTGCACTCCAGCCTGGCAACAGAGTGAGACTCTGTCAAAACAAAAAAAATAAAAAAATAAAAAGAAAAGAAAAGAAAAAAAGAAATGTTAGGCGCCATTGATTGTGTTTGTTTATTTATTTATTTATTTTTTCTGTTTAGACCCCTGTTTCCCAATGGAAACCGGTCGACTCCCTGACTTTAGCCACCCAGATCCTGCCGTTTCCGAGCATAGGAGACAGAAAAAAAATGCAGGTTCTCGGCAGTACCATGTCCCTTGAAAAGTGACGGATGCAAGCAGGGAATCAAAACTTTTCTATGAAAAATGATACATAGATTCTGGGAAATAAATGGTCTTTTTACAGGGATCATGTGCTATAAAATTACAGGCATGGGATATACAGAAGGCATCTTTTCTACTACCATTGCAGGAAGCCCAACTGAGAGTGAAGTCAACAAAGAGGAAAGCGCTGCTAGAGACATAGAAACCAGGGATCCACTAGACCCGATGTGCCTGTAGCCAGTTTCCACCTTGGATTTCCTTCTATTTTAAGCCTACATTTTCTTCCCTCCCTCCCTTTCTTCCTTCTTAATTTACTTTTAGTTGAGTTATTTTGAAAGATTTCAATTTAACCAAGAAATTAGTGCTTGGAAGTAACAAGCCCTATAAAACAGGCTCACCTGGGTCAAAGCGAGGTGTAAGGTGTGAGGAGTCCCCTATTGCATCTGGGAAGCTGGCAATCCCTGGTTTGTAGCAGTAACAAAACAGTCTGTTAAGCTGTTACAATACATATCGAAAGCCTCAGTCCCTGATCCTTCTGAGAGGGGGAGTTGGTAGTCACTACCAGGACATTAAGAAGTAGACTCCTATGGCTTTAACTATTGCACACTCCATCCAAGCCAGTTATTTTTAAAGAAGGAAAGAAATGGTGGCATTTTGTTTAGAGGCATTTTCTGCCTTTGGGCAGCTGTTCAAGATCACGGAGAGTCAGATTTATGGGGCCTGTAAATTTGCAAAAGCTCTGCTCCTTACCCCAATAAAGCTAGCGAAGTTGGAAAATATAACTAGAAATAAGATCGTGGCCCAGAAGGAGTTGGAAAATTGGGAAAGCCTGACCCCTCATATTCCTCCAAGATATTCTCTCTGTACACTCTGTTTTACAGCCTGGAGGCAGAGTACAAGGAACAGATCAGCCTCCCTACTGAGCCAGCCACCCAAATGGAGGCCATTTAGCTGAAGAATACGGGAAAGGGCAGAGCTTTAAGATCCATTAATAAGTAACAAAACCTATGGCCGGGCATGGTGGCTCATGCCTGTAATCCCAGCACTTTGGGAGGTCAAGGCGGGTGGATCACGAGGTCAAGAGATCGAGACCATCCTGGCCAACATGGTGAAACTCTGTCTCTACTAAAAATACAAAAATTAGCCAGGCGTGGTAGTGGGTGCCTGTAATCCCAGCTACTCGGGAGGCTGAGGCAGGAGAATTGCTTGAAACCCAGGAGGCAGAGGTTGCAGTGAGCCTAGATAGCGCCACTGCACTCCAGTCTGGTGACAGAACGAGACCCTATCTCAAAAAAAAAAAAAAAAAAGTAACGAAAACTTCAAGGGAGTATCCAGATTCGTGCACTCTGACTCAAAAAGCTCTTGTCTTGGTTACTGGCCAGTGGTGTTTTCAGAAATTGCATCAAGTAACAGATGACTGAGATGTTAGGGGATTTTGTGTGGCAGGAGGAACTTCAATCCTGGTAAATGCAGGATGGTGGTTACACAACTCCCCAGGCCTCTGAGACAACAGGAAGCGGGCTGCCAAGTGACTGCAGGCTGGGGAGGGGAATCCTTCCAGTGCTTGTCTCAAATGTGGCATAGGGAGCAGTGGACAAAAGCAAGCTGTTTAAAGAGCAGAATTGGATGGGCCAGGTTGACTGATCAGGAAACTTCCTGACTTGCCAAAACAATTGAATCTGACTCTGCTGCCCGACACGATGGCTGTGCAAACATAAGCCATTTCCCCCTCCCCATTTATCCAAAGGTGGAGACAACTTTGATCTTTTTCTTTCTTGTTTTTCCTCTACTATTGTATACTGGGTGTCAAGACTAGTTAAAATTATGATTCATCTCATAGGTCGATCGACCATGAAAAATACACTGGAAGATAACTAAGAAGAATTTAATCAGAAAAATGTGAATTTGGACCTGAATGTAGTAACTGAAAACATCTTGGAGTTGTCTCTCTTTGAGGAAGGAGTGGGTATATTTGCATTTATATATGGGATTGTTGTCTTTTTTAAGAAAGGAATATTTCTGGAATTTATGAAAATAAGGGTTCAAGAATGCACAGGGCAGCGAAGGGGTGGAATGTAGTGGTGAGAGCACATCTGTTTTCTTTGGGTCTACTAATTCCCCTCCCCATTTCTATGTGTTCACACTGGGATTGTTCATCATGATGGACCATCCCAATGTGATTGTCCACCATCATTAGTTACAAGGTGTTTCAGTTACCCATTGCTGTGTAACAGATGACACCCAAACTTAGTGGCTTAAAACAACAACGCATCACATCCCATGATTTGTGGGTTGGCTGGGTTTAGCTTGGCCCTGCTGCTGTTCTGTGTGATTGTTGTGGTACATTCTGCAGGTAACTCATGTGGGGCTGGAATATGTCCAGGATGGCCCCAAAAGACTGAAAATGAAAGCTGCAAGTCTCTGACGACATAATCTCGAAAGTTATACAGTGCCACTTCCACCACATTCTATTGGTCAAAATGAATCAAAAGGCCAGCTCAGATTCAAGGGGAGAAACATAGACTGTGCCTCCCTCTTAATGAGAGGAGCAGTATGCACAGACAAGGATGAGAGAATGTTGGTAGATCTCTTTGCTGATGATATATTACACTTCACCCTGGCTACAAATATTTATGTCTCTCATGTGTAGGAAATACTCTCAGACCCTCGCAAGATCCCTGAAGTCTCATCCAATCATGGCATAAGGCTGCTCCAAGTCCAAAATCTCATCATGTAATGAGGTCTAGGTGCAGATTAAACTTCTTAGGTGTGATTCCTTGAATGTAACTCCTTGGGTGCAACACCACTCGATCCAGTGGCCTGGGCACTAAAAAAAAAAAAAAAAAAAATCATCCTCTACATAAACACTCAATATGCAATGTTAAGGCAGGACCAAAGAGCTGCATTTGATACTTGTGTTTAAGAATGGGAAAGGAGGAAGAATGGGAAGCACAAAGCCATCATTAGCCACTCTGAAATTTAACCAGGCATATGTAAATTGTACCCCAAGCTTAGTAGCTTAAAAGAGAAAACTATAAGAATTTATTCTTTGTTGATGATTCTATACATTGGCTGGGTTCTGCTGGATGGTTCTGCTCCATGAGCTGTTGGCAGGTATCACTCAGATAGCTGCAGGACTAGCCTCATGAGCGTGTGACCAGGGCATTTTAAGGGCCTGTACTTAAAGGACCTCAAGATTGAGGTTTAAAGCTTTGTGGTCACTATCTTAAAATAGTGGTCACATTTATCTTTGAATTTGTGGTTTGTAAATAATGGGACAACTGAGGGCTTGGAACATGTGACCCTGTTTCCCACTATATCGCTCCTGTCTCCCCACCACATCCCCAGATGAAATTTTCAGCCACTTTCTCCATGTACCTTGATGTCCTGGGCTCCACCTGGCATTCCTCTCTTGGCTTCTGTCCCATGACCACTGTTGCCCTCCACCTGGGATGGTGACCAGGTTGGGTCAGCAAGGGGAAAGTCTGTGTTCTGCCACCACCCTCTACTCTTTAGTGTTGGAGGGATCCAGGCACAGGGTGTTGGGAGGGTCTAGGTCAGACATCCATGTCCCGTGGCTTCTTGGGGTGGGTCATGGCAGTGGCCATTCCTGCCCTTGGCTGGCAGCACCACAGCACCATTTGGTGGGTGACTCAGCACTTGGGAGCCTCTTACCCATCCCTGACTCGCACGTCCTGGCATGGAGGTTGCAATACCCTTGAGAATTGCTTGTTTGCTATGGTTGGCGTGGCAGGTTATGGGATGAAAAAATGCCTCACTTGACTTCTCCACTCTCATCCCAGTCCTGGCCACCATTCCAATAGTATGTGGAAGGAGGATCCCAGTGGCCATCAGGCTTGATCCCAGGTTGCAGGGCAGGAACCCCAGAGACCTGTGAGAGTCTGCACCTGCCCCATGATTGTCCTAAGGAGGCCCTCCCTTGGTCTTCTCTGTGCCGGGGGGTCCCACTCTCAAGTTTTCTTCTGGTCCTCTGGAGGCACTATCCAGAGATGAGTCACAAGACACAAATTGTGAAATTTCAGGGATTCTGCATGTGAGTTAAGTGCTCTGATGTTTGTACTTAAAAGTAGAATTAGAAATGAATGGTAAAATTCATGCTAATAATTTTGTATCTTAATGTTCTTTACTTAAAACAATATTTAATTGCAAATTTTTTAAAAAGTCACAAGTGGAGAGATAAACCATGAACTAAAGGGGACAACTTGTATATTTTAATACATTTAATGGTGCTTTTTTCTGCTTTTTGTACAAAAGACTCCATATTTTTATTTTTCAGTGGGTCCCAGGAATTCTATAAGCAGTCCTGTGTTGATGCAGTTAACTGGGAGCTTGGCTAGTGTTGGAACATCCAACACAGCTTCACTCCTAGGTCTGTGGGCTCAGCAAAGAGGCTGAAATGGCTGGGACTACCTGTGCCTCTCTCTTGTGTGATCTGTCACCACTGAGCCATCTAGCTCAAGCTTCTTTATGTGGTGACTTGCTCCCAAGAAGATGAAAATGAAGGTAAGTAAGGAAGCTCTAAAGACTCAGGACTGAGAGTCTTACATTGTCACTTCCACTGCATTTATGGGTCAAACTATATCACAGAGACATCCCTGATTGAAGGGAGAGGTTACAGATATACTTCTTGATGGGAGAAGTGGCATGTGCAACCAGGGTAGAGAGGGATTGTAGTCAGCCTTGTTGCAGACAACCAACCACAGAAGGGCAAGCAAGTTACTGGCTGCTGAAGTTAGGTTAATCGTCATGCCCTCTCCCTTCAGTAGCAGTCAGAAAGTGGTCCCCAGATGGACACATGCCTCAAGAACATCTATTCAATTCACAGCATCTAGCATTTATACTCTGGAAGAGGAGTTTCTTTTTCTTTCAGATTGCAGTTGTACGGATTTAGACTTGAAATGATCAGTAGTCATTTTTCCTTTGAGGTAGAAAAGCCTGATCATCAAATGAAGCAACAGTGTCCTGCCATCATCTTTGGAAGACCTGGAGCATTTATGCATACGGCCAGCATGACCCTTAGCTTCCCACTGTGTGAGTCAACACTATTTTTTGTGCTTCAGCCATCTTGAATTTGATCTCTGTCATATCCTCAAAATATTTAGTAATACAACGAGGCACTATAGACAGGCTATGCACATTGTTTTACATCATCCTTTCAATAACATTATCCTGTTGCTTAAGCCAAAAGCCTAAGAAACATGTCCCTTTCTTTCCCTGCCTTTTCAGACTTTAAATCTAGTCTATTAACATTTCTTTTTGACTCTATTCCAATCTAAAGCCTAAATTCATCTACTGCTGATCATCCTTTCTCCATAATTTAAGCCAACATCATCCTTCTTCCTATAACAGAATCCTAACAAGCCCTCCTGCTTCCACTCTTGTCTCCTTATAATGAATCATCATGCAGCATAGTAATTTCTAAAATAAAATGAAATCATAACACTCCACTAATTACAATCCTCCTATGGCTTTCTATTGTGCTTAGGTTAAAATATAAACAGTTTAGTGACATTTACAAATCCATTATGTCCTGCTGCCTGTTTATCCCTCCAAATAAACCTTGGACCCACCTCAGCTCACGTTCTCTGCACACTAAACACATTGTCAGGCTCTTCCATGAACACTTGTGACTTTTCCGTGTACAGGTTTCTCATTCTCACTTCTCACCCATGATTTCCATATGTCTTCTCCTATTCACCCTTTGGGACCCAGATCAAATGTTTCCTTTTCACAGAGTCTCTCCCAGAAGCCTATCTGTCTAAAAGAGCTTCCTCTCATTCACCCTCAATCACATTGTAAGATAGAGATAATTTCTGTGATAGCACTTGTCATTCTGTGACATTATTTTATTTTTAAAATTTTGGTTTGTCTACTATCTGAATTTTTCTATTAAAATATAAGCTCCTTGAGGGCAGGCACTACTTTCAGTGCCTAGCACAGTTTTCTAGACATTCAACAAAAAGTAGCAACAATGAAAACCAATAAAACAGAAATCCACACTATGAGGCACATGTTGTAATCCTCATTTTACAGATTTAAATTCTAAGGCTCAGAGAAGTCAAATGACATGTCTAAGGTCACATATCTAGGAAGAAGTGAAGCTAGTATTCAAGTCAAACTTTGCCTGCCTCCAAAACCCAAGCCCTTGCTGCCTTTGTGTGCCCTTTTTATAAAGATGATCTACTCACGGGTTATATTTGAAGGTCTTGTAGATCAAGAATCATCCACAGTGGGACGCTGAAGCTATGAGGCAATCAGATGGTGTCTTGGCTCCTCTCACTATGTTCTTACTACCAAGCATAGATTCAAATAATTCTCAAGCATGGCTGTCAAGGTAAAAGGTAGCAAATAGTAACACACAGCCTCCAGGTGAGTCCAAAGGGTTTCTTCTTGACTCTGGTGAAAGTATTCAGGAGGTGGCTTCACATTTAAGAGTTTTGTTTTACCATTAAATAAGTCACTTCCTTCTCTCCATTTGGAAAGAGGGAGGGAGCTCCCCTTGAAAGCTTGGAGTAATTAACTTAGTTTGTGCTAAGATGTTCTTTCCTCATTTACCTCACCTTCTACAGGTCTTGCTCCACCTGTTTGCTAAGGTTTCTGCTCTAATGATCTCCTCAGAGCAGCCTACACCCACCAGCCTATGCACTTCTGTGTCCTGAGCCTGCTCCTTTGCCTCACTGCACCAATCATTACCTGCCATATTTTCTACATATGTGTCTGTGTCTGTGTCTTCCAGGACAATGTAAGCTCCCTGGCATCGGGGACTTTATTTTATTTACCCATGCATACCCGGGGCCTAGAAAGATGTCGGTGTATAGTAGAAATTCAATAATATCTGTTGAATGAGTGGATAAATACATAAGTGAATCCTTTCAAGTATGGATTTAGAGTGTGCTAAGGAAGACCCTCTCTGCTCGAAAGGAATGGGAAGAAGCTGCCCTTTCTTGAATTTCCCTGACGTCTAGGGCTCTTTCTCCTAAGAAACTCACTTGTCCTTCCCACACTGCAGTTAGAGAGCTATAATCATGCCCATTGGTCTGATGAGAAAACTCAAGTGTTGGAGAGGTTGGGTGACATGTGCATGATACACAGCTGGAAAATGGTGCGGCTAGGATTACATTCTGTTCTGTCCTACTTGAAAGGCCATGCTCTTTCAGCTAAGGAATATTACACAAGGCTAGGTAGTAGGGAGACTAATATTAATTACAATATTGAAATAGAATTGTAGTAATTTAAAAGTATGAAAAATGTCCTACTCCCATTCTCTATTAGGCATTTGACATTTTCCTTTCAAAGTAGAATGAAATTTTATAGCTCTGGATGATCAGACTTTTAAAAATAATATGGCTCAAAAGGTTTTTTCTTTGTCCTTTTGGTTATTTCACCATTTTCTTTGCAGTAGCATTTTTATTTCTAGAATCTTTCTTAGCAGAATGAATTCCCCTGGTATGTAAAATGTATTTAACTTAGAATTTTAGTTAGATAATTTGGAAAGCTGAACTCATCAATTGAGTCATAAATCTTGGACTATCGTAAGACAAGCCCTCCAAACACATAACCTTCAGGACCCTGACCCTGCCTCATGTCATAGTAAGGAGAGAAAGCAGTTATTAGGGGGTCACTGTAGAACACATTGTAGTACAGATGCTCTTTGACTTACGATGAGGCTACCTCCCGATAAACCCATCATACGCAGAAAATATCATAAGTTGAAAATGCATTTAATATACCTAACCTACTGAATATTAGCCTACCTCAAACATGCTCCAAACACTTACCTTACCCTACAGTTGGGCAAAATCATCTAACACAAGGTTTATTTTATAATAGGGTGTGGAATATCTCATGTAATTTATTGAATACTGACAGTGAAAAACAGAATGGTTGTATGGGTACTATCAACTAAAATCACAATATAAACTTGGAAAGGAGACTTTATTTCTTATAAATGGTTTCAGCCTGCAGGGTGGCCATCTGACAGGCTGAGAAGTGCAGTCTTTGGCCAAAGCCATTAGTAGATCTTCAAAGTAGGGAAGGATGAGATGGGAATCTATGTTGCACAGGTTAGCCAAGTGTACACATTCAACAGGTTATAGGAGGAGCTATGAATATTCATGAAGACGGAAGAGTACTCTGTTTATGTGTACAGAGCAAACATGTATGTTACCTGCAGCCCATGTTCACATTGGCATGGAGACTTAATATTTAAATGTATCACAATTGGGCCCTATATGTCAAAAGGTGAACTGGGGACACAAAGGCACTCTGTGCACAGCCTCCGTAAATGAGTCAGAATCAGTCCATAGTCAGTGATCTTTTCTTCAGGTGGAAGTTACTGAAATCAATCTCTTGTTCAATTGAAGCTGTGGTTATGGCTTGTGGAGCAGGGAGTAAGATAGTGTCTGGCAGTAGATGAGCTACAATTGTTTTCATGTTGCTCATTTTGAGGCCAATGCTTGTTTAGCTGCTAGAGAAAAAGAAAAATCTTGTGGCAGTTAGAAAATAGTTTATCCTTTCATTGTTAGGTGTGATATGGCTTGGCTGTGTGTCCCCATCCAAATGTCATCTTGGATTATAATCCCTATAATCCCCATGTGTTGAGGGAGGAACCCAGTTGGGGGTGATTGGATCAAGGGAGCAGTTTCTCCCATGCAGTTCTCATGATAGTGAGTGAGTTCTCACAAGATCTGATGGTTTTATAAGGGGCTCTTTCCTCTTTGCTCCTCACTCTTCTCTCTCCTGCTGCCTTGTGAAGAAGGTGACTTCTTTCCCTTCTGCCATGATTGTAAGTTTCCTGAGGCCTCCCCAGCCACACAGAACTGTGAGTCAATTAAACCTCTTTGCTTTGTAAATTACCCAGTCTCTGGTGGTATCTTTATAGCAGTGTGAATATGGACTAAAACAGGGTATGTGACTTAATCCTTATGTGGCATGGTCTTAGGTTCTATTTATAATTTGATATCTTATTGCCATAAAGAGTTCATTCCATCAATCTTACAATCTCCATTTTAACCTTGATGCTGGTTACTTATGTCTATACTGTAAAAGGGAGGGAGTATAATGAAGTGTGTCTCTGACATTCCATCCTGTCATGGTTTGGAATCCAGTTTTTAATTAAGTTTTCTCTGAGATCCCCTGGGTCAAGAGGAGGTCAGGTAGGGGACTTAGATTTTATTTTTGGTGCTAAGTGCTCATCATTAACATACAGAGCTAAATGCACACTGGGCCTGAAGAATGTTTGAAGCATTAAACTAAAATTAATTGCTGGCTGATAGGGAAGCTATAACAACAGGATCATCAATTTCTCTCTCTTCTGATGAAGGGAACAGAAGAGAGGCTGGAACAGCATTCCCCAACCTTTTTGGCACCAGGGATCAGTTTCATGGAAGACAATTTTTCCATGGACCCCAGTTTGGAATGCTTCCATGGAGGGGATGGTTTTGGGATGCTTCAAGCACATTACATTTATTGTGCACTTCATTTCTATTATTATTACATTGTAATATATAATGAAATAATTAGACAAATTACCATAATGTAGAATCAGTGGGAGCCCTGAGCTTGTTTCCTACAACTAGACAGTCCCATCTTGGGGTGATAAGAGACAGAGACAGGTCATCAGGCATTAGATTCTCATAAAGAACGTGCAACCTATATCCCTCGAATGTGCATTTCACAATAGGGTTCACACTCCTATGAGAATCCAATGCCACTGCTGATTTGACAGGAGGTGGAGCTCCAGTGGTAATGCAAGTGATGGGGAGTGGCTGTAAATACAGTTGAAGCTTTGCTCACTCACCCACTGCTCATCTCCTACTGTGCAGGGGTTGGGGACCCCTGAGATAGAGATTGGCAGGTAAAGGCACTGAGACACCAACACTCTGTAGTGTTCTTCAGAAAGATATCAAGTTTTGACTGCGTAGTTTTCTTCCTTTTGTTACATATTTCCCTATAGCAAGCATGACTATCCTGTTTCTGCTGGTCAGCTCCTGTGAATCTCTTACAATTGACCATTTCTTCTAAAATCCATACACCACTTCTTATAGTAGCAAATACTTTGGCCAGTTTCTTTGCTGTTATCATTCTTGGTGCCTCAGGTAAAACTTCTCCTCCTTCTGCCTCAACTTCTTTACATTTTTTTTTCCAGTTCAGTTTTCCAGGTCATGATTGGAAAGCTCTCCAGCCTCAATGCAACAAGCTCATAAATATCCTCTTCATCAATATCCAACTCTAACTGTTCCCAAGCAGTAAATGTTTTTATTATTTCATCCGCAGCAGAATTTTTGTTAAAGCCTTTGAATGTGTTCACATATGTTTTCAAAACTGTCTTTCAAAAGCCATTTATTCATTGCATTGCTGTATGACTTCTTCCCATACTGCAGTGATATTGTGGACAGCATTTAGGATGTTAAAACCTTCCTAAAACTCAGAGTGTACAGCCAGATTCAGTCACTTCAACAGCCTGCACAAACGTTTGGCATAAGTAGTATGCTTTGAACACAGCTATTGTGCCTTGGTCCATTGGTTGAATCAGTGTGATTGTGTATGTGCGGTGGCAAGTACACAACTTTTACAGCAGGATGCATGTCCCCTGTATGCTGTGGATGCCCTGAAGTATTGTCTAAGATCAGAAGAATCTTGAATGAGATGTTGTTTTGCCTACAATATTCTCTTGCCTGTGGAATAAAACTGTTCAAAACCAGTCTTCAAACAATGCAGTTGTCACCCAGGCTTTCTTGTTATAGAGCTAATAAAGGGAAATGCATACTTGCTCACGTTTGTGAATGCTCTGGGGTTCCCCATGGTAGATTAGGAAAGTCTTTTATTTGAACCTTGCAATACTTCCATCCCAAAGCAGCATTACACAGTTCTTGAATGCCTTGATCCTGGCATTGTTTGGACTTTTGATGAGTGTATGTACTCTCCAGCATACGCTTCCAGAACAAGCTTGTTTTATTGACATTAAATATTTGTTCCAGCAAATATTTCTAATTCACAATTACCCTCTGCAGCCCTTCATGTTGCAATTGTTTTCATGTCGCTTATTTTGAGGCCAGTGCTTGTTTAGCTGCTAGAGAAAAAGAAAAATCTTGTGGCAGTTAGAAAATAATTTATCCTTTCAGTGTTGGGTGTGATATGGCACACCCAAGATTAAGAGCTTCAGCACCTTCAGTATTGGCACTTGCTGCCTCGCTACTGACCTTCACGTTATAAAAATTAAAGTGACTTATGAAGGATTGGGACTGCCCGTGACTTGCTAGAAGCATTTTGTGTACATGAGGTCACTGAAACTCTTTTAGTGTATTGAAAAGACTTCTTGCATAAGTCTGGACGATTAGAAGAATAAGTGGTGTGGACTTCTGTATCTGGTCTTCTGTCCACATGACAAGTAATTTTTTTTTATTATTGTACTTGAAGTTTTAGGGTACATGTGCACAATGTGCAGTTTTGTTACATATGTATACATGTGCCATGTTGGTGTGCTGCACCCAGTAACTCGTCATTTAGCATTAGGTGTATCTCCTAATGCAATCCCTCCCCCCTCCCCCCACCCCACAACAGTCCCCGGAGTGTGATGTTCCCCTTCCTGTGTCCATGTGTTCTCATTGTTCAATTCCCACCTATGAGTGAGAACATGTGGTGTTTGGTTTTTTGTCCTTGCGATAGTTTACTGAGAATGATGATTTCCAGTTTCATCCATGTCCCTACAAAGGACATGAACTCATCATTTTTTATGGCTGCATAGTATTCCATGGTGTTTATGTGCCACGTTTTCTTAATCCAGTCTATCGTTGTTGGACATTTGGGTTGGTTCCAAGTCTTTGCTATTGTGAATAGTGCCGCAATAAACATACGTGTGCATGTGTCTTTATAACAGCATGATTTATAGTCCTTTGGGTATATACCCAGTAATGGGATGGCTGGGTCAAATGGTATTTCTAGTTTTAGATCCCTGAGGAATCACCACACTGACTTCCACAATGGTTGAACTAGTTTACAGTCCCACCAACAGTGTAAAAGTGTTCCTATTTCTCCACATCCTCTCCAGCACCTGTTGTTTCCTGACTTTTTAATCATGGCCATCCTAACTGGTGTGAGATGGTATCTCATTGTGGTTTTGATTTGCATTTCTCTGATGGCCAGTGATAATGAGCATTTTTTCATGAGTTTTTGGCTGCATAAATGTCTTCTTTTGAGAGGTGTCTGTTCCCTAACTCGTTTTATGAGGCCAGCATCATCCTGATACCAAAGCTGGGCAGAGACATAACCAAAAAAGAGAATTTTAGACCAATATCCTTGATGAACATTGATGCAAAAATCCTCAGTAAAATACTGGCAAACCGAATCCAGCAGCACATCAAAAAGCTTATCCACCATGATCAAATGGGCTTCATCCCTGGGATGCAAGGCTGGTTCAACATACGCAAATCAATAAATGTAATCCAGCATATAAACAGAACCAAAGACAAAAACCACCTGATTATCTCAATAGATGCAGAAAAGGCCTTTGACAAAATTCAACAACCTTCATGCTAAAAACTCTCAATAAATTAGGTATTGATGGGACATATCTCAAAATAATAAGAGCTATCTATGACAAACCCACAGCCAATATCATACTGAATGGGCAAAAACTGGAAGCATTCTCTTTGAAAACTGGCACAAGACAGGGATGCCCTCTCTCACTCCTCCTATTCAACATAGTATTGGAAGTTCTGGCCAGGGCAATCAGGCAGGAGAAGGAAATAAAGGACATTCAATTAGGAAAAGAGGAAGTCAAATTGTCCCTGCTTGCAGATGACATGATTGTATATCTAGAAAACCCCATTGTCTCAGCCCAAAATCTCCTTAAGCTCATAAGCAACTTCAGCAAAGTCTCAGGATACAAAATCAATGTACAAAAATCACAAGCATTCTTATACACCAATAACAGACAAACAGAGAACCAAATCATGAGTGAACTACCATTCACAATTGCTTCAAAGAGAATAAAATACCCAGGAATCCAACTTACAAGGGATGTGAAGGACCTCTTCAAGGAAAACTGCAAACCACTGCTCAATGAAATAAAAGAGGATACAAACAAATGGAAGAACATTCCACGCTCATGGGTTGGAAGAATTAATATCGTGAAAATGGCCATACTGCCCAAGGTAATTTATAGATTCAATGCCATCCCCATCAAGCTACCAATGACTTTCTTCACAGAATTGGAAAAAACTACTTTAAAGTTCATATGGAACCAAAAAAGAGCCCGCATTGCCAAGTCAATCCTAAGCCAAAAGAACAAAGCTGGAGGCATCATGCTACCTGACTTCAAACTATACTACAAGGCTACAGTAACCGAAACAGCATGGTACTGGTACCAAAACAGAGATATAGATCAATGGAACAGAACAGAGCCCTCAGAAATAACGCCTCATATCTACAACTATCTGATCTTTGACAAACCTGACAAAAACAAGCAATGGGGAAAGGATTCCCTATTTAATAAATGGTGCTGGGAAAACTGGCTAGCCATATGTAGAAAGCTGAAACTGGATCCCTTCCTTACACCTTATACAAAAGTAATTTTTTTATATCATACATCTGCTCATCTCTTTTCTTCATGGTGATGATGGATTTAACCAATGCTGACAATTTCACGCATTACTGATTTACTTCTTTTCCTTTAAGATGGTTGAGACAGTGGATTGTGAAAGTCCTAACTCCTCTGGCACTGGTCATTACTGGCTTGCTGCCTTTATGCCAGGCAATTATCTTGAGTTTCATCTCAAGAGTAATTGCCTTCCTTTATTCTCACCAGAAGCAGGAGACATAGATGGGCATTTTGTAGACATGATGGGATGTGAAAACACTAAACACCGTTTACCGCCGTGATCCTGTGGCTGACTGGGAGCTGCAGCTTGCTACAGCATCATGGAAGAGTAATGCTAGCACAGGAAAAGATCAAAATTCAAAATATGGTTTCTAGTGAATACTTATCACTTTTGTGTCATGATAATGTAAAAAAGTCAAGTCAAAACATCAGAAGTTGGGGACCATCTATAGTCTATTTTATAAAACCTTTATAAAATTTATTTCTCCCCATTGACCTCGTTAATATTACAAGAATATTACCTGAATTCCACTCACACCCATCCAACCTCTAACCAGATCAAGAAATAGAACAATCCTGGAATCCCATAAACTCCTCTTAGGCTGTGACCTGCTACTCCCTCTTCCCAGAGGCAACCACAGTCCTTGCTTCTCTTGCTTCAGATTAATTATGCTGGTTTATAAACTGTGTATTAGGTTATAATATGGTATCCACTTATTATACCTAGTGTTTTTCCCTAATGACATGACTGTGTACTTTATTATGTGGTTGTATGTAACAAAGTTTAACTCATTTCCATGGGTGTTTTGTTGCCCACTGTATGGACGTAACATGATTTGTTGATCCATTTCTTATGACAGACATGTGGGTGGCTACCAGTTTGGGGCTTGTCATAGGTCATGTGTCCTAGAAGCATAACTTAAGACAGGAATTCTTGTACAAGTGATTCACTGAGAAGCCATTTTTAGAAGAAACCAGTAATGAAGTGAAGGAAGCAGGATGGGGAAAGTTCTGTGACTAGGGGAGAAGCTAAGGGTGAATGTGGGTTCAAGTAAAGCCCAGTCCCAGTCTGATCCTGTAGGAAGCTCTGGAGCATAAATTCCACCATGGAATCTGGCCTGCCTTAAGGAAAGAGAGTGAGGCTTTTGCTTTCTCCAGTGGTCAGTCCTGGCTCCAGGCCACCCAAGGTGGTGCATATGAATTTACCTCTTAGGAACTTTTGGGGAAGGCAGTCCCAATTGCTCAGGGCAGTGCTCTGAGAAGGTTGCAGGTACAAACCATTGACAGTGGCCACTGCAACAGGAAAGCAGATGACATTGGGGAGCACTTTTAACAGTGTCCACTTCAGTTGATATAAAACATGCTGCTATTGGGGTCAGGACTAGTGTGAGGCAAGGGAGGCACCTAGGGAACAAAATTTAAAGAACCAATCACCCTCAAGGCTCTGCAAAGTGCAGAATCAGCACTTATATGATCCTGAGAATGACAGCCTATTTCAATTGTGCACCCTAGGTGCCTTGCTGACCTCACCCTAGCCCAGGACTTGCTGCTATGAACACTTTGCACTTCTTTAGTGCATATATGCCTATGCATCTGCTGGATATAGACTTAGGGGTGGAATTGCTAAGCCATAGAGTATGTGGGTATGTTTATATCCAGCTTTAGTAGATATGGCCTAACAGTTTTTCAAAAATGGTTGTATCAATTTTCACACCCACTAACAGAGTATTGAATTCCAGTGCTACACCTTCTTTGTATTTTCAGTTTTTCTAATTTTAGCCATTCTGGTCAGATATATCGTTATCTCAGCGGGTTTAATTTGTATTTTCCTGATTACTAGTGACATTGAACACATTTTCATATTCATTAATTATGTGTTGTTTAGTGCTTTTTCTATTTGTTCAGTTGTGTTTGTTGTCTGGTTTTTATTGATTTATAGGAGAGAGAGAGAGAGAGAGAGAGAGAGAGAGACAGAGAGACAGAGAGAAAAGACAGAGTATTATCCTGGATACAAATTCTTTGTAGATAATATTTATTGAAAACATCTTGTTCCCACCCTGTGGCTTTCTATTTACTCATTTAACGGCATCTTTTGATGAACAGAAGTTCTCAATTTTAACATAGTACAACTTTTAGCAATCTTTTTTTACAAGTTTTGCTTATTTTTTTGTTCTGTATAAGAAACCGTCACTACCCCAATGTTATGTATATTTTAATTTATCTTTGTAGTTCATATTTAAATAAATTTTTATTTTAAGGTAGCCTTAGATTTCCAGACAAGCTGTAAAGATAATGCAGAAAATTCCTATGTATTCTTCACTCAGTTTCCCCTATGGTTAGCATCTTACATTACTGTGGCACATTTACCGCAACTAGTAAATCAATACTGATGCATTATTATTAACTAAAGTCCTTACTTTATTGGGATTTTCTTAGTTTTTTCCAATATCTTTTTTTTTAATCTTTGAGACAATGTCTCGCTCCATCACCCAGGCTGGAGTGCAGCAGCATGGTCTCAGATCACTGTAATCTCTGCCTCCCTGATTCAAGTGATTCTCCTGCCTCAGCCTCCTGAATAGCTGGGATTACAGGCACCTGCCACCACGCCTGGCTAATTTTTGTATTTTAGTAGAGATGGGGTCTCGCCATGTTGCCTAGGCTGGTCCCAAATCCAGTATCTGTTATCTGTTTCAGAATCCCACTCAGGATACCACATTATGTTTAGTCATCATGTCTGCTTAGATACCTATGGCTGTAATAATTTCTTAGATTTTTTTTCTGTTTTTTTTATGGCTTTGACAATTTTGAAGAGTTTTAACCGAATGTTTGTAGAATGTCCCTCAATTTGGATCTGTCTGATGTTCTCTCCTGCTTAGACTAGGGTGATGGGGTTTTGGGAGAAAGACACAGTGTCTTCCCAAAACACAGTCTCAAGGATACATGCTATCAACATGACTTGTCACTGATGATGTTAATTCTGATCCCCTGGCTAGAGTCATGCTGCCAGTTTTTTCCACTGTGGAGTCACTATCCTCTCCCCCTTTTCTACACTGTACTCTGGAGCAAGTTCCTAAGCATAGTTTGGAACTTAAGGTTCTACCTCCTTGAGGGCACAGAAGCTACATAAATTATTTGGAATTCTTCTGTATAGTGGATTTGTGTCTTCCTCCTCCTCCATTTATTTATTTATTCAGTCATTTATTTACATTGATATGGCTTCATGGATATTTATTTTAGACTTTGAGTTATTTATTTTTTTGTTCAAGTTGTTTCAGTTTTGACCATTGACTTTGTTGCCTCATGTGTCTTTTTAATATGACCCAATCCTTCTTTTTTATTACTTCTTTACTTTCTAGCACCTCAACATTCTTCAGATCAGTTTTGCTTCTTCCATGCCCCCATCCCAGAATCAACCATTTCTCTAAGAGGCCCTGGTTCCCTTTATTGGAGAATGGTATTAGAAACCAAGATCTGAGTGTTACGTGTGCTTGTTATACTGGGGCAGGTGTCATGTTTCTAGGCCTTCTCAGAGGACTGTTAGAGAAAAATTATTTAATGATATGTATTAAAGCATGGTAAGGAAGACTTTATTCAAGGCCATCACAGTTGATGTGGGGGCTGCTGCAACACATCTTCCAGTGGAGGAGAGAGATTGGATTCAACTCTGAATACAGCATAAGCAAGTGGCAAATGATAGCCAAGGAGCAGTATGGGAGTCAGTGAGTGAGAATTTACTAAGAGTAAACATCAGGGTGAAGGGAATTCTGGCTCAACTGACGTAAAAGGATTATTGCTGAAGATAGGCCGGAGTCATCAAACATCACCTGTGGGTGGGGGAGGATGAGGAACTTGATTAGATATCAAGGATGAGGGCTTCTCACTAAACTGAGTTAGCAGGTGTATTGGTCCATTTTCATACTGCTATAAAGAACTGCCGGCCACTGGGTAATTTATAAAGAAAAGAGATTTAATTGACTCACAGTTCAGCATGGCTGAGAAGGCCTCAGGAAACTTACAATCATGGTAGAAGGCAAAGGAGAAGCAAGGCACCCTCTTGACAAGGCAGCAGGAAGGAGAATGAATGCAGGAGGAACTACCAAACACTTATAAAACTATCAGATCTCTTGAGAACTCACTCACTATCACAAGAACAGCAGGGGGGAAACTGCTGCCATGATCCAATTACTTCCGCTTGGTCTCTCCCTTGATATGTGGGGATTACAGAGATTATGGAGATTATAGTTCAAGATGAGATTTTGGGTTGGAACACAGCCAGACCGTATCAGCAGGATTCTTTGTTAAAACTGGAATTTGCAAGGAAGTGCACAGATGGTGCTAGCAAAAGATTCAGAAGCCTGACTAAAGTTTGTCCAAGCAAATAATCTTTGTCAGGACAGAGCTAAGAAATATATGTATGTGCATTCAAACCATTTATACACGTATCACACACATCTGTAATTATTTTTATGCCTATCCAGCAGTATCTATATTAAGCTAAACATTAGTTCATACTGATGGTTCCAACTTTAATTCAATATCACATGGATAATTCTAGTCTTTCTGCTTGTCTGTAACCTTCCAATTCAACAGTGAAAAATCTGGTTTCCACCATCTATTTACATATTTTTTAATCACTGTATGCATTCACAGTGGCCTTCAGAATTGCTTTTCTTTTTGAGACTGTTAGATATGAGTTCTAAATATCTCTTCAAATAATCAATGTCAGTATGTTCAATTCTTTGCCTTCCACTTTTAAACTTAACTTCTTCATAAAGCAACCTTTTCTGATTACCTGCTCCACCCTGAGTCATTCCAATTACGTGCTCATTCTCCACCCTGACTCATTACGATCTCCTGCTCTGCCATAACCATTTTTCCCACCAAACCACTTACCCTGTAACTCTCTTTAAATTAGCCAATTGGAATTAGTTTAGCCTGTGCAGTCTAACCCTAGCCAACAGGGGAAGGACACAGCAGCAGGGGCCATGTGTGTCAGGAATAAGACCCCCTTTTCCTCCCTTGTCCAGGTATGCACTCACCATTGCTCCATCTGTGAGGCCACACCCTTCTATAGAAATAAACTGCCTTGCTGAGAAGAAAAAAAGAAAATTTTATATTCGAGTGCTATTTCTTTTGTGAAACCGAAACTTTATAACATGACAGAGTCGTGCTCTGTCACCAGATTGGAGTGCAGTGGCATGATCTTGGCTCACTGCAATGTCCACCTCCCAGGTTCAAGTGATTCTTCTGCCTCTGCCTCCCGAGTAAGTGGGATTACAGGTACCTGCCACCACATCCCACTAATGTTTGTATTTTAGTAGAGATGGGGTTTCACCATGTTGCCCATGCTGGTCTTCAGCTTCTGGGCTCGAGTGATCTGCCTGCCTCGGCCTCCCAAAGTGCTGGGATTACAGGTCTGAGCCACTGTGCTTGGCCTTCGGGTTTGTTTTAATCTGTGTTTCCATAAACATAATTAATGTTGAACATCTTTTCACATGCTTATTTACCATCTGTATATATTCTTTAGTGAGGTGTGTCAATCAAGGAAAATGACCAAGGCAAGACTTAATCATTTTAGATTTATTTGCCAAAGTTAAAGACATGCATCCTGGAGACAAGTCTATGCCTTTTTCTGAAGATGATTTTGAGGGCCTCAAATTTAAAGAGGAAAGGGCAGGATATTGAGAAATACACAATTTTCATGTGAGGGCAGGTAAAGGAAAATGGTCATTCATGCCTTTGTCTGCCTCAGTGAATCTGCATTTTTACATAAAATAACATAGACAATAGGGCAGAGGAAACAATCAGATATGCATTTGTCTGAGGTGGGCAGAGGAATGACTTTGAGTTCTGCCCTGTGTCCCAGCACCTGTGAAGATAAGCTATCAATTTACATTGCCATGGTGAGTTTTAACAGAAACACTTTAGGGTAAACATCTTGGGGCCCACAAGGAATTTCCTTGTGTGCAAAATATTAGGGAGGCATATAGCTTTTCCTCTTTGTAGCCATCTTGTTTAGGAACCAAAATGGGAAGCAGGTTTGCATGACCCAGTTTCCAGCTTGACTTTTCCCTTTGGCTTAGTGAATTTGTGAGCTGAATATTTACTTTCCTTTCACAGGTGCCTGTTGAGACATTTTGCCTGTTTTAAGTTGGGCTGTTTGTTTCCTTACTGTTGTGTTTTAAGTCTTCTTTGGATATTCTTCATATAAGTCTTTTATCAGATACGTGGTTTTCAATATTTTATCCCAGTATCTTTTCATTCTCTTAACAATGTCTTCCCAGAGTAAAAAGTTTTAATGTTAATGAATTCCAACTTATCAATTTTTCTTTTATAATAAAGTCAACTTTTCAATTTTGCCGTACTTTTTGCTATTGTATCGAAAACTGTATACATAAAATATCATCCACAAAATATAAAATAAAATAAAATAAAAACTCATCACCAAATGTAAGGTCATGCAGATTTTCTCCATGTCTTCTTCTAGAAGCTTTCTAACTTTGCATTTTACATTTAGTTCTGTGATCCATTCTCGTTAATTAGAAGCTTTATTTCTTAAGCTCTTACATTGAGATCTAAAAACCTCATGGAATTGATTTTTTTTGTAGGGGTCAAAATTCTTTTTTTCTCCATATGAATTTTAGTTGACACAGCACTATTTGTTGAAAAGATTGTCCATTACTCACTAGTCTGCAGTGTCACCTTTGTCATAAATAAAGTGTCCTTATTTGGCTCTATTTCTGGACTTTATTCTGGTCCATTGGTATATTTGTCTGCCCTTGCACCAAGGCCATACTGTCTTAATTAATGCAGCTTTATAAGAAGCACTTACACTGGTTAGGGTAAATTCTCCAACTTTCTTCTTTTTTAAGATTGTCTTGGATTTTTTTTTTGACTATTTATATTTTCATATGAATTTGAGAACAAGCTTGAAATTTCCCTAAAGAAACTAGGAATCCTGGTTAAGATGGTATCAAATTTATAAATTGTGGATAGTACAATATTAAATTTTAATAATATTATAATAATTCTTTCCAGGCATGAACATGATATATTCTGCCATTTATTTGAGTCTTCTTTAATTCTCCTCAATAGTTTTTTTATAATTTTTTTTGGTTGCAGAGTTCTTGAATATCTTTAATTAAATTTATATTTATGTATTTGGAGTTTTTTCGTTACTCTCGTGAAAGGAAAATATCTTGAGGCCCCCAAAACACTAAGCTAAATGGAAAAGTCAAGCTGGGAACTGCTTAGGGCAAACTTGCCTCCCATTCTATTCAAAGTCATCGAAAGTCTGCCCAATGAAATAAATACCTATCTGATTGCCTCCTTTGGAGAGGCTAATCAGGAACTCAAAAGAATGCAACCATTTGTCTCTCATCTACCTATGACCTGGAAGCCCCCTCCCCACTTGGAGTTGTCCCGCCTTTCCAGGCTGAACCAATGTTCATCTTACATATTTTGATTGATCCCTCATGTCTCCCTAAAATGTATAAAACAAAACTGTGTTCAGACCACCTTGGGCACATGTTGGCAAGAACCCCCGGAGGCTGTGTCATGGGTATCAGTCCTTAACTTTGGCAAAATAAACTTTCTAAATTAACTGAGATTTGTCTCAGATTTTCAGGGTTCACACTATATATGTGTGTATGTGTGTGTGTGTGTGTAGAGATTTATATATGTATATTTAATTTATTTATTTTTATTTATTATTATTATTTTTTTGAGACAGAGTCTTGCTCTGTTGCCCAGGTTGGAGTGCAGTGGCACGGTCTCGGCTCACTGCAAGCTCCACCTCCCAGGTTCACGCCATTCTACTGCCTCAGCCTGCTGAGTAGCTGGGACTACAGGTGCCTGCCACCACACCCGGCTAATTTTTTTTTTTTTTTTGTATTTTTAGTATAGACGGGGTTTCACTGTTGTTAGCCAGGATGGTCTTGATCTCGTGACCTCGTGATCTGCCCACCTTGGCCTCCCAAAGTGCTGGGATTACAGGCATGAGCCACCGCACCTGGCCATATATATTTAATTTTTTATTCCTTATTCCTGGTGTATAGAAATACAACTGACTTTTTTAAAGTATCAATTTATATCTAGTGATTAATTATAATAGTTCTCTGCATTTTTTCTTTGGCTACTGGGCTGAATATCTTCCAGGTGCCTCCCTAAATATGCATTAATGGTCTTCCACTCTTCTCTGCTCTAATGATTAATGATCAAAGGATCCAATGCCTTTTGCTCCCTGCTGAGCTTGGTCAATGGGAGCTTCACTGGAGAGAGTTGTTGGGGAGGGAGGAGAGTGCAGCCAGGGTATTTATTCCTGTTTCTACCCCTCTGGGATTGCCACTGGCTGGCTGTATCTTTCAACAGATGATCATAGCTCCTCTTAAAACAGCTGATTCCAGAGGGATCACTCTCCTAATTTCTAAAACTCCTTGTTCCCTTGGGCTTAGAGGTGATGAAAATTCTAGTGCCTGCTGGCCCTGGGTTTCTTCACTATTCCTTGTGATTCCACTACATTCTGCCTGCAATTTTCTAGTTGTCCTCTTGTAAGTAAATTCTATTTGAACTATCCCAATTTGCATATGCTATCTGTTACTGTTGAGATCTTAACTGAAACAGGTAGAGACTTCCAAAATAGTGGAGCTCATATTGCATGCATGGGAATAAAAAAGTTCATAAGTATCTTCTTAGGAGAGCCACAACTACCTCATTTCTACTTTTGTCCCTTAGTTCCCACCTCCTATTCTAGCAATGGGAGAAATGGCACCAAACATTGGCTGCTGGTTCAGAATATATTCCACATATGCATGATAGTCCTCATGCTTACAAGATACTGGAGGTAAGGACTTCAAGATGTGCGTTTTGAAGAGGTACAATTTAGTCCATTACAGAAGATAAAATCATGTATTTTCCATATTCTTAATTGATCTAATAAATAATTGTTTGATATTATAATATCACTATATTGGGTGATTATAGTTTATGGATAAATGAAATAAAAGACAATGTGTAATGAGAGTAAAGAAGAGGGAAAGAAAAATCAAGAATGTTCTGTTTTAAGGTACCTATACAACCTGTGAAGTGTTTGTAGTGAAAGTAGATGGATTAATTGTAAATGTGTACTACAAACTCTAAGATAACTACAAATTTTTTTGAAATAAATATATACTAAGAGAGAAAATGGAGGTATATAAAATGATAGGACCAGAGAATGCAGAAAAAAAAGGAATTTTTTTTTTTTTTTTTGAGACAGAGTGTTGCTCTTGTTGCCCAAGCTGGAGTGCAATGGCACGATCTCAGCTCGCTGCAACCTCTGCCTCCTGGGTTCAAGTGACTTTTCTGCCTCAGCCTCCCAAGTACCTGGGACTACAGGTGCATGCCACCACACCCAGCTAATTTTTGTTTAATTAGTAGAGACAGGGTTTCACCATATTGATCAGGCTGGTCTCGAACTCCTGACCTCATGATCCACCTGCCTTAGCCTCCCAAAATGCTGGGATAACAAGCGTGAGCCAAGAGGAATATTTTAAAAAGAAACAAAGAAAGGATAATGAATGGAAAGTTACAAATATGGTTTAAATTAATCCAACTATATCAATAATCACTTTGAACATGAATGGTGTAAATACACTAATTAAAAGACAGGCTTTTGACTCTAGAAGTGCAAACATAGGGTAAAATACACCAACTAAAAGACAATGCTTTTGACTCTAGAAGTGCAAACATAGGGTAAATTAGAGCTGACTTTTCTTTTTAACTTTTTATTTACACAGGATGGATTTGTTTAAATAATTTCTCTTTTTTTATTTCCATAAGTAGATAAAACACAGGACCCAACTATATATTGTCTAAAAGAAAGCCATCTTAAATGTAAAGGTACAAATAGGTTAAAATAAAAGGATGAAGAAAAATATACCATGATAACACTAATGAAAAGAAATCTGAAGTAGTTATAATAATTTAAATCAAAGCTGATTTCAGAGCAAGGAAAATTATGTGATGAAGAGAGGCTTTACATAATAATAAAGGGGCCAATTCTCTAAGAAGGTGTAATAATCCTTAATAAGTATATGCCTACCTGAGGCAAAAACTGATAGAACTGTAAGGAATAATAGACAAATTAACAATTATCCCTGGGGACTTCAATACGCCTCTACTAGTAAATGACAGATCCAGCAGGCAGAACATCCTAACAGCATAGTCGATCAACTGGATTTAATTGACATTTATGGAATACTTCATCCAGCAATACCAGAATACACATTCTTCTCTAGCTCACATGGAATATCAACCAAGACAGACTACATTCTGAACCATAAAACATATTTTAACAAATTTAAAATAATAGAAATCATACAAAATATGCTTTCAGACCACAGTGGAACTAAACTAGAAATCAGTAACAGAAAGATAGCTGAAAAATCCCCAAATATTTAAGACAACACACTTCTAAATAATAAATGGGTCAAAGAAGTCCCAAGAATAATGTAAAAATATTTCAAACTAAATGAAAATTAAAAATGCAATTTATTAAAATTTGTGGGGTATAGCAAAAGCAGTATTTAGGGGAAAATTTATAGCATCAAATGTGTATTAATCTGCTTGAACTGCCATAACAAAAGATCACAGATTGAGTGGCTAAAATGATAATTTTTTCTCTCTTAGTCCTAGAGGCTAGAAGTCCAAGATCAAGGTGTTATCAGGGTCTCTTTCTGGTGAGGCCTTGCTTCCAGTCTTATAGATGGCTGCCTTCTTGCTGTGTAATCACATGGTCTTTTTCCTGTGGTCTAATCTAATAGGACTGGTGTCCTTATAAGAATATCTTTATGACATTATTTAATCTTTATGGCCTTCTCATAGACCCTAACTCCAAATATGGTAACATTGGGAGTTAAGGCTTCAAAATATGAATTTGGGGAGGAACACAATTCAGTTCATAATGTAATACATATTAGAAAAAGGAGAAAGGTCTCAAATCAATAATCTAAAATTCCGTTGTGGGAAACTAATAAAAGAAGAGTAATTCATATCCAAATAAGCAGAGGAAAAAAATAAAATCACAGTGAAAATATAAAAAATACAGAAAAATAATTAAACCAAAAGAGTAGTAAATTAGTAAACCACTATCCAGCCCAACCAAGAAAAACAAGAGAAGCCCCAAATTATTTATATTATAAACAAAAGAACAGCCACCACTATTGATCTCATGGACACTGAAATAATAATAAAGAAATATTATGAACAATTTTGTGCCTACAAATTATATCTTAGATTAAATGGACCAATTTCTTAAAAGAAACAATCTATAAAAACTTACACAATAAGAAATATATGATATGAATATGTCTGTATCTATTGGAGACATTGAATCATTAATTAAGAATCTTCCGGCTGGGTGTGGTGGCTCATGCCTGTAATCCCAACACTTTAGGAGGCCAAGGTGGGCAGATCATGAAGTCGGGAGATCGAGACCATCCTGGCTAACATGGTGAAACCCTGTCTCTGGTAAAAAAAAAATACAAAAAAAAAAAATCAGCAGGGCATGGTGGCGGGTGCCTGTAGTCCCAGCTACTCCTGGCTAACATGGTGAAACCTTGTCTCTGGTAAAAAAATACAAAAAAAAAAAAAAAATCAGCAGGGCATGGTAGCAGGTGCCTGTAGTCCCAGCTACTCAGGAGGCTGAGGCAGGAGAATGGTGTGAAACTGGGAGGTGGAACTTGCAGTGAGCTGAGGTCATGCCACTGTTCTCCAGCCTGGACAACAGAGCAGGACTCCGTCTCAAAGAATATTCCAAAACAGAAAGCATCAGGCCCATGTGGTTTTACTGTTAAATTTTATCATATATTTAAGGAGGAAATTATACCAATTTCTACGACTTGTTCCAGAAATTAGAAGCAGGGGGAACGCTTTCTAACATTTTTTTCCGGAGCCAGATTACCAAAATGTCAAAACCAAAGACATGACAAAGAAAAGCAAAACAAAAGAAAACTACAGACTAATATGTATCATGAACACAGATTCAAAAATCCACAAAGAATTTTAAGAAGCAAAACTAAACAATGTATAAAAAGAACTATACACCACAACCAAGAAGGATTTATTCCAGGTATGCAAGGCAAGTTCAATATTTGCAAGTCAATTAATGTAATCCATCACATCAACTGACTAAAGAAGAAAAACGATATGATTATATCAATTCATACAGAAAAAACATTTGAAAAAAATTCAACATTCAATCATAAAACTCTCAGCAAACTAGAAGTAAAAGGGAATTTCTTCAACTTGATAAATAACATCAACAAAAGACCTACAGTTAATATAATATTTAATGGTGAAAAACTAGAAACTTTCCCATTAAGATCAGGAACAAGGTAATAACATCTTGTCTGATCATTCCTATTCAACATTGTACTGGAATTTCTAGCTAATGTAATAAGACAAGAAAAGGAAATAAAATGTATATAGGTTGGGATGGAAGAAATAAAACTATCTTTGTTCACAGGATAACATGATTGTCTATGTAAACAAATCCAAAGGAATTCAAAACAACAATAAAAATTCCTGGAACTAATAACTGAATTCCACAGAATACAAGTTGCTTTTCTATATACTAGGAATGGACAAATGAAACTTGAAAGTAAAACACACACACCCTTCAGAACCTAAAGAAGGAAACAGATTTCAACTTGGAATGTAAATGAAATTAATCTGGCTAGGACTAATGAATCAGAAAGGGTAGAGAATGGTAATATCTATATTTTGAAACTTTAACTACTCTATGAGATCAAAAGAAGAGAGATCTATTTTGCTCAAAATTTAAATTTTATGTGAAACACAATCTGGTGTAACCTGTCTAGTAAATTTGTTTAGATAATCAAATTCAGGTTTTACTTGAGACCCAGAATAGCAGATAAAGTCTTGGTATTCTGTGTAAGTTCTTGCAATACTCTGATGTATTTAAGGGAATGTTGTGTATAAAATGAAAGAAATACTTGCAGAGGCCCTTGAGGGGCTGGGGAAGGAAACCATGAAACTGTATGCATTGGATCTAAATTGTACAGGAAAGACCCATCTTCAAGGTTCATAAGTTGGCCAGCTATTGTAATCACCCAACAGGTTCTTTTTGCCCACTGTACAGAAAAGCCAATACATTGAGACTATGGTGTTGCAGTAGAGAAAGAGTTTAATTATCACAGTGTTAGCCAGGCAGGACGATGGCAGATGTTTCTGAAATCCACTTCCCTGAGAATTTAGAGGCTAGATTTTTTTCAAAGACAGTTTGGTGGGTAGAGGGCTAGTGAATAGGGAATACTGATTGGTTGGGTTAGATATGAAATCATAGGGGGTCGAAAATAGTCTTTGTGTACTGAGTTAGCTTCTGAATGGGGGCTATAGGACTGGTTGAGTCAGTTCCTTAATGTGGGACATAGGTCTGAGTAATTCCAGGTAGAGTCAGTCAGTCATCAGAATGCAAAAACCTGAAAAATATTTCAAAGACCAATCTTTGGTTTTACAATAGTGATGTTATCTATAGGAGCAATTGGGGAAGTTACAGATCTTGTGGCTTCTGGCTACATGACTCCTGAGCAGTGATGAATCATAGAAAAGCAAGCTAGGGGACAATGGCTGGTTATCATTTAGCTACACCTACATCTTAGAAGAATTCAGGCTCTTCCAATAATCCTAACCTTCTGGCCTTTCATTAGTTTTACAAAGGTGGCTTTTTGTTCCTGAACAAGGAGAAGGTCAGTTTCAGGAAGGGGCTATTATCACTTATTTTGAGCTGGGACATCCAGCTTCTCTTGACCCCAGACGTTGGTTCCACAGCCTTTGAACTCTGGGACTTACATCTTTAGCCTCAGACTGAATTACAGCATAGACTTCCCTGGTGCTCCAGCTTTTAGACAGCATGTTATGGGACTTCTTGGCCTCAACAATAGCATGAGTCATTTTTCCTATTAAATCTCGATATATATATATGTGTGTGTGTGTGTGTATATATATATATATATACACACACATATATGTGTATACATATATGTGTATATATATGTGTGTGTGTGTATATATATATATATATATATACATATATGTGTATATATAGATATATATATAAAATCTCCTATTGGTTCTGTTTCTATAGAGACCCTGACTAATAGAATTGTCCAATTTATGGGAGATAAAAAAAGTCTCCACAAGGTCAAAAGAAAAAGCAGTAAGACATTATTAACCCCATTGATTTTGAAGTTAGTGAAAATTACTTTTTTGGTTTTCACTAGATTTACCATCTGTTTTGGTAAGTTGCAAAGGAATTTGTTTTTGCCTTTGGCTGAACCTGAACTAATATCTAAGAAGAGATAGAGCAAGTTTATTCAAGCTATAAGCTGCTACGCACACATGCATACACATATACATATAATGTGAACGCATTAAACTTTTAAAATGCTTTAACTTTTTAGCCTTGGAAATAAAGAAGTAAATACAAGTGCAACAAGGGAGCTAAGCTATAAGGACACAAAGACATAAAAATGATACAATAGACTTTGAGGACTTGGGGGGAAAGGGTGAGATGGGGTGAGGGATAAAAGACTACACACTAGGTATAGTGCACCAAAATCTCAGCAATCACCACTAAAGAACTTCTTCATGTAACCAAAAACAACCTGCTCCCCAAAAACTTATGAAATAAAAAAATGCAGTAATACAAGGGTAACTTTTTTTATGTTATGACTGTATACATATAGGCTGACAGTTCCTAATTGTCCATCTGTCCTTCTTTCCTTCTTCCTTCCTTCTTCCTTTTTCTTCCTTCCTTCCTTTCTAACTCAAGCTGCTTACAGTCTAGAGGTAGAGATTTACTCTAGTCAGAACAAACTGGGAAGTGTCAGGCAGTAGTATAGGTTTTTCTCTGTACTAGAGGGCTGTCAATAGTAACTATCCTTGGCACAGCACTACTGTGCCAGCTATGAATTTTGGTAAATATGCATAATTTGAAGATAAAAGTTAACTACAGTTTGAATTGTTTGCTCCATACAGAAAAACATCATTTGTAATAGGTCTAAACTTATTCTTTTCTTTAAGAAAATAACTTACTGAATTCATCGAGCCATTCAAGGTGAACTAGACTGAGTGATGCTTAAAATGACATGTCATCCTACAACAGAAATTTTCGATTCCTTGAGAACCTCTGGAGAGAGGGCTGAGGGGCCCAGAATTAGAAGAAAGAGGGAGGAAAGAAATCTTCAGAGACAAAGGAGGAGCCACAACAAATGATATGGGTAGCAGGAATTCATAGAAGGACATAGCCATGGAAGCTCTCTGGTAGGGGAGAGTGTCTAAGAATTTCTAGGAACAAGGACATCAGACATTCCATTTGAACTATCCTCCATGGCAGATCCTGTAGAGTATGTTACTCAATAGCCATTCCAACATTTTACTCTCTTCCTTCTCTTCCTCTACTGCAGAGTCTGGGAAGCTAAAGACTCTCGTGCTCCAGCAGATGCCTGCTGAGGATTTGGGAGAAAGTCTTTGCTTCCTAATTACAAAAGCTATTCCTGCTGCTTTCTCTACTTCCTCTGTTCCTCCTTCTTCCTTCCGAATGGAATTGCTGGAGCTATGTTTATCTTGTGACCACAAGGGAAAGGCCAAAAGATGTCCACAAACTTTAGCCCTGCTATCACAGGAGATATGCAAAGGAAGCTCAAACTATTTGGAAACTATTTAAGGAATCTCACAAGTTATAGGTGATTTAGGGATATTCATGTACTGCAACATTAAGGTGTTCCTGCTTAATTTTTGATCTTAAATACAAAAATTTTGTCAGCAGTAATTGTAAATATAGATCATGATTTGCTTGACATGATGATCAAGAAAATGGTGTAAAATGGTACTTCATATGCATATTTCTAAAAATACATGACAATATTCACAAGCAGCTAATTGAAACAAATGAGCAAGGGATGATAATGGGAATATATTGCAAAATGCTCACTTTTATGTAAGCATTAAGTAAAATGCATATACTGTCTTAATTAATGAGCTTGTCTATTATTCTTAACAGCCATGCATGCACCATCTTAATTATTCAAACTCTGCCTTTTGCTATAAGGTTTTAAGTTTCTCAGCCATAAAATTTTCTACTATGGGTTCCTTTAGGAACTTGAATCTTCAGAGGAAATGCTAAGTCTATGTCCCCAGGAGACTGATGTGGACTTGAGATAAGAGATAGTCAGAAGGGGTCAAATGAAAGCCAGGCTGTAAGGAAAATGGCCTTGTGAGCCCCCCTTTGTGACTGTCTCCACCTTCATCATGCAGCTTGTTCTGCCAGTCAGAGGGTAGCAAGGGAATCAAGAATGACATTTATCCAAACAGGATGAGCAAGTGAAGACCCGGTGACCCTGGAAGGCACACAGTGCAAAAAGCATGTGCCAGTCCCTCAGTTCATAGGCAGCCCATCTCCCATAGAGCCTGTCAAAATATTACCAGTTTCTAGGTGTCTCATGAAAATATTGAAAGCTGTGCTTTATCATCCCTGCCCCCACTTTGACCCTCTCCCTGCTCATTGGTCCTGGCTGCCAGGTGTTGCTTTGAATTCTAGCTAGGGTAACCAACTTCTCTACAGCTGCCTGAGACTTTTCTGGATTTTGCACTGAAAATCCCTCATCTTAAGGAAATACTCTGTCGAAGTCAAATTGGGAAGCTGGTCCTCTTGGTCCTGGAAAAGCTGCAGGTGCATGAAGACTCTGCTGATGACACAAAGCATAGCCTCAGGATTGTCTTGAAAACATCATGCTAAGATATGGGCAGCATTGCATGATATCCAGGCTCAGGTCTCTGGAGCTTTCCTGGAATCTGGCAGAATGGACAGCTACAGTTGACTTTCTTATTGCCAAAAGCCAATTTTATAATAAGTAATAAGGCTTATTATAATAAAACTGATTTAATATAACATTACAACAAAAGCTTATTATAAATGTTTTCTTACAAAAACTCAAAGATGAAAGTAACCAAAAAAGTATTGAGTTAGCTAGAGAAGATATAATTTTAAAAGTGCTTAAAGATGATATCATAAAGTATTATAGCAATTTTTTCTAAAGGAAAGATATATCTTTGGAAATCACAAAAGGCAAGATTGAAGGTGAGGTTTATATGTTTCAGCAGAAACTTAAATAAGTGAATGAACTTTGTCAAGAAAATGAAGGGGACTTGCAGGAAAGTAAGTCTAGACCAAAGAGATAGTTCAGAGAATGCAGAGAAATTTGTCAAGTAGATAAAACATGAGTCTTGCCTCTGAAGAGCCAGAGAGCTTCAGGGAAAAAAAGCTACAGGTCTAAGGGAAGAAATGGAAAGATTCTTTGAATCTTTCAAATGTCAGCTGATTATACTTGATATCAAAACTTCTAATAAGTGGTTGACAGTTAAGGCTGGTAAGACTGGTCAAAGAAACCCCAGTGAATTTAGAAAAGAAAATACACATCACAGATAAAATTTCCCTGAAGCAGATATTAAATTTGAACCTTTACAGATGATCTTCAAGACCTTCGTATTTCAAGATCAGCATTTGGCAGAGGCTTATGGGAATAAGGGAATCCTATGGGCTATCAGATCACTAAGGCTTCAGGTATGTTCAGCTGGGATGGCTCAGGGATCTGGTGTCTAAGGTATATTTTGTGGACCAGAAACTACTTCCATAGTATTCAGATCTCAGGATGAAAATTCCTCCACCAAGGCAGCCACATCCTAGAACAACTCTTCTTCCTCAAGCAAAAAAAGCAGAGTTTACCCTCTTGTTCCCAACTTTGGTTATCTCTTTCAGACCAACAGGGTACCGATGTTTTTATATGCTTCTTTTTAATGAGGCAAATGGCCCAAGATCCTCAGAAATGATGTTAATGGGCTAGGCACAGTGGCTCATACTTGTAATCCTAGAACTTTAGGAGGCTGAGGCAGGAGGATCGCTTGAGCCCAGGAGTTGGAGACCAGCTTGGACAACATAGGGAGACCTTGTCTCTATGAAAAATAAACAAAATTAGCCAGGTGTGGTTGTACACACCTGTAGTCCTGGCTACTCAGGAGGCTGAGGTGGGAGGATCACTTGAGCCTGGGAGGTCAAGGCTGCAGTGAGGAAAGATTGCGCCACTACCCTCCAGCCTGGGCGACAGTGCAAGACCCTATCCAAAAAAATGAGGCCAATAATACCTTTGATATCTTAGGTTCTCTTGATATGTCTCTCACACTTGAGAGTGGCACAGCTGATCCAGGCTTCATTCCCCCACCTCATGAGCCAGTAGGAGGGACCAGGAAATCAGGCCCTGAGGACGGTTCTAGGAGAAGGACATCCTTTCCTTCCCTCTTCCCTAGAAGCTCATCTGAAGTCTTGATATTAATTTGCTTTGGCTGCCATAATAAAATATCACAGATTTGGTGACTTAGGCAATATAAATTTATCTTCTCACAGTTCTGGAGGCTGAAAGCTTAAATATCAACATGTCAGCAGGGTTGGTTTATGGTGAGGCCTCTCTTCCTGACCTGCAGACAGCTACCTTCTCTCTACGTTCTCACATGACCTCTTCTGTGTGTATGGGGTGGGAGTGGGGGTGGGGGGGTGGCTGAGGGGAGGGAGAGTAAGAGAGAGAGACGTCTCTTTCCTTTTTATTTTCTCATAAGGATACCAGTCCTGTTGGATGAAGCGCCACCCTCCCACCCTAAGACCTCAGTTCATCTTACCTCCTAAAAGACCCTATCTCCAAATGCAGTCACATATGCAAATTTTAGGGTAAGGGGACAAAATGAGGTCTATAACAGCCTCCATAGATTACTTTCTGCAGTCCAGCGGGCTTCCCTGAACCTCTCTATTTTCTAATAGCACTGAGGACCCTCTAGTCACAAGGGAGTTTCCTTGTTATTCTTGTCCAAACACTGCATGTCCCCACATCCTGAGAGAAGAAGTGAATGTTCAGCAGGGCTGAGTCCATCCTCCAGGATACCTCCTTCTGAAGGTCTATAACCAGATAAATACTAAAGTCATTTTGAATTGCCTTCCTTTTAGTTAAACTACTGGTGTTTAAGAAATTGCACAAGTATTCAAATTGTACCTTGATAATATTATAATTCATAGAGTTATATTTTATAAATAGAGATTATATTATAAAGAATCCTACAAATTATTTTCATTTTGTAATTCTCTAGGTAGTACACGTATTGTATTTGTATTGCATTTTGATATCATTAACCATTCCTTTATAACATAAAATACTCTACCAGGCATTTTGCATGAGCACTCCAGCAATGAGACATATTTAAAATTTTAAATGCCACATTGGGTTGCCAAGAGTTGTATTTATACTGTTAAAAGGCAATTGTGGAAGGAGCTTAAAGTTTACCTAAATAAATTTGCATTGGCTAAAAGGAATCAGTTCAATATATGAAAATCAATCAATGTAATACACCACATTAACAAAATGAATACAATAATACATGATCATTTCAGTTGATGCAGAAAAAGCATTTCATAATGCTCTTAATACAATTCAACATTCATGATAAAAGTACTTAACAAAACTAGGATTAGAAGAAACTACCTCAACATAATAAAAGCCATATATTAAAGAAATACCACACAGTTAATATCATACTTAATGGTGAAAGATTGAAAGGTGTTCTTGTAAGATCTGGAATAAGGCAAGGGTATCTTCTCTGGCAACTTACATTCAACGTAGTATTGGAAAATCTTGCAGAGCAATTAGTTAATAAAATAAAATAAAATAATTAAAAATGAAAAGGAAGGAGTAAAATTCTCTTTATTCTCCAATGGCATTATCTGTAGAAAACCCTAAACATTACACACACACACACACACACACACACACACACACGTTAGAATCAATAAACAACTTAGGCAAAGTTGCAGAATGTCAATTTAACACACACAAATAAGTTATTTTCTGTACACTAGGAATGTGTAGCATATACAAAAAAATTAAAAAACAGTTCTATTAAAATAGCATCAAAAAGAATAAATATTTTGGAACAAACTTAATCAGAGAGGTAAAAGATTTGTACACTGAAAACTACAAAGCATTGCTGAAAGAAATTCAGGAAGATATAAATGACTAGAAATATATTCTGTGTTCATGGATTGGAAGATTTGATATTATTGTGATGCCAATGCTATCCAAAGTGATCTACAGGATCAATGCAATTTCTATCAAAATCCCAGTGGCATTTCTTTTGCAGAAATAGAAAAATCTATTTTGGGAAAAAAAGAGGCTGGGCGCAGTGGCTCACACCTGTAATCCCAGCACTTTGTGAGACAGAAGCAGGTGAATCACTTGAGGTCAGGAGTTCAAGACCAGCCTGGCAAACATAGTGAAACTCCGTCTCTAATAAAAAAAACAAAAATTACTCAGGTGTGATGGTGTGTGCCTGTAATCTTAGCTACTCGGGAGGCTGAGGCAGGAGAATCACTTGAGCCCAGGAGGATCACTTGAGCCCAGGAGGTGGAGGCTGGAGTGAGCTGAGATCATGCCACTGCACTCCAGCCTGAGAGACTGAGTAAGACTCTGTCTCAACAAGAAAAAAAAGAAAAAGGAAAAAAAAATTGATAGCTTTACACTTCCTGATTTCAAAACTTAACTACAAAGCCATGGTAATCAAAACAATGTTGTATTGGCATAAAAAACAGTTATATAGAACAATGGAATAGAATAGGGACTTCATAAATAAACCATTGCATATATGGTCCAGTAATTTTTGAAAGTGGTTCAAAGATTACTTAATGAGGAAAGAACAGTCTTTTCAACAAATGGTGTTAGGAAAACTGAGTATACACATGGAAAAGAAAAAAGTTGGGCCTTTACCTTATACTATATTCAAAAATTAACTCAAAATAGCCCAAAATATAAAAGCTAAAACTCTAAAATTGTTAGAAGTAAACATAGGGGAATAATTTCATGACATTGGATTTGGCAAACCTGTCTTGAACAAGACACCAAAAGCATGGGCAACATTTTAAAGAAATATAATTTTGCCTACATTAAAATTAAAAACCTTTGTGAATCAAAAAATACTATCAAAGGGAGAAGGCAACCCATAAAATAAGAGAAGACATCTGAATACCATGTTCATTGTAAGGGATTAATATCCAGAGTATATAAAGAACACCTACAACTCAACAACAACAAAAAACCAACAGCCCAATTTAAAAAGGGGCAAAGGACTTGAACAGACATTTTTCCAAAGAAGATACATTAATGGCCAATAAGCATATCAAATTCTGCTCAACATCCTTAATCACTGGGAAAATGCAAATCAAAACTACAATGAGATATCACTTTATAGCCAGTAGTATGATTATTACAAAAAAATCAGAAAATAACAAGCGTTGGTGGGGATAGGGAAAAAAATGCAACCATTATGTTCTGTTGGTGGGAGTGTAAAATAGAGAAGTATCTAAGGAAAACAGTATGGTGATTCTTCAAAAAATTATAAACAAAATTACCATATGATTCACCAATTCCACTTGAAGAACTGAAGCAGGAAATTGAACTGATATTTGTACATTCATATTCATGGCAGCAATAATTACAATAACCAAAAATTGAAAGCAACCCAAGTGCTCACCCACAAATGAGCTCATCCACTCATCCACAGATGAGTGGATAAACAAAATGTGATATACACATATCATGGGATATTATTCAGCCTTGGAAAAGGAAGGAAATTCTCACATATGCTATAACATAGATGGATCTTCTGAACATTCTGCTAAGAGAAATAAGCCAGCTACAAAAGGACAAATACTGTATGATTACAATTATGTGTTTTACCTATAGCAGTTAAGTCCACAGAAACTGAAAGTAAAATGGTGGTAGTGCAGGGCTGAGAGAAGGGTAGAATAGAGAGATATCATTTAATGTGTTGAAGTTTCTGTCTGAAAAGATGACAAAATTCTGGAGGTGGATGATGGTGGTTTTTGCACCACAATGTAAATGTATTTAATACCACTGAACTGCGCACTTAAAAATGGTTAAGATGATTCATAAGATAATTCATTATATATATTTTACTCTCACAAAAGGTCATAAACATCAACATGGTCCCTCTCACAAAGTTGCCTGACCACCTCTTTTTACTTTCTCCAGAAAAAAGAAACCATTGTCTCTTATCTTAATTTGAAGGTTGTAAAGATTTTCCAACAATCGGTTGATCTACTTTTAAAGTTTAAGATAACTAGAATTCTCAAAAAAGAGTTTTGTCATCTTTGTCCATTGCTTTAGATGCCAACTCCCTTTATGATCCTTTAAATATGCATTAATATGAAAATTAGGCACAGCTCCTTCACATATTTTCATTGCTGGATTCAGAGTGTGAAGGTGAAGTGGATATAATCAAACCTGCTCAGATTCCCACTGCTACTTAAGGTCTGGGTTGATTGCAGACTTTGAATGCAGCCCTGCTCAGTGACATAAGGTGACGGGAGAGCATGAGCTGCAGGGAAAATGAGCTCACCTTGAATTTGTGACTATGGCTGCTTTTCATCATGATTAATGGTCACTGGTCCTTGCTCACATCAATCTAGGCTGGTTCCCCCACACAGAAGAAAGTCAGCCTCAACATCCCAGGTGTTAAATCTGGTCTTGACAGCTGCTGCAAAGGCTGAACTGGCCAGGAGAGCTCCCATTACCTGTTGTGCAACACCTCATGGTGCTTCCAGCCAACAGGTGAGCAGCCACAGTGACTGGCTAGCTGCAGCCAAGATGAGGCTGGGCAGTCCCAGGGCAGAGGTGAATTACCTGGCAGAGTGGTGGAGGGCCAGGCAGAAACTTCAGGAGCCCGGGACAAAACCTCACACACTCCTTACTTTGAAAACAGTGATGAGTTATTTAATCTCCTAATTTTTGTCTCATTTGTAAAATGGGAAGAAGACTTGCCTGGCAGGTTTGTTTTCAGGATTGAATGTGACAATCTACATCTCTTGTCTGGTCCCACAGTCAGTACCTGACAGTTCAATTTTCCCTCACTCTCATTGCTCTTATTTAATATGATGTTCCGAATAGAGCAATTTGATTCTTGTCTTGGTGCTTTTATATGAGCTGCTCCATGTGCCTGGAACGTCCTCCCACTGCTTTGCAAACTACTATTAATCCTTCAATATGCAACACAGATGTCATTTCCTTCCCTGTTACAAAGGCCACTGTCGCCCTTCCTTTTATGGAGACAAGTGGTGCCAAATGCCACATAGCTTTCCCTCTCCTCCACTTCTGTGTCCTGGTCATAATTCTATTTTTGGGATCTCTCTGTTCAATTATTGTTTCCTGTGCCTCTGTCCCCTGCACTCATCATTGCTCTATCCTAAAGGGTCAGCAAACATTTTTGTATGGGGCCTGATTGTAAATACTTTAGGCTTTGCAGGTCTGTGGTCTCCTCTGCAACTATGCAATTGTGCTATTGCACTGCAAAAGCAGCCATAGACAACTTGTAAATGAATGAGTGTGGCTGTGTTTCTAATAAAACTGTATTGATAAAAATAGGCAAAAAGTCAGATTTGCCCACTGGCCATAATTTTCAGCTCCTGCTTTACCCCATCCAGGTGGCATGGAGCTTGGCATAACAAACATTAGAAAAATGGTATCTGTCCCAAATTCTGGGCTTGCATTAGTCCGTTTTCACACTGCTATAAAGAACTCCCTGAGACTGGGTAATTTATAAAGGAAAGAGGTTTAATTGACTCACAGTTCAGCATGGCTTGGAAGGCCTCAGGAAACTTACAATCATGGTGGAAGGTAAAGGGGAAGCAAGCCATTTTCTTCACAAGACAACAGGAGGCAGAGTGAATGCAGGAGGAACTACCACTTATAAAACCATCAGATCTCATGAGAACTCACTGACTATCATGAGAACAGCATGGGGGAAACCACCCCCATGAACCAATTATCTTCACCTGGTCTCTTTCTTGACACATGGGGATTATGGGGGTTATAATTCAAGATGAGATTTGGGTGGGGACACAAAGCTTAACCATATCAGGGATCAAGCCTGACCCTGAAATGTCCTCTTCCATCCAGGTGCTCTGTTCTTATCTGTGATGGACCCACTGGATGCATGCACACACAAAAAATATCCAATGTGATCCATTGCATGTGCCTTTTGCTCCAGAGGCCAAAAATGCAAGGACATGTAATGATGTGAAAAGGTGCTCTTCATAGAATCAGAAGGCCTGGGGTGAATTCCTACTTTGGGCACTTGTGTGTAGTCTCAGGCTGGCCATGTCACTCTTTTGAGCCTTTATCTACAAAATGGGTTTCTTATCTTTACAAAATGCATTGAGTGCCTCCACCAGAGACTGTAGTGAAAATCAAAATCATATCACATGTGATGTTGCTTCGTAAGCTGACTTGCTAGTCAAATGTATTATGTAATTAATATCATCATCATTATTATTATTTAGACTCAGGCTGTAGCTTTCTTCCACACTCCACACCCTAGGCTAGTAGGAGAGGTATGCATCCATTCATTTATTCATTCACTTATTTAATTACAAATTCAAGACTGGAAAGTTGTCAAATAAGGAAAGAAACTATCCTAAAGGGTCAGTACAGACTCAAAGAACATTCCAAGCACATCTAATTGAGGTTTTATTGCCTAGTTCTACTTTTATGTGTTCTGGTAATTTGGCTGTAGAACAGGGGTCTAAGATAAGAGAAACCTAAGTGCTTGCCTGGATTTTTAGACCGTGAGAAGCAGTAAGTCATGCATTGTTATGGAGCCTCATTTAAAGGGTGGTTGGTATGTCAGATATTGTTTCTATTCCTCCAAAGTCTATTCTCCTGTTCTCCCTAAGTTACAGACACATTACCTGTCCCTTGCAGGAAGATGTGGCCATGAGACTGAGTTATAGCTAGTGGAATGTAAACAGAAGTAGAATGCAACATTGTAACTTGACCCTTAGGAAAAACACACACACACCAAAACAAACAAACAAAAACCCTCTCAAACACATTTCTTGCTTTTCCACTTCTCTAAGGCCTGAAAGGATATGGATGAGAGCAATCCTGGAAGCCACATGTCAACAACAGCAGTCTGGGTCCCTTAATGACCTAGTGGAGCAGAGCTGCTCCTGACTTGGAACCTTCAATCTGGACAGATGACTGGGCTAAATATAACTACTTGTTGTTCATATTGTATTGTCAGCCACTAAATTTTAAATTCTATATACTGCAGTATTTTCTTACTAAAAATTATATAGGTATATCTATCTTTTTTACTTACCTCCTTAATGTCTTCCTTTCCATCTGTCCTCCTGCTTCCTCTTCTTTGCTAAAATGCACAAATCCATAACCCTCAAGATAAGAAGTGCTTTGGTTTCAAAACTTTTCAAATTTTACAAAGTTAAGGTGATATACAAGGGCTGATCCCTGGTGAGGCTTGAGGCTTAATTCTTATGTAATTTGGGAAGATTCTTCAAGTAAAATATTACAAATTTTTGAGTACAAAATTATGTACAAAAGCCTTGAAGCCTAAGCTTCATCAGCTAAACAATAGATACCTCACTGGTGGTATAGCCACACTATACATAGTCATGTAATATTACTGGCAAGTTTTGGTTGAACTTCCTAATCAAATGTATTAATATTTATTCACAAAACATGAATATTCTACTTGGGATCAATAAAGACTGGGCCAGGAGTGGTGGCCCACACCTATAATTTCAGCACTTGGGGAGGTCAAGGCGGGAGGATCTCTTGAGGTCAAGACCAGCCTGGCCAACATGATGAAACCCCGTCTCTACCAAAAAATACAAAAATTAGTCAGGTGTAGTGGTGTGCACCTGTAATCCCAGCTCTTCAGGGGGCTGAGGCAGGAGAATTGCTTGAACCTGGGAGGCAGAGGTTTCAATGAGCTGAGATCATGCCACCGCACTCCAGCCTAGGCAGCAGAGTGAGATGCAATCTCAAAGAATAAAAAATAAAAAAATAAAGACTGTACATAGTCTCTCAGTGATTTAGGTCATAGTTTTCCTCTCAAATAGTTAAAGTCAGGTTTGGTCTTGCTGTCAAATTAATTTTTAAAAATATAGCTTTGGAAATTTTTGGATTTGGGAATTGTAAATATAGATTTATGTAACAAATCATCTGTTCTTAGCAGATAATGTGAGGGGAGGAGGATACCTTCTATACAATCTAAACCCATCCCTTCAAGTAGTCTACAATCTCATTAATAAATAGAGCATGAAGAAACTTAGCTACAATGCGATTACTTCCACAAGAGTAGCTCACAAAGGGAATGAATGTAAGCTTTGTGCAGCCCATAAGAGCTTCCTGTTAATGAGCACTAAGTTCTTAGGGAAACAGGGATCCCAGAGTGTCTGCTCCCAGACACTGTGATGTTAACTGATGTTCACTTAGAGGACATGGCAGGTTCAGGTTTCCCAAACAGTGAGGCAGTTAGAAGCAAATTGAAATCAGAAACAGACAGACCTGAGCTCAGATACTGATTCTTCTATTTATTAATTGGGTAAGTTAGCTAACTCTTCTGAATTGTCAGTTATAATTAATGAGATGCAACAATAATTGTATTATTGGCTACCATTTGTTAAGTCCTTACTACATTTCAAGCATTGTGATACGTGCTTCACCTGACTGATCGCCTCTAATCCTGCCAATAACTGTGTGAGATAGATATATTCCTTTTTTTTAGACTAAAGAATTGAAGGTCAGAGAGCTTTAAAACTCATCTAAGATTCAGGTCTCTCTGACCCCAAAATCCAAGCATGAACTACTGTTACTCTGCCCCTCTTTGAGACAAGTCATACTATAAAAATAACACCAAAAGCTGCAAACATAAAATTATGCCAAAGCTGTGTGCTGAAGTCTCTCCAAAGCTTCAGAATTTTTTCCCCTGACTCTGCTTTTGACCCACACACTTGACATCTTTTCCTACCCTAATCTCTTCCTTCTCACAATGACATTATCCTACATTTTAAGGCAATAATAATAAAAAGAAAGACCATAAGATGCAACTAGAGTATGAATAGTTTTTGTGACCTTCAAAACATCTTTTATGTTTTAAAATATTTTAATTTGGTAATTTTGCGTAAAAATCTATATATCAGGCCTCGCTTAAGAAATTGAGAGATATAACACCAGGCTTGCATTTTTTATGACAACACCACATCTCAAGTAGGTTTCCTTGTTATACTTGCTCATAGAACCTTGTACTTTTCTTTATAGCATTTAACATAATTCATAATTCTACATTTATTTCTGTAAATATATATGTACTACTTGTTTCCCAGACTCAAAAGTAAGCTCCAGGTCTTATTTGCTTACACAGTATCCTCAGGGTTTAATAGAGAACCCAGTTTGAAGTAGGCAGGCAACAAATACTTGTTAAAGAAATAAGCATTTCTGAATTAATAAGAAAGAAAGACGACATGGAGGTAGCATATTCATGGGTCCATTGTGCACCCTGTTACTAGGATAATTCATTAAACCATGCTCTCCAATGTGGATCTGTCCTCAGCATTTTTGAAGAGTTGATCCATAATGGCTAAGAACAACTGCCACCTGGGTCCCAATGTTGTAAGTATAATGACTTCATAGTGATATCTTTCTGCCAGTTAATGACCCTAAACATTAAAGAAATTAGAATTGGCAGAGTCCGTGGGGCTATTGTTTTTTAACTTACTGGGGTTTCCAAATGGTAGCTTTATGCTGCCAGCTAGTATAATATTAAGGATTTATAGGCAGTAAAACGTAGGCCCCCAATCATAAGACTTGTCATGAGCTGCACATGGGAAAACAGTCTCCAATTTATGTTGCCTGATGAGAGAGTGATTGACCATAATCATATCTTGATTCTATAGACTGGCTTTCCTCAGAGGACCCTAAGATCCTTGAGCATATGGTTTATGATCTTACTCACAGACATCAGTGTGGACACACATAGATAGGAAACGTCCCTCACTAAACCTTCTGCAAAGCACTCAGCACATTAACCTCCCCCGGCTGTTTTGAGTCTCTGTTATTTGAGTGAAATCATTAATCCAACAAATTTAGCTACTACCGAGAGTCCGATACTGTGCACATAGCTCCTCTCCTCATTGTGATGAAATAACCTCTGCAGCTAATTCCATGTATATGTTTTCCAATGAGCATTTTCTGATCCTCACAGTTGGATAAACTTCTCCCAGTTCTCCTCCCCAGTGTTCTTAGCATTTTGTCAATTCTTACTTCATGGTCAGCCTCATGTGAGAATCAGGCGGCCCCGGCTCATTGGAGAGGCCCAGGTTTTCACGGCAGATGGACATAGTTGTGCCCTATCCACCACCTTCAGTCACTGTGTGAATGGGTATGCAAATTAATTATTTAATTCACAATTGTCTTATCTTCAAAATCGGAAATAATGTGACTTGCTTTACATAGTTGGGAAAAATATGTAGGATATTGTACATAAAGTATTTAAATATAGAGATGGCATTAGATAAATATTAAATTCCTTCCCTTCTAGAATGCAGGAAGTGTGCACTTTTATCTATTCATCTCAGCTCTTGGCAGAGTCCCTGATGAATTGGGGGAGATCAATAAAAACTATGAAAACAAATAAGAGAGGGAAATATAGAGTCATTAAATCATGTTGGTCTTTTAATGGCAGCAGTAACTGAACAAATAGAAAATCTGAAAGTTCCCAAAACGAATGTAACAAAAAATAGGTTTAAGATATGAATGGATATTTCTTAACAAAAGGATCCCATAGTCAACATAACCACCACTGGTAAGCTTTAATTTGAAGATTCACTATAAGGTCTCTTCAAGAAAAACCCATTTGACTATTTGAGCTAAGTGTTTGACATTCCATTTCTTCCATCATGAGAAAGCTCTTAATTTGCTCCTCTGTGGGTGTCTCCTACTTGATGACAAATCCAAGTTCCTGGGGTTTACTTGGTCCCAGGATTGACACAGGTCAATCCTAGTTGCAAATTGCCATGCAGAGTAGAACCTGAAAACCTTTCCAGTCCACTGGGGGCCATGCTGTACTGCATTGCTGAAGTCAATGGCACATGCTAAAAAGCAGAGGCTCTTTCATTGTCTTTAGAAGACGTCCTCGACTTCCACTGTGGTGATCTAAACATGCCACCAATACTGGCCAAGCAGTTACTTACACAGGCAGTGTGGGGAAAGGAGCACTAGGTCTTATCTCATTGTCTACATTGTCGTGGTCACCCCATACCTGTGCACACACGGACTCCATATCGTTCAATGTTCTTGCAGGAAGTCATGCCCAAGGGGTTTAACTGAAAAAATCTTAAAAAAGGAACAATTTCAGAGGAGAGGTCAGTGTTGAAGGGGCTAAGAGGGGTTAGTGAAGCTTGCAGGCACCAGCAACCACAAGAAGCCTTTGCCAGCCCAGGCCAGAGAAGCACGTGAGAGCCATGGAAGCCATGTACCCGGCAAAGAAGCCATGTACCCAACACAGGAACACAGACACTCCCAGATCCATGTGGAGGTAGGGAGGGAGCAAGGGAATAAACACTCTAGCCTCTCTATCTTCCCACTCTCCATCATCTGCTGGTAGCCCCCATTGGTCAACTTTAATGAGATGTCAGGAGGCTAGAGATCTTGATGTTATAGATCCTGGAGATCAGCTTGCCTGGGAACACTAAAGGGCATAGAATGGATTTGGGGGACACTGGAGCACAATCAGCACAAGCTCCTAATGCTGCAGCCTTTGATAACATGGACTCATTCTCTTTCCTCCTCCTAATGCACCAGAATGCTGGAAGGAGAATGTTTGACTCAGTTATAAAGTGTATCCCAAGTGAGATTTCCTCTCTGATAAATTAGGTCTTGATGTTGAGCCCAGATCCCCCATTTGAGTATTCCCTTGTCCTTTCGAAGGTTGTGCTTGGTGGCTTTTGTGCAGCTCTCAGTCAATGTCACCTCAATCAATAAGATGGTTCATGACATTGAACCTTAAGCAGGAAGGTATCAAGGTGCTAGTTCTCCACTAGGCCCTTTGGTCCTGCTACAGATTTGACTACCACCACCTTTGCAAAGTTCAGTTTCCTTTAAGCAATATTTACGTGAGAAAAAGAAGCTGTTTTTAAAACAAAAACAAAACAAAAAGTAAACAAGAAAAAAAACCTGTTACATTCTATTGCAGATTTTCTACCCAAGTAATCTTACTTAGAATAAAGATATTCACAAATATATCTTCCTGTCTGGACATAATTACTTGAGGGAAACTTTAAATGAGAATTTCATGGAAAAAAAACCACACAGAAAAACAAACAATGAGATAACAACAAGAATATATGTCTGTCTGAATGTTTATCTGACATATAAATTGACAGATACCTGTTATTATAATTATTACTATATTATTTCATTATCATCATAAGCCTGGTAAAATGAAATTAAAATAACAATGAGATAATTACATTTTTCCTATTGGCAAAAGTGATATTTAAGACATTATTTAACTGGCGTGGCATAGAGAAAGTTCCTGAGAGCTTGTTCCCTCAGGTATTTATCCTGTAGTCGCTAGATCCTGGGGAGGCTGGAGGGCCCAGGGTAGAGTCTGGGTTGACTTGGTTAAGGAATAAACATTTAAAGAGCTTCTTACCAATGGTACAAATGTATTCCAATTTTTCAAGAACCTATATAATGTGTACAGGTGCATTGCATCTGAGTAACAACCCTGCTTATTAAATATGGCACAGTCCTCGGCTGATGGGGTGTTGGAGAAAGGGCACCCTCAGTCATTTCTAGTGGCAATGTGAATTCTCAGAGCCTCTAGGAAAACAAGTATCCTATGTAAAATAAATCTGTTAGATATGCTTTATATTATTTAATACTTAGCCACTTTCCTGCCCTACCCTTTACCTCCCGATTCCAGGGACTCAATAATAAAAACGATAAGATTTTAGATTAATATTAGTGAGAATTAACAGAACATAGAATTCTCCAACACTTTGGAATGTGTCCCACAGAAGTATTAATAAAAAAGAATATATCAATACTTAAGGATAGATATACTAATCAATTTATTGTCATGTTATGTGACATAAAACATTTTTAAAAAAGGATCCAGAATCAAAGAAATGGCTGAATTATCTCAGAAATAACATAAAGAGCAGGAGGGACTGAGTTAAGCAGAATCTGTCCCTTTCTGCAGCAATGGTTTTAATAGCATCTTTTAAAGCTCCAACTGCCCCATGATGAGCCATGTTTCACAGGGCACTTTGACAACACGGTCTTGGTGTTTCTCAGCCAACATCCCCTGAGATCCACAAATGGATAATCACTGACTTTTCTTCCCACATTGGAGCCCTCAAGATTGTGTGCAATATTATGCTAAAGGCAAGCCTCATGTGGCCCACATGAGATCCTTCAGTCCTCTGTCCTCAGCCTCAGTCAAGCAAAAAGGTTCAGGGAGGCTCAGTGTTCCATTGCTGACTCTGTGGGAGAAACTCAGTCAGCGAGGGTTGGGTGGGTTATTTCAGAGTGTGGAAATAAAAAATGGAAATGTAGTTCCACAGTCAGCTGTCTACCTCTTGGGGAGCCTTGTTTCACACATCCTCTAGTTTTCATTCACGGTCTTAGAAATTCATTTGTTATCGCCAGATGGATCTCAGGGACTCAGAAATGATATTGTAATCATGAGGCTTTCAGGAAAGTGAGAACAGGATACTCTGTCTCCAGTATCATTTCCATCCTTTTGGACACAGCCTCCTATTATTCAAACCTGTCAAGCCACATGAGGGTGGATAATGGGATACTGGAGATCTAGAGCAGCCAAATAGGCAGAGCATCATTGAGAATCATATTCTAGCTGTTCCAGAGTGTGAGCCTTGGATGGGGATCAGAAATAAGCATGAAGGCTTTCACAATGAAATTTATCAAAATTATGCAATTCTGGTTCAAAATTTTCTAAATATTTTATTAAGAAGTGAAAATGAAAATTAATCTCTAGGTGGTTTTTGTTTTCTCACATGTAAAATTGATAATAATAGTCAATTTATCACTGGAGGGTTTTAAGGGTGAATAAGATAGTATTAATCAGTCTCAAACCATTTGTTGAATGAGGCAGTAGATAGATAGACAAGTAAAGTGAGATAAATATAGCTACATAGAGACTGGCAGCTACCTGTTGATGGTGAATATTAAAATCTGAGCTCAATGTTCATTATTCACTAGGTCTTTAATACATGTTTGTTGAATATATTGATTATTAGATTATTAATTCAAAATGAATTAATCATAATTAATAGACTAATAGGTTATCATGAGAAGGGAACTGGTGACTGTATAAATGAGGAGGAGAGAGTCAGGTAAGACCCTGGCATGTTCAAGAAACTTTGAACAAAAAGGCAAGTGGGCTTGACTCTTTCCGTGACTGCTTTAGTCACCTCCTCTCTCTGGCTGATAATGGTCAATCTTTTGATAATGACATCTCACTGTCCCTTGACCTGCTCACAGACCCAGTGATCACTCTATGTTGGTTTTCAGCATATTTTTGTGTTGATATGATATCCACTTTTCCAACAATGGGATGAGAAGGCAAAAATTGAGGAGGCAACTCTTGGAACTGTCTCTTTTCCCCTCTGTGCTCAGTCTGTTCTCTCTTAGATAGCACATTAATACTCAGTCCCCTTGCAACGGGACACCCTCCTGGGGAGGAGGACATACCTCCTTGGGACTTTGCAGAGAGTCACCACCAGTAAGAAGACTCTTACCAGATTCAGCCCTTTGACCTGAGACTTCTCAGCCTCTATAACTGTAAGAAATAAATTAGTTTAATTTATAAATAACCCAGTTCAGGGATTATTTTATAAGCAGCAGAAAATGGACTAAGACAGTACTAGAGAGACAACAGAGAACAAGCTGGGTAAAGTCCAAGTTTTGTCTTCACAGAGAGGAAACACAAATCAGGACACAGAGCAACATGAGTGGGTGCTGGCAGTAAAGTGTGGTGGAGGCCATGCTGCTGGAGGACAAGGAACAGAGGCAGCATCGAGGCACCAGGGTGAGAGCCAAAAGATGATTGAGCTGGCCCAGTGAGCTTGACGCTCAAGCCCGCTGCACTAGAGGAAAATATCACCCTCACCATAGCCTTGGAAGGTCAGAATGGTCTGGCCCCTGCCTGTCCCTAGAGTCCTATCTTTGCCACATTTTCCTATCCTTTCAGGAGTCAAGACCACCCGCCTTTTTTTCAAAGTTTCTTGAACATGCCAAGGTCTTTTCTGATTCATGCCTCCTTCACATATGCTCTTGCTTCTACCTAACATGCTCTCTGTCTCTCTCCAAAGCTAATGTTATTTCTCCACCTCAGGGCTTGGTTCCATGGCTTCTTCTCAGGGAGGCTGTGCTGAACCACTCTTTGAGTAGTTTCCTCCAATGATCTCAATTTGTGATTGTTAGGAGTTGGGTTACATTGTCCAGAAAATTCATACATCAAAGTCCTAACTCCCAGCACCCGAGAATGTAAACTTATTTAGAGATAGAGCCTTTACAGAGGTAATTAAGTTAAAATGAGGTCATAGGAGTGAGGTCATGGAATAGGGGTGAGCCCTATTCCAATATGACTGGTGTCCTTATAAGAAGGGGGACATTTGGACACAGCCACACACACAGGAAGAACACCATGTGAAAATGAAGGCAGAAATTGAGGTGATGCTTCCACAAGTCAAGGAAAACCAAAGATTGCTAGCTAAACACTGGAAGCTAGGAGAGCGGTTTGGGACCTAGCCCTTCAATACCTTGGTTTCAACTTTTAGCCTCCAGAACTATGAGACAATAAATATATATTATTTAAGCCACACAGTGTGTGGTACTTTGCTACAGAAGCCCTGGCAAACTAATATAGTGATTCACACTTTATGGGTCTACCACAAGCTCCATGGAGTAAGGGAGCATGTGAGTCAGTCATCAGTGCCCTAACAGGACTGGTTACAGTACATACTCAAGGAACTCTTGCCATTAACTGATTTTCCTCTCATCTCCCATCTGCTCCCTCCTTCCTTCTCCCTTCCCTCTCCCCTCTCATCTTCCATGCCCCTTGCTTATGAAATAATTTCTGGATGAAGCAATCTGTAAGTTTTCAGAACTTGATCATAGCTTGAGTCAGGTCAAAAAACAACTGAGACCAATTGGCAGATCAGATGTCAAGGAGATCCCCCACAGACATCCCACCAAGAGACCCTGATCTAATTTCTGGGTGGTCTTAGGCATAGCCTGTTTTCTAAAGACAGGTCACAAAGAACTTATAGAGAGGCAGAGACCCACAGGGAAAGTAAAACACACATGGCTTAGTGGTGCTACTGAAGCCCGATTTAGAACCCTGGTTCTTTCTAACTGTGTGCCCTTGAGGTATCTCTTTACCTCCAATTCCTACTTATCTATAAACCAGAAATGTTGTGTCAATCTGCTTTGTACACTTAACAATATACTGTGAGTCTTTTTTTCTGTTACAACAAATGCTGATTTAACATTTCATTCTTAATATTTGCAATATCTGGATATATGGTATATATATATTCACACAGTATATATGGTAATATATATGGTGTGTGTATATATATGGTATATATGGTATATATATAGTATATATGTTGTGTGTGTATATATATATTCACACAGTAATGTATTTAGGCAATAGTCATTATTATACATTAAGATATCTTCTAAATTTTGCCATTATAATAGTTCATGTGTATATATGATGTGTGTATATATATATAAATATATATATATAAATATATACACATATATTCACACAGTAATTTATTTAGCCAATAGACATTATTATACATTAAGATATCTTCTAAATTTTGCTATTATAGTAGCTCATGTGAGAAACTCTCCTGTATAGTTACTTTATGAACTTATCCAATTATTTTCTTAGGCTATATTATAATTATTTCTTTAGGATCAATTTCCACATGATAAATTTAGGTCTAAGAAAATGCAAATTCTAAGATGTCTTCTATATATTGCCAACTTGCTTCCCAGAAAAGTTGGATTCATTCTCCTACCAGCAATATATGAAAGTGCCTGCTTTCCCATACCAAATTTTGTCACTCTTTCATGCCTTACCAGCTTAGCAACATTGAACATTTTCACATATTTATAAGCCATCCCTGCCTATCTCTTCCCACATCCTGCTATGCTAGTTACTCCCCTAGTGCACTACAGCTGCATGCTCACTGTGCTGTGGTCCATGTCTAGGGGAAAGCTTCACCCAGGCTCTCTTAACTTCCAGCATCCTGTTGGATTTGGTCCAATGGTGGCCCCTAAAGAGAATCAGATGGTCAGCAAGAGATTTTATCCCCTCCACTAGGCCAGGCCAAGGTTTTGCCAATGGTTGTACTCCTCTGCTCATGGCCACCATGCTTGTCTGGGGCTCCTCTTTCACAGCCAGGCTTTGGTAACACTGCCTTCTTCTATGCCCCTTGAGATCTTGCCTGGGAAATAATTCTGCTGTTGCTGTTCCCTGAGTGTTTCCCATCCTGTGCATTTCTTAACCCTGTCTTCATCTCTCCAAACAGTCCCCTTACTACCCTTTCTTCAGTTACTGCTTTGGGTATACCATATGTCTCCAGCTGGTTCTATTGCTGTTGTAACCACTTTTGATTTTGGCATTTGCCGGTTGTACATATTAGAAAGATATATTTTTAAATTATTCATTCTTTGTAATATATTGTTGCCAGTATTTTCCCTGGTCTGGTTCTCTGGTACATGTTTTTATGTTGTTTAAAACTTTTTAAAAAAAAATAAATACAGTGTGAGGCAAAGGGAAGTATAATTTAGCAAAAAGTCTGAATTATAGGTTTTTTTTTAAAGGTTATATAATTTAAAGTAAACATAGTTATGGAAAATAGAAAAGTGAGTTAAGAAGTCTTTCTGAAACAGAGGTAAGCCATACATCATTCAATGAACAGAAATCATGATGTGAAGTAACACTTTGGCAGTAAATAGAGTTTCTTTAAGTGGTTCAAAATATTTCTTTTTCTCTTAGGTAGGTTCAACTTTCTCCCTCAAAGTTGTGTTTATATTACTCATTATGTGTACAAGACCTTTCTTCATGATTTCAAATTCAACTAACATTTCATCAAGTATTTATTATGAGCCAGGTACTTTCGTATACCTAACTTAGTATGAGTATTCTGTAAGATTGGTATTCTCACCTCCATTTTAAGGCAAGAAGATCAAAGTTCATAGACATTGAATAACATACACAGAGTTACACAGATAAAGAATAAACAAACTCCTCAGCAGGAGAGATTTTTTAACCTAAACCTTTTGCCTTTAAATCAGTGCTCTTGTCACAGTATCAAATACCAAACAGAACACATTTATACAGAAGTCATGAATATTTAACAAAAATCAAATTTAGCCTATGTGAAATGATGCCTCTGCAATATTCACATTCAGTTTATAAGTGGTAAAAGATACTTGGTAAGAAATAAGGGCCAAATATAGTTGATTTGAGAAAATTTTCCAAAAGTAGTGAGTTATAAGCACCATGGTTAAGTGAAATAAACATTTAAAAAATCCTTTATAAATAAAAATAAATACTATAAAAATATACTAAGAAACATGTGGTAAAGTTTGCCCACATTGACATTAGCTATAACTGATATGCCCAAATGGATATAAAAACTGTTAGTGAGAACTGCTTTCCATGGATTACCTTGAATGGAAGGTATGTGGAGTATCAAAGTCTATTGATTTTGGGTGAGCTAACAAGAGTTAGTGGACCAGAGACTGTATTGCCATTTTCCTCATTTTGAAAATAATAGACTGTACAATAATAGAAGTGTTATCACAAGTGCATTATCAAAAACTCATCGGTGAGCCTCATCTGAAGCAGAGTTTGTAAAACATATGGCATTTATGGAAATTCCTCCCCTTCAGTGCCCATAACTACAGACTTTAGTTGCTTCCATGTGATGCAAGCAACTTTCCAGTAAATAAAAAAGAAATAAACCAATCTGCCCACATCATTATGAGCAACAGCATCAGAAACAACAGCCACTGACAGAGGGAAGTCTCTGTGGCAACATCTGGAGTAGAGAGGATGTGGTGGCATTTAGCTCGACACTTCCAAATAATTTATTTGTGGAGAAAGACAGTGTTCACAGAATATGGCAGCATTCATGGATGCATAATATACTTCAGAATACAATTCTGGAAAGATGGCATCTTTATGATATCCACATCTCTTTCTCAACTCCCAGCTGCTAACCACCTCTATGAACGTGGTGTCAGTAGATAGAGGATGCATAATGAGGATAAACAAGGCCTTGGGACATGCAGAAATCTTGACAGAAAATGCTGCTGAAGGATTTCTGCTCCCCCAGGTTAGGTGAGAGCCTGGAAACCAATGGAGAGAGTCCTGGGTTGAGGAGTGGAGCATGCAGAACTAGAAAGAATGTGACCTCTTTGGCCCTCCAAATTTTCCAGAGCTGGAAAATGTTTCTGAGAAGATCTGTTGACTTCCCTGGTCTCAGAGAAGCTTTGTAGGATCTGGACAGGTAGACTGAGTCCCCCTTTTAACCGAGTCTAGTAGATTATTAGTCTGTATCACAGAGACAAAATCCTTTTTCTCATATTTGGAGATCAAAACTAAGATATTGGTAGCTGAACCTAAACTCCATTGAATGGGTAGTGGAAAATTGCAAACCACTCAAGAGAGGCCTAGTAGTTAGAAAAAGGAAACACAAGCCATCTGGTAGCAAAAGAATGCTAGAGAAGGCAGGCAACTTGAACAAACAAAATAATAATGCTTGAGAGTACATTACAGCATCAGAAAACACTTCAGAGAAGTAGACACAGCCAAGTGTCATTATTGGCAGTAGTTGTTTAATAAAGTTTCTGTGAGTAGAGAATACTGAACTATTGTCCTTAGAGGACATACAAGGTGAGGTTTCTGTGAGCTTCTGATCACAACAATCTTATCAACCAATCAATACATAATCTTATTCTACATGTGATTATTTTTAAAAAACACCTGATTTAGTATATATTGTAGATTCATTCATGTATTAGTCCATTCTCACATTGCTATAAATAACTAGCTGAGACCGTGTAGTTTAAGAAGAAAAGAGGTTTAATTGACTCACAGTTTCGTATGGCTGGGGAGGCCTCAGGAGACTTACAATCATAGCAGAAGGTGAAGGGGAAGCAAGGCACATCTTTCCATGGTGGAGCAGGAAAGAGAGAGGTGAAGGGGGAAGTACTACACACTTTTAAACCATCAGATCTCATGAGAAGTCACTCACTAGCATGAGAACATGATGGGGAAAATCTGCCCCCATGATCCAATCACCTCTCACCAGGTCCCTCCCCCAACGCTGGGAGTGAAAATTCCACGGGAGATTTTGGTGGGGTCACAGAACCAAACCATATCAATTAATGTGCCTGAACAACTGTATAGCCCATGCCTGAACAAAGCTTATCTAACACGTACATTTTTTTCCTAAGGCACATCATGGCCTTGTTGTGCTTAGGAACACTAGACTTCAGCACCAAGCTTGGGGGCTATTTTAAATAGCAAAACTACCCAAAAAGGCATAATAATGTGAAAAATGTGGCACTAAATACACCATGAAAAATACATTTGTTTACAGTACAAGAGCTGAAGCAATAAGGCGGTATTGTTTGGCCTCAGCTGGGAACGTGTGCATTCTCCCAAATTTTGCCACCCTGAGGATGTCCATGTATGACAGTGAAAGCTCCATGGGTATTGGTTTTAAAGTTAAAAATATGTCTTAGTAAGTAGACAAATTTGCAAACACAGAATCCATGAATAATGAGAATCAACTGTATATAATAATTCTTTTAAACTAAAACCTTTGGTAGTTGAAGGAGAAGGTGGTCATTGCTAGAAACTGGAAGGCCAAGTAGAAGAAAAATCTCAAACCAGGAGAAAAGATTAAGAAATGGGGCCAGGTGCGGTGGCTCACTCCCGTAATCCCAGCACTTTGGGAGGTGAAGGCGGGCAGATCACAAGGTCAGGAGATCGAGACCATCCTGGCTAACATGGTGAAACCCCATCTCTACTAAAAATACAAAAAATTAGCTGGGCATGGTGGCAGGTGCCTGTAGTCCCAGCTACTTGGGAGGCTGAGGCAGGAGAATAGCATGAACCCGGGAGGCGGAGCTTGCAGTGAGCTGAGATCGTGCCACTGCATTCTAGCCTGGGTGACAGAGCAAGACTCCATCAAAAAAAAAAAAAAAAAAAAAAAGGAATGGATCCGTGAGGAGAAAGGCAAGAGATGAGGAGAATAGGTGGGTTACGTTTGATTTACAATGCTGGTACTTACAGGTGAACAAAGACAGTAGCTGAAGAAAGAATAATAAAAAGTTAATACATTTTAAAGTATACTGAGTTAAAGAAAGGCCTGAGTCAGAAGCCCAAAGCCTCACCCAATCCTAGGCAAGACTGATATTAAAAAATACACATACATCAAGCCAAAGTCTGACACTATTCTTCACTTTTGGATCTCAGGGATAAGGAGAAAACGTTTCAAGCTTCTATGCAGAAAAAAGCAGTACGTTTCAAAGGTAAAAAGGAGATAGTAGAACAGTATTTTGAGACTTCTAAGAAAATTATCATTGACCCAAAATTGTACGTTAAATCACAATAATAAGATGTACTTGTTGATGTGAAAGAAAGATCATCTCGCAGCCTGGGCAACATGGCAAGACCTTGTCTGTACAAAAATGCAAAAAATTAGCCAGGTATGGTGGTGCATGCCTGTAGTCCCAGCTACTCAGAAGGCTGAGGTGGAAGGATCACCTGAACTCAGGAGGTTGAGGTTGTGGCGAGCCATGATTGCACCCCCACACTCCTGCCTGGATGACAGAGTGAGACTCTGTCTCAAAAGGGAGAAAGAGAGGGAGGCAGAGAGGGAGGAGAGAGAAAGAAAGAAGGAGAGGAGAGAGAGAGAGAAAAGAAGAAAGAAAGAAAGAAAGAAAGAAAGAAAGAAAGAAAGAAAGAAAGAAAGAAAGAAAGAAAAGAGGGAGGAAGAGAGAGAAAGAAAAAGAAAGAAAGAAAAAGAAAGAAAGAAAGAAAGAAAGAAAGAAAGAAAGAAAGAAAGAAAGAAAGAAAGGAAGGAAGACAGGAAGGGAAGGAAGGAAGGAAGGAAGGAAGGAAGGAAGGAAGGAAGGAAGGAAGGAAGGAAGGAAGGGAGGGAGGGAAGGAGGGAGGGAGGGAGGGAAAGAAAGAAACAAAAGAAAAAAGAAAAGAAAAGAAAAGAAAAAGGAAAAGAAAAGAAGGACGGAAATCTGAAAGGACTTAGAGAAAATATCACCCACATCTCACCTGAAGAAAATGCTGAAGTTCAAACAACAAATGTTGTTTGTTGTTAAACATTTGTTGAGAGATATCTAGACAAGGGAAGACAGAGGGTTTTCATAAGAATGAAAAGCGAATCAAGACAGAGGTAGGGATACAGATCCAGTCATCAAGAGTCTTGGAACACATAGCAGACATACCAAAAAAGAATTCCTGAAATAGAAGTCACATGCTACAAAGGACAATGTTTAAACCTGGAAGAACAAAAAAACTCCTTCTGTGAATAAAACCCTGAAGATGTGAGATAGACCGGGGGGAAGGCAAGCATTTCCAAATTCATATTACATTGAGGTAAGAGGAAAGCAATGGTGATATGGGCTAAGGAACTTTGGCTAAGAGTCACAACTGATATCTTATTTTAATATAATAGTAGAGGAAGAGCAATTTTGAGCTTCAAGTAAGAAGACATCAGTGATTGTACTATCAAAAAAGATAGCATACATTCTAAACTGACAAAGGCTAAATAGGTATAGATAGTAACTACATCAGACTAGCAAAAATAAAAAGAATACTGTAAATAACAAAGGACAATAAATAATAAATATGAAGAAGTTGAAATAAATAAATCATATATTGTTGTTCTTATACTGTGTGTCAATGAGCAGAGACTGCCAAACTTGTTTAAAAAAATCTGAACCGTCTCCATGTGGTTGACAAAAAATAAATTGAATATGAAGTAATTAAAAAGTAGAAAATAGAAAAGATGAGTAAAGATATACCAGCCATCCAATTAAAAAGCTGAAATAGTTGTACTAGTATTCTATAAGCTGTAATTATGTAATTTATATATTGTATACATATTTGTAAATTATATGTGTGCATATTACTCTTCATTCTTCAAATATATACTATACATTTTACATATGTCTAACAAAAATTTATGAAAATTGATCAGAATCATGACTACACAAACCCTAAAAAATTCAAAATAGAAGTCTGACAGAATACGTACTATGATCAAAATCATAATGACTATAAATAATAAATAACAGAAAAGATAAAAAATTATTGACCACTTAGAAGCAAAAAACACAAAGTAACAAGTGCAACTGAAATTACATTCTATCTGAAAAGCAATGAAAAGGAGAAAACTTTATATTAAAACCCATGGGCCACAATAAAATCAGTATTCAGAGAAAAATTTAGACCCTAAAATGGCATTATTCTGGAAGAAGGAAGACAAAATACAAAGAAAATTAGTCCTTTGCTTAGGAAATAACTGAGTGTAAACCCAAAAGTCTAATAAAGAAAGAATTGTTCAAGTAAAAACTGAAATTAATAAAATATATAGGAAAAAGTATATACATTTTAGAAGAAATACATTAGAAATATGTTTCTTTGAAAAGATCAGTAAAGTATATAAATGCGTTGTGAGACTAAAAAAAGAGATAAAGTAAAATATTTATGGTACAAAATGAAACAGGAGGCTTAAACTCATACGTTAAAAAAACTAAAACTTATAAATAATATGTGCAAATCTGCTGCAGATAAATTAAAACAAACCTAGAAAAAAAGGCTATCTCCCAACTAAAATACAAACTACCAAAACTACTCAGAAGTAGAAAATCTGAGCAGACCAGTTACCCAAAAAAGTATTGAAAACTCAGAGATTTATTCTTAAAAAAAGACATCAGGCTAGGTGGTTTCACAACTGAGTTCTATGTAAACTTGTAAAAACCACCTATTTCTAATGCCATTTAAAACTTCTGATGGCACAAAGAAAACGAAAAGCTCAACAACACAACTCTTCAACCAGTGTCACTTTAAGCCAAAGCTCTGCAAAGTTCTGAGAAAGACACAAAAATGGCAATAATTACAATAACTGTATGTCAATGTTATTTATGACTTAGGATGCAAAATTTGCAATATTGCCAAACACGATAATGCCACGACTTGGTGGGCTTAATTCCAAAAATACTCTATTAGGAAATTTATTAATATAATAGTAATAAAAATATTGATACCAAATTTATCTTCGGTATTGATTGTGCATCAGATACTCTGCTACATAATGTACATGTATTAACACAGTTACCATCTCATTGCAACCCTATTTTGGTCATTGTAATCATAATTATCATCGAACTGTGAAGATGGGAAATCCAAGGCATAAAGAAGATAACTTGTATCCCTGTGATCACGTGGAGAGTAAGTGGTAGGCCTAAAACCCCTAGAAATTTTGGCTCCTCTGTCCCTGACCTTAATCACTCCACTAAGACAAGTGTGTGCTGGGGGCAGGAGGGAGGTAGGGTAACCTCATAAGAACAAATGCTAGAAAGGAATTTGGTTAAATTCAGTAGCTATTATGACTATATAAAAAAAATCAAAACTACGTCGTGATTCACTGTGTAAATCTACCCTTAAGCATTACTCTGTTTAAGATGTTCAAAATGGTAAAACTCTGAAGCCACTGCTCTTAAAATCAAGCACAAGGTGGGAGGTCCATTAACTTCATCAATATTCCACATGTTTGATGGTTATCATAACTGCACTGACATAAATGAAATAATAATTTAAAACACTGTAAAAGAATCTTCTAAGACATTGTTCTTGCAGTTCTAAACTTCATTCTTATACCATTACTCTTTCTGCTTCCTCCAGCATCAGGGCCATTAGCATACAAACATACTACCACCTTCTTGACTCACTTTGCCCTCCAGCTACCACAGCAAATCTTTGCTGTTCTCTGCATCAAAGCACATTAAAGTGGCTGCTATGTATTTGCTTATTCTTCAATCTCTTTCTATCCATTTATTCTTATACTACTTCAGGCTGGCTTTTGTCCCCACCACTCCAACCCCAAAGTGCTCATGATCTGCAAAAACCTTCCATGCTGCTGAAGCCTGTGTCAGTTTCATCTTTTACCATGTGTGGGTGTAGTGGTGTACCATCCACATTCCCCTTTAGGGACAAGAAACTCATTTGCACAGCTACCAGGAGCCTTGGCTGCTCACAGCTCACCTGGGAGTCCCTCCCCAGGAATTTCCCAAGGGATTTCACCCAAGATTATGTTCCCTTCTTGGGGCAGCCCACATCCAGTGATTGTCCATAGGAGGCTACCAAGTATAGCACCTCTACCTTAATTCAGGACATCCCTGAATGGCCACCCCAGCCCCAGAGCTCCTTTTGGCAGCAGCCCCATCACTGCTCAACTTATTTTTCTGTTTAGTTCTGTGTCTCTTGCTTCACTTCCTGAGAGTATACCTCGAAAATTGTCTTTCTGGAAATCTCTGTCCCAGTGTAGCCTCCCAGGGACACTGAGCCGTGATCAGTAGCTTTGAGGTGGTTGATCATTTCCACTTCACTGACACACACTGGCTTCCTGTGATCCCTCCAAGTACACGAGGCATCTCTTTCTCAGTTTCCTTTGCTGGCTCCTTTTCTTCTCCACAAATTTTGATATTGTAGTGACTTGGAATCACAGTCCTGACACTCTCCTCCATCTACATTCCTTTCTTGGTGATTTCATTCACTTTTAAGGTTTTAAAAATCATTCATATGCTGAGAAACTTTTAATGGTTATTTCCAACCCTCCCCTCTTCCCTTACAGTGAAATTGCTCTTGACACAGCCTCCCCCATCTCAATTGGTGGAAAATCCAGTTTCTTAAGCCCCAATCCTAAAGTCATCCCTGACTCCTCTCTTTTCCTCAGACCAGACATCCAATCCAGCAAGAATTCCTGTTGGCTCCACCATCATATTACATCAAGATTTCAGCCACTTCTCATACCTCTGTTCAGAGCCACCATCACCTCTGTCCTGGATTTCTGAAAGAGCCTCCTAACAGCTTTCTGTAGCCTCCTTACAGGCTTTTTTTTTTTTTCAACATAGCAGCCAGAGTTATTCTTTTAAAACATAAGTCATATCGGGTCATTTATCGCTCAAAACACTGCAATGGCCAAAGTAAGCATTCAGTAGAAAACAATTGCCTGCCTACTTTTCCTATCTTTTTTTTTTTTTTTTTTTTTTTTTTTTGAGTGTCGCTCTGTCGCCCAGGCTGGAGTGCAGTGGCATGATCTTGGCTCACTGCAACCTCTACCTCCCAGGTTCAAGCAATTCTCTGCCTCAGCCTCCCAAGTAGCTGGGATTAACAGGTGCCCACCACCACGCCCAGCTAATTTTTTTTGTATTTTTAATACAAATGGGGTTTCACCATCTTGGCCAGGCTGGTCTTGAACTCCTGACCTTGTGATCCACCCACCTCGGCCTCCCAAAGTGCTGGGATTACAGGCGTGAGCCACCGCACCTGGACAACTTCCCCCATCTTTACAATCAGGGATTTGGAATCCTTCTCCTGATTGAGGCCACTGATTGGCTTCCGCTGCCAGCCTGTGTAGGCAACAAGCAGACTGGAGTGTCCTACCAGTTACTCTGTTTGCCCAAATGTTCCAGCATTGCTGCACAGGGCAGAGGCATAAAAAGATGCAGAGTAAAGTCAGCCTGAGAAAGCGGTGAAGGGATTGAGGTCAAAGAAGGAATGGACCTTATTTTTTATCTCTGGATAAAAGCATCTATATTAATTATAGCCCTTTGGAACCCACAAATACTTCTTGTTTGAACTCAAATTCTGTTCAGCTACTCTTGTGCTGTAATTCAAGTTTTTCTTTTAAGTTTATGTCTAGAAAGAAAAAAATAATAAAACCACTGCAATGGTTCCCCATTTTTCTTTCTCTTAATATCTCTTACTCTCTCTTTTGCTAAAAGGCAAATTTCTTAAAATGGTCTATTGGATTCAACATGAATTTCCCTCCATACCCCAATACTTCATTGTATCTCTGACCTCCTCTCTTACTAATCCTCAACCTCCATTTGGCCACTTTGTTCCCCTTATTGTTTTGCTTTCCTTTCTAGTGCAGTTAACTCTGCTACGATTTAAGTTCCACTAAACCAGGAATCTTGGGCTACTTATTTACCAATAGAGTCTAAGCACCTAGAAAAGTTCTTGGCACATGGCATTAATCCAATCAGTAAATGGTAAATGGATGAATGAAGGAATTAATGAACGGGTGAATGCGATAAAGTTATGAATTTCTGATGACAGTTTTGCATACATGTAAAGCTCAAGAGACTATTTATGGCACATACACCACCAGAATTAGTAAGTTTTGATTTGATGAGTTGGCTGGCTAAAAATATCAAAATTTTTTTATCCATTAAAAATATAATGGGCTAGAAATGAAAATGAAGGAATCGTGACAAAAGCAATAAAATACTTTAGAAATAAAATTACCAGAATGTATCAGACATACATGAAGAAACTATAAAAATCTGACTGAAGCCATAATATTTTATCTGAGTTAATGGAAAGAGAAACTGTGCTCCCAGTTGGAAATATTGAATATCATATATAGTTGAATATTAATTAGAATGCTTTTTTTGAAATTGCATAAAATAATTTCAAAGTTTATACAAAAGAATACTGCCTGAAACTGATGAGTGTTCTCAAAAGAAAACTGGTGAGGGGAAGTGTTTCATGGAACATGAACCATGCAAAAAAGCCTCTTCAACTCAAATAGTATAATATGTGAATGGGAATAAATAAATCCATAAGTAAAGTGAGACACAGTGATACAGTTTGGATGTGTGTCCCTGCCCAAATCTCCTGTGGAATTGTAATCCCCATTGTTGGAGGTGGGGCCTGGTGGGAGGTGATCGTACCATGAGAGTGGATTTCTCATGAATGGTTTAACACCATCCTCTTGGTGCTGTCCTCACCAGAGTGAGTGAGTTCTCATGAGATCTGGTTGTTTCAAACTGTTTGGCACCTCCCCCATCTCTCTCTCTTGCTCCTGTTCTTGCCACATACAAACTCTCCTTTCGCCATGATTGTAAACTTCCAGAAGCCTCCCTAGAAACAGATACCATTGCTATGTTTCCTGTACAACCTGCAGAACTGTGAGCCAATTAAACATCTTTTCTTTACAAAAGTTACTCAGTCTCAGGTATTTCTTTAAACCAATGCAAGAGGAACCTAATACACATAGATTCCAAGAAGAAATCCCATTAAAAAAGGGAATGTATAGATGATAAAGGTGATTTCTATAGTAAAGGGAGTGAAAGTAGGTTTATTTAATAAAGAGTTCTGGTACAACTGGCTGTTCATGCAAAAGAAGAGAGACCTAGATCTCTTCTTTAAATGATAAAATAGCAGTGGATTAAAGTTTTAACTATAAAAGAAATCAAACAATAAAAATCTTGGCAAATTTCCGTATAACCATTAATAGAAGAGGAAATTTTTAAAAACTAGAACAGGAAATGCAACAGCTACAAAAAATAAATCCTAAAACTAAAAGGAGATACCAGAGATTAAGTCAAAAGAAATATTTAACATTATTATTTCAAAATAAAATATTTGCAATGTATGTGACTGAGGAGATTATTATTGAATACAATCTTTTCCGATAGATAACTAAACATCTCATATAAAATGGGCACTGAATATGAATAAGCAGTTCACAAAAGAACAAAACCAGTTTTAAATAATACAATTGAGAAAAGTTACTGAGCCTACCTACTAATCAGAAGAATGCAAATTAGACTACACACAATATAACACTTTACATCAAAAATTTGACAAAAACTATAGAGAGTAAGTACGCCTACTGCAGGCAGGAATGTAAGAAGAGAAAATAGAGTTAACATGATACATCACTGGTGGAAAGGTTCACTGTTGTGTGGTTTTGAAGAATCAAATTGCAATATCTTTCTTAATGTAAGAAAAAAATTACATTATTTGATCCAGCAATCACGTTTCTGAACTTCTATCCCAAATGAGTAAATATACCAGTTTAATGTTTAACTGGCAAAGAAATCAGAATCATGGTGTTTTTTCACTAACAGGAGACTGTTGACTACCATGAGATTTATTCCATGGGGTGAGGGGGTGTGTGTGTGTGTGTGTGTATGTGTATATATATATATATATCCTCAATACGGATTTTCTCTTTAACAATTATGAAAATCCACCCATGGCAGTTTATATAGATCTGACTATGAATATCCACACACACAATTATATACATACATATGACTATATATGTAATTTTAAAGTAAAATAATGATAATATTTTCATAAAGTCGAGTGCATGTGGAAGAAAGAAATAGAGAAAGAGAGAGTAATGTTATCTGATAATTAATGGGAAACAGGAAAAAGAACAAGTTATCCCTGATAAAATAATACAGGGATGGTCGCAAGAACCGGCAGAAATCAAAGTGATTCCTGTGAGGTGGTTTAACATGAGGTGCTTTATAAACTTTTATTTCAGGGGGTCCTAGCTTACAAGGAAACCTTTTATGGGACAGAAAAACAATAAAACTAACACAAAAGCATTGTTCTGGGGGAAGTAGGATTGAGAGGCCTTGGGAACACTCTACAACGTAGCCCAGGGTCAGAAGCAACTGCTAATGTTGTTTTGCGAAAACCACAGATTCCCAAAGCACATCATATTTAGACCATTTCTATAGAAGCCTTCCTTTTACAAAACTGTGGATCCCTTTGGTGGGCCACTGGGATCTTGAATCATGGATAAGGCAGCTTGGTCTAAAGAATCAGGATTTTGGCCGGGAGCGGTGGCTCACGCCTGTAATCCTAGCATTTTGGGAGGCCGAGGTAGGCGGATCTCAAGGTCAGGAGATCGAGACCATCCTGGCTAACATGGTGAAACCCCGTCTCTACTAAAAATACAAAAATTAGCCAGGTGTGGTGGCGGGCACCTATAGTCCCAGCTACTCGGAAGGCTGAGGCAGGACAATGGCGTGAACCCGGGAAGTGGAGCTTGCAGTGAGCAGAAACCATGCCACTGCACTCCATCCTGGGCGACAGAGCGAGACCCCGGTTTAAAAAAAAAAAAAAAAAGAATCAGGATTTTATCCAACAGAAGTGGCAACTACTGCCACCAAAGCAATGACGAGATGACTATTCATGGTCAACACCATCAGGAATCAGCCTTTTCTTAAATTTAAGTAATACAGAGATGCAAGAATAGCCCAACAGCCAATTAATTACTCTTCTAACATTGCCATTTACAATCAAGTATAAAACATAATGTGTATGTATGTATATTATGTATGAGGATGTAATTATATATGTATGCATATATGCACTGCAACATTTGTTATTTTTGTATGCATTATGAGGTCAAAATAGAAAATCTAAAGAAATGATATATTTTGATCCACTTTAAGGACTTCATTCAGTAATTTTTATAATGATTCATCACAGTTTAATTATCTCATTCTTTTCTCTTTGAGGAGAGAAAAGCCTGTTTTCTCCCATTGATACTGCAGTTGAAAATTAACATAAGCCCAACAAAAAGCTTAGTAGGTCACTCTTCATTACTATAGAATTTATGATAATGAACAACTGGAAGCCATCCAAACAGTAAAAAGTAGGGGACTAAATAAAGGAAATTCTAGTGCATCTCTAATTGTACTGTATGCAGGTATAAAATGGATGCTCAGAGTTAATAATGAAATGTGAATTCCCTGTACCTCACTACAGCACATAATAGTAATATGTCAAAATCATTAGCTCTTGTCCCCACCTGCTCATGACGTCTCATCCGGTTGTTTCAGAATGTCCCAGGAGAACGCTTCATCTGTGTTCACTGGGAAGTCTGTCCTAAGCTAACATGTGGCATTCTCTTTCTGCTTGCTTTTCCTCTCCATGATCCCTCGATTATGTCCACTACCCTCAAAAGTCCTGCAACCAGGACTCAGCATGCCTACCCTAAATCTGGCCCCAGATAGCTGTCTTTGATGCTTCTGAAACCACAGTCCTCCTGGATACCAGGGAGGGGCAAGGAGCCCTTATTTCCAACTCATCAGTGCCTCACTGTCTTTGTCTAAGAAGTGGGGGATCATCCCCTTCATAAAATTCCTTCATAAGAACGCCTCTTCAAATTTTTATTTTTTAAGATGGAGTCTCACTTTGTCACCCAGGCTGGAGTGCAGTGGCACCATCTCTGCTCACTGCTACCTCTGTCTCCTGGGTTCAAGCGATTCTCCTGCCTCAGCCTCCCAAGTAGCTGGGATTACAGGTGCCCACCAACACGCCCAGCTAATTTTTGTATTTTTAGTAGAGACAGGGTTTCATCATGTCGGCCAGGCTGGTCTTGAACTCATGACCTCAGGCAATCTGCCTGCCTTGGCCTCTCAAAGTGCTGGGCTTACAGGTGTGACCTACTGCACCCTGCCCCCACTTCAAATTTAACCAGAAGGTCTTTTCTCTCTCAAGCTCAGACATAAGACCACACGGACTTATGAACCTGACATGATTCATGCCATCTACACTTTATTTCTCCTCTTCTCAATGAAGGGCTCCCTTTTATCTGCAAAGTAACACATGCAAATGTTTATCTGAGGGCTTTCTCCCCTTCTCTCAGTGGATATTCCTGACCCTGCCAGTAGTCACTGGTCAAGTTCAAACTATTCTACAAACATATGTGAAAATATTCATGGGAATTACACTAAGTGAAAACAAGGTAACATATTATATATAATCATGTGTAGAAAATTACATAGACTGTAGATAGTAGTAATATTTTTCTATTTCGCATATTTTCAAGTCTCAACATACATTAATTTAGCATAGGAGAAAAACAATAAACATGTATGAAAGATAAAAGTTGTTTAGGCTGGGCGCTGTGGCTCACACCCATAATCCCAGCACTTGGGAGGCCCAGGCAGGTGGATTGAGACAATCCTGGCTAACACAGTGAAACCCCGTCTCTACGAAAAATATAAAAAATTAGCTGGGCATGGTGGAACCCACCTGTAGTCCCAGCTACTCGGGAAGCTGAGGCAGGAGAAACGCTTGAACCTGGGAGGCGGAGGTTGCAGTGAGCCCAGATTTAGCCACTGCACTCCAGCCTGGGTGACAGAGTGAGACTCCATCGCAAAAAAAAAAAAAAGTTTTCTTCTTTATTAGTCTTGCTAGCGGTCTATCAATTTTGTTGATCTTTTCAAAAAACCAGCTCCTGGATTCATTAATTTTTTGAAGGGTTTTTTGTGTCTCTATTTCCTTCAGTTCTGCTCTGATTTTAGTTATTTCTAGCCTTCTGCTAGCTTTTGAATGTGTTTGCTCTCGCTTTTCTAGTTCTTTTAATTGTGATTTTAGGGTGTCAATTTTGGATCTTTCCTGCTTTCTCTTGTGGGCATTTAGTGCTATAAATTTCCCTCTACACACTGCTTTGAATGTGTCCCAGAGATTCTGGTATGTTGTGTCTTTGTTCTCGTTGGTTTCAAAGAACCTCGTCAATCCTAAGCCAAAAGAACAAAGCTGGAGGCATCACGCTACCTGACTTCAAACTATACTACAAGGCTACAGTAACCAAAACAGCATGGTACTGGTACCACAACAGAGACATAGATCAATGGAACAGAACAGAGCCCTCAGAAATGATGCCACATATCTACAACTATCTGATCTATGACAAACCTGACAAAAACAAGAAATGGGGAAAGGATTCCCTATTAAATAAATGGTGCTGGGAAAACTGGCTAGCCATATGTAGAAAGCTGAAACTGGATCCCTTCCTTACACCTTATACAAAAATTAATTCAAGATGGATTAAAGACTTACATGTGAGACCTAAAACCATTAAAATCCTACAAGAAAACCTAGGCAATACCATTCAGGACATAGACGTGGGCAAGGACTTCATGTCTAAAACACCAAAAGCAATGGCAACAAAAGCCAAAATTGACAAATGGGATCTAATGAAACTAAAGAGCTTCTGCACAGCCAAAGAAACTACCATCGGAGTGAACAGGCAACCTATAGAATGGGAGAAAATTTTTACAACCTACTCATCTGACAAAGGGCTAATATCCAGAATCTACAATGAACTCAAACAAATTTACAAGAAAAAAACAAACAACCCCATCAAAAAGTGGGCAGAGGACATGAACAGACACTTCTCAAAAGAAGACATTTATGCAGCCAAGAAACACATGAAAAAATGCTCATCATCACTGGCCATCAGAGAAATGCAAATCAAAACCACAGTGAGATACCATCTCACACCAGTTAGAATGGGCATCATTAAAAAGTCAGGAAACAACAGGTGCTGGAGAGGATGTGGAGAAATAGGAACACTTTTACACTGTTGGTGGGACTGTAAACTAGTTCAACCATTGTGGAAGTCAGTGTGGCGATTCCTCAGGGATCTAGAACTAGAAATACCATTTGACCCAGCCATCCCATTACTGGGCATATACCCAAAGGACTATAAATCATGCTGCTGTAAAGACACATGCACACGTATGTTTATTGCGGCACTATTCACGATAGCAAAGACTTGGAACCAACCCAAATGTCCAACAACGATAGACTGGATTAAGAAAATGTGGCACATATACACCATGGAATACTATGCAGCCACAAAAAATGATGAGTTCATGTCCTTTGTAGGGACATGGATGAAACTGGAAAACATCATTCTCAGTAAACCATCGCAAGGACAAAAAACCAAACACCACATGTTCTCACTCATAGGTGGGAATTGAACAATGAGAACTCATGGACACAGGAATGGGAACATCACACTCTGGGGACTGTTGTGGGGTAGGGGGATGGGGGAGGGACAGCATTAGGAGATATACCTAATGCTAAATGATGAGTTAATGGGTACAGCAAAACAACATGGCACATGGATACATATGTAACAAACCTGCACATTGTGCACATGTACCCTAAAACCTAAAGTATAATAATAAAAAAATATATATTTTCAGAAAAAAAAAGTTGTTTAATTTATAAATAATAAAAATGTATTATATATGCAGTAGATGCCTAATACACAAGTGTTGTTGCATCTAATCCTTACAATAAACCTAGAAGACAATCTGCTGTTGTTCCAGTTTTATGAATGGGCAAACTGAGGTTCAATATAATTCCCTAAGGTATATAACAAGTAATATGTATATCTGTTTTTTCTCTGAGCCCACTCCCTTTTACTGGGAACTTCTTATTCCTTCTGGTTTTGGTCAGGGGCTCAATTCTCCAGTGAGATATCCCAGTAATCTCTCTCTTGGCCTCAGCTAGGTCAGGCTGGCTTTCTGATGTTTATAATACATGCAACCAAAAAGCCATACATAATACAACAGGTTAACTGGCGAGACAGGATTAGAACCTAATCCAAACCCTCATTCTTTATATAAGCTTACACTTCCTTGCACGAGACAGGCAAATAAACAACTCACGGAGAGAGGAACAAAGGATTGTGGTCACAGGTCACAGATCCTTGGGCCAGTACCCCTCCCTCAGGCCTGGAGTTTAAAATTTGATTTAGGCCTCTCATGTTTCCAAAACATTGACCTCGAAACTGGGTTCCCACCCTCAGGATTAAATTAGTTCCCAAATTGAATTTTATGTTTCTTAGTTCTTTGCATCATCTCTGGCTCAAGGAGATGGAAGGATGTTTTTGATTGCACAGCAAGGAATACAGCAGGGTGCTCTGAGCCTTAAAAGATGCTCTACAATCTCCCAAGCCCTGAGGGGCTTCCCTTTGGTCTGGCACGGATCCCTACCAGGCCTGCAGCACTGAGCTATAAGCACAAGAGGAGCCCAACCCTGGTCTTCTCTCCACCACTCACCCGCTTCATCATCTGTTCTCATTTCCCAAACTCTACGGCTTCCAGATCAAGTGCCAAGAACTGGAAACCTTCATGCTGAGAAGCTGAATGGGGCAGTGAAAGCTTCAAGCATGTGGCATGTTGTGCAAACATAGGTTCAAAAACAGGTTCTTCCAGGGACCAGCTATTTGACCTTGAATAAATTACTGCCTGGTTTTAGGGGTCTATTTTCTCCTATAAGAAAGGGTATAGTTAAGCTGCTAAGAAAATATCAAGGACTTTGCAATGGAAGATTTCCCTCCCTTCTGCTCCTTTGTTTCTTCCTGGAATGTATTAAGTTTTCAACAAATATTTGTTGAATGAATGAACATCTCTATTTAAAACTGTCTTGCATGACAGAGTATTCAGCTCTGACTATTCTGCTGAATGATACATATTTTAGAATCATATTTATTAAGCATATACTATGCACCAAAACCTACACTATATGCATTATTTCTTTTCATTTCTGAGTCTCCCACATCACTTTATAGAACACCTGTAGTAACAATAATAGTTAACATGTTATTGGAAGAAACCAGGATGCTAAGAAGGGAGAAGCTACCCTTTCATAACACAAAATAACTCAGCTAAGAAAGAGATTTTTCTCCCTTCTCCCCACAGCCTGCACCTGGCAGGACCAGCACCCCTCAGGTGCAGCACACCACTCACTGCAAGACACATCCCTCCCCTGAGCCTCTACCCCCTCATTCCATGGTGTTGCTATGAATGTTAAATGAGAAAATGCCTTCACGGTATCGACACACACTAAGTGCCCAATTAGGACTCCATTACAATCATAATTTCACCATTGTTGTATCTCTGGAATAACAATAACAAAAATCATGGCAACTAAGCAGCAGTTTAATTTAGTAAAAAGCAAATCATTTTTCACTATGCTTTTGCTCGTCCATCTTATTTATTCTCCTTTCAGTTCTGACTGTTGTAGGCTAAGTGGAGGTGTGTTTACAGGATGCAAAATTATTTTTTTAAAAATATAGAAAACAGCCAACTGTTTTAATTGGCAACATAAACACTGAAAAGATGGCAGCTTTGCTGGATACTTATTTTTATGAAAAGAGATCAGGAAAAGATAACCATGTCTTTGCTGAACCTATCTTGAATTGGATGGCCTCTACTGACATTCATTTCAGAAACTTGAGTTCTTAGAGTAATCAATCAGAATATCTTCAGATCACTTTGTGAAGTCTTCACAGAAATTGAAACTACTGGTTAGGACTCACTGCTCTATGATTCATGCTGCTATTGGTTTAGAGCTTATTCTCCTAAGAAAAGACTCTCTGACCTATGACAGAATTCTCTGAGATAGAAGTTGTTCTATCTACAAAATGTGCTGCAGAATTGAAACAAAACAGGTCTCTGTTTTGCCTTGCTTAATACCAGGAGGTGGTACATGCATGGTAGGTATGGGACTTCTCCTTAGCCAGATAGTAAAGGATAAACTAATTATAGGTATAGAATTGACGGGGCACTATGCTGATCGCATATCTGTAACACTACATTCAATTCTGAGTATTACATTTGTTTTAGAAGACACACCTACAGGAGTTCATCCAGTGGAGAGTCACTAGAATGTTCTGGGGGATTAAATGCATACTGTAAGAGGAACACTGAAAGCAAAACTAAGTAACACAAAGAAAAGGGTCTGGAGACTTTCATCTCTAAAATGTCTTAAGCATGTTATTATCAGAGCAATGTGTTTGTTCTAGGTGTACCTAGTTTTAGGTTGAGGGTAAGTAGGTAGAATTATGAAGGAAGAAACTTGCATAAGTCTAAGGCAGGTATTTCCTATCTCATAGTTGCCCAAGAATGTGTTGGGCTGATTCAAGAAGTGAGCCCCACCAATGGGGGTGCTCAAATACAGTTTGCAAGTATATACCAATGGAGCAGAGGAGATTCAGACACTTCTTTAGGATCCTTAAGTTCTTTTCCATTTCTTAACTTTGATGAGCCTATAAAACCCACTCACTGCTCCCCATCTCCAACCTAGGGGTGAAGTTTTGTGGTTCAATATGTCAAAGAAAGTATTTGCTTGGCTAACTTTAAGGCCATTGATACAGAAAAATGATATACTAATCAGTAGATAAATGGCAAAAAGTAGATAACTAAGAGGAGAGCTAAGGACTTCAGCATCTTGGGGAATTGATATTATTAGCTCAGAATCCAGGCATGGCCTGTGGACATCATAGGACATCTACCATTTCTTCATCTCTTAGAGACTTTTCCTTCCATGATCTCCTCTGTCTCTAGTTCCAGGTTCCACACCATCTCTGCTTTTGACCTCTCAAAGCCTGGATACAAAACTTGGCAAAGTTTTGCCTTCCCCCAAAGAAATCCACTGTCCCAAAGACAACTGGTGATCAATGTAGACTTTACTAAAAGATGAGGAGATGAGAGTTAGGGGGACTTTTCTCCACAAGTCCTTCTCTGGGCACCCCACCATGGGCTGTCACTGACCCATGCAGTCACTAGCCTCCTTTATCTTTTCTCCTTGATTTTCCCCTAGGAATTCAAACTTTTCTTTGGTTTTTATGCAAAACCACTTTTCCCTCACTGGGTAACTGAGAGTAGCTAATTTCCAGAACAATGCAGAGTGGTGAGTCAGAGCTGGGAAGTGGACCCACCTCCTATTCTATTGATCAAAACACTTATAAAAGCATTCATTCCCAACAAAGATAATTTTCTACTTATCAGAAGGGCTCATGAGTAAATATGTTGGCCTCCTGCTGCATATTAGTGTGTAGGTAAGAGTCAGTGCATGTGTGTGCGTTGGAGAGCTTTACTAAGGTTCTTAATGAAGTGTGAAACTATTTGCAAAACATCAAGGGAAGACATTATTAACTGAACTTGAACTGGCAGCTACTGAGATGTGAGATTTATTTTGTAGGTAAGCAATAATCTCTTAATAAAATTGGGAATAATGCGTGGGTGAATTGGGCAGGGTGCAGATATGTAAGGAGAGTACAATTAAAATGTCAAAGGAACATTGAATGGAAGGAAACAAGTGTGGAGGTGGGAGGACTTGGAGAAGAATGAAGATGTACAAACCCAGGATTTTGAAGAAGGAAACAAATCTGAAACTCCAAAGTGAACATGCTGTATTGGCCATTCGAGAAATGAATGTTGCTTTTTGCTTTGGGGAAAAACTTTAACACACTGAAGGATCTAGAGGAGAAACCAAGATGGTAGAGAGTTTGGAAACCTGGCTCTGGCAGGGAGATGGACACCTGGAGGATGTGGGGCTTGAGGAAGCTTGGGAGAGTGATGGTCACTGAATCCAGAGCAGAAGAGGTGATCACATAAAGGAGGATGAAGAACTGTCTGAGATTCCCAGAAGCAGTAACAAGAAAGAGAGGCCTCAAATCCAACATCTAAAGGGGCTGAGCCAACAATGAAGATGATGAGGCGGACCAGGTGAAGATGACCCAGAGTGTGGTGAGTGTGGCAGTATGTCTTGCTCAGACTCCAACAAAAATCAGGCAGCAGCTGCTCAAGTCCTTCCCGTTTTTCTTTTTGGGAAACCAGCCCTGTGTTTAAAGATCTGATTTTTTGAGAGGTGCCAGATAAGTAAAATCTCTACTTCTGAGGCTAATAATTAATTTTAAGCATTAAAATTTTAGCCAAAAAGCAAAATATTTTCAAGGGCCACAAGCATCTACTATACAAGTTTGATAGAGACTGCAGAACAAAAAAACCAGATTGATGCTCAACATTAAGGCCTGATTTTTAATTATTTGAGCTGTCCAAAAATGGATATGGTTTTACTAGAATAAAGGAAGAGGGGTGAGCTCCCCTCTCAATCACAAAGATATCAGATAAAAATTGTTGGCAGGGGCTGGGCGCAGTGGCTCACACCTGTAATTCCAGCACTTTGGGAGGCCGAAGCAGGCGGATCACCAGGTCAGGGGATCGAGACCATCCTGGCTAACACGGTGAAACCCCGTCTCTACTAAAAATACAAAAAATTAGCTGGGTGTGGTGGTAGGCACCTGAAGTCCCAGCTACTCGGGAGGCTGAGGCAGGAGAATGGCATGAACCCAAGAGGCGGAGCTTGTAGTGAGCTGAGATCGCACCACTGTACTCCAGCCTGGGTGACAGAGCAAGACTCCATCTCAAAAAAAAAAAAAAAATGTTGGCAGGTTGGTTGGAGGCTTCAGAGGATTGACTGTGTATTAGATGTCTCTTTAGCTAGGCTAAGCCCAGCAACTTGGGAGGCAGAGGTTGGCAGATCACTTGAGCCCAGGAGTTTGATACTAGCCTAGGCAATGTAACGAAACCCCATTTCTACAAAAAATACAAAAATTATTAGGTTGATGCAAAAGTTATTGTGATTTTTGCCATTCATGACAAAAACCACAATTAATTTTGCATCAGTCAAATACCTGGGTATGGTGGCACATGCCTGTAGTCCCAGCTACTAGGGAGGGGCTCAGGTGGCAGGATCATCTGAGCCTGAGTAGATTGAGGACATAGTGAGGCATGATCACACCACTGCACTCTAGCCTGGGTAACAGTGAGACCCTATCTCAAAAACAAAATAAAGGCTGGTTGTGGTGGCTCACGCTTGTAATCCCAGCACTTTGGGAGGCTGAGGCAGGCAGATCACCTGAGGTCAGGAGTTCAAGACCAGCCTGGCCACCATGGTGAAACCCCATCTCTACTAAAAATATAAAAACTATCCGGGCGTGGTGGTGGGTGCCTGTAATCCCTGCTACTCAGGAGGCTGAGACAGGGGAAGTGCTTAAACTTGGGAGGCAAATGTTGTAGTGAGCTGAGATTGTGCCACTGTACCCCAGCTTGGGTGACAGTGAGAGTCTGTCTCAAACAAACAAACAAAACAAAACAAAACAAAAACTCTCTTTAAAATAAAAATTCCTGGGCCATTCTCGGGGAACCAACTCGATAGTTATGTAGTGGGCTCAATCATGAGTATTTTATATTTTATAGAAGCACTTCAGGTAGTTCTGATAGGAAGACAACAGGGGAACATGTTTTATTTGATTAACACCAAGGTTCTATCTTTCCTAAGATTTCTCAGACATGGAGTAAAGACAAGACTCAAGGAAATGGAGCTGGATAATTGGAAGAATTGATCTGACATGCCCCAGACAAGTTTAGATTCCCCAGTTATATGCTTCCATTACATTCTACATTTTTGTAACATGCATCACACTATACAATTTTTTATGATTTGGGTAAATGTGACAGCTATTGTGGAATTATTTTTTTAATGTCTATGTCCTTTGCTTGAATGTAAGCTCTGTAAGAACTGAAACTGTCTTGATTCTGTGCACCAGCATGACTCACTGTTACCCTCAGCCTGGAATCTCCCTCCTTCCTTCAACATCTATGTGGCTTGCTCCCCCTTTAATTCAGGTCTCTGCTTGAATGTCCTCTCTTCAGAGATGCATTCTGTGTTAGTCCATTTTCACACTGCTATAAAGAACTATCTGAGACTGGGTAACTTATAAAGAAAAGAGCTTTATTTGACTCACAGTTCCTCATGGCTGGGGAGGCCTCAGGAAACTTACAACCATGGTAGATGGCAAAGAGGGAGCAAGGTACATCTTATGTGGCAGCAGGGGAGAGAGAGCGAGCAAGTGGGGAGCTGCCACACATTTTTAAACCATCAGACCTTGTGAGAACTCCCTCACTGTTACGAGAATAGCATGAGGGAAATCGACCCCCATGATGTCTCGTCCTACCTCCCACCAGATCCCTCCTTCTACATGTGGGGTTTGCAACTTGAGATGAGATTTGGGTGGGGACACAGAGCCAAACCATATCACCTTTCTTATCCATGCTTCTTTAAACAGTAGCCTCTGTTGCTCTCTATCCCTTTATCTGGCACTAACTCTGCTCACGGTATTTATCACTGACATTGTGCTATATATTTGTTTGCTTGTTACTTTAATGTCTGTTTTTTTTCTTAGAGTGTAAGACATATAGCATAAAAAATTTGAATTTCCTGTTCTCTCACCTCTGAACCTAGGAAGCAACATGGTACACCCGAGACACCAAATGACATGTATGGATTAATAAATGTGTGAAGACACAGAGCCATGACAGGATCCAGCAAGTCCACAGAGCAGAGATGACTCCAGTTTGCACGGGGCCTGGGGAGTGTGGCTGTGTGCAGAAAAGTGCAAAAAAGTGTGGAGCAATAACACCAGAGAGCTTGTCTTGGGTCAGATTATGATTTGGCTGTTAAGCCAAGGTAAGGAGATTGGACATTCCTTGAGGGGCTAGGAAGCCAGGGAACAGCTTGGTTGATGTTGAGTCTTTGGAAAGATTATTCTGGAAAATAAGACAAGGGTTCTTAGCATATGTCTTTGGCGAAGTTATCATCCCATGAATTAGTAAACAGGCCTCTGAATGCTAGGAAATGGGATTCAACATTTTTCTCAGAGGAGACTGCAGTTTTTGTTTGGTATTTTCTAGCACGATGAAGGCCCATTGTCTTCGTGTTGCAATATCAAAATACTCAAGACTAGGTAATTTGTAAAAAGTAGATACTTATTTCTCATGGTTCTGGAGACTGGGAAGTGAAAGATTAAGGTGCTCGCAGGTTCAGTGTCTGGTGAGGGCCTGTTCTCCACTTCCAGGGTGGTGTCCTATTGTGTTGCTGCATCGTCTGGTAGGATAAATGCTGTGACCTCACAAGGCAGAATGGAAGAACAGGCAAAAGGGCCTAGCTAGCTCCTTGCAGCCCTTATATAATGCACTGATCTCATTCTTAGGGTGGAGCTCTCATGGCCCAGTCACCTTCTAAAAGTCCCATCTCAATACTGCTGCATTGAGGATTAAGTTTCAACAAAAATTTTGGAGGAAACACACACATACAAACCATAGCACCCATGATGCTGCCTTAGTTATCTTGAAAGTAAAATCTCTTTCAGAGGAATTTGAGAGCAGTTACCAAGTTACACTCCTCATATAACTTGACCCAAAATATAGAAGCACTGAGGCTGGCTTGGAAGTCACTCTAGGTCCAAAGTTACCTAGACAGATGGGCCAAATCCAGTACAATGAATTTGAACAAGGTGAAAAATGAAGCCCTGCAATAGCCATTGCCAGCTCCACTTGTCTTTAAACTGCATGCAAACAGGACAGAGAGGCTTCTGAGGATGTCTAGGGGCTGAAGACGTAGCCCTGTTGGTTGCTTATGTCTGTGTGTGTCTGCCCCAGTTCTATTCCTGACCCTCTGCCTTTAGAGAGATCAATCTCCCTCAGCTCTGAGCCCTAAGGAGACAGGATGGGTAGGGTCTGGGAGTCATTTGGCTGCCCCTACATCTAGGAACCAGGATCCCTAAGGTAAGCCCCTGGTGCCTAGGCCTCCTTAAACCCCTGCTATGAGTCTTTTTCACTAAGCTCTGCCAAGGTTCCCACCATGCACATGGTCTCTGTCTGGCCTGAAACTCTACCCAGACAGCATTCTAATCTCTAATGTGTCTGCTCCTTTGCCTCAACCCACTATGCACCTAACTCCGCCCAAAACCCTGTATCAGCCTGGATAGAGACCCTTGTTCACATGTTCCAGAGAAGTACAGTGATTTTACATCCTGCTTCCTCTCCTTCTCTGCTTGAAATGCCTTACAAGGTGACACCAGCTGATGCCCAGGGAATGAGGGCAGAGAGCTTGAAGTCAAGAAAAGTTAATATTAAAGGAGTAGCAGAAATATGGGTAGGAACACTAATGGTAACACCAATTACATCACTCATGTCTCTGCACACACAGAGCCATTTCCTCATTGTCCCAAGAGGCAGGCAAGTCAAGTCTCAATGCTAACATTTTAAATCAACAGAGACTGACAGAGAATGAGGCTTCCCCAAGACTCGGTCTTACTCAAGTGACTTGTTCAAGGCCACTAGTCAGCTATTAAGTAAAGACAAGATTCCATATTCCCTAACTCCAAAGCAGTGCTATTGTTGTTTTTCATTATAATGCTGACTCTATGGGCCCTAGATCTCTTGGAGGGGTTGGAAAGCTCTTCTTTTTTTCCTTTAATGTGTCTTAGAGTTGAAGCCCCAACTTTAAAACCCAGCTATGTGAATTATTACCTGAGTGAGTCACTTTACCTCATTGAGCCTGTTTCCTTCTCCATAAAATAAAATTGATCAACAACTATCTCATAGGGCTGTGCAGATAAGACAAAATCCTGTAGATCAAAAAGCCTTGTTACTAGAACACATTAAATAGGTGGGTGATGATATTTTTGGGGCAAGGATACCCAAACCTTACCTTTTGTCATTACCACCTGTAAAACAGTCATATAGATGGGCAGGGGGGATGGGGTGGTATCTTGGTCACATTGCACTATAAAGAGAATTGAGTGACAACTCATAGACACAGCTTAGTGCTGCACCAGTAGAATTTCTTCCTGTGAGGCAAGTACTAAAGAGAAGGCAGCCAGGCAAGACTCAGAGACAGAGAAGATTGACCGAGAGAGAGAAAGAGCTGCAGAGAGAATTGAATCACCTAAGGTTACAACCAACCTTGAGGGGCAAGAAAAATTTTGATGATGGAATCATAGAATGTAGGAGCTATAAAAGTAAAGGGTGAAGATGGAATAGACAGCCCTCCCTCCAGGCTGACAGAGTAAGTACAGACACAAATGTTCCCCCATAGTCAAATATGGATGAGCTGTTAGTTTTGTCCATTAATAGGGATAATAGTAGTAGCTAGCATTGTTGTGAGGCTTGAACAAGTTAAAACATTTAATGCACACAGTAAACACTCAAATAGCATGAGCTGTTATTATCACTATTTTAAACTTGGTTTATTTCACGAACTAACATAGACTGATTTGCTGTGATCATCTAGACAAGGGTTCTGAAGCCTGTCTGGGCTCAGCAGGAAAGTGTCCTGATGAGTTCCTGATGAGCATGGTGGGCTTTGGGTAGAGGAGGGGATGGCACATGTGCCTGATGCTGACCAATACTCCAAAGCCCCGATTCCTCTTATTGATGAGATAATGGAAGTTAGAGTTAGATAGTGATTCCTAAAGTCAAACACAAAAGGACAAATATGGAAATAAAACTCATACCTCTCTTCCAGTCCAGATATCTAAGTCTGCTATTGCTCCCTCAAGCTCCCCAGCCAACAGGGCAACTGGAGGAAAATGGGAACAGGAAGAACAAGTCCAGTGGATTCCAGAATTTCATTCCAGAAGAGGGGGGACTTCTCTGCTCAGGTTTGGATCATAATCCTGAAAGTCATAATCACAAATGCTATAATTCTGAATGTTGAGATCCTGAAAGATCAAAATCCCTTGTCTAAATCCCTAAATTCTAAAATCCCTAATGTCTAATAGACATAATGACATCTTTGTAATTAGGTGCTATGAAGGCTTCTAAAAGTAAACTTCAAGGAGTTACCAATAAAGTTTGTTTTTTTTTCCATTCACCCCAATGCATTTGGTGGACAATTCAAATGAGTGGATTAGCTGCATGATACGACAACCATGAAAACTTTGGTTTAAAAATGCATCATTTGTCTACATTGGCATTCCTTCCAGCTGATGAAGTTCCAGGAGCTTTTAATGAATTAAAACATTTGTCTGAAGAAGCCAGTGAAGTTACCGACTGGTTTGAAAATAATTATGTGCACAGTAGGATAAGAAGACACTTACACAACAGTTGCTGTTCAATTACCAGCATTGTTTTCACCGAATCTGCTGTCTGTATATGAGTGCATGTAAAATGAATTTCCATGTATCCAAAACAACACAGAAGCATGGCACAGAAGATGGAAAATTGTGATAGTGAATGCTTATGTCAATGTATATCTAATCATAGAATAATTTCAAAAAGAGCAGTGCCATGTAGAAAACAAATGTGAACGTATTAGAGCCATACCCTAAAAGAAAAAAGGCAGCTATTCATTATGATGCAAGACTTCCAAATATGGCCTGGCACGGTGGCTCACGCCTCTAATCCCAGCACTTTGGGAGGCCGAGGCAGGCAGATCACAAAGTCAGGAGATCGAGACCCTCCTGGCTAACATGGTGAAACCCCGTCTCTACTAAAAATACAAAAAAAGTTAGCCAGGCATGGTAGCAGGTGCCTGTAGTCCCAGCTACTAGGGAGGCTGAGGCAGGAGAATGGTGTGAACTCAGGAGGTGGAGCTTGCAGTGAGCCGAGATCATGTCACTGCACTCCGGCCTGGGTAACAGAGCTGGACTCCGTCTCAAAAACAAAAAAAAAAAAAAAAAAAGACTTGCAAATATAGTTAATAATCAGGAAAATCAGAGAGCTCTTATGGAAGACTTCTGTGCAATTGCCCATAATTTACCCCTGTAATACATCTTCTGTATGTCAATTTTTAAATTTTTTCTTATTTTTAAGTTGTTCCCTATTTTAAATTGTCAGCATTATTATTTACAATTTGCTATGATATGTATTTCCATCTTCACATCATTTTCAGTACTGGAGATATAAATTCTAATTTGTTTTATGCATTTTTTGCAAATTTGACTCCACAAAAGTGCATTGTCACGATGTAGGCTTTGTGTGTAATTGTTGTGAATGTGTGTACAACATTGAAACTTCCTCAGTAAAAGAGGGGATATCCTTCATATACATCTGCATTTGGGAAAAAAAAACTTCTGGAGATCTCTGCTCTTTGGGTGACTGCACATGCAGTGGTGACCCATCATGGTTTTTTATCTCATCCAAAGACTTAAGTTGTCTATCATGGTATGTCAGATGACTGCAGTTATATAAGCTATTCATTTATGAATACAGTTCATCTACTCATAATTGTTACACTTGTGTGACTGTTGTTAGTATATTTGAGTGTTTATCCTTGCAAAAATATGTGTTACTATTGCCTATTTTATCATGTAACATGGCCTATGAAATGTCCAGTCATGTTTTTATGTTTCTCAAATGAATCTCTTTTAAAAAATGTAAATAAATATCTTTTAAATAATTTTTAATTATTTTTTCCTAATTATATTTTCAGGATTTTGATCTTTTGGGATTTAAACTTTTGCGATTGTATCTTTTGCAATTGTGATCCTTTCTCTTCTGTTCAATGCAAGCTCCTGCTGGTGGTTGATTATAGCAGGTTTTCCAAGAACCACCAGAGACTGTTGTGGTACCACAGAGGATACCTTGGAATTATTCATGCCTCCTTATCTTACGGACTTCCTGACAAATTGCTTATTTGCTCTGTGGTTTGAGAACATTTTATTGTGCTGCAGGGGTTCTGGTTTACCTCGGAGGCACTAAGAAGCTCTGATGAGCTGGAAATGAACAGCCAATTCCACTGTGCTCATTGAGCACCTACTGCCACTGGAGAGGGCACCAGGCACTTCCAAAACTCTCATCTCATTTAAACCTCATCTCATAAAACACCCTGGAGGTGGAGATCTTTCTTCCTTTAAGTACATTAAGGCTTGAAGAAGTTACGAAACTTGCCCAAGGTCACACAGTTAATCAACAGCAGCATCAGGAATCAAATCCAGATTTGTCCATCTCCTAAGACTGAACTGGAACTCTTTTTATTGCAAAAAACTCGAATCCTTTTTGAAAAAAGAATAAGGTCCAGGCCCCAGAGGAATAGAGTTATTGAAAATTCACAATGTGCTGGATTTATATGCATTGTTATCGCATTTATATGCATTGCTTCATTCTGTGTTTAAAACAATCCTACTCCTGCCAGGCTTTTTCATTGCCAAGTTAGAGATAAAGTAGCAGAGTCTAGAAGTGTCTAAAAGAGGTCAATTATCTTGCATGAGGTTGCACCAGCCAAAAGTGCTGGAGTCAGGAGACGTGGACTAAAGTCCTGATACGTGCCTGTTGTCCCAACACAATTATCAGTAGCACTTTTTTTCAGTGTCCAAAGGGTTCTGGTTGAGATGATAAACTATATAGTCACCCTAACTAGCATTCTAGTTCCTGCCACCTGGATGCCTTCTGATGCCTGAATCTCCAACATCTCCTTCGATTACTTCAATTACTCCTACCTTTCCAGTAAGTTATTTTTTTTGCTCAAGTTAATTAAGTCTGCGTTTTGCTTGCAGTCATAACAAAAATTTGAACGTGCGCATTGAAAATATTCACCAACAGGATTTTTTTTTTTTTTTGCAGAAGAAGTCTTTAATAACCAGGTGGCTAGGGTTTCCTACTGATAACATTCAGCCTCCTTTCCATATAATTCCCATGCTTGCTCAAAGGGTTTATAGACAAGTGTTCATAGTAGCATGAACTGAGGCTATTCTTGTAAGCATGTCTTCCCCTCACCTGGGTTGACACAGTTACTGCCATTGTCCAGTGAGCACTGTTACAGAAACAGCAACCAGCCCTGAGGCCTTTCATGGTGCCTAATTCAGCGAGAGGATCAGCCAGCCTACCTGGAGGTAGACTGATTAAAATGTCATTCATTTTGGTGAGCTAGGAATTTGCTCTCACTAAAATTGACACCTAACCTAGATTTATGTGACTGAATATACTTTTCCAGTCTCTGATGCTTAGCTGATGTATGGATTTACCAAATGCCTTACTCACTGATGTCTTTTTTTTTTTTTTTTTTTTAAACCAAGGAACAGTTGCCATTGCAATGAAGTTAGGCAATGGAAGGATGCCCATAGTATTCACTACCCCAGAGAAAACACATGGCCTTATGGAGGGGTTCGGGGCCTATTGAGGGCTCAGCCTTAGAATTAGCATAGAATTAGCATAGAGACAACATCTCAGAATGGAAGGGTATTTGGAGACAAGGTCTTTAAAGAGGTAACTAAGTTAAAATAAGGTCATTAGGGTGGATCCTAATCCAGTATTACCCATGTCTTTATAAAATGAGAAAATTAGGACAGACACACACAGATGGAAGGCCCTGTGAAGACACAGGGAGAAGATGGCCATTTACAAGCCAAGAAAATAAAAAGGCTTCAGAAGAAATCAGCCCTGTTGATGCCTTAATCTTGGGCTTCTGGTCTCCAGAATTGTGAGAAAATAAATTTCTGTTGTTTAAGCCACCCAGCCTGTAGTACTTTGTCATGGCAGCCCCAGCAAACCAATGCACCTTCATTTATTCCTTCTTCAATGCTATCTTCCTTTACATAGATCCTGCTTTCTGGATGATATCACTTTTCTTCTCTCTAAAGCACTATTTTTAAACTTTTTTTGTTGTTGTTGTTTCAAAGTAGCCCTATTGATAACAAATTCCACCAATTTTTGTTTTCTGGTCTGGTAATGTCTTTATTTCCCTTTTACTTTTGAAGGGTAATTTTGCTTAATATAGAATTCGAGGTATGTTTTTTTCTATCAACACTTGAAGCATTTAATCCCACCCTCTTCTTGCTTGCATGTTTTCTGAAGATGAGACTGCTATAATGCTCCTCGTTGCTCATCTAAAGGTAAGATGGAATTATTTACCCTCTGGCTTCCTTCAAGATTTCTACTTTGTCTTTGATTTTCTACAGTTTAAATATGATATGCCTAGATGTAAATCTTTTAGTATGCATCCTGTTTGGTGTTCTCTGATATTCCTGCATCTGTGATTTAGTGTTTGTCTTTAATTTTGGAAAACACTCAGCCATTTTTACTTCAAATATTTCTTCTTTTCTGCTCTGTTTCCTCCTTCTGGTATTCCCATTATGTATATGTTACACTTTCTAAATGGTCCCAGAGCTCTTAGACATTCTGTTCTGTTTTATTTTGTTTTTACCCTCTTTTATCTTTCCTCTTCAGGTTTTGAAGTTTCAGTTAACATATTTTCAAGGTCACTGATTCTTTCCTTGGCTGTGCACAGTCTACTAATGAGCCCATTAAGATATTCTTCATTTCTGTCACAGTGTTTTTTTGTGTGTGCATGTATTTGTGACTGGATCTTGCTCTGTTGCCCATGCTGAAGTGTGGTGGCATGATCCAAGCTCACTGCAGCCTTGACCTCCCAAGCTCAAGCAATCCTCCTGCCTCAGCCTCCTGAGTAGCTAGGACTACAGGCATGTGCCATCACACCCGGATACTTTTTAACATTTTTATAGAGATTGGGTTTTGCCATGTTGCCCAGGCTGATCTCCAACCCCTGAACTCAAGTGATCTTCTCACCTCAGCCTCCCAAAGTGCTAGGATTACAGGTGTGAGCCACCGTGCCCAGCCTCTGTCACAGTGTTTTTCATTTCTAGCATTTTTTTTTGAGTCTTAGAGTTTCCATATCTCTGCTAACATTACCCATTTTTTCTGTCATGTTGTCCACTTTTTACATGAGGCCTTATCCTATTAATCATGGTTGTTTTATATTCCGCATTTAATAATTCAAAAATCTCTGCTGTATTTCAGTCTGGTTCTGATACTTGCTTTGTCTCTTCAATTGTGTTTTTGACTTTCAGTAATGCTTATAATTTTTTTCTGTTGAATGCAGGACACGAGGTACGTGGTAGAAGGAGCTTCAGTAGATACACCTTTAGTGTGAGGTTTTATGAACACATGGCTAAAAGTTAGGCTGTCTACTGTTTGTTGTACCTGTGATGTCATAAGCTAAAATTTCCTCTCATGTATCTACTGTTTCTGTCTTAATCTGCTGTCATTGAGTGTCCTTAGAAAATCCTTCTAAAATAATGTCTGAGGCTTACAGTTTTCTTAGCTGTAACTTCTGTCATTATACAGGCACCTTACTCATTCAAGGAATAGTAAGGAATGAGGGGAGGGAAAATGTTCTTTATTCCTTTGATTATGTCTCAGTTGCTTTTATGTAGCCAGTGTCCCTAGGCTATGACCTTCACAAGTGCTCCCCGGCTTTCCCTTTCCTCCCTGCTTAGGTGAGACATAAAGGTTAATGGAGTCTGGACTTGGATGTTTCCCTTCTCCCAGGTCAGTTAGATGCTGGTAAAATAGATTCTCCTGAGGACAGGCTTTAATAAGGAGAACAGAGAGCTCTGGACATAATTCAAAATGTCTACTTTTCTCCTCCCCTACTGGAAGCGTGAAAGGGGTGTTTCCCAAAATTCATCCTGAGAAACTGTAGGGTCCATTTTGTAGGTAAAGCCATGAATGTTTGGGTCTTTCTGAAGACTGTCCCCTCCCCAAAGTTATTAACTTTCAAAGTAGTCCACATGGAGCTTCCAGAAATTTTTCAGTTACAACTGAGTGTTTCTACTGGTATTGGTTCCAGCTATGTACGTCTGCCCTCCCTAAGCTGTGATTCTCTGTACTCACCTCTCTGCTACTCCAGGTTTAGGGGCAGAAGTTTGCCCAGTGACCTCAGTTCTCTGAAGGATCTAAGAAGAGTTGTTGGTATTTTTAGTTTATTTGGTTTTTATTTACTTGTGAGGATGAAAGTGACAACTTCCAAGCTCTTCATATGTCAGACCAAAAACTGAAGTTGCATGAGTGTGTCCATTACAGTACTTTTAAGTAAATGAATCAAAATTTCTTTCTGAATTTGAGTTGTGAAAGTAGAGATTACCTACAAATGAAGTGTTTTCACAGGCTCAGAGTCAAAGCAGGCTACCTGGCTAATGAATGCAGCAGAGAAGGAAAGGAGATGACTCTGGACTTAGAGTTGGGAAAAAACGGGTTGAGATTCCAGCTCTGCCAGGTCTTTTGAGGTAACCCAACTTCTTTGAGCCTCACTTTCTAAATTTGTGAAATAGAGAAAAAGGGGATAGTTTGCAGAAAAATTTACAATTAATCATAACCTTCCTCTGTGATGGATTTTTAATCAATAGAGAAAAAAAATATGAGTCTCATGATAATAAAATATGATAGCTATGTTATCACCAGTTGACCAGTCCCATTAACACAGGACGCCTGTAGTCTTGAAAGCGGGCAAAGGGAACACCAATGTTTTTCTAAACTGTTTATCTCTGGTGAATTCAGAAGGAAACCCCTTCCCTCAACCCAGTTGAGTAATCCCATTAACACAGGACTCCTGTAGGCTTGAGAGTGGGCAAAGGGAAGAGAAATGTTTTTCTAAAACTGTTTATTTCTGGTAAATCCAGAAGGAACCCCCTTCCCTCAACCTCTATAGAAATAAAAGGAACAAAATAAAGAGCACCCTGCCCTCAAAAATCTACATTTCACCATTATTGTGAATATCAAATAAGGCAAAACAAGGAATAGTAATTGATATGCTTTGGCTGTGTCCCCACCCAAATCTCATCTTGAATTGTAGCTCTCATAATTCCCACGTGTTGTGAGACAGACCCGGTGGCAGGTAATAGAATCATAGGGGTGAGTCTTTCCTGTGCTGTTCTCATGACAGTGAATAAGTCTCATGAGATCTGAAGGTTTTTATAAAGGGGAGTTCTCCTGCACATGATCTCTCTTGCCTGCCGCCATGTACGATGTGACTTTGTACCTCATTAGCCTTCTGCCATTATTGTGAGGCCTCCCCAGCCATATGGAACTGAATCAATTAAACCTCTTTCCTTTATAAATTACCCAGTTTCAGGTATGTGCTTATTAGCAGCATGAGTACACACTAATACAGTAATGATAATGATTGGCAATGCTTTTTGATTAGTTACTTGCTCTGGTCCACGCATCGTGCTAAGTGCTTTATGTGCTATTCTCTAAACAATCCTATTAGAATTACATTCGTACTACTCCCGTTGTATAGAAAACTGAAACCTATGAGGATTCAATAATTCACCCAGGTCACTCATCCGTCATATGACTTAGTTCACATTCAGTTTTTAGGTGTTATGTAGGAGAAAAGAATCTTCAGAGCCCTGAGGAAAAAGTTTAAAATCCCCCAGGAGAGACAGGAGCTAGCACAGAGCCTGACACATGAAAGACACTTCATAAGTTTTGGTGGAAGTTAAGGCACATGTCCAGAAATCACTGCCTGCTTCACTCACTGCGTTTAAATGTGTACAGTTGCACGCTTCACAACTAGACAGTGTACCCCCTGCAGGGGTGGAATAATTATTTTTAAAAATTTTAATTGACATATAATGATTATACATATTTATGAGGTACAGAGTGATTTTCCATACACGGATACAATGTGTAATTTTATATAAGTAGCGTACCTATCACCTCAAATATTTATCATTTCTTTGTTTGGGGAATATTCTAAATCCTTCCTACTACCTATTTGAAATTCTCTCTAGTAACTATTTGAAAATATATATTATTGTTAACTGTGGTCACCCTCAGTGCACTAGAACTGATTCCTCCCATCTAGCTGTAATTTTGTGTTTGTTAACCAACATCTCCCTATCTTCCCACTCCTGCAAACCTACTCTTCTCATTCTCTAGCAACCACTGTTCTACTCTCTACTTTTAGGAGATCAAAGAGAGTGAGACAGTGGTAACTAGAGGTGGGAAGGGTAGGAGGGCGAAGGGATAGGAAGATGTTGGGACAGCTAGTTTACTTCACTGAACGTACTTGCTACAGGACTGAGTTCTTTGCAGTACTTGGTACATATAAGATTTATTGATAAATGCCTTCCAACCTTTAGTAATTAAAATAAATATTTTGGCAGGGAAGAAAGAATAAATTAGTCAAGTAAAGTGTGTATGATAACAAGATATGAAAACAACCCAAGTGCCTATTGATGCATGAATGGATAAAGAAAATGTGACACACACACACACACAGACACACACACACACACGTACACAATGGGATATTATTCAGCCTTATAAAAGAAGGAAATCTTGCCACTTGCAGCAACATGGATGAACCTAGGGGACATTATGCTATGTGAAATAAGCCTGAAACAGAAAGACAGATATTACATCATTTCACTTATAGGTGGAATCTAAAGAAGCTGAACTCACAGAAACAAGTAGAAGGGTGGTTCTAGGGGTTAGGGGGTGAGGGAAGTGGGCAGATTTGGGTAAAATGGTACAAACTTTCAGTTACAAGATGAATAAGTTGTGGGCATCCAATGTACAGCATGGTGATTACAGTCAATAAAAGCATATCATACACTTAAGATTTACTAAGAGAATAGATCTTAAATGTTCTCATTACCAAAAAAAAAGATAATCATGTAAGGTGATAGATATGTTAATTAGCTTAATTGTGGTAATGGTTTCACAATGCATATGTATATTAAAACATCATATTTTATACCTTGAATATACACAACTTTTATTTGCAAATTATATCTCAGTAAAGCTGAGGGGGAGGTAAAGCATGTGTGTGCGTCCGTACGTGTGTATGAATGTATTTTCCTTAGGCAGTCGGGTGGAGTAATGGGAAGACAGAGATGGGGAAGGATTAGCATTCATTAAGAAACCTCCTGTGTTAAGAGCTGTGTGCATGTTTTTCTCCGGTGGCCTTTTAGGGAGTAGGAAATGTAACATGACTAGATACTGCCTGGCCCCCAGCAGTCCACAAATATTAGTAGAGCACCTTCTATATAATGGGAACTGTGCTGGGGAAACCAATCTAAGAAAGCCCCTGTTCTCACAGGGCACCAGAGAGAGTAAATCGATTGGAACACAGTGATATAAGCTGTAAGTATTACTATGTAGGGAAGACAATGTGCTTTGGTGGCACATGAGAAGACTATGAACTGGTGGCTAAAGAGGAATCTTCCCAGAGAAGGTGATGTCTCAGCTGAGACATCTAACAAGTGAGGAGGTAGAGGCAGCAGAATGTACGAGGCCCAAATCACTGATGTCATTTATTAATGTTATTGTTATCTCACTTGGTGTTATGGGCTTGAGAATCAGTAAAATCCTGGTTTTGCCACCTCTGAATGTGTGACCTTGGGTAAGCCACCTGACCTTTCTGAGCCTCCGTCTTGCTCTCTGCATCACAACGACACCCTACTTACTTGCAATAGTGAAATGAAAAGAAAATGAGTTGGCAGATGCACAGAACCAACTCTCTTCCTGGCATTTAAAAGTGCTACAACATATTTCTCTTTCTATCCTCTTCAAAGAGTTTAACATTTTTTAAATTTTCTGGATTCTAGAGTCTTCTTGGACACCAGATCACTCCCAACAACTAACATTTGCAGAGAGTTATGAGAAGCTGGGCAAATATGCCCTATATAATAATTACATGTGAACAACCAACTGGCAGGCCACACAGCGAGGTCCTCCTGAGCTATTATGTAAAGGTGCACACTATTCATTCCAGGAACAGTCCATAGAGCAAATTCACAAGTTAGTGAAGGCCTGTTATAAATCAGTAAATAACCATGCACTGTAATTCCAGGCTCTTTTTTTTTTTTGAGACGGAGTCTCACTGTCTCCCAGGCTGGAGTTCAGTGGCGCAATCTCGGCTCACTGCAAGCTCCGCCTCCTGGGTCTCGCCATTCTCTTGCCTCAGCCTCCCGAGTAGCCGGGACTACAGGCGCCTGCCACCACGCCCGGCTAATTGTTTGTATTTTTAGTAGACATGGGGTTTCACCTTTTTAGCCAGGATGGTCTCGATCTCCTGACCTCGTGATCCACCCGCCTTGGCCTCCCAAAGTGCTGGGATTACAGGCGTGAGCCACCGTGCCTGGCCAATTCCAGGCTTTTAACACTAAATGTGCACAGTACCTATACCTTATGTGATTTTTAGACTTTAAAGTGCATACTTTATATCCACAAGAAAAAAATTAAAATATTTTCGGTTTAACACTTCAAAGATGGCTGGGGATAGATAAACCCTATCCAAGTTTGAATCTAGGCTTCTCCTCAAACTGCCTTTGGGTCGATGAGTACATTGTAGTATGTTTGACACAAAATCAGTATCTGTCATGCACTCTTAGGCAAATGATAATTTTCTACTGAAAACTATTTCCTTAGTGATGGTAAATCTCCAACTACTGTTGACAGATTCAATTTTTGCAAAGTGCCAAAAAGCCTAAAACACGTAGGTAAGTATAATTCAGCTTCACAGGTATTATTGAGCAGTTTGCTTGTTTGCTCTCAGATTCGCCCCTCTCTCATTCTTTTTCTTGCAAACAGGTTCTCTATGTTTGACTTTATGAGTCAAGTTCAGCCAAAGGGAAGTCTGCTAGGAGATAGGAGAATAGGAAGTGTGTAATTGACATTGTTAGTGCCTCACTCAGATTCCCGGGTCTCTTTTCAGTTCAGCGTGCCTATCCCCCAGCTGCTGAAGGCTCACACTTGTGATCTTCCCTGAGGAATTGGTCTTTAGTGGCTGGAGCCATGTCACCGGAGGTGTTTTTAGGTTACACAACCCCCTTGGAATCATATCTAATCGTTGACTTCTGTGCAATGGACAAAAGCCCATCTCCTTTGCCTCAAGGCAGGACAAACACTGGAATGCAATTTTTACCCCCAAAGCTTCCTGCAGGATCTGGCTATAATTAGATGTCACCTAGAAGCCTATCCTTGCTTACATTCTTTCCTTTTTTCATCCTTGCTTCCCTGGCCATTCAGATTTCTCCTGGGAGCCTGTCTTAGTAAATGACTTATACGCAGTTCCCTGTTTCAGGCTCTGCTTCCAGGACACCAGCCTAGGTCAAGGAGAGAAGCCAAGGTATGTCTTCCCTTTTCACTCTACCTCTGGTGGAGTCTGATGCAGTAGTTCAGGCTCCTTCATTATTCCTGCTCTTGCCCTGGTAGCTTGCACTGGTTCTGGCTCTCTCCTGGTCATTCTAGATCCTATGAGATGCCGCTGTTCTTTATGATTTCAGGTGCCTTCTGGAGTTTGTCTCTGGCCCCATGTACCCAACATTTTGGCTGGATCCTTGGGAGGCCTCGCCTCCAAGGTTCTGAATCTCTTGGGCAATGCCAGTTCCTGGGCTTTGATAGCATTGTCATGCTCCTTGGCCCGTCAGTTCTAGGAGTGGCAGCAGCCTCCTATAGTTGTTCATCTCTGGGTTGCCTTACCTTCTCCTGGTTTCTGCTTTTCCAGCACCTCTGTAATTAGGCCCTCCCATTAAATTCCTTCTATTGAGCTCCATGGCATGGATGTTCCTCTGTGTTCCTTGACTTGTCCCCTGGAATCCTTGTCTTGTGCTACACCATTGCTTTCAGTCTTCCTTGCAATTAGGTTAGCCACCAACTAGTTTGGGCCAATGCAACGTGCATAGAACCTGTAAAACCTCTAAACAATCCTCTGCACCCTCTCCTCATTCATCTGCTGACAGATGCCTGAAGTCTGATGGAAGATTTTGAGAACCTGGGGCATGGCTGATCCCCAGACACAAGGAGCCTGAGTAGATAAAGACTGTGTAGAGCAGAGTCTTTACTCACACCCCACCTCCTGTAATCTTCAATGGACTGTGGCATGCATGAGAAATAATATGTCTCCAATTTGTGATGCATATAGGAAAACAATAGAAAGCAAAAATCAGAAATGTGGTATATTAGTGAGCTATTCCTGCACTAATGCTGTGTGATTAAGCCAAAACTCAATGACTTACGAGCACATTTATTCCTATGCTCATGGGTCTGCCGCCAACTGCAGTTCAGCTTATGTGGGCTAGTCTGTCTGCTGGCTGATCTGCGCCAGACAGCATGCTTGGCCTCAGGCCAAGGTTGGTTTCTCCACCTGTATTCATTTTGGGGCCCAGGTTGAAGGTGTCATTGCTTTCCAGGGATTAAACTTCTCAAGGCAAATTACTAGAGTTCAGGAACTCAGCCAAACGTACAAGCACATTTAAATAGTACCTGCATGATGTGCTCTTATTAAATCTGCTCACTTTCTGTTGTTTAAGCAATAGTCAATGGAGCAGGAAAATATACTCTACCCCACAGGGAGGGGGAGGAGAATAAAAATTTGCTGAAAAATCATCTAATAGAAGATATGGAACTGCACAGAATTACCACTGTCACAACTCCTGGTCTTGGATTTTCCCCAGGAATATCACTGGCCTCATCCTCTCTCCTCTCCTGAAGAAATGAGTTCCATGAATTCCCCTTCTTTCCAGACTTGGCATTTCTTATTTATTTATGTATGTATTTAAATTATACTTTAAGTTTTGGGATACATGTGCAGAATGTGCAGGTTTGTTACATAGGTATACACATTCCATGGTGGTTTGCTGCACCCATTAACCTGTCATCTACATTAGGTATTTCTCCTAATGCTATCCCTCCCCTAGCCCCCCATCCCCTGACAGGCCCCAGTGTGTGATGTTTCCCTCCCTGTGTCCAAGTGCTCTCCTTGTTCAACTCCCACTTATGAGTGAGAACATGTGGTGTTTGGTTTTCTGTTCCTGTGTTAATTTGCCGAGAATGATGGTTTCCAGCTTCATCCTTGTCCCTGCAAAGGGACTCATCCTTTTTTATGGCTGCGTAGTATTCCATGGTGTATATGTGCCACATTTTCTTTATCCAGTCTATCATTGATGGGCATTTGGGTTGGTTCCAAGTCTTTGCTATTGTGAATAGTGCTGCAATAAACATACGTGTGCATGTGTCTTTATAGTAGAATGATTTATGATCCTTTGGGTATATACCCAGTAATGGGATTGCTGGGTCAAATGGTATTTCTGACTCTAGATCCTGAGGAATTGCCACATTGTCTTCCACAATTCTGCTACAATGTAAGGTCCTCAAGGGAAAGAATTCTACCTCCTTTTGACATTCAATAAGTATTAACTGAACTCTTGTCATGTGCCAATCCTCTCACTAAACATGGTTACTGAGCCAAAGCCGACACGCTTCCTGTTCTCATGGAGCTAATGGGTTAGTAGGTGAAATAGTATTTAAATTAGCACAACGGTGTAGACTAATGGTCAAAGCTGCTGAGAAGAAGAAGTTCTGGCGTTATAAGAACTCATGACAGGGGAGCTAATCTGGTTGGAGATTTAAGCACAGAAAAGTCTCCCCTTTGCGGAGATTGCACCACTGCACTCCGGCCTGGGTGACAGAGTGAGATTCTGTCTCAAAAAAAAAAAAAAAAAAGAAAAGAAAAGAAAAGAAAAGAAAAGGCTCCCCTTTGAATGTGATGTTTGATCTGAATTTGAAGTTCTAATTCTCCTTTGGACCATGCCAAATACCTAGAAAAACAGTTGGCACAAAGTAAGTGTTCAAAAATATTGGCTGAAGGAAATAGTAATAGGCTATTGATAAATGTTGTAGATGAGAATATTTACATACATTGCAGTTTCAGCCCTTAGCACATTTTATCTCATTTAACCTCACAATAATAAAATATATTCTATAATTATAAGTCTCATTTTACAGATAATGAAACTGAAACACAGAGAGGTTAAGTAATTTTTCTAAGGTCATACATCCAGGAAGAGATGGAGCTGGAATTTGAACCCAAGCCTTCTGGCTCCAGAGTTCCAGCTTTTAGTGACTATGTTATTGGATAAATCATCTCTTTTCCATGCACCAGCTTTGTGCTAGCTATTATGCTTGCACTGTTTCATAACATACCTGGGAGAGGTAGGTACTATTTCATTTTCTTTTTTAATAGATACTGTAATTGGAACTGAGGGATAGAAATGCCTCCAACCAAAATTATGAAGGTCACAAGTAGCACTGTTAAAAATGGAGCCAACCTTTTTCTATAACCTGTACCTGGATCCTTTCCATATTGCCAAACTGCCAACTGGTGACTGAGATGGTGACACTGATGGTCAAGAGACTATGGAAGATGACAAGAAGAAAAAGCTGGGGTACAGGGAAAGTGCAGGCTTCTGTTAGACCTTCTGCCTTCTTCTTGGGACTTGGGCTTTTAAAATAATGTAGAAGCTAAAGACAATCAGCAACTCATGAACACCCTGAAGCAAATTTCCATTTCTTTATGATTCTACCTTCCCCATGTCACTTTGCATTTGTAAAAAGCATCGCAATCACTTGTAATACTGTCTGATTAGAAGCTGAATCCATTTTCCTGTGCAAATATGAAGTTTCCCATTGTATGAAAATGTTATAGAAAATTACCTGTACTAAATGGAAATTTTTAGAGAAAAATTACAAGCTGCACCTACAGGTTTGAAATCTAGTTTTTTTTTTTTTTTCAAATGGATGGAAAGAATATTGAGCTATTGTTACATGTTCTAAAAGGCGTGTGAGTAGGAAAATGACTAAAGAGGGGAGGCGATTGCTGAAATCTGTGCTGACTCAGCTACTGAGCTGAAAGATGAAAGTAACAAGACCCAAGCTGTCTCTGTAGATTCCAAACCAATCATGTTAATTGGAAACTGGAATGAGGAAATGGTCACAATCAACAGATTTATCACCCAAAGGGCCGAGCAGTTCATAAATTTAATCCAGCAAAGGAATTAGAAAATAGAATTGATGCTTATAAAAATCAGGAGTGGAGGTGGGAGCCTTTTCTAAACAACCCTTAGCAGCTAGATGGCCAGCAGTGCTTGAACATATTTTATTGGAAGCTATTAGAAATATGAAAAGGCGGCTTCCTCCCAGCCCCTGGCTGAAGTATCGTAGCTTCTTTTTTATAACCCTTATAAAAGAAGAGCAATAAAGAGACACAAACAGGGTAGTTAAGTTTAATGTCGGTGAAAACCAGATACCTGAATATATGTAATTTATTTTCTTAAAATCTTGCTCAATTGAGGCTGCTATTAATTAGTATGAAAATGTATTGCAGAGCCAATTTTGCATGAAGTTTGTTATCGTGGCTACTTTATGAAAAGGAAAGACAAATCAACCAGAAAGATCTTTGTGACTTCATTGTAAAAAGGAGGTGGAGGGAAGTCATCAAAACAACCTAAGGACTTCATCTAGGTAAACAACTATGTGAGATCCCAGATCTCAAGAATTCAGGAGGCTTCCTCCACCATGGGGATGAGAGGGTAGGGGGAGCACTGGGGGAGGAGAAACCCATACCAGTTGAGGACCTACGGTGTCCAGGAACCGGGCCATGTGCTTTCCAGGGGTCAGGCACTTGTGACTGTCTGCATTTTTCAGATGAGAAAACAGGCTCAGATAAGAGCCTCAGCCCCAGTGATAGAACTTATTAAGGGACAAGCTAAGATTCAAACACAGGTGAGTCTATTCCAGACTCCATATTTGACTAGTGAATGGCTATTTCTCAATACAAAGTCTGGATTCCACTAACCACTGTGTTTTCTTTGCTTCCAAGCAGCCGAACTATTTATCTGGCTTATTGGAACATCAGGGAGGCAGAAGCTGGAAATGGTCAAATTACTGTAACTCGTCTAAAGCCTTCATTTACCTGTCTGCGGAAGGAGTAGGGCTCTCTCCGCTTACTGCTTGCTTTATTTGCACCATTCATCACCACGGGACCAGGTGGAGATAAGTGAGTTAATAAAACCCAATTGAACAACTACAGTTTCTATGGCCAGCTGTTGCTCAATAAATATTTAACAAAGAACATGGTCACAGCTAAAAAATAATTCTTGAAGGTGATCAGATCCAACCACATTGTATTTCCATCCTTTTGATAAAGATATCCCTTACTGAGTGGCTTGATTTTGTTTGTTTGTTTTTCAAAGAGGGGCAAAAACATGGCTTTGGCTTTACCAATATGATGGAGTGAAAAGAGCCAGGCTGTTATTCTGTCGTTGGAAAGAGAGGTTCAGGCCCCACCTTTTTCTCATGTGCTGTGTACCACTGAGCAAGTTACTTTACCTTCTCACCCTCAGGTTCTTTGTATATAAAATAAGAGTCATAATTCAACTTGGCGTTTTGTGGGGTTCAAATAAGAGAACACATTGGAAGTGTTTGGAACTCGGCCAAATCACATTAAATACTCAGTACGTGCCAGTCCTTCTCTCAGGCGCCATCTCAACTTTTAGGATGTAATAATAACTACTAAAGTTCCACACTGTTTTATGTACATAATAAATTGGCTTCATGGCTTTTTATTTCACCCGATCTTCACTCCAAATGTGTGAGGTTGGCAGGAAAGAAGCAGGCATCCCCACCTGCACACACAGATGAGCATATTGAGGTGAAGGGAGATAAAATGCCCGTCTCAGCCACACAGCAAGTAAGAGTTGCCCTGGGCTGTTTCTAGGATCCATGCTCTGGAGTGCCAGGTAGGCTCGTTTCCATTGCCCCACATACAATATCAACTCCACCTTCTCCTGTTCATGCTGACACCTCACTTACCCATTCACTGCCCTGCTTCCTCATGTGCAAAATGGCAACCATAGCTCAACCTTGCAGAGTTGACTGGATAGCATAAGCAATGACCTCAACACTGTGTGAGTGCAGTGCTCAGTAGCAGGCAGGATGACCAACTTATTATAACTCCACCTAGTAGCAATTGTCCTGTGGCCAATAAGCATCAATCTTTGCATTTAGGCACCGACATAAATATCCTGTCTACAATGGTCCCTATTTCATATATGAATGTATACACACAGAATTGAAAGAAGACAGAAAAAAATAGGCTCCTTTGGCATATCAGTGGGAAAATCAATCTGAAAATCTTCTCGGCTTTCTCAGATTGGGAAAATGTTAATCGACAGCACTGAAAATTGGAGGAATAATATAATGCCTGCTGAGGAAAGTAGACAACACAGAGCTGATGTGTGACCATCATTGGCTATTAAACTCTGATTTGCTGAATGGTGTATTCCTTTAGAAAGCAGACTTTCTCACCAAAATAGGCAATAGAAATGTGCCATGATTAACAAGGTGGCAACACGTTGACCAATAATTCATAGAGTCAGCAAACACAGCCAACAGCTGGCCTGAAAACATTGGGGAAACAATTTATGAGCCTCTGCTCAGTTCACAAGGGGAGGGGATGCAAGTCCTAGCATAATAACCATATTTCTTACTTGCTTTGTCCAGATAAAATCTTACTCTAGATTAAGAGGTGGTTTCCTTGTTGCTCCTACATCCTGATTAGAGAAACATACACTCTTCTGTGATTATCTCTGCAATCTAATAGCTGCTGGAGAAGAAACAAAGCAACAGGGTCCTGATGCTATAAATGTTGATAACTTTATACACCAACTCTTTATTGATGCACACTACTTCAAAGGGCCCTGGAATTCGGTTGTACATTTCAGATGATTGATAATGCAACTTCTGATCGAGCTGATCATTAGATAATCACTAGAGCATTACAAAGAGAGTATAAAAAGAAGGAAAGGGAGGAATTATGTATGTACTAGAAAGAAGAAAGTGCATAAGAGGAGAAAGAGAGAGAAAGAGAGAGGCTAAGATTGAAGGAATTAGAAAGGATAGAAGCTGTCAGTTATTTGGCATTTATTGTGATAGAGGCAGGTTGTTGAGGGCCTCACAAACATGTTCTCATTTAATATTAAGGATAGAACTATAAGTTAGCTACTATTATTTTACAAAGGAGAAAATGGACTAGAGAAGGTTATATAACTTAACCAAGGTCACCCAGTAAGTAATTGGAAAAACAAGGATTAGAACCTAGGAGGGAGGAGAGAAGAAAGAAAAATGAGAGGAAAAGAGGAAAGTTAGTTTTAGAGAATGACTGGTACAGACTGCCAGCTGCTTTGTTAGAAAATTGGTGGCTTTTCTATCATAGGCAAATGGGCATAAACAAAGAGGCACTTTGATTGTGCCAAGCTTAACTTTCTGCCCCAGAAAGTAAAACTCCAATTAGAAGTGAGACTGGGCTGGAGGTTCATGCTTGCTAACAGGGATGGAGAACACCAGCTTGATGGGCCAGTTCATTAGTGGTGGCCACTGTCTGCAAATTCAAAAGACTGGAGAAGGATTGTGCAAGCTTCCACAGCCCTGGGCCTTTTTTGCATGCTAGAAAGAAAAACTCCAGGGAGCAGGGAACATAGTATCTCAAAATAATATTTCAACATCTATTTAGTTAAAAGAGCTAGGAATACATGAAAGTTCTAAGTAATCACCCTTTTCCTGGGCTGGGAGAGATGGGCACTAAATATAATCACACTAGAATCACAGTAGATTATTTTCCCTAAAAATAAACAGAAATATAAGGAACAAATGCAATGAGATTATGTAAAAACAGCTCAGGCTTTCTTTGGCCCAAGGAAGAAAACCTCTACTAGAAGCAAAAGTTGAGTAAAAGACCAGACACAAATATACCCCAATTATGTATTTGTCAAATAGTAGGGGCAGGTCACTGTGGGAGGTACTGGAACACAGTCTCTGTCCTCAAGGAGCTAGTGTCCAGGTTAATGTCAAGCCAAAATTCCCACTTGGGTACTTGGACTCCCGAATTCCAACGATTCTGCTTCCTTACTGCCACCCAGCCTGTCAACCTTAACACTCAGCTTTGCTTCAAGCAAGTATTTGATATTTGTCATTTTGGCATCTTTGACTGAAGTTTCTTATAAAACAGAAGAGGGACATTTAAAAATGTATTGGGGACCAGATATGGTGGCTTGCACCTGTAATCCTTGCACTTTGGGAAGCCAAGGCAGGAGGATCGCTTGAGTCCTGGAGTTTGAGACCAGGCTAAGCAACAAACAAAGATCCTGCCTCTAATAAAATAAAACAAACAAACAAATAAATAAAAATATATTGGGCATGAATGTGCTGATTTATTCATTCAGTATAAGGTTATGGAACCCTGGACCCTGGGGCATCAGCAGTGGACCAGAGAGATGGGTCCTTGTGGTCATGCAGATGGACACACAAAGGGATGCAGACAAAGCCTGAGAGAGAGGGAAAGGAAGGACGTGGGCATGGTCCTGAGACGGAGTCTAAATGCGGCAGGTGGGTTACTTTAGCAGAGGGTCTCAGGTCATTTCTGTGAGCGGGGAAAATTTAATGAACGTCACCAGGATGAGAGAAAGGTGACAGAAAGCCCCCACGTCTCAGCAACAGCACGGACAAGGCCCTGAGGATGGAAAGGTGACTGCCTACAGCTGGAGCCAGAGACTGGGGCCTGCTCTCTGCTCATTTCATCTCCTTTAATCCTTACATCCATTTAAGTACAACGTCTACTTCAGGGATGACACAGAGCAAGGGGCAGATTGGAGTCCAACAGCATTCCGTGATCGGTAGCCAGGGTTCTTTGGTAAGTGGGGAGAAATTACAGCCCCTGCTGCTCTGTCTGTACTCCTCCATTGCCTCTGGACATGGAACGCTGGGCTGTTTCACATCAAGCAGCTCTGCCTCAAAGTGCTCTGGCCACATTAACATTGCAGTTTGGAATTCAGAGGCTTACGATTTCTCTCCTCGATTCCATCAGCCTCGCCCTCTCCAGCCACTTAGCTCAATCCCACCCTTTCACTGTCTACCTTCTATTGTGGTCACTCATTGCCCCATAGGGTTCTGGGAGCCTCCTCTGTCTGTCCCTGAGTACCAAACCCAGTACTGTTATACAGTTGATTTCTAGCACACCTTTGGAAAATCAGGAAATAAAGGAGTAGAATACGCAAGTCTACTTGCCCAGTCCTTCTGCCGCCCATGGCCTGGCATATGTTCTTAGGAGACTGCTTTCTGCACCAAGCAGAGAACGAGCACTAGCAAGAAATAAGCATAGCAAGAACTCATTCTCCATCTGGGCCTTCCCCAGCCCCTACACACACTCCCTCGCCCCCCTCCTCAGAAGCACAGGCTGCCACGCTAATGAACATGTCCCCTCTGTCAGATCAACTTCCAAGAGGAATCCTGCCTTCAGACAGTTCACTTTTTCACCTTCAGAGCTATTCTGAGCTGGTAGCTCATTTACTTGCACATTTGGTGAGCGAGTTGATGGCGTCCCTGGAGATTCATTCATTTGTGCAGTTAAAGGGAGCTGGGAAGGCGGTCTTAGCACAGTCAGGTGCAGGGGGTGGGGCTCTGGAGCCCAGCCTGCGTGGGTTTCACACACTGAGCTCCTTTGCCCAGGGGTTGGCAGGCTGGCTACTTTTGTGCCATTGGTTGAGGGTGGCTCAGGAGGGGACTTGGGGCTATGGGACTTGTTGTAGGCAGAATAAGGCCCCCCCAGCGATGTCCACATCTTGATGCCTAAAACTGCAACTATTTCTTTACATGGCAAAAGAGATGTTGCAGATATGATTGAGATGGGTACATTATTATGCATGATTCAAGTGGGCCCAATGTAATCACAAGAGTCTTTTTTTTTTTTTTTTTTGAGATGGAGTCTTAGCTCTGTCGTCCAGGCTGGAGTGCAATGGTGTGATCTCGGTTCACTGCAACCTCTGCCTCCCAGGTTCAAGCGATTCTCCTGCCTCAGCCCCCTGAGGAGCTGGGATTACAGGTGTCCACCACTGTGCCCAGCTAATTTTTGTATTTTTAGTAGAGATGGGGTTTTGCCATATTGGCCAGGCTGGTTTCGAACTCCTGACCTCAGGTGACCTGTCTGCCTCAGCCTCCCAAAGTGCTAGGATTACAGGAGTGAGCCACTGTGCCCGGCCAAGAGTCCTTATAAGTAGACTAGGGAGGCAGAAGAGTGAAGCAGAGAGATTGGAAGATGATGTGCTGCTGGCTTTGAAGACAGAGGAAGGGGGCACAATCAAGGAAGGCAGGCACATTCCTTCAACATTGAAAGCTGGGAAAGACAGACGGTTTCTCTCCTGAAGCCTCCAGAAGGAATCCAACCTTACTGACACCCTGATTTTACACAGACCTATTGTAGACCTTTTACCTCCGGAACTGTAAGATAACAAATTTTACGTTGTCTTAAACTGCTAAGACTGTGGCAATGTGTTACAACAGCAGTATAAGCTAACACAGGAATCTTAGCAAAAACGTCGGAGCCCTCAAAGCAAGGTGTTCACTCATTCCTTGGCCTGTTGCTGTGTTCTCTCATTTGGTGCATACACAAACAGTGAGAGCAACTCTCTGCAAGGCCATCTGTCAGAGGCTGGGGAAATGATGATATGTTGACTGCTTCCCATCGTTCAGCCTTTACGGGAAGCTGACAGGGTGCTAGCGGCAAAGGGCCATGCATGCTAGTACACTGGAGTGTGTAAGGTCGCAGGTAAGCCCAGCAGGGGTGCAGTAGAGGGGAACTTAATTTCATCACAAAGCATTCAGGAAGGTTCCTGGAAGAGGTGAAACTGGAGTGAGGACTTAAAGGATGAATAAGTGCCAGTCATGTGTGAGAGGAACAAAGGTATCCAGGCAGCAGGAACAGTGTGTGCAGGGGCATAGAAGCATGAAAGACCTTGGACTTATTTTCTTTTCTTTTTCTTTTTTCTTTTTTTTCAAGATGGAGTCTCACTCTGTCACCCAGGCTGGAGTGCAGTGGTGCAATCTCGGCTCACTGCAATCTCCACCTCCTGGGTTCAAGCAATTTTGTCTCAACCTCTTGAGTAGCTGGGACTACAGGTGCACACCACCACATCTGACTTATTTATTTATTTATCTATTTTTGATGGAGTCTCACTCTGTTGCCCAGGCTGGAGTGCAAGGGCGTGGTCTTGGCTCACTGCAATCTCCACATCCCAGGTTCAAGTGATTCTCCTGCCTCAGCCTCCTGAGTGGCTGGGATTACAGGCACCCGCCACACATCTGGCTAATTTTTGTATTTTCAGTAGAGACAGGGTTTCACCATGTTGTTCAGGCTGGTCTTGAACCCCTGACCTCAAGTGATCTGCCCACCTCAGCCTCCTAAAGTGCTGGGATCACAGGCATGAGGCACTGTGCCTGGCTGACATTGGACTTCTTAAGGAGCTTGGTATCCCAGGAGCATAGGGTACAGAGTGGGTAGGAAAGTGAGAATATGAGGCTAGACAGGAAGGCAGCGCCACCTCAAAGACAGTCTTGCTCAAGAGATGAAGGAGCTAGAATCTTCTCCTCTCCCACTAAAGTATTTCCAAATTAGAGGCACATGGTCATGTTTGAGAAGTCTCAGAAAGAAGTTGCCCAAGTAGCTCAACGCTAGCTTGAAATGAATTTGAAGTCTGTCATGTTTATTCTTAAAAAAAAGCAATGGGTGGGGCACGGTGGCTCACGCCTGTAATCCCAGCACTTTGGGAGGCCGAGGCAGGCAGATCACGAGGTCAGGATTTCGAGATCAGCCTCACCAACATGGTGAAACCACATCTCTACTAAAAATACAAAAATTAGCTGTGCATGGTGGCACGCACCTGTAATCCCAGCTACTTAGGAGGCTGAGGCAGGAGAATCGCCTGAACCTGGGAGGTGGATGTTGCAGTGAGCCAAGATTGTGTCATTGTACTCCAGCCTGGGTGACAGAGCAAGACTCCATCTGAAAAACAAACAAACAAACAACAACAAAAAACAATGTACATTGAGCCTTTTTTTTTCTCAAAATAGATGTTTCTTTAATCTAAATTTGTTTTCTATCAAGCTTTCTTAGAAAAAATATACAATTCAGAAAGATTTACCTTCTTTTCCTTAAGTTTGTATACCACTCTCCAACCCTTGTTGTTTCAGTTTGAGAACTACTGTTGATGTGGGGGTTCTTGAAGGATTATAAGAAGATGTTCCAGTAGGAGAAAGTATGGGAAATTCAAAGTTTAACACGTGTCCCATCAGAGTCAGATGAGAACATATAGAGCAGGGCAGAGTGAGAACAAAAGCAAAAGCCACAATGCATCAAGCTTGAAGCTGCTGTTCAGACTCAGGAGGGGAGACGTGACCAAGAGAATGCAGAGGTGACCTACCTGCCTTAACTGAACCTCAAATCAGATGGGTCTGGCGTACACGTACTGGGTGTTATGTGGTGAATAGTACCCTCCCACCCCGAATTCCTGCCACCTGAAACCTCAGAATGTGAACTTATTTGGAAATAGGGTCTGTGCAGATGTTATTAGTTAAGATGAGGTCATACTGGATTAGGGTGGGTCCTAAATCCAATGACTAGCATCCTTACACAAGCACACAGGGAGGAGACCTCATGAAGGTAGGGGTAGAGATTGCAATGAGATGGCTACACGTCAAGGAACATCAAGGGTTTCCAGGAGCTACCAGAAGCTACAAAGAAGCCTGGAAGGATTCTCCCCTAGAGCTTTTGGAGGGAGCACAGCCCTGTTGACACATTGACTACAAACTTCTAATCTGCAAAATTGTGAGATAATAAATTCCTGATATTTTAAGCAGCTCAGTTTGTAGTAATTTGTTATGGCAGCCACAGGAAACTAATACACCAGGCAGAGGCTAGGTTCTAGCTTCTGGGAAAAGATGTTATGGTAAGACTCCAGTTCTATAATAAAGACTAACAGAAATGTTGCGATTGGTGGGAATTCTGTTATTCAATAAATACTTACTGAGCACCTGTACGTGTTGGGCTCTGGGCTAGCAGTGGGGCACTGGGAGCATGCATGGAGAAAAAGTAAGTACACAGCCTCATTGTATTAGTTCGTTCTCACATTGCTATAAAGAATGACTTGAGACTGGGTAATATCTAAAGGAAAGAGGTTTAATTGACTTTACAGTTCCACATGGCTGAGGAGGCCTCAGGAACTTACAATCATGGCAGAAGGCAAAGGGGAAGCAAGGCATCTCTCCCCATAGTGACAGGAGAGAGTGAGCAAGTGAGCAAGCAAGTGGGGGAAGTGTCACAGTTTAAAACCATCAGCTCTCATGAGAACTCAGTCACGATTATGAGGACAGCATGCAGGAAACTACCCCCATGATCCAATCACCTCCTACCAGGTCGCTCCCACAACATTCATTGTGGGGATTACAATTCAAGATGCGATTTGATTGGAGACACAGAGCCAAACCATATCAGCTGTGGAGAGTTCCCCAGACCACCCTCATCAGAATCCCTGAGTGCTGCTGGAAATGAGGTCCATAAGCCAGCAGCAGCAGCCTAAGATGAAGCTGGTTGGGTATGCTGCTTCTTGGCCCCCATTCCAGACCTACTGAATCTGAATCTCAGGGGTAGGATCCAAGAATCTCTGTTTTGCAGAAGGTCTCCAGCTGGTTCTGATGACAACTAAGGATTGAAAACTTCTGGTCTAGCAGTTTAATATGGTGAGGCAAATTGGCCTGAAGAGAGAGCAAATCCTAAGCTGAAGGCATCTAGACCCTTTCAAGAACAGCCCCCTCCCCGACTAGTGCATGTGATTGGACCAGGGGTTAGGACCTGCTGAGACCATAAATGAAGCCATTCGTTTACATCAGTAAGAGGAAAAAGGGATGAAGACAGAGATTCCTAATGGTCAGAAGCCTGTGCTCTGTGTATCCAACTCTGCCAGTCTTAGCTTCCTCCTTCTTCCCCTCCAACTTGCTATTCAGTTTGCACCGAGCCTTGCAGCTGAATGTACAAAGGGAGAGCTGCCTGAAAGCTGCAGTGGGTGGTAATGGCAATAGCTAGCACTAGTATCACCAATGTTGCCATCCTCATGTGCACCGAGCATCTGTCATTTCTCAAGCACCATATGCAGTCATTTTATACACATGATATCATTTTACTAATCCTCACACCCACAGGATGGAGATGTTATTGTGTTCATTTTACAGATAAAGAGATCAAGATTGATACAGGGATTAATTGCCCAAAGTTCCAAGCCCAATAAATGACATAGCTGTATTACACACTCCATCTTCCTGCCCATACCTTTCCCTCTATGCTGAAGAGCACAATGACAGAATGAAGGACATAGTTCCCTCCAATCATAAAACCAAGAAGATCAGAGATTCTCCAATTGTGTTATGCACGGGAATCATCAGCGTCAATGTTAAATGTGGAATCTGGTTTGGGAGATCAATGGTGGGGCCTGAGATTTCACACTTCTAACAAGCTCCCAGGTGATGCCAATGGGGCTGATCCCTGGACCACACTATGAGTACTAAGGAATTATATAATTTCACAGTGGACCTCATTTCTCAACTGGGCAGATATGTAGACTTGTAACTTGGTCAGTAACATGGCTGAGGTCACTGGATCCATTACTTGTACAATCAGGCTGATAAAACAGCTGCTGTCAGAACTGAGAAAAGCAAAACACATTAAAATGAATGAGAAACTCAGATCTTCTTAATGATTTAGATGTTTTCATTCCTTTCTTCTCCATTCTCACTCAGCTATAGTTAGTCAATATCTTCCCCTGCAGACACTCCTTTAGCTGGTCCTTGAGCTGATATTGAACAAGGTGTGTACAAGAGATTCTCACCCCACCAGCAGATGGTTATCAAAATTATAGAATTTCCCTTAGACCAGAGCTGCTGGCTTTTACTTGACCCAAGGCCTCTTGTGTTTTGTCCCTGCACCAGAGGCCGGCCACATGAATATTTGCTTAGGCTTTTGTGACTTCATTTCCAACCTGACACCCTGTTTCCTTGCCACTAGTTCACCTGCTCTCTGCACCTCCAACACAGACATAGGTTATCCATTAGGAGTCACAATGCTGCCTTGCTTACAGCATGGGTCCCCAGCTGCCCTGGATCTTCTGTTGCTAGGCTACATCTGTTATATTCAACTTCCTACACTGAAGAGTTTTTCTGCTTCCCCAAGACACTGCTATTGGGACCAACCATTCCCTTACCAACCCCATAATTAGCCGAGTACACTAAACTCTAAGTCTACCAATCTGGACTTTTCCCTTCTCTATTCAGATAATAGCAACCTACCATTCAGATAATAGTCATCTTTGCAGTGGAGCACCACATGCCAATGTATAAGAAAAGAGGCCTCTTCATCCTACTGTGGTGACTCGAATTTTTAAAAAGTAGAAAAATCCAAAATTCATTATTTTAATTGACAGAAATAGCTGAAAATCATTTTTAAACACAGAAGTGGAAATGCGTGGTAAAACCTCAAGGAAGTTAAATTTTATTTAGATTTAGTTGCCATGATAAGTTTGTGTGCAAACAGTGATTAAGTTTGTTGTTTTCTGATAAGGACAACTAGAGTCAACACCTCTGGACATGATTGACTACATTCCTTTGGATAAAATATGAATGTTGTTGGTACAAAAAAGAGAAAGGGAAAAGGAAAGTCATTTTTAACTGTAGATAACATATCTTATATTTGATTAATTTATGACTAACAGCAAATACAATAATGGAATGAACAAATATTGAATGACAAACTAGAAATCAGAATTTGCCAACCTCAGGCAGTTCTTACATGATGTGTTCACCTCTGAAGTCAGTGGGTTCAAGTGTTACGTGAACATAGCCTTGCCTCTGTGATTCAGCCTTGTGACAAGGGAGCAGAGTGAATAGATGAAGGGTTAGGCCTGGTATCGGAGGACTTGCCTTCAAGTCTTACCCATATAAGCTGCATGTTCTTAACAAAACTATGTAGCTTTTCTTAGTCTTGTTACCTACTCCTAAAAATGACAACAATGACATCCCCAATCTCCGTGGTTATTATGAGGGCAAAAAAGATTTTTTGGAAGAGGGACTCCAGACCATGCTGCCCGGAGACTTTACTGAGCCCCATCCAAACCATCTTGAGTTGAAATCAACCCTTCCTTTTTCCCACTGCTCAGGCATAACCTCAGAGAAACCAAAGTGGGGTCCTGGACATGCTGGCAGGTGGCAGTGATCTGAAAGGCTCACATGGCAGAGGCTCAGACTGTGCAGGGTCTAAAACACAGTCAGTAAAAAATCCACCATAATTACCATTTTAACACGGGGAAGGCATAGCTTTACTCTGGGGGCTTAAATGTCAGAAGCCTTTTGCAGCACCCTTAAAAGCAGAGATAAGAGCAGGCATGGAGATTGAGAAAAAATATGAGACGAGGCAGCACCTTCTTGACCAGGAGAATTGTGCCTGGACTTCTATAAATATGTACACGTTTATCTTTTTTTGCTTACTTTTTTTGGCTCTCCCCTTATCTTTTAACTCAATTTAGAATGACCTGTTTATTCATAAACTTATTCAATCAATACGTGAGTATCCACTATTACAAGAGACAGTATAATAAAATGGTTAAGAATACGGACTCTGGCCCCAGAATGCCTCAGTTCAAATCCCAGCTCTTTTACTTAATGGCTGTGCAATTTAGGCAAATTATTTAACTACTTTAACCTCAATATCCACATTTGTAACACAGTAAAAAAAATCAGTACTTAGTTCACAGGGTTGTTATGAGGATTCAATGAGCGCAGGGCCATATGGTGGCTCACGCCTGTAATCCCAGTGCTTTGGAAGGCCAAGGTGGGATAATTGCTTGATGTCAGGAGTTTCGGACCAACCTAGGCAACAACGTGAGACACCGTCTCTACAAAAAAAAATAAAAATTATCTAGCCTTGGTGGTGCACTTGTATTTCCAGCTACTTGGAAATGGAAGTACACCATTTCTCTCCCGGTATTGCCGTCCTGGACCAGGTTCGAATAACTGAGTGACAGGTGCACCTGTATTCCCAGCTACTCAGGAGGGAGAAAAGAAGATTGACAGTTCAAATAACTGTTCTTGAGATTGAAGGAGACTCTTCTCTTCTCTTTGCCCTCTGAATCTATCCCCTGCCCAACACGAGAGATGCCCCCAAACCTTAGGGTTGACAGGTACAATTAACTGGGTGTGCAGTATTTCTGTTTCCTAAAACTAGAAAGCTTACCCATCCTTCTATTCAGGGGTGGGTGTTGGATGTGAGTGAGGAGGCTTCCCATAAGTCATATGCTTTTTCCTCTACCTTGTCCTTGTTTTTCCATGAGCCATTAAATATCATACCTTAACAACAGATGGAATCCAGGAGAGAAGCTGACTTCCAGAAAAGGCAAGACACTAATGGGGAAATTACAAAAGTTACAGGTAGCCCTGTGTTGCAATACATAAAAGCTTACGGGTGGTCACCTAAAGCTAATTTTGGGGAGTGAGGCATATTCAAAACTCCAATTTTGGGAAAGTTTCCTCTGCCTGAGTTTGTTTTCTCATCTATAAAATGGAGATAATAATATCATTTTTGTGGTAAGGATGCTGCAAAGACATGCAAAGTAGATGATCAATCAATGTTTTTTGAACGAATGAATCTTTCCAGCAATTCTGGAGTTGGCTGCATCAGAGTTAATAGATGATATGGTTTGGCTCTGTGTCCCCACCCAAATCTCATCTCGTACTCTAATTCCCATGTGTCAAGGGAGAGAGTTGTTGGGAGGTGATCATGGTGATCATGGGGGTAGTTTTCCCCATGCTGTTCTGGTGATAATGAGGTGTTCTCACAAGATCTGAGTGTCCCCTATGCCATCTATCTCTCCTGCCACCATAAAAGATATACCTTGCTTCCCCTTAGCCTTCCACCATGATTATAAGATTCCTGATCCCTCTCCGGCCATGCAAAATTGTGAGTCAATTAAACCTCTTTCCTTCATAAATAACCCATCTGAGGTAGTATCTTCATAGCAGTGTGAAAACAGTAATACAATGGAGATACTGTGACTCTGCTGAGGTGGCTGTAGACTAAGGAAGACTTTCCTTCAGCCATTTTCTTATGTGAAACATTGGCATGAGCTCTAGAAAGGCAAGGCAAGACACACACTGACCACATATCATACACTAGACACTGGATGGTGCCTCATGCTATTTAATCCTTCCTTGTAGCTATCCTGCAAGATGGGCAATATGACCCTGCTTTACAGATGTGGAAGCTGAGGCTTAGGGAAGGCCAGCTAGATGACTCCCAATCCTGCACATGCCACCCAGGCTCCAGAAGAGCAGCTAGAGGGCCTCCCCTCTGTGCTCCAGCCTAGAGAGGTAATGTGATGCAACCCAGGTGGACCTTCAGGCACCAAGTTTGTGGAAGAACTGATGTGAATGGAGAAACAGGAAGATTCCAGTGCTAAACCAAAGTCCCAGTCCTCCTCTGCACACTGGTCACCTGGAGCAGTCTCTTTTCCCTACACTGTACCATCATTAAGCTCATTCAAACACCATCTGTGTGTAGCTGCTTCACGGGGTGCCTTAGACAGAAGCACATGTATTTTTTTTTATTCATCAATGTGAGATCATGTCTCCTCATCTCTAAACTGAAGGCAAAGATCCTGCTGTGTGTTGGCCCCATCCAGGGGCCCTGAGAATCCAATGTAACCACAGTAATCCTGACAGCTATCACTCAAATACCTCTCACTAGGTGCCAGGCATGATTATGAGCACATAGCATAACTCATAATTCACAAAATCCTCATATCAGCAATGTGATACCCTGTTATTAGCACATTCATTTTGCAGATGAGGAAAACCAGGCACAGAGAGATTAAGTAACTTGCTCAAGGTCACACAGTTGCTAAGGGGAGGAGTCAGTATTTGAACTCAGGGAGTCTCTGATCATAGGCTTTGTGCTCTTGAGGGGATGGGAGGGCTCCCTGGAAGCTTACGGGGTTATGGGCATTCTAGAGTCAGATCTGACCTCACTCAGCCCAACTCCTTCCCCATGAAGTCTGACCGACAGAGTTTTATCTCATCATTACCAGTGCAGTCTTGCTGGCTCAGGTCCTTGGAAATATTGCTATTCTGTGCTACATTCTAACATTAGTACTCACATTTAATGCTCTACTATTGAAAATCACGCTCAATTACTTTTAACATAAAATTTCAGCTGCTTCCCACTGCATTGGAAGCTTTGAAATAGGCAATTGTCTCTTACCTCCTCTTTCACTTCTGCCCATTCTCCCTTTAGCAAGCTCATGTGCTGGGAACTCACCTTTGTTCTATGATTGGAGCTTTTCCCCTGTGTGGAAGAGACTGTGCTCACTGTACTGTTTCCTTGAAATGCTCCTCCCTTGCTATTCAGAGGGCAGGCTCCATCTCAACCTCTGGGTCTGAAACCTTCCCTTCCACCTCCCCACTACCTGCAGTTCTCTGCTCCCTGCCCTCTCTTTCCCTCTATCTCATCAACCCACTTATTGTCTGGACCTAAAGCTAGAGTTGCTACCCCAATTCACAAATTATATCCTTAGGGTTTGTAGAAACCCATCTTGATAAAACTTGTATTTTTTTAATTGTGGAAAAATACATACAACATAAAAACATAAAACTTACCATCTTATTTTTAAATGCCCAGGTCAGTAGCATTAAGAACATTTACATTATTGTGCAACCAATCTCTAGAATGTTTTCCTCTTGCAACACTGAAATTCCATGCACATTAAACAACTTCCCCTTTCCCCTCCCTCCAGCCCCTGGCAGCCACTCTTCTACTTTTTGCTTCTGTGATTTTGACTACTCTAGGTACCTCATATAAGTGGGGTCATAGAGCATTTGTCCTTTTATGTCCGGCTTATTTCACTTAGCATAATGTCCTCGTGGTTCATCCATGTCTTAGCATGTGCCAGAATTTCCTTTCTTTTTAAGGCTGAGTAATACCCCATTGTGCATATACACCACATTTTCTTTCTCTATTCATTCCATCAATGGACACTTGGGTTGCTTCTACTTTTTGGTGACTGTGAATAATGCTGCTAAGAGCATAGCTGTACACAAACCCCTGCATTTTAAGCTCCTGTATTTACTCTTTGGGCTGTAGACTTCTAGGGCTGAGCTCCACACACTGAACTATTTCTAGCTCCCTGACATTGTCAGTCTCCTCCTCTTCCCCTTCCCGCCATAATCCACAGCTGTGCCTTCTCCGTGCCTCTGGGAGCTATTAATTAGGACAATTTTCCCCTCTTAGTTTTTAGGATATTCATTTTGACTCAACTCATCAGGTATATAAGTAGGGTGGATGAATGGGTCTACAGTGTGGTTTCTGATAACTTGGTGGGGACATTATTATAAACCCCATACGATCTCTTTAAAATGTCCTGTTCCCCTACTAGATGGCACTTTAAATACTCATTGCAATGAACAGACTTCCTTACCACAAGGGGCACTTAGTGGGGAACTGAGACCTGTTAACCGAGGGGACATTATGACCTAATGACACCAAGGAGTCAGTGATGCTCAGTGAACGAGTGCTCAAAAAAAGGTTCTGGCAGACAGTAAACAGGAGTGGAGAAACAGGAGGCAGCAGAAGAAAGGCCCCAAGAGAAAGGTAGGAGACTGCAGACGCTAGATCTGTACACTGTTGGAGCTGGGACTACATCTCCAGGAGGAGAAGCATGGACCCATCTAACTGACCTTATGAGAGGTGGGATCCTAGGAGCCAGCTCTAGGGATGGGGGCTGTGTGGGCAGCAGATGCTAGACCCAGGTCAAGAGATTCCTCCCTTGACTGCTTAGCTGCTTATGGATGTATGAACGTGGACAAGTTAATATTCCTACATGGCTATTTTCTCTTGAGGAGAACAAACCAGAATAATAGTATGTATCTTACAGTGTTTTGTTGATTAAAAACGAATTCACATGAGTGGGCTGAGGGGCATGGCTGTCTCTCTGCAGATGTTCCATAAAAATTGTTCATCCTGGCTGGGTGCGGTGACTCACGCCTGTAATCTCAGCACTTTGGGAGGCCGAAGTGGGTGGATCATGAGGTCAGGAGATCGAGACCAGCCTAGCCAACCTGGTGAAACCCCATCTCTACTAAAAATACAAAAATTAGCTAGACATGGTGGTGCACACCTGTAGTCCTAGCTACTTGGAAGGCTGAGGCAGGAGAATCCCTTGAACCCAGGAGGTGGAGGTTGCAGTGAGCCAAGATCGTGCCATTGCACTCCAGCCTGGTGACAGAGCGACACTCTGTCTCAAAAGAAAAAATTGTTCATCCTCTCTTGTTCTTGCAAACCTCACGTCAGGCATAGTTCTATGCCCAGAATTATGCCTTGATAAATATTTGGGGTGGAAGAAAGGAAAGATAGATGATGTTTTCTCCCCATCAGCTGCCTTCTCAGGGAATTTGGATCTCCAATTTGGGAGATTTACAGAACACCTCATCAGGACTGGAGATGCCCAGAATGAGCCTGCACTCCCCAGTTGAGTGTTTCCAGAATAAATGGAAGATGGGTGGTGGTGTACGTGGGTGAGGCAATGTCTATAATTTGAATTAAAAAGGACAAGTAAACACATAGTTCACAGTATAAATAAAACCAGAGACATTCCCTCATCAGCAACCTTCATATTCTGAAAGAAAGCCCACAAAGCACCTAAAAGACATTCACAGACCAGCTGCCATGAGACCTCTCTGCACCAAGAACCTTTCTTTCCTCACTGTCTTGTTACTAGCTTGAAATCAAGCAGCATGCTTGAAATTCAGCTAGGAGCACCCCCATCAGGACACACAGTGGTCTGGATTTAGATTGTAAACACTGGGCCCCTTACGCTGGCTGGGATTTTCCCAGACACATTGGTGGGGCTTTCTTCTGAAATGTCGCACAACCCAGCTGTGTACCCTGAAACAGGTTTTGGAATGACAGTCTGGAGAATGGGTGGAGTCTGCCCTCGAGGAGGGTCAGAAATCCCTAAACTCCTAAGGAGTCAACTACTTAAAGGAACCCAACAGTTCTACAAAACCACAGAGAAATGTCAAGGTCACTGGACCAGATCTACTTCCCCTAAAAAACATAAGGCTTGGCTTGACAATATTGAAGAAATCAAATGGGAAATGCTTATTTTCTGCTCATGTCTACCATGTCCTTATTTGCCTTTAAAAGAAAAATAAAAGATAATTTGGTCTAGATAATTAATTATTATCATCCTTATTGTCAACATTGTCATCTTCATCCTTACAAGGAATTAAAATATCATAGCGATATATCTAGGCTGAATCTTAATAACTGAGGAAGGAGCAACTAGATGGAGAAGGCAGACAAGGACTAAGGGGGTATGGGAGCTGAAAACGTCCCAGGCAGAGAGTGCAGAGTGAGCTAAGACATGTTGCTCCACCCTAATCTCTTTTTGGTTACTTAATTTTCCCCCCCTTCATCTGTTATTTTGTGTTTGTCCATGTCTTTCAACCTGTTCAATCCACTTTCTTTAATCTGTTTCTGTGTTGACACTTAACTCTGGACTCCAACCTATTTCTGGTTAGCAATTGCTCTCCTTGCAATATGTCACAAATTCATTCTTTCATTCAATCATTCATTCAATAAGACCATATGATATGGTTTGGCTCTGTGTCCCCACCCAAATCTCATCTCGAATTTTAATCCCACGTGTAGAGAGAGGGACCTGTAATCCCCACATGTCAAGGGAGGGAGGTGATTGGATCATGGTGGGGGTTTCTCCCATGCTGTGCTCGTGATAGTAGGTGACTTCTTACGAGATCTGGGGCTCTCCCCATTTTGCTTTACCCTTCTCTCTCCTGATGAAAATAAAACAGGGCTCTTCCCCACTTGCTTTACCCTTCTCTCTCCTGATGTATTGTGAAGAAGGTGACTGCTTCCCCTTCTGCCATGATTGTAAGTTCTCCGAAGCCTCCAGTTATACAGAACTGTGAGTCAATTAAACCTCTTTCCTTCATAAATTACACAGTTTTGGGTATTATCTTTATAGCAGTGTGAAAACGGGCTAATACACCGTAGTATCCGCTTACCTGTAAGGTAAGATGTCTGTTACCTGTGAGGCACCATGATAGATACTGAAGGCACATAAAAGCATGAGACCTGCTCCTTGTCATTATGGAAACTACAATCTAGTAGTAGAGGAAGCAGACATGGATCAGCTAATTGTGATCAGCTAATTGTGATTTATATTAGCAACTCATTCATTTATTTGTTCACTCATTAATTCATGTATTCAACAAATATGCATGGAGTTCCTGCTATGTGCCAGGAATTGTGCTATACCCTGGGGATGCAAGCTTACTTTCTGTTCATGCCTATCCTCTCATTTGCTTTTGAAAGAAAAGTAAAAGATAACATGGTCTAGATAATTATTGTCATCATTAATGTCAACATCATTGAATGAGAGTTTATGAATGAGCAAAAGGGACACCTTCCCTACCCTTGTGGAGTTTATAGTCTCCATTTGGAGAAGCTAATGAGACCACTGGTGTCTTAGAGGACTCCAAGAGGAGGAGTCCTGGGAAAACTGGGGGTTGTGAAAGAAGATTTTCCTTCTCTGTCTATTGCCCGCCTTCTGTAAGCACAAACTGTTAATTTCTTGAAGACACTCTGGTTACCCATGGCAACGTCTAAAGCAAGCAATAAAGAGCTGAGGAAAGCACATGTTCACACCCTCATGTTGACTTTTCCACATGGCCTTCTGAGTGTGGTGATTGGGAAAATAAAACGAGCTCCTGGTTAATTAGGAATGTGTTAGGACCTCATCACTAGAGTGGGTGTGTTGACTTTGGAAGGGATCCTTAAAACTGTTTAAATTTTTCCCTAAAATTTGCAAAATATGTTATTTGCATAGACTACATTTTTTATAATTTTAGAAGAGGAAAATACTTGGATTTTTAAAGTTTAATAAAATATTTCAAGTGCTTTCATGATCTGGGCTCAGTCATCTCTCCAACCTTATCCTTTCCCACTACTCATTTTGCTTTCATTTTATTGTATAGTTTTCCCATCCCCTAATAGTCTGTTTTCTCTTTTCTCTGGGACATTGCATATGTTTTCTTTTTTTCTGCCTGTGACTTCCTTTCTTGCTTTATCTCTCTCTCCTTTCAAAATGTCTTCTTATCCTGACTTCTAACATCATTTCTACTTCAGATAACACTAATTTACTTCTTCCTTTGACTATAAAACCTACAATGGTATGATGCCTTTACTATGCTTTTCATAGTCCATGACCTCCCCCTATCACTAAAAAATACATTGTTTTCATACTTTATTTAAACATCTTCTTTTCCCCACTAGGGTGGGAACATCATGACAAGAGGGTTGTGACTACTATGTTGAGAAGTTTATTCCTGAGCCCACTCCAGTAATTACAAAATAAATATTAGTTGAATAAATGAATAAATCAGAATCATCAGCAAATATAATTTATACTGAGAATAATCACATCAGTCAGCTATTGCAATGTAAAAAACCACCCCAGAGCCCAGTGGCATGAAATGGGAGGCAACTTTCATTCTCACACTCAAATCTCTGCAGGTAGTTGCGATGTCTTTGCTTCAAGTCATGAGTCAGTTGGAACAGCCCTGCTCTACATATCTCTCATTAATCTGGGGCCAGCATAAAACCACCTTTGCAGAATTATGACAGTAAGAGCAATCTGACATAGTTGACATCAACTTTCTTCTGATCTCTTAGCTGTCCTTTGTCATTCCTGGGTGTAGGCTAAGCTAACTTTCTTTGGGAAGAATTTATAGTTTAACTTAAAACAAGGACGATAATAGTCTCTCCCTAAAACTAACCTTCTTTTTTCTCAGGGATGAAAACTACTTTTGTAGGCCTAATAAAAACCATAAAAAATAGGACTATGGGAGGAGCACGGACTATACTATGAGATACGCATAGTTTCTATAATCCCTTACTGCTTAGGAGTCATGTAGCCAGAGGTCAAAAGATTTGTGACTTCTCCAATTGCTCCCATAGACAACATCTTTATAGAAGCTAAGACTGGTCTTTTGAAATATATTTAAGACTGACTCCACTGGGACTCATGATTCATAACTCAACTGAACCTGTGGTCCCACCTAGAGGCAGACTTAGCACCTGAGGACTGTTTTCCATACCCCTATGATTTCATCCCCAACCAATTAGCAGCACCCATTCCCTAGCCCACTGCCCATCTAATTGTCCATAAAATCCATAGCCTCTGAGCCTTGGGGAGATTGATTTGAATGATAACTCCAGTTCTCCCACATGGGCCAGGCTCACATCAATTAAACTCTTTTTCTACTGCCATGTCACAGTTTCAGTGAATTAATTTTGTATGTGCAGCAAGCAGGAAGAACTCATTGGACATAGCAAGCAAGTCACCTGGGGAAGATTTTTCTCATGGTAATAACAGAAGTAAAAGAGGCAGAGTTCAACCACACAAGGGGATCTCAAACCTTTGCCTGTTTCATGTGTATTAACATTCCATTATCAAAACAAGTCATATGGCTAACCCCACATTCATGAATGGGAAATATACTCTGCCCACAGGAAATCGTTGAGAGGACTGAATATCTGTTTGACAATAATCCAAGATACCATAACCAGTCAAGATACAAGAATCAATCTATAATCTAGCCAATATTTATTCCATGAAGTTCTTTTTCACATAGGCAATTATTAAGTAGATTTTACTCATACTGCACTATGCTAGATTGCTTGCAAAACCCACAGTTAGAAAATGAGTCATGGAATCTGCCACCAGCAGCATGCAAGTAAGATAAAACATCTAAACAGATGATTTTTCTACAAGAAATTATATTATACACTTACCAAAGACTACATATCATAGAGGAGATAGCAAAGATTTTAGAGTCAGGCAGACCAGGGTTTGCTAACCATCTAATTGTGAGTAGTTGTCTAAATTCCTGAGTCTCCTTTACCACCCCGGTAAAATCGGTGTGATAACAGTACCTACATCTCATAACGTGGAATCAAGATAAGATGGCTCATGCTGTGTGCTACACCTGGCACAGAAAAAGCCCTCCATACACACCTGTTCTCTCTCTTTGCATCCTTTTGCCCTATTATGCGCTTATCAAGACCAAATTACAGAGCACATAATCCCATCATTCGCTAAAAATTGTGGATGTCATTAGCTGCTTGGTTTTCTCTCTATTTGGGGGCCACCTTGATGTGTGGTTCATTAACATGAAATCTTCAAGGAATGAGGTATGAGTTTGACTTCATTTTTTAAAAAAATTTTACTTTAAGTTCCAGGATACATGCACAGAACATCAGGTTTGCTACATAGGTATACATGTGCCATGATGGTTTGTTGCACCCATCAACCTGCCATCTAGGTTTTAAGCCCCACATTCTTTAGGTATTTGTCCTAATGCTCTCCCTCCTCTTGCCCCGACTCCCTGACAGGCCCTGGTGTGTGATGTTCCCCTCCCTGTGTCCGTGTTCTCATTGTTCAACTCCCACTTAGGAGTGAAAACATGTGGTGTTTGGTTTTCTGTTCCTGTGTTAGTTTATTGAGAATGATGGCTTCCAGCTTAATCCATGTCCCTGCAAAGAACATGAACTCATTCATTTATATGGCTCCATAGTATTACATGGTGTATATGTGTCACATTTTCTTTATCCAGTCTATCATTGGTGGGCATTTGGGTTGGTTCCAAGTCTTCGCTATTGCAAATAGTGCCCCAATAAACATATGTGTGCATGTGTCTTTATAGGAGAATGATTTATATTCCTTTGAGTGTATAACCAGCAATGGGATTGCTGGGTCAAATGGTATTTCTGGTTCTAGATCCTTGAGGAATGGCCACACTGTTTTCCACAATAGTTGAAATAATTTACACTCCCATCAACAGTCTAAAAGCATTCCTATTTCTCTACAGCCTTGCCAGCATCTATTGTTTCCTGACTTTTTAATAATCGCCATTCTAACTGGCATGAGATGGTATCTCATTATGGTTTTGATTTGCATTTCTCTAATGATCAGTGATAATGAGCTTGTTTTCATGTTTTTTGGACACATAAATATCTTCTTTTCAGAAGTGTCTGTTCATATCCTTTGCCCACTTTTGAATGGGGTTGTATTTTTCTTGTAAATTTGTTTCAGTTCCTTGTAGATTCTGGATATTAGACCTTGTCAGATGGGTAGATTGCAAAAATTTTCTCCCATTCTGTAGGTTGTCTAGTTCACACTGATGATAGTTTCTTTTGCTGTGCAGAAGCTCTTTAGTTTAATTAGATCCCATTTGTCAATTTTGGCTTTTGTCACAATTGCTTTTGGTGTTTTAGTCATGAAGTCTTTGCCCATGCCTATGTCCTCAATGGTATTGCCTAGGTTTTCTTCTAGGGTTTTTATGGCTTTGAGTTTTACATTTCAGTCTTTAATCCATCTTGAGTTAATTTTTGTATAAGATGTAAGGAAGGGGTCCAGTTTCTGTTTTCTACCTATGGCTAACCAGTTTTCGCAGCACCATTTATTAAAATGGTAATCCTTTCCCCATTGCTTGTTTTTGTCAGGTTTGTCAAAGATCAGATGGCTGTGGATGTGTGGTATGTGTGGTGTTATTTGTGAGGCCTCTATTCTGTTCCATTGGTCTATGTATCTCTTTTGGTACCAGTACCATGCTGTTTTGGTTACTGTAACCTTGCAGCATAGTTTGAAGTCAGGTAGCATGATGCCTCCAGCTTTGTTCTTTTTGCTTAGGATTGTCTTGGTTATATGGGCTCTTTTTTGGTTCCATATGAAATTTAAAGTAGCTTTTTTCTAATTCTGTGAAGAAAGTCAATGGGAAAGCTTGTTGGAAATAGCATTGAATCCATACATTACTTTGGGCAATATGTCCATTTTTCATGATATTGATTCTTCCTATCCATGAGGATGGAATTTTTTTTCATTTGTTTGTGTCCTCTCTTATTTCCTTGAACAGTGGTTTGTAGCGCTCCTTGAAGAGGCCCTTTATGTCCCTTGCAAGTTGTGTTCCTAGGTATTTTATTCTCTTTGCAGCAATTGTAAATGGGAGACCTCATTTTTTTAGAGCCTATCATCTTGCACATCCTAGTCGGACTGCTTTTCCCCTAAGCACATTATCTTGCATTTAACAACTCCAAAGAGCTTCTAAAACATCTCTGTTTATTTATGGCTTTGTGTACTCACTCTGCTTTCTATCCATGGGTTGCCTCACTCACCATACTCACTTCTGTGTATGTGATACCCTAATCTATATCCAAGTCAGAGGTCCACATCTACAGTCAAATTGCTTATTGGATTTTTCTAAATGAAGATCAGGTTGGTATCTCAAATCTGATGTATTAAACACTAAATGTAGAGTCCATTCTCTGCATCTGTACTTCTCCAGTGTTCTTTATCTCAATGAACAGCTTCAACATCCATCTAGTCACAAAGCTTAAAACCTCACGGTTGCTTTTGATTTATCCTCTTCCCTCATCATCGTAATCCATTCAATATGTAGTCTAGTCAAGATGACTTTGTCTATGGAGCAACATAAAACTCCAACATCAACCAGCTCAAACAGAAAGAACATAGCAATTAGTTTAGGGGAGAGCAGGCACCAAGCATTGGGTTTCAGAACCACTTTACCCCAATTTTCCTGGCTTCTCCAGCTCTACCCTCCCTATGTGAGCTTCACTGCCACAGTGACCACAAACTGGCCATAACAACTCCAGGCATCATTGTCTATAAAATAACACCGAGAGCTTCCATCAGCAGAATTGTCTGTCTTAGGAATGAGGACCCCCTCCATAGACATTGCCTGATGTATCACTGGCTCAAAGGTCCATTCCCAAACCAGCAAAGAGGATAGGTGTATCATGCTTGGTGTGGACCACGACATCAATTACTCTTAATCCCATTTCTTGTCAATAAAATCTAACGAGCACCACATTATTTTACCTCCTCAACACCTTGAGCCTCTTCCTGCCCATGTTACGATCTCAGTTAAAACATTCAGCGCCTCTCACAGGAACTATAAATTTCTGCCCTACTGGTTTTCATATCTCTGAACTTTCTATACCTCCCCACCCCAATCCTTTTTGGTACATTCAGCAAATATAACTTTCTAATACAGTTCACATTAGGTCACTTCTTAGAACATTTCATGTTTTCTCATAGGATAGAGTTCATACTATACAACTAGACATTTGACTCCTTCAAAACTTGACATGATGCCTTTTTCATCACTATTTTCTGCTAATTTTAACAGTTTATGTTGTGCCTATATGATTTCATAGTAGCAAGCCATTATGTATTGAGCTACTTTTTTCTTTTTTGAGACAGAATCTTATTCTGTCACCCAGGTTGGAGTGCAGTGGTGCAATCTTGGCTCACTGCAACCTCTGCCTCCCACTCAAGCGATCCTCCCACCTCAGCCTCCTGAGTAGCTGCGAACACAGGCACGGACCACCACATCCAGTTAATTTTTTGGTAGAGACAGGGTTTTGCTATGTTGCTGAGGCTGGTTTCAAACTTCTGAGATCAGGTGATCCACCCACCTTGGCCTCTCAAAGTGCTGGGAATACAGGTGTGAGCCACCATGCCTGGCCACAGATTTTTGTTTGTTTGTATGTTTTGTTTTGTTTTGTTTTGTTTTGTTTTGTTTTGTTTTGTTTTGTTTGAGACAAGGTCTAGCTCTGTTGCCCAGGCTGCAGTGCAGTGGTGTGATAATAGCTCACTGCAGCCTCAACCACCCAGGCTCAAGTGGTCCTCCTGCCTCAGCCTCCCAAGTAGCTAGGACTACTAGGTGTGCACCACCATGTCTGGATAATTTTTTTTCTTTTTGTGTGTGTGTGGAGATGAGATCTTGCCATTTTTCCTAGGTTGGTTTCGAACTCCTGGTATCAAGTAATCCTCTGCCTCACCCTCCCAAAGTGCTGGGATTACAGGCATGAGCCATCACACCCAGCTCATATTAAATTTTTTCTATGCAATATCTCAATTACTCTGCACAATTCTCTGTGAGGTAGATATTATTGACATTGACACTTTATAGAAAAGGAAGCTTAGATTAAGGCAGGTAAAGTAATTTTCCCAAAGTCACCTAGAGACTTGTACAGCTGAAGTTTAGAACCAGGGCTGTCTGACTCCAAAGCCTGTGTTCCTAACCACTAAAGCATATCACCTTCCTCTTCCCTCCACCTAAACCCTACATATAAGTCATCCCACACTTTTTAACTGTTTTTTGAGGAAGCCTGGTAAGGTTTTGTCTTCCTGGATTTAATATAGTTGCTATCACTGCCCAGAATGTTCACCTCTATACCTCTGCCTTCAGTCCTACTTTTATACTTTCTCTGACACCACCAACTCCAGTCAAAATTATTTCTCTTTTCCCCATGATCCCTTGGCTTGACTGTCACACAAATCCATCTCTTGCACCAGAGTCTCAACTCTTTCATGTTAGAGACCAGTTCTTTCTTTGCTCATTTCTTCACAGCATTGTAGCCCTGTGGTTTATATTCATCCAAAATAGTCCAAATATTTTTTGAGAATATACTCTGGGCAAGACAGTGCTAGTTACTATGTGATAAAGATATCGAAGGCACAGTTGCTATCCTCGAGAGGTATGCATTCTAGTGTGAGAGGGAGACATACAAACAAATGATTTCAAGGATAGAGAAATGTACAGGGTCCAAGTTGCTATATAAGCATATCTTTGATTTAATTTCATGAATGCATTCCACAGACTTATAACATTGCCCATGCATCGATCCCTCACCGGTGAGCTAAGAGCTTTGCATGTGTGTTTTCATAGGCATTAGGGGTGTTGTTGGTGTTGTTCCTCCACTCCTGATGATTCTTCCACGTGGAGGGAAACCTATTAGAAAAATGCTTGTATTTTTCTCCATCCCCATACCCAGTTCCCCCCAGGGACAAAGTGTGATTTGACATGATTGAAAGAAGTCAGGCACATTTAGGCTGGTCTCATCCTCACCTCTTGTGAAGGACCATGCCTGCAGAGAATGTGTGTTCTCTATTGCTCTCAGCTATATAGGGAAGCTCAGCCTCATGTCACACTGACAATGTCACACATCAATTGTGTATCATGATTCTACTCACTCTCTGACCCAGTGCAGTGCATTTTGTGATGTTGCGGGAGCCTTCTTAGACTGAAAGCAAGGAAGCTCAGAAGTGTGGCAAATTACAACCAATCCAAGGTGGGATCCACGGATCAATGTTCCAGCTCCCCCTACTTCACTGAATAAGTCTAGGGACGGGGTATAACAATGTGTCCTTTTCATTATTTTGCTGAAACATGACAACACACACTTACATTGGCTTTCCCTTTTTTCTCTTTCTTACTCTCCCTGCTTCCTCACTCCTTCTTTCTGGAATACCTCTCAAATAAACTACCTATAACCAAGTTCTTATCTCAGGCTCTGCTTTCAAGAGAATGCAAATTAAGACAGATAAGATAACATGAGGACATGGTTTATAATCCATCTCTCAGCTCTGTAGTCTCAGTATTTGTTCCATTCCAAGAGGCCTTTCCCCAAGAGCACCTGAGAAATGGTGTGAGTCACTATGATTAGTCCTTGCCTATGTTGAATTGAATCTTGTGGCCAGGGGGTTAGAACACACCAGTTAGCTGAGCTGAGTCCCACACTCAGCCCAGAGCTGGAAGTTGTGATTAGCCTCACCAGTGTCACATGTGCAGACAGTCGGAGTATGTTTCCACAGAAAATCAGAGTTAGATTACTAAAAGGAGAGAGAATAAATGCGAGGTAGGTCAAACAACATATTCTTATTAAGAAAACCACCAAAGAGTCTCTCCTTCTATAGATAGCACAGGTGACTCTGACAGCAGAAATGAGAAAGGAACACCTTTACCAGGGAAATGATATCATTGTCTGTTAGGATTGGAAGTGATTTACGAAATGATTTCACCCAAACTTAAATTATTGTAGAAGTCCAGAGAGAGAGACTAAGCTCATTAGCTTGAGGTGGTCCAGATAACAGTTGGTAGTTCTGGATTAGAAACCCAAGACTCCAACCTTCCAGTGCAGAATCAAGGTCCTTCTGTTTACCCATTCCTCCCTCACAGTGGCTGCTTCCTCCGAGAGCCCAGCAGCTCTGAATTGCAAAGACTATAGAATCATGCTTTAAAAACATCACATTATTATAAAAATGATAGACTTGGCTAGAAGACAGGTCTCTTTCTGAATTTACTAATTCAACCTATTAAGTCTAATCTGTGTCTACAAAGGAAAATGTTGACTCTTGATTTACTTAGCTTATAAGACTATATTTCTTGCTACACACATAGTGCCTGGGACAGTCCCTGACTCAGCTCTCAGCTGCCCTGCTTTCATGATGATTTAGCAAACAGCAGAGAAGAGAGACTTGAAGGGAGGGAAAAAATGATTTGGCTGGAAGCCTTCCCAGCAGAGGAGGGTTTTTCTTCGGTTTTGAAAGACAGGCCAGACATAGATTGGCTGAGAAGGAGGGGCAACATGAGGTTGGAGAGACAGAGATAACAGTGTTTGGGGAAGGAGCATCTTGTTTTGAAGTGAGAACAAAGGAATTGAATTTGAATGAATAAATAAATCGCAGATGATTAAAGACTGTAATATAAATTTCAACATTCTTGACAGTGTAAAGTGTTGCCTACAGAATGAAGCTCTGGAGGTGGAGGGGAGGGGAAATGGAGGAAAGAGAAGTTAAATTTAATAGACACTATCAAACAGTAGAAAAAGAGTTTAAGCTTATTATTAGAGTTACAAAGAGAACCGACAAAACTTAAAGCATAACAATAGTACTATCAAATGCTGGGAAGAGGATGGAGTGAGAAGGGAGAAAAACAATAAATCAAAAAATGCAGTTTCAAGTGTGGTATATAGAGTCACGGAGGCCACCAATAGAATAAATAAAGGCAGAAATAAAGTGGAAAAAAGGCTGTTTGTGAGCAGTGGCATTAAGAGTGAGGAGAGGGAAGTATTCACTTTCACTGTGAGCTTTTCTGTACTGTTTGAACCATTACCATGTGCAGGCATTGCTTTGAAATCTGAAAAGGAAATCCCACAACTCAGCAGTTGCCCCATTAGCATGAACTGTGTTTCTATTCTGTACCCAGCATTGCCCTTGGGTTGGGAATTAGAAAATGAATAAAAGAACAAAGGATTAGGTGTTAGAATGGAAGAGCCTTTCTGGTTGGGAGAAGTGCAAGAAGGACATTGGAAAGAATTCCCAAAAAAGTAAAACAGAAGACAGATATTGAAAACTGAAGAAGAGTCCATCAAATGATTCAGCAAGGGTACTAGAGGCAGATGCCAAAATACCTAAAATAACAGAGGCATGGAATGCAGTGAAATCTTCTAGCAAATGCAGATTGTGCAATTTTGCTTGTGCATTTGGTGTTAAATTATAAGACTGCAAGGACGAATCAGCTCAAACAAGGAAGGGCTTCTTTATCACATTAGGAGGTCTGAATTGTCTTCTGCAGACCAAGGATCACAAACTCAAATACATAGCTCAGTCAGTCAGATTCTCAAAAATAAGAAAAGTGGGGGGGAAAGATGATAGTAAATGAAAGAGCACATGCTTGAGCTGGGCAGAAGGTGCAGCTGGTGCAGCAGATTGTTGCCATCCACACGTTCAAACCCAGGATCAGAGATTTTCTAGTTTTGAAAATAAAGCTAGGAATCAAGATTTTTACGTAAAACTTCTTAAAGTGTTGGCAATTTTATTAGTTAGGCTACACTATGCTGTGTTGTGACAACAACAACAACAAAAAACCCAAACCAGACCAAAAAGCAATGCTCAATGGTGTAACATAAAAAGGATTTATTTTTCACTCACACAAAGCCCAAATGGGTAGAACAGCTCTCTTCCATGTGGTACCTATGTCAACAGGAACCCAGGGTCTTCAAGGTCATTGAAACAAAGGTGGAGAAGTGCATTGCCTCTTAACAGTATTGACAGGCACCTACTGGCTGGGATGAGTACTTGCCCTCAATCTAACTTTAAAGGAGACTAGGAAGTATCACGACACACATGGGTATTTAATAAGCACTCAACTGTATCTGCCATGCCAACTAATACAAACATTTTATTTTTAAATACCATATGATCCTATTAATAATGATTGGGTTTGGCAGAAGTTTAAGAAGATCTCTGCCATAGTCAAAGATTGGGGATTCTTTAGAAATACCACATTTTCATTTTACAAAAAATAATTCCAGAAACCATGTGGAAGATTGACCAGAGGGGCAATGCTAGAGGCAGAATGGTTATTGAAATGGCCTGGAGAAGCACTATTGAGGAGCTGAAATGGGAAAGGTACAGTCGGAATAGAAGAGAAGAGGTGCTCGTAAGTGGTATTAACTCTCTTGGTTTATATCCTTGGTTTGTAAGAGGAGGATATCCACAAAGTTTGTGTGAATTGCCCAAGATTGCAAAGTTAATAAGCAGTTGTTCAGAACTTTAGTCCAGCACACTTTTTATCCCATTGGTAGAATAGTGGGAAAAAAAAAGCTAATGGAAATATAAAATCTTTGACTTTGAGAATTAGACTTTGGGGAGCTTATCTAATGCAAACACTCAACGCCATCAGATTTTGTTCATAACTGATTTTAAATGTGAACCTCCTCAAAGATATTACTTTCTTCTTAACTTATAAGACCTGCCAATGGGTAAACATCAAACAGATAATGTATTCATTTTTTAACCTTGATTTAGACTCTTTTTCTATTACCTTCTGGGAAATCCTCAGCTTAAGAAAGAAATATTTTTATCTTTCTCACCTGTAAACGTGTCCTAGTGCTGGAACAGTTAGCATTCTAATCAGCGTGGCTCCCAACCATCTGTGATGAGATTTCTTTGGGAGGATTCAACGCAGTCTGTAATGCTCAGAAGTTGCTAATCCACTTGAGCTTAAAGCAGAAAGAAAATAGAGAAAGGAAAATTGCTGGGAGGGAGGGAATAGTAGTAAGGAATGTAGAGAGTAGGGGAGGATGAATTAAATGAAACTGTGTGTTTTTTTGCCCTAAACCTTCAGAAAATGAGAACATAATGCATCCGTGTAAGAGCACATAAAAATAATGTTAAACAAAAAATTTTCATATTAGTTACGTGGAAGTTTTATAGCAGGCACTGGGCTGGTCATTTTACATTATCATTTCAGTTAATTTGTCCTATTTCCCCATGTGATAGTTAGTGTTATCCCTATTTTATAAACGAGAAAAGTAAGATGCAAAAATGTACCAGATCACAAGCTATAAGAGAATCCCTGTTATTTAAACTCAAAGCCTGAGTGTTTTCTTTTCAATAACCTTAGTAGAAGTCTTATATTAGAATTCAACAAATATTTATCAAGTATTTACCATGAACCCCAAATTACGATGCAATTCATCTTATTTCATCCTTAAAATAATCCTATGAGGTCAGTATTATTATTCCAAATTTTTACAACAAAGGGAATTGGGGTGCAAAACAAAGAGAGTTAAGTGCCTGAGGTTTTATTCTAGGTGTCAGTAGAGATACAAGGCAGGAATTCAAGTTCTTGAAGAACTAGGTCTCTTCAGATTGGCCTTTTTTTCTGCTCTCTTTGGAAAAAACTTTCTCATACTGACATCTTTCCCAATTTCTTAGTCTTTTATGATCTTTCTCCCTTTGTCTAGAGGACCTACTGAAAGAGATATTTAGGAAGAAAGTCACTTAATTATTACAATCATTTGGGAACATATATGTTATCAGTATTTATTCTTCCAATAATGACATAGGGCATATGTTAACAGACTAGCCAGTACAATGATATCCTTAACGGCCATTACTTTCGTGAAAAGATGAAAAGATCTAGGTGTGAAGTTGGTCTGTGAGGCATCTTTGTTATGAGAGTTTGAACAAATATCTGAAACTTTATGATTCTTATTAAAAAATGCCATTGTTGGAACATAACCCAAATGAGTTATACATCTGGATCATATGTTCAAGAGGTCCAGCACACAATAAAAAATACACATTAGAAATGCAAAGAATAGAAACAGTCACAGAGGTGATTCAGATGATGGAATGAGTAGACAAGAACTTATTGAAATTATGTTCAAGAAAAGGATGGACATATAAGCAAATAGATGGGGGATCTCAGCAGGGAAATGAAAACTATGGAAAAGAACAAAATGGAAGATCTAGAACTGAAAAGTACATTATCAAAAGTAAAAAATTCACTGGATGGTTATACCGAAGGTTTCTATTTATTGTACCAAATACTGATAAGAGGGTAATAAACCCTCAATTATAATTATGAATATATATATATATTTTTACTTAATTTTATTGTATTTTGCTTTATAAAGTTTGAAACTCTGTTATTAGATGCACAACTGTGATGGTTAATTTTATGTGTCAACTAGACTGGGTCATAGGGTGCCCAGATACTTGGTCAACAAGTTTTCCGGCTACATCTGTGAGGGGATGTTTTGGATGAGATCAACATTTGAATTGCTAGACTGAATACAGCTGACTGCCTTCTGTAATATGGGTAGGCCTCATCCAATTAGTTGACAGCCTCAAGAGAATAAAGAGGCTGACCCTCCCAAGGGTAACAGGGAACCCTCCTGGTTTATTGTCATGAATTGAGATGTAATTATTTTCCCATCTTCAGACTAGAACTGAAATATCAGCTATTCCTGTGTCTTCCAGCCCTCAGACTGGAATGATACTTTTGGCTCTCCTGGGTCTCCAGCTTGCAAACTGCAGATCTTGGGACTCCTCAGCTTTTAAAACTACATGAGCTAATTCCTTTCATTCTTTTTTATGGCTTCGTAATATTCCACAGTGTATATGTACTGTATTTTCTTTATCCAGTCTGTCAGTGATGGGCATTTAGGCAGATTCCATGTCTTTGCTATTGTGAATAGTGCTGCAATTAACATATGGGTGCATGTGTCTTTGTGGTAGAATGATTTATATTCCTTTGGGCATATACCAAGTAATGGGATTGGTGGGTTGAATGATAGTTCTGCTTTTAGCTCTTTGAGGAATCACCACACTGCTTTACACAATGGTTGAACTAATTTACACTCCCACCAATAGTGTATAAGCATTTCCTTTCCTCCATAATCTTCCCAGCATCTGTTATTTTTGACTTTTTAATAGTAGCTATTCTGAGTGGTGTGAGATGGTATCTCATTGTGGTTTTGATTTGCATTTCTCTAATAATCAGTGATACTGAGCTTGTTTCATATGCTTGTTGGTTACATGTATGTTTTCTTTTGAGAAGTGTCTGTTCATGTCCTTTGCCCACTTCTTAATGGGTTTTTTTTTTTATTGTAAATTTGTTTAAGTTCCTTATAGATGCTGGCTATTAGACCTTTGTCAGATGCATAGTTTGCAAATATTTTCTCTCATTCTGTAGGTTGTCTGTTTATTCCGTTAATAGTTTTCCTTTGTAGAAGCTATTAAGTTTAATTAGATCCCATCTGTCAATCTTTACTTTTGTTGCAATCGCTTTTGGTGTGTTTGTGCAGGGTCTTTATTTGTAGCTGACTTCTTGTATTTGGCTTCACCGAGAGGTATGTTGGCAAAATATTTTTCGTATTGAAGCTTTGTGGTGTGATCCAGTAGGTGGCACTCAGGCATAGTGGTCAGTTGGTAGGCTCTTGCTCAGTTGTGTGGCTCCCTTGTATTTCCTCATAGTTGCAGCCATGTTTCCTCTCAATGCTCTGAAAGTGAGGGTTCCTCTTCCACTTAAGTTGTGGCTATAGATTACAAATTGGCACCCCCAGGCTGCCCACCACAGTTTTGGCGTGATCTCAGGGTTTATGTTTCCTCTCCAATTTGGAGGCAGCAGAGTAAGGAACCTTAGTAGTGGTTGTGGCTGAGGGTCTCCTGCTTGTCTGAAGTAGTTCATAAACAGGATATAAAAGTTATTAGTTTCATAAGAGAAGACTAAAAATTTAGATTTCATTAAAATTAAGAACATTGGTTCACATCAATAAACATTGTTAAGAGAACAAAAAGGAAAGCCACTGGGAGAGACAAGATATTTATAAGACATATATTTGACAAAAATCTAATCCAGAATAGATAGATAGGCCTACGAATTGATAAGTAAAATATAAACAATCCAATAGGAAAGTTGATTTAAAAATTTGAAGGTACTTCAAGAAAGAAAAGGCGATAAAGATTAAAAAGGTGCTCAATAAAGGATTCATCAGAGGCATGCAGATTCAAACGAAATAAAATATCACTACCTACCACAGGAATGGGCAACATTTTAAAAAAGTCGAACCAAAGCAAGGATTATTGAATATGTGAAACAATCGTAACCTTCATTTCATTCTGGAAAACTGTTTAGCAGTATCTATATAGACCTTAATTATGACCCAGCATTTCTACTTCTAGATATATATCCAACAGAAATTCACACCAATGAGCAACAAAAAGTCAAGTGCAGGAATATTTATAGCAACATTTGATTTATAATGAGAAATGGAAATTTCTATTAAAAATAGAATAGAAAAAGAAGTCACAATATATTATTCATCAAAAGGTATATTATATATCAATGAAAATAAATAAACTATATATATATATATATATATCCAACAACATGGGTTTAAATCTCAATATAATATTGAATTTTAAAATCCAGATACAAGACAGTAAGTATTCTGTGATTCCATCAAAATAGCCTGCAAAAATAGACAAATCTAACTTGTGTTGCTAGAAGTCAGAGTGGTGGTTACCTTTATAAAGGAGGCAAAAGAAGGATTAAGAAGAGGTGCAAGCAAGATTTCTGGAGCTGGTGATGGTATCATTCTATTTCCCAATCTATGTTGTGGTTAGATGCATGTCTTCATTTTTTGAAAGTGCATCAAACTTACACTTATAAATTATGCACTTTTCTGGATATATTATATAGTTCAGTAAAAAAATTACAAATTCTAGAAAAAAAGACAAAACCTAAAGAATATAAAGTCAGAAAATAATAAAGATATGAGTAAAAATTCATGTTAGAAAAAACAAAAGGATAAAAAACTCAATAAACCAAAAGCCTTTTTTTTTTGAGAAAAAATAAGAAGGCAAAAATAGAGTAATAAAATGGCAATTCTATAGCAAATCTACTCAAGAAATAAAGGGAAATAATTTACACTGCTATTTTAAATCATAAGTATATATTTATATTTATGTAATAAATAATGTAAATAAATATTTTTTACATTATTGACATCAGGCAGTGGGTTAGAGCCAGATGGTTTCAATTTCAATCAGTTGGTAATGGGGAACCCCTGAATGCTTTTGAGCAAGGAAATGATATGATCTAATTGCCTTCTGGAAAGATCTCTCTGAGACTAGTATGTAGAATGATTGACCAGTATGTAGAATGATTGAAGAATAACTATTTTTTAAAAGAAATAAATTTTGCTCCAGAAATAAAGCGAAATTTTAAAAAGAATACTTTTCTTGGTCCTTCTCAGTTTATGCTGTAGTTGTATTTGTTTGAGGCATCACTTTTTAAGTGCTTTTAAACCAGAGCTGAGGTTTATTTTCATCGTTCTTTTCATTAATCTGAGGGGCAATGATCCACTGTTTGTGACTCAACATTCTGGATTTGCATAATAGAAGACAGGCAATTTGTTTCAAACCCACAGAAAAATATTTCAACACATTTGTCTTTTTCAGCATCCTTACCAGTTATGACATTGACATCATGAAAAAATACTAATTCTAAAATAGTCACAGATATTTAATTTAACTTGCAATGCATTTGCTTCTACTCAACAATAACTATGTGTTTAACACCTGGTTTTTATTTAAATTTTATTAATTCCATAAGCATATACTGAGCTTCCAGTTTGTGCTGGCCACAGAGTTTGATCCTACTATGCAACAGTGTGTAAAACAACTACCTCCCTGAAGGAACTCTAATCCTATGGGGCCAAGAAATAGACATACATAAACAATTACATTACAGGGCTAGGCGTGGTGGCTCATGCCTTTAATTCTAGCACTTTGGGAGGCCAAGATGGGAGGATCACTTGACCATAAGAGTTCGAGATCAGCCTGGGAATCATGGCAAGACCCTGTCTCCACGAAAATAAAAATTAAGAAAAAAAATTAGCTGGGTGTGGTAGGATATGCCTGCAGTCCCAGCTACTGAGGAGGCTGAGGTAGGAAGATAGCTTAAGCCTGGGAGGTTGAGGCTGCAGTTAGCTGTGATCATGTCATTGTACTCTAGGCTGGGTGACAGACAAGACTCTGTCTCAAAAAAAAAAGCTTACATTATAGAGTATTATATGCTGCCATAGAAATATGTCTGGAGTCATATGGTAGATCAGAGGAGAAAATAATTAAGTTTGTTTAGAAGATAGAAAAGGGTTGAAGGAAGATTTCACACAATCTGAGCATTGAAGTACATGTGGGTTTTGTCTGATGAGAAACAGGGATGAGCTGAAAGCACTATAGGAAGAATCATTAGCATGCAGTCCTGGACAGGCATATTATGTGCAGAAAGGCCCAGAGATAATTATGGGAACATTCAAAGGACCCCATTTGTGAAGGAACTTCAGGCCCTGCTACGATGCTCAATTTCAGCACAAAGAGGCAAGCCCAGCAGACTCCTAGAGAGATGGATGAGAAGGTCCAGCGTGATTTTGAAAGATAACACTCTGTTCACTCTGCTCTGAAGGCCCTGTGAGTGTCTTGCCTTCACTTGACTATACTATGAATGTTCTTTCAGATCTGCCTGCTTTGGGCGGTGCAATGTGCTATACTTAGTCTACTTTTAAAGCATTGCCTGCCAGCAAAAAGTCACATGTCCTTGGAACTATTTCTGAGCCTCCTGGCATAGTCAGTTTCTCCCTCCACAGTATTTGTGTGTTGCCTTATGATATGCTATTGCAATATTCACCCCAATTAATGATAAATATGCTTCCAGTCCTTCACTGGATTTGAGGATAGCTGATGACACTGGACCCTGCCTTCTTATTTATAGCCTTAGAATCCTGAAGAGTTCTAAGTATGTAATGAATATTTAATCAATGTTTGTTAAACATACCTCTCAATCATACAGTTAATTGTGTTTAAGAAAATGGCCTATCAAATAACCGTAATGACCCAGAAGAATTTTTGTATTGCGAAATATCACACAATTTTTGTTTGATAATTTTGAATTTTTAAAATTAGCATCTCCTATGATAAAAGAAACTAATAAATCCTTTGAAAAGAAAGTCAAGAAAAAGTTCTAACATTTACTTGACACTTACTAGAAGCTCATACTATACTAAGAACATGTGTCATAGTTAATCATGTGTGTCAGCTTGGCTAGGCTCTTGTGTCCAGTTGTTTGGTTAAACACCAGACTAGATGTTGCTTCTAAGTTATTTTTAGATGTAATTAACATTTAAATCAGTACATGAATAAAGTGGATTAACCCCCTACTTTAATAATGTGGGTGGGCCTCACCCAATCAGTTGAATGCCTTATGAGAAAAGACTGAGGTTCCTCCATGAGGAAGAAATTCTGCCTCCAGATTGCCTTGAAACTCAAGGCTGCAACATCAGAAATATCAACTCTTGTCAGAATTTCTAGGCTTTCAGCCTCTTCTGCAAATTTTGGACTTGCCAGCTTCCACAATCCTGTGAGCCAATTCTTTAGAATAAATCAATCCCCTCTCCTCATTAATCTTAGTTAGATAACACAACCTGACATCATTCACACATCACAAACAGCTTTTGAGGCCAGTATTATTCTCATTTTTTGCACAAAGTTACTGAGGCTCTGAAAGCTTAAGTATCTTGCATGGTGGATGTAGCAGGCAGTAATACTCTTCACCAATTATCCATTTCTCCTAGGGCGGGCAACTGTTCTGGTTTGCCTAAAACTGTGTTTAGAGGATGTGGTTAGAGAAGACAGCATGTAAGAATCATGAACTTAAACCAGGAACTGAGAGCTGACCGCTCTTTCTCTAAGAGTTTCAGGGACAGTTGCGAGACACAGACCCTCTTAGGATGGAAGAGAAATTTCCATAGATCCTATTGTACTAGAAGAGCACTGGTCAAGGAATCTTTGGTTAAAACCTTGAATAACTGTTTTCTCTCTCAAAGCTCCAAGTCACCTATCTGTGAAGTAAAGGTGTGTACCACATATTTACTCCAATTCCTTTCAGCCCTGACATTTTATGGTTGAGGTAATCCTCCTCAGTATCATCACAGATACATCTCCTAGATTTTCTTGATCACCAGAAAGCAAAGGAGAAAGTCTAACATAAACTCAAAATGCAGACACAATAAAGAATACACTAACGAGTCTGTTTGGGCTTTTTAATCAGCAGAATTCATTACAGTAAATGTGAATGGCTTTGTAGAGTTCCTAATTTCCTGCTTAACCCATTAACTATATTTGTATCATAAATGACTTGACTTTTAGTTTGTGGTCAAGAATAGAAAAGGGTAGTTAAATAATTATAGACAGTATGTGTTCTTTACTGCAACTGAGCCAGACATGAGGCAAGATAATATGAAGACAACCCAACTCTAGCCAAAGCTGTTTCCCTGTGGACTTCTCACCCAGCAGTCAGGGTGTAGACAGCTCATGCTGCTCACAGCTCTTCTGGCCTTGTCTGACAGCCACCACTTAAATGCAGGTGTCCCTCAGCATCCTCTTTCTGTCAGAACCGAGGCAGATTTGAATTTCTTCTGCTGTAAAGTGTGTGCATTTTAACAGCTTTTTGATTGAATGATCCTCTAAAAGTGTGGTTGGAGTTTTTGTGTCATATGCTTTTATGTTCAGACACAAAGATTTATTTATGTTGAATTTCTAGGTGATGTCAGAATTGCAAGAGTTCTTTATAGATGAGTCAACAGATTCTGAGAGCTGAACTAATTTATCTACAGTCAAATACACTATTTATTTGCTACACTTGAAGTGTGTAGAGTTCTATGCTGGGGCTGAGCATGGAAGAGGGATGCAATATGTTCTCTAACCTCTGTGAGGCTAGTGCTGTTTCTCAACTATGAATTGGTTCTTTAGATCAAGGAAGGAAAATCAAACTCTGCCTAAAATATGTGGTAAAGGTGTCAAAAAAGAAATTTGGAGGATGAAAAATAATTCTCTATTGCAAGCCGAGAGGGAGCACACAACAAGGCCTACTAGTGGAAAGAACATAGTATTCTTAGGAGGCAGAGAGTTTTGTTGCTGTTGAGAACCTTGACAGCACATTATAATAACCAGGGGAACTATAAAATGTATGGATGCTGAATGCCATCCTCAGACCTTCTGCCTTTATCGAAGGTAGGTGGAAATTCAAATTGCTTTACACTTTTCAACAGTTAGTATTGAGTATATCAATTCCTTATAAAATGGGGAAGAACCAGTACCCCAAAAAGTCCCACACATGAAGAAAACCTTGGAGGCCTTCTTATCCACTCCTGTGATTTTTACAAAGGAGATGAGAATTAAAGAGAATTTATTTACTTATAAACATACTGAAAATTTCAATTAAGGCTGACATAGTCACAAAAACATTTTTATACTCTCTTCTTACAGGACTGACTGGACAAAGTTGAGTCCCATTAATATGTGCTGATTGGCAATATTTATTTTAAGGCATGAGCATAAGTAATCTGATAACCACCATTCTTAGCCAGCATCTATGTTAACTAAGGTTGATTTGGTCAACTCAACCACGCTTCCCTTGGAAGCTGTTTTGAATGTGTGTTAGTCAGCTCTGGCTGCCATAACAAAATACTATAGACTGGGTAGCTTCAATAACAGAACTCTATTTTCTTACACTTGTGGTGGTTGCAAGTCCAAGATCAAGGTGCCAGCAGAGTTGTTTCAGTTTCTGGTGAGGACTTTTCTGAGATGTCAGACGGTTGCCTCCTTGCTATGCTCTCACATGGCTTTTCCTTGGCACAGAGCTCTCTGGTGTCTCTTCTAATAAGGACACTAATCCTATTGGATCAGGGCCCCACCCTTATGACCTTATTTTATGTTAATTACCTTTTTTTTTTTTTGAGATGAGCTCTCACCCTGTCACCCAGGCTGAGGGAAGTGGCAGAATCTTGGCTTACTGCAACATCCACCTCCTGGGCTCAAGCAATCCTTCCATCTCAGCCTCCCAAGTAGCTGGGACTACAGGTGCATGCCATCATGCCTGGCTAATTTTTTGTATTTTTGGTAGAGATGAGGTTTTGCCACATTGCCCAGCCTGTAAGTACTTCTTTAGAAGGCCAGTCGCCAAATACAGCCACCCTAGGGGTTAGGGCTTCAACGTATGCATTTTGGGGTGATGCAAACATTCAATCTAGAACAAACTATATGAAGTATTCATCAAGCTTGTGTTTTTCATTGTGTATACATGCAAATATTTAAGCACAGGATTTTCAAAGGAGGTGAGGGTTGACTTTGTTTAGATTATTGAGTTTGATTTTCTATTTGTATATAAATGCCTTACACTTAGTAGATTAGGATATATTTTGCCTGAAATCACCTTGAATGTTTTTCTCTTGCCTGACTGTGGGTTGTAAGATATTAACTCTATGCACAGATCCATCTGGCTTTTCTTGCCTATATGATGTAAAGTTTTAAACTAAGACTTGAATTATAAAATATCCTAAGTATTCAATACCAGATTGTTTAAAAAATTAAAGATTCATAGCTGGCAACAAAAAATAGAGAGAGCATTTGGGCTTTGGACTAGACAAAACAGATTTCAAATTCTGGCCCCCTTCCACACTCTGAAAGAATGTGGAAGTTGCATAAATCCTGTCTAAGCATCAGTTTCCTCTTATATGCACATTGAATAATATTAACTTCATGAGTACTGTGAGGATAAATTATATCCATTCAACCCCTAACCAGTATCAGTATTTACACTATTAAACAACTAGTAAGATATGGTATTGCCCAATCATAATTGATGCTGCCCACTGGAAAACAAAAACAAAAACAAAAAACAATAAACAAACAAAAACTATAGGTAAATTACAGCTGAATCCTGAATTTTTTTCGATCACTGGCCTGAATAAATGTAGGTATAGGTGCAGGAAATGCAGAAAGTAATGGAAAAAGATCCATATCTTGAGAGATTCAAAGTACATTGAGGGAACATCAGACACATAACAGAACAAATGTAATATAGTGTTATAGATAATATGATAATGCTGTGGTCTGGATATTTGTCTCCCGTGACACCAAATATAGAAGTGGAATCCTAATCCTCAAGGTGAAGGAGATGAGGACTTTGGAAGGTGACTAGGTCATGACGGCGGAGCCCTCACTAATGGAGTTAGTGGCTTTATAAATGAAGCCCCAGAAAGCTGTCTTGCTCCTTCCACCATGTGAGGACACTGTGAAAAGGCACCATCTATGATCCAGGAAGCAGCCCTCACCAGACACCACATCTGTTGGACCTCCAGCCTCCAGAACTATGAGAAAGAAATTTCTGTTGTTTATAAGCCACTCAATTGTTTTATTGTAGCAGCCTGAATGGACTAAGACAGATGGAAAGTGTGTGATGAGTGAACGTGACTAGTATGAGCCTGGCATAAAACAGGCTGTCTTCTCTTCATGTTGGCCTGGATAGGGAAACCAATCTTTTGTATCATCATGAGATTAAGCATCATTTTATATAACATAAGTGGGAGGGAGAGAGAAAAATCAGAAGATAGCAACTACTCATATTACAAATGAAAGGAAACCAATTTTAAAAATCCCACTCATTCTAGTCTTTATCTTGTACTGTAGTGCATTGGTTTAGCATGCTACCCTCCAGGCACGTATAATTTGTCACTGTTACCCAAACACATAAGTAATCTCAATAATCTAAAAATAATAATTACCTTTTATATCCAGTGAACTAAGCGTTGCACTACGCATTTTATAAATATCATCTCATTTAATCCTCTTTGAACCTGCTAAGAAGACAATATTATCTCTGCTTGTTCAGTGTGAAAACTGAAGGTCATAGAGGTAGAGTCAATGGTCAAGGTCACCTGACACAAGTTCATTCAATGCTTGCATTTGCTTCCAAGTTACCATCATGAATGGACCCAATGACTTCCTAGAGGCTGCTGGGCAACCTAATTCCTTGCTTGTTTCCCATCTCATGTGGACTCATTGAAACAAAAGACAACTCTTACCTAAAATGGTACAGTATCACAAGACAATGGAATCCCCACCTTAAAGAGAAACAATGTCATATTATGACAATATTTAAGGAAACAAAAATTAAATATTTTACAGTATTAGAAATATGATTACTGAATAAGTCCTTTCATTATATTGATATGTAAGGGCACAGAGAGAGGAGAGAGAGAGAGAGAGAAAGAGAGTAGACACTTATTGAACAAAGGGAGATTTTGGTGTTATCCTTGTATGTATAGTGATGTGTAGTCTGCACTAGTCAAAAAAGTGATGTGAAATGCTACCAACTTGGATTCCTTGCACACAAATATATGTTTTTTTTGTTTTGTTTTTTGTTTTTTTGAGACAGAGTCTCACTGTGTCACCCAGGCTGGAGTGCAGTGGTGCAATCTCAGCTCACTGCAAACTCCACCTCCAAGGTTCACGCCATTCTCCTGCCTCAGCCTCTCGAGTAGCTGGGACTACAGGTGCCCACCACCACGCCCAGCTAATTTTTTGTATTTTTAGTAGAGACAGGGTTTCACCATGTTAGCCAAGATGGTCTCGATCTCCTGACCTCACGATCCGCCCGCCTCAGCCTCCCAAATTGCTGGGATTACAGGCGTGAGCCACTGTGCCCAGCCACAAATATATGCTTTTAAGTAAAAGTGTTACTAACAGAAACAAAGAAGGCAGTCTTTATGATTGCAGGCTTACCCACCAAATTAAGTCCAGAGGTTCTTTATTTTAAATGGTCTGACACAGAAATCATACATGCTGCCTCCCAGGCAGCAACACAAGAGTGTTGTCCCTTAAAGACTGGCCAAAGAGGGGGTGCTCATCAGCCAAGGCCCACCTGCAGTGGTTAACAAAGGGCTCATGGGGCTCAGTCTCTGAACTCATTTCTCTGTAGCTGACGGCAATTTTTGTTTTTCAACCTATGACCTGGGTTGACCTGAAACTGCCTTTGTCTGGCTCAATCACAGACTTTCCAATCCTCTAGTTTCACCGTCAAGTTTCCAGGGTGCCTCAGTTTTTGTGGCTAGTAGCATCCTGTGATCTACTGTGCTCTTGCTGCTATGACTGCTGGCACCCTGGGACATTTGGGGGTTATGTGACTGAGTCATGCCCGATAATTTCTTTGTTCCATCTGCCTATTCCTTGCTCCTGCCTGGGCTGTACAGATTGGTGGTTACTATTTATAACTATTGCAATGAAATCATATTGCATTTCAGGGTCCACACCAGAGGCCAACTATTAATTCTAATATTGGAAGTCAAACCGAAGTTCAGGGGCCACGCCAAAGTCCACTGCTATGTGTCAGAACAGAAGACACAAAAAGCCAAGCTGAGCTAGAATTGGCATGGTAAACAGCCAGTAGAAGAAATTAGAACTGGAAAAACCACAGGGAAGAATCCAATCAATGTCCAACTTGGCTAAAGATGTAGTCTTGCCACCTGAGACTTACTGCAAAGGGCTAGAGTCATGTTTCCCAGTGCATGCTGTGGGCTTTGTCAAACCTGCTGCCTATCAGCTGATAGCAAGAAGGAAATCACCACAACCATGCACCCCTATTCCCAGCTAACTCTTCCCTTCACTGAAATGATGAAATGACGGTGGCATTCTGGCTTTGCTCAGATTACATAATACATTAAAATGGGGATTAATAATGGAGATTTCACTAACAATCATGAGCACTTATATTCACACACATTATTTCGTCCAATGCCCACTCTTAAAAGCAATATGAAGCTGCTTATAGTAAACAGTATAGCTATAATACATCTATTAAAATGAGATGAAAGTGCACACTAGCAAGTAATGGAGTAGCAATAGAGACAGGCCAATGAAACATGAGTTTCAAACCTGAAGTTTCTGGTGGCACCTGCAGAAAAAATGAAAGGCATAACTGTCAAATGAAACTTATCATTATGCCCTGCAAAAAATCACTTGGATGCGAAAACCACTACATGCCAGAAACTAATTACTTTATGCAATCATCTCATCAGTGCCATATTTTAAAAGAGAGGAAGACAGTTTATCCCAAGTCAGAGCAGCAGTGGAAGAGAAGCTAGATTTGAGGGAATAGCATCCTCACTCTAATGTCTATCTGATCTGCTTTGACCTAAACAGAGGCTGCTTCTCCCTGGGGATATAAACAGGCCCCAACACAAAGATCAGCTAACAAAGATTAATTCAGTTATCCTAATTGTTTTAATCTTGCTGACTTTCAACAGTCCATTTGTTAATTTACTTAACATATCCATTCAGTTTCTGTCGTGTGTGCAAGGAATACACAGATGATGAGAGAGCTTTGCCCTCTGTCCTCAAGGAACTTACAAAACTAGTAGAGAGAGACACATAATGAATATATTATTAGAGCAGATGCCCAGTGCATGCTTTTTCTGATGATAAAGATCATGATGAGGAAGATGATGATGATGATGATGATGGTGACAGTGATGGTGATGATGATGTCACAGGGAGGCAAAAAAGAAGGAAAGGAAGAGGAAAAGAAGGGGAGATGGAAGGAGAAACAGAGGGGGTACAGGGAGAAGGACAAGGAAAAAATCTAGTCATTTTTAGACATTACTCTAGCTCAGTGCTACATCTCAGCACACCTCCTGAGTCCTGGAGCCCACCATCCTCTTGTTTTTTTTTTTTTTTTTTCCTCCACCAATGAAGATTCAGGCTCAAGCTCAAAAGCCATCTCAGCACGGTTCACTGAGTTACTTCAAGTGAGACAACATTATTAAGTGCATTGTCACTTTGCTTTGCTTTGTCTTTACAAAAAGCCATCAGAAATACTCTCCCATGCATTGGTCATGATAAGGACAATGCCATGGCTGAAGAAGACCCTGGAACAGATGAAGATGAGTTTCAGATGAGGATGAGCTACCACCACCTTCCCTTCTCAGAGCTACTGCTGAGCACTGGAGCATCTGAACCTTGCGGGAGGTGGTGGAGGGCAGGAGCAAGTGAGCAAATAAGACTTTTACAAAAAAAGATTCAATTTCTTCCAGGGTCCATGTGGCTGCATTAGTAATGGTGAAGGAAATAGATAACCAAGATTCATCTGCCACTTGAGAAAGTACGTGCAGAATGGTCAATACACTTGTTTGCTTTAAGAATGGATTAGACACTATATGGAAAATGTAAAACTCCTGAAACTCCAAATAAGACAGCTAATATCCTACCTGATATGAATTTCAAGCACTATATCTTAGTGAGAGCCCAGGAGGAAGTTGGAAAGCAGTGAGTCCTGCCCTAGTCCATGGAGGTGGGGTGTCCCCTTCCCCAGAGCAGCCAGGATGTTCTGATGTGGTGTCATCCTCCTGACCCTACTACAGGCTACCACTTGCACCGGGGAAAAATGGTACTCAACTGCATCTCGAGTTGACAGAGCAACCTTCTGGTCTTTGGCCTGCTCTCCACTGGCAGTGTAAAGTTCTCTGTATCACTTGACCTTTCTGAACCTAAGATGAGTCCAAAATCAGTAGTAGCAGTGGCGCTGGAAGAAATAAAGAAGTGGAAAGAAAAGTAATAATAACATCCAATTAACTTCCTGTCACTTGGCTTACTGCCTACCATTTAGCAGTAATAATTACTCCTGCACTTCAAAATAGATGTCTTTCTCTTTGGTTTCAGATGAAGAGAGACCGAGACTCAGACAGGGTCAAGCCGTTGCCCAAGGCCGCAGAGTTGGTGAGTGGCATGGCCAGGACTTGAACCCTAGTAAAAACCTTTTTCCTCTGCCTCAGCCTTCATTACGTAATACTGCCTCCCTATGGGGTTCCCCTGGTGACTGCTTGGATGCAAGGGAGAGTGGGAAACCCAGGATACCTCTCAGAGTTCTGATGTTAGCAGGCAATTCTCTGGGAAGAGGGAAGGGAGAAACGCAAGTCCACATGGGCAGCCATGGTGTGTCTGGGTGTCAGAGGACAACCATGCCCTTGTCCTTCCATGTATCGCTGTAGCTCACTCCCCCATCCATCAGCCTTCTTTAAATGCAAGCTAGGTTTTTGGGCTTCATCTACCTTCCACTCTTTTCTCAACTGAACACATCCTGGTGTGTTCCCTCATTTCACAAGTGAAAGTATCTACTCTCAATCTCCCTAATTATTGAAATACCATTTCTGTTTTGGTTGTATGAACCACACTTTCATGTTTTCTTTCTATCTCTGATTGCCCTGAGACTTAATTGCCTGCAGCTTATCATCTGGCTGCTTTGATCATATCTCTGGTTTTTGCTGTAAGTCCTCTCCTCTCCTCTCTCTTCTGTTCTTTTCCCTACTCTTCTCTCTCCCCACATGCTCTTACTGAGCAATCTTATGTACTTCTTTGGAATCAATTATCACTATGAACTGTTATCAGTGCCTCCCCAATATCTGTCACGAAGTAAGAGGTCAACATCATTTAAACTTTTTTAACAATAAATAAGTAAATTATTAATAGATAAATGGATTTAAATGTCTAACAATTGGAAAAGGGCTCTGATTTTGAAACATACATCTCAGATTTACCTGTATTGAGATGATGCTTAAAGCCAAAGAAGTGGCTGAAATTGTCCACGGAATGTGTGTCAGGAAAGCAAAGTCCTAAGGATTACTAATAGTTATAGGAAGAAGAGAGAATGGGGGTCTCTTTGAGAAGTCACGGTTACCAAGTCAGTAAGAGTGAAGTGCAGAGGACATGCAATGTTAGAAGCCAGTGGAAGTAAAAGTTTGGTGGTAGAGGGGTGGTCGACAGGCTCTGAAGGCCCAGGAAGGGCACAGAAACATGCCCTGTAGATTTGGCAGTGGGAAGGTCACTGCTGCCTCAGGGTGGGAACTTTTAGGGTCGCTCTTTTCCCATTAGGCCAGGTGCTTTTACACCTCTAAGTCTTTGCACATTCCATTCCCCTACATCTAAATTGCTATTTGTTTCTCCATTTCTGTTTCTGACAAGCTTATATTCATCTTCCAATGCTTGCTTATTTAGTCAACAAATATTTATTAAATGTTTACTATGTGAAAGGTATTGCTTTGAAATCCCTCAAATGTCATTTCCTTTATGAGAAATTCCTTCACTAATCCCCCATGCAGATGCAAAGGTTTGCTTCTCTGTGCAACCACAACACCCTGTACACCTCCAACCAAAACTCTCAATCCCCAGCCCACTGAACTGTGGACAGCTGTTTACTCACTCTCTCTAGAACAAATTCTTGAGAGCAGGAAATTGGTTTTATTCCTCTCTGTATTTATAGCACCATATTTTATGTTAAATTTATCTACTGACTCTTCACCTTTATTTAAAAATCATTTTTATTTTTATCTCTTTTCTCTTGATACCTGACAGGTATCAATGATACACTGATGGAAGCCCACGTACCCTGTTATAAAAGAGGTTACATTTATTCTCATTGGAAAAAAGAATCATGTATGTTGGAAGTATCATTGAATGGATTTGAATAAAGGAATAAATGTGGCTATGAATATACAAGGCAAGCTACTTCCCTTCATCACTCTTTAGCTGTTATCCATCAGAAGAAGAAAGATTAGATAACTTCTTCCATAACAAAAATGGTAGTCTCATTTTTATACTTACTAATGAATGACCTGTTTGTAAATAATTCCTGGCTTATTTCACAAATGTCTGCAGTAATTCTGCTTAATCTCTACCATGGTCACAACCTTACCTGTTCCAACATCTGTCCAAGCAGCATGTCTTAAAATTTGGAGAAATTGTAAATAATGGGGTAGAGCCACTCACTGGAGGTATGAACAAGCTGCCAAATTGCTCTTCAATTTTTAAATTGCTTTGACACAAGCAGCAACTATGAAAAAGATAAGCTTAGTACTTGTCAAACCACAAGTGCACTATAAGAAGATTTCAGAGAGGATTTTATGTATGGCATGCCACAGTCTCACTGGGAGCTGAAAAGCAGTTGTGAGCATATCTGGCATTAAGGGAAATTATTAAAACTCTATGATTTGAAATGGATGGTTTGCTTCCTTTTCCTTATCCCACTGCAGATTCTACTGACCAATAATTTGAGTCCATCCATTTATCCCCTGTGCCAGGATAAGGTTTCCTAGGGGAAATCTAAACAGTTTCCAGAGTGGACTCTCATTCCTTGCTTCCTTCCTGCCAGCTTCTCTTCACATGTATTAATTTTTAAAATACCTACCATAAGACGTGATAAGTTATGTGAACACAAAGGCAAATGTGACCCAGTCTCTGACCTCAAGCATTTCTGGTCTAGATAAGAAGCAAGAGATTAAGTTTTTCCATGCTCTCTTCTCCGTGCTCCTAAGGCAGCCCCTTCATGATTGCATCATTACAACATGGTGCATTATAATTATTTCAACTATTATCTTTATTTGCCTAATGCTCTTCTTCTACATATTCTGTTTACAAACCTCACCACTCTGATTGCAAGAATGAGTTTGTGACTGAGACCTGGCCCATCACAGTAAAGCATCCCTTGGTAACGCAAGTAATTTAGGAATGTCCACATAATCCAAACCATACAAACTGGAGGCCCTCTCTAAGCATTTTCTGATGGAACTAAGAACAAAGAGTTTATTTTTCCTTTTGCATGTAGTAAATTATAAGAATGTGACTCAACATGGTAGCACATTTACTGTCACATGGATAAACACATGAGAATAAAGATGATTTTGAGAGAAAAGTGGTGATGAGAAGCAGACAGAAAGATATCTAGCAATATCAAGTCATTTATTCCTGTCCCAGATATACCTGGATTTCTCTAGTTAATATGTACAATGTAAGAGAGTTTTTGTTTATTTGTTTGTTTGCTTAAGTTAGAACAGCTTGAGATTTTGATACTCCAAACTCAAAGAACCCTGACTAGCAATTGGAATTGATACCAGAAGTGGGGACAACAATTCTGAAAACTGAAATGTGGAACTGGGTTTTGTCAAGATGAGATAGGGGAATCTTCATTAATCACTCTCCACTCCCCTGGTCATCCTCAGCTAGGAAATATTTTGTTGCAAAGTAGAATAGCATTGGGTTACAGGTTTCTTGTGGTATCTTGAAACTTCAACCATGTGCCCAACAAAACCAGAATATCAGTGACTTAGTAGAAAAACGTGATGATATTGGACTGTAGGCTCTGTTCTGCATTCTTCAGTACATTTCTACAACAAAAAAGACAAATTGATTTACCTGGAATCACAAGGAAATCTGTATGCACCTCTACATAAAAAATTCTTTCTACACAGCCTCAGCAATGCTAAACTGGAAAGGTTAAGGCAGGAAAGTCTTCTGTAGAATTGGAAAACTAAGTGTTTTATCCCATCATAAAGTTAGTATAAGCAAAAACAGGGCAGTGAGAAAAGTGGAAGAAGATTAGATTCTTCCCTGCCTAACCAAGGTAATCATTTCCTATGGCCTAAGCAACTTGGATGCAGTGGTGGGCAGGAAAGGGAATTAGCTTTACCTTATCATCCTATCCTTTCTTTCACTTTACTCTGAGGTAGGAGTCAAGACAGAAGCCATTAATCTGATGGTCAGAATCAGGCCTATTGATAAGCAATCAAAGGGGTACAGTACTTATTCAAAGATGATGACCAGACATATGTTCTTGCATCAGACTTCCAGACTAGTATTTTAAAGAATACTTAAGGCTAGATAAACACCAAGTATCAAAAACAGAGGTTGGATGCCACATTCCCTAAGACAGTCCTCAGGCTCATTCAAGCATATTCAGCAAAGATTCAATCATAGAATGGGATTTCTTCTCACTGTACAACATCTTTTATGAATGGCCCAGGATGATGCCAGGTAAGTGAATTCACACAGTAGGTAGATTCTGTGGCAATCATATCAGTTGAAAAAGGAACTCAGTCTATTATTAACAAGCAAGACAATGAATGGATATACATTTCTATCCCTATCCATTGGAGTATTGTATATCTGGCCGGTGGCCACTGAATATTACTTCCTCTTCCTCCCTTTTTCCATGAGACAATTATGTTGATTAATATTTTACCTCAGGAATGCTTATTAGAGAAAACAGATAGTGATATTTATCATTAGCTGAAAGTATGCAAAATCTTTTTATGCCCCAACTAGATCTCAGAGAGAGGAAGGCATAGCATTTAAAAACCCTGGATTTGAGGAAGAAATAACATCTGGACATAATTTTAGAAGCAGTAATTACAATGGGTAGCTGTTATATTGGGAAGGAGTATTTTTTTCAATTTTTATATGCTAAGAAGATTTTGTAAGTATCCTAGAAAATTAAAGACTTGATTGTAAACAGTACACAAGACTCCTTTCTTCTGGTAATTGGAAATAATCTCCTTTGGCTACACCAATATGGGCAAATCCACATTTAGGTCTCTAAAATTATTCTGTCTCCTGAGGATGTTTCAGGGTCAGCCTGTAATCTGTATTTGGAACTTTTCTGCTACAACCATTGAGGGATAGTCTCCTCTGTTCTCAAGACTCTTGGAGCTTCAAAGATAAATCCTTAAACCATTCGGTGGCCAGTGTATCTGTTTGAGGAAGACAAAATCAAGGGGGAAGAGACAAGGTAAGCCCAACATAGAGTTCTCAGTTTTGGTCTCTGATGTCCTCAGAACTTTATTGGTTCTTGTGGCTCCCAATACAATTATATAAACCAAAGTAGTATCTTTCCAGTTAATTCCCTTTGTCATTAAGCTGGTTAAAAATGGGTCTCTTTCACTTCTACATGAAGAAGTCCTGAAAGGTACTGTTATCTTTTCCATGGAGTCATTGAACATTCCTGTAATGTAACTGAATTTAACAATTATACAAATTTAACCCAAACTGGTAAGTCATTCAACACTGTTAATTAAGAAGGAATCACTATAAAAGGCAGAATTTATATAAATCATTATTAACAGCCTTCCAATTTAAACATTTATTGTCCTCACAAACAGTATGACTCAATCAGGTGTTAAAGTGAACTAAATATGGCCTGAGAAGGACTCCATACTTCTATATTTGAATTCTTGTGGACAATCTGCAACCTAGCTTAATAGGTAGACAAGATCAAAAACCTAATTTAGGAGTATGCACCTGTAGCAATAACTGAGTGGCCTTACTTCAATCATTCATACACTGCTGTTAAGACTGTTCAAATAAGGCAAAAGCTGAGCTGTAACCAATCCAGCTGTTCTGTACCTCACTTCTAATTTATGTACCTCATTTCTTTGTCTTTTTTTTTTTTTTTTTTTTTTCGAGATGGAGTTTCGCTCTTGTAGCCCAGGCTGGAGTACAGTGGCTCAGTCTCAGCTCACTGCAATCTCCGCCTCCCAGGTTCAAGCGATTCTTCTGCCTTGGCCTCTCAAGTAGCTGGGATTACAGGCATGCACCACCACACTTGGTTAATTTTGTATTTTTATTAGAGACAGGGTTTCATCATGTTGGTCAGGGTGGTCGCGAACTCCTGACCTCAGGTGATCCACCCACCTCGGCCTCCCAAAATGCTGGGATTACAGGCATGAGCCACTGTGCCTGGCTATTCTTTTGTCTATAAATCTTCTACCACCATGTTGCTGCGTTGGAGTCTCTGTGAATCGGCTGTGACTCTGGGGGGCTGCCCAATTTGTGAATCATCCATTGCTCAATTAAACTCCTTTAAATTTAATTCAGCTGAAGTTTTCCTTTTATCACAGGTATTATAAATGTTCACTCAATAAATACTATATAGCTAAAAGGCAGCAAGGCAGAGTGGCTGAGATCCTGGCTTCAAAGCAGGCAAGGCCCAGGCTGGACACCCATTATCATCTACTAATTGTGTGGCTTTGAACAGCTTAACTATCCCCCAACATAATTTTCTTTACCTTTAAGATTAGCAGGATATTAGGAATGTTGTCAGGGTTAACTGAGTAATATAAGCAATACTCTCCATATTACTATTGTGCATAGTTCATGATCAATAAATGGTGTTCTCATTGATACTCTCAGCCATGTACTCAGATGTTACTAATAGGATGAGAGATTCCCATGGGTATCAGCAGTCAGAGCCAGGAACATTTATTCCCACAATGCTCTCTGGTCATTATTCTAAAGTATCTTGGTACTAATCAGTAATCAAGCTTATGCAACCACTCTGTGCAATGCCCAGTCCTGAGTGCTACAATGTACCTTGAATGATGCAAGAAAAGGCCTGAAATGAAGCACAGAGAAAGAAATAATTTAGAAACTCAAGTGCTCACTTCCCTACACTGCCCCTCTCTTTCCATTTCATATGTAACCAGTGGAACACAATTATGAAAAACTAACTAAGATAAGCTTGTCTTAAAAAAATAAACACACACTCAATTTATATCATTTCTTAGAATTAGTTTGGTAGGGGAAAATTCTCATAATACTATTGAATTTCCCATTCAACTCTCAGCCAGAGAACAAGGGCTGCTGGCAATAATTACTTTTTAAATGACTCACTGCAACTCAGGGTAAACCCTGCTGTAATTACGTTCTTGCAGAGAAAGTACCTTATGATGAGAATTTGGGCAGACCCAAAATATCATCTTGTTCTTTCTGCCTCTTTCCATGAAACCTTTTCAGGTTTTCATTTCTGACAGTTGTCTAGTAAGTCCATTTAGAGAAATTATCATTTTTCCTTGAAAAGCTAAGCAGGCAAGTGTTTAGTTAACAGAGCCACAGAATTGTCCTTCAAGTTGGCTTAGAGAGCTCATTCAACTGTAACTCTTGCCCCTGCCATGCTCTGGTATCTGCTTCATGGATTGCACTCTGCAAAACTGCTTTTTCTATTTCTCTGCACACATGACAGGTAAATGACCTCTTAGCTCAGACACAAAACAGACTCAAATCTCAGTTAGGCACCACACCCAACTACATGGTTTCTCAATGCAATGTCCCAATGCTAAATTCCAGGGAAAGAGAATCTAGTTAGCCCAGCATGGGCCAAGGATCATCCCTATTTACCAAGTTCTGGCCAGGGAGAAAAGTTCATGAAGCACAAACAATTCTCCCTCTTTGGAGGGCAGGGAACACAGTTGTATTAGAGGCTGTGAATTGAACAGATGCCCAGAAAGGTTCTACTGTTCACATAGTATCTCTACTGAACATATAGTCTCTCTAGTTTGCTGAAGAGGAAATTGAAATCCAGAAAATCAAAGCCCATCAAATTATCAAACTGATCAGTATATAGCTTTGAACTCGGATCTTTCTGATTATAAAGCTTATAACTTCTATTAAATTAGTAGTTGTTATAGTGGAGTGTGCGATACATTCCACCGGCTTTAAGAAGAAAATAAGTATATAGCCAAATTCAGATCAAATTCAGAATAATATCATAATGGTGGTGTGTAAATCACTTGTATCTGTGGTATAAAAGTTAAAAGATAAAACTATTAAAAATAAGCGTAACTACAATAATTTGTTAAAGAATATACAGTGTAAAAAGATGTAAATTGTGATTTTGATGTCACAACTGACATCATTTTACATTGTATATGGAAGGGGAAATTAAAAGTGTAGAGGTTTTATATGCGATTAAAGTTAAGTTGTTACTAGCTTAAAATAGACTGTTATGTTTTATGTAAGCCTGTGACCACAAAGCAAAAATCTATAGTAGCTATGTAGGAGAAGAAAAGAAAGAAATCAAAGCATATTGCTACATAAAATCATCAAATCACATAAGAAGATAACAAGAAAGGAACAAAGGGACAAAGGATCTACAAAATAGCCAGAAAATAATTAACAAAATGGCAACAGTAAATCCTTACCTTTTAATAATGCCTTGAAGTATACCTTACCTATTATTTACTTTGAATGTAAATAGATTAAAATCTCTAAACAGAAGACATAGAGCATGGATGAATAAAAATAAAAAATAAAATTTAAAATTTAAAAAATAAAAAAATATAGGACCCAAGTATATGCTGCCTATGAGATACTCACTTCAGCTAAAAGAGCACTCATAGACTGATAGTGAAAAGATATAAAAGTATACTCCATGCAAATGGAAACCAAGAGAGAGTTGATTATCTATACTGTTACAAAATATACTTTAAGTCAAAAACTGTAAAAAGAGATTTACATAATGATACAAAGGTCTATTCATCAAGAGGATATAATAATTATAAAAACATATGCACCTGACATTGGAGCACCTAAATATATAAAGCAAATATTAATAGGTCTGAAGAGAGAAATAGGTGGCAATACAATATTAGTAGAGAACCTGAATATCCTACTTTCAACAATGAATAGGTCATCCAGACAGAAAATCAGTAAGAAAACATTGAAATACACTTTAGTCCAAATGCACCTAAAATATATATACAGAATGTTCTATCCAACAACAGTAGAAAACACATTCTTCTCAAGCACACACACAACATTTTCTAGAAGAGATCATATATCAGGCCACAAAACAAGTCTTATCAAATGTAAGAAGATTAAAACAGTATCAACTATTTCATCCAACCACAATTGTATCAACAACAGGAAGAAAACTGGAAATTTTACAAGTGCAAGAAAATTAAACAACATGCTCCTAAAACATCAATGAGTCAAAGAAGAAATTGAATACAGATGATAATGGAAACAACAATGTATCAAAACTTACAGAAGTAGCGAAAGCAGTTCTAAGAAAGAATTTTATAGTGATAAATGCCTACATTAAAGAAGAAGAAAGATCTTGAATAAACAACCTAATGTTACACCACAAGTAATGAGAATAAAAAGAACAAACCAAGCCCAGAGTTAGTAGTAGGAGAGAAATAACAAAGATTAAAGAAGAAATAAAGGAAATATGTACTATAAAAATTATGGAAAAAATAACAAAACTGTGGCATTTTTGAAAAGATAAAATTGACAAATCTTCAGCTAGACTAATAAAAAAAGAGTAAAGAAAATTAAATAAAATATGAAATGAAAGAGGAGACGTTACAAATGACACCATAAAAATACAAAGTATCCCAATCCCAGCACTTTGGGAGGCCGAGGCGGGCAGATCATGAGGTCAGGAGATCGAGACCATCCTGGCTAACATGGTGAAACCCCATCTCTACTGAAATACAAAAAATTAGCTGGGTGTGGTGGTGGGCACCTGTAGTCCCAGCTACTTGGGAGGCTGAGGCAGGAGAATGGCATGAACCCAGGAGGTGGAGCTTGCAGTGAGCCAAGATAGTGCCAATGCACTCCAGCCTGGGTGAGAGCGAGAGTCCATCTCAAAAAAAAAAAAAAAATACAAAGAATCCCAAGAGATTACTATTAACAATTACATGCCAGCAAATTGGCTAATGTAGAAAAAATTTATAACTTCCAAGACACATACAACCTACCAAGATTGAATCATGGAGAAATAAAAAATCTGAACAAATCAATAATGGCTAAGGAGATTGAATCAGCAATTAAATAAAAATCTTCCATTAAAGCAAAGTTCAGGACTTGATGGTGTAACTAGTGAATTCTACCAAACATTTAAAGAAGAATCCATACAAATCCTCCTCAAGCTCTTTCCAAAAATGTAAGAGGAGAGGACATTCCAAACTTATGAGATCAGCATTACCCTGATACCAAAATCAGAGAAGAATACTATGAGACAAGAAAATTACAGATCAATTTCCTTGACGAATGTAGATGCAAAAAATACTACATTAAATACTAGCAAACTGAATTCAGAAGCACATTAAAAGAATCATAAAAAGTGGAGTTTATCACTTGGATGTAAGGATGGTTTAACATATACAAATAAATAAATGTGATACATCACATGAACAGAAGGCAGTCATGATCATATCAATAGATGAAGAAAAGGCATTTGACAAACCTCAACTTTCTCTTATGATTAAAACTCTCAACATAGTAAGTATAGAAGAAATGTATCTCACCCAAATAAAGGCCATATTTGACACATCGACATTTGACACATCTTACTGGTGAAAAGATGAAAATTTTTCCTCTAAGATTAGGAATCAGATAAAGATGCCCATTCTCACTACTTCTATTCAAATAGTACTGGAGGTCCTAGCTAGAGCAATTAGGTAAAAAGAAGAAATAAAAAGCATAGAAATCTGAAAAAAAAAAGTTAAATTGTCTCTGTTTGCAGATGACATTATCTTATATAGGGAAAACCCTGAAGACTCCATGAAAAATCATAACAAAATAAACAAATTCAGTAAAGTTTCAGGATACAAAATCAACATACAAAGATCGGTAGCGTTTCTATACATTAACAGCAAACTATCTGTTAGGAAAGCAATCCAATTTACAGTAAAACAAAAAGAAGTATTTAGGAACAAATTTAACCAAGATGGTAAAAGATCTGTGTACTTAAAACTATAAAACATTGATTGAACAAATTTAAGATGATACAAATAAATAAAAATATATTTCATGTTCATGATTGGAAAAATCAAAATTGTCAAAATGTTTATACTACCCAAAGTGGTCTACAGATTCAATGCAATGCTTTTTAAAATTCCAATGGTATTTTTTCTTACAGAAAAAGAAAAAACAACTCTAAGATTAATATGGAAAACAAAAAACCCTGGAATAGGTAAAGTTGTTGTAAGAAAGAAGAACAAAGCTAGAGGCTTCATACTCCCTGATTTCAAATTATATTACAAAGCTATATTAAGCAAAACAGTATGATGTTGGTATAAGGACAGACACATAGACCAAAGAAACAGGATAGAAAGCTCAGAAATAAATCTATGCATATATGACCACTAATTTTGACAAGGGCACCAAGAGTACACAATGGGAAGAGGATAGTTTTTTCAATAAATTATGATAAAGAAATGGGATATCCACATGCAAAAAAAAAAGAATTGTATCCTTGTTTTACTCCATTCACAATAATCAATTTAAAAGGGATGAAAGACTTAAATATAAGAATTAAGACTGTAAAATGCCTAAAGGAAACCTAGGGGAAAAGCTCTACAACATTTGTCTTGACAATGATTTTTTGGATATAACGTAAAAACACAGGCAACAAAAGCAAAAATAAATAAGTGGGATGACCTCAAACTAAAAAAGTTTCTGCACAACAGTAAAAACAATGAACAAAATGAAAAGGCAACCCATTGAATGGGAGAAAATATTTGCAAACTGTATCTCTAATAAGGTGTTAATATAAAAAAAGTAAGAAATTCATAAAACTCAACATTAGTAGAGCACATGATCTAAAAATGGGCAAATGACCTGACATTTCTTTAAAGAAACATACAAATGGCCATTAGGTATTCAATATGTTATTAAAAATGGCCAATATAATTAATAATTAGGGAGATGTAAATCAAAACCACAATGAGCTATCACCTCATACCTGTTAGGGTGACTGTGTCAAAAAATAAAAAGATAGCAAGTGTTGGCAAGAATGTGGAAAAAAGAGTACCCTTATACACTGTTGGTAGGAAATGTAAATTGGTACAGCCATTTGTGGAAAAACAGTATGGAAGTTCCTCAAACAGTTAAAAATAGAACTACCGGATGATCTAGTAATCCCATTTCAGGATACATGTCTAGAAGGAATTGAATCAGTATGTGGAAGAGATTTCTGCATTTCCATATTATTGCAGCATTATTCACAATAGCCAAGATATGGAAATAACGTAAATGTCTACTGATAAAACAATGGTTAACAAAAATGTGATGTGTGTGTGTCACAGACATCACATTTTTGTTAACCATTGTTGTATCCCAATGATTAATTATATTGGCCGTTTTTAATAATATATCAAATACCTGATGGCCATTTGTATGTTTCTTTAAAGAAATGTTAGGTCATTTGCCCATTTTTAGATGTGGTCTACTGATGTTGAGTTTTATGAATTTCTTACATGTTTTTTATATTAACCCCTTATTAGACATACAGTTTGCAAATATTTTCTCCCATTCAATGGGTTGCCTTTTCATTTTGTTCATTGTTTTCACTGTTGTGCAGAAACTTTTTTAGTTTGAGGTCATCCCACTTATTCATTTTTGCCTTTGTTGACTGTGTTTTGATGTTATATCCAAAAAATCATTGTCAAGACAAATGTTATAGAGCTTTTCCCCTAGGTTTCCTTTAGGCATTTTACAGTCTTAGTGTCTTATATTTAAGTCTTTCATCCCTTTTAAATTGATATATAATACACGTATATATACACACACACAAACGTGTACACATACACACATGCACATATGCAATAGAATATTATTCGGTCTTTAAAAAAATGGGGAGACCTTGCCAATTGTGACAACTTGAACACGGATGAACCTAGAGGACACTATGCTAAGTGAAAGAAGCCAAATGCAGAAAGACAAATGCTGCATTATCTCACTTGTATGTAGAATTTATAAAAGTTGAAATTATAGACACAGAGAGTAGAATGGTGGCTGTGGATCGGAGGCTTGGGTAGATGGGGAGAGGTTGGCCAAAGGGCACAAACTTGCAATTATAATATGTATACATTTTGGAGACCTAATGTATAGCGTAGGTGACTATAGTTAACAACAATGTCTTGTGTATACACTTGAAACTTACTAGAGGAGTAAATCTCAAGTACTCTCACCACACACACAGAGGATAACTATGTGAAGTGATGGATATTCCAATTAGCTTGGTTGTGGTGATGATTTCACGATGTATACATACATTAAAACAATATGGTGTACAACTTGAATATACACAATTTTTATTCATCAATTATACTTCATTCAAAAGCTTAAAAATACTATTTTGGCTATTTGAAGCTAAACAAAACATATATTAACATTTTTAAAAATACAAATGGCAGAAATATTTTTCTCTTTATTTTAACATGAAAATGAAAAGTAAATTAAATTCTACACATTTAATATGCAGATTGACTTTGAGGTCTTGACTTGGTTTGTATGTCAAGTGGTAACATATGTTGTAGAGACAGGTGGCAGTTTTTTAATACAGAGAACTTAAAAATTGCATTTGCTTATTTGCTTACCCATTATTCCAATGTATTGCATTTTATGTGCCCTTAATAAAAAGGATGCACAGATTACCTGTAGTTTTATTTATTTTACTGCCATATGGATAAATTGTCTAAAAAAATCCTGCAAAAAATCCCACAGCTTGAACATAGTAATAACAGTGCCAAAAGGGACTGATGAGAAATAGCACAGTTACTTGAAATATGATTTTAAGAGCCACTGTTCTTAAAGATAAATCTTGCTTCAAGTGTATAGTGAGGCTTGAGATATTAGCTAACGAGAGTATAAAGCCATTATAATTAGAAAGACATTTAACATCTAAGTATGCAGAACATTATTAATAACATGCTTCAGTGAAGAAAAAGGTTCTCTGTGCTAGGAAAAATAAAGTGAAATGACATAATTTTAAATACATCATCTATTTAATTTTTATATCATCCATTTTCGCTTGTATTTCTGGACATCATTATAGCATATTAGGTTGAACTGTATGAAATGGCCATTTTCATAGGCCAAAAGGTTGAGCATTAGCAATTTAATATTTTTTAACCCATAAATAGTAGTTGTTGCACATGATTTGAATAAATAAATATGCATCTCCTGGGAGACTTCTCGAAGTTTTTTGATAGATGAGGTGTATAATCAACAGAATTTGTGGACCACTGTTTTGTCTCATGTTAAACTAGGAGAAAGATTCGCTGACACAACAGCATTGGATGGGGCCTCAAGGGATGAATATGCTCTCAAGAGATGGAGAACATTTTAAAGAGAGAATGAGGGCGTGCATCTTGAGGCAGTGGGTAGAAACCAGTCAGAGATATCTGCGTTGGCCAAGATAAGAGGGCATGAAAGTACATGCTGACTTGGGGCAAGGGGACTAATTCTCTTTGACAGACAAGTAGAGAGTAAAGAGACATTTATTAAATAAAGCCTCTCCTCTTGCATGAAGACCACTTCTCAAGTGGTCAGCAGGACAGGGGACAGATGCTAAAGGCATAATCTGACAGTTCACTTTGGGCCATCACACTGCTCATCCTGCATACCATGTGTCAGCAAGACCTCCCCAACAAAGGCTTACATATGCAAGTGGTTCATTTCAATGGTGAGCCTCTGCTTTCTCCGTAAACACAAGAAGTTTTGCACATTTATCTGGATAAGATAAAAAATACATTCCTCACTACTCTTCTGAGATCTCTTCCCTCTGACCATCAATTTTCTGCCTTCCATCAATAAACAGTACGATGGGGATTTAGAAAGTCAGGTGTGAATCTGCCATTATTTCTGAGACAAACTAGAAAAAAAACTAAATTTTCTTCAATAATTTTTGAAGGAAAGCAAAGTGATATGAAAAAAAATTTCCCACAGTGGCATGAACTATCACGTAGACACACACACACACACACACACACACACACACACACACACACACACAGAGAGAGAGAGAGAGAGAGATAAACAACTTTTTTGTTGTTTTTCATGTATTTTATTTTTATTGAGACATACCAAGATGTACCTATTTTCAGGATACATATGGTAATTTAATGCATTCATAGAATTTGTAAAGATCAAATCGGTGTAAATGTGATATCCTTTATCTTAAATATTTGTCTTTTCTTTATGCTAAAAGCAAACTATTCTCTTCTAGCAATTTTGAAATATATAATAGATTATCGTAAACTCTAGTAACTTTACAGATATATCAAACCAAGGGATAGAATTTTTTGTTGTTGTTGATGTAGGACTCATGTTTATAAGGCATTAGCTGAATGCATTCCAAGAGAATTGCTACCCTTTTTTTGGAATACAGAATGAGAGACTGAAAAAAAAGCAGAAATCGTTGGATGCTCTATACATTGATGTTGCCCCCCACCCCCCACAACTATACACACACACGCATGCGCAAAAGCTTGTGGTAATGTTGTCTTTCATATCTTTCCCCTAAAAACTGATAAAACGTATGTCAGTCATGCCAATTAATTTTATCCACTTATATAAGAGACAAAATGCTTCCTTAAAAACTTGACAATAACATAAATTACATTTAGTGAAAAGGAGAACTTTTATCCCTCGTTGATTTTTTTCCATAACACTTTTTTATGTCTGGAGTACTTTATTGTTTCTAATTAGAAAGTGGTGATTCCTTAGGGATCTAGAACTAGAAATACCATTTGACCCAGCCATCCCATTACTGGGTATATACCCAAAGGATTATAAATATGCTGCTATAAAGACACATGCACATGTATGTTTATTGCGGCACTATTCACTATAGCAAAGACTTGGAACCAACCCAAATGTCCAACAATGATAGACTGGATTACGAAAATGTGGCACATATACACCATGGAATACTATGCAGCCATAAAAAATGATGAGTTCATGTCCTTTGTAGGGACATGGATGAAACTGGAAACCATCATTCTCAGTAAACTATCACAAAGACAAAAAGCCAAACACCACATGTTCTCATTCATAGTTGGAATTGAACAATGAGAACACATGGACACAGGAAGGGGAACATCATACATCGGGGCCTGCTGTGAGGTGGTGGGAGGGGTGATGGATAGCATTTGGAGATATACCTAATGTTAAATGACAAGTTACTGGGTGCAGCACACCAACATGGCACATGGATACATATGTAACTAACCTGCATGTTGTACACATGCACCCTAAAACTTAAAGTATAATTTAAAAAAAAAAGAAAGCGTAGTTAAATAATGGCTGTGCTTTTCTAAATTCTTCATGAAAAGCACTAATCAATTATTGAGTGATCTAGCCAGCTTCGTCTTGTTATCCACCCCTGAAGCAAGTCCAAATGCTTTGCCTATATTATCCTAATCAGGTGCCACTAATCCCCTAGTGTCAACTAGCAGCATGACTCACAGGAATTAACCAGTCTCTCACAAGTTCCTCAGAAAACCTAGCCCTTTGCCTTGATAGAGCAACCACCCTTAAGTGTCATAAGCATCCTGATTTACTAAGAAGGCTTACAGAGCAGACATGGGCATTCCATCCATCATTTACAAAGCTCAGGTTAGGCAGTGCAACTCAGAAAAGACGCTACAATCACTGACATATTCACTGTTTTCAAATTACTTTAATGGCATAGTCTCTCATTTAACCCACATAGTCTCTTTGTGATAGAGGTATTGTTATTATTATTATTATTTTATTATTATTCCCATTTCAATTTTGTAAGTGGGGAAACTGAGTGGCCAGAGAAGCCAAGTATCTTTGTACGTGTGCCAGGAATCTTCAATAACACCACACAGCAAGGAACTGGCAGAGCTGAAACTTTCAACTAACCTTAGAGTCCTTCTCCCTCTCAACATGTCTGAAACTACAAGAAGAATCTTTCTAAAAGCAGCCTCCCAAAATCATCATCTCTAAGAATGGTTATAAAAATATTTTGAAGTGGAGAAAAAGGATATAATCTAAACATGTGCCATAGTGAAACAGCAGAACATATTTTCTACATCGTTTATCAGTCAACTTTCAGTAGGTTATGCTGCAAAAGAAATTATCACAGCAATTCTAGTTGTTTAAATCAACAGAGATGTTGCTCCCATTCCCATTCATATGAGCAGAATGCAGCTCTTTTCACACCCTTTTCATTCCAGGATCCAGGCTGAAGGATCACCTTCCATCTGTGACATGCCAGGATATAGCCAAAATCAAACAGCAAGCATAGAACCATGGGGTGGCTCTTGAGGATTCTGCTTGGACATTGCCTACATAACTTCCACTCCCATTCCATCAGCAAAAATAAGTCTTATGGAAATATCTGATGTCAGTAGGGGGTGAAGTCATCTCCTTTCAAAGGAAAGGCCTCCCAGAGGGGCCCTGTGGATATGGACCTATTACAGAGTGACAGCAAATATTTTAGACAACTCAAACAATGTTTTACTTATACATACTAAGTAATAGTATGCAGGCTTTTGAAAATGAAACATTAAGTCTATAGTTAATGACCTGAAAAAATATTCATGATGAATATTGTTCTACGATAATCATCCATCTCCACCCACTAATATGTAAATTCCATGAGGGCAGAACTTTGGTCTGTTTTGCTCACAAATGTATCTTAACTACAGGCTGAAAAAAGCATAGATCATCATAAAAAGTTATTAAAATATTGAATAAAGGAATTTGCCTCTGAGTACAGTTTTATAGTCATATCGATTTTGTGCAATATTTGAGTAATCTTTTGGTCTTGAGTGTTTTCTTATTTTTGACCCATTAGATCTTTAGAAATTATATTAAATGTTTAAATGTACAATTATTTTTATGTATGGCTTAATTACATTGAAATACTTAAAATGATGTGCTTGCTAAAGAGTTTTTAAATTTGAGGAGTATTTTCTTTATAGTCTAATGTACTGTGAATATTCATAAATATTCCTGGTATATTGAAGATAATGTGTATTCTCTAATTTTTGGATGCAAGATATTTTTGTATTTTAGTCATTTTATAAATTGTACTATTTAATAAAATTTTCTATAATGTTACCTTTTTTCTCATTAAATTATTTATTAAGAAAGTGATATTAAAATATCTCACTATTAATCAGGACTTATACATGTATTTTTGTAACTATCGATTTTGTTTTATATATTTTCAGGTTATATTATCAAGTTTATACAAGTTTAAAATTGTTATAATTGCCTGCTAAGTTGAACCTTTTATTGCTGTAAAAGAATATTTCTTTATAGTAATACGTCATTTGAAGTCTATTTGTCAGATACCTCTATAGCAACAATAGCCTTACAGTGTCTCTTGTTTGTCCTTTACAGCTTTTGTCGACATCTTTCCTTTTGACTTCATGTGTCAGCACCTTTTAGATCAGGTTCTGTTAAATAATGTATTGTTAGATGAGCTTGTCTATCCTATCTGGAAATATTTAACAACTGGCAAGTTGTGTCCATTATTGGAGTAGGCCAATCACACAGTAGGTCCTCAAAAAAAAAGTTTGTTGAAGGAATAAATGAGTAAATAATTGTTTTTCTTATATATTTGAGTTGTAAATTTTATATTAACTGTAATTATATATATGTATGACTAACACAGTATATAAGTATTTAGATTTCTTTATACTACTTTGTTTTAATTTCTACTTTTTTTCTGATTTTCCCCATTTCTTGCTTTTTTATTAAACTAACATTTTATTATTACTTTTTATTCTACTACTCTAAAATGTATATACTATATTTGTCTTTTTTTAGTCATTAAACTTTTTTTACCTAGTGAGTTAATAAAATATACACAATCTTATCTTTACAAACCTATCCTACAATACAAAAGTCAGTTCTTCCCTTCATACATATTTTTTAAATTTTGGTCAGGTATTTTCATTTCACCTTGCTTTCTTCAAGCCAATATTAATTACTATTAGTGCTGTTTTATAGAACCCATGTTGACATAGATTTGCTCGCATACTTATGGTTCCCCTCATCACCGTTCACTGTGGCTTCACAGGCCTTCTCCATGAGGCCAGTTTTCTTCTTCAGGAGTGGAAACTTCCACAGTTCTTTCAGTAAGAGTTTGTTGGTGATAACCTCTCTGCGGTTTTGTTCATGTAAAATATTTTCATTTCACCTTCACCCTGAAATATAATATTGCTGGGTACGAAATGTTACAGTAGTAGTTATTTCACCTTCAGCACTCAAGAAATTTGTTCTGTCTCCCGACTTCCACAGAGAAAACGGAGTTGAACTGCCATCCTTTTAAATAATTTGACATTTCTCTCAGGTTGCCTTTAAGACTTTTATCTTTATTTTTGAAATACAGCAGTTTGACTACAAAGCATCTAAGTTTGGGTTTCTTTTCCCTCAAGCTGGCTACCTAAATCTGATGATTTCTGAATTTTATCATGAATTCCTTTTGAAAAATATTTCCCCCTATGTCCTCTAGTACCCCATTTTTTCTGAAACAAATTAGGCTAAAATTTTCCATTCTACCCTTCTTTTCTTCTACTTCTTCCTACTTTACATCTCTTCTATCTGTTCTGAACTCTTGGTAATGTCTTCCTGTCAAATCCTTGCACTGATTCCTCAAGCTGTCTTATTTACTGTCCTTTACATTGCCTCAAATACTTTTGAATTTCAATGATCATATTTTGTTTTCTAGAGGTTCCATGTGTTCTCTTGAAACATGCCTGAAATGCTATTGGTAGTATCTTATTCCTTTCTCATGGTTCTCATTTTTTACATCCTTCAACATTTTAAACACACAATTTATATTATGGGCTGGGCACATCTGTAATTCTAGCACTTCGGGAGGCTGAGGTGGAAGGATCACTTGAGGTCAGGAGTTTGAGAGCAGCTTAGAGAAAATAGCAAGACCCTGTCTCTACAAGTAAATAAAAAATTAAAAACTTAGCCGGGTATGGTGGTGTGTACCTGTAGTCCCACCTACTCAAGAGGCTGAGGTGGGAGGATCACTTGAGCCTGGGAGATCAAGGCTGCAGTGAGCTGTGATTGTGCCACTGCACTCCAGCTTGGGCCACAGAGCAAGACCTTGTCTCAAAAATAAAATAATTTATATTACGTATATGACAATGACAAATCTGTAGTTCTAGGGAGTGTAGCTCTGTTGTTGCTCCTGACTTAGTCATGGTGATTGATATCTTCCTGTTTTGCAGTTTGGGATTGTGAACTCAGCTTCTGAGATCCTTTGTCCCCAAGAATCCTCAGTGGTCTGGACTGCAAACATGGACCTCCACAGGGGTTGACATTTGTCTCTGCTAGGAACCCAGAGGTATTATCAACCCCAGATGACTTTACTTAATTTCTCAGCTTCTCTCCTCCAGACTACAAAAGTAGGGTGAGGACAGGATCAATTTAAATTCAAAACACAAGTGAATCAGGCCTTTAGGAGCCTTTCTCCACTCCCACAAAGAAACGATCTTTCTCGTTTTTCTCTTTGCTGGCAAGCAGAATATTTTTCTCTGGAAAGTCTTGGAGGGTTGTGGCCTTGTTCAAGAGGACTCAGTTCCAATCCCCAAAGCCTCACTTGTTTTCTTAGTCTCTCACTCTGCCCTTAGGCAGATACTGGGGCTTCGCTTATACTTCAGACTCCTCACAGTAAACTGACCACTTGGGGCCTCCCTCTGGTGGTCCTAGCCAAGGGTATGTTACCAATTTTTCTTATTTATTTGTCTGCCTCTAGGAATAAAGGGCACATCAGCCTTTTCCAGGGGTGATTAGCTTCAGTTTTGTTTACCCTCATTTGAGAGCCAGCCTATGTTCCGTTCTCCACGCAGCTTAAAAAGGAGTCGTGAACTTTGGATATTAAAATAATACATAAGTAGTAATACCTATTGGGCTCACTTTTCTTCTCTTTTTCTCTATTTTTGAAGTCTATACTCTATGGTCTATAAAACAGGAGGAGAAGACAGGTGACTGACACCTATCACCTCTGCCTGTTTCATCTGCTAACAGCTCTGAGGAACACACAACACTTTTTAAATCTCACTTTTTTCTTTCTTCCTTTCCATCATTATCTGAAAGTGATCAAGAACATTGTAGAGACCCATGCACTGATTAGATAAATCAGATTGTCCCTAGAAGGCAGAAGCAGCCTTCCGTCACTCAAGTGCTTGTGTATGTCATGAAGTGCCTGTGTCCTTTCTTGCCCAGGAAATAAAATTATAGACATACAAAAGATCCTGATGATTCCAGAGGGAGCAGCATGTCTAATGAAGAGATAGACAATCTAGTTTTCCTTTTCTTGTGTTTATTGGTCAGCTCTTATGTGACAGGAAATGTGCTAAATGCTACGGCTACAATCATAAATGAGACATTTCTTTCCCTCAAAGAGGTCATTGTCTGGTAGAGGAGGAATGCACATAAACACAAGTCATACAAAGTAAGCTTTGTGAGAAGGAAGGTGTTTCTGAGATCCGCAGAAGAGTTTCTGGAGGAGAAAAAACCTGAAATAAATCTTCAAAAATAACTGAGGGTCAGTCCATTCCTTTACTTAATATGTATTCATTAATTATTGATTATGTGCTGAATATTAGGATAGGTCCTTGACATACATCTGTCAATGACAAAGGCATAGTTCCCATCATTATGGGCTGGCATGCTTTGCCCATAATGATGTGCTGTGCTTAGCAGAAATAGCACAGCTAAGTGTGTCTGAAGAGCTTTCAGTTATGTGTCTTTTGATTGGTCATTCTTTCTTGGGTCTCTGTTTCCTTTCAAGATGTCAATATCCTCCCTTTTCTAAACTTAGTCAACTTTGGATTGGCGTGGAGAAGCCATCTCTGTTGGAAGGCAGGCACCCATCAGCCATTGTACTAAGGGCTGGGAATAAGACCAGGAGATTTGATATGATTCTTTCCAGTATTGTTCATTAAGCTCATTTCCATGGTATACTCAGCATTGCTCTCTCCACATCTTTGCCTCATTTAGACAATAATTGCAAACATTCCCATTGACTTTATTGGCATCTTCTACTTATTTCCTCTTATAGAAGTAGAGACACTATAGGTGGAGACAGGAAACTGAGGCTCAGAAATGACATATCTGACATAGCCATAGGTGCTCATAGATGGGGTTTGTTATAATTCTTTGGGGGGTTCACATAACAGAGAGAGCTACTGTGTTCTCTGCCAAATGAACTGTAAGTAACCCTGGTGAGAGTAGACTTATGCTATAGCCATGAATGAGTGAATACAAAGCTAGAAGGTTGCATTTCTCTTTTTGTTAGATTCTATGGTTTGGTTGGATTTAGTTCACTCTCTCAAATTGCTCAGATTATAAACTTAAATGTAGGGTCAGGCACAGTGGCTCACACCTGTAATCCGAGCACTTTGGGAGGCTGAGGCAGGCAGGTTGCTTAAGGTCAGGAGTTCAAGACCAGCCTGGCCAACATGGTGAAACCCCATCTCTACTAAAAATACAGAATAATTAGCTGGGCATGATGGTATACACCTGTAGTCTCAGACACTTGGGAGGCTGAGGTAGGAGAGTTCCTTGAACCCAGGAAGTGGAGGCTGCAGTGAGCTGAGATCATGCCACTACACTCCACCTTGGGCAACAGAATGAGATTCCATCTAATCACACACACACACACACACACACAAAAAAAAAAAAAAAAAAAAAAAAACACTAAACTTGAACATAAAACTAAAAAATGAAGAACTGTAGAAGAGAATCTTCAGTGTCTATGATTTGGCAATGAGTTTTTAGACTTGATACCAAAAGCACAATTCATAAAAGTACTTAGTGACAAATCAAATATCATCATAATTAAATACTTTTGGTCTGTAAAAGAACTCTGTTAAGAGACTGAAAAGGCAAGCTACAGACTGGGAGAAAATATTTGCAAATTTGTAAACCATTTATCCAACAAAGAACTAGAATATAGAATATATAAAGAACTCTTACAATTCAACAGTAAAAAATTAGAAATTTAATTAGAAAATTTAATTTAATTAGATTTAATTAGAAAATGGGCAAATGATATGAACAGACACGTCACAGAAGAGGTATAGAGATGGCAAGCTCATGAAACTAGCAGAATGGCTGAATTAAAATAATAGTGATAACATCAAATGTGGAGCAACTAAGGCACTCAAACATTGCTGTAGGAATATTAAACAGTAGAGCCACTATAAAACACACTATAGAAAAACAGTTTGGCAGCTTCTTTAAAAACTATACATAGGCTTACCTACAACCCAGTAATTGCATTCCTGAATATATTTATCCTGGAGAAATGAAGAGTTGTGATGACTAAAAAAAAAAAAAAAACAACCCTATTGTTTTATCAATTTATTCACAGAAACCCAAAACTGGAAATAACTCAGATGCCCTTCTATGAGGGAAGGGTTGAACAAACTCTGATTTATTCATACCATGTAATAGCACTCAGCAGTTCAAAGGAATGAATTATTGATACACATAGCAACCTTGATGAATGTTCAGAGAATTACACCGAGTGAAATGTTCCATACTGTATGATTACATGGTGGTAGACACACGACCTTACATTGATGATAAAATGTTACTTAGAACTGGCTGGGTGCGGTAGCTCATGCCTGTAATCCCAGCACTTTGGGAAGCTAAGGTGGGAGGATTGCTTAAGCTCAGAAGTTCGAGACAAGCCTGGGCAACATGGTGAGATCCCATCTCTACAAAAAAAAAAAAAAAAAAACTTTTAAAAAAAATTAGCCGGGCATGGTGGCATGCAACTGTGATTCCAGCTACTTGGGAGACTGAAGGAGGAGGATCACTTGAACTCAGGAAGTTGAGGCTGCAGGGAGCCGTGATTGCACCACTACACTCCAGGCTGAGAGACAGAGCAAGACCCTGTCTCAAAAAAATAAAATGAAATTACATAGCACTAAATATACATATACAAGTAAGAGTAAAACTAACAAAATAAGAATAAGATCAGTGGTCTGTATCAATGTCAATATTCTAGTTGTGATATTATTATGTTACAGTTTTGCAAGATGTTATCATCATTAAGGACAAGGGGGTAAAGGGTACATAGGAATCTCTTTGCATGTGAATCTACAATTACGTACAAAACATTTGTCTTTAGTTTAGTTTTAAAAATATTTGAGAAAAAGTAGCAGGACTGTTCTAGCTTAAGTTGGTGCATGTCCTGAGCTGACATTTTGAGCCCATCTATGAGGCTGTCATCCTCTGCCTGTAAGCCCATCTGCCTCCCACTGCTCCTGGGAAACACTGGGCCCATGGAAATGTTTAGCCTGAGGCATAGATGCAAACTCTGAAGCTGAATCTACTGCAGGCTTCTTTCCCTACAGCCAGCATTCTGGCCAACTGCCTCGCGCTCATGGCTTTGGGCTTGCAGGGCATGCTCATGCACTGCACCTGCGGATGCTTCTTTCAGACTAGTGGACAAGATGCTGGAAGCAGGTTTCCTGGTCAAAAATGGTAACCACATGTTCTGTTCACCCAGGGTTGTCGATTGTGAAGCCCAATGTAGAATCCGCATTTCTCCACTGGGGTTTGTCTCTCCTGCTCTCTCTACGGTTAGTGTTATTTTTAATGAGCAGCCTGAGTTTAGAGCTAGCTGTTTGAGGATCCAGTTCCCAAGAAATGCAGCAGTATTAGTGCATCTAGACTTTGAGTAGAAAAACCTGCAGGAGGAGCTTGAGCAAGTTAGTTAACCATGCTGAGCCTCCATCTCCCATCTATGAGGCATGATGACACTAGTTTCAACAGGTTGTGGTGGGGGTTAAATTAGATAATGCCTTGTCCATGTATCAGTCAGCTCAGGCTGCCAGCACAAAACGCTACAGTCTAGGTGGCTTAAACAACAGAAATTTTTTCAACAGTTCTGGAGGCTGCAAAGTCCAAGATCAAAGCTGTGCCGCTTTGGTTTCTGTTGAGGGTTCCCTTCCTGGCCTACAGACGGCCATTTTCTCCTTATGTCCTTACATGGTCTTTCCTCTGCATGTACATAGAGAGCATATCTCTCTCTTCTTCTTTTTTTAAATTTAATTTAATGTTTAAGAGATAGGATACTGTCACCCAGGCTGGAGTGCAGTGGGCATGATCATGGCTCATGGCAGCCTCAACCTCCCAGGATCAAGCAATTCTCCTACCTCAGCCTCCCGAGTAGCTGAGACTACAGTTGTGTGCCATGGCACCTGGCTAATTTTTTAGTGTTTTTTTTTTTTTTTTTTTTTTTGGTAGAGATGGGGGTCTCACTATGTTGCCCAGGCTGGTCTCAAACTCCTGGGCTCAAGTGATCCTCCTGTCTCAGCCTCCTAAAGTGCTGGGATTAAAGGTGTGAACCACCACACTGGGCTTTCCTCTTCTTATGAAGCCATCAGTCTTATTAGATTAGAGACCTACCCTTATGACTTCATTTAGCCTTGATTACCTCCTAAAAGCCATATCTCCAAATACAGTTACCTTGGACATTAGGGTTTCAACATATGAATGTGGAGAGGGGGAGACAACTCAGTCCATAGCAGTCCACTTAGAGCAATTATCTGACACATAGTAAATATTTAGAATATAGAATTCTTAAAATTATGTTACTTATTTTTGTTAACACTATAATTGTAAATGATAGACATAAGGTGAATTATTCTAGCTTAAGCAAAAAGAAAACTTTTATATAAAAAAATGCAATGTTGTCTTTCAAATCAAGATTGAGAATGAGACTTGGTTTCAGGAAGTTTCTGGAAATTTAAAACTGAAAATGTATCAAGAGCCTAGAGTGAAGTCTCCTTCCACCTCTCACCATCTCCTCACAGCTTTTGTGGACTGGTTTTCTCTACCCTTCCGGGCTTGTAAAGGGACAACACCTGCCGCTCCACACCTCCCATGGTGCCATCTCTTCTGTGCAGAAGACCGTTTCACACTTACTCACTTGCAAACCTAATTCAGAATCGCCAAGAGAGGAAGTGGGTTACTGCACCTGGGTCAGAAGTCCATGCCTGGTCTAACCTCCAATGTTTAAAGATGATAGCCTCCAGGGGCCCAGGCACCCACTCTTACAGGAGGGAAGCAATTTGAGACAAAGTGGGTAATTGTTATGCTGGATAATCACCCCATACAGTGTCTGGTATGTTTTTCATACTGATGCCAACCCTGTTTCACATGGTGCCTATTTGAGTTGTAAATGTGAAACCCTGATACTAGTGAAAAGTGGTATTATCTTTACCTGACTCCACCCATTTGGGGATCACCATTTTCCTTTCAAAGCTGATCACAGGGGTCCTTGGGTACATAATCCTCCTTCCCTACCTCCTCTGCCATCCTCCTGTTCCTTTTTTTTTGAGATGGAGTCCTGCTCTCATCGCCAAGGCTGGAGTGCAGTGGCGTGATTTCGGCTCACTGCAATTTCCACCTCCTGGGTTCAAGCTATTCTCCTGCCTTCCCCTCCTGAGTAGCTGGGATTACAGGCACTCTCCACTATGCCCGGCTAATTTTTGCACTTTTAGTAGAGATGGGGTTTCACCATGTTGGCCAGGCTGGTCTCAAACTCCTGACCTCAGGTGATCCACCTGCCTTGGCCTCTCAAAGTGCTGGGATTGCAGGCACAAAGTGCTGGCATTACAGGTGCCACCACACCCTGCTCCTCCTCTTCCTCTTGCTGTGTAGCTGTCTGGATGGGATTTGCTACCAAGGCTTTTAAAACCCCACAAGTGAGAACATGCGGTGTTTGGTTTTTTGTCCTTGCGATAGTTTACTGAGAATGATGTTTTCCAGTTTCATCCATGTCCCTACAAAGGACACGAACTCATCATTTTTTATGGCTGCATAGTATTCCATGGTGTATATGTGCCACATTTTCTTAATCCAGTCTATCGTTGTTGGACATTTGGGTTGGTTCCAACTCTTTGCTATTGTGAATAGTGCCGCAATAAACATACGTGTGCATGTGTCTTTATAGCAGCATGATTTATAGTCCTTTGGGTATATACCCAGTAATGGGATGGCTGGGTCAAACGGTATTTCTAGTTCTAGATCCCTGAGGAATCGCCACACTGACTTCCACAATGGTTGAACTAGTTTACAGTCCCACCAACAGTGTAAAAGTGTTCCTATTTCTCCACATCCTCTCCAGCACCTGTTGTTTCCTGATTTTTTAATGATGGCCATTCTAACTGGTGTGAGATGGTATCTCACTGTGGTTTTGATTTGCATTTCTCTGATGGCCAGTGATGAGGAGCATTTCTTCATGTGTTTTTTGGCTGCATAAATGTCTTCTTTTGAGAAGTGTCTGTTCATGTCCTCTGCCCACTTTTTGATGGGGTTGTTTGTTTTTTTATTGTAAATTTGTTTGAGTTCATTGTAGATTCTGGATATTAGCCCTTTGTCAGATGAGTAGGTTGCAAAAATTTTCTCCCATTGTGTAGGTTGCCTGTTCACTCTGATGATAGTTTCTTTTGCTGTGCAGAAGCTCTTTAGTTTAATGAGATCCCATTCGTCGATTTTGGCTTTTGTTGCCATTGCTTTTGGTGTTTTAGACATGAAGTCCTTGCCCACGCCTATGTCCTGATATGGGTGGGAATTGAACAATGAGAACTCATGGACACAGGAAGGGGAACATCACGCTCCGGGGACTGTTGTGGGGTGGGGGGAGGGGGGAGGGACAGCATTAGGAGATACACCTAATGCTAAATGACGAGTTAATGGGTGCAGGAAATCAACATGGCACATGGATACATATGTAACAAACCTGCACATTGTGCACATGTACCCTAAAACCCTAAAGTATAATAAAAAAATAAAATAAATAAAATAAAATAAAACCCCACAAGTTCCCGCAGGTGAAATTGTTCCAGAATGTGCTGGGAAGGCATGCTCAGCCAGTTCTACACCACTGTGGGGCCAGGTCCTAGTGGCTCCAAATCTGTCACTTGGGCTAGAGCTCCAGGGGCTCTCATTGTCACCTCAAAGAATTCCCAGCTGAAGGGGTCTGGCCTTTTAGGCAACAAAGGCAGTAATCCCCTTTCCCCACCCCTACGGTTTATTTTATGCCTCAGTTTCCTCCATATCAGTGCTACCTTTGGCTAATACTGATCCAGAGGTTCAGAGTGGCAAAGATGATATCCTATTCTCTCTCTATTGCCTCCTGTATTGAAGTGCAAAGGATCACACTTAGCCAAAGACAATCTGTATCAATACAAAGTAAAATCCTAGTGGAGCATGCTGGCTGCATCTCTCCTTTTTGCCAGCATTGAAAACTGCTGACTGGCCATATGCAGGTGCATAAATCTTCATTAGGCCCTGCAGGATGAGAGGAAGGAGACATCCTGCTTGGAGAAGAATCAGTAGTGTCATAAATCTCCACAGAACAATTAGGAGCCCAAGAACCAGAGGGCGTGGGGAGGAGTCACATTATATCATTTTTCTATTTTATTTTCTGCTCAGCCGTCTTCCTTACACATCTTTGAGATGTTCAGTTATTGTTGACTACCTGGAACAGTTACACCCCTCAATTCTGTTTAATTGAATATTGAAAACATTTACAATAAAAGCTCTTCTAAACTTACTCTATTTAGCTGACTTTCGTGATGAACCAATACAGCCCAATGGCCCTGTAAAAGATTCTAGGATAAAACTGTCAGTGGGTGAGCTCGCCTCAGCCGGTGGGATGCTTTACAGCTCTCCACAGGTCTGCCTCATGCTAAGTGTCCCTGTAGTTTGCTGAAAACTGTTTTATAAGCCAAAGATATATTAGGGAAGAAAGAGATAATACTGTTTCTATGAAAACTATGATAAAAAACTTTACACCTGTCAAAGATTTTGAAAAAAAAAGATAGATTGCTTTAAAAATTGCTGGACAATTATGTGTGGACCTTATACCTGGAAAAAAAAGCTGGAGGCAAGGTCATAAAAATCTAGAAGACATCTGCATTGAGAATGCAAGTCAAATGTCTTTTTTTTTTTTTTTTTTCCCTGAGAGTCTCGCTCTGTTGCCCAGGCTGGAGTGCAATGGTGCCATCTCTGCTCACTGCAACCTCGCCTCCTAGGCTCAAGAAACTCTCCTGCCTCACCTTCCCGAGTAGCTGGGATTACAGGCGCCCACCACCATGCCCAGCTAGTTTTTGTATTTTTAGTAGAGATGGGGTTTCACCACATTGGCCAGGCTGGTTTTGAACTCCTGACCTCAAATGATGTGCCCGCCTCAGCCTCCCAAAGTGCTGGGATTACAGGCGTGAGCCACTGTGCCCAGCCGGTCAAATGTCTTAAACTCTCTCCATTCTAAAGAAAGAAAAATGTGGAAAGGGTAGAGACATTTTACGGTTATAGTTTACACTAGATACGGCAGAACTCTTGAAAATAAACCATTCTCAAAGAAGCACCCTTGTCTACCTCAGAGTTCATAAATACATGTATGATTACATTTATACTTACGTAATTTAAAATAAAATTCTCAAGCTATATATGTAATTTAAAGAAATACTCCCTATGTTCTGTTTTTCCTTTACCTAATGAACCCCTGGTTTCAATCACTTGTATCAGAGAGTTCTGGGCCATTTCCTTTGTTTGTAGCATTAATCTGAGAGACTTCATGAAACAGCAGTTGAGAGCAGAAGCTTTGGGGTGTGAACAGGGCATGTTATTTGAATCCTCTAACTCTCAGTTGCTTCATCTCTAAAGTGGGTATAATACGTGCCTCATAAAGGTGGTTGAGAGTTAGATAAAGTAATTTCTGTAAAGTGCTTAGCACATTACCTAGCACATATTAAGCATTCAGTAAATGCCAGTAACAATAAAAATGATATTGATGAATTAATAGTTACTAATTTCCTGTTACCGTTCCAGATGCTGAAGTCACAAGATGAGCGAGCACAGTTCCCAACCCACAAAACTCACAGTCCAACAGGAAGAGAGGTGACAGATCGTCTCAGTGGATGTATTCATTCAATACTATTTGTTGAGTTTGTAACCTGCATCAATAAATTACTGTAAAAATTGCTGTAATGATAAAAGCATGTCCCTGCTATCATAAAGGCTAAAGTCTATTGGAGAAAAATAGTTACTAAATAAAATTCATATAGTGTGCAATTGAGGAAATTTACTGTCCACTGGGAGAACGCGTGTGCCAGGACGGGATTCCCTGAGGAGTACATCTGGAGCTGAGAATTGGAGTTTGCTGGAGTGTTCACTGAATGAGGGGTGGGAGGAGAACCAGCATTCATACCGAAAGAGAGACCCACTGGCAGGAGGACATAGGGTGAGCGTTTTGACAGAGATCCTGTGGGTGACATGGGGAAGGGAAGGAATACATTTCTCTGTGTTTGGGAAAGTCGAATGACTCAGGAAGGCTTCACAGAGGAGGTGACATTTGGCTGGATTATGAAGAACAATATGTTTTCTCAACAGGCAAGGTAAGAAGAGCGGTCCAAGAAAGGTAAGCTGTGTCTACAAATGTTGGAGTCCAGGTTGGTGAGACAAATGGGGAGGGATAGCTAGGACCTGGCCAGCAAAGCCCAGGGCACTCAATGGAGAGAAGAAAATTAACCGGAAAGGTAATGCCATAATCTGGGGAAAAGGAAATGAGCTCCTGGCCTGGGGCATGTCCAGAGAAGAAGAGGCAGGGCCATTGCACTTCCTCTGGGTTACAAAGGGATGCAGCAATGGACCAATGGACGGGGTCATTCGCCTGCAACAGCCTGGCCCTTGGATGGGACCATACAAGACTGACTGCAAGGGAAACATGAACACATTTCCCAGTGAGTAGAGAAGTCAATCAAATTATTTCTATGAACAGGAATTGCTAGAGGCTTCATGGAACGAGTGGGATGTAAGATGCATCTTCAAGAGTGAGTGACATTTTGGCATGGCATTTGAGAGGTGACAATCCAGAGGCTATGAACAACAGCCCCAGATGGGAAAGCACCAAGGAGTGAAGAAGCTTACGAGCAAAAAGCAAAAAGTGTTTCTTAGTTTTGCAGTTTCTTTTTTTTTTTTTTTGAGACAGAGTCTCGCTCTCTCACCCAGGCTGGAGTGCGGTGGCACGATCTCGGCTCACTGCAAGCTCTGCCTCCCGGGTTCACGCCATTCTCCTGCCTCAGCCTCTCCGAGTAGCTGGGACTACAGGCACCCGCCACCACGCCCGGCCAATTTTTTGTATTTTTAGTAGAGATGGGGTTTCACCGTGGTCTCGATCTCCTGACCTCGTGATCCACCCGCCTCGGCCTCCCAAAGTGCTGGGATTACAAGCGTGAGCCACCGCGCCCGGCCAGTTTTGCAGTTTCTAAATGTATCTATGTTCTGCCCCTTTAATCTCTACCAATATGATTTTGAACTAATTAATATAAAATTAATCTATACATTAGCTAAAGTAGATAACGACTTAATAATTTCCACATCCCAGGCAATAAACTTTTGAAAATGCTTCTAGCCCTCCACATAAAAATCTGTCAAAATTAGTGAAAGAGAATTTCAAGGACTGTTTTTCTTTTAATTTATATCTCAAAGTAATGGTGTACCAGGAAAATGTCCAGATTCTAATTCTGTATTACTTCAGATCAGAGATTTGCAGTAGGGAGATTTGGCTCCCCAGGGGGCGTTTGGCAATGTCTGGAGACATTTCGGGTGTCACAACTGGCGAGGGGTGCTACGGGCATTAAGTGGGCATAGGCTGGGGATGCAGCTGCATAGAACAGCTCCCACAACAGAATTATTCAGCCAAAGAATTATCAATAGTGCCAAGGTTAATGCACCTTGTTTTACACCAAGAAATAACCTTTAAGACTGACCTTCTCAAATCCTTAATTTTGCAGATGTTATATGTAACGTCCAACATATGAAATAATTTGCACACAGCTGGCTAATTAACAGTATATGGCCTGGAACTCAGGCTTTATAGACAAGTGATTTTCTTTCCTGATGCATTAGACGTCCTCTATGTTTTATATTGAATGGTCAGCATATTTTAATGCTGTCAGCTCTTAATTCCAACACAGAGAGGAGTTACTACATAGATGTCAATTGCACAGGGAGGAATATAGTTTTGAGATCGGGCTTCTGATGATCCAGGAAGGGAAGGGAAGCAGGGGCTGCCCCGTCTCTGGGGTCCACAGCAACATCACCAGAGCCCCAGATGGGGCTGACCAGGAGCATCAGTGTGTGAAGACCAGTCCATAATGCTGACACTCTTTAATTATGAAAGGATGAATAATCTAGTTCTGCTTTCTTTCAGGAGACAAGGGACTTGTCCAAAGCACGAACACTGTGTAAACAATTTAGCAAATGTAAACTGTGAAAGAGAAAGACAAATGTGTGAATATGAAAACTAGGGTCCCTGACAGGCCCACAGCCTCCAAACCCCTCCCTTCACTGCAGAATGAAAGAATCCTTCTGTGCCTGCAGGGGAGTGGGCTGTGGTGGGAGGGGGCTGGACCTGGGGGTCTGAGTCTGTGAAGGGCCCTAGCCCCTGGCCTGAGTAATGCCACTTACTGACCATGTCAATTTGGGCAAGACATTTTTGTTCTCAGGGCCTTGATCTCCCCACCTAAGAAATGATGAAACCTGAGTCAGAGTTTCAGTATTTGAGTTTATCTTTGAGATCAGGTTTAAGATGCCTCATTTTCCAGGTGAAGAAATTAAAGTTTGGAAAAGTCAAGTTATCTCTTCCAGGCCACAAAACTAGCAAGAGAACAAAGGGGGCAATTGATCAGATTTTATGCAATATCAGTGCTTGGGAGAAGAGGCTTGAGGCTTTAGGAGCATTAGGGGCTGCAATGCCTTTGGTCCCATTATCAGTAGCATTCATTTGCCCATCCTCTCTGGAGTTCACTAAAGGGACCCTATGTATCCCTCATCTGGCTTCCTCATGCCTGGACCCCCAGATGGGCATCTTTTTTAAACCCATGAGGCCTCAGGATGGTGGCTCCTTCTCTTATCAGCTACTCCTTGAAGACTGGATGGGAGCTCATTCCAGACACAATCATAGAAACAATCACTCCAGCTAGGAAAAGCCAGATGGACACCAAGAAAAGGCTAATGTTTCACCATGGCTGAACCACCTCACCTCACAGGGTATCTTGTTTAGGGAAATGAGATTTTCAAACAAAGAATCAGGAGCAGGTAAAAGCCAGAAAGAATCAGATGAGAGATATAATCATTAGCAAACTTCCACACTGTCCAATTAACCGATCCTTCTGAGGCTTACCTGATGCTAAGTGCTCTTGGATAATAGATTGGTAAAAAGAAAAGTCACTTGTGCCCTGGAATTGGTTTTTGTGCTCCCAAGATGAGACAAGACTAATAAAAATGGTCTGCACTGCCGGAATCAGCAAATATTAGAAAGATCAAATAAAATCTCCAAAGTCATTGAAATGCCTTGCTTCTGTGGTAAATTAGGGCTGAATCCTTTGAAATCCTTAAGCCTGAGGCTGGCAGGCTGTTCAATCACATTATGTGTTGCTTTGGAAATATCCCTACAGTTTGGTAGGCAAGAGGCCATCCACAGTGAGGCCTGTTGGGAGAAAACACAGCAAAAATGTGTTGTCAGGTTGGTTTTAATTGGTGATCTGAGATACAAAGTCTCACTGGGTAAGGTGAATTTGAGCTTTAAGCTTTATCTCCTGTTCACGTTTTGCTCTTTCCAATTTGATGTACAATATGAACAATTCAAATCATTTCCTGGGAGTAACTGGCAAACACTTGGCCTCAGAGAAGCAGCATGACCCCTCGTTGCCTGTACAGTGAGAGGGGTGGCCTGCACGACCTTGGAACTCCCACTTAGCTTCCAGTGTTTTATAATTAATCACAGGAATATATAAATTCTGATTTAGTCAATACTGATTTAGGAACTATAAAACTGCACCACTTTAAAAGTCTGTACAGGCATGCCTTCTGCAAAAGTCTGAATCACATTCAGTTTTTTATTAAAAAATATCTTGCTTAATTTTGGTGATTTTCTTTCAAAGAAAGCATGAAAAATATAATTGTCTCATTCATTTTTTTCAGCTATTATATTCAACAGAGATCTACAGAGCATCTGAAAAGCAGCACAGTTCTGCCACAATGGGGCTCAAGTTTAAGTGACTGCAAAGTCCAGGATTCTTAAAGCTTAAATATTAACACACAGTTCCAGACTTGTAATGCCCCAGAGGCACAGGATAAACATGCCCTCAAATCTTCTCTGGCAGGGGACACTCTCAATCCACTTTATTCAGGATTCACAAAGGTGGAATCAGAGTGAATGAGCTCAAAATTAAAAATTAAAGCACAAACAAAAATATAAGCCATTGACAGTGAGAGTAGCAGAAATACAAAGCAAACCAACAAGATATTTAAACTCCCTAGACCATTTAAAAATAAATATATTTTAAAAATTTTAAAGTATGAATGACACTAAAAAGTGAGATATATTCAAGAGTTTATTATGAAAGGCCAGATATTTTTGTAAAAGAACCAAATAGAACTCCCAGAAGTGAAAAATGTAGTTATTGCAATTAAAGTCACAATGGACAAACTAGACAGCCCAAATGTATACAAAAGGCGAAATAATTGGGAAACTGAAAGGTAGAACTGCATAAATTTACCCAGAATGCAACACAGAAAATTAACATGGGGAAAATGGAGACGAAAATGAGCAATCCATTATTTTAAAAAATCAAAAAAAAAAAAAAAGAAAGCAAAAACAAAAACAAACAAATAAACAAACAAAAACAGTTTCTGGCAAGATTGTGGAGAAAAGAAAACACTTATACACTGCTGGTGGGAATGTAAACTAGTTTAGCCACGGTGGAAAGCAGTGTAAAGATTTCTTTAAAAAGTTAGAACTCTCATTTGACCCAGCAATCCCACTACAGGAAATATATCCAAAGGAAAATAAATTGTTCTACCAAAAAGACACATGCAGTTGTGTGTTCACTGCAGCACTATTTACAATAGCAAATATATCAGAATCAAAAAAGATGTCCATCAATGCTGAATAAAGAAAATGTCTTTTACAGCAACATGGATGCTGCTGGAGGCCATTATCCTAAGTGAACTAATGCAGAACAGAAAACCAAATACTGCATGTTCTCTCTTATATATGGGAGCCAAACTTTGAATACACAGGGACACAAAGATGGGAAAAACAGACACTGGGAACTGCTTGAGGGGCAGGTGGAGGAGGTGTGCATTGGAAGGTTACCTAACCAGTACTATGCTCATTATCTGGATGATGAGATCACTCATACACCAAGCCTCAGCAGCACACAATTTACTCATGTAACAAACCTGCACATGTATCCCCAGAACCTAAAATAAAAGAAGAAAAAAAAGACCCAGGTATATGCTGCCTACAAGAGACTCAATTCACATTAAATAAATAAATAAATAAATAAATAAATAAATAAATAAATAAATAAAATGAGCAATCTAATTTACATCCGGCAGGAGTCCCAGAAAGGGCAGGGTAGGAGAGATTTGAGAGACAGTCTTCAAATGACTGTGGATTTCCCAAGCTGATGAAAGACATGGATGCCTTGTTCAGGAGGACATCAGATCTTAAGCAAGGATTGTTCACTTGATGTAAGATAGAACGGATGTATTTTATAGGATATAGATAGAGCCTTAGACCAAGCAGAGAACATACATTCTTCACCAGCACATATGGCATAAAAAATGCCTGTTGGCCCACTACTGAATAGGCCAAATAATCGGTAGCATGCAGACCATTTTTTTTTTTACCTCAGTACAATAAAGTTAGAAAGCAATAACTATAATGGAATGATTAAAATTGTGAAGATGTTAGTATCGTTAATGTTTTTGCATTAAAGTTCTCACTGATAGTACACAGGCATCTAGAACATAGGATGCATTGCTGTCACTCAGGCTTATCAAACCTGGCTTTGATATTTGGTTATTGAGGGAAAGGGGCTTGAAATGGTTTGCTTCTTCCTTCCCAAGTAATTTCCTCTCATTGCTATATTGGTTAAGAAACTGTTTATATAGGAATCTAATTAAATATACTTGAATGTATATAAAAGTCCCCTTCCTTCTTGCTGTGTTGCCTTAGGTGAGTTAATAAAATTCTCTGTACTAAGTTTTCTCATTTGTATAATGGAGGTAATAGTACCTACCTCTTAGCATCGTTAAAAATGTAAATTTACTAATAGGTGTAAAATACTAAGAACAGTGTTTATCACCTAATCTTAAAAATATGACTATCATTTTTTAGTTTTAAAGTTACACTGATTGATTTATCCTACCCTGCAGTCAGAGATTCAGGTGAGAATGGCCTACAGTATCTGGAGAAGGGGAGAAGCGTGGTGGGGGTGTTGCGGGGGACCAAGGTTCAGAGGGTGCATATTCTCTGAGCTAAGCCATTGGAAAATCTGGTACTTTACAAAGGCATGCAGAGGTCCTTCCCAGCAAAACTCCATGTTACGATGCAGGATAGACACTGGGATAAGATGAAATCCCCTCTAATTTTCTCCTTCACTGAGTCCTTTTGTAGAAACCGGCTCTGCAAACACTTTGTAAGTTTCCTCTAGAAATGGCTTCAGCAACTTATAAGTCACAGAATGTAGAAATGTGACCATGTGGCCAGGTGAATAGATTAAACAGTTCAGTCCCCAAAATAGCAAAGGTTGAAAGGAAATGTAGAAAAAGGTAAATGGAAGAGGTACATTCATAAAGTTGTTGTGGAAGAAAGTCCGTGACGGGGAACAAGAAGGAAAATTGTGTTCCCCATGATTTGTTCAATTTGAACCTTATGGTAAGCTGAAATAATCATGACATATATTTATTAGTCAATTTCAAAAATAAAATAAAATAAAATAAAACAATACCTGCATATAAAGTGAAACATTAAAGACACAGTGGTCACCACAACAAAAAATTCTCCAAATTGTTAGTTTTATTATCTGTAAAATAGAATATAAAAATTTACTCAGCTGGATTGTTTTGAAGAATATGTAAGATAATATGTGAAATGTGTTTGGAATGGATAAATCCTCAGTCAGTCTATGTGTTGCCTTTTTAATAAAAATAGTATGATCATACTGTTTGTATAAATTTAGATGATGCTTTTTTTCTTTTACAACTCATGTCCTACTTCAGTTTTAAAAAATATCTACCTAAAAATACCTACTTCTGTTTTAAAAAATACCTAATAAACTCTTTTAAACTCTGTCCAATTTTTACTTGTCCTCTGTACTTTTCTCAGTTTCCTGTCCTTTTGGCTTTAATAGGACAATACTTCCTTGGAAGGAAATGATTCTCATTTCTGTCATAATGTGCTGCTTGTTCTCAGGCCTGGAGGAGCTCTGTCTGAGAAGTTAACTTAGCCAGCCAGGCAACCAGGGGTCTGCCCCAAAGACTGTTTTTCATCTTCATGAAAGACTGATTTCATGCATGTCCTATTCACCACCATGTCTCTCCCTGCTATTGGTGCATCCCTTTCTTTGAATAGAGGGCACAGACATGAATGACCCATAAGTCACTGGTGTCATGTCCTAATGAAGAGAATAATAACAGACGATTGAGTGTGTTCTCATGCAATGATTTACATGTTTATCATCACATTCAATTTCCAAAAGGCTCTGTGAGAGAGACAGAGGAAACAGTATTATCCACCCTTTAAAAGAAGAATAATAATAAAAAGATTTTTAAAAGCCAGATCTGAAACTCAGAGAAGGAACACAACGTGCCCGAAATCCCACAGTTTCCGCCTTAGCTCTGGTGTCCTGACCCTAGTCTAGTTCTCTTTTTACCCAAATCAGAGAGCTATTTTACTGAAGGAAACTAGGAAAAAATCAAGTAGGCCAAAGGTTTGAATTTTCATATGAGGATGTTAGGCCTAATGAACTTTCCCAAAGTTGTAATTAGCATTTATACAGAGCTCTGTGTTTGATTCTACCTTTACATTTAAAACTCATCAACCCCTCTAAGAGCTGAGTGCTGATGAATCCAGTGTGAAGATGGCAAGAGTAGGAGGGACCTCAGAGCAAATCCAGCACCGATCCCCAGGCAGAATGCCGCACTAGGATCCAGGTGCTGCCTCCTGCGAACCGTGAGACCCTAGAAAACTCCTGGAAAAGACTCTCGAAAGATTTATTTTCCTAAATCTCAGTTTCTGTCATTTGCAGAATGGGACTTATAAATATAACTAAGCCACAGACTGTTTTGGAGACCAAAGAATATGTGATAGAAACAAATCAGTAGGCTGGGCATGGGGGCTCATGTCTGTAATCCCAGCACTTTGGTAGGCCAAGGAGGGCAGATCACTTGAGGTAAGGAGTTTGAGACCAGCCTGGCCAACATGGTGAAATCCTGTCTCTATTAAAAATACAAAAATTAGCTGGGCATGGTGGTGCACACCTGTAATCCCAGTTACTCGGGAGGCTGAGGCATGAGAATCACTGGAACCTGGGAGGCAGAGGTTGCAGTGAGCAGAGATCAACCACTGCGCTCCAGCCTGGACGACAGAGTGAGACTCCATCTCAAAAAAAAAAAAAAAAAAAGATAAAAAAAAATCAGTAAAAACAAACAAAAAAAGTGTTCTCCAAAAGAGGCTAAATGGAGTATTTAATATGTTTGAAAAACGCTTACACACAGCCCTGTATAAATAATGCCAAATAATCCCAGTTAATCTGTGTTTAGCCCAGAAATGTTGTCCTTCATTTTACCACAGAACACTCTTCCCAAAGACACTATTATTCACATCCACTAAAAAAAATGATTTGGTGGATCACGTTTTGTGGAACATTCTTGCAAAGCCTTAAACTAAAGCTGTATTAGTTTTTTCCTTTCGCAGTGGGAGGCCAGGGGCCACACTTAATGCTGAGATCCCAACTGTCCCAGCCTCCCCGCCACCCTTCCATTTTGTGGGCGGCCTTGGCGTGAAGAGGCGGTCACTCTGCTGCCTTGCCTTAGGGACTTGCCATATCTTCTCTGGGTTCTGACAGGTATAAATTGTCAATCATAAGTCATGTTAGGCAAATGGCATAATAACTTGATGAATTTTCAGCAGCTCCCATCACCTCTGCTGACAGAGAACAGAGGCAGCATTGAAAGCAGGGAGGCTGGAGCTGGAGAATTTACCCAAAGTGTAGTCACTATGAACAATGCCACCTACATGCCCACCTGGTTAAAGGCATGGGTGTCCTGAGCTCTAGGACCTCTGGAGAAGCCTTGAATATGTTGCCTTCCTGGGGATCCCAAGAAGATGGCCAGAGTTCCCTGATGCCCATCACTGATTTGAATTTCTCAATTCATTTAGGAAGAAGGCGCTATGCAGGGGAAGAAGCAGTGAGGTGTCACAAAGGGAGCCTGAATTTAGGAGTCAAGGCAACACGTTGAATGCTGAGTCCAGAACCCAACATCAACTGCCTCATGTGGCTTTGGGCTGGGCCTCAGTTTCCTACTTGATAGGCAATCAGGAGATCAGTTCCAGCAGAGGCTCTGCGAGAACACTAGGGCCATGTCCTAATAAAAGTCCAGATGGCTTCACCCTGTGGCTCTCAGTGGATGTATATTCATAGCAGGGCTCACCATGGAGCAACAATAAAATGAGGGCCATCCCCTAGGGGCCAGGCACTGCACTGGACACTTCCCATAGGGTAGAAGTGAAAATATAACATGCATGGGTCATAGTGGTGAATGCCTTGCTGAGCAGTCCCAATCTGCTGTTCAGGACTCAAGCACTCATTTCCTTAGCTGCTGGCTGTGTCACTGCTGAAGGTTCACAGCTGAATCTCTCCCTCCTCCAGCACTGTCCTCTGCTAAAGATCACCCCCCAACCCACCAAGAGCCTCCAGGGACTAATCAGCTAGAGGCTTTCAAGGCCCAGCTTTCCTTTCCCAATTCATGAGGGTCATCCAGCCCCCAACATTCCTGCAGAGCCAGCCGAGCAGGCCTCTGTTGAGGCTATGTCCCAGTTTGGCTTCTCAATCTCCCCATCCTGCTTCCCTGGCTCCCTAAAGCACACCCCCATAAACCTCCTGCTCCTATATCATAGTCCCATCTCAGTCTGTGTCTCAGAGAACCCAGCCTACAATGAATAGTCTACCATATGCCAGGGTCTGTACAAGCACTTTACCTGTGTGACTTTATTTAATCCCTTCAGGAACCCTGTGCCGAATCCCATTTCATAGGTGAGGCTCAGCAGTTATGTGACATGTCCCAGTTTACAGTGGCTCTGACAGGGCACAGCATACTTCCTAAATATTTCCTATGGGCCATGCTGAGTTATGTGATGGGATATGAACAGGACGGGAAGAGGGCAGCAGGAAGAGGAACTGTCCCTTGGAGAGATTTTTCCTCATTCTTCCGTGTGTAAATGCCCCAGACACAGTACTCTAAACTCATCCTCTGCTTCTTCTCAGCATTAACTACAAATTCCTATTGTTTTAGGTTTTTACCTATTGACTTCTTTTGTCTTGTTGGCCATTGGAATGACCATGTCTGTTTTGCTCACAACTGTATCCCATCACTCTATTGGATATTATACATTGTATTAATATATGTATATTGCATAGTCATTTGACAGTCTACTGCCTCCCCTGTCTCCATCACATGTAAGCTCCATGAGAGCAAGGGCTTCCTCTGTTTGGTTCACACTTATATTTCCAATCTAGTACAGAGATTGACACATACTAAGACTTAATAACCCATTTTTTAAAGAATGGATAAATTATGAATAAATGAAGTATTAAGTATAATGCTGATAAATTCATAAGTGCAGGAAAAGATGGTTCAAACCATCAATGGCCAACATTGATTGGGCATCCTATTTCTAGAATGGCATTAGGATTTGGGTTTGTGATCCTAACCACCACCCCCCTCCACTCCCCGCCCTCACCCACCCCCTGCCACACACACACAATAACAGTTTTGTTGGAAGAAGAAAAAGGAGAAATAGGGAGGTTATCTTCTAATCCAAGGGAAACCATGCACAGTTCATTCAATAAGCATTTATCTAATAGCATTATGGATGCAGAAGTAAATAAGCAATGTGGGTTTTTGGTCCAGCAGAGGATATGAATGTTTCTCCATTAATTACAAGGCTCAAGAAGAAAATTATTTGGATTGTGGTACTAGTGGGTGAGGGTCATGCCATGCTACAGCTCAATGAGTATCTCAGGATGCCTAACTTAAATGGTACCAACAACTCCAGCACCCATCCAGAGTGAGACTGTTACTTGGCATCCTGGTTGGGACCTAGGTGCCTGCTATTCCTTCAGGAAGGAAACCTAAGTGACTCCATGTGATAGATTGTGAGGGAGCAGAGAAGAGTCAGGGAGACATGAAGAGAGAATATGTAGAGGCCAGAAACACCTAACCAAGGAATGACAGAGCAAAGCAAATTCCACAAAGGAGAGGGGAGAAGGAGGCTGCCTCCAGAGCCAGTTGTCATGTGTGGCTTGGTTGATTAATGAATCAAGCTTTAAATTTTCTGGCAAGAAAGAGACCAGAAATGTGATGTTTACAGTTTCATTGTGAGCTTTTTTGAGTAAAAAGAAAAATCTTGTGAGTTTGGAATTTTAAAGTGTGGGAAGTAATTTGTTTGAGATTCAGCTCCACATGTAGAGAGTCCGATTAAATCTGTAGCTTTGGCCATGACCACAAAATCCAGCTTTTTATTGTGCCTTCTGCTAATTAGAACTGGAGATTTTGCATTTTATTGCTTTAATCCTGTGGTTGTTCTAGAAACCTGGATTATCACATTGCAGGGGAGGTGATTTAAGGCAAATATGTCAGGACTTTGCTCTGCTTCATTTAAAGATAAGTGATAATATTTTTATTTTTTTAAAAAAGGAGAGAGAGACAAAGCCTTTTTCTACCTTCTCTGGCATCTGTTTCTCAGTAGGGCAGAGGAAACTTTCAGCATAGACCACCCTTTTGAGAACATAGTGGTCAGGGTTAATCCATCCCACAGCCTCTGCTGGGGCTGACAATCTTTGCCAAGACTTAGCTGGGACCCAGCAAGTCACCTAAATGGACAGGCTCTGAAGTGATACTGCCCTCACAGCTCGGAGTGACAAGAAATGGAATTTGCAGTTTCCTTTAGGGAGGGATAATGCTCTAGGTGACAGTCCTTCCATTCTTGTCTTTTTCCAAATAATGGGTCTTTCTGAAAGATATTGATAGACCCCTCAACACCCAAGAATTACTCAGTCAACTGGGGACAGAATGAACAGATTGATCTGCAGAGTGTGGGCTATCTGCAGACTGTGGCATTTCCCAGAGACAGTGAGCAGTTCCCAAGGCAGGGTGGGGAAGAAAGGACTGATGGAGGGGCTCAGTGATCAAACAGATGCTTAATGGAATTGAACAACTGGAATATTATTCAGCCTTAAAAATGGAGATCTTGCCATTTGCAACAAGGATCAACCTAAAAGATAGCATGCTAAATGAAATAAGCCAATTTCAGATAGAAAAATACTGCATGATGGTATTTATATGTAGAATCTAGAAAAGAAATTAATATACAGAAACAGAGTAGAGAGGTGTTACCAGGGTGTGGGGTTGGGAACAAATGGGTTAATATCCATTAAAGAATAAAAAGTTGCAGTTATACAGGATAAGTAAGTTTGGAGATCAAACTAAAGCATGAGGACTATAGTTAATAATGTATTACATACTGAAAATGTGCTAAGATAGATTTTTGGTACTCTTACCACAAAAAAGTAACTGTATGAGATGACGAATAGGTTAAATTTACTTGATTATAGTAATCACTTCTGAATTATATGTATATCAAAACATGAAGTTGTATACCTTAAATATGTACAATAAAAAAGATTTAGAAAACCCAACTCATGCTCTCTTTCTCTGTATATATTCATACTTTTTCATTATATGTGGCACTTTCTATATTCTCAATCAAGTTTATTTTCTGACCACTGGCTGAGCCAGCCATCACAGTGTGATCTTTCCTCTCTTTCATTCACTACCATCCATATCACCAAGTCGACCTCTCCAGTCTTCTTAGTCTATATTTTCTCTCCATCTCCTCCATCTCTACTTTAGAAAAGAGTTGTGTTATCACATTTCTGTGTCATTGTAGGATCCGCCTGGGAGCTGGATCTCTACTCAGGCCCATTTTCTGCTATTCTCCTCATTGAAAAAAGAACAGTGTTTCTACAACTCAAATCTGTCAATAGCCTTTAGCGAAAGTGCAATTACTTAGAGCTGCATACGAGGTTCTCTAAATCCCTGGTGATTTTTTTCATTATTTTCTTTGTCACATCCTCTAGTCACATCCAGCAGCTCCCAGCTAACCATCAGCCAGCTCAGGGTAAAATCCTGCCAGGCCTGTAGAGTTGGTTCTACAGTTTAAAGTGCTAATTACACATCACACATCACTGCTGTGCTAGTAGCTAACCAAATAAATTTGCACTGCTGACCAGTTTCCATCAGAAAAATCTAGAAAAAGAAGATCAAATTAAATAGAAGTAGAAATAAGGAAAAATAAAACATATAAAAGTGAGTCAATGAAATAAAGCATTGGCAAACAGAGAAAACCAATGAAATCAAAAGTTAGTTCTTTGGAAAGATTAATACATTCGATAAGCTTCTAACAAAACTGATTAAAAAAATTGAGATTACACATATGACCAATATCAATAATGAAAGAGGGGATATTACCTTAACTCCCAGGACATTAAGATTGTAGGAAGAAAATATTATAAATACAACGGTAAATATAATTATAATAAACTTAATTGTAAATCCTAAAACAATAAAAAATCCTGGAAGAAAACCTAAGTGAAAATCTGTGTGACATTAGATTACACCAAAGACTCCTTAGACATAACACAAATAACGTGGTCCATTAATAACAACAACAGAAACAATGAAATCAGTAAAATTTGGTTTCATTAAAATGTAGAACATCTATTTTTTGAAAGACACTTAAGAAAATAAAAAGATAACCCACAGATAGGGAGAAAATATTTATACATTAAATTTATGGTGAAGGACTTGTGTCCAAAATACATAAAGACCTCTCATGAGTCAAGAAAAGATAGGGTTAAAAATAGTTAAAACAGTTTGAACACAAACTTTGCCAAAGGAAACATACAGATGCAAATAAGCACACAAAAAGATATTCAGCATAATTTGCATTATGGAAATGCAAGTTAAAATCACAACAAGATATACCTATTAAAATGCCTAAAGTATATAAAAGCAAGTGCTACTGAGGATATGGAGATACTGGAATTCTCATAAACTACTGGTAGGAATGCAAAATGGCACAGCCACTTTGGTAAACAATCTGGTAGTTTCTTATATAGAGAAATATAGGCGACTCAGCAATCTCAGTCCTAGATTTTTACCCAAGTGAAATAAAAACATTCTCACAAAACATGCACATAAAACTTCATAGTAATAGAATGCATGATTGCCTCAAACTGGAGACAAACCAAATGTCTCTCAACTGAAGAACAGGTAAACAAAGTATAGTATATCCATACAATGGAATAATGCCAAGCAATAAAAGAAAACAAAAGCAATACATGCAACAACATGGATGCATCTCAAATGCTTTATGTTAAGTGACAGAAGCAAGATTCAAAAGACTATATACTGCATAATTCCATTTACATGACTTTTGGAGAAGGCAAGATTACGGGACTGATGACTGGATCCATAGTAGCCAGGAGTTAAGGATTGGAAAGGGGTGACTAGTCAGTGGTACAGGGCAATTTAGGGGGTAATGGAACTGTTCAATATCTCAACTGTGGTGTTGGTTACATGTCTGTATATGTTTGCCAAAACTTGAAGAACTATACACTATAAAAGTGAATTTTACTAAATGTAAATCATTTGCTATTATTCAATATTTTTTAAATGCAATAAAAATAAAGATTCTAAAGAAAATAAATGAAACTCTGATAACCTTTTATCTAGTAAAGAGAACAAATTTGCAAGTAAATACTTTTCCACCAAGAAAATTACAAGCCCAGTGTCTCAGACCTGTAGTCCTATAACAGAATACATGAAACAGTATATACTTTTTCAAGAAAAGAGGCTTATTTACTCACGGTTCTGCAGACTGGGAAGTTCAAGGGCATGTACTTGGCTTCTGGCAAGGGCTTTTGTCCTGCGTTATAACATGGCAAAGAAGGTCAAAGGTAAATCAGACATGTGTGAGGAGGGTCAAACAAGAGGAAGAAACTTGCTGTATAACCTGCTGTCTTGGGATCTCATCTATTCCCAGAGGACTAATTCAGTCTTGGGAGAGCAATAATTCACTACCCCAAGGATAGCACCAAGCCATTTATGATGGATCCACTGTCATGACCCAGACACCTCCTATTTGGCCCCACTTCTAAACACTCCTACACTGAGGATCAAATTTAATTTTAGTGGACACAAACAAAGCATATCCAAACCACAGCACCAAGCTAGCTTTACTGGTGAGTTCTAACAATTTGAGGAAGAAATTATAACTTTCTTAAACATTTTTTAAAAATTAAAAATATCCAAACCTCCCTTTGTTTTCTGCATTTATCGTCTTTTTTCTAACTATTTGCATAAGATCCAAAATGTGCAAATAAGCCTTTGTTCTCTCTGAACACTATAAAACAAGATTACTTTAGCTTACACCATGTGCATTTCTTTTGTTTTAAGGAAAAGAAATCCGTATTTTATATAACTCCAGGGTCCCTCAGTACTAAGTTTTCCTTTCCAATTAATAGCATGCCACAAGATGTTTGACTACTTTGCAGCTGATTTTGCACTCACTTACCTCTAGCCAATTGTTTTAATAATGATGCATCCTGAGTAGTGTCTTTCCCCATTTAGGCCTAAAGATCTCTCTGAGGACATTCCCTAAGTTCACAGCCCCATGTATCCATTCTGAAATAAAAATGCCTTCTCTTTCTCCAGCACTTCCCACTCTCTGCTGATGATGAATGGCTTTTCGTGGAAGCACTTAACAGTGGTTGGAGAAGGACTGCCATTTTTTCCTACATGGGCGAGTGCTCTATTCATCAACATTCTATTGACCATCACATTATCAAGAAGGCCCTAGGGTATCATTTCAATTTGTAGTCTCTATCCTCAAATGTCTACCCCTACACTGTCTCAATTCTATTTAAATGGCTATATTTCTATCATAATTTGCAAAACAAACTCCTATGTCTAGGTAACTCAGCGTGATAGGACCCTGATGTGCTATGGCTGAATAATGCCCCCTTCCCCTTGAAAAGATATCCATATCCTAATCTCTGGAACTCATAAATTTTATGTTATATGGTAAAATGTACTTTGAAGATGGGATTAAATTAAGGATCTTGAGGAGGGCAGATTATCCTGGATTATCCAGGTGAGCCCAAGACCTTACAAGGGTCCTTAAAAAAGAGAAGAAGGAGGAGTCAGCCAGAGGAGGAGGAGATGTAACAATGGACACAGAGATTGGAGAGATACACTTAGAAATGGAGGAAGGAGGCAGAAGCCGAGGAACACAGGCATCCACTAGAAGCACAGAAAGGCAAAGAAACAGATCCTCCCCTCAGGGCCTCCAGGAAGAATCAGCCATCTTGACAACCTGACCTTAGATCCATGAATCTGATTTCTGACATCAGATCTTGAAACAGCACACATTTATTCTACCGTTTAAAGTCAATAAATGGGTGGTAATTTGCTATAGCAGCAAAAGGAAACTAATATATGAAAATTTGCTGTTTCGTTGTCTAAACTAACAGAAGCAGGCTCCGAAGGAATAGAATATCCATATATTCCCTTGTAATCACAGATCATGGTTAGAATTGCTTTGTAAATTTCTTTGTTTTTACATCATATGGACAATTTCATGGCACCTTTTGTTTAATTGTTCTATGTGTGTGTGTATGTATATACATACATACTAGATATACATAAAATATATATAATTATTATATAATTAATTATATCCAGACAGCTACCTTCAGGTACTCCATCCCCATCCAGCTTGGGAGTTGGGACAATGCTATTGTCACTAGCATTTACTTTTTTGTAGTGATTCTACAAGTGGCCACTGTCATCAACCACTGGTTGTCCGTTTCTTATCCAAGTTTTTGGGATTACTCTGTTTTTAATCTTGCCTTGTGATATTGTTTCACTGTGTCCCCACACAAATCTCATATTGAATTGTAACCCCTACAATTCCCACGTGTCATCAGGGAACCCAGTGAGAGGTAACTGAATTAAGGGGCAGTTCTTTCCCATGCTGTTCTCATGATAGTGAATAAGTCTCACAAGATCTGATGGTTTTAAAAAACAGGACTTTCCCTGTTTTTTTTTTTTTTCCTGCTGCTATTCATGTAAGATGTGACTTGCTCCTCCTTGCCTTCTGCCATGATTGTGAGGCCTCCCCAGCCATGTGGAACCGTAAGTTCATTAAACCTCTTCCTTTTGTAAATTGCCCAGTCTTGGGTATGTCTTCAACAGCAGCATAAAAATGGACTAATGCAGTAAATTGGTACCAGTAGAATGGGGCACTGCTGAAAAGATACCCAAAAATGTGGAAGCAACTTTGGAACTGGGTAACAGGAAGAGGTTGAAACAGTTTAGAGGGCTCAGAAGGAGACAGGAAAATGTGGGAAAGTTTGGAACTTTCTAGAGACTTGTTGAATGGCTTTGACCAAAATGCAGATAATAATGTGTACAGTGAAATCTGGCCTGAGGTGGCTTCAGATGGAGATGAGGAGCTTGTTGGGAACTGGAGCAAAGGTGACTCTTGTTACATTTTAGCAGAGACTGGTGGCATTTTGTCCCTGTCCTAGAGATTTGTGGAACTTTGAACTTGAGAGAGATGATTTAGGGTATCCCATGGAAGAAATTTCTAAGCAGCAAAGCATTCAAGATATGACTTGGGTGCTGTTAAAGGCATTCAGTTTTATAAGGAAGTAGAGCATAAAAGTTCAGAAAATTTGCAGACTGACAATGCCATAGAAAAGAAAATCCCATTTTCTGAGGAGAAATTCAAGCTGGCTGCAGAAATTTGCATAAGTAATGAGGAGCCAAATGCTAATTCCCAAGACAGTGGCGATAATGTCTCTAGGGATGTCAAAGGTTTTCACAGCAGCCCCGCCCATCACAGGCCCAGAGGCCTAGAGGAAAAAATGGTTTTGTGGGCTGGGCCCAGGGTCCCTATGCTGTGTGTAGCCTAGGGACTTGGTGCCCCATGTCCCAGCCACTCCAGCCATGACTAAAAGGGGCCACTGCTCAGGCACTGACTTCGGAAGGCACAAGCCCCAAGCCTTGGCAGCTTCCATGCAGTGTGGAGCCTGCAGGTGCACAGAAGTCAAAAATTGAGGTTTGGGATCCTCTGCCTAGATTTCAGAGGGTGTATAGAAATGCCTGATGTCCAGGCAGAAGTCTGCTGCAGAGGCAGGGCTCTCATGGAGAACCTCTGCTAAGACAGTGCATAAGGGAAATGTGTGGTCAGAGCCCCCAAACAGAGTCCTTTCTTGGGGCACTGCCTAGTGGAGCTGTGAGAAGAGGGCCACCATCTTCCTGACCCCAGAATGGTAGATCCACCTACAGCTTGCAAATCATGCACCTGGAAAAGCCACAGACACTCAATGCCAGCCCATGAAAGCAGCCAAGAGGGAGACTATACCCTGCAAAGCCACAGGGGCTGAGTTACCTAAGACCATGGGAACCCACCTCTTGCATAAATGTGATCTGGATGTGAGACCTAGCGTCAAAGGAAATCAATTTGAGGCTTTAAGATTTGACTGCCCCATTGGATTTCAGACTTGCATGAGGCCTGTAGACCCTTTGTTTTGGCAAATTTCTCCCATTTGGAATGGCTGTATTTACCTAATGCCTATATCCCACTGTATCTAGGAAGTAACTAACTTGCTTTTGATTTTACAGGCTCATAGGTAGAAAGGACTTGCCTTGTCTCAGATGGGACTTTGGACTGTGAACTTTTCAGTTAATCTTGAAATGAGTTAAGACTTTGAGGGACAGTTGAGAAAGCGTAATTGGTTTTGAAATGTGAAGACATGAGATTTGGAGGGGCCATGGGTGGAATGACATGGTTTGGCTTTGTCCCCACCCAAATCTCATCTTGAATTGTAACTCCCACAATTCCCACATGTCATGGGAGGAACCAAGTGAGAAGTGATTGAATTATGGGGGTGGGTCTTTTCCCGTGGTTTTAAAAAAAACAACAGGAAGTTCACTGCATAAGCTATCTCTCTTTGCCTGCTACCATCTATGTAAGATGTGACTTGCTCTTCCTTGCCTTCTGCCATGATTGTGAGGCCTCCCCAGCCATGTGGAACTGTAAGTTCATTAAACCTCTTTCTTTTGTAAATTGCCCAGTCTTGGGTATGTCTTTATCAGCAATGTGAAAATGGAGGAATACACCTTGCTTTCCAAAGAAAACATTGTTTCAGCCAAATCCCACTCCTGCCATCAATTCTTGTGAGGATTGTGTGTCCTCCTGCCTTAGTTCAGAGTCCTCCAAAAGAAGACATTGAGACCGGGATTCAAGGTTAAGCAGATTTTCTTGGAGGTGACGTCAGAAACCACTGATGGAGAAGTGACAAATGAGACAGAGAGGGAAGGAACTGACGAAAGGGAAACTTAGGTGAAAAAAACCTCAGGACTATCCCACCCAAATAGCACAGAAGAGTGAGTATCGTACAGCAACTCCCTGAAAGTGGTGTGAATTCCCTGGCATTTCTGTCCTGCTGGACAGGAAGTAAAGTGGGCCCTGGTAGCTAAGGAAATCCCTCAGGCAAGGAGATATGGGTGCTGCCAACTGGAAGTTGGGCCAGAGAACATGGAAGTGGTGAAGGCAGGGCACAGACAGCGTCCACAGTTCAGATCCAGTCATTCTCTCAAACGGACTTCCAGCACAAGATCTTATCTAGTGCAATTTATTAGAAAAGCATATGAAAAAGCTCTCAAATTATTAATAAGAATGCTTATAGAAATGTTCACCTGTGTCAGGCACCATATTTCTGGCTGGGCTCTCCCTCCTGGGAGAACACAGATGCCCTTTACTATCACATCCCATGGGGCCCATGAGAAGAGAATGCAGGACCAACCAGATGGCTCATGCCCAATGCCATTTTTACTTTGCTTCTATATTACCAGCTAACAATTTTGCTTTGTGTGTACTGTAAAATAACAGACCTTTTCTAAATTTTGCTGTGGCTTACACTGTTCCTTTTTGCTTTTTCATTTATCTTTCTTGTACCCATAGTTTAAAAAAAAAAAAACATTTCACAGATGTAGGGTTAAGGCTAGAGGCTTATGTGGTCAGAAAATTTGAGTTCTTCTTGTAAAGGTTCAAGTGAACCTTGTCCTTCCCCATCTCTGCTTCCTCAGGAATGAGTTTTCAAATATTTTATTCCATTTCACTGAAATCTAGCAAGGCTGGGTCAAGGGCCAAATATCTTTGTTCTAATTCCCACCCTGCAAATGACTATGCAAGTCTCCCCCAGCTGCTGACAGTCATCATATAGCACAGTGGCAATGGCTGGCCATAGACATTTTCACAGACATCACATTGGAAATATTTATAAATGGCAATGGGTCAGATGCCTCAGATAAAGCTATCGCAAAAGACGTAATCACTGTAGCTATTAGACTGACAGAAGAAAAACTATCAGAGCAACTCCAAGGGTGCAACCGTGGAGAATAAGTTGTTCTTCTGGGAATGTGAGTGTCCCCTGCAGGAACACTGATGGAGAATCTCAAAGCCCTGAAGCCCTTAGGGGATTCAAAGGTTTGAGCTGGCTTCGGCAGCAGCGTCACAGGGTAGGCAGTTGTGGGAGGATAGAAGTTCTTCCCAGAAGCAAGTGAATGGGGGTGAACAATTTCAGAACTACAGTCTGAGATCTCACTGAAAAAGCCATTCATCCAGAAGACAGGAAATCAAGAACAGGTCTAGGACACAGCAAAACTGAGATCAGTTGGTAAAGATGGTGGACATAGCCCTTAATCCTCTGATCCCATTTTTCACATATTTTTCAATGTTGAGCTTTATTTCATTTATTTTTTTTTTAAGAGACAGGTAAGGGGCTCACTCTCTCACCCAGATTGGAATGCAGTAGTGTGATCTCAGCTCACTGCAGCCTTGACCTCCTAGGCTCAAGCAATCCTCCCACTTCAGCATCCTGAGTAACTGGGACTACATGCATGCACCATTGCACCTGGTTAATTTTTATACTTTTTTTTTTGTAGAGATGGGATTTTGCCATGTTACTTGGGCTGGTCTCAAACTCCTGGCCTGAAGTGATCCACTTGCCTCAGCCTCCCAAAGTGCTGGGATTATAGGCATGAGCCACCGCACCGGGCCCACAAGTAACCTTTCTTGAGCACTGCCTAGGTGTAGAGGCCAGTCTCAATGCTTTGCTTGCATTAATACATGTAATCCTCACTGTGCTATGATTCTGGTATTATTATCATCCCATTTTACAAATGAGAAAAATTGGATGCAATTAAGGTTGTAAATCTTTCCCAGTGAGTGAATGGGCAAACAAGGAGGGGAATGCAGGCCATTTGTATTGATTTGTACCATGCGCTTTCTCCATGCAGGCAGGTGGAAGGGGATGAATGGAAAGGGAAGGAGGAGGATGTGTGGTGCTATGGGCACCTTTGCATGGGAACAGAGCATCTTGAGTGGATGGTTTCAACTCAGAAAAGGAAGGTAGGCTATATGGGAGGATAAGAAGAGTTGATAAGAGAGACAACTCAGTATTTCACTGTAGGTGAAGAAAAGGAAGAGTGGCTGAACTCAGAGCAGTGGCAGAGCAATGAGGAGAGAAAATTTGGAGAGAAGGGATCCTGTGTCTTACGGAGAAAGAATTTAAGGAATTTGATGACTAGGAGGTGATTCCACCCACCACGGACCAGACGTCCACTGCCACTCTCTGGTGGTAGATGGTTGTGTTAATTCTTCCCAGTGGGAAAACTTGTAGAGTGCTGCCTTCTCTGTGGGTGTGCTGGCTCTGATCACTGCCTCCTCTCTTCCTGCAGCTCATGGGGACCAAGCTGTGATGGCAGTGCTGATCCACAACCCAACAGTGTGGGCTTTCTCCACCCACACTCTTTCTGGGTAATTGCTAGAGAAGATTCACTTCACCTCAGGATTCTTTAATGGACCCACTTAAACATGAGTTAAGTAACTACCTATGGAAGCAATCATTTGTTGTGTGCTTCCTGGATACCAGGCACCATGACTAGCACTGTGCAGGCCCTCTCTTGCTTCTTAATTCTCACAGCAAACCTTAAAAAAGTATATTACAATCCCTGTATTGATAATGAAGAAACCAAGATGCAGAGAGGTTAAATAGTTCTTCATCCGTCATTCAGCTTGGAAGTGCCAGAGAGGCAATGATTGACTTGTGTCTAGAGCTTACTACCTGGAAGGCCAGACCAAACCCCCTGTGTCAGCAGCAACTCATGCCTTGCACACCACGCACCAAGAAGTGCATCCTTCATCCATCTGTTCACATTAATTCCATATTTTCTGACTTCTTCTCTGGGAAGAACCTGTACTAGGCCCTGGAGAATCAAAGATGAAAGAGATACAGCTCCACTTACGAAGGGCATGAGGATCTCTGATGTTCAGAGTACACAGAGTGGACAAGAAAAAGAAACCTAAGAGGCTTGGAAGAGAGTGAGTGATCGGAGAGGTTGGAGGTTGACTAGAATCATGGCTTCAGCTCATTCCAGAAAATTATTTTTCTAATGATAAAATAGAGAAGCAAAAATGATTTAGGAAAATGTAAATTTAGCTTACAATTCCAAGAGGCCATAATAAAGCATTCAGGGTTTATAAATGATATTACAGGAGACCAAGATTAGGTTTATGTTCTGCCCCACCACCACCCACCCAGTTCCTTTACAACCCCCAGCTATCTCTTAGAAAAACACAACTCATAAGCCAGTTGGCTCTCAGCTCTCATTTGGTGCCTGGAATCAGAATTTCAACATGAATATGAAAGCTCAAAGTAATTCCATTTGACATCATACCCATCAATTTGAGGTTTATTTGCCTGAAGGCCTATGAGAGATATAGCTATCTCAATTGGGTTCTGTGCTTTTATGAGGGAGTTTTGGCGAGAAATGCTATTTTAAGCACCATTTAGGCTTTGCTCAGACTGTTTTTATGGTGAAAGTTATGATTCTTGGTAATTGCTAGAGTTTACTTTTAGCGCCTCCACCTCAGACATCAGTGTGAGCTTCTTTGCCTTTCTGCACAGTCCTGTCATGGTTGCTGTTGCATGGCATCGCCTCTAGGTCTTTAGGCTGATGTTATTTATAAGCTAATGACAGAGCAATAAATATTGTAGTAAATAGTTGTGGGGTGTCATTTGCTGAGCCAATGTTATAGGCAGCTGGAGAGTCTTTCCCTGTGAAATTCTTTCTCCATTCTTCCTATTACAATGACCTACAGCATAGATCAAAATATATCTGCCACCCCCTCCCCAAATGCACTGACATTTCCTTATCAGATCAATAGACCTTTCAGTGGAAACCACTTTATATGCATTGTGTCCTACAGAATCCCTTGGCAATTTCTATGTTAAATCCAGGGGAACCTGTGCACATTCTGAATGGGTACATTTCTAATTTTTTGCATAGGTTCAATGAGCTACCTTTATTAATGTCTAATGTGTGTATACATATATATGAGACATTCTTCTGGTTGATGCTTAAAATGATGCAATACCTTTCTTTAAAAAGCTCACATTTTAGAGAGAAGGAAGAGTACATACAAGCAATTAAACACATGTAAAAAGTAACAAGGGCTTTTAAAAAGTGTAGAGAAAGTGGCATAAGAGATTAAGAAATTATTTTTTAACTCTCTAGGACAGAGAAATACTACTGAAGGGGACCACATGTATCTTATGTCTTGACTGATGTGTAGGATTTAGCCTCTTCCTCTGATGACTATAGATTTTCAACTTCTGACTGGTATCTACACTGCTACTTTCATTGTGATCCTCATGTCTTTTGTTTCTCCAGCATGTAACTGTAAGAGGTATCATCCTCTCCAGAAATCCTCCCCTGGTAGCTCCAGGCTTGGTCACTTACCTCTATTGTGCTTCTACAACAGGCATAATCTACGTATTTTCTATTTGTATTATTTAAATATATATAATATACATATATATATATATATATATATATATATATATACACAATTTTTTTATTTGAGGGACAAGATCTTACTCTTTTGCGCTGGCTGGAGTGCAGTGATATGATCATGGCTCACTGTTGCCTTGAACTCCTAAGCTCAAGAAATCTTCTTGTCTTAGCAGCCTGAGTAGCTGAGACCATAGGCACATGCCATCATACCTGGCTAACCTTTTATTTTTATTTTTGTAAAGATAGAGTCTTGCTATGATGCCCATGATGGTCTCAAGCTCCTGGCCTCAACAATTCTCCTGCCTTGGACTCCCAAAGCACTGGGATTACAAGGATAAGCCACTGTGTACAGCCCTATATCTGTATATTTTCACATTGCTTGGCAATATGTGTGTCTCACCCCTCAGTTGTAAATCTTTTAAAATATAGACAGTATCTCATTGTTGCTCATTGTTGCTCCTGTAGTGGTACCTATCTCATCACATGGTGATTAATATAAATAATAAACGTGTAATCAGTATGGCTGGATGGTTAAGTGACTGAATGGAAATGAAGGGCATTCCAAGTGGATGGATCTACAGGAGAAAAGGCCTTCCAGCAGGAAGTTTAAGATATGTGAAAAAAAAAAATTAGGAGACAAGGTCCTAAAGGAAAATTGATGCTATATCCTGGGGATGTCAGGCTGAGAATTAGAAAATATATCTTGGACACAATAGGCAATCATCAATCAATAGAATATTCTTGTGGTTATACTGCATGCACCCTTTTTTTTTTAAGAAAAGACCTACATCTATATTTGCTTGATATAGGATTTAAAAGGGAACTCGCAATCTTTGCACATGATTTTATCTCCTTGCTACAGCAATTGGTCCAAGCAATTGGATACTGAACTAACCAGAGAATGCTGCCTTCTTGTTTATCCAAGGATGTTGTTGGGCTCAGAAAATAATACCCCAAATGGTGCTTTGGCATGCTGAGCACTTTGAATTTTGAATTAAAGGAAATTGGAAGGCCTTAGAAGCTGCCTCAAAATCAAAATCTTTCTGACCTTTCCTTGTTTCTGTCCCTAAGTGTGGGGAGGTGCTCTCTCTGAGTTCCTTTATCTGACTCAGAAGTACTTCCAAAAGAAACATAATTGCCTTCAATCTCCCGTCTGAAATCTCATTAACTAGGAAAGACTAATCACTGAAGAAGAAACTAAAGGTCATGCCACACTCCCTTGAACAGACTTTTCATCTGTTCTTCTGAGGGCAGCTATCTGAAAGACTATCTGCATAAGAAAACCTTTGTTGGCTGGGCAGTTCTGCCCCTCACCTTCCCATAACTTCTTGCCACCTCCACCAGAGTCCAGAGGAAATTTGTCCCAGGCTATTGCCTGTTTTTGAGGCTCATTCATCTCCCCTAAATATTATTTACTCTTCCTCTAAAAGTGCTTACACCTCCCACTTTTCTCTCCCCTATGAAGAGGTATTTAAGCTTCAAGCATCTGGCCTCCTCCTTTGAATTTCAGGCTAAGTGTGACTCCCATGGGCTTTCACATTAATAAATTTGAACGTTTTTCTCCTGTTAATCTGTCTGTTGCTAGTTTATTTTAGCAGATGTAAAGATGAAAGCCTTCAGAAAGCAAAGTTAGAATTCCTTTTGTCCCCACGATGTGCACATAACCAAACTCAGGTCAATCGAGGGACTTCTCTGGGTAATTTTCTAACCTGCACCAGGAAAAGAAGTGTCTTTCCCTATAAGGGTATATGCTGTCATTGTCAGGGTCCCCCATCATGGACAAAAAGTGGGTCTAAAGTTAAAGAAACTCAATGCAACGTGCAAAGAAGAACATAGATAAGAAGGAGCAAGAGAAGTACTTGGTGCCTGTTGTCAGGCTACAGTCCTTTTTCCCGGGTAGGCCAGTTGAATCTGGGCCTCTATAACCTACAATCAGGTACTTGTGATTACACAGCTTCTGTCTCATTGCAACAGCACCCTGGACTTTAAGGAGAGTCCAGGGATGACTTTCTGGCTCAACAATGAATGCCTCATCACTACATGCTGCCCGGAGATTTATTTCAAAAGGGAGACTATAATACCAAGGGGAGCTTCCCCTAAGAGTCATCAACATGAAGCCCATCATGTCTATGTCCCCATTTATTCTCTTTTTAAATGCTAAACTTCTTCAAATAGTTATAAATAGAGAGAATATTTCAAACAGGAGAGATGATACACAGATACAGAGATAAACTAAACCAGATTAGGTGTTTAAAAGATGTAACAAAATAGCATCCTTTTCACCAGATTGTTGAAGACAGTGACAAGGGCTGTTTGGAACTGTGCATTAGAAGTATAACGCTATAGAAAGACTTTTGTATCTGTTTCAGAATTTTTGCTGTGTAATGCAATAACAGTAAGAAAAGAAGCGAGAGCTAGCTGAGAGACCTAATTTTAAAAAAAGACATTTCAGAATTCTCTTGGCACGAATTTGCATCTCATTAACATCAAGCTGATAAGAGGTCTTATTTTCATGTTTATTGAAGAAAGAATTATCTCTTTTCAATGGTACTTGAGTCCAATATTATACACATAGCACATGAAATGCAGTTGAAGTTTCAAGCCCATCATATCCTAGGTTTGACAAGAATAAGTGAGATGATAACAATTAAACATAATTTCTGAAGCCACAGACTAAGTGTCATTTAATTTATGTAGTCTTCCCAAGTAACCCTGGAAGAATTAATCACTTCCTCTTTCTGGTCCAATAACATTTTGAACACACTTTTATATCATAAGGTAGACTGTGTTAGAAACAGCATAGATTCATAAGTTGAAATATCATTGTTGTTTCCTTCACTGCAAAATGGATATATTATAGAATATGCAATCTACAATTTGAGAGAGAAAAAAATGCAATATAAGGTAATTATCAAAATTTCTGGCATTAAGTAAATTCTCCTAAATTAGTCAGTATAATAGTTCCCTCTTTTTGGTTCAGATAAAAAAGTTGGCCAGCCCTCTCCTGCCCACCAACATATCACTCCAAAATAATCACAGTTATAATGACTAGGTGTCTATTTTTAATTTTTTCAAAGAAAATAGGTGATGAGAAACAAACACTATCCTATTTGAGGAGGCTTTCAACAGGTGACCAGACTTTAACCTAATTGCATGATTACCTAAATGCAGAGATAACATAAATAAATATCAAGAAACAGCATACCCATCAACAACTGTCATTTTGCTTTCTTCTTCTATATGGTTATGGAATGTGTTGTTCTCCACATTATGGTGCAAGGTACTTATTGTGATGCCGCTTTCAATGCCAAATTATAGTAGTGTGTTCAGAATTTAATGCAAGTGAAAATATAAAAGTAGTATTATAAACAGTTTATGTGGATGAATGCAGCTATTTTTTCCTAAACTGAATGTGGCTTTTTCCTAAACTGATTATTGTGAGTTTTCTGACTTTCTTCTATAGCCTATCTTCTTAAATATTATATCAGCTATCAGTTACTTCTCAAAGTCTATCTGCTTTAATCAATTCTGAACATGTTATTACTATCTTAAAGCAAGAATACATAAGATCTAAATGAAGCCTGGAAAATGCATTTATCAAAAAAATGTGAATGTAGTGCAAGTGTTTTTTGATGTATATTTTGGCTTTTGCTTACCACTTCTGCTTTGAATAATTGACGTTGACTTAAACACTTCTGATAAGATGTCCTACATGCTTATAATCTATTTGTCATATATACTTTTTAGGATGATATAAAGTACATGAAGCAAAAAGATGCCATCATCTAATCGCGTTACTGTGAGCAGAGAAGAATCCAAATTCAGGCATCCAGGGTAACCAATTTTATGGGATACATTTGACTCAGCCTTAGCCTCCCTCTCTACAATTACATTTCCCCATCTGGGATTTCACAGATCAGCAGCAAACAAACTCCAAGTTTCATTTCCATAAAGTGACAGAAGATGGGTCCCCTGAGTGAAGACGGCCTTCTACCCTTCATCTGAGAAATTTAAACCAGCAGATTTGATAATAAATGTTAAGGGTGTTCAATTAACATACAAAGTGGCAGCTGGAAAGGGCACCACAGACAAGTGTCTGTCTAGAGTCAGTTCTGTGCCCAGGAGAGACAAAGTAGCTAATAAATGCTGTTCTCTATTTATGTGTTGACTTCTGAGACACTCCACTTTGAGTGTTTTCTTGGTAAAGAGTTCATCTGATCTCAAGAACCCACCCCTCAAAGAGGGAAAGGCCATTGTCTTTGACTTAGGTTGGCAGATAGAGTAAATGAAAAATTAAGAAATTATGTGAATTCCCCTAAAAAGAAGAGAAGGGCTAGGGTGACTATTTTATGTTACGTGGAGATGAGGGTGTGCTTATTGTTTCAGCTGACATAATCTATTAACATATGTAAAATGCTTACAAAGAGTCTCTAGCAGATGTTAAGTGGTGAATAACACAGCCACCACCACCAGCATCACATACTATTGACAGGCATTGTACTAGCTTCCTGGGATTCAAACATTAAACACATGTATTAAACATATGTGCAAATAAAACAAATCTATGTGTTCAAAAAATATATGTATACAAATGAATAAGTCCAATAGACTTCTATGAAAAGTGAATCTACAAAGAGTCACATAAAATCATGGTTATGGCTGGTAGACCAGCAGGTTAAGTGAAGGAGGTCTTCAAGGAAGAGGTAGCACAATCTAGGAACTGTTCACCAAGCAGGTAAGAGAAAAAGACCTTCACAAACAAGGAAGAAACAAACATACCCTGGTGAACTTGGGGAATTATAAGAAGCCCAGTTTGACTGTTAATTCTGATGTGATGGGATAAGGGTAAGAAATGAGGCTGGGGGAGATAAACTTGTGGGCTCACCTTGTGGAAGTCTTTGCTGCCCTACTAAGGAATTGGAGCTGTATGTCATAGAGATCCATTTGACAATTTCAAGAGGGCCATATTACAGGATCTCTAAAGATAGCATGCCCTTCAATTTGCTAAAACACACACCATTTAAACTCCCTATGCTGACTTCCTCACTAATAGAGTGAAAGTTATTATGGATGGAAAGACCAACATGATAGAAGCAAAAGCAATGCTAAAACCTTGCAGGGATGTATGATATATTAGTTCGTTTTCACATTGCTATAAAGAACTTTATAACATACCCAGTTTTAAAGAAAAGAGGTTTAATTGTGTATGTTATAAAGAAAAGAGGTTTAATTGACTCACAGTTCTACATAGCTGGGGAGGCCTCAGGAAACTTACAATCATGGAGAAAGGCCAAGGGGAAGCAAGGCATGTCTTACATGGCAGCCAGGGAGAGAGAGCAAGGATGAAATCACCAGATCTAGTGAGAACTCACTATCCCGAGAACAGCTGAGGGAAATCCACCCCCAATGATCCAATCATCTCCCAACAGGTCCCTCCCCTGACACATGTGGATTAAAATTCTACATGAGATTTGGGTGAGGAAACAGAACCAAACCGTATCAAGGGAAATCACAGAATTTTGTGTTGCCATCAAAAATTTGAATAAAGCAGGGTAGAGGTGAGTCTTATCACATCTCCACTTAACCTGCCTGTCTGATTCTTATAGAAGTTGCATGGGTTTCACACAGCCAATGGATTATTGCAAACAACAGAGTTGACTCCAAAATTGCTATTGCTATTCCAGCTGTAGTCATTTTACTGGATCAAATAAACACAGTTTTGGAACTTAGTATGGAATTATTCAAAAAAATGGTTTACTTGTATCCCAGGGATCCACAAGCCATACCCATGGGTAAAATCTGATCCTCAGTTTTTATAAATAAAGTTTTATTGGAACACAATCATGCCCATTTTCTAACATATTGCGTATGGCTACTTTCATGCCACAGTGACAGAGGTGAATAACTGCAAGAAAGATTGTGGCTCATAAAGCTTAAACTATTTAGTGTCTAGCTCTTTTTAGAAAACGTTTGTTGACACCTGCCCTATTATAATGAAGACGAGAAGCAGGCTGCTTTCACCTAGGATAAACATCAGTATACCTCCCCTGAAACTATCCCAGGCCATGATAACTCTTATGTACTCTTCAAAACTCAGTCCACAGAATTTGGATCATTTTAATATGCCACAGAACATCTTACTGGTCCACATACACATTTGGTTTCTTGCTGATAGGATCTGGTGATCAGAAAATAGAAAGTGCCTCTGAAAGAAAAAACATTCATGATCTTGCTTGTGTATAGATTATAAGTGTCAAACTCATATAAGCCAGTTGAATGGTGGTTACCAAAGGCTGGGCTAGGGGTGGAGGGGAAGACTGGGGAGATGTTAGTCTAAGAATACAAAATTTCAGATCGACAAGAGAAAAAGGTTCAGGATAACTATACCATACAATACAGGGACTATGGTTAATAATAATAATGTAACATATACTTGAAAATTGTGAAGAGAGTAGACTTTAAGTGTTCTCACCACAAAAAAAGTTTTTAAGGTAATGGATATGTTAATGAGTTTGATTTAGTCATTACACAATGTATACACTTATCAAAACATTATATTGTATGCCATGAATGTCTACAATTTTTGTCAATTAAAAAATAACAAAGTAGAAAATGCCCTCAATATATTGTAAAGTAAGACATAAATACTAGAGAGAAATACACTCCTTAAAAATAACCATGCTAATGATGATCTGACCTATTTACTGAGTAACTATAAGGCTGTCAGGTTTATGGTGGGGCTGTCATGAAGACTCTCCAGCTGGGACACTCTGCAGTTCAAGCCGCTGCCTTTTGATCCACCAGATCCAATGGTGCTCAAAGTGTCAGTGACAGGTTAATAAATATATAAAGTCTATTGCAAACTACAATAGGAGAATTAACAGTACGTGCCTAGACTTTTGTAAAAAGCCAAGCCCTTTAGGAAACCAACAATTCTCTTGTTGATAAAGATGTCTGAATTTATTACCAGACCGTGGTAGAATCACAAAACCATAAACTAGCATGTGCCATTACCATTTGTTTCTTTCTCTATCCTGCTGTCTGGAAATCAGATACAAACTTGAATGTCACATGCTGGGGACGATGAAGGGGTAAGTTAAAAGGCACTTGGATCTATGTGGGCTTCGTGGAGTAGAGAAGCCTTATAAGACCTTGCACTACAAAACCCCAAATGAAGATTCTGTTGCTCTCTGGGGTAACACACTCTAGTACAGAGAAATATGAAATTATTGCCTTAAATCTAGAAAGGGCTAGAAAAGAGTAATGTGTGTCCTTCATAGAACAGAAAAATCTGAGGAGTTTTCATTTACAGAATATGTGTTAGAAGAAGAACATAGGCTTTGAAGTTTTACAGATTCAGACTCCAATCCCCTGTGTGCTACTTGACAGCTCTACGGGCTTGAGAAACTCACTCACTTAACTTCTCTATGCGTGAATTTCCTTATTTACCAGATAAAGAAAATAGCTACCTTATAGGGCTCTTGTGAAAACTAAACGATAACCTATATGGAAAGTATAGTAGAGGTTCTTTCATTTAATAACAAATGAGTGTTGCAATCTCTCCATCTCTGTCCCTATATACCTCCCCACAAAAACTAACAACCACCAACCAAACAAACCAACCAACCATCTCTCTGAGTGAGCAATTATAATACTTTAGTAATTGTAAGATGGATACCAGAATCACAGCTACCAGAGATGTAAAATTTAAATCGTGGGTGAGAAATGGAGGGAGAGTAGCATAGAGATAAAGGTTTGTATAACATGATCTAGATCTAAAATGATCTGGATTGTGACTTCTAGAAATGTACATAAACATCATACTTGAAGTTCCATACTTTTATAAAGAGGACATTATCAGGTCATTTGCTATGTCATTTTATTGTAAAACACAACTTACATATATTTCTTTAACTTATAACAGTGTAATAGCTCAGACATGACAGTTATCTCAGATAAATGGAACATATAAATGCTACAGAAGTTTATGAGATTGGCGTTAAGCACATATTTGAAAAACGGGAAGACAAGTCACATATTGGAGAACTTATGATCTGTCCTATATTTGTTTTATACAACTGAGGAAAGAGGCCGTGCCAAAATTGGCTGAACATCTAGACCATAGGTGTGGTAACTGTTCATGGTAAATAGTAGCCTATCCTTGAGTTATCACTTGGACAATAAAAATAAGTGGAGAAAGAGCTAAAGAGGTAGTCTAGTTTTCCAGCTAAGAGCATAAAAAGATCATGTTAAATAACATGAGTTGTTGGAATGTCTACTGTTCCACTTCCTGCCATAAGACATCTGATGAGTTAACCTCTCTGCGTTTCATTGTCCTCATCTGTAAATCGGGGGCAATACTATCAAGGTCACATCAATGCATAGAGAGGAACTGAAATAATGGATGTGAAATATTCAGCACAGTGGCTGGTATACGACACATACCCAATAAATGGCAGCTACTTATTTTGTTAAAGGTCAATATACATGGTGATTAAGAACACAAACTTTGGAGCTAGAATTACCTAGATTTTAGTGCTAGTTCTGCCATTTATTTTCTCTGTTTCTTTGAACAGGGATTCTTGCTAAGTCGCTGTTCTCTCATATGCAAAATGGTGAAAATGATAGTACCTATTTCATGAGATTTTTGTGAGCCTATCGTTAAAGCAGTCAATAAGTGCATATTATTGCTGTTATTAACTGGTTAATAACTGTTAGCACTTATTAAGTACTTACTATATAACAGAGTTGGGTAAAAATACTCTTCATGTACTGTTATTTGTCTCTCACAGAAACCATTTAACAGCATGTTCCACATTTTAACAAAAGAAATTGAGGCAGAGTTAGTAACTTGCCTAAGTCCTACCTATAGCATTGTCAGAGTTAGAATTCAAATCCACTTTAAAAAGTTAGAAAAAGAACAAATTAAATGAGGTAATCTAAATAAAGATATGAAATCAAAACAGAAAACAGACAAGCAACAGAGAAATCAGAGTAAAAATTGGTTATTGAAAAAGACTAATAACATTGCAAAATCACTGGAAAGAATAGCAAAGGAGAGAACACAAACTATCATTCTTAGAAATAACAAAGGTGACATTACTATAAATTCTACAGACATTAAAAGGGTAATTAGAAAATATCAACAACTTTATGCCAATAAGTTTGATATCTCACATAAAAAAATTACTTAGAAAAACTATAACTTACCAAATACAAGAAATAGAAAAGAATAAACCTGTATCTTTTAAAGAAATTTAATTTTTAATTAAAAATATTCCCCCAAAGAACACACAAGGTCTATAGCACTTGTTAATTCTATAAAACACTGAAAAAAAAGGAATACTAAGCTTATCTTAACTCGTTCATCTGTCCATTTCAAGTATAACACCAGTAAAATCCTGTTACTAAAACCAGAACAAGATATTTAAAACTACAGACTAATATCTCTCAAGAACATTGGCACAAAATTTCTGAACAGAATACTAATCAGATTTAGCTTATATAAAAGAATAATATATCCTAAGTAAGGATTATTATAGGAGTGCAAAGACAGTATAGCCTACGAAAACTAATCTACATAGTTCACAAAATGATTACAATAAAGGTGAAATCGTATGATCACTTTAGTAAGTGCAGAAAAGATCATAACTCCCCCATGTTGTAAACTATCCAAAAACAAATAATAAAAGCAAGTTTTCTTAATCTGATAAGGACATCTGAGAATTCCCTATAGCTTGTTTCATGCTTAATTATGAAATATCAACATTTTTCCTCTAAGATCAGCAACAATGGAAGGACGTGTGCTCTCACCATTTGTACTTAACATTCTACTTACAGGCCTTAGCAATTATAATAAGGACAGAAAAATGGACTTGGTCTGAGACTATAGTAGATAGCATGTGGTATTGTTGAAAGAATAGACAAAAATATCAATGGAATTGGAAGAGAGTCCAGAAATAAATCCACATCTATACAATCAAATAATATTCAACGGGGTTCCAAAGCAATTCAATGGGAGAAAGAAAAGACTTTTCAATAAGTGGCAAAAAATGAATCTCAACTCTTATAGTATATGCAAAACTAAATTAAAATGAGTCATAAATCTAAACATAGACACTAAAACTATAAGTTTTATAGAGAAAACCTAAGATAAAAATTTTATAACATTAGAGTAGGCAAATAGGTTTCAAGAGATAAGAGACAACACTCAACATTGATAAACTGAACTTTATGAAACTTTTAAAAAAGTTGCTTACCAAAAGACTTTGTTCAGAAAATAGAGAAGCCATGGAATGAGAGAAAATATTTTCAGCATACATGTCTGACAAAATATTTTTATCCAGAATATACAAAGGAATCTTACAACTGAATAATAAAATGGAAGACAACCCAATTTAAAAACAAATGGGCAAGAGACTTGAAGAGACACTTGTGAAAGATGATCTACCAATCACCCTTAAGCACACTGAAACTGTTCAACATTATTCATCATCAGGGAAATAAAAACTGAGACCACAATGTGTTTCCATGGCATAGACACACTAAAATGGCAAAAAGACTGTTGACATGGGTGAAATGCAGTGGAACTCAGCATTCGTCAGAGGGTAACCACTTAGGAAAACTACCTAGCAAATCATTCGCTAAACCATATACACCTGGAAGTAACACACATTCCTTTCTTCATTGCCCAGAACTAAGCATGAAGCCAACCCAAATGCAAGGGAAGCTAACGAGAATAGAGGAGCATATGGATGCTGTTGAACAAGAACTGTCTCTGCTTCATGGAGGTTTTACAGTACCAAAGTTGAGAGATGAAGATGGCTTGAGTTAGGGTGGTTATGATGGAATAGGGAGAAAGGCATAAATGCAAGAGATGTTCCCAAAGTATCATTGAAAAGACGAAAAGAGTGTAAGTTGGGGCAGGGAAGAGAGAATTCTGGAGAAGAGAATGAAGAAAAATAAAATGTATACAGTTAAACAACCAGTGTTTATTGAATGCTTATGGCAAAACTCCTCTCCAATAGTTCATCCCTAGGAAGGAGTGAAAGAAGTTAGTTAATAATTAGGTTATTAAAATTCTGTTATTGTCTACCCTGATTTTACCTAATATGAGGCAGAGGTTTATCGCATCTGGGCTAGTGACCTATAACACACAGACTTATAGCTTTCTTCAGTCACAATCTGCCCTCTGTATTTGTCTGTTTTCTCACTACTATAAAGAACTTCCCAACACTGGATAATTTATAAAGAAAAGAGGTTTAATTGACTCACGTTCTGTATGGCTGGGGAGGCCTCAGGAAACTTACAGTCGAGGTGAAAGGGAAAGCAGCATGTCTTCCATGGCAACAAGTGAGAGACAGCCCACGTCAGCACCCGAAAATCTACTACCAGATCTTGTGAGAATTCACTCACTATCACAAGAACATCATGGGAAAAACTACCCCCATAATCCAATCACTTCCCACCAGGTCTCTCCCTAAACACCTGAAGATTGTAATTCAAGATGAGATTCAGGTGGGGACCCAAGGCTTAACCATATCACCCTCCATCAACTCAATGAATTTGGACCACCTGTACACTCAGTGCTACCTTATTCAGCCAATCATTACCTTAGTTACAGGTGGGCATAACCTACAGCCTCAATCTGACTCAGGGTAAGAGTAGATTCAACTCACTTAAGGATGAGGTCTGAATGCCAGAATTGCAATAGCCTCAAAAGAACTAAGAAACTGTTAGCACACCAAGTTGCTGCCTTCATGCTAAACCACTTCTGCATGATGAGGCTAACCTTCAATTTTGCTTAATTTTTTTCCTTTCAACCTCATATTTTATCTCTCAGTCTTAGAGCCTTAGCACTTAGCCTTTTCCCCAGGGGTAACCCTCGTTCCTTGAATCCTGTGTCTCAACAGGGCCCTCCTGTGATCATACCATCCTACCTGAAAGCAGGATACTGAGAATTGAGTGTATTCACGCTCGGCCTGCAAGAACAGCACTCTCAGGCAAGTGTCACGCCCTACTGGGCAGAGCCAAGCATATAGTCTACAAGAAACCTGTGCTTAGTGAAAGAAATATATGATTTAGTGATTTAGCTTTGTCTTTTTCCTATCAGCCTCTTAACAAGGTCCTAGCATGCCTCAACAGGGACTTACTGGAATTGTTCAAGATGGGGCTAAGTTTTATTACTATAAAATAAAGACTTTACTTTTTAAGTAAAAATGATAAATGCTCATTACTTTTAAAAGCAGTGGAAAAATAGAACAAAATCTACATACTTGTGTTTTCTCCTACTTCTCTTCTCTCCAACCTCTATTTCTTGTTTTCTCTAATCCTTAGCACATTGTTCTGAAGGACATCTTGGTCAGTTGAATTTTGTTACTCAGAAATTCTTTTAAGAAGTGTTCATGAGTACTGTATACTGGAGGATGTTCATCTCCAGCCACTATGCTGGAGGAACAACTTGGTATAAAATGCTTGGGTAAAAATTTCTCTTGGAACCTTATTGCTCTACTCACTTGTGGTGCTTCATATTCCTGAAATACATGAACCCATCTTGAAAGGTTTTCCTAATTTTTCAGAAGTTTCCTTCTATTGGATCTTCGAATACATTCTTGGACTTTTCCTATTCTATTATCCCCTGAGGAAGCACTAAACCGAGTTCAGAATGTGACTTGTTTGCCTCCCTTAGCTACACTTTAGCTTCCCTATAATAATTTATACCACTACCCTCCTCCACTTTGTGTTAGGCACTCTCTTTAAGACAGGACAACACATGCCCAACTGTTTTCATTTGCATGTATTTGGTTGCTTTTAATGTGGCTTTAATCATTTTTATAATTTAATCTATTTTATACCTTTTCCCTCAGCCTTGTAGCTAACTTACTTGATTTTAACCTTATTTGTTTGCCTTATATTATCCTCCTAATTTTGCATCTCTTTCTGACCTTTTTTGGAGAAACCCTTTTATCTAAAGCTACTTTGAGTTTATAATGTAGTTGTACAAACCCCTTCCAGAATTTCGTTGGACAATTAATTCTTAGGATACATATCTGTTTCATCTTACTTTTACTTATATTTTCAGTTCTTGTGCCAAAGGCCAGCACTGACTTCTTTCTGGCTATCCCTTATCTGTAGAAGGGGCTAAGTTACTGAGGATGGGCACAAGAAGGGAGCAATAAAATCCTCTGCTCCCACTCAGCTTTATTGTCTGCAATGTGATTTCACCAAAGCTTTGGTTTCTGTTTTTTGGGGGTAGTATATTTCTTAGGTTTCATACACTCATTTATTATGATTGAATCAAACATTGTGTTATGAATGTCGAAGATTTTATATGCCAACTCAGTCCAGATATAGTGGTGAATAGGATGAGCCACATCTGACCTTTAGGTCCTTTTTTCTTTTTAAACCAGTGAGCGTTGTTTTGTTGTTGTTGTTTTTGTTTTGCTTTACGGGCTGACGAGGCCCTTATTTTTTAATGGGGATGAGAGACATTAAACAAGTAAACAAAGAAAACATATGATTACAGTTTCTTATTGCTATTAAAGTTGGTTTAGAAATTTACTTGTATGAGTTAGCACAAGTTAAAGCTTTTATGAGTCGGGGGCAAGTCACTGAGCTCCGAGTTTTCTCACTTAAAAATTGATACAAATAAACCTGCCCACTGATGGTTTTGAAGGGCCTTAAGTGGGATAATATATGTACAACACCTTTGGAAATCAGTTATATAAACCTTGAACATTGTTAAAACAAACACTTTTTTCCAACTCTATTTGCAGCTCTCTTTCTCCTTGGCTGATGATAGGTGAATGTACGTAGAGGAAAATCACGGATGCTTCTTCGATTGCACCTCCCGTCTTCAGCTCCCTCTCCCACACCTGGGAGTGGGGAGGCTTCTGCTGTGGTTGAGAACCACTTTATTCCTAGTTACTGCTGATGCAGGGACCGTGCTCATCTTCCACAGGGACCTTAGCACCAAGATGTGCTGACTCTGGACAATTTTCAGTGAGAATTAGTAACAGAACATTATAATTTATCAACTGGCTTGACTTGAGGTAATTTAATTAAAATCAATTCCCCAGCATCTAATTATGCATGGTGAAGCAACCCCAATGCTGATTCTGAATCTGCAACCTTGGGAACTACTGGTATATGGTTCAGAGACTCCCCGATTCCCTCAACTCCAAACTTCTAATATAGTGTCTCTGTTGGAGTTAGAGTCTAAGGTAAAACCTTCAGAAAAGCCTTTTGAAGGGTGAGTGTGGAAGCCAGGATAGGTTCTTCAGCATGTTCTGTTAGCATAAAGAGTGCAAGAGATAATGAGAGGCTCATGGGTACACTGCCCAAATTCCTGCAGAAAAAAAATGTTAAATGCAATTAGCAGCAGTTGAATTATTGGAGCGAGAAACTATCATTGGCACAAAGGCTGTGTGATTTGAAGGGGAAGAAATTATTCAGACCTGAGCACCTGCTATATTCCAGTCCCTTTGTGTGAATAGGGTTTCATTCCTCCCCTGCAGTCCAGCGAGGGAACAGAAAAATTCAATATATAGCAGGCATTGTGTTGAAGAAATGGACAAAGTGCTCTTGGAATCCAGATCAGTGCCTAATGGGGCAGGGAAGAGATTTCTCAGAGGTTCACTTTTGACATGGCCTTAAAAATGAGTGGTGGATTGTTAGCCAGAAAAGGAGGAGAGAACTTTCAAGTCAGCAGCCATGAACACCCCAAAAGGTGTGTGTGTTCATGAAACAGAATCTTCTAGTGTAAAGAAGAGAGGAGGATGTCCGGGGCAGGCCACGAAGAGCCTCAAATGCCAGGTTTCTTACAGTCCAGATTTTATTGAGGAGCTTAGTTTTAAAAGTTAGCCAGAGAGGTGATATGATTCATAATGTACTAGAAAGATGATAGTGACAATAGTGTGGTGAACAGTCTAGAAAGAACAAGGCCAGAATCCACAGACTGGGAAAATGGTCCTGGTGAGAGGTACCAGCTAGCAAATGTTGAGCAGTGGCTACAAAGCACCATGCCAAGCACTTTACAAGTAGAACTTCCTATAATCTCTACAACCTTATCAGGATCCACAATCTCTCTCCCTTGTACAGATGAGGACGCTGAGAACCAGAAGGATGAATTGTCCAAGGTAAGACACGTAGTAAGTAAGCGATGAAACTAGAGCTTAAGCCCAGGTTGAATGACTAGGTTGCATGTTCTTAACTACAAGGAAAAAAGTTAGTGCAGGATGAACAAGAACTTTCTAACAGACATATGTCATTAGGTTACTGGGAAGAATAAATGAGATAATGTACTTAAAGGAGGCTCTGTGAGATAGTGAGCTCACATCCAAAGAGGTGAACAAGCAGAGGCTGTTTACTCAGACACGAAGTTGAAAGCCTAAGTCCCCTACCCAAACTCACATGGCCAGTAGTAGACCAGTCTATAATCCAAATCCAGGACCCTCTGACCCCAAAGCCTGTGCTCTGAGACCCTGTTTCACACTGACATCTAATGTTCCTTCAGCACTGATGCTACGTTTTCATGAGTTATCCTTTCTTTCCCCTTAAGTGGATCACCTACAATAGACCAGACTTCAAAACCTCCTCCTTCTTTCTCCTTAATTGGGGCTTTTCTGTGCTGAGAAAGCTTGCTTAAAACCCCACAGAGCTACGGATGAAGTGCCAGCCCCTGGGTTGCCTCCTGGTCCCCTTTCATCTGTTTTCAAAGAGAAGACATGATGGATAAGAGCCAGATTTATTTCTGGTTATCTTGCTAATTCTAAGCACCATGTCTCTGCTGCAGGAGCAGAATGTTAATGTAAAAATGTTCAGACCGGCAAAACAGAAACCCTCTGTAGGTGAGGACTATGCTAGCTGAGTGGACCTGAGCTTGTCAATGTGCGGATTTAAATGTGTGTATGTGCCTTCATGTATTTGTGTGTGTGGCTGCTCTCTAAAAACAGACCAAAGAGAAAAGAATGCAGAGAAGTAAAAAAATGTTTAGGGAATGTAGACATATGGTGTAGTCTAGAAGAAAGGGCAAGAGTTTGGAATGTAAATCACCTCAGTTTAAGTTCCACATTGGCCCCCTAGATGCTGTGTGACTTCGGAAAAGTTAATAACCTCTCTGACTCTCACTGATGAGATATGGAAAGAGGGGCACGGAAGAAGTGTGAAAGGATGTCCATTCAGAAGCACCCCCTTTTTTCTAAGTTGGACCCTTTGCATTTCGGACACCTGAGTTCTTACCCTCACTCATTTCAGTGGATACTGCCTCACATAAGGGCTGACCTCCTGAAGATATTCCAGATAAACTAACTCTACAGCGACTCATCTGTTGTTTCTTCCATATGCATACATTTTGGGCCCCCGTGTCAATCGCCAGTGCAGTCAGCCTTGGCAGGGCCCCCTCTTTCCACATATGGGATGCGGCAGCTGTCTGGCCCTTTTCTGTGCTGGGGGAAGCAGAGCAGTGAAAATAGCCGCACTCCTTTTTATGTTTTAGCCATTTTCTTCTGGTCTGTGTTTCTCTCCCTCTAAGAGTTCTCAAAATCTTAACTGATTCTGGCATTGGTTGATGTCCTGCAATCAAGTTTACAGTTTTCATCTTAAAGGTCATCCATGCTGTAGATATGTACTGGGCATGGGGCCAGTGAAGGCATGAAGGTGTGGCTCCCTCTAAATAAATAACCTATAAATGACTCTGAGAGTCTATTTTTAATCTTATTTCCTGCCTTTCACCATTAAGAAGTTTCCTATAATCTATAGACAGTTTAATTTTTTTTTTAGCGTATGACCTTAAACTTTTATAAGCACATATTAGTTAACAAAATCTAAATTTAATTAATATCCCTACCCTTCTCCTCTTGAATTGTGCATGGATCTTAAAACTCTTTGATTCCAATTATACCTCTCCTGCTTTACTAAGGATGCTATTTAACATTTTAATTTCCCATTGTATGTAAACTCTAAAATTAGTCATTATCATTATGGCAAATGTTGTTTTATTTGACCAGTTCTTATTTGAGTTTTCTCACATGTTGATCAATTTCTTTGCTTGTCTTTGCTTCTTTCAGAGTTCAGTTTCTAATAGGAAAGTGAGCTAGCTATCCAGGGGCTCATGGTCTGATGTTTCTTCCATATGTATACATTTTGGGCCCCCATATCAATCACCCGTGCAGTCAGCCTGTCAGGGCCCCCACTTTCCACATGTGGAATGGGGCAGCTGTGTTCCAGGCTTTGGTGTATCCTTCACTAAGTGAGTGGCAATCCTCTTGGAATTTTCTTTCTTTTGGGGAGAGGAGAAGTTGTAGAAATGCCTATTTCATCTATTCTTGAGTGATAATTTAGCTCAGTATAAAATTCTAGGTTGACATGCTCCTCTGACACATTGAAGATGTGATTACATCATAGCTAGCTGTAGTTGTTTTTCTTGAGGAATCACTGAAATTGCATCAGTGGAATTGATGCCTCTTTGCAGTAAACCTCTATCTTCTCTGTGGTTGTTTTAAAAGTCCTCCTCCCCTTCCCTTTGGTCTTCTGTTCCAATATGATATGTCTAGGAGTGAATTCATTTTTCTATTTTGACTCTGTATTTATCATTGTTCTTGGATCTGAGGATTCATATTTTTCACACATTCCATAAAATGCTCAAACATTTCCCCTTTGAATATGTCTTTCTCTCTATTTTCTCCATCATTTCCTCCTGGAACTTCTAGAGATAAGTTGGATCATTTTATCTACTACTATCTGTGTCTTCTAATCTCTCTTTCAAATTTCCTGTCTTGTAACTATGTGCTACAGGCTTGGTAATTACCCCAGGATTGAGCTTCCAGTTCACTAGTTCTTCCTTCGGGTGTAACTAATTTGATGTTTAATCTACCCATTCCCTGTGAACTTCTTTCTCAATAGAAATATTTTTATTGTAGAACATTAAATATATTCTTTTTCAAATTTGGCAGTTCTTTATTAATAGTGTTGCTGGATTTTTTGTTCCAATTTTAAATTTTTATGTCTTTAATTATATTACATATACACATTTTGTATTCATTTTCAGTCTGTGTTTTATCTCATTCTCTAGGTAGTCTAATCAGTTTTGTTTTGTCTGCACTGTTCCACAAGTGAATATTTTTCAATTTGTTGTTATTATTTGTTTGCTTTTTTATAAAAACACTTTATTATATAAAGCTTTTAAAAAATTTTCCCCTGAAAATCCTTCCCATTGTGTGTTTTGAGTACAGTTGGCCCTCCGAATTAGTGGGTTCCATATTGATGGATTCAACCAACCTCAGATAATAAATATTCAAAAACAAGTTTTGTCTTTATTAAACACACAGAGACTTTTATTCCTTGTCATTATTTCGTACTCAATACAAAGCAGTTATATTGTATAGGTATTATTAATAATATAGATATGATTACATGGGAGGATGTGTGTAGGTTATATGCAAACACTGCACCTTTTTATATCAGGGACTTGAGCATCCTCAGATGGGAGGTCCTAGAACAAATTCCACATAAATACCAAGGGACACCTGTATTTCCCTCAAGATGCCTGAGCTCCAGTGGTTATCTTCAGCCTGAGACTGACTTTTATGCTACTTTCTTTGAGAGGGATTTCTCGCCCCACACAGGTAGTGTTAAATCAAGCCCCAGGTCCACATGAAGCCCAGTGCTGGGTTTTCTATTCTAAGGAAAGGCTCTAATTTTCCTTACCCAGGCCCCAGGCAGAAATTCTCTATTCTAGGTTTTTTAAATTCTGTCCTACGGAAACTTTTAATTATAAACATTATTTCTTATTTCATCCTTGTCTAGAAAATATAGTTGAAGCAGAATCTAAATGAAACCCAGTTAACAGTTAATAAAGAACTTTTAAAAATTGAGAGTCGGTTGATTCAGATACTTTGAGATGACTAACTGTGAGCTAACCAATACACCTTTTAGATAAAAAAGGAACCATGAGTAAATATCAGCATACCTGTTAGCATAAAAATTAAGTCAAATCTGTATTTATTCTGGATCTTGTCATCATAGGGCTGAGTTTCTTTCTAAATGACTTGCTAAAATAGGCAAAGGCCCCTCTTATATTGAAAGGAAGTTTACAAAAATACTGCAGTTACAAGAACTCTTGAATTGCAACCTTGAGACTGGCACTAGGCTATATTTGATGTAAAACAAATGTTCTTAGAATGTATATTTTACACTGTATATTTTTGCATAACTTACAAACTACGTCTATCATATAAGGTTGATCTTACCTACCTACCATGATGATAAAGTAATTCACTATAATTTCCCCACTATGACATCACTGATATTACCCCAATTAGCTTAATCTTTGTAGAAAAGATGTAAAGGCAGTCTTAAAATGAGGCAGGCAGCTAACATCATAGTTCACTTTTTAAAATATATGTACAAATGAAAGCAGGTGACCAAGATTCACTTGAGAATACAATGTATCTCAAATTGGCCCTATAAGCCTCTTTACAGAGGGTTCAGAGCTTTATGCCAAGGTCTAGCTTCTAAGTCTCATGTGGGTTGGATCCAGAACCTCTTTCCTGTCCTCACTACTTTTGAGACCTAAGCTCTCATTTACTGTGGTGGCTTTCTACTCTGTCAGCTGCACTCTGCTGGAATGGCATCTTCTAGAATCCCCTTCCCTGCATGGCTAACGTTGCCCTCAAGAAACATTTTGTGCAACACTTAGGAGGTAGAAGTGAATTGGAAACCATGGTTATTCTCTGAAGTCCATGCTCGGGGACCTTATCACGTCCTGCTGGGTCCCTCTGTTGGCATGTGGTGGCTGCCGGCCCTTCCTCCAGCTGAGTCTACGTTAATTACAAAAGTTCATGAATGTGGCTGAGGAGGGCTCATGTGTACCATCTCCAAAGCTTATAACCATATCCAAATATATTAATCAGATCATTTTTCCTGATGGAAGTTGTTTGGTTTTGGGCAATGTGCATAGGGTGGATGGAGCTGGAAAGGGAGAATGCTTGAGGAAGGTCTGAGTTCATCTCTCTAACCCAAGAAGGTAGGAAAGTGGGGTAGAAACTGTGTGTTAAACTTTCTCTGGGACTCATGCTTTGTAGATGTGAGTCTGTGATAATGCCGTTTCATCTACCTTGAAAACTATTTCCCCAGCCCCATTTTGTGCCTAGCAATATGTTTCTATTTTTATTAAATAGGTGGAATGTCATCTCCTTTTGAGGTTTTTTCTTGTCCTTCCTTTGTTAGAATGTTCTATTCCACCTCCAACAGAACTAGATATAATTATTGCCTCCTTAGAGTTCCCTTTCTTTTTGTTTGTACCCCTCCTGCAACACTTGTCAAGTTTCTTATTTTATTGTAATCACATTGAATACATTTCCATTCTCTCACCTCCCTCTTTACACCATAAGGGAGAGATAGAGAAAAAAATAAAATAGAGGAAATAAGGAAATAAGAAAAATAAAGTGGAAGCAAGAATGTCAAGTTGTGAGAAGGTAGTTGAAATCTATACAATTATAACAGGTGTAAGTATAGAGAAAAGCATGCTCTACCAATCAGATTTTACAGATTGGCAAAAGAAGATAATCATGAATTTTGAACATGGTAGTTTCAGGACTAACGGGTATCTGTGATGTTTGTGCTAACAGTTAGTGTTTACCATGCACCCATGCAACCTTTGCTCTCAGGCAATATTTGATAAAAATCTTCAGAGATAACTCAGACTGTTTTTATTTATTTGAATTTTGTAACTAAGGGAATTGAGTCTCAGGCAGGTGAAGTAATATGCCACATCACTTCATTAGTAAGTGGCAGAAGTAGCCCTAAAAATATTGACTCCTGTTTTAGTAATGTGTCTATTAAATATGATGTAATTGCATAAAGTTGAACCATATAAGATGTAACCATAAACCCTAGAAAAAGTGAAATTATTTGCAAAGTGAAATTATAATGTAGAGCATAACCACATTAATGTAGAGAATAACCACAACTAATTGGGAAGCAGCATCAAACAGCCATCTTTAGCATTTGGAGAAAGAAATCATGCAGGCCAATGACTATTTTCTCTACCTTTGGATCTTGGCATCATCATTCACTACATACTGGGTTGCATGAATCAGGGCTGTGACTCTGGGCACTAGGGTGAAGAGTTCTGTGACATTGAAGAAATAAACCACATCTTCAGCACTCACAGGAATGGCCTTTCCAGGTTGAGAACTCCCATGTGGCAATGAGGTATAATGTAAAATGTATTTTATCAGAGGCCTGGGTTTGAATCCCAGCATTGTTGTTATCACCAAGTCCTTTCACCTAGCTAAGCCTCTGTTTTTTCACCTGCTAAATGAAAATGATAATCTGCACCACGCTGGGAAAAATAAATAAGATTTTAAGTGTAAATACCCATCACATAATAGGAGTTTAATGAATCCTCCATCTCTATCCCCACTTGCATGAGAGAAGGAAAAAAAAAGGAAAAAAACAAATAAGCTCATACGTGTTTTGTAGGGTGAGTTCGTCTTTTTTACTTCTATGTAATATACTATGTGAATGTCTAAGGTGGCTGAGTAGCTAATAAATGCCTGTACTACATGTCTCAAAGTTGTCAACTAGCAGTTATGTAGAAGTGTAAATACTTTAACTTACTTATTGGCTGAGACCTTGTTGCTCATAATTCTGTTTAAGTAAGTTCTTTCTTGGCACACAAAAGAACAATTCCTTCCAAATGTTTCGCACTGAGCAGCTTATTGAAGCTATTGTAGATATATTGTTCTGCACTGATCTATCAGCATGATTACTTAATTCTAGTTCTACATCACTAGCTAAGGTAGCATAAAGGTTTGCAAGACAATTCTAGGGCTAAACCCAATGCTAGCTTAGGATCTGCAGAGCCAGCTGTATTTAAAATGTGTATTTTGGGTTACAAAAGCTTCAGCATTCTGTCTAAATGAAGGGGCCCTTGCTTCTGTGCAATGTGTGCTACAGAGTAATAGAAACTTAATAGCAGCCAAGTGATAGAAAGACCCTAATCACAAAAAAGCAGAAGGGGTAAAAAAAAAACGGATAAAGTTTGCATCAAGAGATGTCAGCAGAAAGCTCTCTAAGAGAAGGTAATAAGGTTGGAAGTTTTTCAGAAATTGGTAGTGGGCAGCATTGCTGGTGATTAAAGTAAGAAACTGGGAATAAGATGGTCTTGACTCAACTTCTGAAGGCAGGGCTATTTGGCTGGTGACTCACAAAACAGAACTTTGCATTGCTAATGGTCAAATTCCCTCAGCTGTAAACAGACACCATAGCACAGCAGTTAGCAGTATTTCTCCTTATGTGGCTCTGTCTTTAAAGGGCAACGTGGAATAGTTGAAGGAGCTTGGGCTTGACATCAGGCTCTATGTCACTACTAGCTGTGCAACTTTAGGCACAGAAGTTCCCAATTACCTTGCTGAATCTCTCTAAATAAGACTCCTAATGCCTATCAGACAGTGATGTAATGAAAAACAAATGGGAGTGTATACATTCAGCCAATAAAATAAGGTTCTATTCTCCATGAACCATGTTAAAAAAAGACTATTATAATAATTTGGCCTGTTGCCCTACGAATTTCCCTCCTGCCTTTCTTCCTCCAAGCCCACTCACTAGCCTCTGGATACCTGCAAGATACACAAAAAAGGATGGGAGTGGGAAACCCTGAGCTGTCCAAGCTCCAGCATCCAGCTGGGGGATGCAGCAGGTAACTTAAACTCTCTGAGCCTCGGTTTCCTCATCTTTAAAGTAAATATGGCAGAGTTTCCCACATTTACTGGTTGTTCTGTATAGCAAAAGAGGTACAGCATGTGAAAGCATTTGAAGACTTGCAAAGCCCGTGCATATATTAGTTATGCATCTTTATGGTTAAAATTGCCTAAGAGAAAACAAGGACTCAGGGATCCTAAGGGGCTCTCCCAAGGTCACGCAGGAGTGCAAAGACAGAGCAAAGATTGAGATAGAAACTTTGGACTGAAGGACTGAAGAAAATAAAATTTCATAATTCACAAGAGACCATGGGTGATGCTATAGGACTAAGGATTACATGGCATGATTTTTAAAGCCCATATAAAACCCATATGCCATAATGTGCATATTATAGATATATATGTATAGTACACATATGTATGCTACATATATATCATATACATGTATCCTAATATGTATAAAAATGTGTATAGTTGTACATATATATCTATGTATAAAGAGAATGAAAGAATGGAGTTCCAGATTTTTTTTAGAAGGCAAATTTCGATTTTAAAAATTATAAGCAGGCTCTGCTTCTAGTGTAGCAACTGAAATTCAGCTTTCGGGAAAAAACTTCCTTTCCTGGGGGAGGAGCTGTGAACGCAATCAAGTTTTCCAAAAGCAGCTGCCTCAGGCTGAGTTTTCTCTTCAGTAAAGCCAATAGGATACAAAAGCCATAGGATACCCGGGAAGGTTTAAAATTGTTTTTTTATTCCTTAAATTATCATCAGACTGCCATATTCCTGACAACCACAGGACAATCTTTATAAAACCATCATTTCCGTTAGATTGAGAGGTACACTGGGGCTGGGTCAAAAATGGCATGAAAAATGACGTGATTCACCCCAGGCTGGGAGGCAGATTGGAACAGGTCTAGGCTGGTTGTCTGTCTCACTCACTTGGCATAAGTTAGGAGTCATGCAGATTTGAGGGGGTGTGTTGTGGCGATAGTATTGTCTCAATCATGGGGCTGGACTGTGCCCTTGTGCCTGGTGTCAGGTTTGCCCTGAACATTCCTACCTCCCATCGTTTTTTTTGTTTGTTTGTTTTTTTTTTTGCATTTGTCACAAACCTGAAACATTATAATTCTGAAATAAATGTTCTAAACGTAACTCAAACAAAACTTCAATATTCATTCTCATCAGAGGTCTTGCCCATCTAAAGAAAATGTCCTTTATAAAAAGATGAGGGGGATTAGGGGATAAGACTTTCACCTGAATGGGACCATGCCCTTCAGATTTTCCCTCATCTCATCAGTTTTCACGTGCATGGGAGGGCGGCTCAGGCTAGGGAAGAGTGAGTGAGGGTGCAGCCCTGCGGAGGCTTGAGTGGTGCTAACTGAGTAGAGAGTAGTCAGTGTGGCCTGCAGTCCAGTAAAGTGGAGGAAGGACCGTCCTGAGAGAGGGTGGAAGAGAATAATGGTCACCTTGGGGCGTGGAGGTCATATGGACCTGTTAGGGGCTTATTAACAGGGTGGATTAACTGAATATCACTCAATAGGGCCTAGAATTAAGGGACAGAAATGAAGTGTCCTTTCATGGACACTTGAAACAGGCCTTCTGCTTTGGCACAAGAGATGAGACCAGTTAGCATCTAGAATATGGGAATAAGCACGATCATTTGACTTCTGGAGTGCTGGGGGTGACAGGCATTTGTGGTAGAAGAGAACATTGTGGCATCTCTTCATAGCCAGTGCTTACACCGGCAGGGTGCTGTCTCCTGCTGATGCGCTTCCTTTTTAAGGGTTTCAGAGATAACTCTGAGTTACTTACACAGAGGGATATTGCCATTTTTTTGTGAAGAAGGTTGGACAAGACTCCATACTGGAGGGAGCATTTGGACCGGAATCTGGCAGTGGCGTAACAGTTCCCCAGGTGGAGACGGGCATCAACAAGGTAAGCTCTGTGACTGAGAGGCACTGTTTGATTTGCTCACTACTGTGTCCCCAGAACCTGGAGCTGTGCTTGGCACATGGTTAGTGCTCAGTACACTTTTTTATGTATGAACAGTGTAAAGTGTGAGGGACAGAGATATGATTTGTCGGCAGAGTGGTCAAAAGTAGCAACTGGACATCTTTGCTGGGGCAGAGGAATGACAAGGAATCATCAGGAGCTGAGGCTATAGAAAGGGAGAGGGGACAGATTGGAAAGGCTGTACTGGGGGAACTGAGCATCATTTTGTAGGTGTCCTAGAGAAAAACTGCTGTCTGATAAGAAGGTTCTGGGTTCAATGCCAGGCATCTTCAGATGATGTCAAATTGCCCTGGAGCCATTCTTGATGTTTGCCTCTTCAGCTGTAGTAGATGGAATAATGGCTCCCCATAATGCCATCAATACCCTAACCCCTAGAACCTGTGAATATGTACATGGTAAAAGGGGCTCCATAGATGTAATGAAGGTTACAGACCTTAAAATAGATGAGCCTGGATTACCCAGGTGGACCCAATTGAATCCCCAGAGAACTTTCTCTGACTTGAGACAGGATAGATGCGGCAGAAGGAGAGCTCAGAGATTTGAATCATGAAAAGAATTCACTGCACTATTGCTGGCTCTGAGACCTAGGGGCCACAGACAAGGACCAGAGAGAGGCCCCTAGGAGCCCATGGAGAGCACAGGAAGGCATGTGGGTGCCCTGGACGAGCACAGGCTGGTCCCTGGCTAACAAGCAGCAGAACCCTGTCTCTCCTCCTCACCTTGCCTTATTTTTCTCTATAACACTTACCCTCAGCTGACATTTTGTGCATTTTCTTAATAGTCAGCCATTAGCACTTACCCCTTCCCTAGCATCTAAGCTGACAAGAGCAGGGACTGTTTAATTAGGATGCTATCTAAGTTCCTAGAAGAATGAGTGGTCTATAGCTGCTGCTCAAAAAATATCTACATGAGTAAATGATTTCTATCATTACATCCTCCCAAGAACCCTGTGAGGCATACATTATTATTCTTGTTTTATGGAAGACAGCAACGGGGCTCTGGGAAGTTGCAAGACTGTCCCCAGACCTCCCCAAAGTGCCCCAGCTTCTCAGCTCAGCACTAGAGACAAGGTAGGAGCCAGCATGCATTTTCTGAACAGCTAACCAAAGTGGCTGCATTGGCCTGTCTCATGGCAGGTACAGGCAATGTCCATGACACCTCGTGGCCTGTCTTGCTCTGGTAGCACGCAGATGTGTCAGATGCCATGTGGACCCACCTCTGCCAGCCTCCGTTCATCTCCCTGCAGAAATGTCCTCCTTCCTTCGGTTTCCCATTTCCTTCCATAGTAAAGATTCCATTTATTTCATGCCAGAGTAAGATTCAGCCTTGAATCACAACAAGGGATGTTATCTGACATCAGTTGCCACAGCTTAAAGAGGTTTAGGCTTGACGGACTGTAAAGCCGTTTGCAGGGGCTGAAGCTGAGTGACAAAACGCCCGTCATGAGGCGTAAACCTGCCAACTGCAATTACCCATGAGGGATTCCAGAGAGGCAGAAGAATTAAATCTTGTAAATCCAAAAGGCTCGATTGGAGTGACGTATTTATTGGGCATCACTTAACGAGGGCTCCTAAATGGACTTTGTTCCTCTCCTTGGGACTTTGCTTTCTTCCTTTTTGCATAACACAGATATGTACGTGAAAAGGGTAGGGCAGGAAAGGGTGCCAAGGAACTGTGAACTGGTCATATGGTCGGTTAGAGCTAGAGAGTCCAAAGCCACCATCTGCTGGGACCACTGGGACCACCAGCCACAGCATCACATCCAATCCCTATTAACAAAGAGCCCTAAAATGCTTCTGGCTCAATCTTAAGAGACCCCACCAGACTACTCAACAAAATACTGTATCTTTTCATAATGTGGGGGTGTAGCTGATGTAACCTAAATAATTTCCCAGGCTCACTTTTCATTAGCTAGGAACATACATCTATGTTCCACATAGAGTAAAAGTGACAGCCATGTCCACCTCTCTCACAGTTCTTCCTTCTCTCATCCCATCCTGGCAGGCAGATGTAGGGAATCCAGCAGAATGATTTACAGCTTCAGGGTCGAGAGAGCCTCGCCATGGAAGGAAACTGAGTCCCTGAATGACTTCTTGGAACAGAACTCCTGTATGGACCTCACTGCCCCAGTTTCTGGTAGAGAGTAAATATTAAATAAATGGTAGCTGTAGGCAAGGAAGGCTTTAGACTATTCTTTGAATAATTAGTAGAGTTTCTGTAGAGAGAAAATATGGAAAAAAGTGTCTGTATTGGAGAAAAAGTTTTAAGTCGTAGGAAACTTACGTTTTTAAACTACAAAGTGGCCTGATTTCACACTTGGATGTGTAATAGGTATCTCAGAGACAAACTAAACTCTTGTTTCTTAAATTGCCTGCTCCCCTACCCCATGAAAGATCCTTCCCTTCTCATCTCTTCCAGTACATTGCAATTCCCCTTTTCCAGTTTCATATATAAAAGTTCTCTGAGCCAAGCTCAACCCTTTTCCTTTTCTCTCACCCCACACATAATCTAGCAGCAAATTTTATTAACTCCACCTTCAAATGATAGCCATATCCTACCACTTCTTGTCACTTCCTAGGCTAGTAACACTCTAATTGAAGCCAAAATCTTCCCCCTAGACAGCTTCTAAACCCAATTAATTGATTTCCTTGCTTTCATTCTTAAACCCCTTAACTCCACCACTGTTTACTGTCCACACAGCCAAGAGACTATTTGAAAACATGAAGTAACAGCATGCCCTTCCTGCTTTCTGAAGAGTTTCCAGTCTCATTAGTAATGGGACTGAAGTCCTAACCATGGGTTTTAAGGCCCTGTATAAACTGCCTCTCCATGACTTCTCTGGCCTTGTTTCCCACCACTTGGCCCCTCACCACCTCCTTTGCAACCACCCTGGCCTCCTTGCTGTTTCTCAAGCAGCAAAGCTCACTGCTATCTCAGGGCCTTCAGACATGCTGTGCATTCTGCCTGAGAAATCTCTCCCCAAGTAGTGCACAGCTCACTGTTGCTTCTCAGCCACCCCCTAAGCAGGGCAACCTCCTCACCCCCCATCACCCTACTTGAAATAATATCCCTGCCACTGGCTATCTCCATGCCCTGGTGGACAACATTTTCCTGCATAACCTGAGATAGCTCATCTGTATTTATTATCTAGTTCCCCCCTATGGGAGCACAAACTCCAACAGAGCAGGGACTCGAAGCAGGGGCAGGAATTCACTGCTGCATACATACATATTTTTCCTGCGTTTTTTGCTTAGCCTTATACCATAGACTTTTTACCATACTGTTCATAAACACAAAACAAGTTGTGCTGATGGTCTTAGAAGGTTTCCTATATCTGGTGACACTTAGTTGATGCATTGAAGAATAAGAAGCACTTCAGCAAGGTGAGAAATCCTACCCCAGGCAGAGCCAACCACACAGTGTTAAAATGTTGTATCTATAAGGTCAGGGTGCCTATGTGTTTTATTCATTGTTGTGCCTTCAGCAGCTAGGACGGTGCCTGGTGCATAGTGGAAACTCAATCTATGGAATAAATGAAATTTCAATACGCAAAAGTATAGAGAGGCAAAATTGTTTGATTAATTCAGAGAAGAACCAAATGCTATGTGGTTTACACACGGAGATTTTACTGAACCACATTGTCAAGACACTTTTGGTGGCAAGTGCCAGAAACCCAACTTGAACTGGCTTAGGGGAACAGGAAAATTATTTAGATGAATAGCAGGGTCGTACTAAGAGAGGGATTTGATTGACCAGTAGGCCAATGCCCTCCAGCCAAAGACTACCAGGAACACACCTGTAGTTAAACAAGTTGGGTCAAGGGAGGATGAGTACCTTGGGAAACTGTAGGGCATCTCAGTAAGTGGGTGGTAGAAAGAATAGAGTTTGGGCTTTGGTTGGGTGATTTTGTGGAGTTTTAAAGAAGTGAAGGTGTACCCTGGATTGAATGCTGTCAGGTGGCCAGGGCAATTCTGTGATTGAGTATTTTAGTAAATCTCATCTGTAAGGATGGAGACTAGAGAAAGGCTAAACTATAACTGATAAAACAGTACAGTCACTCATATCAGCCAGGATTGGGGAACATTTGTTATTTTGTGGTCCGGACAAAGTTTATGCTCCTGATGGAGCTGTCTTGTTTTCGTCTTGATCCATCATGGTCATGGCATGGCCTTGTCTGAGGTTGCTATTCTGTGAAATTGTTTATGTTCAACAGGAGTGACCCAAGGTCTAGCTGTGTGGGCCAGGCCAGCTCCCAGAGGAAAGAGCTGTTTTTCTGAATTATGAGGAATGACAGGGATGCAGTTGGGCTCCAGGAAGAACTGACATCAAGGATGTAAGCACATCAAGTGTCTCCCTCGGGCTGAGTCTCCTTCCCACCTCTCTCCATGGGGGAGATATTCTCTAGGAAAACAGTAGGTCTCAATTTTCATTCAAACAAAATTAGATGGCAGTGGCAAGGGACAAAATCTGAGACAATCCATTTCCCCAAAGTCTTCCATAAGAGTCTGCTACAAGAATGCAATTTATCTAAGATGACTTTTTCTCAAAACTTACTGAACTTGGGGAGACTCTGCCACCTTTACTCTTTGTTCAGATGATCACAAAACAAGTTTTGCTATATGTCTTGTCCCTGCTAACACATCGCAGGTCTTGCCCTAGCAACTTCACATGTGCTCTTTCTTAGAAATTCCTGCCTTTTCTTCTTTGCAAGGGGTCATTTGCTGCATTGGACAGTAGCTTTCCCTGCAGCAGTCCCAAGCTCCTCAATGAGATCACAGCCATTTCGCTTCATAATAGGGTTATTTTATTATTTCCCCAAGCATGCAAATCAAATGGCATCTGGGACTCAAATCTTTGCTCAGCAAGGAAAACTAGCAGAAGGCTCCAAGCAGAGAATGGCTTTGCCACTGACGGCTGCATGTGTTAATGGACCTGCTTCCTGCCTCTCCCCACTGTTCTATATGCTTCCTTGCCCTCCTCCCAAAGTAAACATGTCTCAATGTTGGTTTGCTTTAAGGATAAGTAAAAGGGTACCTTAAGAGGAAGGGAAACAACTGAGAATTTATTGAGTACTTACCACACAATGACCACAGTGCAAGTGTTATTTCATTTATTCTTCTCAATGGCCCTCTGGAGGCAAATTTTAACCCCCAATTTACAGATGCAGAAACCAAAGCTGAGTGAGTTGGAGTTTCTTGCTCAAGGACACACAGCTAGCCAATGACAGATCGGGGACTTTATCCCACCCTGCCTTTTCAGAGGACATCATCAGGACAGGTAGGACACAGAGGCTAGGATGGAGACAATGTCCCTTAGTCAGAAAAGGACCTGGTGTTCAAACTCTGGCAGACCACAGTGGGATGGGAGAACATCTCTTCTTGCAGTTTAGCAATTTGGAGAGAATAAACTAAAGCCAGATTCTGGAAACAAGAGACAAGTAAATATTAGGCTGGGAGAAGAGCCTGCCTCTCCCCTAATTTTTTTCTTCTTCTTTCTTTCTTTCCCCTTTATCTTCCTCTGTCACTTATCTCCCTTCTCTCCTTCCTATTGTCTCTTGCCATCTTCCTCCCTCCCTCCCTTCCTCCCTCCCTTCTTTCCTTCCTTCCTCTCTCCCTTCTTTCCTTCCTTCCTCTCTCCCTTCCTTCCACCCTTCCTTCCTCCTTTTCCTTTCTTCCTCCCTCCTTCTACCCTTCCTTCCTTTCCTCCCTTACTCTCTTCCTCTTTCTTTCTTCCTTCTTCCCTTCCTTCTTTCTACCTTTTTTCTCTACAAGTAAATGTCCCTAGCTATACATTATGCTAGGAACCAGAAAACTGAAATAAATTCGACAGAGGTCCTACTTTCAAAGACTACCACAATACAAAAATTAGGATCTGGGATCAGTCTCATAGTGAACTTATGTGAGATCCAGGATCCTGAAAAGATTCTGTTAGGCAGGCAGAGCAGTACTTGGGAGGATGAAGGACAGACGTGTGCAATGTGGAGTTTATGCAGGAGCACCTGGTAGAACCGTGGGACCACATAATATAAGAAAAAGAGATGGACCCCCAGCCCACCTGTGAGTGGGGAAGAGTGACTTCCAACTCAACAAAGCAGGTTTCTGGTACTTTGAGGAATGGGCAAATGGGGATTGCCCTGCAGACACTTTCAGGGTGACTGACTGATGAAGAAGGCTGGTGCTGACAGCAACAGAGCAATGGCCTCAGCTGTGGAAATTCAGCACCATTCAATTCTTTCAGCACTACTGTCACACCTGCTTGGTTTTTTGCCTAGGTTTATGTCCTCCCTCCATTCACTGAAGGAAGTGTTTATTAAATATTTATTATTCATCAGTCCTTCTGTTAGCCCCAGTGGTATAATGGTAAGCCAGATACAGACAGCCCCTGTGCCAACTGATCGACATGGTGGAGAAGTCAAAAAATGAACAAGTGTACATGTAAAATAAACAAATGATCATGCTTGTGATGAGAGCTAGCAAGGATATACACAGAGTGATACAGTCAGAGATCACTGGGAAAAAAAACTCTTTCAGCATCCTGGTGCCTCATCTACTCAATTTACATTGTGGAGACTGGAGAGATTATTTCTTCTTCTCTCACTTACATTGGCTTCTCTCATATTCAACTGTTTCAGGGAGGGGGGACTCAGCCACCCCCTCTTACTAGAAGAAACAAGCCTGGAATTCATGATCCAAAGAAGCTATACTCCAAGAATCTCCCACTGTCAGGATCTCAAAGGCTTCCTTTTCCAGTTCTGTGATGCTCCATTCTGTGTTTGAGTTTTCTCAACAATAATCCTGCCAAGAAGACAGGTCACCTCTGCTTATGGCCCTCCAGGCATGAGAACTGATCTCCCAAAACAGTCCATTGAGCCTCCAGACAATCTTTTTAGAAAGATGTTTTTAAAATTATTCTGAATCAACTTTTCCCCACTGGTCTTAGTTCAATTTCTTAGGACCTAAAATAACATGTAATCTAACAAATTCTTTTGGGCATCTCCTCTGTGTCAGTCACTATATCACATAAATTCCTAGTTATTCTCTTGGCTAAATCAAAAGAAAAATATTTTACCCCATGAATTTGGGTCTATTTTTGGTTGATATAACTGGAGTTATATCACATATATATCATATATATGATATATAGTGTGTGTGTATATATATCATATATAATGATATATGATAATATATCTCATATATGAGATATATAATATAATATATCTCATATATGAGATATATAATATAATATATATCTCATATGATGTATATAATATAATATATATCTCATATATGATATATATCATATATCTCATATATGATATATATCATATATCTCATATATGATATATGAATATGACATACAATATATGATATAGATTATATAATATATAATTAATATATATTATATAATATGATATATAATATATATTATATATAATTATATATGTTATATATGATATGATAATGATATATGATATATGATTATGATATATATTATATAATATATAATTAATATATATTATATAATATGATATATATGATATATTATATATAATTATATATGTTATATATGATATGATAAATGATATATAATATATGTTATATATGATATAAATGATATATATATCATATATATGATATATATATATATATATCTACTACCATTATAAGCACCAATTATTCATACATATAAAATGAAAGTCCTAAAACCCAACCACAGACAATTTTACCATTACCCATCCAGAGACAGGCTGGCAAAATGGAAAGAGTATTGGCTTTGGAATCCAGGAGAAGTGTATTTCAATCATTGCTTCTTCACTTACAAGCTGTGCAAGTGTCTGAGCATCCCCAAGTCTCATATTCCTTATCTATAAAATAGAAACAGTAGAATCTAAAAATCAGTCTGCAATGAGAATTTGGGATTACTTAAATAAAGCTCATGATGTGGGACCTTGAAAAGCAACTGTTAATATTAACTCTAAGCACAAGCCCTATTTGCATTAAAGAATCTATTTGAATTCATAGGGTGGTGCAGCAATGAAGAAGTTCCAAGATCATTCAGTCAAGCACCCTTCAGTTAGCAGATAATGAAACTCAGCCTCACATTCTTTGCCTAAAATTATACAGCAAATCAGAGGAAGGATTCCTGGCCTGGTGATCACCTTGCTATCCCTGTGAATGCCAAAGCCTTGGGACTTGGCTTGGAAGCCTTGTGACACTGGGATGGATTCAGGGAAATTTCAAGGGGCATGACTCTGCCCCATTACCCCAGAGCAGCTCTAAATTTATCCTTTCAGTATATTGGTGTTGTCTCAATGTTTTCATTTGAAAAAGGAAGTTTTACAGCTTTAAAACCAACAAAAAAATTTAAAAACTACACATCTTTTTAGAACATCGTGTTCCAATGCCTTAGGGAAAGAATATAGACACTTGGCTAATATGCCTCCCTGTTGTGTTTTATCTCTAGAGAGCTGAGTTTTTAAAATGTACATATTCACATAGCTGTCAAGTTTTAATTAGTCTGCCTTTGATTGTGAGAAACTTAACTTAGATCAACTTATTCCCTACCGCCTGTCTCCCCCATTAAAAGCCCATTTTAAAGGTTTAGCTCAATTATCTGAGTTGAATGGTTGATGTGGAAGTATTTCAACTAATAGAGGCAGGCAGATAATTGGAAGCATTTTTCATGGGTGAGATAAGGAGTGGAATATTGAGGCCCTCTAAGCATAGGGTGCAGGGTTTTCCTTAGAATTTTCATTTGAAAAGATCTTCCCACTTAATACAGAGAACCTGCTGTCATCCAAAGTCACAGAGCTTCTTCCTGTGCAAAAAAGCATGAATTTGGGTAGGAAAAAAAGAGATGTGAATTTAATAGAAAACCACAGTGATGGAAAATAAATTTAATTGTATATGCATTTTTTTTCTCTTGGCTTACCCTAAGAAGCATCCATTGAAGATAAAAGGAAAAAATGCTTTCTAAAATCAGGGGCGGGGTCTGCTGGAGTCCCTTCTTTGCTCTCCCACCTCAGCTACTACCCAGGCAATTGACGCCCTTTGCCAGTCAAGAAAATTTCTCCTAAACCCAAGAATAAGCTATGCTGTTCCAGAGCACCATCTTTTAGAACATGCTTTACCTTCTACTTAAAATGTCCTTTCCCTCCTTGTCTATCTGGTAACCTCAGGACACATGCCCCTTGGGACAAATGTCCCTCGGGGCAGCCTTACCTGGACCCTACCGCAAATGGAAAGCACTTACTCTAGTCACTCAGTATGCATGGTGGCTCCTTCATTACAACACTTATTCTTTAGATCATAATTTAAATAGAATGATAATAGTAATAGCAACCATTGAATGTCTCTTAATTCTCACATCAATCTATGGTCAATACTATCTCCATTTTACAGTAGAGGAAACTGAGCTTAGAGAGGTAAAGGAATTTGGTCAAAGTCACACAGCTGGTGAGCAGTGAAGCCCTAATGACAACTCAGGTCTAATGTCAAGGTGAGAACATCCCTGTCTTTCTCTCCTGGAAACATGAAGTCCCAGAGAGCAGCAGGCTCTGTCTTCATCTTTATATTCCCCAAACCAGGAGAAACGATGGTAATCAGTACCTACTTGCTGAAGGCTTGTGAAATGCACACATCTGTTTCTGCTCACTTGGGTCATGCCCATCTCACTATTGATTTGTAAATATGTAATAGGTCACCTCTCCTCAAGAAAAGACCTCTTCTGAAGTCTTTTGCCTTTGACAGTAATTTAGGAGGGGAAGTGGAAAAGCTTGTCCCAAGTCACCTCCATTCATTTCCATTCTCTATGATGTCTCAAGAAGATAATAACATTCTGTGTTTTGACCACTTCCTTCAGCATTACAAGTGCATTAGTTGTGTAATTTGCATCCCAAGTTCTCACAGGATAAATATTTGTCAAATAGTTGCAACTGCATAAAATAGATCTCCGTTTTCCAGCCTTTAATAATAGCTCCCTCACTGCCCACCAGCCAGATTATAAACCAGTAACACTGTTATTTTTAATATTGTATAATGGCAACACCCTCACTTTTAGATGTCAATTTCTGTGTGAATCAAAATAAGTTAAATTGTACTATGATAACAGCCTGGAAATTCTGCATTAAGACCAACCAACGTCTATTGATTGTTGATGCTACTCTTGCAAAGCATATTGGCTGGGAGGCTCTACACATTTTGTCACCTATGGAGAAGACATATCAAGATGAGCTTTGACAATCTCCACAGTAGAGATGAGGAGATGTGAGAAATACCCTTTGGGTCTTAAGGCTTCTTTCCAAGAAATGGTACATGTCACTGTCACTAACATCTCATTGGCCAAAGCAAGTTACATAGCCATGTCTACTCAATCCTCGTGCCCAGGAATGGAGTCCCAGAATGTTATTGGGTGGTCCTAACTACTCCCATGCTTTAGATGTAATGATGCCAAGATCATCAGCTGGAATAAGAGCTTGAATAACTCCAGCAAGAGTTGAATAATTTAACAGCTTGAATAATTCAACTCAGTACCTAGAAAGATTTCCAAAGCATCTGTTTGAGGAAAGGTATATGCTATAATCTTATCTCAGAGAGAAATCGACCTGTAAGGGCAAAAGGCATAGCACATGGAAGTTACACAAAGGGTTTGGTTTTCCATATATAGCTCAAAATTGTTATGGGTATTTAAGAAATATTAAAGATGACAGTCAATAAGCCCTACTGCTCACATTTGGAAATTGTTGTTTGGCAACTCTGCTTTATAGCAAAATAATATATTTCTAACATGGTATAAGAGAGCAAGATAATGATTCTGAGTTTTGTTTCTATTTTTTGTTGTTTTTGCTTTTTTTCTAGCTCCAAGTCAACTCTTGTTTGTAGCATCAAGCAAATCACGCAAACTATTTTCTAATCTATAGGGACATAGTGATCCAAGTCCTATTCAGATTACCTGATGGGGTTGTTAATAGGATTAAATATAATCACATATAGGAAACCTTTTAATTAATTTTGAAACAAATCCACCACCATGACAGTCATGGGGAAGACGGCCATAATTAATCACAGACTCAATTTGTGTCCATAGAATGGAAAGGTTTATTAACCAGGACAAAATGTCATTAAATTGCCAAGTTCAACTTTTTAAAGTAAAATTTCATCATGTTCATATAGTAATAATGTCAAAGAATTTACAAAAATGTGTATTTGTATCTCATAGCTAAATTCTCAAATTTTTCAACATAATATATTGATGAGTATAATTATATAATCATTCTAGTCTTATCTAGGCTAAAATAAACCATCTAACACTGTATGCTAGACACTCTTCCCATTTTACATATAGTAGCTAATTTATTTCTTACAGGAAACCCATGTGGAAAATGTTATAATTGTTATCTCCATTTTACAGATGAGAAAACTGAGGCACGTAAGGGTTGAACAAATTGCTAACATCACATATTCAGGATACAAACTCAATCTGTCTGACTCCACAGTCTTGATATAAAATCATTTTTTCTATATCCCTGTTCCACCTATTGAAAGGGGAACATTGAGGTTTTGAGAGATTAAGCATACCAGGTGGTGAGGAATCTTGGGGATTTGCGCACTATAAAAGAGTAAGAGGATGATACAGAAATGATAGACAAGCACTAGGTCATGTGGGGTCTGTAGGTCATGGTAAAGACATTGGGTATCGGGAGGCAGAAGCTGCAGTGAATCAAGATTGCACCACTGTGCTCCAGCCTGGGTGACAGAGCAAGACTCTGTCTCAAAAAAAAAAAAAAAAAAAAAAAAAAAGACATTGGGTATTATGTTAACTGGGGAACTGAAAATCCCAACATTCAATATCAGTCCAGTTTAGAAATGAGGAAAGTGAGGCCCAAAGATGTTAATTGGCCTGTTCAATCAGTGTACTACTAACTGGCAAGCCATGAGTGGTCTCAGATCCTCCTTTACTGAAAAAGATAATGGCAATCATGTATATTTCCACGTGGAGGAGCTGAAGGGAAACTTGAAATGACTGCTGAAGGGAAGATGGAATTGCATGGGGATATAGATGGGTGTGGAACATTCCAGGAGACTGGAATTGTATAAGCAAAAGTATATAGAAAATGTCGAAGTGAATTCAGTACCCCATGAGCAAATCTTTTTTATTGGAGTGAGAGGTGTCCACACACAGTATCAGAGCACAGGTTCAACTACTTTGATGCTATCATAAGGAGTTGGACTGCATTTAGTGGGCAGCAGAGAGTCATGAATGGTAATTAATGACCTGGTATGATCATGATATGACATGATCAAAGCAGTGAGAACAGTCACTCTGTGAAGGAAGGGTAGATGGACTTGCATACAAAAAGCTGAGAATAGAGGCAGGAAACCCAGCTAGAAAGTGACCGCTGTTCTGCCTTCCATAGCCAATACCATGTGCAGCATAAGATTTGCCCAGCTGAGCCCGGCCTCAAGTTTTTATTCATGAAATCATGATATAAAATAGAATGGTTGTTGTATTGAGGCAGTAGTGTTAGGGGTAGTTGTTATGCAGCAAGAGACAACTTGATCAAATGCCAACAGGGGTCAGACTGATACATTAGGTATACATAGTATGAAAGCTTGGGTCTTACATTGCTATACACACTGACTTTTTCAAGAGAACAAATTAATCTTTACTTTTATGTGGGATCTTTGGATGTTTAAATGTTTGCACTTTTTTCCCCCAAAAATCACTAGATGGCAAAAGAAACACATTTGCCTTCATGGCCTCTGATTTTGAGCCCAAACCCTTTGGTCATACAGATAATGTTCTCTACCCTACCTCCCTCATACCCCTTCCATTAGACTGCCTTCCTGGGTGTTGATGACAGAACCAGGATCTGAGTCCACTTTCTCTGATTTCAAGGTCAGAGCCTTTTCCACTGCAGCATTTTCCTACAAGTACTCAGAATATGAAAGTCATGTATTTTATACCTCTTTCTGTTCATCTATGTCTAATTGAGGGTTGGGTTTCTGATGTGTACTCAGTAGGCACTCATTGGAGAATTTAAAGGACACCTAAATTTGTAAAAGACCAGGAAGTCCTGCTTCTCCACGTAGTCTATTTGGAACTGAAGCTAGGAATCTAAGTGGCATGTAGAATGATTGGAACTGATGGATGTATCAAATTGGGCAGTGTTCTTCCTAATCCCTGGGCAAGATTTGCTCCAGTGGGAACCCAGACATAACACCAAAAGCAGTATTAAAACAAGGCCGTAGAATATTAAAAGAGATTCCAGCTCTCAGACCTTAATTACACAGGGCCTTGCACAGGGGCCTCCCAACAAAGCAGGTTGGCAAAACATGCCCGAGGACTATTAATATTTTAGGTGCTGGCTTGTACCTTTCCATTGCCTATGGAGAGCTTCTCCTGAAACAACTGCCCCTTCCTCCTGCCCCCACACATACACAACACTGCTGCTTTGCACTCCAATAGCACTGGATACCTCTCTCTGTAGGACTATCGCCCACCTCTCCACCCTACCTTCCCCCTTCGTGTTAACCTGATCACTTCAAGTGATGCTGACTGGCATTCCTCAATGGTATCCAGGTGGTGACTGAGCAATCTGCAGGGTGCAGGACAGCCTCACTCATGCCTGGCACCTTGGGGGGGCAGGGTGGCTGGAAGGCTTGGTTCAGCTGGGCCCCTTTCTTTCTTGATGCAATCTCAGGACTTCCCCAGGTAATCTCTTCAGTAGGACATTTGGATATTTTACATGTTCCTGGTTCCAAGAGAACAAGGCTGAAGCTAAGAGACTTTTCAAAATGAGACCAACAATTGAGAAAACATCACTTCCACCATCCTCTGTTTACCAAAGTAGTCATATACCAGCCTAGATTCGATAGAAGAAATAGACCCTGTGTTTGAATGGGATGAATGCCAAGACATTTTCAGGTATCTTTAATCTGCTACAACGTATGAATGCACATCCTCTACATTATCCCATAGATCACTGGGAGCCATTGGAGAATTATTTGTGAGAGAGTGACTGTGAAAGATCACTGTGTCAGGAATGTGCACCATACGCAGGAAGGGTGTAAGACTGGGGTCAGAAAGGCCAATTAGGAGACACTTCCAATCCTAAGGACAAGAGAGGACAGCAGCGCTAATTAAAAGTCAGGTGGTTTTCACAGAGAAAGATGGATTCAGTTAGTATTTAGGAGACAAAAGTCAACAGAATGTGGGGGAATTGAAAACCAAGAAGAGTCAAGGGCAACGCCCAATAGGAGGGAAGTTCAGGCCACCAGCCTTGGGGCCCTCGAGGCTGGAGTGGAGGGTCTTTTACTTTTCTCTCCTTTTTTTCTACTTTTCTTATTGCTCTTCTGTAAAAGTCATAAGAATATGGATCAGCTACAGCATAAGATCAACTTTAGCCAAAATTTACTCACTTGAAACTTAAAAACTTTTAATTATGATTTAAATAGTTGAATATATTAGAGAACCTGTACACTATATTCTGCTGATAGTTCCACATTTTGCTGGCAATCTTTATGTGCTTCAAAATAACTCTGTAGGGTTGAAAAGGATGCACAGGTGTGGGAGGTATACATGAACCAGATGGGCCATGAACATTGAACACTTGAAGATGGCTGGGGAGTATGTGGGGGTTCACAATACTGTTCTGTCCACTTTTGTGTATGTTTGAAATTTTGTATGATGGAACGTTTACATTGCATTACAAGTTGGCTAAATGTGTTACAACCGTGCTGCTCACATATTGATATTTTGGAGGCTCTTGTTATTAACAACAGTGATGAGTGCACTTCAGCCTCCACTGTGAAGCCAGAGACATGGGGCTCAGTCCACAGACCTCTTCTGAAACACAGCCACAGTGAAGGCTTCTAGATGAAATGAAAAAAGGAAGAAAAAGATGATTTGGTCAGCATTAATGAAATGGAGCTGAAATGTCAGCACTTGGGATCCATTTCACTTCTGCTTGAAATGAAATTCCCTTTTCTATTTGTTTAGTAAGAGAAGAGAGTGAGAGAGAAAGGATTTCTTTTCAAATTCCACCCCACGGAGCCCATTCACCATAGAGGTGTGGGTATGTTTTTCACCCTTACAGAGGGGTGGTTGGGACTCAATTTTAAAAATATTCATAAAGCTCATTAAGGATGAAAATCGGTGTGTTGTGTGGTGATTATTTTTCTGATAGGACTAGAACTTTGTTTTCAGTGCTGAGATCTAAGGAAGTTAGCTGAGTCAACTTCATTACCATATTGGGCAGTGCCTGGCCAGTTCTACCCTCTGACATCTTCCAAGAAATCCGCCTGAAAGGACAGAAATTCCAAAGCATAGGATGACACTTCTCGTGAGTTAGGAAGAGGGTGGGAAGGGGGATTACAGTTTAGTTTCTCTGCCGTTTCCCACTTAACCTCTGCTGGAGAGAGGGTTTGCGGCCACCCAGATGGAATCTGAGATTAAAGTTGGTATTGGAGAGAGGATAGTTTGGCTTTAGGAAGTCCAGGTTAAAACCAAGTGGTCATACTGTTAATGACAAAGTTTAATTTTGTGCAGTATTCTTGCTTTAAAAGAATGAGTTTCAAAACCCACTTTTTCCATCGGAGGCATTGTGCTAGGCACTACGATGGTGTAGAAAACATTTTCTGGCTATCAGGCTTGGATAAATGAATTCATTTCTCTGAGCCCCAGTTTCCTCATAAGTAAAACGGAGATGATAATCAGAGCTATGTCACAGGGTTGTTTGTAAAGATTAAATTATATAACTGGATATGCATTGTTTATTGCCCCATCTGGCACACGTGGCTTGTAATTGGTAGCTATGCACCTTATTATTATTGCTGTAGGAATCTACTGGTATAGAAATACATGTAGAAATGATTACACTTCTCATGAGTTAGAAAAACAGTTTGAAAACCAAAACAAAAAAGATCACATAAATGAGTATACTTCATCCAACCCAAAAAATGTATTACATATAAATAGATCATAGAAATAAAATAATAATGGTCCAACTATAATGAACATAGAAATGTACTCCTTGGAAATACAGTGTAGAAACAGAATAAAGGATTTAACTCTTTTCAGAGTAGAACTGTTGCATAGAGATATAGCAGAAAGATAGTGCAAAAATTACTGAGTCTCACTCTTGTCAATAAAGCCAAGCTTTTTTATTCATTCTGCAATAAAAATTAAAACTGACCTCATGTCGCAATGTCTAAAGGATCTTTTGCTTTTGAAGGCATCATTGATTAGGAAGAAGTGTGGAGAAGCTCAGTGTTTTGCATGCTATTAAACATAAAAGGTGGATTTCTTTTCATTACTCAAATTCTGATCCATGTCCCAGTAGCAATACAGATAATGTTATTGTCTCAAGGAAGATTTCAACATTTCAAATGAAACGCATGTCTATGGAGTGTGAATGTGAGAGACTGCACTTTCTGACCCTCAGTATTGCTGAAAGGGTCACAAGTGTATCAGAAACCTACCCTAGAGTAGGCACAGTGGCTCATGCCTGTAATCTCAACACTTCAGGAGGCTGAGGCAGGTGGATCACTTGAGGCCAGAAATTTGAGACTAGCCTGGGCAACATAGGGTGACCCCATCTCTACAAAAATAGAAGAAAAAAAAAAGTAGCCAGGCATGGTGTTATGTGCCCGTAGTCCCAGCAACTATGGAGGCTGAGGTGGAAAGATCATTGGAGCCTGGGAGTTTGAGGCTGCAATGAGTCGTGATCACACCACCACACTCCAGCCTGGGCAACAGAGCAAGACCCTGCCTCAAAACAACAACAAAAAGATACCTACCTTACACAAGCTATAGCTTTCTTAAAACCACACCAATCTGGAGTCCATGCCTCTTCATTATTGTTTTTTTTCTTAGAGTATTTTGTTTATATCTTCATCATAGCACTTTTATAGACAGGTAATTTTGAGATACTACTGCAGGTTGATTTTTCCATATTTTTTGTATCTTTTTTTGCTATTCAGGCAGAGGAACAGCTTTCTAAATTCACTGCATTCATGGGAAATAGTTATTTAACCTGGAGGACAAAAAGACATATTTTTTAGCTTTTAATTCCAAATAAAGTTTCTTAAAACATATAACAAAGGAGTCGGCTTAAAACCAAACCCACAAGATGATCACAGGAGGCATAATGAGGAACAGTGGCCTTATATCAAGGATATTTTTATTTTGTCCTTACTTTGAAGCTGGATATAGTATTCTATATTCCCTTTAAAAATAGTAAAGGCATTATTCTGTTGGCTTCATGCCTCCAAACACTTACGCAGTGTTGCTGTTGACAACAATTTATTTCTCCTTTTGTGTGTGATAATGCTTTTTCTCTTTGAAGGCTTTTGGATTTTTCTCTGTGACCTTCCAAAATTTCACCTTTTTTATAGCAAAGTGTGTTTTCGTTAACCTATGTCACCCTGTGTGCCCTTTAAAATGGAAACCTTCTCAGCCCAACATTTCCTCCACTATTTATTCTCTGCTTAATGTTTCTCTCCTCTGGAATTTATGTTTTAAAGGTGTTGACATTTTATTTCTACACTTGTATTTAGTGGCTACATTGTTATGTTTCCTGTCTATTTCTTTATTTTGGGGGTGGGGCGCATGCTCTGTGGGACAGATACTTAGCCTGGTCTTTCAGATCAATAAGTTGTTCTTTGCAGACTTTTGTATTTGTCCTAGCAAATATGTCCATTGTTCTTTATAATTGTTTGTTTCTGCTTCATGTTACAAACACTTTTTAAAAAATTATTTGGAAAATGTTTTCAATACCTGCTTTGTTGGGTTCATTACCTTTGGCCCACTTGCTCTAGATTCTCTGCTCTGTTGTCTTTTTTTGTTGAAGTTGTACTCACATCTCATGATATTTCCCTTGTAAACTCATAGTCCTCTGGTGAAAATTTAAATGGGGGAAAAGCAAAAACTTCCCTTTAACTACATTCTCCTCAGACAAGTGTGTCTTTCAGGGCTGTACCTTGCACTTTTGAGCAGGGTCATGCTCTTCATTCAAGATGATTTATGAGGTGCAGAGGAGTGAGCAGAGAAGTCCAGCTGGTTTGCCTGCCCATGACCTTAGGCACACCTTACCCACTCAGGCCTTAGGATCCCTGCTATTTCCCTGTCGTCCTTCACCAGCCCTGCCTGGTGTGGTGCATTTTCAGCCACAGGCAATCTTGAGGAAGAAAGGGAGCATATCTAGAATGGAAACTGGGTCTATCCCCATCTGAATCATCCCAATGTGTCTCCCCATGGTAGTCTCTCTCCCAACACGGGACCCATCTGTGCTCTGTCTTCCCTGGGATATCCCCATCATTTCATGCTCATTTCTCAAATCCGTAGGCCTCATAGTCATTTTCTGTGTTATCACAAGGTTGAATGTCAAGGAAATAGCCAGAAACCCATATTTGTTGGTCACCTTGACAACAACCAGAAATTATCCTATTATCTGGGCATTTCTTATGTCCTCTTTTGTAATCACTAGATGGTGAATTCCAGGATACATAGGTTGAACTGAGTAATTTTTAGATGAGAAGAGAAACTTTAATAATGGAAAAGGTTAGGAGCCCTTGCTTTACTTATCCCCTAGTGGTTTCAAACTCATTTTCTTCAAGCTGTAGGGGTTCAGCAAAGGACCCAGCTGAAGTGGATGGGTGTTTAGTATTTAAGCTTCCTATTTTAACCACCTGTCATATTTATAGCAGATCTACATATGGAGGTTTCACTTAAGATTTAGATGAATAAAAGATTTCAAAGATAAAAGCAAGGTTTGAAAATCACAATCAGGCTGGGTGCAGTGGCTCACACTTGTAATCTCATCATTTTGGGAGGCCGAGGCAAGCAGATTGCTTGAGTCCAGGAGTTCGAGGCAAGCAGATTGCTTGAGTTCAGGACTTCAAGACAAGCCTGGGCAACATAACAAAACCCCATCTCTATAAAAAAAAAATGCAAAAATTAGCTGGGCATAGTGGTGTGTGCCTGTAGTCCCAGCTACTCAGGGTGCTGAAGTGGGAGGATTGCTTGAGTCCAGGAGGTGAAGGTTGCAGTGAACCATGATCACCTCACTGCACTCCAGCCTGGGCAACAGATCAAGACCCTTTCTCAAAAGAAAAGAAAATCACAATTGTATTGTTTTTACAGTCTACAAAGAGCTTTCATAGACAATATGCCATTTGTTTTTCTCTAGATGCTTTGGAGACTATAATTTTACTATAAGGAGCATCATTTCAGAAAGGTGACTCTTACAAGATCACATGACAATCGAGTGGCAAAGCTCAAACTGGCAGTGAGGTTTATCTATTTAATAAGTGTGCTTCCTTCTTCTGTATCAGAAGTTGGCACACTTTCTTTATATATGACCAAATGGTAAATATTTTAGCATTTTCTCACCTTATGGTCCCTGACACAGCTGCTGAACTATGTAGTTACAGTGCAAAAGCATCCATAGATCATATGTAAATAAATGAGCATGACTGTGTTCCAATAAAACTTTTCTTGTGAACACAAATTTGAATATCATGTATTTTTCATGTGTCACAAACTATTATTTTTATTTCTATCAACCATTTAGAAATGTAAAAACTACCGTTAGCTTGCAGGTTGTACAAAAAACAAACAGTGGACCAGATTAGGCTCATGGGACATCGTTCACTGACCCTTGGTCCACCTGATTGTAGAGAAACTAGAAGTAACGATAATTAATGAATATGACAGAGCAGCCCTCTAACACGCTTGGTTCTGGAAGAAACCCTATGCCACCGTTAAGTGGTCCTGGTTGGGAAAACTAGGAGCAAGAAACCAAGTAAGAAATCCAAATGTACCAAGGCAAATGGGAATTGTGGAGGCAAAAACCATTCTATAGTTTATATTTTAAAAATTATTTGATCTTCATAATATCTCATGTGCTTATTCCTGATCTCTTCATACAAAAGAAAAAACGGTGTTGGACATGTTAGTGATGTGTCTGAAGTCACAAAAATAATGTATGTAACCAGGATTCAACTCTAGACCTGGTGAAACGAAAGCTCCTGTTCCTGCCCAGGGTACCACATGGCCACACATGGGATGCTAAAAAAGAGGAACAAAATAAAGTGAGAGGCACAACTTTGTGAGAACTTGGTGTATTTTCAGGGAAGAGGCCTATTATAATCTAAGACTCACAACTTAGTATAAAAATAGCAGTGAATTATAGCTTAAGGCCCAAAGTCACTAAACAAATGCATTCTGAGTTTTTTTAAGAAAAATAAATTTCCTGTATCAAATGCTTGCTATTTCACATCTTTGAACTCAGGGTTGAAAAATACTATTTGTTTTGAAGTTATAAGTGAAAAACATCAGATTAAAAGAATATTACCTTTGTAGCAAAAGGAAACAAAATGCAATTAGAAGTGGTCTTCTTGGATTTAAAGGAAAATTAAGAAAAAAAGTGTCAACTTTAGTTTTCTTAAACTCTCTTTTTTCTAACAGAAGGAGATGGAATAGAGACCTCTCCATTCTTTGTGATGCCAGCAATTCTGTACTCACAACAAGAGAGCCATTTATTTTCATGTTCAATTCACCATGCATTCTAAAGTAAGCTTTACCACATATATTTTAGAACTAGATCATTATTGCTTCCCAATGTCAAAATACTGACCACAAGATCTTTGATAACAGAGAGGCAGCCAAATAAATATTTCTTTCCAGCTGTTACTAGTTTTCAGAGATTGCAATATGGTTGTGTTTGGAATAGAACTGCTGATATTATTAACTGACTTTTTGGTACCAAGCATATGAAACAGGAAAGAAAAGATCCCTGCAACTTGATTTCTTTCTATCCAACATTCCTCATCAGAACTCTAGGACTCTAACTCTGCCAGGGAGCTCAGCTCACCCTTTCTTGTTTCCCCCTCCAAGGAGAAACAGATTGGTGAGATTCCAGGATGTTGATTGAGCCAAGTCTTCAGTAGTGAGCAGGGTCTGAAGATCTCCTCCCTTGGTGTGGGTTACTCGACTTCCCCTGCCATCCATGAGAAGGGAGCAGTGAGATCCCCTGTGGTTTCCTTCCTAATGCTGAAGGCCAGCAATCTCTCTCTTCTCTCTTGTCTATAGTTTAGAAGTGTCAAGTAGAAGACCTGCAAGTGGTCAACCTCTATCTTTATTCTGCTTCTTCCTTCTCTACATCTAAAGGAGGAGAGATGTACCTGTGCCACAGTCTCTGTGTTTCCTCTGTACTTACTCTGTCACTGTTCCATTTTCTCCCCCTCCATGATATTGACTGAAGATGGTAAAATCATGAGACTCAAGTTAAGCCCCAATAAGTGAAGTGAAGACCCCAGTTGGACTTGAACCCCGGTCATAGACTTTGGACCAGCCTCCCAGAATTCTAATAAAGTAAAACGTTTTGTCCCCCTATATATTTCTGTTTTCTGTGTGCACATCTTCTTACAAACTTCATAGAGATAATAAATATAGTGTAGAGTAGGATTCCTGGATCCCTGCAGTTCTGCAGGATTCCCTAGGTGACATTTTAATATAATAATTTAATATTTTCAAACATTCTAAGAATTTGTTGAGAGAGGAATTCTGTTAGACTAAAAGTAGATTTATTTCATAAGTAATAACAATGTGACTTTTTAAATGTTTTCATTTCTTCAAGCAACTTTCTTGGGTTTAATATCATTTCAAATTCATTTCCTGCTTGTCCACCAAAGAAAAGCTCTGGAATGTGGTTTATAAAATCAGAGTATTGAAGTTATATTCATAAATATTTTAAAGTTGTCCTTAATTTTTTTATTTTTAAATTTGAATTTAAAAACTGCCTAATCAAACCCACATAATTATCATAAAGATAAAAATGCAGTAAGAGGCTGAAAATGCTTTGGAAACTGAGAAATGATACAAATAAGAGGACATTTAAAACAATAGAAATGATGCATTATACAACACAATATAAGTTAAAAATAAGAACTGCAGTACAAAAGGAAATATAGAAAGTTAATTGTATTTCCTCAATAGGAGAACTTCTAGCTTCTTATTAATCCTCTGAGCAATCCCACCATTAGACTTTGCAAATCTACTTTATTTTTGTATCCAGAAAGTTGTTAAATTATTTGGAACAAGGGTCTTTAAATGTATACCCAGCACTGTTGGTTCCCAATTGCTTTATTCTGACCTTGATATACCTCGTTTTCCTCCAAAATGGGGGAGATTGAGACGTGACTAAAAATAGGGAAAAAAAATTACAGACCTGAAAAAGCCTGCTAGCTTGCAGAGTGTGCTGGCTGTTTGGGGAAATATGTTTCTCTGAAAGTCAGGGATGGGAATCAATTTTTATTCTCTACTATCAAGTCCTAAGTCCAAATAATACATATGGTTGAATACTAGAGGGATCAGAAACTAAGCTCTTTGTAGCTAAGCTCTCATTCTAGTAAAAAAAAGAAAAAAGTTTTTGAAGGTGTACATTGTTATTTCTTGCTTTCAGCCCAGTGGGAGCTTCATAGATGTTCAAGAATCTAGTTTAAGATTCTAGTTCTACCCTAAACTACTTATTCCAAGCATGGGACGAGGAGTCCACTATGGCATTCAGATGTGTGTGGAAGGGATTTCTTTGTATTGCGGTTGATGATATTGTTTCTCTTCAACAGCATTGCAGAAGAAAGAGGGGGAGTGTTCCAGAAGAGGTGATGGGAAGATTGGGGACCTCACATCATGGATCACAGTGCATGACTAATGTACCTACAGGTATGTCATAATGTTATGTAGTGTGAACTGGCATTTAGGAGGGCAATGAAGAAATTATGTTGGTTCCATATGTGTAGAATCATAAATGGTGAGAAGGAATTAAGAATATTTTTATCACACTGAATTTGATGGGGTGTTTTTCTCTGTGGTGTACCTAGAACACATCGTACTTTATCTCACTTCATGCGGTTTCCTGTGCTCAGAGCTCACCCAACCTGTCATCTACCTCACTACATCTTTATCTTCCTGATTCCAGATTGTTACTTAGTCATCACTTCCTCTAAAGAGGCCTCCATGTCATTGAATCTTGCTGTTTAGGCTCATTTCATTTTTGTTTGGGCTTATTTTAAAGTTGTATAAAAAACCAATGACTCTTAAAGGGGCCTGACCGTCCTCTTACTATGTAACAATAAAATAATTTTATTGGTATGGATTTAATTTGGATATCTGACTGTTCTCCTGAATTCACCTACCCCTCATTCTATTATTTAATGAGACTGATTTTTATAACCTGTAAATATACCACAGTACTAGAATTCTTAAGCCATGTAATAGCCCTCTAAAAATTAAAATCACTTCCTAGCCAGGCTAATAATTTCCCTCTCCAGCTTCAATCTCTTCCCTTCGTTGAAGACAACCAGAGCCAGACACTCATTAAGGGGGTAAAGATAAATTTTATTCAGAAACCATCTTAATAGGGGAAAAGAGACTTCAGCCGAGAACTGAGCACAATTCACAATACAACCAGGAAGCATTAGGGTTTTCAGCCAAGGAGCAGGAGAGGGTGGTTAGTGAATGGAAAATTACTAAGAGGAGATATCAAGGGTAGGAGGATTCTTGCTAAACTAAAAACAGGATTCTTGCTGAAGACAGCCCAGGGTGATGAGTGGGGAGTGAGGAATGTGATCAAATATCAAGGGTGGAGGTTTCCCACTAAACTGGCTTAGCAGGATTCTTGCTGCAGCTGGGCTATACAGTTCCAGCAAGGATGGGGGCGAAGGTTGACACCTAGCTGAGCGGGGGACTAAGAGCAGCCTGACTAAAGTTTGGTGAAGGAGAGAGTCTGTCACATTTCACCCATCAAAACCTACATTCCAGTGATGTCATTCCTCCTCTGAACTCCTTCCTCTTCAGAACCTTGGCTCATGACAGTCTCTCAGTCTGGTCCCTGTTGCTCCTCATCTCTTAGTTCGGATGTTCCTCCAGGTGTCAGGGTAGATGCACATTTCCCAGGATTTTTTTCTTTGATGCCTTCAAGTCTCAGCCAGCAGCCTCTCACAAGCACTTCTCACATGTGGTTGAAGTGATCCAGTTCACAAAACTACACATTCCTTAAAGTCAGAGGCCATGTCTGTCTTGTTCATTGTTGCATTCCTGGCATCCTCCTTAGTATCTGCTATTCTTAGGATCCACCATGTATTTATCAAATAAATAATGATCATGACTTGTACTGTATCCTAAATTCCTGTGGGGGTGACTAAACATAGAATTAGCAGCTGTTGGTATGGAAGCAGGTCCCACTTTAGGGCTCAGAAAGGCCTCTCTTGGGCCTTTTCAGAATTCTCTGGAACTGAAAATTCCCAGTGAGCTCTTCCAGGCTGGGAAGAGGGCCATTCTTACTAATTTTGTTAGGATTTAGGGGGCTGGGAGGACCAGCCTAACTAGATAGTCCAGGGAAAATTATTTCAATCTACTAAATAGGATGACTTTTCTCAGCCTACTGAGAATGAGCCCTTCCTATAATCTGATGCCAGGATTACTGTGCATTGGGAAAAAGGAAATACTCATACCTTTTGGGGATTACCAGACATAGGCTCTGAACTGATACTGTTTCCAGGAGACCAAAAATGTCACTCTGGCCCCACCAGTCAAAGTGGAGGGCTTAAAATCCACTGTAAGTGAGGTGATCAATGGAGTTTTAGCTCAGGCCCATCTCATCATGAGACCATTGGATCCCTGAGCCCATCCTGTGGTTACTTCCCCAGTTACAAAAGGCATAATTAAACTAGACATATTCAGCAACTGCAGTATCCCCACTGTGGCTCTGGGAGAAGCTGACTCATCCCCTTTCAAGGGAATCCTTCAGAGAGATGATGACCACTTTTTGCAGGTAGAAGTCCAAAGTCACCCTTTTTTATTCCTTTAAAGTGTCTGATCAATGAAGTACATGTGTAAAGATCAATTGTCAAGTAAGAACAAAATGCCATCTTTATTCATGTATTTAACCATTGAAAATTTCATATTCAGGTAAAACACGAGGTTGAGTTTGTGGATAAACACTGGACAGAGACCTAAGTTATCACTCTCATTAACAAGAATCTGCTGAGAAAGATGATAGGGGCCGCCCTTCCTAACCCAGGTCTAAGAGTCACAGAGAGAACTAGGCCCGTCCATTGTGTGCTTGCTTACCAGGAGCCAGAGGACAGGAAGACCAGTGTTTACTCCTCCGGGAAAAGAAAGAGGCAGAGCAGGACATGCAATTGATATGCTTGTGCTTGTAATGCAGCGGCCCCAGCACAAGTAAAGCATGACCCCCAAAATCCAAAAACGCTTGTAATCAGTAGGAAAATTAAAGTTCCTAGAAATATATAGTTATATATACACATCAGAGTCAGAAGAGATGCTCCAAAAATGTGAAAACTGAGAGAAGACATTTGAAGTCTTCTGGTCTAGCAAGACCCTCAACCACTAGTTCCCTCTGCTGCAGTTCTTACGGCCTCTCGTGACCACTATTAGGGATGGAGAATTACAGCCCCTGGAGGTCTGTTATTCCTTTTGTAGATGGTTTTCACTGTCATCATCCTGAGGCTGTTCCCTGTAACTTCTTCCCTTTTATGGTTTTTTTTCTTTATTTTATTTTATTTTTTTATTTTATTTTATTAGATGGGGTCTCACTCTGTCACCCAGGCTGGAGCACAGTGGCATGATCTCGGCTCACTGCAGCCTCCACCTCCCAGGTTCAAGCAATTCTCCCACCTCAGCCTCCCGAGTAGCTGGGATTAGAGGGGCGTGCCACCACACCTGGCTAATTTTTGTATTTTTAGTAGAGATGAGGTTTCACCATGTTGGCCAGGCTGGTCTCAAACTCCTGACCTCTGGTGATCCACCTGCCTTGGCCTCCCAAAGTGCTGAGATTATAGGCATGAACCACCACACCCGGCCCCTTTTACAGTTTCTGTTTGCATCCTAACAACTTTCAACTCAGAGTGTGGCCCAACAACCAGCAATGACAAATTCTGCTTGTTAGAAATGCAGACCCTCAGGGAACACCCAAAACAATAGTAACAGCGTTTTTATTATAACGAGGTCCCCAGCATATCTGCATGCATACTAAAGCTTGAACATTATGCCTTAATCTGCTCAGGCTGCTGTAACCAACTACCATAGACTGAGTGCCTTCAACAACAAACATCTATTTTTCACAGTTTTGGAACCTGGAAAGCTAAGATCAAGGTGCCAGTAGTTCCAGTGTCCAGCCATGGTCTTCTTCTGGGTTCATGGATGGCCATCTTCTTGTTGTGTCCTCATGTGGCAGAAAGGGTAAAAAGGCTCTCAAGGGTCACTTACAGGTGTGAACTCTCACAACCTAATCACCCCCAAAGGCATCATCTCCTAGTATTATCACCTCGGGGGTTAAGATCTCAACATGAATTTTGAGGGCACACGTACATTCAGCACACATGGCAATGCATTATTCCAACGTAAAAGTTGAGTGTGACTTCATATATTACCCCTTCAGTATTTAAAAAGGGCACCATGTCTATGTCAAAACGCATCAGGATCAGCAAAAGAAAAACAGAATAGATCTACACTTTTTAATCGATGACAACAAAATAATTTTTGGACTTCCGATATTACACTGTAGTCCATAAATTAGACCAACAAGCCTTGGTAGGCAAAAATCAATTCTGTTTTAGTTTTAATGCTGCCATTTATGTGTGATAAGCTAAATTTGCCCAGTAAAATTATCTCTCATGCAAAATTAAGTTAAAAAGCGAGAAGAGCCACTTAAAATAAATTGGCCGAATATTGCTCAATTTTTAGCCATCTATGCCCAACTCCTTAGGACAGTGATAATCAAAGGGAGACATTCTCTGATGTTCTTGATCAAGCAGGAAAGTATAAGATGGTCTATTCCAAACTGTGACCTGACAACAAAGACAAGCTGTAGGAAATGTTCTGGCATCCTAAGTCTAACAGACAGGTCAAGAAATAAACTAAACCAATTTGAAGAATTCTACAAAATCAGAGATGGAAGAGACTATTTATTTATTTGGTCATTTAGAGACCGAGTCTCACTCTGCTGCCCAGGCTGGTGTGCTGTGGCATGATCTTGGCTCACTGCAGCTTCCACTTCCCAGGTTCAAGCAATTCTCATGCCTCAGCCTCCCAAGTAACTGGGATTATAGGAATGAGCCACTGTGCCTGTCCCAGAAAAGACTCTAGAAATGATGTAGTTCAGCCATCTCTAACCACATATAAAAAATCCGAAAATCATAGAGATGACGTGAAATGACTTAAGTCAGAGATAAAAATGTGACTATGGCTGTATCTCAAATTAGGAAACCTGAATGCGTGTTTTTATTTACAAGAATTTTACTTTGAAAAAATATAAATTTGCCAGTCACTTCCCTCAAGATAAAAAGTAATTGGTGTGTTCTTTAACAGCTTTCTGGAAATGAAATGTATGTGCAATTCACCCATTGTAGGTATATAGATCTATAATTTTCAGCAAATTTTACAATTGTTCAACCATCAACACAATCCAATTTTAAAACACTTTCTACATTTCCAAAATTGCCCTTATGCTCCTTTATAGTTAAATACCTCCTATTCCCAGCCCTGGGCAAGCACTGATCTGCTGTCTGTATAATTGTGCCATTTACGGCCATTTCGTTGAATGAAAATGTGATATGGGGTGTTCTGTGTCTGGCTTCTTTACTTAGAATAGCATATTTACTGTTCGTCTATGTTGAAGCATGTATCAGTAATTTGTAACTTTTTATTGGTGAATAGTACTCCACTGCATGTGGCATATCACATTTCATTTATCTGACAGGTAATACAACTTTGGTTTGTTTGCAGTCTTGCTTATTGTGAATACTGCTTCTGTAAACATTCAAGTGTGTGTCTTTTGTAGACATGCATCCTTATTTTTCTTGAATAGATTCCTAACAGCAGGATTTTTGTGATATATATATATCTCACAGGTTCAGATTTAATTTTTTTTTATTGCCAAACTGCCTTCCAAAGTGGTTGTACCACTTTACATGCCCACTAGAAACACACTGATGTTACGGTGGAGGATGTCCTCATCAAAACTTGGTATTATCTGTTGTTATGGACTAAATATTTGTGTTCCCCTCAAAATTCATATTGATGCCCTCACCCCCTATGTGATGGTATTTGGAGACAGGGCCTTTGAGAAGTAATTACTTTTAGATGAATTCATGAGGGTAAGGATCTCATGATGAGATCTGTGTCCTTATAAAAAGAGGAAGACAGACCAGAGTGTTCCCCACCCCGACTTTATTTTAGGTTGATGGGATGAGAAATACAGATTCGATTGCCACAGTGAATGAACTAAATTACTGGGAAAAACCATTTGGAATGGTCATCTATAAGTGAGCTTTAAAAGTAATAATAATAACTACCATGTTTATTCTTAGCAATTCCCATATGTCAATCATTATCTAAGCACTTAGCATATAGTAACTCATTTAATTTTCCAAAGTTAAACTTACCAAACTGCATTATAATAAATTGCCTATGAATCTTCTTTCCATGATAGCAGGAGATAGGCTTTATTCAATTTTGGATCTCCAAAACTTATCACAGCAATTAGCACAGAATAAGTGCTCAGTGTGTGTGTGTGTGTGTGGTGTGTGTGTGTGTGTATTTTTTTTATTTTTTATTTTTGGAGACAGAGTCTCACTCTGTAACCCAGGCTGGAGTACAGTGGCACGATCTCGGCTCACTGTAACCTCCACCACCTCCTGAGTTCAAGCAATTCTCCTGCCTCAATTTCTCGAGTAGCTAGGACTATAGGAAGTTTTATAGTTTTTATAGAGATGGGGTTTCACTGTGTTGGCCAGGCTGGTCTCAAACTCCTGACCTCAAGTGATCTGCCCACTTTGGCCTCCCAAAGTGCTGGGATTACAGGCATAAGCCACTGTGTCCGTCCCTCAGGATATATTTTTTGAGTGAATAAAAGAATGAATAGGAAAGATCCATCCCATTTGCCCCACATAAGTGAATGCTTTATTGTACAGTGCTTTTGGCATGTTTGGTATCAATTAAGAATGTGAGCTCTGAAGTCACAGACTCTGGAGCTAAATCTCCACCCCACGCCTTTGATAAGGAATATAGTTATGTGATAATTATATTATTATATCAGTTAATGTCCAGGTAAAGAGAAACACTCTTGTAATTTCAAGAAGACGGGCTTAATGCCAGTAATTGTTTACAATGGTGTTGGAAGAGCTGAAGGTGCAGAAGAGAAGAGACTGTTACTCTTAAGTCAAGAACCTTCTGCTGCCCCTTGCCTGGAGCTCATGAACACCACCAGTGCCAGGTCCCTGCTGCTGCTGTTACTACATTACATCACCACCACAAGCCCCTACTCACCAAGCAACTCACAAATCATGATCACATGCTGGCGCCCACAGTGGCCTGTCTCAAATTCCCTGCCCCTGCTCCTGCCTCTGTAGCAAATGCAAAAGTGGACAAAAATATCTCCTTTCTTCCTCTTACCTTTTTATCTCCTTTAGTGCCTCCCGCTGGCAAAACCTTTAAAGGAGGTTTGCTGGCAGTGGAGTCTGTTAAATGCAATTTTTTCAGTTCCCAGCCCCAGAAGTACAGAGCGGTACTGTCCCCTGGGGAGCTGGCTAACACGCAGATTTTGAATTTGCCATTGTGGTGAGGGGGCCTGGGAGTTTGTACTTCTAACAAGCTCCCAGGTGATGCTAATGCTGCCAGTCTGCAGGCCATACTTTCAGTTGTAAGGGGGGCCTCAACAGATGCTCTGAAGAGGACCTATGGGTGAGAATCAGGAACAATTAGCACAGTCATCTGGGATGCATGTTCTCTCTCTGAGCTTCAGCTTCCTCGTGAATAAAGTGAGACAACGTCTGTTTTCTCTCAGATGCTGGTTAATCTCAAAGTGCCTCATAATTCCCTGGATAACTACTGAAATAGAAATTTCATGTTTCTATCCCAGAGATTCTGATCCAATAGGCCTGGATTGGAATTCATTTTCATAAAGCTTTTCAGTTTATCTCATGGGCATGTAGGTTTGGGGAGTCTTACCTACCTTATAGGATTAGGGTTGATGCAGGAGTTTTCTCGGTCACTTTGCCAGCTGGGGACCTCCAGCTGGCAATGCCCCAGCCTGGCCCTTGCTTGGGCACACTTCCTGCCACAGGAGGTGGCCTGTCCACTCAGCCTACCCAGGCCACACCTTGTTTGTGCATGGGCTCAGCCCACAGCTGAGCTAGGCATGCCCCAGCCCACCTGTATTATATAGCTCATACTCCCTTTCAGCATTTCCCAAGTCCTTGTCCTACATCCAAGAAGAATGAAGATACACTGACAATTGAAGGATAAGGAGGGTGGAGAAGAATTTTATTGAGCGATGGAATGGCCCTCAGCAGAGAGGGGACATGGAGGTGGTCCCCCACCCAAAGTCCGGTGGTTTCTCTCCCAGTGTGGCTGACTCCCAGGCTTTTATGGGCCGAGAGTAGGGGAGTGCATGCAGATTGGTTTGTGAGTATGCAAAAAAGTTAAAGGCAGCACTCCAAGGTGGGCATGACAGTGTAAAATGCCAATTAGGGAAGGGTAGGTATATGTAAATTAGGTGAAGGGTAGGGATCAATCAGAGGAAAGCACACAGAAAGGGAAGACAGGTTCTCAGTCCAGTCTGTGGATTTACCTGGGACTTACAGCTAGACTTTAAATTGTCTTTGTCTTGAAGGTGGAGTTTCACCAGGGACCCAGCCCTGTCTGCCTAGGCATTTGTCTGCCTTCTGCCACTCTCAGGGTGTGTATTAAACCAGGCATCCTGGAAATGTCCTAGCCCAGTCCCTGGCACATTTACCCCCATTGCGTCTAGCCCAAGGTGGCACCAGTAAGAATGACATTGAGATTGATTTGCTGGCAGCATACAGATTTTCACTTCAGCTGATTATCAAAAAAGAAGAAATAAATAACATTTGAAATGGGATCTATAAGTCACAGTCAACATGTGGAGTGTGAAATCCTATGAAAAATACCAAGATCACATTATGAGGATATGGTGCAAATGGCCCCCCTAGGCAGATGGTCAAAAGTTTTCCTTCCTAGAAGAATATTTTGAGTTGAGAAGTGGAATATCTGCTCTCAGCCTTGTATCATGTTGACAACAGAAGGAATTTCTGGCCAATTTTGTCTGTGCATGTTCTGGGTCTGACCATTTCATATTTTTCTGTAGACCTGATTTCGTATTCCTCTACAGACCTGATTTGTCAAAGAGGCTAGTCTGTCTGTATGTCTTTATAAAACTTTATAAGGTGATTTTTGTTTTTTTTTTTTTTTTTCTTGCTCTGCTGACTAGTGTTTTTGCTTAGGAAGAACATTTTTTAAGAGTCCATACAATCAAAACTACACACTGGGTCAATCTCAAAATAGAGATTTCATGTCATATGATTTTTAAAAAATCTGTAGAGTTTCTCTGAGATGAATGATGTAAAAATGTACCTAGGAAATAAAGTGCTTCATTGAGACATTAAGGAATCATGAGCTAGCAATAACACCATCTCATACGAAATACTGTACAATATATCTAAAGAAGGAAAAAAGGAAACCATGTAATGAAATGATGATGGGCCTTGGGCAAACTTGTGCAGTAGAGAAAACTTCTCTGTTGCAAATGTCTGATCTTATACCTCATTATCCTTGTGAAGCCTTTTCCCCTCCTTCACAAGGCCTAGTAGCTGCTAATATCTGAAATAGATGAAGAAATATTGAAGGCACCCACACTGATGCACTGAAATCTAACAGATAGACTTGCATCGTGGCACCACCATTTACTAACTGGGAGACTTGGACAAGTGACACATTATCTTACACCTCAGTTTTCCAATGTGCAAAACGGGACCAAAAACATCAAATATATGAAAAGTCTGCTAATTCTTAGACCTCTTTATGACCTTTTATCTTTGCTCTGTCAATAGGGAGAGGTCTTCCAACAAATAACTTATCCTTTCAGCAGCAATTTTCTCATCTGTTCAACGAGCATGATAATCCATGCCTTAGCTTTACCCTCGGTTGTTGGGAAGGTCAAGGGGTATGTGGGCACACTTTAAAGGGGGTTGGCCGTGGTCATGGGAGGGGCCTGTTTCATTGTTTTCCATGGCCATGATGGGAAGCAAGAGATCACAGCAACTCTTCGCTACAGTGTGTGTTAGTGACCCGATGTTCAGCATTCCTGGGAGCCTGCTCATCCAAGAACAGGAGACAGTGAAGCGTTACCTAAAAGAATAATTCATCAGCAATGGGGTACATAATCATTGGCAGAATAAATATTTCTAGTTGGAGGCATTTCCCAATATCTTCCAATTAGAACAGAACCATTCATAGCATTGAAGCCTTATCTGGTTAAGGCCATTCCTGACACATATATTTGCCTTTAACTGGTTTCAAAAGACTTAGCATTTGAAATTTCAAGCAAAATTCAAGGAAGCTGTATGTTTGATTATTCTCAGGTAAAATCTGAGAATGTGATTTATTTGGTAACAGAAATAGGAATTGAGTGAGCAGATAACTTTCTTTTAAGATCCCCATATACTAAAATTCTTCCAAAATTGTGTTTCACATAACACCTGTTTGTTGTTGTGGTTATGTAAATAGGCATTTCTTCACGAAAGGATTCTGTAGTAAAATTCATTCAGGAAACACCAGTTAAAACCCACTCAAATTTCTGCAAGACTTTGGTAGTCTCTTACAGCGTGCTTCATAAGACTATAAGAGCAGCTAGGTTATTCAGCGGCCTTCACACTTGTTTAGCCGTTGACCCTTTTCTCCACAGTGTTTCACTAGAAAACTGTGTTCCATTGTTCAAAAGGGTGACTTTTCAACCAATAGCATCAACTTTACCTGACCCTTGCAAGACGTACAGACTCCCAGGACCCATTCCAGACTTCCTGAAGCAGAATCTAACAAAAAGCCTGGGCAATTTGAGTATATATTAAAATTTGAGAAGCACTGTTTCACACTATTGCAAACCTCAATTACAAATTATGGAGCAGGAATGACCACAAGGGCTTTTCTGAAAATTCCTTTCAAGTGTACAGATTGAATAATAATCCCTCAAAATGCTAGAGATAGAAATCACCTTGGAAATCATCTACTATAAAGGTTTGCAAGCTGTCTCTGAGTAGCATTAAAAGACTCGTATGTGGAAGCCCAATATAAAATGGAGAAAATAAGCAGAGCTGCTCTGTTGGAAGCCAGGGGTGGCTCCTTCTTTCTTTACTCCAACCATCCCACCACCTCACCCGGTTGTCCTCATTTGCATCACTAGGATACCACCAGTGTGACCTATTCACTCAGGTATATCATGAACCGTGTTCCCAAGAAGGAAAATGACTTGCTGACTTCTACACAGCCTTTTAGGAGCAAAGCTAGGGCTACCATCAGCTTTCTTAAATCTAGCTTTCTTATTTAAAAATGTTACAATAATAACCTCAATGAGTATGTACCTCTTGACTTCCCTTCAACCTGTGCCTCTGGCTACATACTCTTTGCCCATTAGGATGGAAAGCTGGAGTTTGCTGGACCCCTAAATAGCCAATGTCCATTCTTGGGCTAGAACTCAGCCAACGTTTTTCACGTAGTCCAGAGCTTAATCACTCTCATGATGACTAATTCCCCACACGCTGTGCCATCTCACAATGAAAATGCACAGATTGTGTTATGCTCATACTTCTCAGGGGGTACTATAATAATTGAGATAGGACTAGAAGATACAACATTGCAGAAAAGCATTCTACTTGTATAGGAGGTTGCATAAATGATGAGGTAAAGGTGCTTTGGGATGCAAAACAAAGAATACATCATGATTGCCAAAACATAAAGTCTTATGTGTTAATACATCTTATGAGGAATCTTGATAGGTAATGAGTTTGAACAGCTGGGACTAAATGGCAAAGAGCTTTGAATTCTATGACAAGAAGATTGGATTCTATCCTACTGTTTCCAAAAGTGTGTTCTGCAGAACACGAGTTCCTCTACATGCCCTGGAATAGAAAGGTTTCTGTAGTTGAATATGTTTGGAACCTGCTTTGCATCCCTCTTCTTAGAGACTCAAATCACACATTTGCATGTTTTTTTTTTCAGAGAGCTTCAAGAAGTACTTCAGTTTTTAAAAAGCAGATTTTAAAAACCTCTCTTTTATTAATTTCATATACCATTTTTTGGTAACATCTGTTGACATCTTAGGGAATTTAATCTGGGAAATAGCACTCTAGGCAAAGGAAAACCCATTGCTTCTCAGCACCCTCTGCAAGTCTTGCAGCTCCTCATCCAGGTAGGTGTGCACTGTATGCTCTGCCCTCCGTCTAACTTCCAATAAGTCTCAGCCATGTTTGTTCTTTTTTTTTTTTTCTTTTTCCTGTAAGACAGACCTATGATATATGACAATCTTAGAACTGGAATAGACTTATTTTTTCAAATAGTGTTGTTCAGTTCTAAAACTTCTCTTTCAGTCTTTTTTTTTTTTAAGTTTCCATTTCTCTGATGAGACTTCACATCGTTTTATTGACTACAAGTTTATTTCCCTTGCTTCTTTCAATAAAATTATAGTAGCTGCTTTAAAATATTTGATAACTACCATTAATCATCTCAAGATTGATTGATGTTGATTGTCCTTTGAGAATGACATTCCTGGATCTTCATCTGTTGAGTCATTTTTGTTGTCATGTCTTGGACATATTAATGTTAGATTTGGAGGTTCTAGATGTTATATTCTTCTGAAATATAATTTTATCTGTCGGTTTGCTTTGTTTTTATCAAGCATTTAATTTGATTAGACTCAAATTGCAAACTCTAGCTTTTAAGTAAAAGCCTAAATTTCCTCCTTAGCTAGAATCTGTCTCACACTTGTGTAGTTCATGAATCACTTGAGATTTGGACAGAGATTATATTTTAAATTTTTGTTCCCTCCTTCCAGTCATGCCCCCGTATTTTCCAATCACTGTGGTTGCCCCACTCTCTGTCCTTTGGTTCTATGAGCCAGAAAGATGGTAAATTTCTTTATTTTTTTTTTGGTTGGTAATTTTGGTTGGTAATTTTTGTTGTTGTTGTTTTTTATTTTTATTTTTTTAGTTGTGTTTTGTTGGTTTGATGTAGTCATCAAACATGGCACTGACTTTAACCTGCTTTCAAGCTAAAAGTGAAAAAATAAAAATAAAAAAGGCCACTTATTCCATGTCATCCAGTCTTCCAGCCAGAGTCTGCCTGGTTTTGTTTATTTCTAGTAGCTTTAGGCCATGTTTTGTTTTTCCCTCACTATTTTTTATATTACCTGTTGGAGGATCATGTCTGGGAGGAACTACTTAGACATCCTGTAGGCAAAACTCCTCTGTTTGGTTTTTTTTTCCTCCTGTAAATGACTAAAGCAAATTCCAATCTAGTATTTTAATTAAATAATTAACAATTTATTGAAACACCATTTTATGTGCAGTACAATGGTATAAGGGGAAGGTGATAGAATAAGTTCAAAATATGATAGAACCTTTAGTGTTTCAGTTTGCTTTTATAAGAGTTGTGTGGCCTTAATGTTTTATCTCAGACTGCCAAAAACCATGGTGGAAAGAATTTTGTTTTCCTGAAAGACAGGTAAATGGAATCTATTTCCAGTTCCGCCACTAACTTCCAGTATAATCTGGGGGATGTTATTTGACTTCACTGGGACTCAGTTTTCTCATGTGATATTAGAGCCGGATGTACTAGACAATCTCTGATTACCTACCAGGTCTAACATTCTCTTATTTTACTGAAGAAAAATAGCTAATTCTTGGACCACCCCCACCCCGCCCCCCCCCCCCCCCCAGATGCCTGAAAAGTTGTAATTAGGACTTTTTTTATATTCTTGATTTTTCAGATTCAGGGTTATTAAGTACAACATCCTACTGTGAAAACATTAAGAAGTCTTGTCTTCCTCTGAGGTTAATATATAGGACATTGGTTCTTCTTCTAATTGGATAGGTCACCTGGAAGACCTCTTACACTTTCACAGAGCATGCCCAGTGTATAACATGGCAGACTGGAGCACTGCCTAGAGTTGTAAGACCAAATTCAGATTGTAAACCTAAGCTCATTTACGAAGGAACCGCAGCTCAGGAATTAAATACAACTTAATTTAGTTCTTCACAGAAGATGAGTTTTGCAGTCAGAAATACCAGAGGTTATATCCCATTTCACCATTTAATAACTGTGTGTCTTGAGCAAATCACTGCATCTTTCTGAGCATCAGTTTTCTCAGGTTAAAACTAAACTAACAATCACTAGTCTACGTATTAACATATTCCAAATTATCTAGTACAATGTCTAATTGCATTTGATCAGTATGAATTAGTACCACCCCCATGCTAAGCTAGGCTCTGTGCAGTGATGCAAAAGAAGGAACAAAGGAGAGGCTTGACCCACAAAAAATTTGCAGTCATAGTTGGAGACAGAAATACTACATAATTAGGTAAAATCTAAGATGGGTCTTAGACAAGCAGCACTTATTTGTGTAGATTTTAGACACTTTTATTCATAACAGCTTACAAGAATGCACCTGCAAACCTTAAGAATCCAGATACACTATCTCTTAACTACTTTTAGCCACATTTAAAATTGCATTTGTATTTTATAAGCCTCCTTCATGTATATTATTGTGTTTAAACCTCAGAACAACCAAGATGAAACAAAATACTGTCTCTTTCATTTTATATTTGAGGAAACTGAAATTTAAATGAGTCAAGAGACTTGCCCAACATCTCATATCTAGAAAGCTGCAGAACTATACTTAGATTGCAAGTTTAATGACTTTAAGCCCATTTCTCTCTCCCCATTTCATAGTTGCAGCAAATTCAAACCATTGAATAATTTTGATCAGGTCCAATTACACCATGCATGGGGAAAGAGAGCTTCTCATTTTGAGGTCACATAAAATAAAGCATTTGACATTTCCTAGACAGTTTCCCAAACATGCACTTGCTTTTTCTTACCTACCATTCTTTTTTATTTTAGATGTAAGTGCTCCTCACAACTCTGCTATGAATGTTTTTTTGTGGCACTGGGTGAGTCAGTTAATCTGATTTCCACAGAATTTCTCATTTCTGGGCCCACCTTCTCATCTTCTGACTAATCTCTGTGTTCTGGTTCTCATTGTTTTCCTCCTAGACTTTCCTCTCTCTACTGTACCCATCAAACTGCAACTAAAGGGAGCCTCTTAATTATCAAGTAAGGTCACTTTCTTCACTGGTTCCTCATGGCATTGTGAATCCAAACCCTTTATCTCCAAGACATTCAATCCCTTTGTGACTTAGTTTCTTCCTAACTCTCTAGTTTTATCTCTCATTTTTTGTCCACACTCACTGTCTGTTCTGGCCACCCAAAGCCTCAGTATCTCCCAAAGCTAATCATATGCTTTCAGAATTACATACCTGAAAAACGTTCATCTTATTCCTCTTTCCTATAATTTCTTCCTTATGGTAAATAACTTTGAAGCCACAGTTCACCTATTTTTGATTTGGCAAAGATCCCTTGTACCTCAGATCTTTTGCATCCCATGTTCCTCTATGACAGACAGTGGCAGTAACATCAGTCTTACCAAGCAGAGGTCATGTGCACTTTCACTTGTAATTAACATGATTGCCTTCCAAAGAGGCTTACAAATTTATACTTCCAACAAAGTGCATAAAAATGCCTATATCTCTACATTGTCACCCACACTTTTAATTTTATCCATCCTTTTAAAAATTTCATCAATATGATGGGTCAAAAATGACAGCCATTTTTAAAATTTGTATGTCTCTACTAGTGAGACTGTCCTTTCATTTATTAATCTCATTTATAGTTTCTCTTCCAGAAATTGCTTGTCCATATACCTTTAATTGAGATATTGTTTTGCCTTATTGGTATAGAAGAGTACCTTACATATTATGGATTTTAATAATCTATCTCTATGGCTGTCAAGATATGTCACATGCATTTGCCTGTCATTTGAGTTTTAACTTTGTTTATGGGGCTTTTTGTAATCCAGAAATCTTCAATAATAATGTAATAGACAGATCATTATTTTCCTTTATGACTTTATACATTGAGTTATTTAGAAAATCTCACATACTCCAAATTTCTCCTATGTTACTTTTAATATAAACTGCAATTCGATATGAACTGTATTATTGTGTATAAAGAAGAAATTTTTTTGTCCAATATATAGTTGTCCCAACACCAATAATTATCCATCTATTCTTCACTAATTTGATATGCCAACTTTGAAATATTAAGTTTCCATAGAGTCATAGGTCTGCTTTTAGCTCTCAATGCTGTTAAAATGACCTATTATTTTAACAAAAAATACTACATATTTTATCCAAAGAGAATTTAATTTAGGTGACATAATCAACTGAAATATCTTGATCACGTAAGGATTTATTAATATCACATAACACAAAATTCAAGGTTGGTCAGCCTAAGCCACAAATGAGCTGAGGTTGCCATCCTTGGCAATAGTGGCTCCCGGAAAACTCACAATATCCCCAACAAATATCTGCTTACACCTCATTGGTCCACAATGAGCTAGGTAGCCTCTTCCTTCCACTTGCAGGAGACATTGGGGAACTGACATATTTAGCTCTCCAGCCTCCATAGTCAAGAACAAATGAGAAGGTGGTGAATCTAGATATTAACAGATGAACCTACATGTTAGCTCATTGTTGAAATACTTACAGTGCTAGAGTAAGTTTTTCAACTAGTACAGCTAGTCAGTTTCACTATTCTTCTTTTTCAAATACTTCTCAGTTGTTCCTGTTTTGTTTTCCAGATTCATTTTTTAAATCAGTGTAATGAACATGGGCATGTTCTACTCAGATCTCCACCAAAAGAATTTGCTGTAAAGTCAGAGTTTCTGACAGCCCTAACTGCTGCCCCCTGAACTCTGAGACCATGCATCCCCCAGGATGCCCCCAGCCAATGACTGAACATGGTGGAGGACTAGGACCAGGATATTCCTACTCAGTATGAAGCAGCCTCTGCTTGAGAAATCCCCATTAGTCTTAGAGCTACAAATCCACTGTGCTCTGAGATTCAAACTTTCCTCTTCTCTATCTCATTGACAGATATCAGATCTGCATCACAATAATCTATTACTGTTTTCCCTTATCCTTTATTCATTATAGGTTTTTCTCTCAATATATTTCTTGAATGTCTAATTCCATATTGGTTTATGCTTCTTGGAGTATTAGAACTGACAAAAATGTCACTGGAAGTAGTCTGAGAAAATGGGTAGGATGGGACTTGAGAACTGGATCATTCACCACTTGACTAGCAAGAAAGATAATATCCTATATGAAATGTGGGGTACAGATTGTCCATGGCATAAAGGGGAGTCCAAATTGTTGAAGATTTCATCAGTGGTTACCTGAAAAAAATGTCACGATGGAGGATAGTACTTTTGCTTGTGTGATAATTCAAACACTTGGAAGATATGAGAGAGACAAGGCCTTCAAAAACAGTGGATTTGTAAGCAATTATTAAGTTATACTGAAGTCCTGTAGAGAATTAACGAGATACTAACAATAGCTAATGAAGAGTTAAAGGTTAAGTGTCAGAGCCAAAGTGCCCTTTGGTAGCTCACAAAGAGACACTTATATATCCTAAAATTGAAGAGGACTCACAACTGAGAAGTAGACTCAAAACCTGTTAGAGTCACAGACGTCCAAAGGCTCTCACGTGGTAAAAAGAGCTCTGTTACGCTGAAGTCAGGGCCTGGTGAGAAAAATCTGGGACTCTAAAAGAGGGATGGGAACATCTGGGTAGGTGTCCCTGAGAATTTTGGCTTTACAGACATCCCTGACCTCAAACAAGTAGAGGTTACAAAAACAATCCACCCACCCTATTAAGAGCTAGCACATCACCATTAAAGGAGACTGTTGCAGAGATTAGATTTCTCTCTAATTAGGCAGTAGGAATGCTTATCGGGAGTTGCCTTCTCCTCCCTGCTGGCTTCCAGGCTATTAATAATAGTTAATTCTCAGCATAATTCAACTAGGGGATATGCTGGACCTCATAATGGATGAAAAAAAAAAGAGATTACACAATAATCATGCTCACTTCTGAAGGAGAGTTTTGCCAGATATTGAATTATTGATTGACAGTCTTTTTTGTTTTTTCCTTCAGTATTTCGAATGTATCAACCCATTTCTTTCTGGCCTCCATGTTTTCTGATGAGAAATCTGCTGATAATCTTATTAGGATCCATTGTATGTGATGAGTCACTTCTTTCTTGCTGCTTTGAAGAATCTCTTTGTCTTTGGCTTTCAACATTCTGATTTTAATGTGTGTTAATGTAGGCCTCTTTGAGTTTTTCTTGGAATTCATTTCTTGGATGTTTATATTCATGTCTTTTATCAAATTTGAAATGTTTTCAGTCATTTCTTCAAATAACCTCTCTGGCCCTTTCTCTTTCTCTTCTCTGTCTTAAAATCCCACAATGCATATGTCATTCTGCTTGATGATGTCCACAGGTCCCTTAGTCTCCATTCATTTAAAACTTTTTTTTCTTTCTGTTTCTCAGACTCAATAATTTCTATTGTCCTGTCTTCAAGTTCACTGATTCCTCCTTCAGAGTGCTCAAATCTGCTTTTAAATCCCTCTTATTTTAGTTATTATATTTCTTGCTTCAGAATTTCTTTTTGATTATTTTTTGTGTGTTATCTCTTTATTGATATTGCCACTTTGTCAATATGTTGTTTACTTGATTTTGTCTATGTCTTCTTTTTAATTTTTCAAGCACTTTTATGACAGTTGTTTTAAAGTCTTTGCCTGGTAATTCTACCATCTGGTCATTCTCAGGGACAATTTCTGTTAATTTATTAATTTTCCTCTGAATGGGCCATGCTTTCCCATTTCTTTGTATGATCTGTGATTTTTTGTTGAAAACTATATATATATATATATATATAGTATATATATATATATATATATAATATATATATATATATATATATATATATATATATATACCATATATATATATAGGTATATATATGGTGTGTATATATGGTATATATATGGTATGTGTATATATGGTATATACATATATATGGTGTGTGTGGGTGTGTGTGTGTATATATATATATATATATGGCAAATGTAACTGTGGAGATCCAATTCTTTTCCTTCTTTAGAGTTTTCTATTTTTGTTGTTGTTGTTTTGATTGTTGTAAGATGGCTCTGTGCCAGAGACAGCCTAATGTATAAAGTCTTCTTATTTTCAGAGCCTGTGCCTCTTTCTTGGCATGCACAGTAAATTCCATTGTATTTGTGGTTATTTTTTAATGTAAATAAGTGTTTGGCTTATTTACATTCAAAATTAAATAAGTGGCTTTTGTGTTTTTGTGCTTTAGTGGTTTTGGCTTAAGTGTTTGGCTTCCAAAGGTGGAAAAGAAAGATAAACGGGAACAAAAAGGATACTTGTCACTGACCCTTTAACTCCCCTGGAAGTTCCTTCCGCCAGAGGGAGAGGAGCTTGCAAAAATGACTGCTCACCTCTACAACTGCATCTCTGAGATCAGAAGCAGTAATCATTGATCAGAGCACTAATCCATGATATTTAGAAAACAGAATCTTTTTTTTCCCTATCCTGGCTATTGCAAGTTGCATGCAAGCTACTCCTAGAACACAGGCACAGCTGCCTGTCATAAGGCAGTCTAGGGGTGGAGGACAGGTGGCTGCTAACATGTTAAGAGGTGAAATTGACCAAAGTAAACTATAATTTATTGTCCAAGCCTTTCCATGGACGTTGGAAGCTTTCAATAGACTCTAGAGTTCCAAATTAGTTATACAGATTCTGCTAGTGCACTTGTCTAGTTATAGGGAAAGATCCCTGGTGCTTCCTACTCTGTCCCCTTCCCTCTAGCTCCACTTTAAGTTTATTCTTCAGTTTTTAATAGTTTTGTCATTATTGTGAGAGGTATTATTGTTCTTTATAGATAATTGATCATTTGCTACACTGTATTGTGATGATCTATCTATTTGTCTTCACCATATTGAATTTCTTGAGGTCAGGCACTGGGTTGGACTTATTTACCAGTGTATCTCCATTGCTGAGTATACTACTTGGCACACAATTGGAGCTTAATATGCCTTTGCTTGATTAATCATTCAATAAAATAATAACTGAATTATGTGCTGCCAAAACCCATTGTTCCACCACTAAAAGGAAAATGCAGTGACCATATTTTCACCATATTTTGTCCACCGTTTGGAACTAATTCTTTTGCTGCAGGGATAGTTGAGTACTATCTGAACAGAGTCCAAACCATATGCTCTGAAAAACATTTCTCTTTGTAAATGGCAGAAATAGTTCTGAGCCTTCTTGGATTTTGTGACAAGGTAGCTGCTTTGGGCAATGATGTTTGAATGCTTGCCCACCCCCTTGACTTTCCTAATGCTTCACTGCAACCCCAAATGCCCTTTGTGAAATCACTGATATGACCCTTATCTTTGTGTCCAAATTATATTCTTTCTGTAAGACTTAGTTCAATTGCCTCTGTCACATTAACCCCAAGAAGGATTTTTTGGTCCACTAAGCTTCAAGAAAATGCTTACTCTTCAGCAAATATAGAAAATTATGAAGTGTATGCTTATAGCTAATATAAACATAAATGTTTACATATATTAGCTAATTTCTGTGTGTGCAAAAAATATTTTTAATGACAGAAAATTTGTCAAGTAAAGTTAAGTGAAATAATAATGATGTGAAGTGATATGAAATCACATACAATGAAATGATACAAAGCAAAAGTTGCCAGGAGGTCTGTGTAAGCATGCCTCACTCCATCACCATTCATTCTCTCAAGGGTAGAAAGTCCAGTAAGTGAAGACAGTGAAGAAGAAACTTATACTGAACGTTAGTAATGTGTTAGACAATGCATTATATATTTTAATCATAAATAAGGATACTAGCAAGAATACTAATATAACACATTTCATAATGGCTTCTGTTCATTGAGTTGCTTTCATGTGTGTGGTATTTTATATAGACTGTATTTTCTCAACTTTATGTGACAGATAACATATCAGAGATGATAAGACTGAATCTCTAACTATATTCACTTGCCTAGGATAACTCAGGTAATAAATTCCGAAGTTTGAAATTTAATCTAAGTCAGTCTAATCTTAATTCTCATACCTTAAAGCATTTATTACATTGTCTATATTTGGTTAAATGTCGTTATACATTGTAAAAATCTGTAAACTTACATACTACACAAATATTTATCCTTGCCGTGGTTGATATTGTTGTTGTAGTTACTACTTTTTTTTCTGGCCTCCCTCACCTACAATTCAGTTTCCTTATCAGAAGAATTGTAATAATTTAAAAATTATAAAATATGTGAATTTTATGGAATATAACGAATACTGATGAAGGGTTTTTCATTGTTGTTATTTTAATTACCTTATGTTTTCTGACTTCACTTTGACAGTTGATTTTAAATTCAATTGAAAGCAAAATTAATGAGTACTTACTCTGTATTAGGTGCTACAGATGAATGTAAATTTGAACCAGAAATTTGACATAGATAAGGCATGGCTCCTACCATTGAGGAGCTCCAAGTGTGTGTGTTTTTAAAAACATTTATTATTTTTAATTTTGCTATTTACCTGATGGTAAGACTGTAATAACTAGTTTACCTTTAAGAGGCTGCACCATGAATTTTGATGATGTGAAAGGAGACCTTTGTTGAAATAAAAGTGCCATTGGCGTTATAGATTTGCCTGGTTGGAAGTATGCTGCCCACGGTCAGCAAAAATATAATAATTCTGATGAGTGGCAAAATAGTTATCATGCCCTGTCCTGTGCTCCTTGGGTAACCAGTGTCAGAGGAATACTCACTGTGTGGTCTGTCGGAGTCACATCTCACTCAGTTGCACTCCTCATATCAGGCTATTGTGTAAAATATAGTCAACAGTAATTATCCAGTTGCTGATTTGGATATGACCAGACACCCGTGGAATTCTCTGACATATGGGAAGTATCCAATACAAAAGACAAAGAAGAGAACAAACAAAACAACTTGGAAAGGAAAGTTGAATAAGAAAAACTGCCATTAATAACTCTGGTGAGATTTGAGAAGATACATGTGTGAGAAGGCACATCATGTATCATGTGCTTATGCTACATTAAGGGAAAGATATCTTGCAATTTTTTAAAAACCTAGATAATATCACAAGCTCTTAGAAATTAAAAATGTAATTGCAGAAACAAATATAAAGTATGATAGAGCTTATCTATTGAAATTAAGGCTGCTGAGGCAGAGATACTTTAATAAAGGTTTATTGGAAGTCAAATGTGAGGACTGGCCTGGGAAGACAGAGCACCAGGGTTGGGTGTGTTCCGGAGTCCACTACAAGTTGGGAGAATTTTCTAGAAAAGTTTAGAAGGAAGGAGGACCCCTCACACCAGAGCTATCCTTTTCATTGGAAGGTATAACACAGAGGTGATAATTATTGACTACAGATTGCAATCTACAGGGTAAAATATTTACATACAAGACAATCAGTCAATCAGTAAAACTGTACAATCAGTAAAACTTCATGATCCAGAAATAAATCAGCACCCTCTGCAGTGTCAGTAGGTCATATATTAATCAGCGTGTCAACAATTTGAGGAACTCACAATAAGATTCTTACACAGGGACAAGATGTCCCCATGAATCATAAGACCTCTCCTAGGTGGGCTAATTTGAAAGCCTGTTTATGTTTAAGTGCACTGTCAAGTATGTCTTACAGTTATCCAACTGGAAGCAAAAGTTGAACAATTCTTTCAGGAAGTAAAGAAAAAAAAGACAAGGAAAGTTGGAAGGAAATAATAAGAAAATTAGAGGACCAACCCAGAAGTTGTACAAAAGAACAGAGAAAATGATATAAATGAAATAGAAGAAATAATCAATGCAGTTTGGAAGAAACGATCAAGAAGACTTCCTAGAACTGAAAGCTCTAATTTTTGAACTGAAAGAGTCTGCCTGACCTCTGGACAATGGGTGGGAAAGGACACACACACACACACCCCACACGGCACACTATCATAATGCTGCAGCACTCTGGTGGGCAGAATTCAAAGACAGCCTTCAAAACCCTCTCACCCCCAGTACAATGCCCCAGACTATGAATCAATGGATGTAGCTAGATTGTTATCTAACAAGGTTAACATTAAACTCCCAGTGGTCCTGACCTAACCTTATCAGCCCTTTAAAAGTTGAGTTTTCTCTAGCTGGCTGCAGAAGGGAAAGAGATTGGAAGCACAAGAAAGATCCAGTGTGCCATGGCCAGCTTCAAGATGGAAGAGTCCCTGAGTCAAAAGGATATGGGGAGCCCCTGATCCACAACCAGCAAGGAAATGGTGCTAAAACCACAGGAAACAAATACCAAAAAGGAGTTTGGAAGAGAGTTTTTCCCATAGAATCTGCAGACAAGAACTTAGCCCGGCTGACACTTTGATTTCAGCCTACTGATGCCCTAAGCAGAGAAACCATCCCTGCTGTGGCAGACTCCTGAGTTGCAGAACCGTGAACTAAACTAGGTGTTGCTTTAAGCCACAGTTTCTGGCATTTGTTATGGGGCAGTGGAAAAAACAATGCAAGAACTCTGAGGCCAGGCATGAGATCTTACCAGCTTCCAGAAAGAAGGAAAATGTGTTCATAGGCAGGATCAAGAATGGAAGAAAACTGACATTTGCAGCAGCACTAACAAAATCTAGAAGATACGGAGTAATGACTTTCCACTTCTGACGTCACAATTACTTCATCTTGAAATTCAAAGTACAACAAAACTACCAACTAAATGTGAGGTGAGGAAAAAAAAGTCATGGAACATCTCAAACGCTTTTTATCCAGAGCACTGGTCATCATGAAGCTAACAGAAAATGTGCTCCACCCAAAACAAGGCATTTACCAAATAAAAGGAGGAATGGGATTCAGAAAGCAGAGAATTCAGCACAGGAGAAGCGAAGGGACCTCCCAGGACTAAGCGGGGAGATCCCAAGTTGATAACTGTACCTGGAGAGCAACTAGGCAAATTGGAAACAGGTCAGAAGGCTGGGGGAGAGATTCTTTTTTCAAAAAAGATACAATTGGCATGTTATTTAATGGATTGAACATTTTAAGAGATTTTTTTTGCAACGGGGCAGAATTAGAACAATTTTTTTTTCTTATTTTTTTTTATTTGACTTTAAGTTCTGGGATCCATGTGCAGAATGTGCAGGTTTGTCATATAGGTATACATGTGCCATGGTGGTTTCCTGCACCTATCAACCCGTCATCTACGTGTTTTTTGTTTTTGTTTGTTTGTTTTGGTTTTTTGTTTTTTTGAGACGGAGTCTTGCTCTGCTCTGTTGCCCGGGCTGGAGTGCAATGGCATAATCTCGGCTCACTGCAAGCTCCACCTCCCGGGTTCACACCATTCTCCTGCCTCAGCCCCCGAGTAGCTGGGACTACAGGCGCCCACCACCATGCCCGAGTAATTTAGTAGAGACAGGGTGTCACCGTGTTAGCCAGCATGGTCTCCATCTCCCGATCTTGTGATCCGCCCGCCTCGGCCTCCCAAAGTGCTAGGATTACAGGCGTGAGCCACGGCGCCTGGCTGTCATCTAGGTTTTAAGCCCTGCATGCATTAGGTATTTGTCCTAATGCTGTCCCTCCCCTTGCCTCCCACCCCCCAACAGGCCCCCGTGTGTGATGTTCCCCTTCCTGTGTCCATGTGTTCTCACTGAAGAAATATAAATATATTTTAAAAGTAAGTCATCAGGCAAACCAAACCAAACAATAACTTAGAGAAAAATGAAATGTAAGGTAGCAAAGTAAAATGATTGTGATATATGTGACATAATCCATATGACATAGTGTACATGACATCAGCTGTTAATGTTGCCTGCGTAGTCATGATGATAAAAACTAACAGTTGGGGATGGGGAAATGGGAAGTATACATTTTGACAGCGGCTACTATGTAGCCGCTGTCAGAATTCAAATGAAGTTATCTACCTTTAAAGAACAGTGACTCCTGGGCTCTGTATCAGAACCAAAGCCAAGGTTTTTGGTTTACTTATATGAAAGAGAGGAAATCCTAAGGGAAAATATACTAAAGTGACAGCAAGGTAGTCCTAAACTTCAGTTGTGGGACAATGAAGTGCTTTGCAGAAGAAAATGCAAGAATGCCCTCTTAAGATAATTTTTAAGTGGAAAGTCATTTTCCAGGGTGAGCAGAGTGAAAGCTGGGGGTGTGCAATCCAGCAAATTCCTCATGTTCTTTTGTGAAAAGTGAATTGATACTACTTCAGAGGGAGTAATGAATCGGTAACAATCTACACAGGCATTTAGAAACACGAATCATCATTCTCAGCAAACTATCGCAAGGACAAAAAACCAAACACCGCATGTTCTCACTCATAGGTGGGAATTGAACAATGAGAACACATGAACACAGGAAGGGGAACATCACACACCGGGGCCTGTTGTGGGGTCCGGGCAGGGGGGAGGGATAGTATTAGGAGATATACCTAATGTTAAATGACAAGTTAATGGGTGCAGCACACCAACATGGCACATGTATACATATGTAACAAACCTGCACGTTATGCACATGTACCCTAAGACTTAAAGTATAATAATAATAATAAAAAAACATGAATCAGGTACACGAGTTCAAAGTGTGTTGCTTCTGCAGAATGGGTGAAAGGTATAGGAGAGGTTTGCAGCACCTTTTTATTTTATTTTTCTGTAACAAGCCATGGAGAGATACAGGACTTTGTAAATTCGGTACATACTTTAAATAAAATAAATACAGAAACTAAATGGAAGGAAAGGAAAGGAGGAAGGAACTTTGACAATTGATTTTAAATTCAATTGAAAACAAAATTAATGAGTACTTACTCTGTATTAGGTGCTACAGATGAACGTAAATTTGAACCAGAAATTTGACATACATAAGGCATGGCTCCAACCATTGAGGAGCTCCAAGTGCATGTGTTTTTTAAAATATTTATTATTTTTAATTTTGCTATTTACCTGATGGTAAGACTTTAGTAACTAGTTTAAGAGGCTGCACCATGAATTCTGATGACGTGAAGGGAGACCTTTGTTGAAATAAAAGTGCATTGAAACTCCCTATTGATTTTTGCACTCTCCTCCTGGGAATGGGGTTCCTATGAAACAGGAGATATTTCCATAACCACAGGCTGGCAAACTCTTAATTGAGATAAACCAGAACAATCTTGCTTTGGTTTCTCTTCAGACACAGATTCCAGTTTTCTTAGACAAATTGGGTAGTGTAGAACCTGAAGAGTGTATTTTATGAAGTAATTGTTTGCTTACAAATATATTTGGGCATCAGCAGAGGTAAGAGAAGGTTTCATATTATAGGACTGACAGCTCACTGACATTCTGTGGGTTTTCCTTTGATCTGTTAACATGCAAAGCTTTCAGTGAATTTGATCTGAAAATGATATATTGGGCATTTTCTTGCCAGAATGTATAATTTTCTAACATGATGTCTTCGGTAGCAGCACATTTAATGAAGCTGTCTGGGCCAAGATGGTGATATTTTCGGGATAACTCTAAGTTTGACGAAATAGGATTGTGGAGGAAAGGAAGTGAAAGAGTACCCTGTTGCAGATGAAACCAGGAGAAAAAAAAGATATTTCGAGACGAAGTTGCATGCAGGATACAAAGTCAAGGTTACTCCATAAAAAGAACATGGATTTTGAGTCCAACAAGCTTGGGTTTAAATCCTGGCTTAACTTTGCCTTGTGACCTTGGCCAAATAAAAGTCTATCTCTTCTGATGGACTTTTATGTTCCCCATGAAATGTGGAAGATATAAGATTGTGAAGATTAGAAATTTTGATGCAAAAAACTTAACATTGTACCTAGTAGGCATTCAATAAATATCACATCTATGCATACACATATACATACACGCACACTCACACGAAGGTGGCAGTCAGTAAGGAGAAGACATAGTCAGATCCTACCCCAGGGAAATCTTTCTGCCTCTTTCTCTCTGCTCTGCCTCTATTATATATCTCTTGGAACATCCACCTCTACTCCCTTTTGCTGTCTCAGTCTGTTCACTTAACATCTTACCAAGGTTACCAGCTGATATCACTGAAAAGCAACGTACGCAGTGTGACCCCCTCCTTGAGCAGAGCTCATGATTCTGTAGGGAACACAGAGTGGGAAAAAAGTCATAGTGCAATATAATTGCTTTACTAGATATAAAGACATGACGCAGCCCACCAGACAGAGGATCCCAAACTCAGAGCGAAACAGAGCATTTTAACAATGGGATGGGATTGGGGTGAAGCTCCAGGTAGAAGGAGATGACTGTGGGTTCCATCACTGTTGTTTCCAAAATGTGTTCTAGGTGTAGGCTGTCATATGTGTGGCTGGACATGTTTAATGCAAGGCTGCTTTATGACCTGGCATAAACAATTCTCTTAATTGCAGGACTGTTTAGGATGGCCAAGAAAGAGGTGCTCATATGAATCTGCTTGCTTGCTTGCTTTACTTTCTCAATTTTCCTTTCTTCTGTTCTCCATTTTGGCTCATCTATTCCACTTTGTCAAGACCAAAATTCCATCTCCAGGCTTTCCCCCCATGTCCTTTCTTAAAACTAACTTCTTTTTTTTCTTTCTTTTCTTTTCTTTCCTCTTCTTTTTCCTTTCTTTTCTTTCTTTTCTTCCTTTCTCTCCCTGTTTCTTTTCTCTTTCTCTCTTTCTTTCTTTTTCTCTATGTTTTCAGAGTCATAAATCATGTCAGGTGCTGAAAATAGAGGTGAAGAAAAGCTGTCCTTGCCCTTGACGTGTTAAATATCTAGCAAGGAAGGCTTCCAAGGTCTTCAATCAGAGGCAAGTGATCTTAGAGACAAATGATGCTGAGTATTATAAAATGACCAAGAAACTTGCCTTTGATGTCAGAAGATCTGCAGGTTTCTGTACAAGTAGGTGGGGGGAGGGAGGATCTAAAGAGGTTTCTGAAAGGCACGGGAATAAGATTTTGGAAGAAACTTGTGGAAAGGAAGAGCATCCCAGGCTCAGGAGGTAAGTTAAGTCCTAGACTTTTGATAGCAGAGATTTATATGGAGAATGGCAAATGAAACATTCTCCAAAGCACAATGATCTTACTAGGGAGCGACCCGTGAAGTGCACAATGCCCGCTGTTTCTAGTTCCTGACATCAGTCACAGATGGACACACTCTGGTGCTGGGAGGGGCTCATCCACAGGATAGGCCGTGCCATATTAACCCGGAAACTGCTTGGTTTTAGGTTAAATAAGCCAGACCTTAGTCATTCCATTTGATAATGGCTTCCTAATACTAGAAGTTCTCTTTTAAAACTGTGACCCATTTCACAATTTACAAAGAATTTTAAAGTGTTATCCCCTCCCTCTCCCTGAGGAATATGTAGTGTTATACCTGCTTTACAGATGAGGAATGCATAGCCCAGCAACCATACATCCATGAGGGCCATGTGGAAACACAATCCAGAAGTTGGCAGAAGGGTCCAGGACAGCTGGTGAAATGGTGGTGCACCCTGATAGTTTGAGCATGGTTGAAGTTAGCAATTTAAAAGACGGTGCATTGTGGAGAGGAGCAGCTGTCAAAATTTAAAGGAAGATCATCTACCTTTAAAGAACAGTGATCCCTGGGCTCTAGATGAGAATAAAAGTCCAGGTTTCAGGTTTACTTCATATGAAAGAGAAATCCTAAGGGAAAATGAACTAAAATATCAGCAAGGTAGTCCTCAACCTTAGTTGTGATGCCCTGAAGAGGATGAAGGAAGAAAATGGAAGACAATTTTAAAGATAGCCATTTTTTTGGCATTGCTCCAAGACAAAAGCAGAAGGGCCATTGAAATAAATCTCTAGGTTTTTATACTGTCATGATTATCCAGGGTGGGACAAGAATGCCAGTTAACAGCATGTTGAAAGGTCACTGCAAAAATACAGAGTCGACTCAGTTTTCCTTTCTTATGTTTACCATTTTGTCTCATTTATTTCCCTTTGTTATGTCAAGGCCAAAATTCTAACTCCAAACTTTCTTATCAACCTGCTCCATCTCCCATGTTCCTTCTTAAGCAACCTGCTTATTTTCTTTCTGCTAGGTAATCTAAAAAGAATTGTCTCTTATCATTGTGAGTTCTTCATGTTAAACTCACAGTTAACTATTGGATCTCAGGCATCAAAGGGGCATTAAAAGTTTACCTCGTACAATCACTCACCCAGTGATTGGCATGTGTCTGTACCATCCTTGACAGATTGTCTGATAAAACTATACTTGGACAGCTACAGTGACAGGAAACACATTTATTTTCCTTTTTTTAAATTTATTATTATACTTTAAGTTTTAGGATACATGTGCACAATGTGCAGGTTTGTTACATATGTATACATGTGCCATGTATGCTGTGTGCTGCACCCATTAACTCATCATTTAGCATTAGGTATATCTCCTAATGCTATCATTCCCCCCTCCCCCCACCCCACAACAGTCCCTGGAGTGTGATGTTCCCCTTCCTGTGTCCACGTGTTCTCATTGTTCAATTCCCACCTATGAGTGAGAACATGTGGTGTTTGGTTTTTTTGTCCTTGTGATAGTTTGCTGAGAATGATGGTTTCCAGTTTCATCCATGTCCCTACAAAGGACATGAACTCATCATTTTTTATGGCTGCATAGTATTCCATGGTGTATATGTGCCACATTTTCTTAATCCAGTCTATCGTTGTTGGACATTTGGGTTGGCTCCAAGTCTTTGCTATTGTGAATAGTGCTGCAATAAACATACGTGTGCATGTGTCTTTATAGCAGCATGATTTATAATCCTTTGGGTATATACCCAGTAATGGGGTGGCTGGGTCAAATGGTATTTCTAGTTTTAGATCCCTGAGGAATTGCCACACTGACTTCCACAATGGTTGAACTAGTTGACAGTCCCACCAACAGTGTAAAAGTGTTCCTAGTTCTCCACATCCTCTCCAGCACCTGTTGTTTCCTGACTTTTTAATGATGGCCATTCTAACTGGTGTGAAATGGTATCTCATTGTGGTTTTGATTTGCATTTCTCTGATGCCCAGTGATGATGAGCATTTTTTCATGTGTTTTTTGGCTGCATAAACGTCTTCCTTTGAGAGGTGTCTGTTCATATCCTTTGCCCACTTTTTGATGGGGTTGTTTGTTTTTTCCTCGTAAATTTGTTTGGGTTCATTGTAGATTCTGGATATTAGCCCTTTGTCAGATGAGTAGATTGCAAAAATTTTCTCCCATTCTGTAGGTTGCCTGTTCACTCTGATGGTAGTTTCTTTTGCTGTGCAGAAGCTCTTTAGTTTAATTAGATCCCATTTATCAATTTTGGCTTTTGTTACCATTGCTTTTGATGTTTTAGACATGAAGTCCTTGCCCATGCCTATGTCCTGAATGGTATTGCCTAGGTTTTCTTCTAGGGTTTTTATGGTTTTAGGTCTAACATTTCAGTCTTTAATCCATCTTGAATTAATTTTTGTATAAGGTGTAAGGAAGGGATCCAGTTTCAGCTTTCTACATATGGCTAGCCAGTTTTCCCAGCACCATTTATTAAATAGGGAATCCTTTCCCCATTTCTTGTTTTTGTCAGGTTTGTCAAAGATCAGATGGTTGTAGATATGCGGCATTACTTCTGAGGGCTCTGTTCTGTTCCATTGATCTATATCTCTGTTTGGGTACCAGTACCATGTTGTTTTGGTTACTGTAGCCTTGTAGTATGGTTTGAAGTCAGGTAGCGTGATGCCTCCAGCTTTGTTCTTTTGGCTTAGGATTGACTTGGCAATGCAGGCTCTTTTTTGGTTCCATGTGAACTTTAAAGTAGTTTTTTTCCAATTTTGTGAAGAAAGTCATTGGTAGCTTGATGGGGATGGCATTGAATCTATAAATTACCTTGGGCAGTATGGCCATTTTCACGATATGGATTCTTCCTACCCATGAGCATGGAATGTTCTTCCATTTGTTTGTATCCTCTTTTATTTCATTGAGCAGTGGTTTGTAGTTCTCCTTGAAGATGTCCTTCACATCCCTTGTAAGTTGGATTCCTAGGTATTTTATTCTCTTTGAAGCAATTGTGAATGGGAGTTCACTCAGGATTTGGCTCTCTGTTTGTCTGTTATTGGTGTATAAGAATGCTTGTGATTTTTGTATATTGATTTTGTATCCTGAGACTTTGCTGAAGTTGCTTATCAGCTTAAGGAGATTTTGGGCTGAGACAATGGGGTTTTCTAGATATACAATCATGTCATTTCTAAGTCTTTGTGATCCCTCACTGGGCAGCTATTTATCACTAGAAATCTTGGCCTCCTGAATCCCATAGAGCAAGTCTGTCTTTACTTTGGCTTGAAGATCTTTCAAATAAATGATGTAATGCTCTCTCTCTCCAACTCTGGAACAAAGTATTAAAAATCTCCCTGAGATTGAACATTCCCACTTCTTCCAACTGTTAACATATGACATGTTTTAGGTTGTTCTCCACCTCACATTACATGAGTCACTCTATCCAAAATGGATCTCAGTTAAAAAGCTCAATAAGCCAAGAGGATTCTGACATCACATTAACAGAATATAACTGCTAGTTCTTTATCATTTTTGCCTTTCTAAGGTAAATGTTTTTAATATTGAACCTGGGTAAAAGTCAATCAGTGTATCTATAGTAAACATATATTCTTTCCTTTCCCGACAACCATTCCCATTGTGAGACAATGGGCCCATTTTTTATTTGGAGATGCCTGCTCCCCAATTCTCATTCCATGTTGTTTGAGTCAGGTCTGCTCCAGTCCCACAGAAGGAGCAGGGACATGCCTGCACCAGTCAGCAGGTCACAGTAATTAGCTCAACAGTGGACCCTTGACTTAAGTCAGTGAGATCAGAGTGAACTGCATAACTTCAACTGAGTGTATTTCAGGTGGCCATTTTTATGCTTGATTTAAGCTTAGAAAAGATGCAGCCTAAATGCCACATTGAGCCAATTGGTGACTCTGAGACCTATTGGAAAATGGAGTCAGCATAGAGGAAACAGAGTGAAGATACAGAGAGAAGATAAACCACAACCTGGTGGTATTGCTGAAGCATTGGAGCAAGCATATTTGAAGTCGGATGGATTCCTAGGTACATGAGTTGCATATGGCAGTACATTCCCTCTTGTAGTCAAGTCAATTTCAATCCGTTTTTTAAAAAAATTTACACCAAAATAATACTAATTAATAAAAGATAACAGTACAGTCAAGAACTTGAGAAAGAATCTTAAAGATTCTTTGTGTTGGTTCTGATGCAAGTTTATAGGCAATTTTCTGGGCCTGTTCAGCCATCAATATAATGAATACCTTCATGTCCATTATCAGAGGAAATCCACATGGCTTCTCCAAAGATGCTTTCAAGAACACTTCTAAAACATTAATACAGACATATGAATGACAGAAATTAATCCTGCTACTCCTTTGTTGATTTAGAAGATGCACATGGAGGCAACAGTGGGCTGACTCTCAAGACCTGGACAATAAAACTGCTGTACCCTTAAAGCATACCTGGGAAGCCAACACATAATATGCTCATAGAAAATTTATGCTATATAAACAAATGAATGACTAATTTATCCTAGTTATTCCATTTTTACAAACCTAGGTCTTTGGAACTAATACATATTCAAGGACAGAAACACGAATAAGATATGGTCTCACCCACAGCCATCATAAGAGAGAGTTTCATGTGGTACTTACATGACGGTTCCCATGGTAACCACGTGGATGGTCTTAAGGAGGGGCAGTGCCTGGCAAAGAGGTCATTGAGCAGACCAAAACATAGGTATCCATGATCCATAAAAACCACACCTAGGATGCACCATTTTTCCAAAGCCCACTTTCGCTTCCCAACCCTGTCCTACATCCAATACCATACGAGACTCAGACAAGCAATGGAGTCCCTTAAGAAGGTGGAGGGCTCCTCACAAGTCCTATAAAAGCATCATCTACCTGCTGTTGCAAAGCTCCTGGCCTAGTGTGAGGCAGAGCAAGGTTCTCTGGAAAATTGCATCGGCTTACTCTGACTTGGAGGACTTAATGCATTTTTACAAGTGGAAACAATAAACCCTCAGGAAATATTATGAAAATGAATCTGTAAACATTGAAATTGAATCTAATCATGAACAAGTCATAGCTTAGACTAATGAAGAATAAATTATGCTGAAATACGAACAAGATTTGTCCTTCAGTCTGATGGGGAAAAAAGGTGTCAGTAGGAGGCAAAACCCACACATGACTTTAGACTACAAGATATGATTTGATGAGCCACTGCAAAACTCATCTCTAAACAGACCTATTTGGCTGTAAGTATAGGTCAACCACTAGAGCTAGAAAATAATCAAACCTTATAACCTTTGCAGGAGCTACAGTTCTTTCTCAAAACCTTTCTCATTTTTTCTCCCTTATTCACTCTTTTCTGCTCAGGAAGCATGTAGGTTTGTTAATTCCTTGGGATACATTTCATCCAGACTTCCTGATCTATAGGCCATCATTTTTTTCCCCAATCATATTGCTGATAACAATTTTGAATTTTGAAACCAGGTCTTTATTACTTTCTCATTACCACATCATCTTTTATTTCTACTTGAATTGCAGATTCCATTTAGTGACATCATCTCTTAGTCTAGTTGTTGGCATTATCTGAAATACATTGTCTTTTGTATCTTTGGCTGACCAGATTGTTAACTTTTAAACTTTAGTTTGAAGAATTTGCTTCATTTATACATTTCCCCCATCTGTATATCTCAGCTGAATGCTATCCATGCTCTCTACATTCATTTAGTCTTTCATACTGAGAATTCAAGTTTCCAAAGAAAATTTGTCCATACAGAGCGATACCTCATGTCATATATCCCTACCTTTAACCACACACCCATAGCCACGCAGAGTATGACCTGTCTCCATTGTTCATATCCTTGGTCCTGAACCACTCACCCCCACCCATCCTGAGCCATGCCAATTAATTTTTGTGTAGATTTGTCCCTATGATCTTTCTGGTTTTTTCCTTCTCTTAATCCAGGCTATGGTAGCCAATCTCCAAGATGTCCTCCAGTGATTCTCACCTCCTGATTTTCATGCTCTTGAGTAGGGCTATAAGAAAAGAGATATTGCAAAAATGACAGTGTGACTTTCCAGGATAGGTCATGAATTCGTTCGTTCTCACACTGCTATGAATAGCCGAGACTGGGTAATTTATAAAGGAAAGAGGTTTAATTGACTCACAGTTCCACATGGCAGAGGAGGGCTCAGGAAACTTACAATCATGGCAGAAGGCAAAGAAGATGTGGGCACCTTCTTCACAGGATGGCAGGACAGGGTGAGTACAAGCAGGGCAAATGCCTGATCCTTATAAAACCATCAGCTCTCCTGAGACTCACTCACTATCACAAGAGTAGCATGGGAGAAACCACCCCATGATCCAATTACCTCTACCTGGTCCTGCCTCTGACACATGAGGATCATGGGGATTACAATCCAATTTGAGATTTTGGGTGGGGAAACAGCCAAACCATATCAGGTCAGAAAAGTCAAAGTGGCTTTTGAGTCGCCCTCTAGGATCACTCAGTGTGGGAGATGCCAGCTGCCATGTTATGAGGACACTCAAGCAGCCGTATGGTGAGATCCATATGGCAAGGAACTGAAGCCTCCTGCCAGCAACCAGCAATAGCTTGTCAAGCATGTGAGTGAGCCATCTTGGAAGTGGACCTGCTAGTCCCAGGCAAGCCTTCAAATGACTACAGTTCCAGCCAAAATTTTGACTGCAGTTTTACAAGTGATCCTGAGCCAGAAACACCCAGGCAAGCTGCTCATGGATTCCTGACCCATAAAGCTAAGTAAAATAAGAAATGTTTATTGTTGTTTTTAGCCACTAAGTTTTGAGATAGTTACACAATAACAGATAGCAAATGCATGGAAACACTTTAGATTATTTAGGTTCAACTTTAGCTTTCTTATTCAAACTAAAAATGGAAAGCAAATAACAACATAGGCAATTTGTCTATTTGTCAATAAATGTTGTATAACTACTGTGTGTCAGATGTCACTTAAATGAGATACATTATATATGCATAACTACTTAATCAAATTATATAGATAAAATTATACCTGCAGTATAAAGTTTTAATGAGGATTTAATAAATGATACATGGAAAAAGCTTATTTATATCTGGCACATAGTTGGCACTCAATTATTTTCTATTATTACTATATGATCAATATTATGGTGGCCAGACAATTAAGTAGCTTAAGCAAGGTCCCAGTAGGTAGGTAGGTAGGTAGGTAGGTAGGTAGGTAGGTAGGTAGGAGATCAGGACTCAAACCCAGGTCTATTTGATTCTACTATACATGCTCTTAACAATTAATTGGCTACAATTTATATGATCTAAGCCAAGCACTGTTTAGAACATTTGGGAGGGAAAAATAACATTGTCCTTCCTCAAGGTCTTAAAGTCAAGATGGCTTCTATTTTATAAGTGTTACCAATTCTAAAAAGCACCAGGATGGAATCTACACAACATGGATGATACAAGGAAGAAAATGTCCAGTCAACTACTTTGGCTTGGTTTTACCTCTGCCACTTTTGACCAAAGTTCTTTCAAACCTTGTCTTCCCCAACTCATGTCCCACACCAAGATGCTTCATCTCTCATATGTCTCTCCTGCATCTTGACATCTCACAAGTTGAAATGCTTTCTCCCATTTCCAGAAACCAGCATGGTTCTCAGGGACAACGGTTTCCAAGGGGCCAGCACCTGTAAGTCTGTGGTGGCAGGCCTTTGACACAAATCTTGGTGGATTTGGCCTTCTGTCTTGGTCTCAGCATCAAATGAATGAGGGAGGAGATGAGCACATCAATAGCAAGAAAATGGTAGATAGGCAGCATTCACCATTCTTTAGGGACTGACAAGTGTGATGTGGACAAAGTTTCAGCCATAGGAAAGGACTCTCCTTGTAAAGTTGTCTCCTCCTCAAGTTCTCCTTTGTCTTAAAACCATATTGTTGCTCAGCCAAATATACTTCTGCCATAAACAGAAAAGAAGGAAACCTTCTTATTCCTGAAAGGGGGGTAGAACCCAGAAATGGAGAATTTGACTTAGAAGTAAGTTTTCATTTTCAATACCTGTAGAATTCCATAGACACAGCATGCTGAGCCTATGGGTTTTCGTTTCCACCAGTGGCAGACCATTTCCTACTAAGCCCTTGGTGGCCAATGACAATTGCAAACAAGAACATTCCTAAAACACCACTTTCTATTGCAGACTGCTTTGCCCCTAGCTCTAGCCCAGCTGGCAATTGGACTCACAACTATAAAATGGATGTGACAGCAGGACAAGTTGAGGTTTGGGCTTCAGTGAGCTCTACCACTATCCAAGCTTTAATTACAGACTTGTCATTGTACCTCAGCCTGTAAAATATGCCTGTGGAGCAAATCAGTGTTCATAGTCCAGAGGACATAGAAAAGGATAGTGGTTAAAATGGGGGAAGTATCCTCTCTTGCCTTATAATCTCAAACAATTGGATCTGTAGAACATTGACAGTCGACAAATATGGAACTGCATGAAATCATTTTTATAGGCATTTTATGAGTATAATAACAAGGAGGATTGCCCGTGACTGAGATGCAGTTTATGGAAATGAAAGTTTGGTTCTCTCTATATGCGCTCCTTTTGCATCCTTCACAGAAAAATGATTTAGCTATTTCTAGTTATATGTAAATATGTAAATATATTTCTTTTGAGCCTTCTGAGGACAGTCACATGAACTTGAAATCTTGGTTTTTTACTGATTTTGTACTAATTAATGTGTGTTTTATTGCAATCCATTTATACTTAATGATGCATCCAGTAGCACTACAATTCGGAAGATGTAAATGATGTGATATTTTAATGGGTTTAGTTTTTTTTTTTTTTCCTAAGCTTGTATATGTCATGGGGTAAAAAAAAAAACAAACAAAAAAAAAACGAAATTATCAGCCTTGGTTCATTTTCTAGGTCAGGAAAGGGTATTTTGCAACTTTCTTTCTTAATTGAAAGTTTGGTTTCTCCATGGTCCTACTTAATTGCTTAAAGCCTATTCAGACAGCCAGAGCAGCATTTGAGCAAGTCATTACCACATGTGAATGCATTAGCTTGGAAATTGATTAATCCATCATGTGAATGTTTTCAACCACTCCAAGGCAAACAACAAAATTCTAATGAAAATCCATTGTACATGGTGAGGGACAACACAATTGACAAGGACCTTCAATCAATCCAAAGGCCTCCGTTAACCTTTCTTGGAGTTGGATTTGTTGTGCTATGTAGTTTAACAAGATTAAAGATGTGACGGGGTCAAATCAAGCAGGATATTACTTGTGTATCAGGGCAAAATTGGTCTGCAATGTTGGGTGGCTGGAAGTAACGGAGCAAGCATTCAATGCAGCATCCAAAAACATTGCTTTCTTTGATGGATGCAAAAACAAATACTTCCCCCTGCCTCTTTTCACTCCCTCCTTTCTTCCCTCCCTCCTTTCTTCCATTCTTCTCTCCTTTTCAGTAACCAGGTATATTAATACTTTCCTAAATTATATTTTGTATGGTTTATTAGAAAGAACACCTACACATAAATCCTTTAGTGCCAGTTTATAAGAGGGAATTTATTATTCTAAATTATTATCTACAATTTTATTGATAGAGTTTAAGGGATTTGGCCAAGATTGCAAACAACTAAAGGCTAAAGTGAAACTTAAACCTAATTTTACAACACATAATAATCACCTTAATTATGTATTATTATCTCCATCTTATAACAAAGGACATAGAGGGAGTAAAAAAAAAAAAATCCTACCCAAGATTATTCAACTACTAAGCACAAAACTAATATATGAATCCCAACTTTGTCTGAGTCTAAAGAAGGAACGATTGTGCACTATGGCTTCTGAACAACATGTAATAACTAAAAGCTTATGGAATCCTGTGTAATGTTCAGGATGGAGAATAAGATCCTATTCTGGGACCAGGGTTCTGAGGCCCTGAATTTCTTGTTTTCTTTATTTTGAGGCAGGGTCTCACTCTGTCACCCAGACTGGAGTGCAGTGGCACAATCTTAGCTCACTGCAACCTACACCCTACACCTCCAGGTCTTAAGCGATCTGCCTACCTCAGCCTCTCGAGTAGCTGGGACTGTAGGTGCACGCCACCATGCCCAGCTAATTTTTGTATTTTTTGTAGAGACAGGGTTTAGCCATGTTGCCCAGGCTGGTCTCAAACTCCTGAGCTCAAACGATCTGCCTGTCTGGGCCTCCCAAAGTGCTGAGATTACAGGCATGAGCCACCGTGCTCGGCCTCTTTGTTATTATTATTATTTTTAAGAACTGAAAATACCCTACCAATTTCACATTTAATTTGAATTACAGCATGCAAGTTTATGCAATATAATGGCAGAAAAACAAATAAATATAAACTATGGGTCAGGTAGGACCCACCCTACCTCGTAATTGAGTGTATCATTAAGGCAGAATAGTACTGGTTCGTAAACAGATAAGCAGGACATACGATGGAGTAAAAAGTCCAGAATTAAAACAAAATATATATTAGAATTTTGCATTTGATAAAAATGAAATTATAAATCAGTGGAGAAAAAGTGATTATTTAGTAAACTATGTTAAGAAAAGTTGTGATTTGGAGTAGGATATTTTGAACATTACACCAAAATGAATTTCTAAAAAGCATATGACTACTAGAGAAAAATATATATACATATAAAATCACAGTGTGTATAAGGCCTAAGTATGGCATAAAATCCAGATTCTCTGTAAGTTTGATGAATTTAGCAACACAAAAAAAAGCCTACACAGGGGAAAAAAAATATAAAGAATGCAAAAATAAAGAGATAAATGAAAAATCTGTAACATCAAAAGGAGAAACAAAAGGTCAATTTTCTTTATACATAAAAATCATGGTAAATCAATAAGGAAAAAAGCACTCTACTGTAAAACATAGGCAAAGAATGTAAAATTACTGTTCAAATAATAAACATATAAATAGCTCTTAAAACATTGAAAAATACATTATTAACTCTGCCTATAAAAAAGGCAACTGAAAGTATAGTGGAGTGTCATTTTTCAGGTACCAGATAGGCAAAGATTCAACAGTTTGATAACATAATGTGTCGAAGAGGAAATTGATTAATAAACATATTTCTATATTGCTGTAGGAATGTAAATTGATAGACTCTCTAGGGAAGGCAGGTTGACCCTTGTCCGTTTTTCTATCCATCCTCCTCTTACACATTCTCTGTTGTCTTTTGTATACTGTTCTGTGTCCTAAGAGGCTAATCTCTCTAGACTTCTTTGCCTGTTGGTTTCTGGTTGGCTTCAGCAAATGGGATATTTTAGAGAGGTTGAGGTATCTGACTGACTCCTTGAAGGTTGCACGTAACAGTCAATTCAGTACTATTATATATTGGTAGAGTTTAACTTTCATTTGGAGGAATGACTGGTCACTAGGGAGGGTTGACTTGGAAGCTTCGCCTGCCTTCAGCAAACCAGCTCTCATCCCAAATCTGCATAGTCCCTCCAGCCCAAGGAAGTCCCATAGCAAAGAAATACACTCAAACTCCTTTGTAGAAAACTTACTGGCCATGAATTATTCTCTCAAAAAATGCCTGTTTCTTCAGTGATATTCCAAAATATTTTCCAAACTTAAAAGGCATTCTCACTGATAGATTTTGTGTGCTGTTTTGGTTTTAAGTATAATATTCTGTCAAACTTTTAATACCCTAGTAGCCCTCTACTACTGCAGTAATAATTAATACCCACCTAGACTATCACACTTTGTGCCTGTATTAATCTGGCCCTGAGGATGCTATTGGCATCCCAGGAAGCCATCGTAACTCTGTCTGAGGAAGGCTTCACAGAAGTGGCTACAAAACTAGGTTCTGAAAGATGTCAGAATTTGCCAGGAGAAGTCAGAGGAGAAATAGTCTCCAAAGAAGACTGTGTGGGAGAGCATGATAAGAAAGAAAAAAAAGCAGAATATGTTCAAGGATGACAAGGAATTCTGTGTGGTTGTAACTCAGAATAGAATGCGGAACAGAGAGATGTGGTCAGACGGGTGAAAGGAGGTTGGGTTGAGAAAGGCCTTGTAAAACCATGTAAAGGAGATAAGCATCTCCCCAAGTATCTGCACTGAATGTGACTGCTTCAAGATGCTCTGTAGATACATTGTTCCTTGTCAACATCTTGGAAAGTGGGGCGTCTTTAACTCTCTTAGAGATCTTCAAAGCACAGTAGCATAGTATAAGCTCTGGGAAGTCCTGCAATGTAAAACCTTCTCAGCTTTTTTTAAATTCAGGATTTCAAGTTTTTATTTTTAGGGGGTCAAACTAGAAAGTCAGAAGTTTGCGGAGTATACCAGCCAGGGCAGAGCCTCTTCAGCAACATGGTACTAGAGGCAGAACCTTAAGAAAAATGTTCAGTATTTATATAAGCAAAGGTTCATAGCTTTCTCAAAACCATAACAATGATAACTGGGACTCTGACATAAGAAAATGAATTTTTTAGTGCCTATTTTGTGGAACTGGAAGCATCCGAAAGAAGATCCAGAGAACCTGAAAAAGAGAAATGAAAATTAGATTATAATAAAATACATCCTTTATCTATTTCTAAATGAGGAGGGTTTTTATATATAATTATAGTTTATTATGTAAAACTGAGTTTAAGATAACTACCTAGTAAACTGCTTATAGATTTCCATTTGCAATGCTTCTTCCATTTGTTGCTTATTTTCTTCCACAGTTGGCCAGGCTGGGTTAGGGGGTAGTGGACAGGCTGGGGGGTGTCAATTGAGGACCCAGAAATTAGAGGAGGGGGTCTTCGTTTTTTTTTTTCTTCCTTTTTTTCTTATTTCTTTTCTTTCCTACCCCTGCAAGTCCCTCCAACACAGGCCATCTGTCCCTTCTTCCCTAGAGTTAAAAGCAACCTACGTCAGATTGAAATGGATAAAAAGATAAATCACCACCCCTCTGCTGAACACAGAAAGCTAAAAGGGAGAAAGAAATTGCATTTGCCTTTGCACTCAATATATCAAAGTAATTTATGTCAGAGCCACTCTGCCTGCTTTCATACATATTCGGTTTTAAATAAAATCAATCTTTCCAAACCTGTAATCGCTTTCTTTGTAAGACTCCAAAAAAAAAAAAAAGTTGCTAAAATCTGGTTCCATTAGAGGCAAAGTTGGTTTATTGCCTTACAAAATCATTCATTCTAATGAGATGTAAGGTTAAGAGACATTCCTACAAACATATTAAATGGCTAACAACCATTCAGGAGCTGGTTAAAGCTCACATTAAAAACAGGCAGGGAAGGGTTAATTGGGCAGACTTTTAGACAGTAGGAGGAGAGGAGCCCCAGAAGGACATGGGGTTGGAGCCAACTCTAGCACAGTGGGAGCAACTGCTGAGACCAGGAAGGATTTCCTTTATGCTGAGAGTATCATGAGGACCAATCAGGAGTCAGCTCTACCTCCTTCTGGGACCTCCCTAAGAGAGAAAGAAGGGCAGCCACCATTTCTGAATGTTGACTGTAATAATGGCACACACTTGTATAGTGGTTACTCTCTGCCTGACACTGTTCTCTATCCCTAATGACCCTATGAAGTTAGTGCTATAATTTCCCCCAATTTACAGAACGGGAGACTGAGACATCAAGAGCTTAAGTAATTGCCCAGTGTCCTCACATGGCTGTTAGATAGCAGATCTGGAACTCAGTTCCAGGTCATCTAGTGCAGGATTACCCATGCTTAGTCACTCTACTCTCTTGCCTCCTTTCTAATCGTTTCTGCATATGTCTCCATTTTTAGTCCCTACAGACACTGTGAGCTGTGTACCAGTATTCTCTTTTTAAGATGAGGAAACTGAGGCTCAGAAGGTTTGGAGTGTTTGTCTCTCTCAAAGCCTGAGTTCTTTCCTTAGCAGAGACTAGTGAAGTGCTGATCAGAAAGGGCAACGGCAACCAAGAAATTGCATCTCACCACCAAATGTTATCTACCACTAACTGAACTACATACAACGTTTTGTTTTGTTTTGTTTTGTTTGTTTTCTAGCTTGAGTCATGTATACCTTCTATAAAGAGTTGACCATGAGTCAGCATTACTGAGAAAGAGAAATTCTAAAGTCCGATAGACATGGCTATGAAGAAATCCCAGCTTCACTACTGAGCAGCTGCAACTGATTAGCTCTGGGCTTGTTACATTATCTCAGCTTCAGAGTTATCACTGAAATGGGAATGATCATCCTTGCTCAGGGAGTTGTGGGATTAAATCGTGAATGTGAACGCAGAGCATAATGTTGGGCACCCTGAAAGCACTTGGTTGGTGAGTGAGGACATGATGATTGTTGATTGCCTGTCTCACACCCTCCCAACTTCCTCCCAAGCCATACCCTGGTGCAGACCTTATCAGGGAGAGACAGGGAAAGGTCATAATATAAAATGTGTGCCCAGAATGGGAAAATGTAATGCAAGAAAAGGAGACAAATCTCTAATGCTGAGTGTACTAGTCATTTTGCAGTTTGGGGTGGAAAATTAGAGATGATTGAAGAAAACTCTAAATCCATCCCCTAGACAGGCATTGCTCATCTTCCTAGTACCTGGGGCTTCTGAAAACTGCATTGCCTCTCTGTTTTCCAGATAGGACACATGGTCTAAAGGGAGGGCAATAATAAGAACATTCATCACCTACATGTTAGCCAGGCGGGTGCCAGGAAGACACACTTAGAGTCCTGGTCCCTCTGTGAAATGAACTGAGACATAAGAAAAGGTACATCACCTGCTGGCTGTGGGATCTTGGTTGTATACTCTCCAGCTGCAAAACCCTAATGTTTATTTCTGAACTGAAGATATCTAATACTAGATTCAACAGCTGAAGATTGTTATAAACATGAAAAATAGCTGAGAAACTTCAATTAAATTCAACAAAGATGTATTAGTCTTCTATGCCCTGAATATATGCTAAGCCCTTGAGAATTGAAGGAGAATAAAACTCGTGATGATGGCTGTAGTGTATAGTACTATTGTTTAGAGAGGCATATAATGAGGCACTTAAGCGCAAATCTTGGAACTAGATCTTCTGGCTTCAGATCCACCTCCATCATATATTAATAGTTTAACATTACCCAAGTTGCTCTTTGATTTGCCTGTAAAAAAAAAAAAGTGATAAATGGGCTTAAATAAAGCAATAAGTATAAAGTTGTGAGAACAACTCCTAGCATATAGAAAGTAAGATGTAGATGGTAGATATTTTTATCACTGAATTTAAAGCTGAATAGAATCTTCAACTGGCTCACTAATTTCACAGAATAGAATGCTGAGCTCCAGAAACGCAATGGGAAAAATTAGTTTCAACAGAATGAACAACTAAAATGTAAGACTTCAAAAATATTAGAAGATACGGAAAAAGGTCTTTGTGATCTTGGAATAGGAAATAATTTTTTAGACAAGAGACAAAAACATTTAAAAGGAAGAAATTAACTTTTCTTCAATAATATTTGTAATTAGAGAGTGACAGCTTTGAGCCATGTGATATCAGCCTGACATCTAGCCCAACATGAAAGAAGGATAGAGATTTGAGTTCAACGTTTCAACCAATGATTCAATCAATCATGCCTATATAATGAGACCCCAATAAAAACTCTGAACACTGAAGCACATATGAGCTTCCCTGGTTAACATACTCTGGGCATGTTCTTACACATTAAGTGACACATCCTGACTCTATGGTGAGAAGACATGTAAGCTGCTAATTCAAGACTCTTCTAGATCTTGTCCTATGTACCTTTTCACTGGTCTTAATTTGTACCTTTTTTTTTTGCTATAATAAAACTGTAACCATACATAGAGTACTTTCTTGAGTGCTCTAAGTCATTCTAATAAATTATTGAATCTGAAGGAGTAAGGGGAACCCCAAAATTTGTAGTGAGTTTGTCAGAAGTATGGCTAGCCTGACGTCCTTGAGCTTGCAGTTAGTGTGTGAATGAGTGCAATTTTGGGGAGGACTGTGCTCCTCACCTGTGATGTCTGGCCTAACTCCAGGTAGTTAGTGTTAGAATTGCACTGCAGTAGCAATCAGGGAAATGGAAATGAAAAGAGTGAGAGATGATTTTATACCCAGTGTCTTGTCAATACTCAAAAAGCCTAGAAATAGCAACAATCAACAATGATGAAGGTAAACAGGAACTCTGATCTGAGGGTGGAAATGAATGTTGGCATAAATTATCTGGACAGGCTCTTACTTGAATTCCCACCAACTGAGACAAGGACTGATAAAATGAAAGGATAAGTTCCATAGCTGATGAATCCAAAAAATAAGAATTCTACCCAAGTCACTGAATTCCAAATCCAGTGTTCTTTCTCCCACAATTGACAGCCTTCCAAGGTTGATGAAATAAACATTTTTAGTAAAACCTTCAACTTACTGTGCTTTTTATATTAGAGAACATTTCTTATCCATTAGTTTATTCTATTGTCATAACCCTTAAGATAGGTAAACATGATAACATAAAAAGGTTCATTAAATTAAAGGGTGATTCTGAAACTTGAACTTGTTCTCAAGAATCCAAACATGAACAGAAATGTTATGAAAGCGAGCTTTTCCAAAGCACATCTCAGAATATGATCAGATTAAAGTCATGGAATTGCTACTAGCCTCAGTTTTGTTACCTGTGAAATAGGAATAACTGTGCCATCTCATTCAAAGAGTTGTTGATATGACCATTACCTAAGTGCCAACTCCAACACCCACCTCAGTACCCATGTTCTTATTCATTTATGCATTCATTGCACCATTCTGAAATCCTGTGACAAGGCAATCAGCACCTGTGCTACATATCATGGCCCAAAGACTGCAAAGTCCACAGGAGCTCTTGGTCTAATAGGGAAAATAGGCTTATAAAATACCATGAAAACCATGCAAGGAGAGAATGGTGAAGAACAGACAGAGAAAGGGAATGCTCAGAAAAGAGAAGTCTGCCTTAAATGTCAGGAAGGGATTTAAAAAGCATGATGTAGGATAAGAAGTTCACCAGGAAGGGAAAGGGAAGGATGCATTTGAAGGTAGAAGCAAAGACATTGAAATGATCTTGACTAACCCAGCACTTTGCATTCTTAAAAGACTAATGTCAATCAGTCCACTCCCCTTTATAGTTTTTCAATCAAATGGTTTGGAATATTCAGCTCCTCTTAATTATAACCAAGGACTAAGTTTATTAGTTTAAGTTTATAATTTTTATTTCTATCATATACAAATATATTATTATGTACATTTATGTTTTGATATAAATGGCCTGATTTTATAGATATGATTCTGTAGCCTCTTTCTTTTTCCCATTTGGCAATGTATCATGAGCATCTTTGCATGTTAATGCTCATTGTTCTACCTCATTCTTTTTAAAAGCCACATGGTCTTTCACTGATGCATACACAGTAATTTATTTAACCCATTTCCTTCCACTTCTTTTTGAGATGGAGTTTCACTCCTGTTGCCCAGACTGGAGTGCAATGGCACAATCTCGGCTCACCACAACCTCTACCTCCCGGGTTCAAGCGATTCTCCTGCCTCAGTCTCCTGAGTAGCTGGGAATACAGGCATGCACCACCACGCCTGGCTAATTTTGTATTTTTAGTAGAGATGGGTTTTATCGATGTTGGTCAGGCTGGTCTCAAACTCCTGACCTCAGGTGATCTACCCACCTCGGCCTCCCAAAGTACTGGGATTACAGGTGTGAGCCACCATGCCCAGCCTCCTTCCACTTTTTATTGATGTGCATTTACAATTTAAAATTACAACCAAATGAAAATTCCCATAACATGTATTTTCATGCTTATGCAAGGCCCAGTGCTATTTCACAAACACATCAATTGCATTCCCATCTCAACCTTTTCAGTTGCTTTTCCCTATTCTTGGAAAGTTCTCCCAGAAAATTATGTGACTCACCCTCACCGAGACCTCAAACAAGTCTTTCCTGGCCTCCTTATCTGCAGTAATATGTCTCTATCTCCATCTACCCCTTCACCTGCTGTGTTTTAAACAGAGCACTTCTTACTAACATTATATATATTCTTGTTTATTGAATGCCTCCCTGACTAGTGCAGAAGGCTGAACAGAGGCAGGGACTTTATTTTATTAACATCTGTGTCCCCGATATCTAATAATGCTCTTGGAACATAGCAGTCAAAATTAATTTTTGACTAAACAAAAGAATGAATTTATGATCTGGGTAGAATTACTGGGTCAATCATTATTAATGTTAACAGATATTGGCATGCTGCTGCTTCAAAAGCTTTATATTCTCACCAACAATGCCTATTTTGCTTATTTCACCCATGTCAGAATTGGGTTATATCAATATGTTTGGTTTTGCTCATGTTTGGTTATTAATGGATTAGCAAGGTTATGCATTTTTTCTAACTTATTGGGAAATTGTATCTAGTGTTAAGTGCATAGTTCTGTATTCCATATGCTCACTTTCCTATTGAGCTCTTTCTCATTTTCTTATTGATCTGTGGGTTTTCTTTCTACTACATGATGGTTAACTTTTTTGTATAATGAACATTCTAACCAACTTCCTGGGGCTGCCTTATGCCAAAGAAAATGTGCATTGTTTTGTTATTTTGTTTTTTCTATTTTTTTTTTAAGTTCTAGGGTACATGTGCAGGATGTGCATGTTCGTTACATAGTTAAATGTGTATCATGGTGGTTTGCTGCACCTGTCAATCCATCACCTAGGTAATAAGGTCAAGTCTTGGGTCTCTTCTCCTATAACCACTTTTAGTTTGGGACATATTACTGTGATGGCCATTTACAGAATGGGAAAGTCCACAGAGCACAGTCAGAGGCTGTTCTGTATCCACTAGAAATGGCAAGGTTCTGAACTGACTGTGGCCTTGTGTATGGGAACTGGGCCCCACAACTCCACCTGCTTCAGCAGCTTGGAATCTTAATTCTCTGCCTCATTGGGTCAGCACAAGTGCCTCTTTCCACTTGAGCTCCATCCTCATGCTGTGTGGTAATAAACATGCCCCAGACAGAAAGCCGGCATGAATATTGGACTTCCCTCAAGGATCTTTTGTCCCAAGAATACTGTCCTGTTTATTGGTAATGTCATGTATTTCATCCATTTGCATAGTTGTTTAGGATAAAATAGTAAGTTATGGCTGTAAATAGAAACCTGATTTTTATATCTCTTTAAAATTTTCCCCCCAAAATTAGATTTTACATGAAGTCCATTGCCAAAAGTAAACTCAATCAGAATTGTTCTGTTTGAATAGAATGTAAGAGGTGGTGCCTGAATGTCCCTTTTAACATGAGGGCTCCTTGGACATAGTTTAAGACCACTTCTGCTGAAGAGACAGGGCAAATGAAGGTGAGAGTGTGGATTATTTCCAGAAAGGCATGAGTGAATCAGTAGGGTCTAGACCAAGGATAAAGGAAAGAAAATATACATGTTTTAAATGTTTCAAGGGACTTATACTTAACTGACATTTGAAAGGAAAGAGGGAAGAAGAGAAAGGAAAGTCAAAAATGTATTAGGTTCATGTAAAAGTAATTGTGGTTTTGGACTGTGACTTTTAAATCATTTTAACTAGGCTCAAACACATCTTTATTAATCAAAATAGGAACCATTACAAACAACACATTTTTGCCAATGAGAAATAAGTTTATTCCTGTAGCATAAAAATCTGTGCTTCTGGATTCAGTGAATTCTTGGAAAACATTTTCTGCATCCTGCTGGTTGTGGAAGCATTTTCCCTACAAAAAGTTATTGGGATGCTTGAAGAATTGGTTGTCCATTGGCGAGAAGTCAGGAGAATATGGTGGATGAGGCAAAATTTCATAGTCCAATTTGTTCAACTTTAAAGTGTTGGTTGTGTGACATGCGGTCAGGCATTGTGGTGGTGAAGAACTGGGCCCTTTCTGTTGACCAATGCTGGCTGCAGGCATTGCAGTTTTCAGTGCAGCTCATCAATTTGCTGAGCATACTTCTCAGATGTAATGCTTTTGCCAAGATTCAGAAAGCTGTAGTGGATCAGACAGGCAGCAGACCACCAAACAGTGACTATGACCTTTTTTTGGTACAAGTTTGGCTTTGAGAAGTGTCTTGGAGCCACTTCTGGGTCCAACCACTGAGCTGGTCATTGCCAGTTACTGTATAAAATCCACTTTTCATTGAACGTCACAATTCGATCGAGAAATGGTTCACTGTTGTGTAGAACAAGAGAACACTTCAAAACAACAATTTTTTCAAATTTTCACTCAGCTCAAGAGGCACCCACTTATCTAGCTTTATTACCTTTCCAATTTGCTTCCAATGCCAAATGACCACCGAATGGTCGACGTTGAGTTCTTTGGAAACTTCTTGTGTAGCTGTAAGAGGATCAGCTTTGGTGATTGCTCTCAACTGGTCATTGCCAACTTCCAATGGCTGTTTACTATGCTCCTCATCTTCAAGGCTCTTGTCTCCTTTGCAAAACTTCTTGAACCACCGCTGCACTGTTTGCTCATTAGCAGTTCCTGGGGCAAATGTGTTGTTGATGCTGCAAGTTGTCTCTGCTGCTTTACAACCCATCTTGAACTTAAATAAGAAAATCGTTCAAATTTGTTTCTTGTCTAACATCATTTCCATAGTCTAAAATAAATATAAAATACGTCGCAAGTAATAAATCATTGGCAAAAAAAAGAAACGTGCATTAAAATGATGTATAACATAACCCATTTATTTTAAAATATAGTCCAATATCAAATAGGAAATTTCAGCAATTCAAAAACCACAGTTACATTTGCACCAACCTAATGGGTTGTATTTGGGGGAAGATGATGATGATGGTTTCTCATGGACCTTCTGAAGGTGGCATCACCATCACATCATTTTTAGCATTATCGTGAGCCAATGCAATTTCCTAAGTATTTTCCTAAGTATTTTACTAACATTATCTCAGTTCACTATCACAACTATTAGGTAGTCATTTTTATTTATATTTGTCAGGGGAGAAAACTGAGTCCAGAAAGTTATGACAAGTAAAAGAAGTTACCCAAGTACACAGCTATTAGTGGGAAGATCAGCAGGGTACCTGAGGCGAGATAGAATTTTAATAAATAAATGCCCCAGAAAAGGCATGCTCCTCTCCCTCTCTGAGTAGCCCTCTCATCTTGTTTGCTTCTTATGTTCTTCGCTTCCCTCTTTTTTTATTTCTTCCAAGAAAAACTATGATGGACATGTCTTTAAAGAGACACAGGAAAGAAGGAAAAGATCTATTTGGATCTGCCTGAAGGTAAATGCAAGTTTTTCAGCTTAATATTGGCTGCTAGGTTATCCTAAGCAGCATATATGCTCTGGGAATTTGAAGTGTGGACAGCCATCCATTGATTAACTCTCTAAGCGCATGTAGTGAAGCACATACTATGTCAGGCACATAGCATTGTGCAGAGTGGAGCATACCTCTGCCCTCAAGGGTAACTCATATGTTAGTCTCCTTTTCCTTTCCCCATCACACAGGATGTGATGTAGCTGGGCAGGGAAGACTTGAGAAATGACTTCATCCTATAACCACTGAGATCCTCATCTCCAGGTGGATTTTCTTCACTGCCTGGCTGTCCTACCTGCTGTACAAATAAAGTCTCCCACATTTCTCCAATGTAATGGCACCTGACCCCAACAGTGGTCTTAGTAGAGACTTTATATAAACGGGTTTGGGTGGGCAGGTCAGTGAGGCAGGTTGATATGCATGGAAATTATATCCCTAAAACTTCACTGTCTAAGACTATGATTGAATGTTAAAAGGAGGGGTAAATATTATCATTTGGGGTTCAAAAATGGAAGAAGTTATTTTCTAATGGATGGCTCAGAGAGGAAAGCTGGCATAGATAACCTGACATCTGGTCTGAGGTATGTAAGTAAATAAATACATAAGCAAATAAACAGTTAATACTTTGGCATAAGGAGAAAAGCACTCCAGGTTTGGGGCATGTTGTAAGCATGAAATGAGAAAGAGCAGACATTATCTAAAAAGGCAAAAAGGGTTTGAGGGCACCAAAGTCACACTTTGCCACCTTTCCACTTTTTCCCTGGAAAAGGCCAGATCCCATGGAAATGTGAAAGCTACAGCAGCTCAGCCACTTCTATCTTCAGAGACTCAAATGATCCCTGGACAGCCATCCTCTCCTGCAGCTATGACCTGATTTTAGAGCTCAGCAGGTCTCTTTGGCCGCTCCTTCTGTGATGTGGAGATTCTTCATCCTTAGGAACCATAAACAGAACTGTATGAATGCTATTTGTTCATGGAAGATTAAGAGACACAGACTCCCTGAAGTCTCAGAGAGTTTCATAGCAAAGCTTTGCCACTTTGCAGTGAGAAACAAGTGTCTCATTCTCCAGACAAGAGTAAGAGCCCACCTGCTTCCTGCTTCCTGTTGTCTCCTTTTCTCAGGGCTGCAGACATGACTCACACATGGCCAGGTCAGCTCCACACTGGCCTCTAGGCCAGTCCTACAGCCGGAGACAGAATACATTTAAGATACTGGTTTTCAATGCCAGCATTCAGCATAGCTCATTGTTGAGACATCATGCCTGGCTCTGGTATGTGGACCTAAGTCTTGCTGTTTTGGTCTCAGTCCCTATTTGAGTAACAACGTCAGAGCAGTGCTCAATGCTTGGTGTCTAGAATTCCACTCTTGGGATCTAGAGTCCCATCACTGAACTAGACCTTAGTTCATGGAGTCCCCTACCTGTCAGGAGACTACTTTGATACAAGTCCAATTTTCTTTCTGAAGATAGAGCTGTCATGATTCCTACCATTCACTGAGCATGCTCTCAAGAGACACAGCTGAACATTTCACAAGCTCAGCTGAATTTTAATTCTCACAGTAGCCCCATGAGATAAGTACAATAATTGTCTTTACCTTGTATATTCAGAGACAAAACAAAATATGAAATTAAGATGAGAATAACTTTGGCCTTTTAGTTTTATTAAACTTTAATTGGGAGAAAATTTGGGGAGTTTTAATTCTTCATTAAAAATATAACAGAAGTTCATATAGCTTAAATTGGGTATATTTTATTTTGCTGGCCTTGTATTATTTGGAATATTTTGCCACCATTGTTTCCATTTCACATTTACTAGCCATCTCTGTCATTCAATGTGCCTGGCATATTTTGAGATGGAAAACAGAATCAGGAATGGTTTCTTTGTGCAGAGTGCATTGTGAGCTTAGGGTTAACTCACGTAACATCTTGTCCTGAGAGTTTGGTATTTCTCTTCCTCCAGGCTAGTTAGGCTCTGATAAAACCTAAGCAGGTTAGGCTCTGAAAATGTAGTTTTTCTTGTGGGCAGGCCCTGTTAAGATCAGAGGCTCGGCATGTATTTCAAAATGGCTGCTTTTTCCTTCTTCCTGCCAGAAGCACAAGGGAACTTTTCTCATTTCTTCACTGTGAGAACCTATTAGAGCCCCAAGAGGTAACATTCATGAAAGTGTGGGGGCACCCAAAGATTGGGCCCCCATGAAGGTTTTTTCTAACTATATTTCGTAGAGCAGTTTTCTGTTTACAGCAAAATTGAGCAGAAAGCAGAGAACTCTCACATACGCCTGCCCCACACAGGTGCAGCCTGCCCCACTATCAACATCTCCCACCTGAGTGCAACATTGGGTATAATCAATCAACCTAGATTGACATGTCAAAGTCCATAGTTTACATGATGGTTCACTCTTGATGTTGTGCATTGTATGGGTATTGACAAATGTATCCAGCATTATAGTATCACATGGAGTAGTTTCACTGGCCTAAAAATACTCTGTGCCCCATCAGTTCATCCCTTTCACCTCCCTAACCCCTGATAACCATGGATCCTTCTACTACCATAGTTTTACCTTTTCAGGATGTCATATAATGGGAATCATACAGCCTTTTCAGATTCCTTCTTTCACCTAGCAAAATGAATTTAAGATTCCTCCATGTATTTTCATTGCTAGACAGACCATCTCTTTTTAGCACTGAATAACATTCCACTGCTTGGATGTCCCATAGTTTATCCATTCACCTACTGAAGGGCATCTTAGTGGTTTCCCCAAGTTTTGGTAAATGTGGATAAAGCTGCTATAAACATTCATGTGCAGGTGAAAGAAGGAATCTGAACAGGCTGTATGATTCTCATTATATGACATCCTGTTAAAGGGAAAACTATGGTGATAGAAGGATCCGTGGTTATCAGGGATTAGGGAGGTGAGAGGGATGGACTGTTGGATCATATGTTGAGTATGTTTAGTTTTACAAGAAACTGCCCAGCTGTCTCCCCAAAGTGCCTGTGTCATTTCCATCCTCACCAACAGTGAGTGAGAGTTCCTACTGCTTCAGGTTCTCACCAGCATTTGGTGTCAGTGTTCCGGATTTTGGCTATTCTAATAGGTGTGTAGTGGTATCTCATTGTTTTAATTTGCATTTCTCTTATGACATATAATGTTGAGCATGTATTTGTCATCTGTGTATCTTCTTTGGTGAAGTGCCTGTTCATATTGGTCATTTTTAAATCAGTTTCTATGTTTTATTGTTGAGTTTTAAGTGTTCTTTGTATATTTCGGATAAGAGTTCTTTCTCATATATGCCTTTTGCAAATATTTTCTCCCAGTCTGTGGTTTATTTTCTCATTTTCTGGACCCCCTCTGGGTTTTTAACTCTCAGAAATGTTCAAACTAAGTCTCCAGTAATTCCTCAATTACAGATTAGGTTTTCCTAGTTGGATCCCATCGAGTTTTCTGCCCCTGGGATTCTGCTTTGGTAAACTGACATTCTTTGTATCTAATTGTCGGCCTCTGCAATTTTCAAGGCAGTGGGTTTCCCTATCGCCTTGGTTCTCTGATGGATCTAAGAAGAGTTGTTGATTTTCAATTTGTTCAGTTATGTCTTATTATGTGAACCTAAGAGATGACTTCCAAGCTCTTTACATGCTGGACTGGGAATCAAAAGTTTGCATAGTCTTACTTGTTTATAATTTAAATAACTCTGCAAGTCAAGGAAAGCTGCTTGCATTATATCCTATTTATAAATTTGAAAACTGAGTTGAGAGAGACTAACTTGCTGGCCAATAGTAACACTGAGATAATTGTTATCCAAGGTAGAATGGAAAATCAGGTTTTTTGGCTTCCAATTCGGGGTTCTTTGTACTGAAACTAGCTGCTTGGCATCTACCTGTTGTGTGACACTATGCAAGTCATCTGAGTTCTTTGGATCTCAGCTTTTGCATCTGTGAAATATTTAAAACTTTTAACAAACTTTATAATATTATATTGTGCCTAAATAGTTTTTATATCCCCACAAGACCTCTCTTTGTGAAAGGAATGGCTTGTTATAAGGCAAGTCAGCTGTGTTCTCCTCAAATCTCCAGCTTTAATAATGTGGTTAGGCATCTTATAAAGGGAAGTCACTCTGTCTTGTGGACATGGAGAGGGAAGAGTGGGGACAGTGAGGTGGGAGCAGGTGTGGAACCCACTAACTGGGCTCAGCCCACATCTTAAAAAGCCGTGATGTATGGCACTGCCTTGCAGCCCTTGCTTTTTCTCTTTCTTTTTAATCATTAACCTTGCAAGCAGGAGCCTTCTTATTTTAATCTTCAAGGTTGCAGTAAGTCTTCCCATCTGTAACTGTTGGTTCCCAGATGGAAGCCAACATAAGTTCTCTCTGCTGTCAGCTCAGCAACATGATGCCTTTGACAGATCTTTTTCTAAAAACAGAACTTGCTGTTTCCAAGGAGCAGTGGAAGGGACATTAGAAGAAGAATGCCAATTCCAGAGGGGTGTGAAGATCACACTCAGAAGATCTCCTGGTGTGCCAGCTGTAGGGTTTGAGGACAGGCTGATTTGAGAGTTCCAGAAAACCAGTGGTAGAGGAAGAGATCTGAATTTGAAGGAAGATTTGGGTTCAAATCCTGACTTTGCTTTCTCTGACCTGGGTGGAATTTTGGCAAGGACAACTTGTTTATTCATGAGCTTCAATTCTCCCATCTATCAAATTGAGAAAATAATACCCAAGTCACAGGTCTTTGCCAATATTTGAAAAAGTGCAATATTTACAAGTGTGTCTTTCTCAATGCCCAGAACATGTTTCCCCCCTCCCTCCCTCCCTTTTTTATTCCTTCCGATCTTATTCCTTAGACTATATCTGTATTAGTCTGTTTTCATGCTGCTGGTAAAGACATACCCAAGACTGGGCACGATACAAAAGAAAGAGATTTATTGGACTTACTGTTCCATGTGGCTAGGGAGGCCTCACAATCATGGTGGAAGGTGAAAGGCCCTTCTCACATGGCAGTGGCAAGAGAGAAAATGAGAGGCAAGCAAAACGGTTTCCCCTTATCAAACCATCAGATCTTGTGAGACTTATTCATTATCAAGAGAACAGCACAGGAAAGACCTGCCCTCATAATTCAATCACCTACCACCGGGTTCCTCCCACAACACATGGGAATTGTGGGAGTTACAATTCAAGACGGTATCTGGGTGGGGACGCAGCAAAACCACACCAGTATCCTCCTTCAGTGATCCTTTTAGGGCAAAAGCAAGATCGGAATCAGCCATGAAAGGTCTTAGTGAGTTGCCTCCTCTGTTAGATGTACAGTTCAAGATCAAGGGTGAGAAAGGAGATTAGCAGTGTCTGTGATGGCTCATCGTGACCACTTCAACATCAAGGTAATTTGCCAGACCGAGGCACAGGAGAGTGGAGTCCAGTTATGTATTTTTGGGCAAGTCTGAACCATATGCTCAGTTTCTACATCCATGAAGAGACTAGTTATACATGCAATTCTTGAGAATCAAGAAAATTGACAAGCATGTTTTGTTATGTTTTGAGAAAATTGAACACACTGTGCACACATGATACTTTATAACTAACATCTATTGGTTGGCAACTCTTTGACCTAGAGCCAGGGAAAGTCAATGTAGGAAGCCATTTAGAGTTAATCAGATAAATTGAGGCTCAAAAATTCAGTTCAAGTGACTTTTACTGAATTGTAGGAACTTTCATATACCTTAACTTTTCTATAAGGGGCTGACCCAGTATCAAAAAACAATCAAGTACCTGAATTTGTCTAGAAATCCAAATAATAACATACCTGAGAAATTCAGAATCTTGATTATTCCAAGACTATTCTGGTTTTTGTTATTTTCAAAAATGATGGCTTAAGTATCTGACTAGATGTATTTTTTTTTCATTTTAACAACATTATTATCATGCCTAAAAACTAGCAGCATTCCTTAATACCATCAAAGATAATTTTTTACATATTAGTTTGGTGCAAAAGTAATTGCCTTTTTTGCAATTACTTTTAATGGCAAAAAAAATCGCAATTACTTTTGCACCAACTTTTTTTTATTCTCTAAGTTTTAGGGTACATGTGCACAATGTGCAGGTTTGTTATATATGTATACATGTGCCATGTTGGTGTGCTGCACCCAGTAACTCGTCATTTAACATTAGATATACCTCCTAATGCTATCCCTCCCCCCTCCTCCCACCCCACAACAGTCCCCAGAGTGTGATGTTCCCCTTCCTGTGTCCATGAGTTCTCATTGTTCAATGCCCACCTATGAGTGAGAACATGTGGTGTTTGGTTTTTTGTCCTTGCAATAGTTTGCTGAGAATGATGGTTTCCAGCTTCATCCATGTCCCTACAAAGGACATGAACTCATTTTTTATGGCTGCATAGTATTCCATGGTGTATATGTGCCACATTTTCTTAATCCAGTCTATCATTGTTGGACATTTTGGTTGGTTCCAAGTCTTTGCTATTGTGAATAGTGCCGCAATAAACATACGTGTGCATGTGTCTTTATAGCAGCATGATTTATAGTCCTTTGGGTATATACCCAGTAAAGGGATGGCTGGATCAAATGGTATTTCTAGTTCTAGATCCCTGAGGAATCGCAACACTGACTTCCACAATGGTTGAACTAGTTGACAGTCCCACCAACAGTGTAAAAGTGTTCCTATTTCTCCACATCCTCTCCAGCACCTGTTGTTTCCTGACTTTTTAATGATTGCCATTCTAACTGGTGTGAGATGGTATCTCATTGTGGTTTTGATTTGCATTTCTCTGATGGCCAGTGATGATGAGCATTTCTTCATGTGTCTTTTGGCTGCACAAATGTCTTCTTTTGAGAAGTGTCTGTTCATATCCTTTGCCCACTTTTTGATGGGGTTATTTCTTGTAAATTTGAGTTCATTGTAGATTCTGGATATTAGCCCTTTGTCAGATGAGTAGATTGCAGAAATTTTTTCCCATTCTGTAAGTTGCCTGTTCACTCTGATGGTAGTTTCTTTCGCTGTGCAGAAGCTCTTTAGTTTAATTAAATCCCATTTATCAATTTTGGCTTTTGTTGCTATTGCTTTTGGTGTTTTAGACATGAGCTCCTTGCCCATGCCTATGTCCTGAATGGTATTGCCTAGGTTTTCTTCTAGGGTTTTTATAGTTTTAGGTCTAACATTTCAGTCTTTAATCCATCTTGAATTAATTTTTGTATAAGGGGTAAGGAAGGGATCCAGTTTCAGCTTTCTACATATGGCTAGCCAGTTTTCCCAGCACCATTTATTAAATAGGGAATCCTTTCCCCATTTCTTGTTTTTGTCAGGTTTGTCAAAGATCAGATGGTTGCAGATATGCAGCATTCTTTCTGAGGGCTCTGTTCTGTTCCATTGGTCTATATCTCTGTTTTGGTACCAGTACCATGCTGTTTTGGTTACTGTGGCCTTGTAGTGTAGTTTGAAGTCAGGTAGCATGATGCCTCCAGCTTTGTTCTTTTGGCTTAGGATTGACTTAGCAATGTGGGCTGTTTTTTGGTTCCATATGAACTTTAAAGTAGTTTTTTCCAATTCTGTGAAGAAAGTCATTGGTAGCTCGATGGGGATGGCATTGAATCTATAAATTACCTTGGGCAGTATGGCCATTTTCACGATATTGATTCTTCCAACCATGAGCATGGAATGTTCTTCCATTTGTTTGTATCCTCTTTTATTTCATTGAGCAGTGGTTTGTAGTTTGTAGTTCTCCTTGAAGAGGTCCTTCACATCCCTTGTAAGTTGGATTCCTAGGTATTTTATTCTCTTTGAAGCAATTGTGAATGGGAGTTCACTCATGATTTGGCTCTGTTTGTCTGTTATTGGTATATAAGAATGCTTGTGATTTTTGCACATTGATTTTGTATCCTGAGACTTTGCTGAAGTTGCCTATCAGCTTAAGGAGATTTTGGGCTGAGACGATGGGGTTTTCTAGATATACAATCATGTCATCTGCAAACAGGGACAATTTGACTTCCTCTTTTCCTAAGGGAATACCCTTTATTTCCTTCTCCTGCCTGATTTCCCTGGCCAGAACTTCCAACACTATGTTGAATAGGAGTGGTGAGAGAGGGCATTCCTGTCTTGTGCCAGTTTTCAAAGGGAATGCTTCCAGTTTTTGCCCATTCAGTATGATATTGGCTGTGGGTTTGTCATAGATAGGTATTCATGGGATGTATCTCAAAATAATAGCTAATTTATTGAGAGTTTTTAGCATGAAGGTTGTTGAATTTTGTCAAAGGCCTTTTCTGCATCTATTGAGATAATCATGTGGTTTTTGTCTTTGGTTCTGTTTATATGCTGGATTACATTTATTGATTTGCATATGTTGAACCAGCCTTGCATCCCAGGGACGAAGCCCACTTGACCATGGTGGATAAGCTTTTTGATGCGTTGCTGGATTCGGTTTGCCAGTATTTTATTGAGGATTTTTGCATTGATGTTCATCAGGGATAGTGGTCTAAAATTCTTTTGTTGTTGTGTCTCTGCCAGGCTTTGGTATCAGGATGATGCTGGCCTCATAAAATGAGTTAGGGAGGATTCCCTCTTTTTCTATTGATTGGAATAGTTTCATAAGGAATGGTACCAGCTCCTCCTTGTACCTCCGGTAGAATCGGGCTGTGAATCCATCTGGTCCTGGACTTTTTTTGGTTGGTAAGCTATTAATTATTGCCTCAATTTCAGAGCCTGTTATTGGTCTATTCAGAGATTCAACTTCTTCCTGGTTTAGTCTTGGGAGGGTGTATGTGTCCAGGAATTTATCCATTTCTTCTAGATTTTCTAGTTTATTTGCATAGAGGTGTTCATAGTATTCTCTGATGGTAGTTTGTATTTCTGTGAGATCGGTGGTGATATCTCCTTTATCATTTTTTATTGTGTCTATTTGATTCTTCTCTCTTTTCTTATTTATAGTCTTGCTAGCGGTCTATCAATTTTATTGATCTTTTCAAAAAACCAGCTCCTGGATTCATTGATTTTTTGAAGGGTTTTTTGTGTCTCTATTTCCTTTAGTTCTGCTCTGATCTTCATTATTTCTTGCCTTCTGCTAGCTTTTGAATGGGTTTGCTCTTGCTTCTCTAGTTCTTTTCATTGTGATGTTAGGGTGTCAATTTTAGATCTTTCCTGCTTTCTCTTGTGGGCATTTAGTGCTATAAATTTTCCTCTACACACTGCTTTGAATGTGTCCCAGAGATTCTGGTATGTTGTGTCTTTGTTCTTATTGGTTTCAAAGAACATCTTTCTTTCTGCCTTCATTTCGTTATGTACCCAGTAGTCATTCAGGAGCAGGTTGTTCAGTTTCCATGTAGTTGAGCAGTTTTGAGTGAGTTTCTTAATCCTGAGTTCTAGTTTGATTGCACTGTGGTCTGAGAGACAGTTTGTTATAATTTCTGTTCTTTCACATTTGCTAATTGCTTTACTTCCAACTATGTGGTCAATTTTGGAATAGGTGTGGTGTGGTGCTAAAAAGAATGTATATTCTGTTGATTTATGGTGAAGAGTTCTGTACATGTCTATTAGGTCCACTTTTTGCAGAGCTGAGTTCAATTCCTGTATATCCTTGTTAGCTTTCTGTCTCATTGATCTGTCTAATGTTGACAGTGGGGTATTAAAGTCCCCCATTATTATTGTGTGGGAGTCTAAGTCTCTTTCTAGGTCTCTAAGGACTTGCTTTATGAATCTGGGTGCTCCTGTATTGGGTGCATATATATTTAGGATAGTCAGCTCTTCTTGTTGAGTTGATCCCTTTACCATTATGTAATAGCCTTCTTTGTCTCTTTTGATCTTTGTTAGTTTAAAGTCTGTTTTATCAGAGACTAGGATTGTAACACCTGCCTTTTTTTGTTTTCCATTTGCTTAGTAGATCTTCCTTCATCCCTTTATTTTGAGCCTATGCGTGTCTCTGCACATGAGATGGGTTTCCTGAATACAGCATACTGATGGGTCTTGACTCTTTATCCAATTTGCCAGTCTGTGTCTTTTAATTGGAGCACTTAGCCCATTTACATTTAAGGTTAATATTATTATGTGTGAATTTGATCCTGTCATTATGATGTTAGCTGGTTATTTTGCTCGTTAGTTGATGCAGTTTCTTCCTAGCCTTGATGGTCTTTACAATTTGGCATGTTTTTGCAGTGGCTGGTACTGGTTGTTCCTTTCTATGTTTAGTGCTTCCTTCAGGAGCTCTTGTAAGGCAGGCCTAGTGGTGACAAAATCTCTCAGCATTTGTGTGTCTGTAAAGGCTTTTATTTCTCCTTCACTTATGAAGCTTAGTTTGGCTGGATAGGAAATTCTGTATTGAAAATTATTTTCTTTAAGAATGTTGAATATTGGCCCCCACCCTCTTCTGGCTTGTAGAGTTTCTGCCGAGAGATCCCCTGTTAGTCTGATGGGCTTCCCTTTGTGGGTAACCCAACCTTTCTGGCTGCCCTTAACATTTTTTCCTTCATTTCAACTTTGGTGAATCTGACAATTATGTGTCTTGGAGGTGTTCTTCTCGAAGAGTATCTTTGTGGCATTCTCTGTATTTCCTGAATATGAATGTTGGCCTGCCTTGCTAGATTGGGGAAGTTCTCCTGGATAATATCCTACAGAGTGTTTTCCAACTTGGTTCCATTCTCCCCATCACTTTCAGGTATACCAATCAGATGTAGATTTGGTCTTTTCACATAGTCTGGTATTTCTTGGAGGCTTTGTTCATTTCTTCTTTTTTCTCTAAACTTCTCTTCTTGCTTCATTTCATTCATTTGATCTTCCATCACTGATACCCTTTCTTCCACTTGATTGAATTGGCTACTGAGGCTTGTGCATTCATCACGCAGTTCTCGTGCCTTGGTTTTCAGCTCCATCAGGTCCTTTAAGGACTTCTCTGCATTGGTTATTCTAGTTAGCCATTCGTCTAATTTTTTTTCAAAGTTTTTAACTTCTTTGCCATGGGTTCGAACTTCCTCCTTTAGCTCAGAGAAGTTCGATCGTCTGAAGCCTTCTTCTCTCAACTCATCAAAATCATTCTCCATCCAGCTTTGTTCTCTTGCTGGTGAAGAGCTGTGTTCCTTTGGAGGAGGAGAGGCACTCTGATTTTTAGAGTTTCCAGTTTTTCTGCTCTGTTTTTTCCCCATCTTTGTGGTTTTATCTACCTTTAGTCTTTGATGATGGTGACATACAGATGGGGTTTTGGTGTGGATGTCCTTTCTGTTTGTTAGTTTTCCTTCTAACAGTCAGGACCCTCAGCGACAGGTCTGTTGGAGTTTGCTGGAGGTCCACTCCAGACCCTGTTTGCCTGGGTATCAGCAGCAGGGCTGCAGAACAGTGGATATTGGTGAACAGCAAATGTTGCTACCTGATCATTCCTCTGGAAGTTTTGTCTCAGAGGAGTACCCGGCCATGTGAGGTGTCAGTCTGCCCCTGCTTAGGGGTGCCTCCCAGTTAGGCTACTCAGGAGTCAGGGACCCACTTGAGGAGGCAGCCTGCCCGTTCTCAGATCTCCAGCTGCATGCTGGGAGAACCACTACTCTCTTCAAAGCTGTCTGACAGGGACATTTAAGTGTGCAGAGGATTCTGCTGCCTTTTGTTTGGCAATGCCCTGCTCCTAAAGGTGGAGTCTACAGAGGCAGGCAGGCCTCCTTGAGCTGTGGTGGGCTCCACCCAGTTTGAGCTTCCCAGCTGCCTTATCTATTCAAGCCTTGGCAGTGGTATGCGCCCCTCCCCCAGCCTCATTGCTGCCTAGCAGTTTGATCTCAGACTGCTGTGCTAGCAATGAGGGAGGCTCCATGGGTGTAGGACCCTCTGAGCCAGGCGTGGGATATAATCTCCAGGTGTGCCGTTTGCTAAGACCATTGGAAAAGTTCAGTATTAGGGTGGGAGTGACCCGATTTTCCAAGTGCCGTCTCACTCCTTTCTTTGACTAGCAAAGGGAATTCCCTGACCCCTTGTACTTCCCAGGTGAGGCAGTGCCTCGCCCTGCTTTGGCTCATGCTTGGTGCGCTGCACCCACTGTCCTGCACCCACTGTCCAACAATCCCCAGTGAGATGAACCCAATTCCTCAGTTGGAAATGCAGAAATCACCCGTCTTCTGCGTTGCTCATGTTGGGAACTGTAGACTGGAGCTGTTCTTATTTGGCCATCTTCACCAACCTTATACATATACACACACACACACACACACACACACATATATATATGTAGATATAGATAGATGTTCTAATTTATAACAGGATATAAATAATAGCCACATGTTTCAATTGGTTGATATAGCTCTCAAGTCTTCTGAGTCTGTCCCCCATCTCCACTCCCACCCCCACCATTGCACTGGCAATTTATTATTGAAGGAACCAGATCATTTATGCTGCCAAGGTTCTCATAGTTTGGATTTTGATGACTACACCCCCTGATGTCCATTAACTTTTTCCTCTGTCCTCTATATTTTCTGTAAAATGCTGAATCTGAAAGCTTGATCAGATTCAAATTTCATGGTTTTGGCAAGGCTACTTCACAGGTGGCATTGTGTCCTGATATCATTGGACACATAATTCCTGGTGGCCTCTTTTATGATATTTGCAGCCACCAAGGCTCAGTGCCTAGATCCACTAGGGTTTGAAAAATTGTGATAATCCTATTCTATCATTTGTTCTTCACCTACTAGCTGGAATAGTTTTATACAGAGAAACTTGCTCTCATCAACTATTTGGTACTCGATATACAGTCATGGAGGAAAGCCAGAATAATTGCTTGATTCTTTTTCTTTATCATTTTCAAGTGATACATTGATTCACTGGCATCTATCACCATGTAGTCAATTTAGGTTTTTGTTTGTGTCATTGTAAACCAAAGGATTTAAACATATTGCATTTCTCCTTCCACTGATGTTTCTTATTGTTGCTCAAATCATGCCATCTTTGGCTAATGGGGGCCACTGCAAGTGGTTCCTGTGTCCTTTAGACATCACCCTAGTAATTGGATTACTTCCTTGTTCTCTCATTTGAAATATGCTCAAGACTCATCTTGAACATTTCCAAAAATTTCTTTCCTTTGTGGTTTGGAAATATCATTCCTTCCTAAATCTGGGAACTAAGGATATGCACACTGCCAATGGAGAGGTAGGTGACTGCTTCAATGCCTTTCAGAGGAAAAGGCTAAGAAATAATTCTGAAAATAAAACACATTACACATTATAAATACACACTGATGGTTTCATTTCAAATGCCAAGCTTCAGGGTTTTTACTTAAGCTTCTTAACATATATAATTATCTCTTTTCTTACATACTAAAAATCTAGATATTCAATGACATTGGAAAAGATGGTATTGGAATATCATATAACTACTCATTTGTTTCATCATGTAATATGCAGACAACAGTCTTAGAGTAATATCAACAACATACCACAAATATTTGTGATTCATTTTCTGGATATCAAGTCATAGTAATTCATTATGTAGACTATCTTTTTTTTTTTTGAGGCAGAGTCTCACTCTGTCACCCAGGCTGGAGTGCAGTGGCGTGATCTCAGCTCACTGCAAGCTCCACCCCCTGGATTCATGCCATTCTCCTGCCTCAGCCTCCCGAGTAGCTGGGACTACAGGTGCCTGCCACCACGCCTGGCTATTTTTTTTTTTTTTTTTGTATTTTTAGTAGAGATGGGGTTTCACTGTGTTAGCCAAGTTAGTCTCGATCTCCTGACCTCGTGATCCTCCCGCCTCGCCTCCCAACGTGCTGGGATTACAGGCATGAGCCACTGTGCCTGGCCTCATGTAGACTATCTTATTTGCTTTCTCTCTCTTGCTGTTATACTCATATTTTCTGTTATTTAGCAAAAATTGAATTTCATTCTGCTGGTTACCTTTCAACTAATACTCTTATGATAAACCTTGTTATATAGTCAGTACTCCAAAAGGAGAAATACTCTGAAGATGAGTAATATAAGTAATACAGAAGAGTTGTCTCTGGCAAAGGGGAACTTAAATCAAGACACTACTACTTATTGGTGGAGCCTTCATTTAAACCCAAGTTTGCCTGACTTCAGAGTTCCTTTTCTTTTTTTACAATAATGCAAGGTGACCTGGAGAGATAATGCTTCATATATTTCAGTCTTGGAAGTATTCTCAAAAGAAAAATATTTTTATAATATTTTAAGATTCATATACTTTATCATCCAAACCACACTTTTAAGAGTAAAAGTGCATTCTAAAAGTCTGTATATGTGTGTTTGTACATATATATATCCATGTTTGGATAAGCTCACATATGTATGTGTGTATATATATCACATATATGCACACATCTAAATATACATATGAAAAAAGAAACAGTATCATATTGGTAGACCTATGAAAGAGTTCTATACCAAAACTATTTTCTAAAACAAAATTTTTTCTAACAATTTTAAGTAGCATAGATTCATATATTTTAAGATAAATATTACAAATCTTTTTAAATTTTATCTAAACATTAAAAATAACACTAGCAGAATTCACAACTTTAATAGAATGCATAGCCACATCTGATTTTAATATAGTATCACTGGTATTTTCTGACAAATCTGTTTTTAGCAGTCTTTTTACATAAAAGTTACTGAAACCTTTTCCAAATATGCATTCTATGGGTAATAAATTTGCAATTGTTAGTACCTAATAATTAACCTAGAGATCATAATAATTTTAATTGAGAAAACTTTCTTGCTCGAGGGAAAAACGTCCTCTTGTAAGCTCAGAGTAGATTCTACTAAATGAAGATTATTCTTCATTCTGTTTTATACTGAAATACATAAAAACATTGGCATGAATGTTTTTACCAGTACAGCCATTTTGCCTCTATGCAGAGTGCTTTTATACAATATATATTTTTATAAGACAAAATATGTCAAGTAAATTGTGTTTTGATTTTGTTTGAATATTTTACTAAATGTAGAAGCTGCAAAATTATAGGCTTTTTCAATCTAATTCCAGTTTAGTACAAAATATCAATTATCTAATTAAAAGTTGAAATAAAAGGATTTTTCCCTAAATTCAACAATTTTAACATTTCAAAGTGGAAAATTATATACCCTTTGAGCTCTTATCACTTAAATATTTTTTTTCTTCCCCTGCCTTTGTAAGGATACATCTTCATATCTTCCTGTTTGCAACTTTTGTTTTTGGTAATAGCGATTTGTTTTTAAGCCTCAAATTGCTTACTTTTTAAAGTATCTTGAATAAAGATTTCTAAGTCATTTTTGAACAAAATGGTGCCACAATTTAGAGGACTTGTACATAATAGAAGTTCTAAAGTGCTCTAAGACACTTAGGTTTATTTACAAAGTAGTTCAAATTTTCACAGGTTTTTAAGCTGGGTCAATTTTAAGCAGCAATGAAGAAAAGCAGATAGATAGATGATAGATAATCTCCCTCACTTATTTAAATAGCATTTTTAATTATGTAGCTCTGTGACCAAGATCAAGTATATTTCTGCCTCATGGTTGTTGTTTTTCTTAAATTTATTAACATTATTTGTACCACAGAACTGTTTTACAAAAACTTGTATTCATAATATTAACAGAAAATTTATATCTTCCATGGTAAATTTTCACTGAATGGTATTCACAATAATATATGTTTCATCTTTGAAGAAATGAGTTTGAAAAGCCCTCCTTTGATTTCATGTTTGGATAAAAATATTAAATATCATTGAAATTAACTGACTTTCTATATAATTTTATCATCTAAGTGTTTGCAAAGTTCCTCTTTTGATGGTAGTAGAATATTAGCCACCACTTTGTCCCTTTTCAAACATTCACAAGAAAACATGAAATCAAATATGAGTGAAAATAATTTCTAAAAATCGTTCCATCTAAATGAAAAGTCATGCTTACAGAGTAAAGGTGCCCTCTGAAGCTGCATGTGTGTCTGTTATATGTGCTGCCAATAAAGTATCATCACTAATTTTGAAGTAGATACTGAAGTTGCTTTGGCCAATCTGTATTTTCTGGATTTAAGTGGTCAGTGCTTTCATTATCAGCCTTGTGGTGGACAGCAAACTGACAAACTTTTTTTGTAAGGAACATGTTTCTTATCAAGACTTTTTGGGGAAAAACAGAAGGTAGGATTAAATTTAAATGTCCTTGAATGTACCGTTTAGTTTGGGGAATAATTTCTGGAATTAAATGTTTTTTACAAAATAACAAAGCTTAAACATAAAACACTAAAATTATGGTAGTTGCACACCATACAATAAATGACAGAACCAATGGATCCAAGGCATCCAGCTCATTCCTCATGTTCTCTATGGAAGGACTGTGCAGCCTCTCCTCTACACAAATATCTTTTGTATTCCTATTATTTCTCCATGCTCCCCACTGATCTGCCCCCTGACAGACTGACAGCTTTGTGCATTTCACAGGCTGTTACCCACAGCACATTACATAGCTGGAAGGTACAACAGGTTCAAATATTTGTTCCCCCTATCATCCATGACCAGAAGGGAATCACAGGAGTGAGACCCTAATTGACTGTGTTAATTAAGTTGCACGTGCAGAGTCAAGACAGGAAGAACAGATTATAGCTGATTGACTTTCAGATTTGACAACATGTTAAGAGAGAACTTGGGTGCTTGATTTGGCAGCACTCTCTCATTTTGGCAGCATAGTACTAACATTAAAATGATACAGAGAAGTTTGGGTAGCTATTCTTATGTCAGAAAAACAGACTTCAAAGCAATAACAGTAAAAAGAAGACCAAAAAATGCCATTATGTAATGATAAAAGGATTGATCCAAAAAGAAGATATTACAATCCTAAATATATATGCACCTAACTCTGGAGCTCCTAGATTCATAAAAAAAGTACTACTAGACCTAAGAAAAGAGAAAGACAACAATACAATAATAGTGGGGGACTTCAACACTCCACAGATTATCAAGACAAAAGGTCAACAAAGAAACACTGGTCTTAAACTGCACTCTAGAACAAATGGTGCTAGTAGATATTTATAAAACATTCTACCAAAGAACTACAGGATAAACATTCTTCTCAGCAGCACATGGAATATTCTCCAAAATGAACCACAAAATAAGTCTCAATTTTAAAAATGTAAAATAATCTCAAGTATCTTCTCAGACCACAGTGGAATAAAACTAGAAATCAACTCCTAAAGGAATCTTCAAAACTATACAAATACATGGGAATTAAACAACCTGATCCTGAACAATTTTTTGGGTTAACAATGAAATCAAGATGGAAATTGGAAAATTTTTCAAAATGAATAATAGTGACACAAGTTATCAAAACCTCTGAGATACAGCAAAAGTAGTGCTAAGAGGAAAGTTTATAGTGCTAAGTGTCTACATCACAAGGTATGAAAGATCACAAATTGACAACCTAACATCACACCTCAAGGAACTAGAGAAACAAGAAGAAACCAAACCCAAAGCTAGCAGAAGAAAAAAAAATAACAGGGCCAGGCACAGTGGCTCAAGCCTGTAATCCCAACACTTCCAGAGGCCGAGGCAGGCAGATCACAAGGTCAGGAGATCGAGACCATCCTGGCTAACAAGGTGAAACCCCTCTCCACTAAAAATACAAAAAATTAGCCAGGCGTGGTGGCAGGCGCCTGTAGTCCCAGCTACTCGGGAGGCTGAGGCAGGAGAATGGTGTGAACCTGGGAGGCGGAGCTTGCAGTGAGCCAAGATCGCGCCACTGCACTCCAGCCTGGGCAACAGAGCAAGAGTCCGTCTCTAAAAATATAATAATAATAATAATAACAAAGATCAGAGCAGAACTTAATGAAATTGAAACGAAAAAGTATAAAAGATCAATGAAATGAAAAGTTAGCTCTTTGAAAAGATTTTTAAAAAATGATTGATAGACCATTAAGTAGATTAACCAAGAGAAGAAGATTAAGCTCAATTAAAAATGGAAATAGAAACATTTCAGTTGACACCACAGAAGTACAAAAGAACATCTGAAGTGGCTATGAACACTTCTATGCACACAAACTAGAAAAGCTAGAGGAAATGGAAACCTAGATGAAATGGATAAATTCCTGGAAACATACAATCCTCCTAGCTTGAATCAGGAAGAAATAGAAATCCTGAACAGACCAATAACAAGTAGTGAGATTCAATCAGTAATAAAAAACAAATTGCCAAGAAGAAAAACCCAGGGTCAGACAGACGCACAACCAAATTCTAACAGACATTCAAAGAAGAACTGATACCAGTCCTACTGAAATGATTCTAAAAGATTAAGAAAAAGGGAATCCTCCCTTATTCATCCTATTAAGCCAGTATCACCCTAATATCAAAGCCAAGAAAAAATGTAACAGAAAAAGAGGACTACAGACTACTGGGTGCAGTGCCTCACACCTGTAATCCCAACACTTTGGGAGGCCAAGGTGGGTAGATCACTTGAGCTCAGGAGTCCGAGACCAGCCTGGGCCACATAGGGAGACCCCATCTCTACCAAAAATGTTTTTAAACTAGCCAGGTTTGGTGGCATGTGACGTAGTTCCAGCTACTTGGGAGACTGTTGTAGGAGGATTGCTTGAGCCTGAGAGGCAGAACTTGCAGTGAACCAAGATCACATCACTCCACTCCAACCTGGGTGACACAGTAAGACCCTGTCTCGAAAAAAAAAAAAAAAAAAAAAAAAAAAAAACAGAAAAAAGAAAACTATAGACCAATATCTCTGATGAACATAGATACAAAAATCATCAACAAAGTACTAACTAAATACAACTGCACATCAAAAAGATAATTCAACATGATCAAGTGGGTTTAATTCCAAGGATGCAGGGATAGTTTAACATATGCAAGTCATATGTTATTCATATGTTAGGCATATGTGATTTACCACAAAAAATTAAAAACAAAAATCATAAGATCATCTCAATAGATGCAGAAAAATCATTTGATAAAATCCCGTGTACCTTTGTGATAAAACCCTCAATAAACTAGGCATAAAATGAACATACCTCAAAATAATAACAGCCATATTTGATAAACCCACAGCCAACATTATACTTAATGGAGAAAAGTTGAAAGCATTCCCCTTAAAAACTGGAACAAGACAAGGATGTCCACTTTCACCATTTAGATTCAACACAGTACTGGAAGTCCTAGCTAGAGCAATCAGACGAAAGAAAGAAAGGGCATCCAAATAGGAAAAGAGAAAGTCAAACTGTCTCTGTTTGCCAGTGATATGATTATGTACTTAGAAAACCCTAAAGACTCCTCCAAAAGACTCCTACCTTTGATAAATGAATTCAGTAAAGCCCCTGGTTACAAAATCAACGTACACAAATTGGTAGCACTGCTATACACCAACAGTGACCAAGCTGAGAATCAAATCAAGTACAATGGCTACAAAAAATACGTACATACATACATAAGATATCTAGGAATATACTTAAGGAGGTGAAATATCTCTACAAGAACTACAAAACACTACTGAAATAAATCATAGATGACACAAATGGAAACATATCCCATGCTTGTGGATTGGATGAATCAATATTGTGAAAATGACCATATTGCCCAAAGCAATCTGTAGATTCAGTGCAATTCTTATCAAAATACCAACATGATTTTTCACAAAATTAGAAAAAAGCAGTCTTAAAGTTCATATGGAACCAAAAAAAGGGCCTAAATAGCCAAAGCAATCTAAGTAAAAAGAAGAAATCTAGAGGCATCACATCACCCTACTTCAAGTTATACTATAAGACTATAGTAACCAAAACAGCATGGTATTGGTATAAAAGTATATACACAGACCAATTGCACAGAATAGAGAATGCAGAAATAAACTCAAATACTTAGAACCAACTGATTTTCGACAAAGCATACAAAAACATAAATTGGGGAGGGGACACCCTATCTAATAAATGGTCCTGGGGAAACTGGATAGCTGCATGAAGAAGAATAAAGCTGGATCCCCACCTTTCACCGTATACAAAAATCAACTCAAGATGGATTAAAGACTTAAATCTAAGACCTGAAACTATAAAAATTCTAGAATAAAGCCTAGGAAAAACTCGTCTGTATTTTGGCCTAGGCAAAGAATTTAAACTAAAAAGCTCTACACAGCTGAAGAAATAAAGTAAACAGACAACCCATAGAATGGGAGAAAATATTTGCAAACTATGCATCCAAGAAGGGCTAATTTCCAGAATCTTCAAGGAATTCAAATGAATCAGCAAGAAAAAAAAAATAATTCCATCAAAAAGTGGGCAAATGACATGGATAGACACTTCTCAAAAGAAAATATACTAATGGCCAACAAACATATGCAAAAATGCTCAATATCGCTAATCATCAAGGAAGTATTAACACCACAATAAGATACCACATCACCCCCTACAGAATGACCATTATTAAAAAGTCAGAAAACAATAGATGTTGGCATGGATGTGTTGAAAAGGGAACACTTAAGTACTGCTGGTGGGAATTTAAATTAGTGCAACCTTTACAGAAAACAGTTTTAAATTAGTGCAACCTTTACAGAAAACAGTTTTAAATTAGTGCAACCTTTGCAGAAAACAGTTTGGAGATTTCTCAAGGAACTAAAAGTAGATCTAACCTTTCGATCCAGCAATCCCACTACTGGGTATCTACCCAAAGAAAAAGAGGTCATTACATCAAAAAGGCACTTGCACACATATATTTATTATAGCACAATTCACAACTGCAAAGATATGGAACCAACCTAACTGCCCATCCAATGATGAGTGGATAAAGATCACACATACACACACACACACCATGGGATACTACTCAGCTATTAAAAGAAAAATGAAATAATGTCTTTTGTAGTAACTTGAATGGAACTGGAGTTATTATTATACATGAAGTAACTGAGGAATGGGAAACCAAAAACCATATCTTCTCACTTATAAGTGGGAGCTAAGTTATGGGTATGGAAATGCATATGAAGTGGTATAATGGACACTGGACAGAAGAGGGGAGGGTGGGAGGGGGTGAGGGATAAAAACCTACAGATTGGGTATAATGTACATACTTGGTGATGAATGCACTAAAATCTCAGACTTCACCGCTACACACTTCATCCATGTAACCAAAAAGCACCTGGACACCAAACATTAAAATTTAATTTGCATTTCTCTGATGGCCAGTGATGATGAGCATTTTTTCATGTGTGCACATATACACCATGGAATACTATGCAGCCATAAAAATGATGAGTTCATGTCCTTTGTAGGGACATGGATGAATCTGGAAACCATCATTCTCAGCAAACTGTCACAAGGACAAAAACCAAACACCGCATGTTCTCACTCATAGGTGGGAATTGAACAATGAGAACACGTGGACACAGGAAGGGGAACATCACACACCAGGGTCTGTTGTGGGGAGGGGGGAGGGATAGCATTAGGAGGTATTCCTAATGCTAAATGACGAGTTAATGGGTGCAGCACACCAACATGGCACATGTATACATATGTAACAAATCCTCACGTTGTGCATATGTACCCTAAAACTTAAAGTATAATAATAATATAATAATAATAAAATTTAAAACAATTCCAGAAAAAAAGAGAGAACTTGGTCACTACACCCATGAGACTGTGGCAGAAACCAGAAATATGAAACAGAACTCTACGAAACACATCCCACATTGTTTTATTGAAACTATTATTAATAGTAATTTGTAAAATAAAAAATCCAGGACAAATGATAAATTAGATATTTGAAATGTTGAGACAACAGACATAATCCATGAAAGGCTCAGGAAGTTAAAGGATTAGTACTCAAGCTCCATTACCCCTAGTCAAAACGTGTGTGTGTGTGTGTATATGTTTTTTACATTTTATATTTAAGCCTCTAACAATGGACTGCCGTGTTCCAATTTTGAGGCAGTATGTATGAGTGAAAGAGTACTGCAGTAGGAGAAAGATGATCTGATGCTAGTTCCAACTATTTACAAGCTGTATGACTTGGGACAACTTCCTAAATCTGAGCTTCAGTGTTCTTATAAAGAAACGTATTTTTAAAAAGATTCATACTATGTGTGAAATATGAGTGAAAAAAAGACAATGTGTTTAAAGGAGGCTTTCACCTGCAGGGAAGCTTTAATGGAGCAGGAGAGATCTTGCTTTTCCAGCTCAACATGTATTCCCAGTCTCATCTCCCATCACCAACTCTGGGCATTTCCTATCCTTCGATAAAGGACACGTATTTGTCTTCAAACATCATCTACTCTTTCACAAATTCAGGATGAAACACAGCTTGTCTTCTAGGTTTGGATGCCTTTATTCCCTATTGTTCACTGGAGGGAAGAGAATATTTCTTTCCTGTTCCTTATGGGTAGAAAGGGTCTCCACTCAATCTTTTTCAGCTATTACAGGACTTAATCTAATTGGTCAACATTGGAGATGTTTACTAGGCTGTGTTCACTAGGAGGCATAATCATTGAAGACAGGCCTACTCATGCATTCTCTCTCTCACAATCTCTACGTAAATATGATAAGCAGACCTTGGCAGGCCCTAGTATCTCAGGGCAGACGGCTGCCTTCTTTCCTCCCTCTTCCAGCTTTCATGTGGTTAGGTGGATAATTAAACCCAAGAGTCCACTTGAATATGATCAGTCTCTGGTTCTCCACAAATAACCTAAGCATGCCAAGAATCAAATCTGGTGGTAAGGGCAGTGAGGATGGAGAGGTGGGCAGAATGAGAAGCACTGGCATTGCTTTGAGCCTCAGTTTCATGCTCTAACTCAACCTTTAGGAGCAAGCTCCATGTTAAGGTACTGCACACTGGGTAGCTCTTAATAAAACAAACAGTTATATTCTTGTTCCTTGTATGTTCCTCTCTCAGAGATGCAAAGGAAACTACTGGGATGATTGACAGGGTGGGATTCAGTCACTCCTGGGCCCTGTGTCTGTAACACCATCACCCTTTACCTCCAGTGTGATCCTTCCAGCCTGCACTCAAATGCCAATCCCATGAACCCTCACTCAACCCCTATTCAGAATTCCCTGCTCCCAGCTAGCCTCTCACAGCACTCTGCTCACACCTCCAGTACAGCCTACATTTTATTCCCCAATGTTCCACTGATTTGTGCATGTCTGCCTCCCCTTTCATACTTGAAATTCTCCTAAATATTTCTATTCTCTGTACATCCTCCTCAGCTCCCACAGCTATGTCTGAGAAACAGTAAGTCCTCAATAATTGTGTTGAAGGAATATTAATTTAACATTACTTAAATGCTATCTGCATTTATTCTCCACAGGGGAATTCATATCTGCCATCTTCATAGTTTATCTCTTGAGAGAAAGCTGAAAGGCCCGTGAAAGCTTCTCGGAATTACTGAGCTAACTTAGAAAACCCTGAAATCACTGTAGCATTTCTTTTCCATTTTCCCTGAGAAACTTTCTTAACTTCTTCTGTGGGCTTTATTCAGGCTTTTAAAGCTTATGTGCTTCTACTAGTGCCAAATATCTTTCTAGAAGTTTCATAATATCAAATTCCCCTGCCTGGTAAACAGTCTTCAAAGCATTTGTAGTTGGAGTTCCCATTGAGCTGAGTGGCCAAAAGTTCGTGTGTTAACCCTAGCTTGCCTGGGACCTGTGGCTGACCAAGCACATTAATTTGGGGCCTCTGCTTTCCCCCTACCTGCTGCAGTTTGAGGTTTTTTTGCTTATTGTCAAGGAACAGCTACCTGCTCAGACCAGCGTCAGCACTGTTTCCAGGACTTTACATGCCATAAAACACAGCCACCCTCTGAAGTAAGAGCTGTTAACTATCCACATATGGCTGGCAGGGAAACTGAGGCCTTGACTTTTTTCACGGCTCCTCCAAGGCCGCACAGCTGCAAATGGCAGGAGGAGGTTCCAACTGTAAGGCCCCGCTGTGTCTCAATCAGGAGAACATGGACTCTAGGGTCAGACAAAATGGGTCCTGTCTGCGTAACCTTTGTAAGTCATGAATGTTGCAAACTCAGGAATGCAAGAAATATAACCTTTTTTATCTCTTTAATTTTTTAATAGGAGCGTAATTTATAGTCAATTAAATACTCAGATCTTAAGTGTACAGTTTGATAAGTTTTGGTCAATACTGGCACCCATGTAATGTACACCCCCCTCAAGATATAGAAAGTATTTATCATGCCCAGAAAGTTATTTGAACCCCATCCCAGCCAGTTCCCACCCCTCCCGGAAATTACTTTGTTTTCTGTCATCATAGGTTAATTATTTAATTTGTTATTTTTAACTTGACCTAATTTCTTCAAACTCCCATTCCATGTAGTATCAGAAACGTCATCTCAGCCCATCATCAGGGCTCTTCCCACTCTGTTTACCTGGGGTTCTCTATAACATTTAGATCAGGTTGAGATACATGGCTCACATTTTGTGAGATGGTGGGAGTTGTTCTCAGTTGCTGCCTATACATCTGATCTCTGCAGAACAATCCCTGCCCTGCCTGGTTCTTAGCTACTGGCCCACGAAGGATGCTGTTCCATTTCCTTATCTCCAGCATCAAGGCCTCTTGAGCCTGGACCCTTTCTCAGTTACACCCATGCCTCTTTCTTTGAGTACAAAAAACCATTTACAGCCCTACGGCCACAGTTCTGCCCAACACCACTGAGTGGAGGATTCCCTAAGGCTCTCGAAGGCCCTCTCTTCCTAGACCCACCACAAAGCCACACCTTCTGACATATTGTCACCTCTCCAGGCACAACTGGGAAAAGTCACCTCTTTCCTTGGATCTCACAAAGCACAGAGGGTTTATCCACCATCCTTCTTGCTTGGTCTATGCAGAGTAGAGCAGTATAGAGCAAAAGGCTACTCTTTTCCAAGGGAGCCCCAATACTTACTCTCTTCTTCCCTTTAATATCCTCCCTAACTCCTGAGAAATCTTTTGGAGTCTCAAGATTAGATACATGAGACATCTCAGTGTATTTTTGCTGTTCCTCCAGAATCACCCCTTCCCTGAGGTAAGAGATGGGCAAGGTGTCCCTGTAGCAAGGAGGAAGAATTTCAGTGTAGCAGAAAATCCAAAGAAAAGAACTACATAAGTTAACAGATTGAAACATCATCCCAGTGCAGAGAAAAAGAGTGTGGTGTAATAAGAACATAGGGCTGTTGCATTAGTGAGCTGGTTCCTGCAAAACATAGGGCTGTTGCATTAGTGAGCTGATTCCTGCAAAACATCTGTAGTTAGCACTTAACAGATTGGCATTATTATTATATCTAGATATGGAGAGTGTTATCAGGTTGAACTTGAACCAAAAATCTTTACTTTGTGCTATCTGGGTGTTGTCTACAGGTGGGACTGCCATGAGCTAACAATGGCACCTGGAAGGATATTATGAAACACTGGACTGACAGGAAGTTTGGAAAGCCCTGAGTAGCTGGGATGGAGGAAGTGAGTGAAAGTAGTGGCAAAGAAATGTGAAGTACGGCTTGGGTCATTGCCGACAGTTGCAGTCACAGCCAGTGAAAATAGAGGGACATACAAGCATACAAGTTAAGTGGGCAAGCGATAGTTACATACCTAGTTCCCTGGACCCAGAGTTGCACCAGAATCTTTTTGAAAACTGAGCGGCTAATGTATTTCCAACTTCATGGTCATATCTCTCCATGCCATATAATATGCTATTAATTAAACTAAGTTTAGCCCAAAGCTACCTCCTTATATATTTTAAGTTTGGCCTAAAGATTTCTCTGTACCTAGTGAACTGTAGCCTAACTAGATGTGTAAACAGACTGTAACCTACTTTTGTACCAGTCATTGAGTTTTGGCCAATCAAAGGCAGCCAACTGTTCAAACCACGTTCAAATAAAATAAACATTCAGCTGTAACCAATCTGGCTGTTTCTATACCTTATTTCTATTTTCTGTATGCCATTTTCCTTTTTCTGCCCATATATCTCCAACCACACAGTAGCACTGGAACCTCTCTGAACCTATTCTGGTTTGGGGGCTGCCTGATTCACAAATCATTCTTTGCTCAGTTAAACTCTGTTAAATTTAGTGTGTCTAAGGTTTTAACAATGCTATGGTGGAAGAACCAAAGCCAGGCAGCTCTGGGTGTGAGCTCAGCAGCCCAGCATGTTTGACTAGCTCTAGAGTCAGACTCCCTGGCTCTGCCACAGAAGAGTTACGTAACCTGGGCAATTTACTTAGCTGCTCTTTCCCTCCAATTCTTACTCAACAAAATGGGGAAAATGGATAGGGGTACAAAGGAGATGGCTTTATCTTCACCTCTGGTTTCCAAGAAAGAGATTGTCCTTAAACACTCCTGGCTACTTGGCCCCATCATCTCCCCGAGTCAGAGATGGATTGATTTACCTAGTTGGTGAATGGCAGCTGTTGCACATTTTTTGTATGTGGGTGGAGCTTATTTATCAAAGTCCAAAGCACAGAAGTTTCTCTCTTTGGACCCTACCTCACCTGGATAAGTGAAAGGGCATGATCATGCATATGTCTGCTCTATAGACCCCAATATCCATTGGATGGGCTTTTCCAAGGTCTAATTTGCATACAAGAGCATTAGAAAGTACATTACCGCTTGTCTAAGCCTTGTTCTCTAATTCAGTTTTCATCAACATCTCAGCTGATCCATTTACTTCTGTCTGCCTCGCTGCTTTATATACTCATTGGTCCCCTCACACTCCAGCAATAATGATGCTTCCCATATACAATCTTGGGGATGATGACTGAGATAATAAACGTGTAAAGTGTCTGGAACATATTACATGCTCAATAAATGTTTGCCATTGCAATTATTAATGGATACTTCACTTCTACAAGTCACATAACCTCCTATTCTCTAAGTTTTCTTGTTTTAAAAATGTCATTAATAATTGTATGGCTTAAATAAGAAAATGCATATACGTTACTTGGCACGTGGGTTGGCACTCAATAAACAGTGCCCCTCCCCCAATTCCACTTGAAATGTGTTAGAAGAGCATTTTGACTCTGTTCCGTGGCACACCAACAAACAGTAAAATAATGTTTTACAAACCCTCTACTACAGAATGAGTTTCCCAAATTGTATATAACATGTGTTCCCATGCAAGATAATTGATGTGCTATATAACCCTCCCTCAAGGCCCTTACCAAATGTTCTCTCCTCCATAAAGACTTTTGTAGATTACCCAAAGTCCTATAGAACCTATAGGACCTGTCTGCTCCCATCTTACCCCATATATAAGAGAGACTTATTTGAGTATTTACCCCAGAAATGGCATGGGATTTGAAGACAGAAGATACAGACTTCCAAACCGGACCTGTCACTTACAGAATATGTCATTTAATGCCTCAGTTGGTTTGTATATAATATGGGTGTTAATAATGAGATGCATCTCGTAGCATTGCACTGAGAAGCAACCAAGAGAATACACATGAAAGTGCTTCAAAAACAGGAATGCACTATAAAAAGGTCTCTGCATGTAAGAACATTATGTTAAGGGTTAACAAGAAGTACCACCTTGTTTGTGGACAAACTAGTTAAAAGGAACACAAATTTCAAGGGAATTGATGTCATCTGTGTCTGTTGTGAAATACACAATGAACTGTCTTCTGATGGAGTCAATTTACAAGACATCAGAAGTTTTAAGTGCTTCCATTTACGGATTTTGTGGCTCTTGGGATATTGTTGCTATTATTATTGTCATTATCACCATCATCATCATCATCTCCTACCAGACTCACATATTATGCTAGAGCAGAGGGAAGGTAGGCACTATTTAGAACATAAACTGACAGAAGCTGCTTTTTCCCTCCAATGGAGTGGCATAATTCAAGGGAATGTAAGGCACAGTTGTTTATGAATCATCTTGGTGTGTCCTTTTGTAGGAGAAAAGTGAAACCCCTGGGCTGAGCCCAGATGAGAAAGGGGAGGCAAAGAGAGAGAGGACTTGCTCAAAATCCTAAGGGGAAATAAATTTTGAATTACAAAGGGGCAAAAGCAGAGAAAAAGAGTTTGGAGCCTCATAAATTAAGAAATGGAGGGAAATGAATGGCATTTGGGAGAGAGAAGAGAAAAAATGAGAAAGAGACAAAAGTGGAGAGTGTGATAGAATCAGAGACCCAAACAATAGGGCAGGGAGGGGTGGAATCTACCTGTTGGGTTGGAAGACAGTGATTCCCATCACTCCTGTGCAAAAATGAAGTGAGAGGGGAGCATGGATTTGGAATTCCCCAAACACTCCCAACTCCAGGATCTCAGAAATCTTGGGAAGGGACATACTATATGGGGACTCAGATAATTGTATTTAAATCTTTTTTTCCTTTTTTAAATTTTATTATTATATTTATTTTGAGTTTTAGGGTACATGTGCACAATGTGCAGGTTTGTTACATGTGTATCCATGTGCCATGTTGGTGCACTGCACCCATCAACTCGTCATTTAGCATTAGGTATATCTCCTCAAATCTTTAAAATATTCCCAGAAGATAACATAAGCCTCTGGGAGGTGGATTCCTGAGCTACACTGAACTGATTTCTGTTACTTTTCAAACATGAAATAGGAAGCACAGAAATCACCAGATGCAACCACCTCAATCTGGCAATGAAGAAATGGAGAAAGACCCAGAGGCACTGGGCAACCCGGTTTCCAGAGCAACCTGGCAACCAATTCATTACTGCTGGCTTATTGAACCATGTACATTTGATAAGGAACAGTAACAAGGTTTTGTTTCTTTGTGTTTTGTTGTTTTTACTGTTTTGGCACTACCTCAATCTGTTCTGTTGCATCTCCCTGGTCTTCCCCTTAATAGCATCTCAAGCAGATACGAAAGATGTTTAGTCATTTTCACCTGTAAGAACAGTTCCATGTTCAGGTATCAGAAAATCTGATCTTGCTATATCAACCCTTTCATCTCAATGTTCTTTGGAATCTCCCTCCTATTTCTCAGCTCTGGAACCAGTTGGGAGCAGGGGTAGGGGACGTGCCTGGTTCCACCTCCTCCCTTGCTCCATATCTCCCTCCACTACCCCTGCTCCTTTAGGCTCCTCCAGTGTCCAGACAAGAGAAGAGTGAAAGATAAGAGAAAAGATGCAAAAAGTGTTTTTACTTATTTGAAGCCGTCTCTTGACTATCAAATGCCCTGTGATGGCAGGCATGCAAGGCTAGCTCTTTCCTGTGGGGGTCTTTGTGGAGCATTGAACATCCTCAGCCCACACCACAGAACAAGTTCCCCAGGCACTGAGTCAACTCCTACTTAGAGTTCCTCATCATCAGCTTAGATTGTGGGACCACACCTCCCTCCTCTCTTTGGCACACACACACATACAAAAAAAAAAAAAAAAAAACCAATTGCCATGTCCTGTGCTTCTCATAATTGTCTTCAAAGATGCCTTTGTAATGGCTCTCCAGCCTTTTCTGCAAAGCAGAGTTGATGTTCACTGGATCTGCATGGACATTCATGGTGAAACTGTGAAGACAAGTCTCAGACTGCATGGGGCACCTGTCATCCATGGTGATCTTGGCCAATTTGCCTCTCAGTCTCCTAGTTTCTTTGTTGATGAAATGGGCATGATAATAATAGTACCCATCACAGAGGGTGTTTTAAGGATTAAGTGAGGAAATATATGCAAAGCTCTAACAGCAGTTTCTCATCCATAATTATAAATGTTGGCTATTATTTTTCTTATTGTCCCCAGCTATGGATCCTCAGCCAAAACTCTGAAGCAGCAGAAAATAACCCATTAAATACCATGTTTCATTCAGATGTCCCCCAGTTCAATCACCTTATCTTCCAATGAGGAAACAGAGACCCAGAGGCACTGGGAAACAAATCCAACCCTGACTGGTGTTTCCCCTTCTCAGTGTCCACAACATTCATTACCCAAAATATATATTCTGGAAAATGATTGCATTTGGTTTAGCATTTGATTATAGAGTGTCTAATCCTTTTCTCTACAATAGCATGATGAATAAGAGATTTCCTATTTCCTAAGAATTAAAGCTTAGAGTTGAGAACAAGGAAGCCCTAATTACCCCCACATTCTAAGGAGACCTGGACTTCTCTCCCAGGGATTACTAAGAAGTATAAGAATCTCCCCAATAGAGCCTTCAAGCATCCCACCCTTCTTATCATGGTATGAAAGAGAGGAAGAAAGAAAGGGCAGGAATAATTGGCCTTGCAGATGCAGTTACTAGATAAAATACAAGGCACACAGTTAAATTTAAATTTCAGATCAACAGGAATAACTTTTCTTACTATAAGTATGTTCCAAATATTGCATAGGACATAATTATACTAAAAATTAATTACTTGTTTATTGGAAATTTCCATTCACCTGGTTGTCCTATATTTTTATTTGCCAAATCTGGCAACCTTAGTAGGAATAGCAGTGTTTCTGATAAGAGTGAACTCTGTCCCCTCTGAGATGGCTAGAATAACACTGAGCACCCCTCAGAGGACACCACCCGCACTCCTCAGAGGCCATTATCTTTGAGAAAATTGCCAAGAGCAGGTCAAACCACACCAAACCAGAGAGTGACAAGGAATGTCTCTTCACTGTTATCACATGGTCAGTTGCAAAATAGAGTCCCTGCCTTCTCTAGCTCCAGAGAAGCTGGACTAAGATAAGGAGGAAGAAGGAGATGTGTGTGTGTCTCATTTGGGGACAAGGCAGATTATGATCATCTCACACCGCTCTCTCTCTCTCAACTCCAAAGTGGAGGAGAAATGAAACTGCAGATCTCATGATCACACATCTCTTCCCATTACAGGTCACTCAACACGAAGTTTAAAAATATACTTCAGATTAAAGCTTTAACCTGGAGCACACTTTTAATAATTAAAAAGGGAATGTATTAGTCTGTTCTCACACTGCTAATAAAGACATACCCAAGACTGGGTAATTTATAAAGGAAAGAAGTTTAATTGACTCACAGTTCCACATGGCTGGGGAGGCCTGGCAGAAGACGAAGGAGAAGAAAAGGCTCGATTTACATGGTAGCAGGCAAGAGAGCATGTGTGGGTGAACTGCTCTTTATAAAACCATCAGATCTCATGGGACTTATTCATTACCATGAGAGCAGTATGGGGGAAACTGCCCCCATGATTCAATTATCTCCACCTGGCCCTACCCTTGACGTGAGGGGATTATTACAATTCAAAGTGAGATTTGGGTGGTGACACAGCCAAACCATATCAAGGACAGAACTTCTGCTTTCAGAAAGATGAAGTAGATGTATTCTATCCTATTCTTCCCTAAGTACAAACAGAAATCCTGGATATGGCACATAAAAAAAAAAAGAAGACTAAAAAGTTGAGAGAGGAAGGCAGACAAGCTAGGAGCCTCAGGACCTGAGAATGATGCCATGATGAATTCTCTATTTCGTGTTTGTTTGGCTGGTTGGTTGGTTAGTTTTGCCTCATTTATCTCAGATTGTATACTGGAGAAGCCAGCAACTCAGAAATAATACTGACTCAGGCAAAAACAAAAAAAAGCCACAAGAAAAGCTTCCTCTTTCTAGCCAAATGATCCAAAAATGGGCAGCCTGTCAAGGTAGAAGGCTTTCAGACAATAATTTCTCCACTCTAGCCAAACACCACTTTGCTGGTAACCCCACCAGCAAAGAAAGGTAAAGTGGAGAACATAGACCTCACCCTTGCTGGGCTATAACAAGATGCCCAACTCCCTTGTTGGGGTACATTCAGAGATGGTTGAGTCAGGAATCAAGCCTTTCATCACTACTCAGCAATAAGGAGGCCTCTCTCCATTCTCCCTCACCTCGTCTCTCCTCCTCTGAGGTATCAGTGGGGTCCACATGGGGAGGCTGGACTTCCACCCCCACTAGATAACAAGAACCTTCTCCGCCCGTCTACCATCATGGTGTCAGAGAAGGCCTCATGTGATGGGAGAACTTTAATACTACTCATGGGTGCTGAGGCAAGCACTCCACTGACAGAGTCAGGGGAGGCCATGTGGGGAGTAGTAAGAAAGTTCGCTGATGGGAGACAGAACTCCCACACCCACCAAGCAGTTAGAAAGAGCACTTTCCACCCACAAATGTCAATGGAGTCTGAATGGAGAAGTTGTAATTCAACCCCACCTGGAATTAATTAGGTGGTTCCACACTTAACCCATCAGATGAGTTTCAGGATGTGCCTGCTAAAATAGAAGGAATAAATAACATCCTTATAAGAGTCATAACATAATACCCAAAATGTCCTGGTTTCAACTGAAAATGACTCATTATACCAAGAATGAAGAAGATCTCAAGCTGGGCAGAAAAATAGAGATGAACACTCAGATGACAATGATGTTAGGATTATCTGACAAGAACCATTATAATGAGCAATTATGAACACACTTGAAACAAATGTTAAAATGGAAAGCTTTAGCATATAATAAAAAGCTTCAGCACACAAACAGAAGACATAAAGAGGAACCAAATAGAAATATTAGAGCTGATAAATAAGGGATAAAGGAAGTTCTCTAAGCAGAAATAAAATGATAAAAGAAGGAACCTTGGAAGATCAGGAAGAAAGAACAGACAGAAGAAAAATACGAACAAATACAATAGACTGTCTTTCTCTTCTTGAGTTGTCTCAATTACATTTGATGATTTAAGCAAAAATTATAACACTGTCTGATGTGGTTCTCAGTGTATATGGATTATAGCATAAGTGAAGGAAGGTAAAGAGACATACAGGGAGGTAATATCTTTCTGCGCTTCATTTAAACTAGTGAAGTGTTCATACCAGTAGGTTGTGACAAATTGCATATATGCAGTGTTATACCTAGAACAACCACTAAAAACAGCTAATAAAATATATAGATATTCACAATAGCAAAGACATGGAATCAACCTACATGCCCATTGATGGTAGACTGGATAAAGAAAATGTGATACATATATACCTCAGAATACTATGCAGCCATAAAAATGAGATCTTGTCCTCTGCAGGGACATGGATGGAGCTGGTGGCTATTATGCTTAGGAAACTAAAACAAGAACAGAAAACCAAATACTGAATGTTCTCACTTATAAGTGGGAGCTAAATGATGAGAACATATGGATACATAGGGGGGAACAACACTGGGGCCTTTTGGAGTGGGGAGGGTGGGAGAAAGGAGAGGATCAGAAAAAAAAACAACTAATGGTACTAGACTTAATACCTGGGTGATGAAGCAATCTGTTCAATGAACCTCATGAAACAAGTTTACCTATGTAACAAACCTGCACTTGTACCCCTGAGCTTAAAATAAAAGTTAAAAATAAATGAATAAATCTATTTCAGTTAAAAAATAGATAAATAAAAATGGAATTACCAAAAGCATTCAAGAAACTCAGATAGGCATACAAAAGAAAACAGAGAAGAAAAAACAGAACAAATGGGGCATGGGGAGCAGACTTAAGCTTTAACATATTAATGATTACATAAAATGTAAAATGTTGAATTACACCAATTAATACATAAAAACTGGAAGAGTAGATAAGAAAAAAAAATGACCAAACTTATGCTGTTTGAAAATCATTTCAAATATAACGATATACATAGGATGAAAGTAACAAAATGGAAAAAGGTATAATATAGAAACTATATTAGTCTGTTCTCACACTTCTATGAAGAAATATCTGAGATGGTAATTTATAAGAAAAGAGGTTTAAGTGACTCACAGTTCCACATGGCTAGGGAAGACTCAGAAAACTTACAATCATGGTGGAAGGCACCTCTTCACAAGGTGGCAGGAGAGAGAATAAGTGCTGAGTGAATGGGGAAGCCCCTTATAAAACCATCAGATCTCATGAGAACTCACTCACTATCATGAGAACAGCATGGGGAAACCACGCCCATGATTTAATTATCTCCACTGGGTCCTGCCCTTGACATGTGGGGATTATTACAATCAAAGGTGAGTTCTGGGTGGGGACACAGAGCCAAAACATATCATTCCACCCCTGGCCTCTCCCATATCTCATGTCCTCACATTTAAAAACACAATCATGCCCTTCCAACAGCCCCCTCAAAGTCTTATTTCAGCATTAAGCCAAAAGTCAAGAGTCCAACGTTGTTTCTGCCTATAAGCCTATAAAATCGAAACCAAGTTAGTCATTTCCTAGATACAATGGGGTTATAGTCATTGGGTAAATACACCCATTCCAAACGGGAGAAATTGGCCAAAACAAAGGGGATACAGGCCTCATGCAAGTCTGAAATCCAATAGGGTAGTCATTTAAACCTTAAAGTTCCAAAATAATTTTCTTTGACTCCATGTCTCACATCCAGAGCACACTGATGCAAGAGGTGGGCCCCCAGGGCTTTGGGCAGCTCTGCCTCTGTGGCTCTGCAGGGTACAGCCTCCTTACGGGCTGCTTTCATGGGCTGGCATTGAGTATCTGTGGCTTTTCCAGGTGCATGGTGCAAGCTCTCAGTGGATCTACAATTCTGAGGTCTGGAGAATGATGGCCCTCTTCTCACAGTGCCACTAGGCAGTGCCTCCCTGGGGACTCTGTGTGGGGGCTCCAACCCCACATTTCCCTTCCACACTGCTCTAGCAGAGGTTCTCCATGAGGACCCACCCCTGCAGCAGACTTCTGTCTGGACATCCAGGCATTGCCATACATCTGCTGAAATCTAGGTGGAGGTTCCCAAAACTCAATTCTTGTCTTCCGTGCATCCCCAGGCCCAACACCACATAGAAGTTGTGAAGGCTTGGGGCTTGCACCCTCTGAAGCAATGGCCTGAGCCATACTTTGACCCCTTTTAGCCATGGCTGGAGCTGAAGCAGCTCAGATGCAGGGTACCACGTCCTGAGATTACATAGACCAGGGGGATCCTGGCCCCAGTCCATGATATCATTTTTCCCTCCTAGGCATCCAGGCATGTGATGAAAGGGGCTGCTGTGAAGGTCTCTGACATGCCCTGGAGACATTTTCCCGATTGTCTTGGTGATTAACATTCAGCTCCTCGTTACTTATTCAGATTTCTGCAGCAGGCTTGATTTTTTTCCCAGAAAATGGGATTTTATTTTCTATCACATCATCAGCCTGGGAATTTTCTGAACTTTTATTCTCTGCTTCCTCTTGAATGCTTTGCTGCTTAAAAATGTCTTCCACTAAGTACCCTAAATCATCTCTCTCAAGTTCAGAGTTCCACAGATCTCTTGGGCAGGAGCAAAATTCTGCCAGTCTCTTTGCACAGCAAAAGTGACCTTTACTCCAGTTCCCAAGAAGTTTCCCCTCTTCATCTGAGACCATGTCAGCCTGGACCTCATTGTCCATATGACTATCAGCATTTTGGTCAAAGCCATTCAATAAGTCTCTAGGAAGTTCAAAACTTTCCCACATTTTCCCATCTTCCTTTGAGCCTTCCAAGCTGTTCCAACCTCTGCCTGTTACCCAGTTCCAAAGTAACTTCCATATTTTGGGGTATCTTTATAGAAGTGGCCTACTCCCAGTACCAATTTACTGTGTTACTCGATTCTCATGCTGCTATTAAAAAATACCTGAGACTGGTTAATTTATAAGAAAGGAGGTTTAATTGACTCTCAGTTCCACATGGCTGGGGAGGCCTCAGAAAACTTAACAATCATGGCAGAAGGCACTACTTCATGAGGTGGCAGGGGAGAGAATAAGCGCTGAGTGAAGGTGGAGAGCTCCTTATAAAACCATCAGATCTCATGATAAGTCACTCTTACAAGAAGGGCATGGAGGAACCACCCCCATGATAAAATTATCTCCATCTAGTCCTGCCCTTGACACATGGGGATTATAACAATTCAAAGTGAGATTTGGGTAGGGACACAGAGCCAAATAATATCAAACATTAATCAATAAAGCAGAAGTAGCTATATTAATACTGCATAAAGTAGACTTTAGAAGCAAATTACCAGAGACAGAGAGGCATGCTTATGCAATGATAAAAGAGCCAATTAGCTAAGAAGACAGAGCAGCCCTAAATGTATATGCACCAAACCATAGAGTCTTAAAAAAAATGTAAAGCCAAAACTGATAGAAATGAACAGAGAAATACACAAATCTAAAGTCATAGTTGAAGACTTCAACACTTCTCTCACAATAATCGAAAGAACAACTAGAGAAATTACCAAGAAAATAGAAAAAGTCAACCATACTAACAGGATATAATCACACTTGTAAAACATTCCACCCAACAACAGCAGAATACATTATCTTCTCATGCGCCCACAGAACATATACCAAGATAGATGATATCATGCCCACAAAACAAAACTCAACAAATTTAAAAGAACTGAAATCATGTGAAATATGTTCTGTAACCAAAATAGAATCAAACTAGAAATCAAGAAAAGAAAAATAACAGAAAATGTTTCAAACACTTGGTATCTAAACGATATGCTTCTAAATTATCCATGGATCAAAGAGGAAGTCTCAAGGGAATAAAAAATACATTGGACTGAATAAGAGTGAAAATACAACATGTTAAACTATAACATATGGATCTCAGAGCAGTACTGAGAGGGGAACTTATAGCACTACATGATATTAGAGGTGGAAAAGTCTCAGATCTATAATATAATCTCCCAACCCAAGAAATTAGAAAAACAAGAACAAAATCAAAGTTAGCAGAAGGAAGGAAATAATAAAGAGCAGAAAAACATAAAATTGAAAACAAAAAAATCAAGAAAACAAGATTTTTTTTAAAAGATCAGTAAGATTGGCAAAATTTTAACAAGATTAACAAAGAAAAAAAAGAGAGGACACAGTTTATCAAAACAAGGATATCACTGCATACCCTGAAGACAACAAAAGGATAATAAGGGAATATTATGAAAAAGCCTATACAAAATATTTGATAACTTAGGTGAAATGAGCCAGTTCCCTGGAAACAAGCCAACAAAACTTATTTGGTATGAAGTAGATAATTTGTAGAGTCCTATGCCTCTTAAAGGAATTGAATTTGTAATCAAGAACTACTGAAAATAAATCTTCAGATCCAGTCGGTTTAACTAGAGAATTCTACCAGATATTACAAGAAGAATTAACATGAATTACACACAGTCTCTTCCAGAAAAATGGAGGAAAAGAGAACATGTCACAACTTGTTCTGTAAAGTCAGTATTGCATTATTATATTCATACCAAAATCAAACAACAATATCATAGGAATAGAAAACTACAAGCCAATATACTGTATGAATATAGATAAAAAATTCTTAATAAAATGCTAGTCATTGAATCTAGCAATATATAAAAGAAATTATATACCATGACCAAGAGAAGTTTGTTTCAAGGATGGAAGGATAGTCCAATATATAAATATAAATTGATGCAATTCATCATATTAAGAGGCTATAGAAGAATTAAATGATCATATCAATTGATGCAGAAAACCTTTCACATAATTCGACACCCATTCATGATATTTAAAAAATTCTCAAAAAATAAGAATAAAGTTTCTCAGCTTGATAAAGGATATCTACAAAAATGTACAACTAACACCATACTTAATGGCTTAAGAATGAATGTTTTTCCTTTAAGATTGGGAATAAGGCAAGAACATTCACTCACACCAGTCTATTCAACATAGTGCTGAAAGTTTCAGCTGGTGCAATAAAGTAATAAAACAAAATGAAAAGCATACAGATCAGAAAATAAATTGCTTCTATTTGCCAATTGCCTAATTGTCCCTATAATATAATTATGCTGAGGAATCTGTAGTCTGCTGGAACAAATAATGAATTCATTAAGTTCATAGAATGCAAGATCAATATACAAAAGTCAATAGTATTTCTATATACTAGCAATGAAATGTGGACACCATAATTAAAAATACAATACCATTTACAGTTGCTCAGAAAATAAAACTCTTTGGTGTCCATCTCACAAAACATGTATAGAATATTCATGTTGAAAACTGCAGCACATTGATAAAAGAAAAAAAAAACAAAGTAAATTTATGGAGATACATACCATATTCATGGATTGGAAGATTCCATGTAGTAAATGCCTCAGTTCCCTTCAAGTTGATATGCATATTTAATACAATTTCTATTTTTAGCTGTTTTTAGCAGCTTCACTTATAATAGCCAATGGAACAGAAGAGATAACCCAGAGATATGTACACACAAGTATGGCCAATTGATTTTTGATAAAGCTGCAAAAGCAATTCTATGGAAGAAAGACAGTGTTTTCAAAAAATGGTCTGGAAGACAATAAATAAATAAACCTCCACCTAGAAACACCCAAAACATCCCTCAATAAGTAAATGCCTAAACAAACCATGGTACATCCATATAACAGAATTATATGGAATTCTACCCATAAATGAACTATTAATACACACAACAACTTGGATGGATCTTAAGAGCATCGTGCTGAGTGGAAAAAAATCCCAAAAGGTCATATAGAGTATGATTTCATTTATATAACAATTTTTGAAAGAATAAAGTGAAAAGATGGAAAACAAATTAGTGGTTACCAGGGGTCAGGGATGGTAGCAAGTGAGAGTCAGTGTGATTATAAAGGAGTTCCATGAGGAAGATCTTTGTGGCGATAGTAAGAGTTCTCTGTCATTATTGTGGTTGTGGTTACACAAATTTATTTATTATGAGACTTGAAGTCCTGGGTAATTAAATTTTAGATTACTCATTTTTAAAGGGTAAAGAAACTTTTCTCATAAAGTTTATCACCATTAAATATAATACCCAAGTCTGTCTGGCTTCCAAATCCATGTGCATTAAACATGTAATGCAGGACTGGAAGTCACTGATTAATTATGAATACTTTAATCTTATTTGGGTACGTATGAGTTGGCTCAAGGAACATTGACCCATGGGTGGAGAAAACAGTACATGTAAGTTTTGATTGCTGAAGGATGAAGCAGGAAAAAGTGAGCAGATGTTTCTTAAGTGGGTTATTGTTCTGGCATTTTCTGGGCATAACTCAGTTTCTTATAGAAGTTTAGGCATGACCAGGAGAGGCAGTGATTTGGAACCAAGGCATGATAGATTCTATGTCAATAGCCTTAGCAAAAGATGCTTTATAAGGTAGAAGGACCACTCCAGAGGCAAAGTCATAAGAATCAATAGTGCTGTTCTGTTCCATTAAGCAAATGCTTATTGATAACCTGCCTTATGTAATGGCATTGTGTGAGACCCTGCAGAAAACAAAGATGTATGAGGCAGAGTCTCAGATTTCCAAGGATTCTCCCAGCCTCATGGGAAACAGATGAGCCAACGTGACTGCAAGTGCCAAGTTACAGGAATCTTTGGGGACAGATGGAAGTTTGGGAAAGCGATGCTTGGCATCATCTTTTTTTTTTTTGATGAATTAATTAGCTAATATATTTTCTATTTTATTATTATTATACTTTAAGTTTTAGGGTACATGTGCACAACGTGCAGATTTGTTACATATGTATACATGTGCCATGTTGGTGTGCTGTATGCATTAACTCGTCATTTAGCATTAGGCATCTTAAAGTTCAGGCTATTTCTTGATGTGGTCTCCGAGGCAAGATTCATACACATTTACCTTCAAATTTTAACTAATTGAGAAATAGACATGGATATTACACTAGAATAGAAGCAAAAGAAGTGGTTGCTTGTTTTGGTAAAATTACATTGTGTAATTCAGCTTGAATCTATAGTCAAAATCACTCTGAACCTTGGAATGAACAGAAGGAGAGAATCAGATCTCAAGAGAAGACCACACACCTGGAGAAGCTCCAACTGCTTCACACCTGACAAGAATTAAGACCTCTAAGAAGAGAATGATCTATGGTAACCATGAAGCTGATGTGTTACTCCCTCTTTGAATTCTGGGTTTCCCTTTTTTTTTTTTTCTTTCAAATGATTAGGGAAAAAGATGTGATTGGCACTTCTGATGGCCCTAAAGACACTTAAGCTGTGTTAAAAGATTAGTACAAGTGAGCCACACATCCTCCTCAGGGAAAATCACATGGCACTATAAGACATCACAGCTTGCACAGGGAACTTCACGCTGTTTGAAATTACTGAGGTCTTATACATAAAGCAGGAAATTCAGTCTGCAATGAGGGTTTAAAGCTAAGTGTACCAGGACGGTGGATACTGGTGAGATGGGAAGACCATGGGGATGGATAACTCAGTGCTAGCTGTTAGCTTTCCCAGTCAGGAAACATAGCATGTTGGAGCTAGTGGAGTCAAGTGGCTCCTGAGGAGGTCTTAACAAATGGGAGAAAATATGATACCATGGGCATCTGAGATGATACCATGGAAGGGAAACCCCATCTGCTTAAGGGCTATGTTTGCTAGGCACACTCTCACCTTGTACTTCCTGTTCACAGAACAAAAACCAGACATGAGTCTAATAAATTTTGAATTAAAGAGATATTTTCCTCAGAGGTGATCACTACTAACATTCTCTACGAAAACCATTTTCCACTTTCTTTCTTTCCTGCTTGTCCAAAAGCAAATCTTACAAAAGAACCTCTTAAGAGTGGCATCTGTGGTGCAATCTGCCACTTAATCCCTTTCAGAATCATCAGCCCACTTGAAGTTCATCTGCTCCTCTCAAAATCCCTGGGGGGCATCCACAATAGCTGGCATCATCAAGCACTTTTATTTTCCAACTCAACTGTAAACTCGCCCTTTTCAAGGCAGTGACTTGACTTTGCCATGCCTTTTCATTTCTTTTGGCAGAACGTGAGTGTGAGTTCCAATGCAGATGATCAGTGTGATCTTGGACAAGTCTCCAAAATTCAATGATCATTTGTTTCTTTATGTATAGGTTGGATATAAGAATGTCTAGAATTATGTGGAAGATTAGAAAATATAGTATTTATAAAACATCATTAAGGGTTTGGCACTAGTAGGTGCTCAGCAAATGTGTCTGAAGAAATGAAGCAACAGCCTCCTCATGGAGTGCTCCAATTACTGTGTAACAACATTTAGTAAAACAACTACCATTTTATTTTGCTCACAATTTTGTGGATTGGAATTTGGACAGACATAATAGGGATGGTTTATCTCTATTTCACAATGACTGGGCCTCATCTGGGGTGATGCAAATGACTGTAGATGGCTGTAATGGCTCAGTTAGGTCTTATGTCTGGAGCCTCAATTCTTGCTTCCAGCTGGGTTCCTTGGTTCTTTACCCATTGTGTCTGGAGGGACTGGAGTGACTCCTTCTTCACTCTTATGTCTAGGGTTATAACTGGGTTATCTAGAATATCTGGAATATCTGAAAGCTACCTAGGCATCTATCTCTTTCCGCATGGCCTCTCCACATGGCTAGCTTGGGCTTCCTCACAGCATGGTGGTGTCAGCATAGTCAGCTATTTTACTCTATGGCTCTCTTTTCCCAGAGTGAGCATTACAAAAAGCCTGGTTGTAAGTTGCCACATCCTACTGTCATCTGGCCTCAGAATACCAGAAGCTTCTATTGGTCAAGCAAGTCACTAGGGCCAACCTTAATTCAAGCAGAGAGGAATTAGATGCCACCCCTCAATTTGTGGAATACAAAGAATTTGAAGTCCTCTGTTTAGATGCTGAAGTTTAGAGCTATCCTACTAGTCTCTATGGTACCCATCACAAAATGCTTTAATATGTCCTTCAGTCTTACTGTTGGAATTTCTCTAGTCAGATTTATTCCTTGTCCTCTCTTCTCACTTCTTAAATTTATTATAAATCTTATGTTGCACACATTTCTTTCTACTATTGACATATTAGAGGCAAGTCAATATACATTATGCATTTATGGCCCTATAAAGGAAATAGAAAAGAGATGTCAATTCATCAAATAAATTTTGCTTCTCAGAGAAACAAGGCCTTCACATAAAAGGATGGTGGGGCATGTGGGGAATGGAGGTGGGAGAGATTGTGGCAAAGAAGTTAAATCACCCAGCTCAGATCATATAGCATGTTAGCAGCCCAGCTTAGATAAGGACAGTAATAACCTAAACTTTTTATCTGCCTAATTTTCTGCCATCTGTGCCTTCTCCCTCATTCTCAGACATTTATATCCCACTGGAAAAGTTGATATCATTTATGAAAAGGTCCCAAGTTCTCTCCAATAAGTATTTGACTAGATTTAATTATGTCCCCTCCCTCTTTGTTTTTTGTTTTTCAACCATGTATTAATTAAACCGTAATTACCAAGTCCCAACCATATATCAACCTCAATTCTAGGCACTAGGGTACACCAGGAAGTAAGAGACAAGGTCTCTGCTTTCGTGGATTATTTATAATGAAATAATAATAATACAGTGCTTGGAAAAGTGATGGCAGGTCACACACACGCAAAAATCAATTTAATGTGGATTTAATAACAAAAAAGCTTAGAAGAAGATTTGCAAACTATAAGAAATTTACATTCCCTTTGTTTTCTAGGTCTTGCTCCAAAAAGAAGAAGAAAAAAGAGGAGGAGGGGGAGGGGGGGGGAGGAGGAGGAGGGGAGGAGGAGGGGGAGGGGAGGAGGAGAAGAAGAAGAGAAGAGAAGAAAGAGAGGAAAGGAAGGGAAGGGGAAGGGGAAGGGGAGGGAAGGGGAAGGAGAGGGAAGGGGAAGGAGAAGGGGAGGGGAGGGAAGGGAAGAAGGGAGGTGGAAAGGAGAAGGGAGGGGGAAAGGGAAGGAGGAAGAGAAGGAAGCCAGGAAGGAAGAAAGACAAAAACTGAATATCCAAGCCAACATAGCCTAGGTATAGTTGTCTACAAATCTGTAGAGTTGTGTCATAGTTAAAAAGGCCTCCTCAACTCCATATAAAATTATTATACTATAGTTTCTTATTCAATTTTAATGGATTTATTTTAAACTTTTAATCTTTTTAAAATTCATCCTTTGTAAAGTAGAAGGTAAGGATCCCACTTTGAGATTGTTATCCAGTTGTCCTAAGAGCATTAAATGAATAATTCATATTTTCGTACTTATTCATTCATTCAACAAATATTTGGACATTGCTATGTACTAGGCATGGATCTAGGGGGTAAAAACACAGTAGTAGAACAAAACAGAAAAAACTCCTGCCCACATGAAGCTTAACTGATATTGTCGAATTTCTGTGTGCCTTCAGGTCTATTCCTATACTTTTTATTTATTCTCTGGAACTATATGTTAATTTATGTGACAGTATCCTACCATTTTCATTATTGGGGCTTTTAATTAATGTGTTTAATACCTGATAAGGGTAGTTGATCCTTAGTATTCTTTTTCATAATTTTCCTGGGTATTCTTACCTGTGTATTTTTTTCTGCATGATGCTCACAATCAGCCTGTCTAAAACTATAGGAAAATGACTCTTTGTAATGTCATTGAAATAACATTTTAGATTCAGAGGGAACATGTGCAGGTTAAGCGAGTATGTTGCATAACGCTTGGGTCTGGGCTTCTATTGAACCCACTACCCAAACAGTGAACATGGTACCCAATTGGTAGTTTTTCAGACCTTCCCCCTTCCCTCCCTCCTCTCTTTCAGAGTCTCTAGTTTCTGTTGTTTCTGTCTTTATGCCCATGTGTAGCTGCCACTTATAAGTGAGAACATGTGATATTTTATTTTCTTTCTGTGTTAATTCACTTAGGATGGCCTCCAACTAAATCTATGTTGCTGCAAAGGACATGATTTCATTCTTTTTGTGGCTGTGTAGTATTCCATGGCGTATATGTACATTGTCTTTATCCAAACCACTCTTGATGGACACTGAGGGTGATGAAATAATATTAAGTGCATAATTCTTACAAGAGAGAATAGATATATTTATAATATTGAGTCTTCCTATTCAAGAACATATCAGATATTTCTAGTTCTGGAGTAGTTTTTTATGTCCCTATGGAATTATTTTTAGCTTTCTTCACAGATCTCTTTCAAATTACTTGAATGTTTCTAGGCATTTTATCTTTCATGTTACTATTGCAAATGATATTGTTTCCTCTATTCAATGAGCTAACTGGTCATTTTGTATATGTGAAAAAATATGATGTCCCTGTATTAATTTCATCCTTAATTGAATTTTCTGTTTGTATTGTCTTTTCCACCGATTCTCATGTTTTCTAGGTATATAATTATACCATCTATAAATAGTAGTAATTTTACCAAGACTACTTGTAAAGCAGCCCAAATGTTCTACTTACATCCTTGCTGGTACCACCTTCCAACCCAGTTTTCACCTGGCAGGTAGCATGAACTTAATAAACCACAAATGTTATTATGACACATACACTACTCCCTCCATTGTAAATGCTTCCCATTTTTCTTCAAATAAAGACCACAATCCTTAACACCATGGCCCTACCTAAATCACCCCTTATCTAAGTTCCTTGCCTCATTCCACCCAGAACTTGTCCTCAGTCTCTTTTCCCTACTTCCTGGGCTGTGCCAGGCTCCCTGCCCCAACATAAAGAATTTACCAATACTTTTACCTTTGTCTCAAATATTTGATACCTAATCACCACCTACTCATTCTTTTGATCTCAATTTAATCATGATTTCTTCAGAGACTGTTTCATTGACTCCCTAATTCTGGATCAAGTCCCATTACTCACTTCCATATCACTACATGTCTACCCATCCAGGTGCCTACCATAGTAGTAATTTTCCAACTGGCCATCTTCTCCCTACTCTAATGTTCCATTAAAGAAGGGACCATATTAATTTTTCTTTTCATTATTTCCCAGATCTCTAGCATTGTGCCTGCCTGGCACAGAGGTACCTATCTGTGCACTCTCTAGCAACATTATGAATATTCAGAAGGAAGGATCCACATCTTACTCATTTTTGTGTTTTTCACCACAATACCTAGTACAATCTGATACAAACAATTATTTGAAATTAACCTCTAAATTCATAAGATTAGCTCTTACACATAGAAGCTGCATAAGGCACTAAAGTTTCATTTCCCTGCAGAGGTGGGGAATGAAATAAAGATGGACAAAAGAAAAAAATAGAAAAAAAGGAAATGCCCAGAGTCACGGATCTATACAGAATATTTGGGGAATACCAAGGAGGAGCATGAAGCTGACTAACATAATAGCCTTTCTGTGTCAATGATCAATATATGGCTCTTCGTTAGTCTTACCTCTATCAACCAGACCCCCTCTATGCTTCATTTTCCTTCAGTATTTGGAAAACATATATTTCTTTAATAAGTATGTATTGCAGATATGTTCTGGCTCCAGGGACCCAAATTTGAACAAACGACATACTGAAATTCTGAACTGGGCATTAAAGAGCAAATTCAAGCCATTTAACAGGCTTTGATTAAAATTATCACCTCCCCATGAGACTCATACCAGGGATGCAACGATGGTTCAACATATGCAAATCAATCAATCAATATGATATGTCAATAGAATAAAAGGACAAAAAACACATGATGATTTCAATTGATAATGAAAGTGCACTTTATAAAATTCAACATTCTTTCATGATAAATCTCTCAGGAAACTGGGTAGAGAAGGAAAATACCTCGACACAAGAAAAACCATATACGACAGACCCCAGCTAGTGTCACACTGAATAGGGAAAAACAGATAGCCTTTCCTCTAAGATCTGGAGCAAGACAAGGATGCCCACTTTCACCATTGTTATTCAGTATAGTACTGGAAGTTCTAGCTAGAGCAATCAGACAAGAGAAAGAAATTTACAAAAATTGGAAAGGAAGAAGTCAAATTATCCTTGCTGCACATGATATAATCTTATATTTGAAAAGAAATAAAGGCTACACCTAAAGATGTAAAAAACTTCTAGAACTTATAAACAAATTCAGTAAAGTTGCAGGATACAAAACCAACATACAAAAATCAGTAGCATTTTTATATGTCAACAGCAAAAAATTGAAAAATCAGGAAAGTAACCCCACTACAATAGCTACAAATAAAATTAAACACCTAAGAATAAACTTAACCAAAGAAGTGAAAGACCTCTACAATGAAAACTGTAAAACAATGGTGCAAGCAATTGGAGAAAACACCAAAAAAAGGGAAATATATTCCATGTTCATGTATTGTAAGAATCAATATTATTAAAATGTCCATACTACTCAAAGCGATCTATAGATCCAATGCAATCTCTATCAAAATAATAACGACATTCTTTACAGAATAGAAAAAAAAATCCTACAATTTATATGGAACCAGAAAAGAACCAGAATAGCTAAAGTTATGCTGAGCAAAAAGAACAGAACTGGAAGAATCATATTACCTGATTTCAAATTAAACTAGAACTGTAGTAATCAAAAAGGCATGGTACTGGCATAAACACAGCCACATAGACCAATGGGAAAGAATAGGCAATCCACAAATAAATTCATACATCTATAGTGAACTCATTTTTTGACAAAAGTGCCAAGAATATCCACTGAGAAAAAGACAGTCTCTTCAATAAATGGTGTGTGAAAACTGGCTTTCCATATGTAGAATAATGAAACTAGACCCCTATCCCTCTCTCTCTCTCCATATACAAAAATCAAATCAAAATGGATTAAAGACTTAAATCTAAAACCTCAAACTATGGAACTACTAAAAGAAAATATTGGGGAAACTCTCCAGGACATTGGTATGGGCAAAGATTTCTTGAATAATACCCTAAAAGTACAAGCAACCAAAGCAAAGATGGACAAATGGGATCATATCAAGTTAAAAAGCTTCTACACAGCAAACAAAATGCTCAACAAAGTCAAGAGACAACCTACGGAATGGGGAAAAATATTTGTAAATTATCCATTCCAACAAAAGATTAATAACCAGAATATGTAAGGAGCTAAAATAATCAGAAAATACATATATGTAATAATCTTATTACAAAATAGGCAAAATATCTAAATAGACATTTCTCAAAAGAACGCATACAAATGACAAACAGGATTATGAAAAGATGCTCAACATTACTGATCATCAGAAAAATGAAAATCAGAACTACAATGAGATATCATTTCATTCCATCAGTTAAAATGGCTTTTGTCCTAAAGACAAGCAATAATGAATGCTGGCAAGGATATGGAAAAAAGACAACACTCGTATACTGTTGGTGGGAATGTAGATTAGTATTAAATAGTATTAAATACAAACATTATGGAGAACAGTATGGAGGGTCCTTTAAAAACTGGAAGTAGAACTACCACAGGATTCAGCATTCCCACTGCTGGGTATATACCCAAAAGAAAGCAAATCCATTTATTGAAGATAAATTTGCACTCCCATTTTTATTGTAGCACTATTCACAATAGCCAAAATTTGGAAGCAACCTAAGTGTTCGTTAACAGATTAATGGATAAAGAAAACGTGGCACATATTCACAATGGCATACTAGTCAGCCATAAAAAAGAATGAGATCCTGCCATTTGCAAGAACCTGGATGAGACTGGAGGACATTAAATTAAGTGAAATAAGCTAGGCACTGAAAGAAAAACTCTATATGCTTTCACTCATTTGTGGGAGCTAAAAAGGTAAATAATTGAACTCATGGAGGTAAAGAGTAGAAGGATGGTTACCAGAGGCTGGGAAGGGTAGTGAGGAAGAAGTGGGGGAAGTGGATATGGTTAATGGGTACAGGGATACGGTTAGGTAGAAAGAATAAGATCTAGTATTTCATAGCACAACAGGGTGACTACAGTTGGCAATAATTTATCATACATTTTAAAATAACTAAAAGTATAATTGGAATGTTTACACAGGGAAATGATAAATGCTTGGGGTGACAAATACACCATATGATTATTATACATTGTATACCTATATCAAAATATCTCACATACCTCATAAATATACACATCTACTATGTACCCATAAAAATTAATCTTTTTAATTACTACAACCACCCTCTTTCTCCCACTCCTCAGCCACAGGTTTTTACATACTTTCCATTAGGAAAGTAACACTCCCATAATAATCACCAGGAATGAATCGAGGTTTATCCTATCTCTCAGGTACTTTGGGATAGGGAAGCAAAAACTGAGGACCTCTGAATTACAGGAGTGTTAGGAGAGGATGAAGCATGCCTCCCATTACAGCTCGACACTTACTGAGAGCCAATCATGCCCCAAGTGCCACTTTCTAGCACCCAGAGTTCAAAGTCTACAAGATAAATTTGGTCCTAATTGAGATCAGAGTTGACTAGAGCAGAGGAACCTGTAAGTGGAAAGGACAGAAAGTGAGGGAGCAAAACAAAAAACAAAAAAGTGGGCATGTGGGGACTATCTGTGTGAGTATACTTGTTTTATCTGATTGGGCTGGGTGGGATATAGTTGGAAAATTGCCCAGACTAAATGCATCTTAAAATATTGGAAATCCTTTCCCAGCCCTCTCCTCTTTCTGACCCTGTTGCTGCTGCCCCTGCTGAATTTGTAATTCCTGGTACTTGCAGATAACACAGGCACTGGTCATTCCATGGGCTATGGTCTGAATGGCTCCCACAGTTTAAGTGGTGAGCCATAATTCCCACTGTGGTGGTACTAAGAGGTGGGACCTTTTGGGAAGTGATAAAGTGATGAAGACTCTGCTTCAATGAATGGACTCGTGTCTTTTAAAAGGGTAGACAGGAACTAGCCTAGGCCCGTTTTATTCTTGTGCTCTTCTACCATATGAGGACATACTATTTGTCCCGTTTTGTCCTTTCCATCCCTTTGGCCACGTCAGGACACCTAGACAGTGCCACCTATGAGGAAAGAGACCTAACCTGATGCCAAACCTGCCTTGATTTTGGAATTCCCAGCCTCCAGATCTGTGAGAAATAATATCTATTGTTCATAAATTACCTAGGCTGTGGTATTTTGTTGTAGAAGTACAAACAAAACTAAGACAGTATGTCACCATAAATAACCAAAAGATAAGGTAAAAGTTGATTATTTCCCAATACAACACACACGATACAAGAATACCCTGAAAAAAATGTGTCATAACAATAAATAATATAATTTATTGAGTCCTTACTATGTTCTAGGTATTATACAGAGGATTTTTTTTTTTGAAATCGAGTGTCACTCTCTTCCCAGTCTGGAGTGCAGTGGTACAATCTCGGCTCACTGCAACCTCCACCTCCTGGGTTTGAGCGATTCTCCTGCCTCAGCCTCCCAAGTAGCTGGGACTACAGGTGCCCGCCACCACTCCAGGGTAATTTTTTGTATTTTTAGTAGAGATGGGGTTTCACCGTGTTATCCAGGATGGTCTCCATCTCCTGACCTCATGATCCGCCCACCTCACCTCCCAAAGTGCTGGGCTTACAGGCATGAGCCACCGCGCCCAGCCTATACAAAGCATTTTACGGCCATTAATACATCTAATTCTCACAATACTGTAAAGAGGTATTACCCCTACGTAATGAGCAGGAAACTAAAGCCCAAAAAGACTAAGCAAAATTCTCAGTACTATATAGATAGTAAACAGGAGAGCCAGGAATCCAGCTCAGTCTGTAATTGTGGTTTGATGGGTCAAAATAGAACACCCGCTGAGTTCAAATCAACTGACATATGGTGATTTGAAATCAGACAGATGGAAATCCTAATGCCAGCTTCATGACCAGTGAAAATAAATTAGGAAACAGGACATGGCTAAGCTGGGCAACCAAACAAACTTGTAATGTTCCCCTGAATTGAGGTGGCCCTTCCTCCAAAATGCAGGTCCCTGTGGCCCAGTGTACTTTACAAAGAGCCCAGATTAGAATGCTTTCTATTTGCAGGTTCACCCCAAAAAGAGAGGAGGCCACAAGTCAGGGCCCCTCAAACCCAGTGTGTCCATTGGGCACAAGGGGCCAGGAGTACTGTGTTAGGAAGTCTTTTAAAGCAAAACAAAGGAGCAAGAAACAAACAATCCACCCTAACATTTCCTTGATCTTGGCCCTCTTACTTAGTTCATTGGGGTTTGATTTTTAATCTAACCCAAAATAGGAGTGAGGCTATGCTTTTCAGGGGAGGACCTCACATTCAATACCAGTCGCTCTTCCAGTGTCACCCTGAAACTGTGGATGAGTAATTTAGATTTTGCCTGTAAAAGTTTCCAAAATTATCTGAATAATCAATTCATTACATGAACTTCAGAAACCTCTACATACAAGCTGAAAATGTACTCCTAGTTCTTTTTCCCACCTCCAGTTATGTTGAGACAAATTGTCTAATACTACTCATGGGAGATTCTGTGATAAGTTTTAAGAATGACAGAAAGATACCTTGATAACCTGAAATCAATTACATGGAAGTGCCCTGAAGTTGAATAAAAACCAGCCCCATTACTGTAGTTGCAGAAAGAAATTAAACTCCAGAGATTCAAGTCCTTTTGCAAGATAAAACATGAAGATCTTGTTGTGTAAAGGAAGTAAAGGCCTAAATTCTCTTGCCTTTGTCAGCTAAAAGTCTGTGGACTATGGCAGAGCTTTTCACTAAGATTCAAGGTCCTGGCTGGGCACGGTGACTCATGCCTATAATCCCAGCACTTTGGGAGGCCAGGGCAGGTGGATCATTTGGGGTCAGGAGTTCAAGACCAGCCTGGTCAACATGATGGAACCCCATAGCTACTAAAAATACAAAAATTAGCCAGGCATGGTAGCACATGCCTGTAATCCCAGCTGCTGGGGAGGCTGAGCCAGGAGAATTGCTTGAATCCAGGAGGTGGAGCTTGCAGTGAGCTGAGATTGAGCCATTGCACTCCAGCCTGGGTGAAGAAGTGAGACTCCATCACAAAACAAACAAAAATAAAGATTCAAGGTCCTCTTTCATGATATAGGATTGTTATTTGGAATTGGCTGCCAATCCAAATAACAGACTCCCTTTCATCTAAGTGTGGCCAAATAGTTGAGTTCTGCCAATGAGATGGGGGCAGAAGTGGTATGTTCCCCCAGGTCCAGACCAGGTTCATAAAAGCCTGGATATGTTCCTCCATTCTCTCTCATTTGTCCCCTCCACCTGATGAATATCTACATCAAGAATAACCCTACAGATCACGCAACCATGTTACCGAAGTCTTCATCAGAATGAATTTTCATAAGACTGCATAGGGCAAACAAACACTCTATATCACCACAAAAGACAGAATTTCATGTCAAAAGTCCAGGGTTTGCTTGTTATGGCAACTAGCATTAACATAATCAAGAGAAAGTTTTAAAAAGTCAAAAATTCAACATCCCTAATTTTTGTTTTATTATGCTCAATCTCAGCCTAGACTTTCATTCAGAGGTATAGCTGAGGTAGAGATAAGACTGAGGTTCCTTCAGGAGTCCAGTCTGGGCTGTTCGTTTAGACATCCATTTATTTAGGACCACAACAAAAAATGTTCTTTTGAGTTTCATTATTTTAAGAGTCTAAACTGTTAACAGAATGTGTAAGATTATCACAGCCCTGGGCCCACACTCATGACATTGGAAAAGTAAATCCTCAGTTCCTAGGGCAATTTTACCAAGCAAAATGATGTTCCCAGAACGTAAGAATGGATAGCCACCAAAAACGAAACTGAGAGAAGGGGAGGGTAGGGGAAAGTGATCTTTCTCAACATCATCATGACCAAGTCACTGCTCATTCTAACGATGATTGTCCAGGGCTCGTGACTTGTGAGACTAAACACGGCACTCTCTACCAGATGGAGTGTCATAAAACCATGTTATGACACCGGTTTGCCATGTTGAGTAGGGAAATCCACCCATGCATGCTTTTTCATTTTCCAGAGAGTAGCATTTGAGAGTTGCCAAATTAGCACAGTTTCAAATGTTACGATGGTGACACTCTCAGTCATCAGATCTTACTCAAGATGTTTTTAATTTCCATCCTGCATCTTCCAACATCTCAATTTCCATTTCCCTCTGAGTCTTAAGGGTCTGGCACCCCTACTTTTAAATTTAACAAGCATTCCAACTTATTGGAATAAGCTCCACAGTCTCCTGGGAGCATGTCTCTGCTCCTGTGTCCCAGTGGTTGTCTACTCTGCTTCCTAGTTGGAATTGCTTACATTCAAGATATCAATTTCATAGGGTATTTTTTCCTCTAGTTTCCACATTTTTTCTCATTGGGGAATCATCTTTAATGGGTTACTGAACAGCAACCATTATTGATGTTTCTGAGGCACATGTCCTAGGGAAAGAGGGAGGACAAATACCTCTGCAACGTGCCCTTAAGATGCTGCCTCAGGTTTTTAAAGTTCCTTTCTTGGACAACCTTTCTTTCTTCCATCTCTCCTTTTATTTCTTGTCTATTTGGACATACTACCACTCATTCATTTCCATCTGTTGTTCACCTACTTAGACTCAGCTGAGTTTCTAAGAGTTTAACCTGCCTCATATGTGGGCCCCTTTCTCTAACACACCTAAGCTAGCTCATTTACCAGAATGAAGTGCCTTTCTTTGTTTTGCTTCCCCTTCGCTTTTGGATAGTATAATATACAGACTTCTAGAGCTTTTCTTAACAAAAACGACACTAATCTTCATCCTCTCCTCATTTTGCTTTGAACCCATCTTTCCAGAGGGCAAAGGCAGCAACAAGGGAGAGACATTGCCCCACCATTCACTGATGAACCTGCACTGGTTCCCACACTGGCAAAGTTTCATTAAGCACTTCAGCACACTGGCACAACTGCTGCCAACAGTTAGGCTTCAGCACACATCTCAGCAGCATCCGGGAGTTGACGCCAGCCAGCCTGAAGCTCTCACCACCACTGAAATCCTCCAAGGAAGTGCCATGCATTGCCAGCAGCTGCTTTCATGACTTGCAGACATGTAGGCTGGATTTGTTAGCTCCTTATCAACTTGCAAATGACTTTGACAAATTTTCTTGTTTGTTTTTTTTTTTTTTCTTTTGAGGAAATGTTTGGATTGCTATTGCAGAGTCTTGTTTATATGGCAATTAAAGCAGGAAGCAATTATCATCAATTATCATGTAAGACTAGCTACTGTCTTGTAGTTACTGTGTTAATTGGCATTAAGTTTAGGTAGAAATTATTGTTGCCCACTTCCAACTAAAAACTAAAGAATGTCATGTCAGGAGTGAAGAGAGCACATCTAAAATACAGTTTTCCCTTTAAAGAAATTTTATCTAGAGAGCACTTTTCTTAATGTTCGTATATTTCTCATTGCTTAAGTCATTCGTTGATTCAAAAGTTGTTGATGATGATGATGATGATGATGTGATAGACAGCTTCTAAGATGGCTTCCAATAATCCATGCTTCCTAGCTTTCATGCCCTTGTATAGAAGTGACTCATATAGCCAATAGGATATAAACAAAATGATGGCATGTGACTTCCAAAGTTAGGGCATGAAAGTTATTTTAGGGACCACCATACTCTCCTGGATTGCTCAGTCTATAAAAAGCTATCAAGAGGACCAATATGTCAAGAGACCCTCAACTCTGTGGAGAGATCAACACGGCATTGAACTGAGGCCACACACCAACCAGCCCATACCAACTTTCAGCCATGCCAGTGAACCACTGTAGAAATGGATCCTGCAGCCCTAGTCAAGTCTTTGAAAGACTATAACCCCAGCTCACGATGTAGCTCAACCTCTTGAAAGACTCTAAGCCACATCTACCTAGCTAAGTAATTTCCAAATGACTGTCTCATAGAAATTGTAAGCAATAATGAACATTTGTTGTTTTAAGCCACTCAATTCTGAGTTAGATTATTATCCAACAGTAGATAATTGATACAGATGGTGATTAATATTGTTAATGACTATGATGGTGATTCCACCTCTCATCCCCTAGGAAGAGAAAATGTACAAACAGACATAGGATTTGCCCTTTAAGAAAATGACAGCCTTAATAAAAGATAAACCACAAGGTAACTCACTTAGCACTAAAATAAGATTACTTATTTAGACTCTGGTTTTGCAGTTGCATTGTGGTTTTTTGTGTGTGTGTTTTTGTTTTGTTTCTTTTTTTTTTTTTTTTTTTTTTTTTTTTGAGACAAGTTCTCACTCTCTTCCCCAGACTGAAGGGCAATGGTGCAACTGCGGCTCACTGTAGCCTCAATCTTCCAGGCCCAAGCCATCCTCCTACCTCAGCCTCCTGAGTAGCTAGGCGAAAGGTGCATGCCACCTTGCCTGGCTAATTTTTTTAATTTTTTTTTTTTTTAAGATTCATTATCTCACTATGGTGCCCAGGGTGGTCTCGAACTCCTGGGCTCAATCTTCCCGCCTCAGCCTCCCAAAGTGTTGGTATTACAGGCATGAGCCACCATGCTTGGCCTATAGTTGCATTCTCTTAATAATGAAGTAGAGTAAGGACCTAGATATTTTGACAGCAGGACCTAAAAAAAAAACTTATTTTCTAACTAAAGAAGAGGAAGAAGCAAAGTTCTTGGAAAGAAGAATTATGACAGGGCTCTTCTGTCACTCATATAGATTTTCTGTGCTGTATTTTCTACCATTCAGTGTAGAAAAGATAAGATCTCCCTTACTGTCAAATTGTTTTATTACAGAGCTGTCTTTGCCCATCTGAAATATAAACCTGTATGCTTGTACAAATGTTAAAGTTGGTGAAACATGTTTTAGATAATTATATACAATTATAAAACATAATTCTCAGAGAAGATATAATTTTTTATAAATCACTGCTTTTGTTAACTTAAATATAGTTGAACTTAAATGTATTTTCTTCTGCTTTTCCATCTTATGCTGACACTGGTGATTAACACACTAGTATTAAAAATATAGTTCAGTATACATCTGGCCTTTTAAACTGTTGTAATTTTCTGCATTATTTATTCAGTAGTTCACAAAAAAGATTTGATTTAAATAATTATATATCTCTAATTGTTTCCAACTCTAAAACATAGTGTGAAGTTTTGTTCTTCTATACATGAGTGTAGTATTTTGGGGTTTAGACAGCATTTGCTCATGTTTTCTCATGTGCAGAACACAACAATAACAATAAACATCACCTGATTAGGCATCTTGATGCTTATTTTACAGATAAGTAAATTGAAACCCTGAAAAGTATAGTAACCTAGAAAAGGCACAGTTAAAACTGGATGCCAAGCTTAGTAAGGGCCAGAGCCTGGAGTTGAAGCTGTGGTTGCCTGACTTTAGGTTGCTGTTACAAGTTGAGGTGAACAGAAGTACTGTTAAATGATATTTTATTCAGAGTGCCCAGGAATTTGCTAATTCTGCCAGGGCATATCACCATACCCTGCAAGGTTCCCAAGGAAGATAGGTGCACAGAGCCTACCTGTCAGAGCAAAGCACATTTCATTAGTTGTGATTTTGTCCCCAGCCTCTAAGACAAAACACTAATAAACCAGGCGGGATCATGTGACGTAATTTCCCAAAAGCCAAGGCTTATTCCTTATCTTACCATTGCATTGCAAAGCAAAGTCAAAAATGTATACTCAGCTACACTGAAGAGAAGACACAAAGCTCTTTAGAGAGTGCAAATGTATCTTGCATGGAAAGTCCCCAGGCATTAGCTCCTGGCCTATCATCTAGAGATGCAGGATTGTACGATTGGGTGCCACACTGGAAGAAGAGCAAGCTTCCTGATACAGCATGAAACAGACAGGCACACCATATGAGACCGAGCTGACCTTGCTCTCCTGCTCTCCAGCATTTGATCTGCATGGAAGGAGTTGATGGAGGAGAGTGTCTGTTAGAACTTGGTCTCTACTTGCTTTTGAAGCTTTACCACGAAAATGTAGCCACATCAGTTCCATAGGCACTGATCTAACCTAATCACACTCCTGCCTCTGGTTTCTGGGGAGTTTGGCCCCTGACCCTGCCTCCTTCTTATAAAAGCTAGAGAAGGAGCTACATACTCTCTAGGGGCCAACACCTATGTGTTTTCCATCATGCTGCTCTCTTCTGAGGAACAGGATTTCTGCCATGATTTCCATTTTCTTGGCTGTGTCCTTGCTACCTGCTGAGAGATATCCTAGATGCTGACTGGCCACTAATAATAGTCTGGCTGCCTGTTTGCCATCTGTTCCTGAATTAGCAGCTGCCATTCTCTACCCACTTCCACCACATCCTGGGTTGGATCTTACTGAATATCAATGATTGTACCAGACTATCCACAGCCAAAAACTACCTATTGTGTGACCCTACGGAGACTTTATCCAGCTTACTAGGCTATCCTTCTCTCAGAATCCATAGAAATCTCTGCCTCTGTCCTCCTCTTTCCATCTCAACACTAGTCAGGCACCACCTCTCCCCTGGATGACTATAATAACTGGTCTCTCTGCATTCTGTGATACCTCTTTACAATCTATTTTCTAAACAGAAGCTGAATAAGTCACATCAACAGTTCTCTCCTGAAAGCTCTGAAGCATCTAAAATGAAATCTAAACTCCTTATCGTGGCTGAGGCTCCAAGAGCTGAGCCTCCATCTCCATATCTTTCATGTCAGTTTCTACCTGGTTCCTACGTTTTAAGCCAGTGGCTTTCAAATATTTTGACCAAGACCCACAATGAGAAAGAAATTTTGCATCATGAATTAGTCCATACGTGTGTGTACTGGATATAGTGTTGTACACACACACAAACACACACACCAGAAAGAAAAGTTCAACGAACTAATACCTTTCTAAGTATTTAATCTTACGAAGTATGAAGCACTCTGATATATTTAATTTGGTTCTATTTAAATCTATTCTTTCTATTCATCAATTTCTTTCTATTCTTTTATGTTTTTATTGTTAATGCAGGTGTTGACTCACTTGACGCACTAGTGTATTACAGCTTCTGCAATTTGTCCCATACCATCCACAACACATTTCTTCAAAAATACCAAACTTGGAGCAGCAATGGCATCTTTCCAATGATAGTTTCCACTGTGGTTTTCAATGGGGCTCAATTGGCATTTGGGTTTTGATATGGTTTGGCTCTGTCCTCACCCAAATCTCTTCTTGAATTGTGGCTCCTATAATTCCCACATGTCACGGGAGGGACTCAGTGGGAGGTAATTGAATCATGGGGATGGGTCTTTCCCATACTGTTCTCATTATAGTGAATAAGTCTCATGAGATCTGATGGTTTTATAAAAGAGAGGTCCCCTGCACATGCTCTTTTGCCTACCACCATGTAAAATGTGGCTTTGCTCCTCCTTGCCTTCCACCATGATTGTGAAGCCTCCCCAGCCATGTGGAACTGTAAGTCAATTAAAGCTCTTTGCTTTATAAATTACCCAATCTCAGGCATGTCTTTATGAGCAGCATGGGAACAGACTAATACAGGGTGGAACAATTTTTTATTGTAAGTAACTGACTAATTCATTTTGGGATATATGGTATCTTTAGCCCCAAATCCACCCAATGCCAGTAACGTCACTAATCACTGTGACTGTGAAAAAATGCTTCCATACATTTCCCAATGTCCCTGCTCCAACTGAGAACTATTAGAACTAATGCTTCACCTTAATATTTTTGCGTGGATTGCTGTTTTTACTCCACTCTTACCTTTCAAATTCAAAGCTGCAGAGAGACCTTCTCTGACCACCTAATCTAAATTTGCCAGTGCCCATAAACTCTGTAATACCATGTTTTAATTATGTCATAAAAGTTTTGATTACCAGAAATTATTTTATCCATTAATTGACTTATTAGCTCTCCATGCCCCCTCTCCTTTGGAGAGTTTAGGAAAACTCTCCAAGTGTGGGACATTTGCTTGCCTTGCTTTCTGGTCTGCCCCCAATATCTAAAAGATCCTGACCCATAGTGGGTGCTTTATGAATAAGTGAATAAAATTCCTTGAATCCTGGTATGACTCAAGGCCCCATTTACTTGTTTCACTTTGTCAATCTTCTTCACTCCATTTACATTTTATATATGTGAGCCATACCAACCATGAACCTTGTTTTTTTCAGACAGAAGTAGTTCCATACTTTTGCTCTGACATCTCTAAGAGCAACCCCTTCCGCCACATTCCTAAAAACCTCTTGATTGTTAGGGGATGGTGTCCCTGAATTTCTCCAGCACTGTGATGTAAGGGAATGAGTATAAACAGAGGAGGCACACAGACATGGACATAGCTTCAGTCTTGAGTTGGGGCTCACCAACTGAGCAATACTGCATAGATTTCTAAGTTTCTGGTTTATCCTCTGAAACAATGAACCTTAACAGCTAGGTCTCAAGATGATTATAAAGGTTAATCAAGACAATGTATGCAGAATATAGTAATACTTAATAAATGATCATTCTTTCCCCAATCCCCTCCCAAGGGTTTACCTACACACTGTCTGAATGTCCATATTCCTGTCCAAGAGAAAATATTTTTAGAACTCTTTTTCAACACTTTCTTAAATAACCCATTCAATAGTTAAATTAGGAACTCATATGAAGTAAGCTATGTGTGGAAGCCAAAGGACAGGGCAGTTTTAGCTTGTTTACCTTTAGAACCTGCAAAGCTAAGAGCTGCCATAATGATGACCATCAATGTAGCAATATACAGTTGCATTTCGGGTCCTACAGTTTTGCTTAATAATTTATCTTTACTAAATGATTTCATGAATTCTCCTAGTTATACATTTGTAGCTTTCTTTTCTCTTCATTTGCTGTATAAAGGTCAGAACCTTGTTTCTGCTTTAATTCTGCTCATTCTAACAGTTTTATGCAGCAAACACCCTCAATTCTGCACACAAATAGAGACATCGTGGTGCAATAGATTTTAACAAGGGAACTGAATTTTGGGAAAATCTTTGTGACTAAAAATATGATATTGAACAAGTCTGAATTTTTCTGAATCCCAGTCAGCTCACCTGTCAAATGAAACTTATAGAACCTAACTAAACAGCTCATGAGATTGTTAGGAGGAAAAATGAAATAATATATGTGTTAGCTCTGTGTGAATTATTAAGTACAGTAGTCAATAAGTATTTGCAGAATAGATAAAATTTTTTAAATGAGTAAGTAAATTACCATGTAACCATGTGCCTTCCCTGATAAAGCATTTTAAGGGGTCGGCTTGGCCTTTGGGAGAAAATCTAAACTCAGTAGAACCATGCCAGTTGGTGCCTCTCTGTTCATCCTTGACCCCTGAAATTCTGTGACTGTGCCCTGCAGCCATGCTTCTCACTCTGATCCATCCTGTTTCCATACCTTAGCATATGTTTTTCCTTTGGAAAGCTCCTCCTCTCCCAGGACCTCCCTGGATTTCCCCCATCTGAAGGCTTCTCCAAGTGATACGGTTTGGCTGCATCCCCACCCAAATCTCTTCTTGAATTGTAACTCCCACAATTCTCACATGTCATGGGAGGAACCTGGTGGGGGGTGATTGAATCATGGGGGCAGACCTTTCCTGTGCTGTTCTCATGATAGTGAATGAGTCTCATGAGATCTAATGGTTTTAAAAATGAGAGTTCCCCGCACAAGCTCTTTTTGCCTGCCCGCCATCCACATAAGATGTGACTTGCTCCTCCTTGCCTTCTGCCCTGATTGTGAGGCCTCCCCAGCCACGAGGAACTGTGAGTCCAATTAAATATCTTTCTTTTGTAAATGGCCTAGTCTTAGGTATGTCTTTATCAGAAGCATGAAAACTGACTAATACTGTAAATTGGTACCAGTAGAGTGGGGCGTTGCTGAAAAGATACCTGAAAATGTGGAAGTGACTTTGAACCGGGTAACAGGCAGAGGTTGGAACAGTTTGGAGGGCTCAGAAGAAGACAGGAAAATGTGGGAATGTTTAGAACTTCCTAGAGACTTGTTGAATGGCTTTGCCCAAAATGCTGATAGCAATATGAACAATAAAGTACAGGCTGAGATGGTCTCGGATGGAGATGAGGAACTTGTTGGGAACTGGAGCAAAGTGACCCTTGTTATGTTTTAGCAGAGAGATTGGTGGCATTTTGCCCCTGCCTTAGGGATTTGTGGAACTTTGAACTTGAGAGAGATGATTTAGGTTATTTGGCGGAAGAAATTTCTAAGCAGCAAAGCATTCAAGAAGTGACCTGGGTGCTGTTAAAGACAGTCAGTTTTGTAAGGGAAGCAGAGCATAAAAAATCAGAAAATTTGCAGCCTGACAATGCCATAGAAAAGACAATCCCATTTTCTCAGGAGAAATTCAAGCTGGCTGCAGAAATTTGCATAAGAAACAACCAAATGTTAATGCCTAAGACAATGGGCAAAATATCTCCAGGGCATGTTAGAGGTCAAGGCAGCCCCTCCCATCATAGGCCCAGAGGCCTAGGAGGAAAACATGGTTTCGTGGGTCAGGCTCAGGGTCCCTGTGCTGTGTGCAGCCGAGGGACTTGGTGCCCTGTGTCCCAGCCACTCCAGCCATGGCTGAAAGGGGTCAATGGACAGCTCCAGCTGGGGCCTCAGAGAGTGCAAGCCCCAAGCCTTGGCAGCTTCCATATGGTGTTGAGCCTGTGAGTGCACAGAAATCAAGAATTGGAGTTTGGGAACTTCCACCTAGATTTCAGAAAATTAATGGAAATGCCTAGATGCCCAGGCAGAAGTTTGCTGCAGGGGTGGGACCTTCATGGAGAACCTCTCCTAGGACAGTGCAGAAAGGAAGTGTGGGGTCAGAGCCCCCACGCAGAGTCCCTACTAGGGCGCCATCTAGTGGAGCTGTGAGAAAAGGGCCACTGTCCTCCAGACTCCAGAATGCTAAATCCACTGACAGCTGGCAACATGTGCCTGGAAAAGCCACAATCAACACCAGCCTGTAAAAGCCACCAGGAGGGAGGCTGTACCCTGCAGAGCCACTGGGGTGGAGCTTCCCAAGACCATGGGAACCCACCTTTTGCAGCAGCGTGACCTGGATGTGAGACATGGAGTCAAAGGAGATCATTTTGGAGCTTTAAGATTTGACTGCCTTGCTGGATATTGGACTTGCATGGGGCTTGTAGCCCCTTTGTTTTGGCCAATTTCTCCCACTTGGAATGTCTGTATTTACCCAGTGCCTGTATCCCCATTGTATCTGGGAAGTAACTAACTTGTTTTTTATTTTACAGGCTCATAGGCAGAAGGGACTTGCCTTGTCTCCAATGAAACATTGGACTGTGGACTTTTGGGTTAATGTTGAAATTAGTTAAGACTTTGGGGGACTGTTGGAAAGGCATGATTGGTTTTGAAATGTGAGGACATGAGATTTAGGAGGGGCCAGCGATGGAATGATATGGTTTGGCTGTGTCCCCACCCAAATCTCATAGTAAGTGGTAACTCTAACAATTCCCACGTTATGGCAGGAACCTGGTGGGAGGTGATTGAATTATGGGGTCAGGTATTTCCTGAGCTGTTCTCATGGTAGTGAAAGAGTCTCATGAGGTCTGATGGTTGTAAAAACAGGAGTTGCCTGCACAAGCTCTTTTTGCCTGCTGCCATCCACATAAGATGTGACTTGCTCCTCCTTGCCTTCCTCCATGATCGTGAGGCATCCCCAGCCACATAGAATTGTGAGTCCAATTAAATCTCCTTTTTTTGTAAATTGCCCAGTCTCAGGTATGTCTTTATCAGCACTATGAAAACGGACTCATACACCAAATGAGAGCCTCTTCTCCTGTGCACTCATATTACTCACCATAGTGCAATTTTTGACTAAAAATTGATATTCTTGGCATTATATTTTTGACTCCTGACACAGGGTTGCTATGGATTGGTCAGCTTCTAGAATATTGTATCTAATGCCAGTGAATGGTGATAGAATTTTTATTTCTCCATATAAATGGGACAGGTCAGTGCACATGGAGCTGGTATGTATCCCTGGGTTCTTGATTTATTCCAAACAAATAAAGAGATAAGTATAGTCCAAAAATTGCTGCCCTAACCTTGAGAAGACCTGGAACTAGATGGAACTAAAAAATGAGGCAAACTCCTAGAAAAAGTGGCTTGGTCTCCAAACTACTCTGCTCATTCCGCCTATCAGTAAAAAATTATTTAGCAGGTACCCCAATATACACTTGTTTGTCTATTAACTAAATACTTATATTTATAGACTAATGTTTATACATACATATTCTAAACTATATATCTATATAAATTAAATGCCAATGTGTTATATATTTTGTGAAACATGTATGAAAATAGAAGTTAATTGAAGATAACAGTATGAATCCGTATCTTAAATATCAAAAAACCTTGATTCTGTTTTTCTTTTAGATAAAAAATAGCCAATTTCTGGCAAAACTATGCAGAACAAACATGTGCTTTTATTCCATTTCCTCATAAAGCCCCTGCTAAGTTACTAATTATCAGCAAATAAATACAAATATATAAACCCACCCAGATATAGAGAATGAAAAGGAGATAGCACACATTTTTAAAAAGCAAGCACACTTTCAAATATGTAAATCAAAACTGTGGTTCACAAGTAAACTAGCAGACTACAGAAAAAAAATCTAAATTTTTGTAGGTTGGAACACAACAAGAATTAAGCATTTTTGAGCTGCAGAATCCTGGAAAGGCTCAGGAATTAGAAATGCCAAATAGTTCTGAAGGCAGCCTCTAAGCAGTGGAGCTAAAAGCAGGAAGATTAGGAGAAAGTCAAACAAGAAGCAATAAATTACCAATACCTATGATTCTACACCTCCCTCCCTGCTCCTTTGCCGTGTATATAATAAAATATCAGTATCCATAATTTGGAGAGAATTCCTACAAATTCTTAAGAAACTCAATAGAAAAAAAAAGACAAGAGGCAAGAATGGGCCTTTCACATAAGAGGAAGCATAAATGATGAATATACTTACTTCACTGGCAATCAAGAAAGTGCAAATCAAGACCAGAATGAGCTAATATTTTATACTATTCATTGAGCAAAAACTAAGAAGCCTTAATATAACAAGTGTTACTGAGGATATAATTTGGCAAAATTCTTATAAACAGCAAAGTGAGAGCATAATTTAGAAAACAATTTGGCATTATTGTGTGCATTAGATTGGCTATGCTAATAACTATAAAAACCAGCTCCTAAATCTAAGTGACTTAACACAATAAAAGTCTAACGTAACAAGTTTCTAGTCTTTCATGTGAGTGCTCCTAACTAAATGGCTCTCCTCCAACCGGTGGACCTAGAGTTCCAGGCTCTGTCCATCAAATGGTTCTGCTATCTCAGAGAATTGTGCTTCTAGTTTGAAAGATCACGTGAAATGTTACAGGGCCAGGTATGAGTTAAATTACTTCCACTCACATTACACTAACCAAAGCTCAATCACATGATCCTATGCTATTTGCAGACAAGGCTGGAAAATGTAGTCTTCTTGTGTAACCAAAAATTTGAGATTTGTGAGCACCTGAAAGGTCACTGGCATATCTTGTAAAGTTGAGCATAAATACACCATACATACTGGGAAATGCTCTTCTGGATAAGTTGGAGTTACTACTCGGAGACCCCAGAGGGATTCTTGCACATACAAACATACAAGTATGTTGATGAAAGCATTGTTCCTAATAGCAAAACCTGGAAACAACCCAAAAGACCCTGAAAAGTCCAAATACCCACCCATAAAAAACCTAACAACAATCCAAATCAACAAGTAAAGAAATAGCTGGGCACAGTGTTTCACGCCTGTAATCCCAGCACTTTGGGAGGCCGAGACGGGTGATTACCTGACGTCAGGAGTTTGAGACCAGCCTGGTCAACATGGTGAAACCCCATCTCTACTAAAAATACAAAAAGTTAGCCAGGAGTGGTGGCACACACCTGTAATCCCAGCTACTTGGGAGGCTGAGGCAGGAGAATTGCTGGAACCTGGGAGGCAGAGGTTGCAGTGAGTCTAGATGGCGCCATTGCACTCCAGCCTGGGCAATAGAGCAAGACTCTGTCTCAAAAAATAAATAAAATGAAATGAATGAAAGAAAGAAAGAAGGAAAGAAAGAAAGAAAGAAAGAAGGAAAGAAAGGAAGAAAGAAGGAAAGAAAAGAAGAAAGAAAGAAAGAAAGAAAGAAAGAAAGAAAGAAAGAAAGAAAGAAAGAAAGAAAGAAAGAAAGGCTTATTCGCCAAGTGGAATGTTTTATAACAGCAACATGAATGAACTGTAATCATAGACAGTGAAAAAGATGAGTCTTATAACAGATGTTGAGTGGAAGAAAAATGAATCGCCAAAGAGCATCTTCAAGTATATTATTTTTAAATAAAACTTAAAACCTAAACAATTCTAAATCAATTTGTGTAAGGGATGTATTAGTGGTTTCTAAAATTATTTTAAAGTGCATAACAGGATGATAAACACAAAAAGGAGAGAACCTATAGGAAATTCCAACACAACCAGGAATACTCTAGTTATGAGTTGTTATGAAGGTTCATGGGTGACCATATTATTACTATAATGTTTAACTCACATATATTCTAAACTTAGGGGGAAAGTCTCTATTTGCTTAGAAGTCATGCTTATTTGCTAACTTTATCTTTCAGTAGGGAGAAACATGAAGAGGAAGACAATAGAGGTTGGATGAGCTGCTGCCCAGAGCCCTTTGTTTCTGTCCTCAGGTAAAAATATCCTCTAGACCTGATTCCCATTGGATGGCAGCCTTGTGGACCCTGCAGAGATTTGACCACAGAGATCCTTCTGTCAGCCACCCCCAGTCACTAAAGGAAGGATAGAAGGATCTGTGACCTGGAAGTTTAGGACTTTGCAGAATCTAACTTTTAGGATGAAGGCTGGAAACAGTGCAAATAATATCTGGACACTGTTTCACACTCTGTTCGTTGCAAAAAAGGGCATTTAAAACTCTCCCTTTGATGTGATGAGATTTCCATTGCACTGACATTTAAAAAAAAAAAAATCAGAGTACGGCCTGGCCTAGAGAGAAAAGGAAACTCCAATATGACAGATCCTAAGACTAATGTGCTTAAAGCAATACCTGGAATCGTAAGTGCATTTAATACATGCTTGTTGCTATTGAAATTAATATTTATTATACATATATGACATATATGTATGTGTAAGTATACATATGAAAATATGTATTTATTCAAGGCTTTCATTATATACAGACAACAGACTCTCTTCTAATCATGGGATAGGCATAAACTCTAGTCGCCCCATCACAGTACTTTCGACACTCATTCTCTTACTGCTCTATCACGCTGTCTTCACCTTTGTCTTGAGCATCATTTCCTGATTCACAGCATCCTTTTCATGCTGATTACAACAGTTTGCATACCCTCTTCATTTTCTCAGTTTCGTTTTTTAAAAGGTAAGCGTTTCTACTAGAAGAAGAAACATTCGCTATCTCTATAATTTGGAGGTTAACCAGTTATTTCCTATTTCTGTATTTTTTGCCATTGTATTTGCATAGAGCTTAAAAATAAAAACAGAACCTTGGGAGTCATTGTGTTGCAATTTGTAAAGAAGGACTTAGTTGCTGATAAGACTACTCAGCAACAACATGTGGAGAGACGAAAGTAGTTAAATAGAATGTCGCCTGGTGTCCCTTCAAAGCCTATGGTCTTGCCAGCTCCTTGAGAATAATGACTGTATCGTTCACCTCCATATTTCAGGTCTCTAGAGCACAAAGTTCCTGAAATTTCCACCCAATAAATGTTAAAAAAAATTCGTGAATTAATAAGCGAAGAATGGATCTTTAGAAAGAAATCATTTCCTAAAGTTTGATGGAAGATACAAATAGTCTATCCCAGGCTTAGGAAAAGAATAGAGTCTTACCCACATCACTTCATGTTGTTCCCCATAAGGATTAAGGAAGGGGACCCTACTTGCGATTGAACACACCAAAAGTCATTGAATATATCATTATATGAGATACTCCAATTTGCTTTTGTATACTTGGAATTATTAGAAAGTTCCCTTTTTCCATTATTAACCTATGGAAAATTCCAACACGGCCAGGAATATTCTAATTATGTGTTGTTTTGAAGGTTCATGGGTAATCATATTATTACTACAATTTTTAACTCATATATATTCTAAACTTAGGGGGAAAATCTCTATTTGCTTAGAAGTCATGCTTATTTGCTAACTTATTTTGTTTCTATCTATAAGAACAGAGAAACATGAGGAGGGAGGCAACAGAGGTAGAATGAGCTGCTACCCAGAGCCCTTTGTTTCTGTCCTCAGGTAAAAATATTTTCTGGACCTGATTCTCGTTGGATGGAAGTCTTGTGGACCCTACAGAGATTTGGCAATAAGAGTAACACTTAATCATCTGCTGTGGTGGAAAGAACACTTACTGTAGGGTCACTCTAGCCTGGATTCTAATCTCAGTTCTTTATTTATCAGGTGAGTGCCTATAGATAAGTTACTTTGACTCTCAGAGCCTGAGATTCTGTATCTATACAATGGGGAAAGTAATGCCTGCCATAATGAAAAGCTTATATAAGATAATCAGGAAGTTCCTGGTTTAAGGAAGAAGCTGAATGTATGTCATTCCCCCTAAATTTGTGCCCATTTGCTCTGGTTCAAGCTTACTATCCAACAGTGAATATGTTCTCTCACTTTTCCAAATGATAGCCACTCTATTAAGCACAACCATGCAGTCACCATTTATGATCTACTCCAAACACAACGAACCAGGTTCCTTCAAACGTCAGTAATATGGGGTAGTTCATGATCCTTTGGTGATGACATCATAGAAGGCAAATATGACTCCACAGCAAATAAGTGAAGTGAGCCTGACAGGCTTCATCTGTATTTCTTTAGGGAGAAACAGGGCTATAGGAACAAAGTCTGGCTTCTCATTGTCCACATGCTGCTTGGTCAGCGGAGGGCTAGGCCTCCCAGGTCATTCCCATACCCTAGGGATCCATGGGGAAAAGTGACCCTCTCCATGCAGTTCTGAGGTCATGAAAGTCATTCAGCCAGTTGCAAGGAGAACTGGAGCTAGAAGCCAACCTCACTCCCACTTCCTACCCTACCTTCTTTCTACCTGCTTCTTCCCTATCCTCCCACTTGCCTATGGCAGACACTGTGCTTTTAAGGTACAGTCACTTTTAAGCCTAAAAATGAGAAGTTGTTTTTACACAGTCTTGCTATAATTAAGTCATCAGCACAACTCATGAAAACATAACAGTGCCTTTTTAATTAGTGTCTTGAATGTGAATGAATGGTTCATTATTCTTTCCCATCTCAAGCTGAGATCATTATTAAAGTCTGAAGAAATAATAAATAGCCAGACAGGGAAATTCAGAACTGCTTGGTGAGGGTCACTTTTCCCCCTGGTTCCCCAGAATACAGGAATGACCTGTATTCAGGAGGCCTGGCGTCTGACCAAGCAGCATGTGGACAATGAGAAGCCAAAGAAAGCTCCTAACATTTGGGCTTGGGTCACCCTCAGAGCAAAGGCATACCATTGAAAGAATAAGGAGACTTTCTAGAAAGACTCACCTGGTTCTCCTTTGAGGTTTATTGGATTTAGATAAACAAGCAATCCTATGTAAGTCCAATATCTTGACTCTGGGCCAGAGAAGTCAGAGTTGTCTTTTATGTGTCTACTTTACAAAAATGTCTTGAGAACCTACTGTGTACCAGTTCCTGTGCTCAGTGCTGGGATCTAAGAACCTACTGTGTACCAGTTCCTGTGCTCAGTCCATTCAGGAAGGCTGATTGGCTGTTGTTCTGATATATAGGAAGGTCTTGCAAAGGAGCTGATGTTTAAAAAACTAGGTCTGGAAAATTGAGTGAGTAGCTGTGCCCCTTCCTCTACACGATGTTATATAGCAGAACTTTTTCCTACATCCCTCTACATATTTCATGACACCTGAAAGAACCTGCCATATAACCATATAAAGAAATAAAGGAAGTGATTTTAATTTCAACTGCATTTATTGAGCATCTTTTTGGCAAGACACAGAGGGGGTTATAAAAGATACAGTTTCTGAGTGTCAGCCCATAATTGGTGGCCATTGTTCTCTATATAAAGAGGTCAAACTGTAATGATTACCACGTTCTGTGATTAACCAAGAGACAGCCTAGTCCCAATTATAAAGCTAATTTGGGCAGGAGTCTTTCCCTCCTGGAGTCTCATCTGTAAAAATGAAGAGGTCAAACACAGAGGCCTGAAGCATCCTGTGCTGTGAGTCTATGATGTTATGATTTCTGTGAAATACGCTTCTGCCTTTGAAACACAGTGCCTGAATGATTCTACTCTCAAGGACAGCATTGAAAATTCAGCTAAATGCTGAGGTATCTGATGGTCAAGAACAAAATCCATTATCCCAGAACATTCAAGGAGAATTGAAAAATTTCATACCAAATGTAGCCCGCAACCTTTCTTGTAATGGTAAGAAGACAGAGACAGAAGTGTGTGCAGGCCCAGGGAGCTGGGTTGTAAGTGGAGGCGCATTAGCTGAATAAAGTGTTGGCCAGGAGTAGGGACCCATAAATATTCCATGACACCCAGATGATTTATCAAAATGAGTTCCAGCCCTCATTTTTGAAACCAGCAATGAGTCTTTTGGTTGTTCTTTGGCCGCTGCCATCCACTATGCTCTGCCTATGGCTGAAGTTCTTCTGCTCCACCAAAAAATCAACCTCAATCTACTCTCCCTTAACACTACCAAGCTACTGAAGTTTTCCAGCATTTGGCTTATGAAATATTCACACCAAGTGTAGCAGGACACTTGAGAAAATGGAGGCAATGGAAATTGAGAGAGGTGATGTATGAAACAGCAACAGTGCTCAAAATGGAATGTCAGATTTTCCTAACACTTGAGTCTGGACTCTTTTCATTTAGAATGCTTCTCAACTTTGTCAAGTTATGGCACACAAAAAAAAATGTTAACATTTGCCTGGCACAATGGAGTTAATAGATAGGACTCCCTGAAACTGGACAAGATACACGCAGAAGTTCCCAGGTATCCCACCCCAAGGACTAAATGAATAGCTTAGCACCTTTATTGTATTAGTCAATTTATGCCAGCTGTTGTAACAACCAAAATCTCAGTGGATTAACACAAGCAAGGTTTATTTCTTATTTGGGTCATTGTCTAACTAGGTATTCCAAGTAGCAAGTGGTTTTCTAAATAGTGGTTCCGGGATCACAGCTCCTTCTATCTGTGGCTCTCCCATCCTCTACACTCTCCTGGGAATCCTCCATTGGATGACTTATATACAGCCTGCTGATAAGCCAAGAGACAGAAGGAGGAGAATCACAGGACATCTTATGACAGTCAGGCATCCACCACTGTCTCCTATATCCCACTGAGCAGATACCAGCCACATGGTCCGTATGGCAAAAGATCCTAGTGCCCCTGACTAACCAGAGCAGGATGGGGTGGCTGAGCATCTTCCCACTATCTATCACAGGCTTAGCCAGGCTCTTCCTTTGACCTCAGGTCCCCAAAGGGGCTCCATGATTAGCAGCCCTGGCAGCACCTGGGGCCTTTTCAGAACTACAGAACCTCAGGCCCTAGCTTAGGGCTGTGAATTTCAGTAAGATCCCTAGGTCATCTTGTTTTGAGAAATATTGTGCCAGACCACTCACACATCTAGTGACCATCAAAACTGCCAAACCCATCAAAACAGCAAAGAATTTTAATCAATAAGTTTTCTATGGCCATGAACTCCCAACTCAAAATTATGTGGATACATAAAGAAAAGCACCTATCTTGCAAGAGCATCAATATTTATTAATCATGTATTTTGTGTCAAATACAAAAAGAGAAACATCACACACATTATCTCATTTAAGAACTATCATAATCCTGGCCGGGCACAGTGGCTCAGGCCTGTAATCTCAGCACTTTGGGAGGCTGAGGTGGGCAGATCACCTGAGGCCAGGAGTTCGAGACCAGCCTGGCCAACATGGTGAAACCCCGTTTCTACTAAAAATACAAAAAATTAGCCGGGTGTGGTGGTGGGTGCCTGTAATCCCAGTTACTTGGGAGGCTGAGGCAGGAGAATCACTTGAACCTGGGAGGCGGAGACTGAAGTGAGCCGAGATTGTGCCATTGCATTCCAGCCTTGGCAACAAGAGCAAAACTCCATCTCAGAGGGGGGAAAAAAACCTACCACAATCCTGAGGGAGGAGTCATGATCTTTGCTAAAGAAAAGTGAGGAAAAAGTAAGTTTGATATGTAAAGAAACTTACCCAAGACCCCCTGGCTGGTTAGTGAGACAGTGAGACCAGAATTCAGAGCTATATGTTTTTAGTCTGGGACTTTCAGTGTTCTGCCATGCAGTAGTTTAGCTGCATTTCAAGCTCAGTCTTTAGACAATGATCCAGTCGATAATAACTTGAAAAGGGCTCTAGAATTATGTAATTTGGAGAAGAAAATGAAACGCTCAACAGAAGCTTAAAACATGCACATTTAAAAATTTTAAATTATTCCATGAAAAAAAGATTTTCTTGAAGTTAGATTAAAAAGAGATCTTACAGGCTGTTCCAGTTAATTTTAACCTCAGTGAGAAATGTCACATTTCCCATGCACATTTGTTTAGGCATCCAGGAGTGTCAGGACATCCTGTCTCATGGTGGATTTCTGTGAGAATTATATGGTCTATGGAAATAATTATAAAACAAAATCTCATCTCAATGTGAACAAGAGGAAGAAAATGAACCACTAATATTCTGATATTCCAAGGACATGGCAAACCAAGATACACTCTGAGCTCTGAAATGCCCTTTCATCCTTACACTTCTCCTATTTAGTAATACTTGGTAACTCATGTGGTAATTGTTTGCGTCTCACTGGGGGTATGTTTGAATTTATTATGATCTTGACAGGTAGAGAATTTCTCATCGTGTTGACCAGGAGTTCTCAAAGGTAAGTGAGCATGAGGATACTGGGACAGACTATGCACATGTATATTCCTGAGCCCCGTCCCCAGAAATTCTGACTCAGCACATGTGGACTGGCACTCAGGAATCTAAATGCTAAAAATGCAGCCTAGGTGATATTCCTGTAGGTGGTCCATGGACCTCACTTTGAAAAATGTCTTTTGCAGCATTGCAGTCATTCATCTGCAGTCTGCTCACTCCTTCCTGTCATTATGGTAGGACCCCATTTCTCATTCTCTTACTTCTTAATGCTCAGCTCCTTGCCTAGAACCTTAGGACACAATTATTTTAATCTATAATTCTCAATAAACATTTGCTTAATAAAGGAAAATAAGTGTATAAAATAAAGAAGGTGAAGTAGATGAATGAATAAATGAATGAATATCAAGTACAATGGGCTTCATTGCAGCATGTTGTAAGGTACTGCCCCTGTCTGTTGGAACCTACTGGAGATTGAACCAACATATTTTTCTGTTTCGGTGCTAAATAATTCTGGGACAAAACATATTTTCCTGTTTTGTGCTAAGCAATATTGAGATCAAACAAAAATAATTGATCTTCATTTCCAATAAATATCTTCTCTTAAAAAATAAGGCTATGTCCTAATTGATCAGCTTACATATCAGGGCTAACAGCATCAATACTCACATCAACACCCTCACCCACCTTGCCATGCACAGAAATCAGGTGTTCACATTATAAACTCTGCTCAATCCTAACTAGTTCCCCATCTTGCAACCAGTTCCCTACCACTCAAGAGATAGTGAAGACTGAAACCACGGTAGAAATCACCTACTCTGAAATACTACTAATCCACTCTCTTCAATTCTTATTTTGAAGATACTATGAGACTGTGGAGGTGATGTTCTCTTTTGTTAAAATAAGCTTAATAAGCTTAACCTTCCTTGATCAGAAAGTTTTCTGGGGAGTCAACAACCAATACTACAAAGCCTCTTAGCACAGAACTATATAAAACCCAGCACACAATGAGCCTTCAATCATTGCTCTAGACTGGACCAAGAACCCTGACTTATATTACTATGAGTAACCCTATAATATGTTATATATAATATTACTCTGGGTAATCCTCTAATAATAATATATAACATGTATTTGTAATATATTTATATTTATAATATGCTATATATTATAGGGTTATCCAGAGTGATTTTCAAGCCAACCCCTTCTGGGTTGCCTGGGTTGGAGAAAACAGAAAGACAGAATGCTTTTTATTCATTCATACATTTATTTGTGCATTCATTTGACAAATATTTATTGGAGAATTATATTGAGCTGGGCACTAGGGATAAAATACTATGCATTCGCTGTCTAGCGGAGGAGATAACTATGTAAACTGATCAGTGTAATGATGTGTCACAAGGGCTGTGATGAGTCTATTGGGAATGGTAGGAACATGAAAAACAGAGTGGTCTGTTCTACCTGGAGAGGGAGGAAGTACCACTTTGTGCATAATGGACTCGATGCTTGAGCTGAGATTTGTAAGATTAGGTAAGATTAGATATTACTAAGAAGATGAGGTAAGATAAACATCGGAGAAGACAGAAGGAGCAAATTTCCGGAGGCATAAAGAGTCTGGGGTCAATGGAATTGTAAGTATTTTGTCTTTTCTGGAACACAGAATTTGAAAAATCAGTGTGGAAAGGTTAGTAAGGGCCAGACAGATAACAAAATGCCTTATGTCAAAAGGGTATTTGGCTTGATAAAACACTGAAGGGTTTTTATTAAGATAATGACAGGACAAGACTTATATTGTAGAAAATTCCTTCTGGTGACAGAGTAGAAAGTGAATTGGGAGGCAAAATGACACTGGACACAAGGAGAGTAGTTGGTAAGCCATTACATTTGTCCCGTCAAGAGATAGTGAAGGTTGCAACCAAGGTGATGTAGATTGAACAATCTCTCCCAAGAAGATAAGTTCACCTCCTAACCAGTATATGTGAACACAATCTTATTTGGAAATAGGGTCTTTGCAGATGTAATCAAGTTAAGATGAGGTCATAACTAACAATGGTGTGCTCCAATCCAATGGCTAGAGTCCTTAGAAGAAGAGGAAAATTTGGACACAAAGACATACAGAGGGAGAAGATCATGTGACAATGGTGGTAGAGATTGGAGTGATGTGTCTGCAGGCTAAAGAACACCCAGAATAATTACCAGCAACTACCAGAAGCTATGAAGAGAGAAGGAAGAGCCTTCTGAGAGAGCGGGGTCCTGGCCACATCTCAGTTGCAGATTAGAACAGTAAGAGAATAAATTACTGTTTTTGGTTTTGTTTTGTTTTGTTTTGAGATGGAGTCTCACTCTGTCACCAGGCTGGAGTGCAGTGGCATAATCTCAGCTCACTGCAACCTTCGCCTCCTGGGTTCAAGCGATTCTCCTGCCTCAGCCTCCTAAGTAGCTGGGACTACAGGCACGTGCCACCACGCCTGGGTAATTTTTTGTATTTTTAGTAGAGATGGGGTTTCACTATGTTGGCCAGGATGGTCTCAATCTCTTGACCTCATGATCCAACTGCCTTGGCCTCCCAAAATGGTGGGATTATAGGCATGAGCCACTGCGCCCAGCCAAGAATAAATTTCTGTTGTTTTAAGCCATGTAGTTTATATTATTATAGCAGCCCTAGAAAATTAATATAAAAGCAAATTGTAGTAGAGAGTGGGATGGGGGGAAAAACAAACTATGGTTAGGGAATAGAAACTTTAGGGCTCAGACAAGATTGAAAATGGGATTTAGGAAACACGGGGGGTGGTCAAGGTGAACCCAAAGCTCTGTACTTTTTTCAGTGTCAGACACAGTGTATATGAATATCTAAGAGTTTTCCAATTAAAGGAGTCTGACAGGAAAAAGTGCTGGTCTGTGGGCCAGGAAGAAGGGGCAGACTGGAGGGTCCCAAATGTCCACAGGAGAGGAAGCCCATCCCAGGCACCGTGTGCAACCTGAGACACCTGCAGAGTACTTTGGAGAGAAAAATGTACACTCTTCAGTACATCTGCCGTGTAACTCAGGAAACAGATATTTCTCCTGCCTGTCCTTCAATCCGAGGGCTAATGTGTTTTAATTAAGCCTTGGCAAATGTCATTTTATTCAATTGACTGTCTTGTCCACTTGTCTAACATGACTCTCATTCCAACTCTATCTGCTTGTTGTAGCATCATTCTGTCTGTTTTTCTCCCTTAACATTTCTTACGTGGCTCTTCTCCACTTTAGTTCCCTAGCTATTGCCCCAGTTCCAGTTCTCACTACTGATTTGGCCTCCTAATTTTTATTCCCTACCTCTAGTCTTCTCCTTCTTCTTCTTTGAGACAGAGTCTCACTCTATCACCCAGGCTGGAGTGCAATGGCATGATCTCAGCTTACTACAACCTCCGCCTCCTGGGTTCAAGTAATTCTCCTGCCTCAGTGTCCCGAGTAGCTGGGATTACAGGCATCCACCACCATGCCCAGCTAATTTTTGTATTTTTAGTAGAGACAGAGTTTCACCATCTTGGCCAGTCTGATCTCGAACTCCTGACCTCAGGTTATGTGCACACCTTGGCCTCCAAAAGTGCTGAGATTACAGGCGTGAGCCACCGTGCCTAGCTCCTTCTCTTCTTTTTTCCCCAAATCCATCCTCCAAATGCAGTCCAGAGATTGTTTTCTCAAACACAAACCCGATTATGCAGTGACTCTCCAAGACTTCCAGGAGTGAGTCCGACTTCTTTGCCTGTCAAGTCCTTTCACATCCAAACCCTTTATATTTCTCCAGTCTTTCTCTGAGTGTGTCCCTTAAGTTTCTGAATCTCATTATTATCCTGCTACTCATAGCTCTGCAAACTTCACTCTACTGTGATTGCTATTCCTTCTGTCCAGATTGACTTTATCTTTGTTGAACCCCTTACTCGTGTCCCTAAGCGTTACCTTCTTTATGAAGCCTACAGAATTCCTAACCCAGTGCAAGAACTGACCACCTTCTCCTTTATACACACACTGTGAACATGGGGTTCCTCTACAATCCTGGACCATACATATTATGCCTCTGTCTCTCTAGACTACAGTCACAGAAGAGTGTCTGCACCATATTTATCTTTATAGTTGCAGCACCCAGGAAAGTGACACATAGTAGGACCTAAAAAATAGTGATAAATGAGAACAACAAAACTATTTAAATCCTGCTGGAAGCCTGCTCTCCAAGATAAATGCATCCAGTGTAAGTCCCCTGAGACATTCCTATCAGGGCCGGGTGATTCACGAGTTGTATGATTTATCAGGCTCCATGTACCAGGTGTCACCTCTGCATTCAGCTTCACTGATCAAGAAAATGAATTCGATCCTGGATCTCTGTCCTTCCAATAGCAGCTTGCCAGGAGAAGTCGTTAATGTGGTAAATTATCTTCCTGGCTGTTAATATCATGTACCCGTCTTGTTTCCCTTCTTCTAGTTCAGCTGAGCATCAATTTGTGCCATGATATGTACATGAATATCTTCATTTCATCAGTACCATTGTCCATCTGTTTGGCTGAAGGCTGAATTACAGAGCTGTGGCCAGGAATGGAGGCATTAGGCAGTCTAAATGCTAACTTCTCCCAAGAGAGAAGGGCAGTCCCGTTTTCAGTTTTCCTGCCCCTACTTACTGCTGAAATGCAGCCTAGCAGACATAGAGCAAGAATTAGAAAAATCATCCTTTAACAGAAAGTTAGAAAATGATGAGGGGCCGGGTGCAGTGGCTCACGCCTATAATCCCAGCACTTTGGGAGGCCAAGGTGGGTGGATCACCTGAGGTCAGGAGTTTGAGACCAGCCTGGCCAACATGGTAAAACGCCACCTCTACTACAAATACGTAAATTAGCCAGATATGTTGGCAGGTGCCTGTAATCCGAGCTACTCAGGAGGCTGAGGCAGGAGAATCACTTGAACTTGGGAGGTGGAGGTTGCAGTGAGCCAAGATCTCACCACTGCACTCCAGCCTGGGTGACAGAGTGAGACTTCATCTCAAAAAAAGGAAAAAAAAGAAAGAAAGAAAGAAAGAAAGAAAATGACAAGGTATTTGTCTTCTCTAAGATAGAGGCTATACCATGAAAGCTGAGTGCAGAACATGAAAGAAGCACCCTGGCCTCCTTAGCTGAGTCCCTAGTCTGCAACCCCAGATCTAACAAATACATATTATTCATTCATGTAAACATAGTTAACATGAGCTTACTACAAGCCAGACACGGTGAACTATGAATGCAAAATAGTCTCTGAATTTATGACTCTTCCATTCCATCAAGTCAACAAATATGTCTTGCACACCTACTGTATACCAAGCACTATGCTAAGTCCTGGGGATGAAGCATTGATTAAACAAAGGACATGCTCTGAAAGACTCAGAAGGTGACGTTTGACAACCACATTTGGAAAAACAGCTTTCCATGCAGAAAGAATGGTTCTCGCAAAGGCCCCAGGACAGAAATGAGTTTGACACATTCAAGGCACAGAGAAATGTGGAGTGGTGCGAGTGAGCAGCGGGAGTGGAGGTGGGGGTTGCGGACAGAGTCTAAGGGATGGCAGTGGCCATGGCATGCCTCGGATCTTACTCTACAGGTGATGAGAAGACATGGAAGAGTTTGAAGAGAAGCGCTGCCATCATGTGTATTACTTTTTAAAAAGATCACCTAGTCAACCCCCCTCGTGGAGAATGGGCTGCAGAGGAACAAGGCTGGAGGGAAACCGGTTAGAACTATTTCATTTGTCAAGATGAGAAATAAGGTAGCTGGAACAGGGGTTGTTGCAGGGAATATGGTAAGAAGTGATTGAATTGGGATGTATTTTGCAGTAAAGTGGCCAGGGCTTTCTAATGGAAGCGAATGAGTTATGTGTGAAAGAACAAAGCTAACTCTGAGGTTGGTGGGGTGAGCAACTTTGTGGATGGCAGCACCATTTTTAAGGTAGGGAAGTCTTGGGAGTGGGGAGCAGATTTGGAAAGGAAAATCAATAGGTCTGTTTCTAACATGTTATGTTTGAGATGCCAATCAGACATCCAAGGGAGGATGCCAAATGTGCTTACGAAAGGCGGAGAGAAGGAGGCAGCCAGGTAAGGACATGGAAACAGAAGTGCAGGGTGGCACAGAAGCATTGCACAGATTGAAACGCAACTCATATTGCTGAGCATCTGCCATGTGTCAGGCATCAGACTTTAACTCTCAAGTGCATTATCTCATTTCACCCACACTACAAGGGAGGTGTGATTTCCTTAATGATGGAGGGCTTCAGAGTGAGAGCGCTGCAGTCTACCGCATTTGTACCCCAGTTCTGCTACTTTCTGTCTGTGTGACCTTGAGCAAGTTATTTAACCACTGCAGGTCTTTGTTTCCTCATCTGTAAACTGGAAATAGTAATACAACCTTTATGAAGAGTAAAGAGGTAATGCATGTAGACATCAAATTACAGCACATATAAACAATTACCAAATAATAGGCATTATCATTAGCATTCTTTATGTTCATTCTGTTGTGGTTTAATTGTGTCCCATAAAAAGATGTGTTCTATTCCTAACTGCCAGCACCTGTGAAGGTGAACTTAGGGAGATATGGTCTTTGCAGAGGCAATCGAATTAAGATGAAGTCATACTGGATATGAGTGACTCCTAATCCAATGACTGCTGTTCTTAAAAGAAGAGGGAAATTTGGGCCAGGTGTGGTGGCTCACACCTGTAATCCCAGCACTTTGGGAGGCCGAGGTGGGCAGATCACAAAGTCAGGAGATTGAGACCATCCTGGCTAACACAGTGAAACCCCAACTCTACTAAAAATACAAAAAATTAGCCAGGCGTGATTGTGGGCACCTGCAGTCCCAGCTACTCAGGAGGCTGAGGCAGGAGAATGGTGTGAACCCGGGAGGCAGAGGTTGCAGTGAGCCGAGATTGTGCCATTGCACTCCAGCCTGGGCGACAGAGCGAGACTCTGTCTCAAAAAAAATAAATAAAAGAAGAAGAGGGAAATTTGGACACAGGGAAAGACAGGGAGAATGCCATGTGAAGATGGAGGAATGTTGCCTCAAGCACAGAATGCCAAAGATTGCCGGCAACCAACAGAAGCTAGGAGAGAGACGTGGAATGGACTCTCCCTCAGAGCCTTCAGGAGGCTCCAACACTGCCAGCACCTTGATTTCAGACATCCAGTCTCCATAACTGTAAGGGAATACATCTCTGTCATTTTAAGGCACCTACTTTGTGGTATTTTATTACAGCAGCCCTGGGAAACTAATACAAGTTCTATTTAATGAAAGAGGAGATGAAAGTTCCAAAGAGGTGACATGGCTCTCCTAAGGTCACGTGGCAAAACGTTGGCATCCCTGAACCCATGTCAGAGAATATGCTTCCCCCACTCAGCCCCTGTGAAGGGTCAAGTGCACTATTAGAAACTCAGCTTGCAAATGACTTAGTCATGCCCTTCAGGGACCCATAGACCACGGATGAGACAGGCAGAAAATTGAGCAAAGAGAACGAGATGCTGACACCAAGGTACTAGGAAAGGTCCGTGAGAGTGTAGACTGAGGGAGCCATTCTGATTTGTGCAGGGGTCAAGAATTTGACAAGGCAGGTGAAAGAATGGCTGGATGTGGAGCAGCAGATGTAAGGAGGGGCCAGTCCCCGTAAGACTTGGGAAAGGGTCAGGACAAGTGGTACTGTTTGCACAAGCTGCTGGCACGTGCAAAACATAGACAAGCATCATTTCACAAAGACCTCATGCCAGCACTTTGAAGGAGGGTATTATCAGTCATGAATTCAACAGCTAAGAACACTGAAGTTTGAGGGGCTAAGTCACTATCCCCAGATCACATGGTCAGTGCCTATGGACAGAAACTGTAGGAAATCCTTGGTCCAAGCCTTCTGCCGTGCTGGTTCTCATCTCAGTTACTAGCTGCCTGACTTTGAAAAGGCAATTACCTTACCCCAGGCTCCTCATCTGCAACCCAGGAATGGCAATAATCATAGCTGATGGTCGGCATGCACATTACCCCTCCAGCAATACCAGTCTAGTGGTCTCAGGTGGGTCTCCTCAATGCTAGTAAGGCCACAGAGACACAAGATCAAGAATGGTTCTTACCATAATTCCCAGTTCCTTCTGAACATTAATAGTGGACAATGAGGTTGCCGGTCTCTTTGCAGCATCTTTGGGTGGATCAGAGGCAGGAAAGGCCAATTATAAAATATTCTGAGAGTTGATCACAAACACAAAAGAAGGATAGAGAAATTGAGTGTTAAGTGTTTCTAACAAAGAGGAACAGATGTAGCAAACTGGGTTCACAGACACATGGCAATTTCATCTCAATTTGATGTTAGCTCTAGCCTGTTTAACAAATACACCTGCTGCCTAAGGAGATCGTCAATTCCACTTTAAAATGAGTCACAGAGGGGTGCAGCAAACTAATCTAGGTCTAGGTAGTTTTAAAAAGCAGAAGACAGCTGGCTGAATGGTGGGAAAATGAGATAGGAGTATAGCGTGGTTGGCTCCACAGATAAGAAGCATGACTTGGATGTGGAGCCATGTCATCCCAAGTACCGTCCTTAAACAGAGATGCAATAAGAGACTTTTATTGATTGCTTATCACATGCCTGGAATATTCTAAGCATGGTTACACTCCAGTAAAGAAGATGTTATTTTTATTTCTATTCTCTATACATTAGGGAACTAGGGCAGAGGAATATTTGGACCCAAGGAATCTTCCTCTCAAGTGTGTGCTCTTAATCACTATTCAACTCAACTTCAAGTCTAGCCCACAGGAAGGAACAAAGAGATGAACCGGATTTAAGTCAGCTGTTGGAGGATGCCAAGCTAGGCTTTCCCTCTCAGAACATAAAACCCCAGATGTGGGTAGAATCAGGGATAAAAGTGAGCAGAGAGTCTAGTAATTCTGCAGAAGCCCCAGGGGCTGCCATGAAGTTTCAAGTTTCCAGCATCAGTAGAACAGCCCTGAGAGCAACTCCAATCCATCCTGCCGAGAGTTTCTGGCACTCTGACCAGTTGTGTACAGTTGGTTGTGGGAGTGGGCCCTGCAGCCTGCATAGGACTGGGCTCACTTCTGCTGGATCTGTGATTTCATGGGAGAGGGTACTCAGAAAGTAAACAGACTGCTGATGCTGTCAAATATTCAGTGTGATTGTTATGGAGACTATTTGTGCCTACAAAGATTTTGTGGTGCTCTGATCAGATGAAGACCAAAATGTGAAGAAAATCTAAATATCAGGAAATCAACAGATTCTACAAGATGGTGTTCCCTGTACCTTCTAACAGGCAACAGCAAGACTATCATGAGGTGGAGGACTCATTAGGTTTGAGTCAGGGCAGCTTCGTGCATGACATATCGGAGGAGATGTTTAGTAACGTGGGAAGGAGCAAGCCTGGGCATCCCTTGGGAGCCAGACCAGGAAGGGCAGAGGAGGCAGCTCTTGGCCACCACCGTGTTCATAAGCTGTCTCTACCCATGTGACTTTTTCAACACTGATATGGAGTCTAGAGGCTAATTCTGGAAGCCCTAGAATTGTCCAAATACAAAAGGCTAGAATAAGTCTCCAGTTGTATGATTTTAGGTGAGTTAAACTTTTGAAGCTTCAGTTTTGTCTACTCCAAAATAAGATTAATAATAGTGGGTGCTGTTGCAGGGATTAAATCACGTAGTGTACATTAGATACTTGGGGGGCACTCAATAAGTGGAAAGTAATAACTTTTGTTAATGAATGTTTGCTATTGCTATTAATGAAGTTCTCTACAAGAAATCTTGTGCTTGCATGTGTGTGTGCAATACCAATATTATAATGTACTGTTGTCTAATTTTCACTGGAAAGCCTTCATGAAGGAAGTAGCATTTAATCTGGGCTTTCAAAGAAAAATTGACATTGATCAGAGAAGAAAAGGGTGAAGGGTTTTCCAGACAGAGACACCTGCATGGACAAAGCACAAAATTGCCTGATATTATGGTAACCCATGGAGCCTGACACCTCTGTGGGGGAATTGCCTTAGTCTCTGGCTGTTTTAGAAGTGATGCTTTCTTTTCTAAATGACAGAATAAAGGCTCAGCAGGTGCCACATTTTCTATCTCTATTAGAGAAACTCCAGTTTCTCTCTTCTGACCACAGCAGTTCAGTCCAAATGGCCACATCATGGACACCCACAACCAAGTCTAATCTGTGTCCCTTCCTGGTGCCCAGATAGACCAGGCTGTAAGAAACCTTCTGGAAAAAAAAAAAAAATCCTGAAGGAAAAACTCTTGACCTTGATCTGCAAATACCTGGGTCACAGTGAGGAAGTATGATTTGGAGAACAGCTGGCACCTCCACTTCCTCTCTGAATCTGTTAAACTTCAACTACTCCTTCAAGCTTAAGATTCAGAGTGCCCCAGTTACAGAGATGACTGAAAGTAAAACCAATGTGCAGCATTGGGAGGGTGCTGTGTACGTCCATGCACCAGGACTACTAGAAAGCGGGAGGAGTCTCCTCTGCTCCCGCACAGAATGAAGTGTGGCTTCAGGACAGTGGAACATCCAGAACAATCTGAAATATACTCAGGGAGGCACCAAGAAACTAGCATTCTTAGGGGAAAAAAAAGGACAAATGCCGAGCACCAGCCCAGCATCTCTAGGGACAGTAGCAGGCACGCCAGCAGGGACTAAGCAATGCCAGCAGCCAGCAAGGGTGCAGCAGAGACAGCAGCCCTCCAGGAGCACCAGGAGCACCAACTGGCAGCAGGCACCATGGTGATGTGATAGGATCTTTGGGGTATTGTTTTTCTGGCCAGAAACCTATGGCCAGAGGCATCTTTGCCCGAGTTTTGCTCAGGCCCACTTGGGCTTGTTTCGACCACTTGGCTTGGCAGGCTGTGCTTGGCTCATGCTACTGGCCTGGGTCTCATGCCTCCCAAGGGAAAGTCAAGCATGGAATGGCATGGGGAATGTGAGTGAGCATGGGGCCCAGCCACTGTGCATAGTCAGACATGCCAGCTGCTGCAGCAGCACAGGCAGCTCCAGGTGCCAGCACGGATGCTGGCTCTGTGAGGCTGCAGCTGGACCAGGTGCACCACAAGCAGCTTCCATGACTGGAACAAGTGGTGCCTGGAAGCTTGCAGATGCCAAGAACCACAGGCCCTCAAAGAGGGAGTCACAGCCCTGGATCCAGGAGCTCCCAGGTCTTGGAGGGCCACAGCTCTTTTTTCCTTATCTTCACCCACAATGTGGTGAGCAAGGGGCATGTCTCAGCCCTGTTTGTGACATAGCTCTTTTAATCTCGCCATTTGGTGGATCCCAAGTTCTTGTCCTGTGGCCAGGAAGAATAAGGTGTGCAGACAAATTAAGGGAGAGCAAGACAATGAGGGGCTTTACTGAACGATAGAAAAGCTCAGAGGACACCCTCAGGGGAAGCTCCTTTCCACAGCCAGCATGTGCCAATGAGTGTTCAGCTCCTAGAAGAGAGGGTATCTCCTCTCTGCTAAGCAATTTGTCCCAACAGGTGTCCAGCTATCAGCAGATAGGGTAGCTCCTCTCTGCAGCTGGTCATCCCATTGTCTGCACAACTGTCAGCAGAGAGGAGGCCCTGGAGTGGGTTGCTCTTCTCTGCAGCTGATCCTTCTGACTTCTGCTCAGCTCTGGCTGAGCCCGGGGCTTTTATGGGCCTCAGAGGGGAGGAAGAGCACATCCATTGGTCCATGGGTGGCTATGAGTGGGCCCAGAAAAGACACCTCAAGTTCCTACTCTGGTCTGTGGGACAGGCAGCATGGCCCCCAGCTTTCAGGTCCTCCCTGGCCTGAAGGTTGGGCTTCACCAGGAACCCTCCCACTTCTGCCCAGGAGCCTGTCTGCCTCCTGCTATTTATGGTGCCCAGGCTGTAGATGCCAAGGGATGCCTGTGGGCTGGTGCTAAATTGCCATCAGTTCCCCCTAGGGTTCCCTCCTATGCTTTTTGGTGCCCAAAGTCCAGAGGGGGCCAAAGTGGTAGGGTGCTGGCATGTCAGCATTGCCCTGAGCACGTGCATACCCAGCCGGGCCATGACAGTGCCCAGGCTTGGCCCCCACTTTGCTCCAAGGTCAGAGCCAGTGCCAACAGCAGGGAGAAGCCAGGCAGCAGGAGCAGGCACTTCTAAGCCTGCGAGAGTGGGGGTGCCTTCCAGGGCCCCCAAGAGTGCAGAGATGCCTGAGTCTCTGTAGCCACAGCCTGGATGGCTGCAGCTGTGCCAGTGGGGCAGGGCTTCTGCCTGCTCTGTGGAGCAGGAGGCCCAAATCTGCAGCCGTGGTTTGGGCAGCTACAGCTATACCCAGGAAGGTGGGGCTCCTGCCTGCTCCCAGGCCCCAAGAGCACAAGGATGCCCAGGTCTGCAGCCATGGCTTGGGCAGCTGCAGCAACACCTGGGGAGTTCCCTCCCCAACTCAGAAGGGCGGGGCTCCCACTTGTCACCAGCTTCTGCCAGCTCCCACCAGCTCCATGGAGCATGCAGCTCTGACTGTGCCTCTCTGCTGCAGCTGGAGTGATGGCAGCGGTTGCTCCAGATGGCCTGCCACTGCCATCAGTGAGAAGCTCCCTGGGCTCAGTGGATGCTGGAGGGCCCAGCAGTGGGTGTGGCCAGAGGAGAGAAACTGGCAATACCAGTGGTATTTGAGGACTTATTCCTTCCTTTGGATATTCCGAATAACCCAGGAGGCAAGGACACAGAGTTCCAAAAATCCTTCTGGTGTGAGTGACAGCCAGAATATGAGTAATTATTGTTATTTATTAATATTATTTAATAATGAAGAATATTCTCATCCATTTGCTTATTTAACAAATGCTCATTGAGCATCCACCAGTGCCAGACACTCTGCTGGGCACTGGGAACATGTTGGTGGATGAAAGAGACACAACCCTTCCTTCATTAATGTACAGACCAGTGGGAAAGACAGACACTAATCAAAAAAAAACAAAAACAAAAACAAAGAAATGAGCAACTAATCACAAATAGATGATGTCAAGTTACAGAAAAATAAACCAAGATGTGGTAATGGAGAATAAAGAAGAAGCGGCATCTACTTAGACTGAATGGAGAGGATCTATCCAAAAGGTGACATTTTAGATTAATTATGAAACACTGAAAAGGAGCCATCATGAAAACATCAGGGGAAAGAGAATTCCAGGAGGCCTTCAGATGGGAAAGATGCATTTCAGGATCTAAAGGTGGCCAACATGGCTGGCAACAGGGAGTGACCATTTTACTTGTAGGCTGGTATAACCTAGAGAAGAAAAGAATGCAATGAAATACTAACAATGTCCCTCTAATAACAATGGCAACTCCCACTTATACAGTTCTTTCTGTTTCACAATGCATTTCCTATTTACTTTTTCAGTTCCCAGTCCACAGTCCTGTAAATGATAAAGCCAAGGCTAATGTATCCGTTCATATGAGACAACTGAGGGCTGAAAAATGTGACTCACCCAAAACATAATGGTGGAGATGCCAGGCAGTTGACTTGGGTCTCTAAAATTTCAGTCCTGACTCTTCCCCAAGTCTTGTTGCCTTGACTCACTGGGGTCATAATTTGATGACACAGGTCCCACATTTTAATCCTTGCCTTCAATAAGTCGTGGGATGCCCATGCAAGCCACAGCTCCTTGGTGGAGACTCTTACCTCTGGACAAACAGGACCTGTGAAAAGCTCCTGCCTTCTACTCTGGATACTTCCTGTAAACAAGACTCATTTTCAATGTGACTCTAATAATCAAGAAAATAAATTAGATCCCAGAATCTCTCTCACTTTGGATAATAGCTCGTTCCAGGAAGTCATTAATGCAGTAAATCAAACTCACAACTGTTGACACCATGAAAGCACATTGTTTACCTTCCTTTGATTCATCTGAGTATCAATTAGCTCAGTGATATTTACATAAATATCTCGATTTGGAGGGTGGAATTGTCCATCTGCTTCTGGAAAGATTTAATTAGGTCTGTGTTGCTAGAGAAGAAATTAATCCTTTTCAACATTAACCTTTTCAACTAATATATGTTTTGCGATGTATTGTGTAACATGCCTTGTTATGTAAATTGGACAAACTGAAATATTTCAGGCTGGTGAAATGATGTCTTTTAAACTGAAAATATATCTCTCTTTACAAATCTTGAATGCAAGTGCATCCTTTTGTGCTTTCATATACACAGTCCTTCTTGGTGACGGTTCTTTCAATCCAATGTCTTGAAGGCTTGTCTTCAATGTTGTATATGCTCTCCAGTCTGCAAGGGATATTGGTGGCATTCTCTGAACCTCACTCCTGCTGGGCCTCTCACCTTCACATTTTCTTCCCGGACCTGTGAGGCTTTCCTGGGACCCCTGAGTAAGATCAGGGCCCTGTGTCATTTGTGTCCTTTCCCATAAGGGAACTCCTCACTTGAAGTGGCTCTTTTATGTGTGTCTTACCCACAGAAGTGACCACTCTAGGAATGTAAAGATCGTGGATTCCTTGTCTGCTGCCATTTGCCTGGTGCCTAGCAAATTGTGCATTTTGTAAAAGACTCTCACTAAATGTATGTTGAAGGAATGAATGAGCAAAACCAGCATCATCAGGTAACAGTTTCACCGTGATCTTACAGCTCACCACCCAGCTCACAGAAGCAAACATTTTGTTAAAGGTATGGATATTATTAATAAAAAGTCAAAATTGGTTTAAATGTAAGGCATCCCCCCTTCCTTTTTTCTACACTCTGACATGAACAGGTGCTCCTGCTTCCAGATTATCCCCTTTCATGAACTCTGTACAGCCGGGTGAACTCGCTGAGGACTCCTATTTTGCTCAGTTCAAGCCCTCCAAGGTCTCACTGTTTAAGAAAAAGGTCTCTTCATCTTTATTGCTTGAAATCTTCATCTCTTCTCCCTTGTCTATGATCAAATGTTTCTCACCTCTTAGAAGCTTTCCATGAGGTCCAAATGTTTTCATATAACTTCCCAAAAGCCTCCACTCAATCCAAGGTAGGGAGGATACTTATAATAATTACAGTCACCACTTATCAGATCCCTACTCTGTCCCAAGCACTTCTCTGATCCTTCCTACATAAATCCCTAAGCTTACAAAACACTGAAATTTAGGCATCACTGCCCGTGTTTCCAGACTCAGAGAGGAATGTGATTGCCCAGTCACACAGCACGTAGGGTACAGCCTGGATTTTTAAACTCAGATCTATCTACCTCAACAGCCCTTCTCTGCCCTTAGACCATCCTGTCTTCAGGGTCCCTGCAAACCAAAGCACCAGTGCTGAGTAAAGCATTAGGTCTTCGGTTACAATTCTGTTAACCCAATTGACCAGGATTAAAATGGCTCAGAATAGGTGATCTCAAAAGATGTGACTCTGTTTGCATCACTACCTCTATAATAAATCAACCCTCTGTAAATTGGTTAACAAAATATGGACATATAAAGCAAACAAAGATCAGTAAACTTCTTCTGTGAGGAACCAGATAGTAAATATTTTTGGCTTTGTAGGCCATACAATCTCTGTCGTGACTTCTTAACTCTGCCACCATAGAATGCAGCCATAGACAAAACATAATGAAGGATATAGTTGTATTACAATACAACTGTATTTACAATAGGAGGCAGGATGAATTTGGCCCACTGATTTGCTAACCTCTGAAACAACGGGAAGGTAGATGGTGTTTTTTTTAGCACTCTACATTAAGAATACAATTTAATCCTCTTGTTAATGTTTTAAAGGAGGTTGAGTATTATCTCCATTTTAAAGACAAGAAAATTGAAGTCTCAGAGGACAAAGAGGTTGAGGTCCAAGGTTACACAGCTATTAAATGTGCATCTACAGCCCCTGGGCACAAGAAGGTCCTCAGCTTCTCAGTCTGGGTTGTTGCTATTATTTGTTTGATTGTTTTTTTTCCTTTAAACTGAGAATAGCTTTAAATTGATATTGTGTCAGAATCCATAGCCCTTCAACTTCCCAATCTTCAAAGTGTCCCTGTTTCCTTCTCCAAGCCCTTTCGCCTATGGTGAGGGCAGGAGATAGTAACCTGTTATACAAAGGCATAACAACCACTTTCTCTAAGAAAGTGACAAAGGTAACGTGTTATGCAAAGGTAAAGCAACACTTTCTCTAAGGAAGTGACAAATGACAGCTCCAGACAGAAAGGAACTGCCTGGTGCATAGCATGTGACCAATAGTTCCATATTGAATGATATAAGTGGATGAGTGAAACTGACAGAAGAACACAAATTTTGTTGCCTTGGGTTATGACAAATTATTAGACAATTAATGGGACTTTGGGTCAGACCTACTTCCTCAAAGTCCTGATCTTATCACTTATTAAACACATAACCTAGGAAAAGTTGCTTAACATTGGTGAACCTCAGTTTCCTCATCTTTAAGAACACCAACAATGCTAGTACCACTTTAATAAGTTGTTACGAGGATTAAATAAAATAATTCATGTAAGATACTTAACTCATAACTCAACAAGTGGCATCAATGTGATGACTATGTTTGGCACTGTTACTTACTGCATTTGCATTCTGAGCTCTCACTGGCTTCTATATCCATCATTTCCCATCCTAGAGACAAGAACCAGGTACACTGGTTAAGGATACTAGGTATAATATATTAAACACTAAATATGTTAGTGTGAGAATAGCTGTATCTATCACCAAATGCATCCTCAAAGACCAAAATTCTAACTTTAAAAATCTCAGTAAAAAATTATGCCAATACTGGAATTACAAGAATGCAAAAGGATGGATGCATACCAATGTAGAGACAAAAGGTGAACATTAACACATACAAACAGTTTTATTTACCAGGCATTATGAGATATGTTTTTTCCATTTTTTGTTTGTTTTTATGTTAGACACAAGGTTACTTATAAGAAAAAGTAACGAAGAAAAAATTCAATGAAATTACATTTAAAAATCAATGATAGCAGGAAAAACTTTGCCATGTTCTAAAAATTGAAATTACTTTTGTTAACCTAAGCATTCATGAGATGACAGCTTCGTTAACTTGACTACAGAGTTTTTTAATTACTTTTTCTTAAAAATCTCATGAATTTCTGCTTTACTGCTTGAGATCCATACAACAGACTACTTGGCTGGTTTCCTTTTACTTGCCTCCCTTGTTTATTACTGATTCCCATTCAACAGCGGAACAGTGAAACAACAGGGCTATTCATAGGAAACACTGATGATTATTTTTATGAATTACGTGTGTCCCGTCAGATGAACTCCATTAGAACGTCACAGAACAGTACAGATGGAAGGTTCTCAGGCCCAAGGTCATCCACTTGTTATTCCAAATTACCAGGCACCTCACTGGCAATTAAGCAACACGCCTTGAGTTTTCTAAGAGTTCTCTTGTTTTACAAAATTTCTTATTCCCACAAAGACCTTTAGAGAAGTATTGTACGTCATTCCCCTTTGGCCCCAGTACTTACTTGTTCCCAAAACAGCATCCTATATGCAATCAGCAGAGCTGGGTTTGCATCTACTTCTGCCATTTTATTAACCATGTGACCTTGGATAAAACACTTAATTTCTCTCAGTTTTAATTATGTTAACAGCCCTATCCACCTCCCCAATATCATGTATATAACATTTTTTTACCATAATTCTATTTTTTCCTAAAACACAAACTGAGCACTTACTAGGTACCAGACCTTCTGGTAGGTATTTAGGACCTGAAAAGGAAAGACACAGGATCTGTATCATTAGAGAAGACAGACACGCAGATGATGAAAATACAGGACACTGTGAGACCGCAGTGGGCATGTTGTGGGGTGGGGTACCCGTCCATCCTCAGGGCATAAAAGCTTCAAAAGACGTGATATTTCCCTTCACTCTTGGATAAGAGGGACGGAGACAGGAAGGACAGTCTAATTAGTGGAAAGAGCATGGGGAAAGATACCACCATGTCAACAAGCCCAGCACATCTGGGGAAATGTGCTGAGACTCATCAGGGCTGGAGTCCAAGGGAGCATGAGGGGAGGAGGCAGGCAGGATAAATATAAAACTAGAAGGGAAACAGTCACATTGATTGTTGAGAATTTGTTGGTAACACTAATTAAAATAATCCTTAATATCATTGGGCTTTTGTTCCCGATTAGTTATTCCACAAATTCTTACATTCTCGTTTATATCATTACCACAATCCTGTGAGGTAGGTGCCATGACTATTTCCATCTTTCAGATGAACCAACAGAGGCCTAGAGGGCTTAAGCACAACAAATGACCAATTCAGGACTCTAACTCAGTTCTGTCTGATGCCACAGTCTCTGCTACTCCTAACCATTGAGTTCTCCTGCCCCAGATGAGGGTCTGGGATTTATTGCATGGTCAGTGAGGGCCTGTGTTGGATAGACTATAGAGGGACCCCATGACCCCCACCTCTTGGTAGTTGCCTATGTAATCTCCTCCTATGTAATCATCTCACTTGAATATAGGATGGCCTAATGACCTTTCTCTAACTGATGGAATATAGAAAAAGCAATGAAATATCACTTTCATAATAGAAAACTGTGATGTCCCTCTTGCTAGTAGGCTCTTCCTTGTTGACTATGATGAAGTAAGAGACCATGTTGGAAAGCCCCATGAGGCAAAGAACTGAGGACAGTTTCCACTTAACAACAATGAACATAATCTCTCAGTCAAAGAGCTCTCCGAAAGCTGAATGCTGCCAACAATTTGAGTGAACTTGGAAGTGGACCCTTCCCCAGTCAACTTTTCAGTGGAGACCCAGCCCTGGACAACTTGACTGAAGACTTGTGAGAGACCCTGGCACAGGGGTCTCTAGAAAAGCAGTGTCCAGGTTCCTGGCCCACATAATGGTGTGATGATGAACATGAGTTGTTTTAAGTCACTAAGTTTGTAATGATTTGTGACACAGCAATCTATAAATAGTACAGAACCTTCAAAGGGTTTAAGCACAGGAATGATAAAAAATAGATCTATGTTTTATAAAGTCAGTTTTGTCAGCAAGGCACAGAGTAGATTAGAGGAAGATAAGGAGGAGAGATTGGCTAAGAGGATATTTCAAGGCAAGACATGATGGTGACCTAAATTAAGGCAGTGACAAAGGGAAGGGAGGAAGAATAGGGGAAGTTACAGAAGAGATATTGGAGGTAGATTCAGCAGGACATTAGATCCAACTTTATATATGGAACAAGGGGAAAGGAGCATTGAGTTTAAACAAAGTGGGTGTCACTGCATTGGCTTCACCCAGAGTTGTAGACCTTACTGCTGTCAGCAGCTACTTGGAGCAGCAGCCTGACCTTCATCGATACCAACAACAGAGGATCCACTGAACACCTATATGGGACAAGGGAATTTCTTAGGTCATTTGGGTATCAAATTCTAAAAGCCTCATGCTGAGAAAATTTGACACTCTTTAAGACCACAATAAGAGAATCATCCTCTTCGAAATTCAGCCCAGACAGGAGTCTTGGCATCAGGACATTACATCTAAATGCCCCCTGAATGAAGCAGTTCACTTCGGAGAGAGCCAGAGGGAAGTAAAGGGCATCTTCAAAGATGAAGATGCATGAAGTGCCTCCATTCCAGGAGGACATGCAGCTGAGAGGATGGCTTCATGATCTTAGCCATTCACTAAGTTGTGCTGCCTCCTTACTATCGCGACTTCTTTACTCAAAGCAACCATGCTTATGGCTATGCAGAATTAATAGACCAAAATGAGGTAAGAGCATTGAAAAGGGAAATGTACTTTTTACATGACACCTGATCCTAACATGGTATAAGAACTGAACTTCAGAAAAGTTGAAATGTAATAGAATAGCTGGCATTTTTTTCTGTTTTAAACTTTAGTACTAGCAAAGGGCCATCACATGCATCAGCTAACTTCATCCTCATGACACCACTTTGGAGTAAGTATTATCTATATCTTGCACATGAGAAAACTGGGTCTCAAAAAGATTTAAGTTTCCTTATGAATATTATTTTGGGGGGGTGAATTATGCCCCCCTTACCACCAAAAAAAAATTATCTGTTGAAGTCTTAACTTCCAGTACCTCAGATTATGGCCATATTTGGAGATGGGGTCCTTAAAGAGGTAATTAAGTTAAAATGAGGTCATTACAGTAGGCCCTAATCCAATCTGACTGTTGTCGTTATTATTAAGACAGACACAAAAAGAAGGAAGGTGATGTGACGATGTGAAGACACGAGGAGAAGACAGCCATCTACGAACCAAGGAAAGAGGACTTGGAAGAAATCAATCAATGTCAAAACCTTGATTTCAGACCTCTGCCCTCCAGAATTGTTAAAAAATAAATGTCTGTTGTTTAAACCACCCATCTGTGGTGCTTTGTTATGGCAGCCCTAGCAAACTACTATAATTACAAAGCAATTAGTCTCTGAAACCAAAAAAGTACATCTCCGCCCATCAAAAATCCACCCAATTCTTCTATTAGAATCAAGCATCAGCATTGGGGTGCAAAAAGGTACTGGTGGCTGGTCCCAAAACTCTTAATAGTACTGAGCAATGGATTTCACCTTCGTAACCACTCAGCTTAGAATATATGATTGACAGCTGAGGTCAGGACAGGACCCTAGAGCAGCAATACTTGAAGCATGGTCCTAGCATCATGTAGGAGCTTATTAGAAATGCAAACTCTCACAGCTCACACCAGAATCAGAATCTTTCGTCTTGGCGCTCAGAAATAGATGTTGTAACAAGCTCTCTAGCTGAATCTTACATATCCTAAATTTTGAGAAGCCCTGGCTGGCGCATAGGTGTCTAAATGGTGTAATGTCCTCCTGCACCTCTGACTAACACTATGTGTTGGAGGTGGCCAGGGAGGGGCATGGGAGATGTCTTCTGCAGGGTGTTCAAGGCCACAGTGATGAGGAAAGGATAAACATCTTATTGAGCAACAAATATTTATTGAGCCTTTACTATGTTCCAGGAACTATGCAATATGCTGAGAAAGTAGAAAAAGACCAGACCCTCGAGTTTACAGTCTTACAGGTCATATCAAGGAGTGGAGGAGACAGGAGAGAGAGTGGCAATGCCAACAACTTCAAGGGTTAGGAGAGTTGACCACTCTGCCTGCAGATTGCCCCCATGTGGTCCAGATGAGAGGTGCTGGGGGAGAGGTTGAGGCTCTTTCAGGCAATACCAAGGGCCCCTGCCTGGAGCAGGCCAGCCTACAGTTGCCAGGTTCATTACCCCAAGTCCACCAGTGGCTGTAGCACCATGGCGGTGTTCTAATGAAAAATACCCTTTCCATCACCTTCAAAGCCACCTTCCAGTGGTAGTCTTCCCAGATCTCCTCTATCATAGGTACTTCTCTACATCCTCAGTATTTTGATGTATTGTCTTTAGTTTGCACTCCCTCTGAAGCAGACCCTAAGATAGAAAGTGGTACAGGTGCCTCATTTGGGAGAAATTTGGTACAGGCGTCCTATTTGGGAGATGATTCCAGCAAGCATTGTGCATGAGTGGGGAGGAGAGACAATGATGAGAGGAAAGCTAATAAGGCTAGGGTCATGAGAAGGTCACCACTGTGGGCCACTGGGACTCAGTCCCACAGGGGACCCTCTGAGAGATTGCAAAGCACAGTTCAGAAGTGGACTCTCCAAAGGCAAGGAAGCTGGAGTCCTTATCTAGCTCCTCCCCACCCTCACAGGCTGAGGACTGCTTCAGGGCTTTAACCTTCCTCTCTTCCAACCTGTCCTGCACATGGACAAATCATCCTCCTATGGGCCAAGGGACTCATGATGCCACA